>NC_091092.1:16217016-17467016 GCF_032405125.1 Capricornis sumatraensis | reverse complement strand
CTACAAAGGTGAACAGTATGTGATATCTACCTGCCATGAGCTTGTAGTCTTATAAGAAAGATGGTTGGTGATGGACAGGGAATCCTGGTGTGCTGCAGTCCATGGGATCGCAAAGAGTTGGACATGACTGAGCAACTGAAATGAAACTGAAAAAAGAGAGATGGACAGGTACACAAATGAATGATAAGGAAGAAAGTGTTAAGTTCAATTTAGATGTATAAACAACACTACTGGAAGTAAGAGGAATTAGTTATGGCTGGACAGACTGGAGAAGGTTTTACAGAAGAATGGCAACCCACTCCAGTGTTCTTGCCTGGAGAATCCCAGGGACGGGGGAGCCTGGTGGGCTGCCGTCTATGGGGTCGCACAGGTTTGGACACGACTGAAGCGACTTAGCAGCAGTAGCAGTCTGCGGACATTTAAGACTCTATTTCAACATTCAAAAGTGAGGATGTGGAGAACGTATGCATTATGTGTCCAAAAAAACTTCCTGAGCCAAATGCAACGAGGCAGAACAGTATTTATGTCATTTGGGGGAGAACAGTAAAGTAACCCTGTGTGGCTGGAGCTCCAGGGAGGACAATGGGAGAGAGAATGATAGACTGGGGCTGGATTTTTTTTCTAAAGGCATTAAATTTCCATTGAAAAGTTTTCAGCAGAGTAAGAGGGTCATTAGGGATGACTTGGCTGCTTGTACATAGGATGGAGTAAAAAGATAGAGATGAGAGACAAAATAGTGCAGAGGCTAATTTTAAAAATTCTAAATGAGAGATGTTGCAGGCGTGAACTAGATTAGTAGCATAAAGGTTGTAAAGAGACATATAACAGAAGCATGGTAGTGCTAGAACAAGATGAGACTGTGTGTGGGAAACAAGGCACAGGGAAGAGTTGACGATGGCTCTGAAGGTTCTTCCTAACGTGATGGCACAATTACAAGTGATAAACAACGCAGGAAAAGGTACATGTTTGACACACTGCTTATAGAAGAGTTGTTTTTAATGTCATTGTAATTTTGACTTTAATCTTAGGTTATCTTTTTTCCTGAATTTGAGCATTGAAGACTTAAAATTTTATTGAAAATTGTTTCAAGATATGGTAGTGAGAGTGAAATATACTATTTAATATATTCTTATATCATTGTCTTATTTCTTTTTTCTTCTGGTTCTTCTGGAGATATAATCACCACACAGCACTTTTTAAGATTAAGGTGTGCAGCAGCATCATGACGTGACTTACAGACATACATCATGAATGATGACCACAGTAAGTTTAGTAAACATCCATCATCTCATATAGATACAAAAGGAAAGTTTTTAAAAATTTCTTCCTTGCGATGAGAACTCTTAAGATTTACTTTCTTAACAACTTACATATACAACATACAGAAATGTTAATTATCCTTGTCATGTTGCACATTACATCCCTGGTCCTTATTTATCTTATAACTGGAAGCTTGTGCCTTTGACTGCCTTCATCCAATTCCCCCTCCTACCCCTCACCTCTGGCAACCACAAATCTCATCTCATTTTCTATCAGTTTGTTTTTGAAGTATAGTTAACAAATAGTATGTTAGTTCCCGCTGTAGAACATAGCGATGGGATATTTTATACATTTCAAAATGATCACCACAAAAAGTCTAGTTTCTGTCCATCACCATACAAAGATACTACATAATTATTGACTGTATTCCCCACATTGTACTTTTTATTCCCATGAGTCATTTATTTTGCAACTGGAAGTTTATACTTTTTAATTTCCTTTGCTTTAGAAAATACATGCATTATTATATTAGACAGTAGTATTTAATATATTATGTAAAGGCATAATAAAGAAAATAGAGGAACAGGATCCTCGATAACATTATTTTCTTTTAGCTCATGCCACAAAGTGAAGCTTAGAAAATAAAAGATAATTTTTATAGGCTACGCTTGCTTGAAAAAAACATTGATGTTGTAACATTCGTTAAAGTACAGCTAAACCCTCAAAATTCCTTTTCTAACCAAATATACATTTTGTGGATGGGAAATCTATAAAGAAATAAATGTTTGTAAACACTGAATGGTTGTTATGGAATTTAAATATCTGTACTTATTACCTAAGAATGTCTGGGTTTCAGGGCTGAATTAAAATGTATTCCAGGCTTCCTTAAATGTAAACAGCATGTCTTCTGATTTGTCTAGGACAATGGAAACTGACTGAATTTTGTATTATGATAAAAGTCAGCATCTTCTCTTCCATCTATTTAGCAATACTTCTTGGTAATCTTTTCTCCTTTGGGGAACTTTCCAGATGTTTTGTGAATATGATTCCAATTTAGAAGAATTGTTTTTATACTGTAGCTGACTGATGTCCTAACTCTGAAACTCTTAGACTAGTGTAACTCTATCCAAGGGGTCTTCTCCAATGCGTGTAGGAGTGCTCTGTGACACTTTGGCTTCCTTGACTGGCCTAGCCTCTCAAAGCTGCCTGTGGGGGCAGTTTCCTGGAGTCAATGGATCCATCCCCTGTTGCAGTAATTTCCATTCACAAAGAAAATAATATTTCCAGGTATCCGGGGTCACTGAGTTTGAGCAGTGTTCATATAGTGCAGTAAAAATGAACAGCTAGTCCCACAAGATTATTTAGATGATTCCTTAGAAACAAATGTTGACTTGTACTTTCTGAAAGGAAAAGAAGCCCTGAAATTTAGTGAAAATGACAGGGTGGTTGCTATTGTACACATTGTTAAAAGAATAATTTTCAAATAAAAGATTGTGAACATTTATTTTTATGCTAATATGTTGTAATAGTCTAGCATTAAGTAGTGAAACAACCTCAGACAAATGTCCAATCTGTTTTATGACTACATTTATTTCTTAATTTTTCTTTAGAAAATTAATCACCAATGGTTAGTTTTATCTGAGTATGAATTATGCCTTTTATGATCTCCCATGGAAAAACCCTCCTAAATCAGAACTTTCAGCTGCCTTACTTGGGCCTAGTAGTTGACTTGTGTTTTGTGTTTGCTGACCACCTTAAATATTTGCCTATTCTTCAGTTCAGTCGCTCAGTCATGTCTGACTCTTTGCGAACCCATGGACTGCAGCATACCAGGCCTCCCTGTCCATCACCAACTCCCGGAGCCTACTCAAACTCAAATCCATCGTGTTGGTGATGCCATCCAACCATCTCATCCTCTGTCGTCCCCTTCTCCTCCTGCCTTCAATCCTTCCCAGCATCAGGGTCTTTTTCAGTGAGTCGGTTCTTTGCATCAGGTGGCCAAAGTATTGGAGTTTCAGCTTTAGCATCACTCCTTAAAGAAATCCCAGGGCTGATCTCCTTCAGAATGGACTGGTTGGATCTTCTTGCAGTCCAAGGGACTCTCAAGACTCTTCTCCAACACCACAGTTCAAAAGCATTAATTCTTTGGCTCTCAGCTTTCTTTATTGTCCAACTCTCACATCCATACATGGCTACTGGGCATAATTTAAAAAGTAAAATTCTCATTTAAAAAGACTCACAAGCGTCTGGTGTCTGGTTGTAGATGCTTTTGAAACTGTGGACCCTCTTTTTCCTCTCACTTTGGCACTGATATAGAGACCGACACAGATGATCAACCCAGTAGATAAGGAGACCTATATTTTTTTGTTATTTCATTGAAATATCGTTGATTTACAACGTTGTGTTAGTTTCTGGTGTACAGCGGAGTGTTCCACTTACCCACACACACACATATTTTTGTGTATTGTGGTTTATTACAGGATATTGAGTGTAGCTCCCTGTGTTGTACAGTAGGACCTTGTTGTTTATATAGATTCCACATATAAGTGATATCATATGATATTTATCTTCCTCTGTCTAACTTTTCTTAGTATGATAATCTCTAGGTCCATCCATGTTGCTGCAAATGGCATATCACTCTTTTTATGGCTTAGTGGTATTCCATATATGGAAGTGAAAGTGAAGTCGCTCAGTCATGTCTGACTCTTTGTGACCCCATGGGCTGTAGCCTGCCAGGCTCAGTGAAGTATCACTCTCTCTAGTCAGAATGACCATCATTAAAAAAGTCTACAAATAACACATGCTGGAGAGGGTGTGAGGAAAATAAATTAAAAAATGGAGTATAGATATTCTTGCCGAAAACCATTTCAAAGAATCTTTTCCCTATAAAATGTACCGGCTAGCATTCACTTTAATTGGAACACTGACCTATGATTATTTTATTCACTATTCTTGTGGGACACCTACCAATTTTAGTGTCCCAAATTCTCTTAAGCAAACACGTTTCATGGTTCCGGTATTTTCAAAGTTTCTATAGAAACTAGAAGTTTGGGAACCTTTTTTTTTTTTTAATCCTAGTGCTCTGATTTACAGTTCTGTGTATGAAAAGAGGACGTCTTATCACCTCAACCCCAGTGAAATGAGTAGACTCCCCTTTCATGACATGCGAGTCCTGCATTTCTTGTGCTTAAGGGAAACCAGTAGGAATCCAGGAGCTTACAGTGTTATTAGAGTGGTCAGAGCTCAACTTGTGACAAGGTAACCTGGCCTCTCGGGCAGTGAGCCATGATCACCGAGGGAGCTGGAAGACTGCCCTGTGCTAGTGAAGTGAGAGCCAATGGAGGTGTGAGGAGTAACAGCCTCGGGAGTACTTCCTTTGGTGTGCTTTCATTTGATGTTTGTTTCACAATGACTGAATACACAGGTTTCCCCAGGACTTTGTTGCTTTGCATTTGAGTTTGTTTGTTCTGGTGTGTAGGTCTCTAACCTAAGGGATGTACGCTTTCTTTTTGTTGTTGTTCTCTCTCCCCCTGTTTTACAGCTAGATGTAACCTGAGGTATTAAAAGTCTGTGACTTCTTTAGATCAGCCAGTAAGTGACTGAACTCAGTCGGGGACTTGGGCCGTATTTCTGACTCAGGTATTAGTGATCTCCCATAGGACTTGTACTCAGAGGTCTTTGAGGGTGACCACGACTGTAGGCAAGTAGCCTAGCAACACCAAAGTGGAAGTCAGAGCTCCCAAATTAAAAATAATTGCAGGAAGTCCAGTATAATCAATAAAAATGAATATGATTTTCTTTTAAAATAGTTTGCTTGTTTTAATGACATAGGTAACCCCAAGTGGGCTGAGTATTATTAAATAAAAGTCTTCAAGAGATCTGCTTTTTCATATACACACAAAATGTGTAATTATGATGTTACAGTGTTTGTAGATGGTTAATTCTACAGTTCTGAAAATAGTTTCTCTTTCAGCAAGTCCTGTACTTCTCTTCCAACCTTAATTACAAAGCTGATTTACTTAGAGGAGCAGACCCTTCTTTTCCTGTCAGCATAGGTCTGTTTGAATTAGCACAGATTTTTGAATTAGTGGAGCTCAAATTAATGACGTTTTATTCTGTTACAAAAAATTTGTTTTCCATCACTGATAATTATTTCCAGGAAAGTTAAGTCCACAGAAATATTCTCTCAGTTTCGTTCATATTGTTTACCAAAGTCTGAGAAGTGGCTTTTTAGTTACATGGGGGAGGGAGAGGCTGCGGCAGTAGCAAGGGAAAAAGAGGTGCTACAATCTGGTCTCTCAGATTTGTGAAGCAGGCTCTGAGCAGCATTCTAAACCAATATTATTTTTGTAAAAGGCAAACCGGACCTGGGAATGTGAAAGTCTAATGTGATTGAGGGAGTGTGTGCTGATGCATACTAATTCTTTAACCCCCATCAGCCCAGTGGGTTGTTAGAACGTCTCGGTTGAGCATTCTGACAGCCCCACAAGTGGGGCATCAGCAGTCCATCCATCTTCTCCAGAGTCAGCTTCTTTCCCTCTAGATCATTCTCATTACCTATGAGAGTTGATTTCCAACAAGTCCCCCTTTCCCTTTAGACACTTACTTACCTGAAATCTCACAGAGAACTGGAAGAGTAGGCAGAGGATTTTTTTTTAAGAATGACTTTTTTTATTTGTGAGCTGACGTCTGATTTCTTTCAGACCCTTGTTCATTTAGAGAGACTGTTATCTTGTGCTTCTTTCTTCTGTGCCTGCCCTGGCTGACTTGTGATTCATCCAGTTCATAAGATGTTCCTTTATAAGATGGTGTGAAAGGCCTAAAAAAAGATGAGTAATATGGGCCCCTATATGTTCCAAACTATAGAAAAATAGTAGTAATAATCACCACATAAACCTAAGAGGCCACTGAGCTCCTCAAGGTTGCAAGGCATCTGTGTTTTCCTCGGAGCAGGGAGAGGTCACTGAGATCAAAGTAACTCTGTAACTCTATCATGGGAGTAGATTATTATCTATTTATAGCAGTCTGTGAGTTTTAGATTGAAAAAGGTTGCCAAACTGTGCTGCACTGTGAATGCCCAGTAATCTAACTAAAGACTCAAAACACCAGTTACCACCTTCTAAATGAGCAGCATTTAATAGATTTAATGGATACTAAACCAAGGAAAACACACTTCAGTGGACAGTTTTTCAGTTGATGGATAAAAGGCTATTTAGAGTATAGGGGAATGTTGACTGTTTAATAAAGCACAATCAGTGGGGCCATTGAATATTTATTATATTGCCAATAAATATTGTTAACTACATGGTAATATGAGACTACCTTCCTGTATTTTTTCTTTCACTATCAAACCCACTAGCTACTGAATGCCATCACTGGATATACAATGGTGAGCAGAAGTGGACACAGTGGCTGCACTCAAGGAGCTCATGGTCCAATGAAATTAGACACAGAACACATGCAGAGGTGTAAATAGTCAAAAACTAAGGTTTTGAGTTTCTGTAGGGTTTTGCTTAGTCTTGTAGATTTTCTCAACATAGCCTAGAATCCATAAAGTTAATAGTAAGGCCCTGTGAGTTTAAGTACCTCTCTCTCTTTTTTTTATGTCTCTAAATATGACTTAGTTTGAAACTTGTACTTATCATTAGGTACTCTGAGTTGCTCATATAAACACGAGTTGTACCATAGTGAAACTTCAGTGAAGCAAAGTGTTCCACAGGACTGCAGCTGAACATACTATGCCCCTATAGGTAGAGTTGTACTCAGCACTCAGCACATAGTAAGCATTCAGTAAATATTTACTGCATTAATTAGTTCATGATCATAGATATCTCTTCCATCAGTAATCATTAAGACCACCACTTACTCATGGCAAGTTTTGCTGCTGTGGGGGACAGAGCTATTGTCACATGACTGTAATTTAAACTGCATGGCTTTTATCCATTGCATTTTTTCCATCCCCAAATGATGCAGTTTCCTTTTAGCATCTATTGTGGTTTTCCTAATATGTACTGAGCACAGAATCAGCAATTGTTGTTATTTCAGCAGCATATTGCAAAGTGTTTCCAACATATTTCATTACCCCATGTGCTTGTCTCATGGAAACAACAATCAAAGTGGACCTTTTCAATGGGAAAGTTAAGTAATTTTTAATGGTAATAGAACGGGAAACTATACAAGTAAAATTCTGACTAGCCTTTGAAAATTAGATTTATCAAGATGTAAACCAAACAAGAGATGAAGAGTTAAAAAATACCCTTTTCTGTTTGGCCAGGCCTACTGTAAACATATTTGTTGAAAGGAACAAAGTAAAATCTGTTCCAAGTTAGGACACTGGAAGATAGGTTGGATTAAAGTCCGAGGACTTTAGCAGTACATGAAGAACCACATATTTTTCCTATGCTGGATCCACGCATGGTGTTATGCTGTTTACTGGAAAATGGGTGTTCAGGTTATCTTGCCCTGACCAGCTTTATAGTCTGACATATTTATAGACACACTACCAGAACATAGTGTGGCATTTACAAGGACAGATTCTCTAGTTGCGAGAATTTGAGAAAAGGGAATGAAATGCCTTATTTTTAAAATGTATAAGTTTTCTGCTGAGCAATCCTATGTAGCTCAGCAGCTAAGAGAAGTGACAGGCCAGAATGGCTGGCCTGGACTGCACTGGGGAGAGAGCAAGGGAAAAGCACACTGGGGAGAGAACCACTAACTAGGAGTGAATAAGAATAAAGAGAGGTGAGGAAGGAGTGGACTGGAAATGCAGAGGAGGGCAGTGATAAAGCTGCGTTGCTCTGCTGCTCCCCCACCCTTATCTGCTCAGTTTCTAGACTGCGTGACTTCAGCATGCTGACAAGTCCCAGGGGCCTGGCACTTGGGAAGCTCACTGTTTCACTGTTTCACTGTTTCACTGTTGTAGCTATTCCCCAGTGTCTTTGGCAGCACTTTCTTCTTCCTCCTGCATACATCCCTGCTGGAATATTAGTGGATTAGGCCAGAGCTGGTCCACAAATATGTGAAAGAATAGTGGAAAAAATGAATGGATGGGGGACAAGGGATGTCTGAAGGTGCAGCAGTGTAAGCCCTGAATCCACTCCTCGGTAGCTGTGTGACTTTGGGCACATTACTTTCTGCTCCAGTTCCCCCAGATGTCAAGTGAGCGGTGTGGACCAGACGGTCTCTAAGCGCTTGTGGCTCTGGCATTTTGTGACTCTGTGACTACAGGGGGTCTTGTTCTCAGAGGAACACCTATTGTGGTTTCTAACATAATGTAGCATTAGCTTGTCAACTTCCTGAGGCTGTTTTGAGGGTCAGGATAAAAGATGTGAAGACCCTTTGGAAATTCTATGAAGAATCATATAAAACAAAGATGATAGGAATGGTTTAAAGGAAACTTTCCCCCAAAGATATCAGATGGTGATAAAAATGAAAGAGAGTTCCATTTAAATGAATGTTAAGGAAAGTTAAGAGGCCTTAAAAACAGGCGTGTAGTTTTGCTTTGTTGTTGAGATATATGCCTTGAGAAAGTATGCAAATCAAAGCAAGTGATTCTGTAAACATGTGGTTAAGCAGCTAGGCTGCTAGGGTTGAGGCCCTTGACTTTTCTTCCCAACCTCCAACCCCTTGGCAAAGGTACCTCAAAACCCCAGAGAAAAAGAGGCAGTGGACTGGGTTGTACCTGTATCTGTCACCATCACCCATCTACTCCCTGAAGGCTGAAACAGAACATTAAAACCAGTACGGAAGGCAATGGGTCGTCCTGACCCAATGGCCACTGCCTTGCACGCTGCTCTGTACATTTGTCCAGTAGAAGGAGCAGCTGTATGTGTTTGTCTTCATGTTCTCTCTCCCCCCACCCCCATTCTTCTCCTTCATCTCCTTGCGACATTTTACAGTTTTCCCTTCCTTACCATAGTAGAGTAAGAAGAGGAAGGAAAAGAGGAAAACACCCAGAAGCTGGGAGAGGGTAAGAAGAGAAGGAAAAGAAAGATGAAAAACATATCGCTTGAGTCAGTGGAGAGGGCTGGAGTCTCTCGCTCCCTCTTCCTCAGCAGGACTGAGTTATGTTGATCAGTTGATTTTGTACCTCATCTTCAAGACTGACTTAATTCTTTTATCCTTTGTTACCTTTCGTTGCCTGTCAGTGACATCTGAGAAAATCATGGACAGGCCATCCAATAAGAACCAGCATGTTAGCTTTCAGCAGGCCTGCGCCAGCTAGCACTGGCAAGAGTAAGAAAGGCCAGTAGGCTCTCACCAGAGGTAAGACTGACCCACCTCACACAGCACATCAGAGAGAGTGACACCATATGTTTTGCAGTCTACAGAGTTCAACTTATAGATTTGATTATCATGGAAAGAAGGAAGGGAAAAAAATTGCCTGACTCTTGTGGTGAGTATGAGGGAGCTTATTCATTCATGTTGGAAAAGCAAAGTTAAAAAATCAGAAACAGGCCTGCCAGCCTAGATATGTCCAGGACTAGTACTTTGGTAACGCTATTATGACTTTCAGTAGATTAAATTTCAAATTGTGGAAAGGCTTCAGAATAAGGGAAGGCTTAGTGTCTCACTAATAGGCCTTATTAAATTTAGATAAAACAGATGTTTTTCAGTGACAGCAGCTCTGAATCACCAAGATCAAAATGAAGAAAGAGCAAAAACAAGCCAAAACTTTCACTAAAAAAGTACTATTTGTCTTCGTTGCAGAACCTGCCCACACTTATAACCTACAACATCCAGTTAAACCCCAAGAGAAGTCTCATTAATTGGGGGAAAATTCCTTAGAACTGATTGAATATGCATATACTGAAGTTGATTCACTAACATTCTAGAGGCGGTGCTGTGAAAACAGAATGGAGCCGTAGAGGCAGGCTGCCCAGAATTCAACTCTTACCTGCTTTAATGACCTTGGGCAAGTTGCTTCGTCTCACTGAACTCAGTGAACCTCAGTTTCCTCATCTACAAAATGGAGTTGTTTTGAGGACTCAACAAGATAACACATATCTAGCACTTAGCACACAGCAGGCACTCCATAGGTATTAGCTCTTTTGTATTTAAAACTCTTTTTGCTCATAGTGTCATGTCTAAGTATATCAGGACCAATTTCTTAGAATTTGATTAAGAGCTTTAGATTAGCAGTTTCCTAAGAGCAGTACATCCAAGACCATCCATTGTGGAGTGGGAAGAAAAGATTGGAAATTCTATTTATGATCTTTTACATAAAATATAGGAAAGAACTGACACTCCACTCATATTTAATGTATGCATTGACCCTGGTGCTCCCATTTGGTCCATGTCAGTGGGTCATTGTCGCATACTCTAGATTGAGGGATCTTGAGGAAAGTCTGAGAACCACAATTTGCTGGGAGTTGATGGTAGCACGCTACTTTCAGTCACTTTTGCAGGATGTTGCAGCGTATTTCAGTTTACGAGCCTGGTTAAGTACATGCGTGGTTCTTAGTATTATCTTCAATTTGTGGTTTATCTGCAGGAATCTTCTTAAGCCATTTGACTATTATGCATAGGTTGGCTAAAGCTAGTTAAAGCCACTCAGGGTAGACAAATGGCTTAAGAACATTCCTGCAAAGGAACAATGGAGTGATGATAATAGTCATTATATAAGCACAAAGCAAGGACAAGAAAAAGGTGGAGCTAGCTGCCACTTCTGCAAGTCACCTTGTAAATTGGTTGGCCAACTCATCAAGTGAAAATGAATATAATCTAATCGGACCTGACAAGATGTCAGCCCCCCAAAGAAGGAAATGATCAAGAACATTATTTGAAATATGTGTTTATACCCACTGTTTTCAACAGCAAACTTATTCTAAGTTTGTATTATGCTTTGGATATATTCGCTGTACGTGACTGTGATACATACTTTGTAAATAAATATACATATTGAGGATGTATGCTCAGACTTCTTTTACTGATAAGAATGCTCAATCAAAACAGTTTGGAGACCACTGGGTGAGATGAGGAAAGCATGGAGCTTCTCATCTCTCATCCTGTGTCTGCTGCTTAGAGAGTGTTTACATTTTTTCCTAAGGATTTTGCTGGATCATAACCAGTAAGATAGAGAATAGCATATCTAAATCCATTGAAGATAAATTGAGCACAGTTCAGGGAATTGCATCTCTTGGTAAACTTTCTTTTTTTTTTTTTTTTTTTGTATGGAAGTAAAAAGCCAGTCCCTGCCCTGGAGATTTTTTAAAACCTAGCTCAGGAAAACTAAGAGTTACATTACAAAGCAACATATGAATGCATGGCTGCAGGATAATGGAAATTCTTGATGAAGAAGTATGTTGCTTGATGTAATAGACGTCTTACTAGAAAACAAAAATGTGTATACATTTAATTTCTGTGAATTTGGTAACCAGTAAACCAGTAGCAGAGAGTGTAAACAGATCCTTCCAGAAGACACTAACCTTGCCTAAACTTGCCTCTCAGCCTTTCTATCAAACTCTTTTACATGTGTTCATGTATTATTTTGTAATCTACTATTCTTAAATCCTCTGTGGCTCTTCACATAATAAAAGGCATACCGCAGATGCTTAATAAATATTTTGAAAGTGAAAGAAAATGAAGTATTCTCAAAAACACCAGAACCTGAAAGGGTAGCCATCATTCTCTTTCAATGGTCACAGCAGTTCCTAGAGCAGATAATTTGCTTTGATCTTCTCATGAGGTTGAAGGGTCAGTCTTAGTCCTGAGGCTCCATTCCTGTCACAAGAAACATGACATGGAGGCAGCCCTGCGGGCATAAACTTAACTAAAACTTTGATGGTGGCGGGGGAGGGCACTACTTACTGAGCCCCTGGTGTATGTAAGGCACTTGTGCAGGTATTATTATTTTGTTCACTTGTCACAGTAGCTCCGTGAGGTAGGTACTATTACTATCCCTATTTTATAGAAGAATGGAGGCTGGCACAAGTTAAGAGACTTAACCAAATGTCACACAACTAGCATGCAGTGGAGCCACAATCCAAATGTAGGCGTGTCTGATTCCAGAATCCAAGCTTTTGACGATTCTCCTGTGCTGTGTTCTATAGGACTGTGAAATAGGGCTCATATATTAACGATGACTTCAATTTTGCATTTTTGGGAGCTATTTTTATCAGTGGTAAGTCACAGGGAACTGTTGTTACACCTTGGAGAAATGCTCTGATGACCCTGGGAAAGTGATACTCGTTCAGGGTTGTAGAGGTTTTTCTAAACTCTCCGAGAAAGGCAGTAAAACTGACATTTGATTCAATTTGAGAGGTAGTTCAGTTTTATAGTATACAAACTTAGAGAACACAGGGGTCAGATCCCTTGAAACTTTGAAAGTCTATGTCAGGTTATTTTTGTGTTACATTCTCTTCAAAGTAGAGATAATCTCATGTTTTCAAATTCCCCAAGATGGAATCTGTTGGTGGTCAAACTGTAATCTGTTTTCCATACCTACAGATTTTTTTTTTTTATTGCCAAGACTAAATTGAGAGTACTGTTCCAATACTGTATAGTAATGAATGGCCCAAGTCATACTGAGTCTTAACGATGAACCTCAGTCATACAGAGAAAATTATGTCCGTTATACTCTGGTAGAATATATTTTAAAAGATTTCCATCAGAAAAATAATTAAAAACCAGTTTCTAGCCCTTCGTTTCTAAAAATAGGATCAAGTAAACCCAGAAACTCTGCAGGGAAAGCATCATGTGGACGCTACATACACCAAACATTTAGCCATCTGTTTCTTCACATGAAGAAATATCTTTTATTGATATTTTCCAGTTGTAGTTCTGCTCCACTAAATCAAATTCACAACCTTGTCTCCTAATTTACAGGTGAGGAACTTGTGGCTAGGAGGCAGATTCTTGACAATATTGCTCTGATAATCACAGCATGCAGCCCAGGGAGTATTTTTCCTTCCTGGTGGGCAGCTGTGGCCATCTCAGAGAGTAGAGGCTTTTAAGAATTCCAGATTAGAGCAATTCAAGAGCTTTAAGCCATTCAGAGGATAGTAGGTGATAACAGACTAAAGCCTCTGTGAATCCTATAGGATAGGAGCCATATAACTTACATGAAAACCTCGAGCACCCACCACTCTAGATCTCCCTCTCCCTCCTACCCTTCCATTCTTCCATCTTTGTATTCTCTCTCTACCCCTCTGTGTGTGTGGTTTTTTATTTTTTTATTTTTTTTTACATATTCAGTGTTTTTATTTAATTTTTTTTTTAGCAGACAATTTACATACCTCCCCACCCCTTCCTTTAAGTTAGTGTTGACAACGTTCCATAATAAACTACTTAAAGAGAAGCTTTGGTCAAGAATGGAATGAAATTGCAAAACAAAACAAAACAACCCCCCAAACAAAACCCAAATCACTGCTGCTTTAAAAAAAAACCAACACTTTCACCAATTCTATTCAAACAAAACACACAACGAGGTTTGCGCCATGTGCGTCTTCAGTGTTTCCTGGCGGCGGGCTCCCCTCCCTGTGACATGGCAGCGCTGCCCTGGCGCAGCCGGTCCGTCCTCATGCTGGGTCTGGAGGCTCGCTCAGCTTCACATTATCCGAAGACCCTGGATGGAAGACTCTAAGGTCTTGAAATCCCAAATGGTCATGGCCCCGTCGATGCCGGTAGTGCAGAACTTGCGACAATCTTGCTTGTCCACCTCGTAAATAGACACTTGAGTAATGCTGTTCTGGTGCAGCGTCTCCAGGGCCGTGTTGCGGTCCTCGGTCGTGGCCCGCTTGTCCATGTTGCGGAAGCGCTCCATGGCCGACATGTTGCGCTGGATGCTCTGTTTGGGGATGTCCAGCTTGGAGACGAAGGTCAAGCAGCCGCTGTCGTCGTAGTTAAAGAGCATGGGGCAGCAATCGTGGCCAGCAGCCGCGACGCTGTTCTCTGAGACGAACGACACACTCAGGAGGGGCAGGAACTCTGTCTTCAGAGTTGAGACCTGAACGCTTTTTGAGGCGTCGGCAACGGACACGGTGCTGGTTTTTTTAACTTTCTTTGCTTCCCACTTCCTTTTTCTGCTTCTAGTTTTCTCTTCCTCTCCATTTTTCTTTATATATATTTTCGTTTTCTTTTCCTCCTTCACATTTTCTTTCTTTTGTTCCATGCCTAAGTTCTTTCCTCCACTCCCTGCTAAGTACCCATCCTGTCATGCTTAGAAATACATATTACAATTAATAAATTGTAGTGTTAATGCTTATTAAGCAGCAAGTAGGTTGTACTCATTACTCTAAAAGGGAAAAACATGTCCCAATTAAGTAACAGTTTACATGTGGCTTACAATTGAAAATTTCCTTTCTTATGGGTCTCAACTCTCACCAAAATGAGGTTCCCTTCCTCACTCCTTAAGCATGACCATGTCCTTTGTTGTTCCTCTCTACACTTAGGTTTGATGAATAGTCACTTACTTTTTTGCATTCTGCTTTGTGCCTATTATTTATTTACTTATTTTTGGACCACGGGAAGCTAAATTTGATACTTAATGTGGAAGAGAGGATATAGATAACTTTTCAGATTTGGGCTTAGGATTCTAATATTCTCAGCTCCTGGAGTTTAGACATGTCACATGTCCATTCTGTTCTAGAAGCTCTGACGAGGAATAGCAGAATATCCAGATAATTGAAACCCCTTGTGTAAAAAGCTGTTTTTAAAAAAAAATTTTTTAGATTAATGTTTGCTTGATTTGCTTTTCTTCACCTGTCCAAACAAGGATTTTAAATTTTGGTTATTACTTCCTTGTCCTGGAAAATGATTGCTTGTAATATGAAGCCTTTCTCAGTTTGGTATCTTTCCACTAGTTAACTGATTATGGTCATCAGTGTTTTAGAAAGCAAAAGAAAAAATGAATGAGTGAGTGAATGACTAGCTATCTAGACTCACAAATAATTTCTGTTGCATGCTCTGTTGTTTGTGATGAGCCTTTCCATATCTAAGGCTTTGTCTCTTTTCAGCTGTCGTTTTTCCCCTCATAGTTTCCAGGTACTGTCACAAACCATGTGATTCTTTGATAGCTAAGCTCCTAATACTTTTTTTTTAATGTTCATTTTCATTAAAGTGCTATTTAACATTAGATATTAACTTTGACAGATGTTAATGCTGCTTCTCAATTAGGTGGAATGTAGTCTTGGGAAGATGCCACTTTGAATTGAATATATTTGAATTTGGTATTGAATCAAACTGTTGTTTAAACCTTAGCCATCCATCATATGGGTGATGGAGCAGCCAACAGATTTTTGTACATAAGTGTTTTTTTCCTAGCAATATTTAAACATTAGAAAATGGCTTCTTATTGTAACAAAGAGAACTTCATACAAATTTACTACAAGATCTCTTTCTTTGTCAGTTCTTTAAATTGGCACATACTACTTTGGTATAAAATGCTTTCCATGGACAGTATTAATATTTAAAAATCCTTTTTGCCCCTGCAGATTTCCAGTAGACAGGACATCTAGCTCTGTTTACCCTTTGGCTACTAGTGAATGCTGTTACATTATTATTTATCTTTTTTAGGCAGAGGCACTGCAGGTATGAGATCAGAATTGCCTAGTAAGGCAAGCATTTTGTTTTCAAATGAAAAAAAACCCTCATAATCCTGTCAAAAGTAGCAACTAAGGAGTGGATATTAGAAAGAATTGTGAACTTGCATCAGAGAATCTGGGTTGTCCCCCTACTTGTGTTACTGACTAGCTGGGTCAACCTCGAGTAAGTCACTGCCTGACTCCCCATAGCATATTGTCTCTAAAGGCTCAGCTTCCACATCGCATATTCTATATACAAAAGGGAGCAGAGCCAAGAGAAGCTGAACCTCTTGTTTATCAGCCATCTACCCCAGTCTAGCAGCTCTGAGGTAGTCTCCAGCCCCATTTTTTCATCTTTTTAATAATCCCTTAAATCCTCGCTAGGCTTTCATTGCTAGTTCTTTTCCCTAGGAATTTGCATTTAGAGATACTGAGGGCTTCCTGCCTTTTGGAATTTGTCTGTGCGCATGAATTTAATGAAAAGTTACCGAAGAAAAATGCAAGAATTAAAAGTCTTGTTTGAATGAGTGTTTCTGTAAAATCAGACTGTTTACATCATGATTAACATACCTTTATTAGTTCAGTGTTTTGAGTGTCATATAGCAAGGCATGATTGTTATTTTATCTTATTAGCCATGCTAGCATTCTCCCACTCACTCTTTGATCTAAACATTTTTTTTTTTAAGTCCCTGATGAGTGAGCAATAGACTCCATATCACAAGGAAAGCTTCCTAGCCTGGTCCTCAGTTGCACTTGAAAATTTTGTTGATTTGAAATAGTTTGAATTGTACTGAGCTAAAATATACCTTTCCTGGTTTGCTAGGAAATAAAATAATAACCTGCCTCAGAGTGTTGAGAAATTAACTGTATGGTAACTTCAACATGTGTATTTTTTAAGTATATATGAAAGCTAGAGCTAGATACAAAAATCTCTTCATTAAAGGAGACCTAGTACTATAATGAAAAAGGCAGACAGTAAGAAATGTGGTGAGGATGTAGGGATATTGGAACCCTATACATTGCTGGTGGGAACGTACAGCCACTATGGGAAACTATTTGTTGGTTCCTCAAAAAGTTACACAGAATTACCATGTGACACAGCAATTCGACTCCTAGGTATCTACCCAAGAAAAATGAAAACATTACTTTCCACAAAAAACTCATACATGAATATTCATAGCAGTATTATTCACAGTGGCCCAAAAGCAGAAATAACCCAAATGTCCTTCAACAGATAAATGGAAAACAAAAATGTGATATATCTATAGGATTGAATATTATTGTGCAGTTAAAAGGATGATGTGCTTTTACAAAACGTATTAAGGTGATGCTAGTGGTAAAGAACCCGCCTGCCAATTCAGGAGACATAAGAGACAAGGGTTTGATCCCTGGGTTGCAAAGATCCTCTGGAGGAGGGCATGGCAATCCACTCTAGTATTCTTGCCTGGAGAATTCCATGGACAGAGGAGCCTGACGGGCTACAGTCAATGGGATTGCAAAGAGTAAGACACGACTGAGCGACTAACACATACCAATACATGCTGCAAAATGGATAAAACCTCAAAAACATTATCCCAAGTGAAAGAAGCCAGACACAAATGGTCACATAGTGTGTGATTCCACTTATATAAAATGTCCAGAACAGGCAAATCCATAGAGACAGAAAATAGATTAGTGCTTGCCAAGAGCTGGGGGGACGGACTCCTAACGGGTAAAGCGTTTCTTTGTGGTGTGATGAAATATTTTAAAATTGGATGGGGTAATGATTGTACAATTCTGAATATACGAAAAATCATTGAATTGTGTACATTGAAAGGGTGAATTTTATGGTATGTGAATTGTATGTCAATAAAGCTGTTTCATAGGAAAAACATTAGCAACTATATTACTATAATTATTTGAAATTATAAAAGTGTATTTAAATTACATTTCTCCCAGGGGCTGGGAGGAGGGAAGAATGGGGAGTTAGTGTTTATTGGGTACCTTGTTTCAACTGGGCAAAATGAAAAAAAGTTCTGGAGATGGATAGATGGATGGTGGTGGTGGTTGTACAAGTGAATGTATTTAAGCCCAGAGAAATAAACACTTAAAAGTGGTTAAAATGGTAATTTTTATGTTTTGTATATTTCACCACAATAAACTCTAGAACCCTAAAAATAATATTTTATGTTATTCTAATGTATAAGGCTTTTTACCCTCTCTTTTTCTTTTTCTTTTCAAAAAGAAAACTGAAAGTGTGAAAGTTTGGATTTTTATGCATGGGAGTCTTCTGTTTTTACAACTCCTCTCCTGGGTGGGGTTGTGGGGGGGGTGTTATACACACATCATATATGTCTTTATGTTGGCTTTGGATAAGAACTTGAAAATATTTCTTAAAAGTTTATTTGCCAGTTGGAAAATAAAAGAAGCCAATGATAGGAAATTTATGTTGTTAAATTATGAAATAGTGAAATGCTATTCTCAGAGTATGAGTTATCACAGATTTCCTGATTTTCTTGGTTAATCTTGGCTCCTTGAATGGGGAAACCATGTATGCTCTCTGTGTAACATCTCTTTCTATACGCATTTTCCTCTGTATGGCAGGATAGAACGAGCACCACAATGTATCAAAAATACTTAACAAACATAGGGGTATATTTGTACAATACAGTGAGTGAGTTTCTGAATGCAAAGGAAGGAATGGAAAAAAGAAAATCCAGCAATGAGGAAGTTACTGAAAAATGAGTTAAATTATTTCCAAAGGTCATGGAACTTTGTTATGACCCAAGCAGTTTGTAGGCTCTAAGTTTGTAACCTCTAAGGATTAATCTGTGAAAACATTTTCTAAGCCTGGCTCTGCTATACAGGACATTTGAAGATCGACAGCGCAAATGCCATTAATATAGGAGGCAATCAGAGGTGTGTTTGTTTTCTTGACGAGGAAGTGGTTTCTTTTAAAAGTACAGGAACACACAGCCTGTGTGTGTGTGTCTTTGTCTTTTCTGTCTATTCTACTGTTGCAGGAAGAATTATGATCTTCCAACATTTTTGTCCTTTACAGTGAGGTTTTTCTAGAATTTGGCACTGTGGTGCACTACCCTTGATTACAGGATTGAATCAGAGTTGATGTACTCAGAAATCCATTGATGTGATTAATGGTCTCCTAATCATAATTTTATTTCCTAAGATTAGCCCTATTTTCTGAAGTTTCACAGTTTTTGAGTAGAATCTTGAATTCTTCTTTAGATGGGGCCTGAAATCTTTGTACTTTTAGTCCATAATTTGCATGATAATTTTCATTTTCTTTGATTTCTTTTGCTTGAAGAAAATAACATTTTTACCTTTTCTTCAACTTTTTATATGTTGTTCTATGGTAACTGTCCAATGTAGTGTGAACCTTTCTTTTTAACAACATGAAATATATATATATATATATATTCCCCCCCCCTCCCACCAGTGCTAGATACAGAATTCTTCCCCTAAGTTTCCACTGCTTTGGTTTTTATTCTCCTCAAAAATCAAATAAAATATTGTCAAATTCTACAAGTAACAAGGAAGTATACAAGGAAATGACTATATAGGAAATGTAATTGATCATTCACTCTTTACAATTGAATCAGTCACAGGATTGGCTAGTAAACATAATCTGCTGAATGAACAAAAATAACTTCTAAAACCTTTGGAGTGCTTGAATGCATTTGGAGATTTTGGCACCTTTCTCACCTTACTGATTTTTTAAGAAATTCTTACCTTTTTCAAGTGATTGTCTGCATTTGAAACTAGGAACTCATATCTTGTGACTGTTTTAATATTCACTTTGTTTTCAACAGTGCCCTTAAAGATAGCCGTTTTCCCCCAATGACAAGAGATGAGCTGCCACGGCTGTTCTGCTCAGTGTCTCTGCTCACTAACTTTGAAGACGTCTGTGATTATTTGGACTGGGAGGTAAGACAATAGAGAATTTTTAAAGAAAAAGGAAGGTAACTCCTGAGTAATTGTTTAAAAATTAGGCCCAAGATAACTCTTTTGTAATGGAGATGGAGATAACATGGATAAATAAACCTCACAGCTGATCAATGAAATGTGAGTGAAGGAGTTTTTCTTTTTTTTTTTTTTTTTAAAGCAAAGTACCTTATGTTGTTTAAATACCCCAAACTAAATTTGCTCTTCATTTTTATCCTATTAACTTCACTACAGCACCTCATAAAAGCTGTTAACAAGTAGTAAGCAGGATTGATTAGAATTTATTTCTCCTCTCTGGTATGACTGCCACCAGTTAGGTAGTCAGAGGATGTATCACAGTAACAAGCAGCAAAAGGGTTAGGATAATATACCAGTTGGGGAAATCAGCTCAATAATAATGGGGTGTTGGTTAACTACAGGTAAATCATGCTAATTCATTCTTGGCTACCTTAATCTATGTCCTTGCCCACACTAACAAGTAAGAGTATATCTAGGGTATCTCTGTGCATTACAATTATCATAGTAGCCTATATTGATCATCTTTTTGTTCTTCTTTAGTATGTGGGGTTGAGTTGTTAAGAAACTTCAGATTCTCACCATGATTTGTTTTGGTGGTTGGGTGGTGGTAGTTGAGTGTATATCTATGAAATTTTACACGTGAACATACCCGTGTTACCTGACTGCTTACTGTATTCCAGGCATGTGCCTCATGCATGTAAGTGCTGAGATTTGGTCCCTGCCATAAACATCTTATAGTCTAATAGCAGAGAAAAGAATTATACACAAGTACAAAGAAATTAAGTGGCATAAGAATGAAGCAGTGGGAATTCAGTGATACACAGAGCATTCATGTGCACACAGATACTCATAAATGATTTGACTGTATCATCATGATATAACGTGTTTAATTCTACTGCCTTGTTAGAATGACTATCCCCCATGGTAACTGAGATATTTTTCTCTGTGGACAGGCTGCTTTCTTGACAGTTAATTTTATTTTTGGCTTCCCCCTCACTCCTTGTGATACCCTGGACAATTTACTCCACTGTGTTTCAGTTTTCCACATACAGAAAAAAAGACATTTATAAAGTTCTTAATCTTCATCGAAAAAAATCTCCATGATATAAATAATGTTGTTATGCGAGAGCTATTTTAAAAATTCTTCAGAGTAGGATGAAACAGTTCCTTTCTGGGGTTTGTGGTAGGGTTTTCTTTGAGCATTATTAGAATATGAAACCATCTTAAGATTTTTTTGTAAAGGAAAAAGTAAAATTTGTTGATAGTGTTGATCCTGGCAAAGTTGGAATGTGAAAACCTTTTATAGAATTAAAATATTCCAGTTGATCCTTTTCTATAAGTTTTATTGTTCTTATTTGAATTTTTCTTAAAGAGATATCTACCGGTATTATAGAAATACCTCAGTACCTTATTTTTAAGTGATCCCAAATCATATTCTTTACTTATTAACAAATATTACAGTTTGGTTTGTTCTTATTGTTTTAAGAGTACTGCTTCCTCTTCTCTAGCTAGACTTATATTTCTGCTTTCTGAATCACAGGGCGCTATGTGTGTATTGGTAGGGATGGGAGTGATAATAGCAGAAAAAACCTGAGATCTAGGGGGTGATTGGGCTACAAAAACATTCCTAACTTTACTTGCAGCCACTGAGTTGGAAGTATAGTTCAGAAAGGGTGCAGAAGTGTGCACGTGTGACATGTACATGAATGGTTATTGCATAAATGTGTGTGCATATGTTCTAGGGGAAGGAAAAATGGGAAAAGCCAACAGTTGCTAAATAGGTATGGGTAAGCACACCATCATCTTCTTTAGTCCACATCAAGTAGTGTCTACAACTAAAATGAACCTAGATATTATTGGGCTTGTATGTTCATGAGATATATTATCTTTCTGTTGGGAGGGTGAGAGGTAAAGCACTTAAGAATTGGTACTGTGTACTCTCTTAGGGTGTATTCATCCTCTCTGATTACCATCTGCCAGTTTGAATTTCTAGAAGATTCTATATGCTTCTACTTGGCATTATATATTTAATACAGCCCTTAAAGTTTAAATATTGATGTCTATTTAGTGATGCTTTTCTGTTAAAGAAGCAACAAAACATATACATATATTTTTGTACTTTAATATATAAGCATTTGAAAGTGACTTAAGTACTGTTAGAATAGCTATGCTAAGAGGAAAAGACTGTCATTTGTCAGTTACTTCATCATAGTTTAAAGTATTCAGCATCAGAGAAATTTGTTCCCAAAGAATAAGGATGAAAATTACATTTCTAAAAAGAATGTGATTTGGCTTTTAAAAAAATGTACCATAATCAGTATTATAAGGATTATCCTTAACAATTCTGAAAAAAGCATTGCTACTTTAAACACAGAATGCCAAAGTAGAATTAAAGAAATTTTTTAAAAAGCATATGTCAATAACCTTCCTCTGCTAGGTATATACTCCAAAGAAATGAAAACAGATGTTGAAACAAAAACTTGTACATGAATGTTCATAGCAGCACTATTCACAATAGCCAAAAGGTGGAAAACAAACATCTCTCAACAGATGACTGGATAAAATGCATTATAGCCATAGAATTGAATATTATTCAGCCATAAAACAAATGAAGGACTGATACATGCTGCAACAGGAATGAGCCTTGGAAACATTATGCTAAGTGAAAAGAGCCAGGCACAAAGGCCACATCCTGTATGATTCTGTTTATAAGAAATATCCAGAATGGGCAAATCCATGAAGATAGACAGCAGATAGTGGTTGCCAGGGGTTTGGGGGGAGGGTATGAATGGGGAATGACTACCTAATGGGTACAAGGTTTTCACTGGAGGTGATGAAAAACTTCTGAAACTGGATAGATTGTTGTATAACATTATAAATGTACTTAATGCCACCTATTTTGTACACTTTCAAGTGGATAAAATGGTAAATTTTATGTGTATTTTATCATATAAAAAGGTACATGTGCACATGCATATATATGTATATATTTTAAACTACTGTCCACAATAATATAGTAATTCTAAAAAGAATGAAACTTTTAAAATTCAAAAAATGTAAAGAAAGAGCTGCAAGCCATTTGGAATTATACCATTCTGAGATAACTGTTAATATTTTGGAATTCTTTCTCTTAATTCTTTTTGTATCTTTGTATCAATAAATCTACATATTTGTTTATGTAACTGAGATTATATTAAATTTACAGTCACTATTAAAAAGATTATAGGGAGTTTGTTTATGGTTTATCTTTGTATATATGTTAATTATTTTTTGTGGAGTTCCTTTATGAGGAGTCAGTCTATATTAGGAAGGTATACATTTCACTTTGAGGAATTTCACACAGTCAAATAAGTATTAGCTTTTCTTCTAGGAATGAAATATCCTATTCACCATAAGTATCTAATTTTAACCTGTAATACAAAGTACTACGTATGTTTATACCAGAGGGGGAAACAGGAGATGATTACAGAAATTCAGTGGAGAATTTTTAAGTCAGGGATCGATCTGTAATGAGTATGTTTTATATAAGCAGAAGTCTCAAACATAGGGCTTTTCTGGTGGAAGTACAGTTTGAGAGTTGACCCCCGCTGGTGAAGCATGTTACTGCAGTAGAATTCTTAATTAAAAGGACAAAAATGCCCAGATCAAAGTAGGAAGAGGGCAAAGTCTAGAAGTCCCCAGGGATAGAGTTAGGTAACTTCAACAACAAGAAAGACATACCTATGGTCATGAGGATGAGGGACGTGACCAGCGGTAATAGACACCTAATTTTCAAATGATCAGGAACAAGTAAACTGCCACAGGGCTGGCAGTCACTCTCTTCTTCAGCCAAGGTTTTTAACTCAGCCTATTTGGGATCTCTCTTTTGGTAACATGTCTCTAATTTTATGAGACATTTAGTAGGAAAATAGGACTTACATCAGACTTTTAGAGGCTAGAATGCTTCTATCTGATAATGTGAAGAATGCATGATAAGTGGTTACACAAGTTGATGTAACTAATTTTCAAGTCACACATTTGAATTCACATTTGCCTGTTGAACTGACAAAATGATCAGTAATGCTTCTATCTGTTATATTTCCTCAAAATAGTAATTATACACTTAAAATGAAAGTGTCTACAGGTAGCCTTTCAAGGAATCTGCATAGTCATTAAAAACAACAAAACCAGCCACCAAAGGCTTGAAAGACAAATTGGAATAGTGTTCCCTCCCTTCTGAGAATTGCTGATCACTGCCCACATCATGATCTACTTACTGCCCTGATAAGTATGAGAAGAGTGAGGCGTGATTGATCTGGGCAGGGGCGGGGGCGGGGGTGGGGGTGGGTGGGTGGGTAATAATTAACTGGTAAGTTGAAAAACCTACCTGCAAGGGTAACATGGTTGTTAAATGAGGAAAATTATATCTCTAGGGAGATATCTGAAGTGATCTGCCTTGTGTTTGAACACAAAAACTTATCATCATTGTTCTGTATTCTTCAATTGACAACACTCAGAGTTCTGAGTGGCAGGATGGCTGACAGACATGGCACTTTAGAAAGGGAAAAAAAAAGAGCTCATGCAGCATGTTGGAGTCCTCTGAAATGATAGGGAGCCTAGAACTTGTGTAGCTACACTGTTTGGGAGCCATGTTTCCTTTTAAAGATCTGGAAGAAGATAAAACCAGTGGCATCATACTCCCTAGAGTTTGACTCAAGGGGTGATTCTAGGTGAGTCATCTACTAGCTGCTCATTTTCAGGACTATATAAATGAATAAGCCTTTTGTTTGTAGAAGAACTTGTGTAGCAAGTATGCTACCAGTGATCCTGTGGGGAACTGATGTAGCAATTTGCTGACAGATATCAAAATATTTTATAAATTGTAGTCAGGCATCTTTTATCTCTGCTTTAGAGACAAGATCATTTTGAAGGCATGAGGAAGACATGTTCTCTGTATTCTGAAGTAGACCCATATATCATATTTCAATAGATTACTGATACTGTCACAAACCATAAGGCACTTTTTGCTATATGCAGCTTCCTGAATCACTGACATCTCACCTGTGTATACAGTTGTCACTTGTGGTCCTAAGGCAGACTGCTTACATGGAATCAACCCGTCCTGGGTGGGGCTGGCCCGCATGATTCTTACGTGGTACCAAAAATCTGTCCCCACACTATAAAGGTGGACCTCAGGTCCCTCCTAGTCTTACTCTGTCCCCAAAGTGCCCAAGTTTGTTGAACTCTTAGTACCCAGAGAACTGTACTTCACTTTAAAAAGCAAGCTCCAAAGCACACCTCTTAAATGATCTCAACTCCATTTCTGACGTGTTCAGTTGCAGTTAATAATAGGGAACTTTTGTAGCAGCCTTCATGAGAGTAAACAGATGAGGTGAATAAATCAGCTACCATCATTATCTCGCATATATATTTTTTAGAAGTTCATGTTCTTTTTTTCACCCTGTCTCCCCACTTAAAGGTTTTACATTTTTTTGGCTCCTATTAATGTTCCACTGAAAACAGTGTTTCCATTCATACGCAGATGACTAGCGTGACTCACGAAGTCACCAAGTGAAATAACTTCTAGTGGTATATGTTCTGTCAACCCCAGACCCTTGCTTATTTTTCCCAACTATGATAGACACTGTGTTTTGTTTCTCTTCTAACCTAAGATTTCTACCTTAAAAAAAAAAATACATAGGCTTCATCTATCTAAGAAAATGTTTTTCACAGTATTTTCTCAGGCACCTTGAGGTGGTTGTGTAAGATGTCACTATCATTAGGATAATTTAGTCTCCATTCTGATGGCTCTGCTTTGAATGTTTTTTCAAGTGCTGTAGAACATTGGGAAAGGAATGCTTCACACTTCCTGGCCATCTAGAAAGAATTTGCTGTGAGTCAACAATTCAACGTATCAGAAGCCTAGTGAGGAAGCAAGCCGAACAAAGTAAAGTAACCTCTAGAAGGTGATTTAATGCATAAAATTTTCTATTAGCTATTGATACTGTTAGTGAGATGGGCTGCTGTAGTCTATTGTCAGGCCTCCTCCATTTGCTTCCAGCTTCCCTCCCAGGGCATAGTTTGGTGCGGGGAATTTTTTCCTGCTTCTTCCCTCAAATCCACAAACTGTTCCAGCCCTTTTCTTGTAGTAGTTCCCATTCAACTACTCTTTCCTGTACAGGTTGCCTCTGTGTGTGTATCCCTAGCATCTGATAAAAAGAGAGTGCTGAATTGTGGAAGTGAGGGGACTTGGGCTCTCTTCCTAACTGCCACTACCCAGCTTGCTACCCTTTTTGGACCTCCATTTCCTCACCAGGAAGTTGGAAGAGTTGGACTAGATAATTCCTAAGGTCTCTCTGGATGCTGACAGAGTGTGACGCTGTGAAACCGGTTTTAAAAATGGCTCATTTTGTTTTACATCCAGGGAATGAATGAATGCTAGCCATTGAGAAGTCATAAAAGGTCCCTAACTTTGAAAATGGCCATTGCCAACTTAAAGTAGGCACCAAAGTTAAAGATTGTCCATTTTCTAAAATTTTGCATTCTAAATTTCTTTTTCACAAAAGAATTCTCTTTAGGAAGAAGAATACTCAATTCTAAACCATAAATGCTTCTACTTTATTATTGCATCATACTCTAAATCAACATTATTGGTATAAATCTAAATTAAGCAAATATATTAGGGACTGATTATTCACTTTACAAATAGATATTTTCATTTGCAGAAGGACACCCTATAGGGTTTCTTTACTGTCTTCCTCATGACTTTAAGATTAATTTATTTACATAAGTTCAAGCCATATGTAACTTTTTAGGAACAAATCTCTTTTGTAGAAACTGAGTAAAACCATACTGAGTCAGGTACTCAGTGTATGTACAGTTCTAATGTGTATAAGATTGTTCTCAGTTTCTTACCAGGGAAACAACATTTTTATATTGAGGTACATTTTCAAGAGGTGTTTTTCCCCTCAGCCTTTGAAAAGCAAACTAAAGCAGATCTCTAGATTTTTTTAAAAAATTTATAACTTTAGTTTCCTTGTCTGTAAATTCACTCCCTTCCTCATCCCCTTTTAAAAAATGGTAGGAATGCATTTTTCCAACTTTTGACGAAAAGCAGGCTTTTTATTTAAAGGTCACCTGTGTTGCCTGAGCTTTCCTTGGAAAGCTTCAGGATGTTCAATTTTTAAGGAATGCTCATTATAATTAATCATTACAGAGAATGGGCTTTTTCCCCCTTAATTGCACTCTGAGCTGTCACTTGTTCCCTGCAAAACCTTAGAATAAAAACAGTTTCTTTCATTGCAAATGATGTATAAACATGTTTAGCTTTTCAAAGCACCTCTTCATTAACTATGCTTTATTTAAAATTTAGCTAATTATTTAAAAGTTCATGGAGATGATTATTAGCTAGTCCAGGTATTTTCCAGGCAAGAGTTCTGGAGTGGGTTGCCATTTCCTTCTTCAGGGGATCTTCCTGACCCAGAGATCAAACCCAGGTCTCCTGCATTGCAGGCAGATGCTTTACCCTCTGAGCCACCAGGGAAGCCCCAGGTATTTTAGAGCTATGCATTTGCTATGTGTTTGCCATTAGTTAAAATAAATGTTATCAGATTGTTGTTCAGTGGCCTTTGTGAAATTGGCAGCTTTATGTTCCTGATAGACAAGATGTCTCAGTCTCCTACATGAATCAAAATTGGCAGTAATTGGTCTTTTGGTAAGCTCTGTAAAAGCCAAGAATTGGTCCATGGAGACTGAACTAATTTCTAAGCTGCTGCTGCTAAGTCGCTTCAGTCGTGTCCGACTCTGCGCAACCTCATAGTCAGCAGCCCACCATGCTCCCCCGTCCCTGGGATTCTCCAGGCAAGAACACTGGAGTGGGTTGCCATTTCCTTCTCCAATGTATGAAAGTGAAAAGTGAAAGTGAAGTCGCTCAGTCATGTCCGACTCTTGGCGACCCCATGGACTGCAACCTACCAGGCTCCTCCGTCCATGGGATTTTCCAGGCAAGAGTACTGGAGTGGGGTGCCATCACCTTCTCCGAATTTCTAAGTAAGGATGTCTAATTTGCAGAGATTTTAGAAAAGAACAATACATATGTATTTTGATCAAGGAGACCTTTGCAGGTGTTTTTACAAAATAACAACAGGGTGGGGGGAACCATCAGCTGAGGTGGAGGGTGCAGTAGAGTTTTTAAGGTAGAATATACTAAAAGGTTACTTGTGCCTAAGTGAAGGCTTTGCAATCAATTACCTTTTTTGTTTACTTTTGTAATATTTTTTACAAAGACGACTAAGGGAACTGGTCAGATAATGGATAAAAACAGCCTAATAACAGTCCTTGGTGACATTTCAGTTGGTTCAAGAGAAGGTTATTTTTTAAGTCTCATGAAGGCAAGAGCTGCCCCTAGATAGTACGAGGATTATACATCATCTTTAGTTTCTCCTGTATAATTTTCAAAAGGGATGATTTTTGTAATACGCATGTACTATTCTTATAAATTTTTAAAAAATCCATGTTTATAATTTTTAAAGTTCACAGAAGTAAAAGTTACTGAGAAGAAAAACCCTGAACTGCAGCAACACTATTTTTAAAATTTATTATTTGGCCAGATTCTGAAGTGTTCATTGTTAACCATTAAGTGTTAACTATCAATCAGATGGGCATTTTCAAAGCTTCAGACTTAACTTCTGAAATTGATGGGTAGAGTAAAGTGATGTGGAATCACAACTTTGGGAATTTGATGGGCAGGTTTGGACAATATGTAGTTGACTTTTTTTTGTAGTCAGCATTATCAGGATTGGGGGAAATGATTCATTAGGATCAGTACAAATTGTCATCAGCCCTTATGATGAAAATGCTAATTTTTCTTGCCCAAATAAGAATTATTCTTGGTGGACAACCAAGTTTGGTGAATTTGCCTCTTTAATGTGGAATTTGCTTTCACTGGGGAGAGTAAGAGTCAGTGTGAAGAAGGCTGAGCTGGGGATGAGGCAAAAGGTGTACTGTCAGGCTGTGAGTTGAATGAGTTGAAGGTGCTGCGTTGTGGATTTTGTGCTTTCAGGCAAAATATCACTTGTGGCTTTATCCTAAAAATAGCAGAAACGCCAGACTCTGGGTCAGACCTGTAGTTTGTTTGTTTGTTTGTTTGTTTCTGTCCGTGGTGCCATGGGTTGTTTTGTGAGAGAGCCCATGAGAGAGCCTCATGTGTGTCTCCTATGATGCTAGCCTCTAAAGCTTAGGGGGTATGCCAAACATCCTGAGCTCCTCTCTTTAGGAACATAGTCCTTTCATTCAGTTCAATGGAACTGGCACACTGAGCCTGGCAGGTCAGTCTTATGTGAATGACCAGCGACTGGCTGCTTTGTTAACTGCAGAGCCTATTTTGCCAAATGATACCAGCAATGAAGCTGTGTCAGACAACCTCTGATTCTTTGACCTCCCAATATTTTTTATTTTATTCAAGATGAACCCACTGAAAATCAGTGGAATGAAGCTATGGCCATACCATTCATTACAGGGAGAACCCAACATTTGGTTCTGAAAATGGGGAAGAGTGGGAGTAACAGGGACATTTGCTAAGACAGGATGAACCTGAGGAAGTAAATTGGTTTTGTTGGCCAGGATGTGATCAGGGGCAGATTTAGCTTTAAGGGTCAGGATGTGTAGGTAATTGTGGACCCAAATGGTCCAAGGCTTGCATGGAGCCTACACCACTTAGCCAGATCACATTTTATACTCACTGATGCTTTTAGCCAGATGACTCTTTGTCCTGTTTCAGCATATCCGGATTGTTGGCTCGCTGATTAGGCTCACAAGTAAAAGCAAGACCCTTTTGTAGTGCTGCTAGTGGATTATAGGGTATTTTAGACATTGACTATGCAATTGTACAGGGCATAATATGGACCGTGTATTATAATGAGGAGGGGAGAGGGCACTTTTTTTTTTAATGCTCCCGTGTTGAGAGTCACTGCATTAGGGGGTAATAGTTTTAAATGAAGCCACATTTCTAACAAGGGGTGAGATAACGAGGATAAATGAAATCTGCAGTCTAGAAGCTTCATTTTAGCCATTATTTATAAGCTCTTCTCCTACCAAACCATTTTACTGTGTAGCAAAATTGATTAATTTACACGTATCTCTTTTCCCTGTGCCCACATGCTCTCTGATAGAGGAATGAACAAATAGAGAAATATACAAGAGAGGAAAGAGCATGAGGCCGAGGCCAGGGGGAGTTGGGGATGCATAATCCCCACACTGAATAATCAACTCCAGAATAATCAAGATATATTTTAGGGTCCTAACATTCATCTTGATATTTAATCATTCTGGGCCATATTGAAAACAAAAGATTGTATAATAGCATTAATAAAAATCACTTGCTGTAGAAAGGTTCAGAATAAATATAGCTTTCTTTTTAACATGAAATAGGAATCTGTTGAACTGCTCTTCATGTTCTATCACAGCACACACAGATACAGCTCTGTTTAATTCCATATCCTCTTATCTATAAGTCCTACATTTAATTTACTACCATTCCAGTTGATTTATAGCTTTGCTTAGTAAAAGTACAGCCTTGATTAAAAGGATATTATCACAGCTGATGGACCTTGAAAGCATTTGTCTCCCCAGACCTTCTAATAGTTTTGAAAATGACCTGAAGACTCCAATAAGGCTAGATTTTGCGTGTCTCAGTTTTTGCTCACCTGGCTGTACTTTTAGGCGGTGGTGGTTAAGGGTGTCAAGTGACATAGTTTTCCCATATGCTAACTCCCTATATATCCTAAGAAATGGAAAGTTACTGTGATAGTGTTTTCAAGCAAGTTTGCTTCAAGGACTCTAAGACCCCTAAGTCAGTTGCCCTCTTATCTAGTTGATCACTGCAGCTAGAGCCTTTGTCTCCTGGGATGCTGCTGGCCCAAAGGATTCTCCAGTCTGTTGAAGGGATGAAGTATTCAATTATTGTACATGAGGGTTACATTTTGGAATTACAGCTGTGACAGATGCCTCCCTCCAACAATGCAGAATTAGTTTTGGTGCTCATTTCAGTGGAGATGACTTAATTTGCAAGGCCAGTGATTTTCCTAGGTTAGCCAGATTTGGTCATTCTCCACAGCAGGCCGTTTTCCACTCTCCTGTTTTGATTGTGCAGTGTGACTATTTGGTGGTGTCTGTGGTTCTGGGAGCAAGGAAAATGCTGTTGCTCAACAGGTGAAAAAAGGCTATTATACTTTGATTCTGTTCAGAACATTATTAGCATTCTCCTGATTCTACTAGTCAGGAAAAAAAAATGAGTCACTCTGGCTTTGGCTTTATATCTCTGTGGTATATAGTTTTGACATATGAAATAAGTTATTTCTCACAAAGGTATTACTTGAAAATCACCATACCTACAGTTCAGTTTACAAGGGCTTTTGATTGTTCACAGAGAAGGCGATGGCACCCCACTCCAGTACTCTTGCCTGGAAAATCCCATGGATGGAGGAGCCTGGTGGGCTGCAGTCCATGGGGTCACGAAGAGTCGGACATGACTGAGCGACTTCACTTTCACTTTCATGCATTGGAGAAGGAAATGGCAACCCACTCCAGTGTTCTTGCCTGGAGAATCTCAGGGACAGGGGAGTCTGGTAGGCTGCCGTCTATGGGGTTGCACAGAGTCGGACACGACTGAAGTGACTTAGGATTCGATTGTTCAGAATCATAGGAACACAAAAAAAGAGTTAAAAATTGTAAATGTGGTACTGATTCAAAATGGGAAAATTTTGATATTTTTTTATATTTAATTTGATGGTGGGGCCTCCTCGAAATACAAAAGTAAATCAGTTTTATTCATGAATAATTTTTATTTTGGTCAACATGCCCTTCCAGTTTGGTCTTACCGTCTTCATATCTATATATCTATATATAATCTTTATTAAGATATCATTCACGTACCATACAATTGGTCTTACCTCTTTTCATTTTTAAATTACTAGGTTTCAAAATCTCTGTAATTTTTTTTGAAAAGTACAGAATGTACTCTATGAAGAAAAGATTTATGTGTAAATCACCTCCAATTTGCCTGAATCGTTTTTGTTTTTCAATACTTAGCCACAGTTTGTCGGCTCTAGACTGATTATTAAAGGTTATCTAGTTAACCCAGAATAAAAATCACTTGGGGAGTTATTCTTTTTACAAACTGTACCTACGAACCGCTTGAAATTCTGATAAACTTTGCAGCCCCCAGCCCCACCCCAGACCAATTAAACAGTACTGATTGAATCTAACATTCTCATTTCACAGATAGGGAAACACTCTTCCTCTCACAGTTTTGATGAGACACCTTAATAAACACCAAAATTCTTTTCAATTTTAACATGACGGGTTTTTGATAAATTGAATTGAAGATGCAGAATTCACCTCAGTGAATGATAGCAGCATAAATTATTTATACCGTATGTTTTTAAAAACAAATTATGAAGGATCTGATATTGTTGAAGGAAAAAATTTCAAAGTCACTGATCAGAAAGTCAGTATACAGAAACTGTTGCAAATTTGTCATTGTCTCAATATGTTGTCAGGCACTGGGGAGATTAGTAGATGTCCTTTATCCTGGAAATGCCTGATAGCTAAGCACTCAAATGTCTTTTCAGCTGTCCATGGTCATTTCCCACAGGGGATGGGAGGCGTTATTGTGTTAGTTTTTAAACAGCTGCCTTGATTGCATTTTCAGCAGAAGGATATTCATAAGAATACTGATATTAGATAGAAAAAATACCCACAGAGGTAGGCTTTAATAAAAAACATAAACTTCTCAGAAGATCTGACAGGCTCTAATGAATGGATGGATGTGTGAAGACCTGGGGAAAAAAACAAAATGGCTTTTCCAGAGGACTTCTTATTCCTGAAAAACTGAGAAATTTCAGGCTAAGTGCAGAAGAAGCAAAAGGCCTTTACATCCATACAGATGAATGGATGTAACCAGCTGTTCTGCAAAGAAGCCTCTTTGGTAAAAATGTTTACCTGGTCTTAACATCTTCCCTCCTGGACAACCTTAAATTCCACCTAGGAACCCTTGACCTATAGCAGCCATACGTTTGGGAAAGCAGAATGGAGTTTGTTATACTTTGAAATGTCATTATCAATGTATATAAAGAATATAAGAACTTTGTATGGTCTTTAGCTCTATGTACTATTCTATGTGACATATGACCAGAAAGGACAGATTCCTTTTGATTGAATGCTAATCGAACAAAAAGTATATAATGTTCTTAAAACAGTAGCAAGAAATTTCCCTTTGCTTAAGAGACTACCTTTTTTAGGGCATCATCAAAAGTTTGTCTGTTTCACATAATATAGTTATAGTGGTCTCTGGGTTAGTATATAAGAAACTGTGTGAAAATGCCCTGCCTCAAGGTAGTTTGAAATTTTACTGCTCTTAGATTTGGCAGCAGTGTTGTAGATAGATAGGGTTTGCTACAGGCACACTTCAAGCCATAATACATTTTTTTTCAGACATAATGGGTGACGATGCAGGATCTGGTTGTTAGATTTTTCTGTCTTATCTGTGTTTGTTTATCTACATCTAATCAAGGTTTCAAAGAGACTAGACAGTTTGGGAAGGGAGTCAGCTACCCCACAAGTTCTGGAACTCAGTCTGAAATGGTGTTTGCCCCTGAAAGCAGGATGGTTGTTTGCTGTCTCTCTGAAGTCGGTTCCCTTGGTCTAGTTCCTTATTGGCATGAGCTACGATTTGGGGGTGGGGGCAGGATGCTTGCCATTGATTGTCTTATTCTACACACAGCCCCAGAGTGGTGGTCCCAGTTCCAAAGAGAATGGCATACATAATCTGGTGCATGTTGGGCACGTGTAAATCAACATTTTCAGTCTCCATGGCCATGATACTGGCCTTCAATCTCCAAAGTCAGTGTTTTGGAAAGAGAAGAGATATGCCTTTCCAAAAAGCAAGGGGAAAGGAAAAAAAAACTGCATTCTCTGAAAGTTAAATTATAACTTTTTCTTTTTTTCCTATGAAGAAGACTGTACTAATAAAACTGCCCATTTCTTTCAGGTGGGTGTACATGGCATTAGAATAGAATTCATCAATGAAAAAGGATCAAAACGCACCGCCACCTATCTACCGGAGGTCGCAAAGGAGCAAGGTCATTGCTGTACTTATTTTATACCATCTGGTGAAGAATTTGAACAAATAAACAAAGTAAAATGTGCTATCTGACCTTGCAGTTATATCTGATAATTGATCACTGTCAGATTATAAGAAGTGATTCTTCTATCACTGCCACTGCAATGTCTGTCTGAAATTTGTGAATTACACAGAAGTTGAATCTCTGTACTAAAGTTTGACAGCAAAAACATAAAAAAATAAACTTTCAAAAAAGGAAAGATTTGTAAAAGTTTGGGCTTTTAGGTAATGGTTTGCTGTAAATTTGATGTGCCACTTTCCCATATTCCACTGTGCTATAGCCTTATGGCATAATAAACAAGTCTTTTGTTTGATGGTCAGCCACACACTTCATTGTCATTATCAAATGTTTCCTTAGGTGGTTGCCATTACTCATTCTGCTACTATTAAAACTGTTAAGTTTCCCGTGAAGATTAGGAGCATTGAGAATAAATGAACTATTATAGTGTTTTATTTGTTCCTCGTCAACAAATGTTTTTTGACTTTACATACATAGCACAAAGCTTTAGGAACTACCAGTGTAACCCCAAATACATTTCACTCTAGTATCTTGTCCTTTCTAGCCACTACTAAATTATAATTTCATGTTAGTTGAAATGAATATCTCTTCTTTATCTCATGGAGCTTTTCTTCTCATCAGAAAGCATGGGTAATTTGGTTTCACCATATCTGTTTAATATAAATGTGATATAGAACTGAAAAATTTAATAGTAAACCCCCAAATGAGTTATTAGTCTTTAAAGCAGCTCTCTGAAGATTTATTGGGGTTACTTTTGAAATTTTCTTAGTTCTGTAGTTCTGCTGACTCTGTAGAGCGTACATGAGCTTGAGGGCCTGGGGTATGAATGTACATCCTGTGTCAGAACCCACAAAAATGCCTTTGAATGCTGCACACAGATATACATGATTGACTCCAGAAGATACCATTAGAAATGGCAATTACCATGAGTTGGTGTGGGACTCCTATGTCCTACTGAGTTGGCACAGTGAGTCTTTTCCCTCCCTTTTAAAGATATCACCGTTAGAGGAGAGTACAGTGTTTATGGTTTGTTGCTGAGACACCCCTGAGAAGTTACTGCTGGCCTCTTAGGCTCTGTGTCTTGGAATGTGGTTGAGATAAAGAAGCCGGTGTTGTGAGCCAGCAGGGATAGCTAAAATTGAAGGTGTGCCATGGTATACCTGCTTCTGTACAGGGTGAAATCTTAGCCCTTCTGTGTGCCTGTTTTTAGGACCAAAGGGGTTGATAGCAGTTGGTGACAGTGATAGCTGACCTCTACAAAGTCATTTTGTATTTAACCAAAGGTGCTTATTACATGTGCTTGACTGGTATTTTATCTGGTCTACTCTCCACAGGATGGGACCACATTCAGACCATAGACTCCTTACTGAGAAAAGGAGGATACAAAGCTCCAATTACGAATGAATTCAGGAAAACCATAAAACTGACCAGGTACAGAAAGCACTGTCTAGTGCAGGGCTGACTGATATATTTTGATGTGCATACCTGTAACCTTGTGTAATCTTTTCTCTAACTATACTTGCTGCTTTTTTCTGAAACAGAGTGAAATGAATGGCAGGGCCATTCTGAGGGTGGATACAATGGAACTCTGCTCAACAGTAAAGCCTCTATGCTGTATGAGCCCATCCTTCCCATCTTAGCTCTGTGTGATTAGTCTGGCTTTGTTAAAGCAAGCCTTCTGAGCCTTTAGACTACGTTACTGAAGAAAGTTACCTGAGTTTTTTGGTCAGCTTTTGACATGCCTTAGCAGGACCGCAGGATCCTGATAAACAGCCCTCAAATTTGAATTTCATTTTAGAATCTTGGCAGTGACAGAAAGCTAGCTGAAAAAAACACAATTGAGCTAGACTCACAGATGCTGAATGAATTTCTGCAAGGGCTCATAGGTGTACTGACTTAAAAAAAGGAAAGTATCAAACATTTTAGGAAAATGGGTTGCTGTTTCCATTTCTTTTAATTCTCTAAAACCACACTGAATGCCTATAGTCTAAAAATGAGCTATTCTCAGCTCTGAGGAGTTACATTCTAGGAGAATAGAAGGGCATGTGCAAAAATAATTATTAATAGAAGGCAAAATATGATGGATGGTATGAGATCATAGAGTAGGGAAAGAGGAATTCCAAGAGGGGGTTGTGAATAACAGAAAATTTCAAAGAGGAAGTAGATTGGAGGCTGAGTATAAGAATTCTACTCACTGAAGAATGAGTAGAATATTTGACAGGTGGGGAGAGTCAGGGAGGAAAGGGGTTAACTTAAAGAGAACTTTCTGAGGGGCGTCCCAAGTGGTGCAGTGGTAAAGCATCCACCTGCCAATGTGGGAGATGTATTATATGCAGGTTCGATCCCTGGGTTGGGAAGATCCCCTGGAGGAGGAAATGGCAACCTACTCTAGTGTTCTTGCTCGGATAGTCCCCTGGACAGAGGAGCCTGGCAGGGTACAGTCCATGGGGTTGCAGAGTCAAGACACAACTGAAGGAGCTGAGCATCAGTGTACATAGAGAAGGAGGTCACCAGGGAGAATATGGCCCAGAAGGCAGAGAGAAGTTTAAACTCGACTGTAGGCAATAGTAGCCGCTGACGGGTTTTGAACAGATGGATTTGAAATGTAAAATTAGAATTGGAAACAGGAAAATTAGGAGACATTTCTATTATCTAAGAATATGTGGCAGCAATCTAAAGAAGGTGAAATGGGAGCCTTAAGAGCTGTAGCCATGGGATGGCATGAAAGGAAGGAAAAGAAAATATTGTGGAAAAAAAAAAAGGACTTAGTCATCATTCAGGAGTAGGGAAGATGAGCAAGTCAAGGCTTTTATCTAAATAAAAGGGACCAAGGCAGTCCCTTTGACCAAGACATGGACCACATTGAGGAGTTCCATTTATGCACTGATTCTGGATTTTAAGTGCTTCCTGGGATAACTGTATAGAAATGTCCAATAGGTCACTGAAAATGTACATGGGTAGAGCTCATGGCTAGAGGTGGTGATTTGGGATCATCTGCAAAGACGACATACTTGAAGCTGTGAGGCAAAGGTTCACTGAACTGGGACAGAGCATAGGGACAAAGGAACTGAAGGGAGAAATGTAGGAAACTCTTACAAGGCACAAGGGTAGGATGAGTGATCCGAGAGATAAGGAGCAGTCCAAGAGGTAAGGGGAGCACCAGGGGAGTCTGAAGTTACAGAACGCAAGGCACAGAGAGCTTCCAAAGGGAGTGGTGAGAAGTATCCTAATGGAGAGGTAGAAAACACATGACTCTTCTGAGAAGTGTGGCAATGAAAAGAAAAAGGAAAAAAAAAGATGAGGAAAGAGGATTGAGATACCGCAATCAAGACACGTTTTGTGTTGCTGCTGTTTTCCCTTAATGGCAAAACCTGAGACCTGTGGACAGAAGGAAAAGAATGGTAAAAGAAAACCGATGGAGGATCCCAGAAGAAAAAGTAGTCAAGTGAATGAAATGTATACATGACAGTAATAGACTGGCTTTCCTCTGTTCTTTCCTGTTAGCAAACTGGAGCCGAGAGGGCAGTACAATTTCTAGAACAATTTAAACGAGGAGTGAAAGTGTTCATTGCTCAGTCGTGTCTGACTCTTTGCGACCCCATGGCCTATAGCCTACCAGGCTCCTCTGTCCATGGGATTTCCCAGGCAAGAATACTAGAGTGGGTTGCCATTTCCTTCTCCAGGGGATCTTCTCAACCAAGGGACTGAATCCGGGTCTCCTGCGTTGCAAGCAGATTCTTTACCATCTGAGCCTCCAAGGAAGCCCTAAACAAGGAATAGTAGAATGCAGAGTCCTGGACTCAGACTCTGGATTCCTGGGTGGTTCTCACCTTTGCTATGTATTGCTGTGTGGGCAGGTCTCTCCAGGTCTCTGTTTCTTGATATAGAATTATCTCTAAGGATCCCTTGGCTCTGACATTCACACATCACCTATTTCATGATGTTAACTTTGTCTCTTCCCTGACTTTCTTTCAGGTACCGTAGTGAAAAGATGACCTTGAGCTATGCTGAATACCTTGCTCATCGCCAGCATCATCATTTCCAAAATGGCATTGGGCATCCCCTTCCACCATACAACCATTATTCCTGACACTGAGCCGCACAACCAGTCACTGGGCCTCTCTGCAGACCTCTTCCCAGGAGACCCTACCCCTTCTTGGTCTAGCTATCTGTTTTACTGTACCATTTTATGATGATAGTTTCCGTTGCCATGGTGAAGCTTCGACATTGTCAACTAAGATCATCATGGTAACGGGTAGGAAAGTGGCATTCATTAAGAAGATCCTCCTGTTTTATTATTTTAGATCATTTTTTTTTTTGCAGCATATATGAATTTTGGAGTTTTCTTTCCTTATAATATTATATAGAATTTTGCTTTGCTATTTCAGTCAGGTTTGTCTTTCTGTCCTTCTTGCCTTCCTTCCTGTCTTCTTTCTTTCTTTCTTTCTTTCTTCTCTTTCTTCCTTCTTTTGACTGTGGATGGAAGAAATTGTGCAGTTTTTAAGGATTTTATTTAGATTTTTCCTCCGTTTTCCTTCGTAAGATAGATCACTTTTGATAGCCATGTTTGGGAGTAATTCATATCAGATTCAGGTATTTGTATACTTTTGAATTTGTCTAAAATTCATTTTACTATAAGAGCTTAGTATATGGGTCTTTACTGCTTAAGTATATTTTTCCCATGGTTAAAATATATGAACTTTCATTCTAGTGTAGAATATTCGAAGGTCCGTGATAGGACTTGTCACACAGAGTGAGAAATCATTTATGCCTATTGTTCTAGTTATCATAGGAAAAACTGCCTCATCACTTTATAGAACCAACTTACAAGCGGAATCACTGTTTTAAGAAAGTGCAAGCTACCTTTGAAATATGCTACAGAAATCATTTTGAAAAGCAGCATATATCAGGAAGAGAGCAGATACAGAATTTAGTGCCTTTGAGAAGAATATAATGAAGTGGAATTAAGAAGGGTTAGAAAAAAGGCAATTTAGAGAAATATTCTTATAAAATTTTATTGTTTGTATATGTGAAACAACAGATTAGACAAATTGCTTACTCTTGAGTATTTTTTTAAGCTGAAAAAAATTATTTTGAGCAAATAACCAAAAAGAGACACATTTCTATTATATATTAATTTAAATTTGTTAGCCTTAGGTTTCAATAAGTCATGATTGGCCAGAGACAATTTTAGCTACCATTTAAAGAAATGGTAATGATAATCTAGTGAAACAAAAGTTCATACATGTCGTGATTTTAGACATGTTTATCATGGGGACAATACTGGAGTTTTAGAAATACTATAAAATCGCTTGAATCTCTTTCTGCACTACATACTTTTGATAGAAACACATTTACTATATTGAGAAGATGTTATGTTACCCCTGCATAAATAGAATTGGCATTTAGGTATGATATAGTTGCTAGAGCCCAGCGCATTTGCCCGCTTGTTTTCCCATTATGTATACACAGAGAACTTCCTCGTGCCAATGGGAGGTCTGTATGTATACCCCAGGAAAAATGACAGATGACTCTGGAGAAAGATCATCTTCATATTTTGGTAGTTCAGTTCAGTTGAGTTCAGTTGAGTTCAGTCGCTCAGTCGTGTCTGACTCTTTGCGACCCCATGAATATATATAAATATATGTGTGTGTGTAAACATTTTTTTTCAAACAGGAAACAAAGATTTCAAGTGATGAATATAAGTACGGTGCAGAACATATAGTCTGAAACTACACGATGTCACTGAATATCAAGATGGCATATTATACATGTAGTTGCTGTGACAAGTAACAGACTGCTAGTTCAGAATTTGAAAACCCTTTTCTAGTTTGTGAGGTGAATTGGCTGAATTTCTTCTGCTGGCCCTTGCAGCAAAGCCAGCTGCTTTTGTTTTTGATCAGAGTTCTCAGAAGTTTTTTGGTATTCCTTCATCCACAGCATCCGTTGTTGAAATAACCATTTTCAGTTGTGATGCCTTAACTAAGAAGCCAGTTGTTAGCCTGAAATGGAACCTCGGTAGCCAGTTCCATTGAACCTAGAGATTAGTTAGAGAAACCTAGCTGTTGGCCTTTAGAAAAGGATTTTGAGTCCTTTCATTTCTACTTGGGAGCATTTTGGAGCAGATTAGTCTTTCAGTATAAAAACAAGTGGCTACCTGATGGAAATTTTTTCTTGCCCTTTTAGGGAAACTGAGCACAAGCTGAATGATATTGTCTGCTGCAAAAAAAAAAAAAGTAAATCAAACAAGCAAACTGAAGAGAGACAGAATAGACCAATATTGATCCATCTTATCCATCATCTCATCAGTTCAACAGGCTCCTCATCCTGGGTGAGCTCATGGTTAGAAGTTTTTTTTTTTTTTTTTTTTTTTAAAGAAAAGATCTATTACATGCATATGTGAGTGTGTATACAATATATACATATGTGTGTATTAATGTATTTAACGGTGCTAATCAATCTTGAGCAGGTCACGTGACTGGTCATGCGGACTCTAAAATCATATCAGATTTTTTAAAATTCTTGATATATGCAGATGTTATACAGATTTTCTTACCAGTGTAATAATGTTATACTGAAGAAATAACCATCCTGCAGGCTTCAGAGGACGAGGTCAGCAATATTTCCCACCGTGGCTTGGGGGAAAAGGATAGTTTTGTCTCCTTTTATATTCAAATTAATGCACAGTGCATTTTTTGTGTCTAAGTAGCTGTTGACTAAATGATTTTGTAGTGTAAAAGGTGTTATACAAACTTGTAATGGTGTGCTTCAAACAAATGCTAGACCCTTTCACCTTTGTCATATATTACAAAGCTGTTAAATATGTGGTTTGAATTAACTTTGAACATGTTGAAATATGTAGCATGTGTTTTTAACTCAGACGAAGATTCTAATTGCACAGGTTGTGTTCTAGCCAGTTGTGGTTTATTTGTTCAGAAACACAAATGTGAATTGCACTCTTATCACCAGAATATTGTATAAGTTCAGTGATCTCTAAACAGCTCAGAAGTAATACTTGAACTTCATTTGAGTAGCACAAAGTTTACATAGCCCCCCTTTTAAATGTTAATTAGTTCCATTTATGTTTTCTGTTTTTCAAGTGCAACTGGGTTTTTTTTTCCTCTTGGAAAATAGTACGTATTTTACTTTGGTATGTAGCAAAAGGCTTCCATTTCTGGAAGGGTTCTCTTGTTGTTAAACAAGGTCAGCCAGGTACCAGATTCTAAAAGAACAATTGCCCCTCCCCCTTCTCCCCTTAAGTGGCCTTCTGACTGTAGGAGAATGTGCTACTGCCCTGCCCGTCTCCCCTATCATGAGAGGCCGGTGTGATTGATGGAGGAAGTGCAAGGCTTGCTCTTTACCCACCCCATCCCCCAGGCGCTCTTAAAGCAGTTATAAGATTTTCAGTCCACTGCATACAACCCCAATGCCCAGCACACCGGAAGTTTGTATACTGGCCTCTTTTCATGTCTTCAAATGTGCAGGAAATTCAAAAACTGTCACCTGGAATAGGTCCCATCTCTTCTGTGTGTTAGATCAAACCAAAGAAGCCCCCAGCCATGCCCAAATGCTGCTCCAAAAGCCTGCCTTCCAGTCCTTACAAAAACCTTGCAGGATTAAATGTGTTAACTTTTTTATTTTTGTACAGTTTCTAAGTGATTTTTGCTAGTGATGTTAAATTGAATTAAGTTTATTTGAGGGGTGTGAGCACCTCCTCCATTGAAATAAACTGGTGACTTTCCTTTTATTTTTTAAGAGCGGAAGCCCATTGTGTGCCTCTCGATTTAAGGGTTTCTGATTACATTATTCTTAAGACCAGCATTGATCCTTTATATACAAAGATATGTTTTCCTTGTTTTTTATTACTGTTTCAGAAGAAAATAAACCTTTTATTTTGCTCTGGACCCAGTAACTGCGCTGGTACATAGACGCACTGAGAAAACAAACTTTTGTAACCACCTCTGACTGTTTTTGTATATGAAAGTTGATTACTTTTGAAATATTTGGATCTAGTTTCTAAGTTATTTTAGTGTTTTATATGTTCCCCAAAATTACTTTGAATCAGTCACCAGCATAATGAGTTCTTGGTGATGCAGTGGTGAGACTTGTAATGAGCAAAGCTACCTGGAGTAGCTCTCTCGTCCTCCCTTTCTTAGTACCCTGTTTTTTGATTACAGTAAGACATCACCAATTATGTGTAACCCCTTCAAGTATAACTAGATCCGCCTTCCTTCCACATTTAATTGCTTAATAGTTTGAAGAAACTATTGGAAATGGGCATTTTATATGACATGTATGGCTTTAAAATATTATTAAATGAAGAAAAAGAAAAATGAGAAGGTTTATGTGGGTCTGTAAGGTATGGCTGTGGAAAGATATTGTAGTAGTTTTGACACTATTGTTATTACCTTTAAAATCATTTACCCAATAAAATGTTAAAACTGAATTACCATTTGTGGTTTCTTTCTTTAAGCTGCCTCACCAGAGGATTTGGGCCTCGTGGGTACTCCTTAACTAAAAGCTAACAGTTGAAGCTGCTGAAATAATATGTGTGCAGGCTCAGTCGCTTGCTCAGTCGTATCCAACTCTTTGTGACCCCATGGACTGTAACCACCAGGCTCCTCTGTCCATAGAATTTTCCAGGCAAGAATACTGGAGTAGGTTGCCATTTCCTCCTCCAGGGATCTGCCCAACTCAGGGATTGAATCTGTGTCTCTTGCGTCTCCTGCATTGGCAGGCAGATTCTTTACCACTGCTCCACCTGGGAAATAATATACTTAGGAATGGACACAGATTTCTTTCCAAACTGGCACTTGGGAAACCTCATCTGCTTACAGCTGTTCCCTACCATATGAGTTACCTATGTCATTCTTGTGCCCAGCCCTAAATCCTGGCCTACTGATATTCAGTTCAGTTCAGTCACTCAGTCGTGTCCGACTCTGCGACCCTATGAATTGCAGCATGCCAGGCCTCCCTGTCCATCACCAGCTCCCGGAGTTCACCCAAACCCACATCCATCGAGTCGGTGATGCCATCCAGCCATCTCATCCTCTGTCGTCCCCTTTTCCTCCTGCCCCCAATCCCTCCCAGCATCAGAGTCTTTTCCAGTGAGTCAACTCTTTGCATGAGGTGGACAAAGTACTGGAGTTTCAGCTTTAGCATCATTCCTTCTAAAGAACACCCAGGACTGATCTCCTTTAGAATGGACTGGTTGGATCTCCTTGCAGTCCAAGGGACTCTCAAGAGTCTTTCCCAACACCACAGTTCAAAAGCATCAATTCTTCGGTGCTCAGCTTTCTTCACAGTCCAGCTCTCACATCCATACATGACTACTGGAAAAACCATAGCCCTTACTAGACAGACCTTTGTTGTCAAAGTAATGTCTCTGCTTTTGAATATGTTATCTAGGTTCGTCATAACTTTCCTTCCAAGAAGTAAGCGTCTTTTAATTTCATGGCTGCAATCACCACCTGCAGTGATTTTGGAGCCCCAAAAAATAAAGTCTGACGCTGTTTCCTCTGTTTCCCCATCTATTTCCCATGAAGTCATGGGACCAGATGCCATGATCTTCATTTTCTGAATGCTGAGCTTTAAGCCAACTTTTTCACTCTCCTCTTTCACTTTCATCAAGAGGCTCTTTAGTTCCTCTTCACTTTCTGCCATCAGGGTGGTGTCATCTGCATATCTGAGGTTATTGATATTTCTCCCGGCAGTCTTGATTCCAGCTTGTGCTTCTTCCAGCCCAGCGTTTCTCATGATGTACTCTACATATAACTTAAATAAGCAGGGTGACAATATACAGTCTTGATGTACTCCTTTTCCTATTTGGAACCAGTCTTTTGTTCCATGTCCAGTTCTAACTGTTGCTTCCTGACCTGCATACAGATTTCTCAAGAGGCAGGTCAGGTGGTCTGGTATTTCCATCTCTTGAAGAAATTTCCACATCTCTTGAAGAATTTTCCACAGTTTATTGTTATCCACACAGTCAAAGGCTTTGGCATAGTCAATAAAGCAGAAATAGATGTTTTTCTGGAACTCTGTTGCTTTTTGGATGATCCAGCGGATGTTGGCAATTTGATCTCTGGTTCCTCTGTCTTTTCGAAAACCAGCTTGAACATCTGGAAGTTCACGGTTCACGTATTGCTGATGCCTGGCTTGGAGAATTTTGAGCACTACTTTACTAGCGTGTGAGATGAGTGCAATTGTGTGCCTACTGATATAGTCTAGCCTTTATTGGGCAGTCTACCCTGGCCATGGATCTGAGGCAAGCATCAGACTTCAATTCCAGTGGCAACATGGCTATACTTAAGCCTGTTCCCAATTTCTTCCAGATCAGTGTATTACTGGGTCTTCCCCTCTGGGAGCTGGTAGGGGGTAGTAGCAGTGCCATCAGGGTACATCACATATGTAAACTTATTACCAATTTTCCAGTTCCAAAGTGATATGAGATGAACCCTATTTGCCACTTGAGCCTGGGGAAAACATCTGCATATCAGGCAAGGTAACTAGTGCTACTGCCATCCAAGCGCCAGATAGGAGCCCACATCAAGCAAGGGATCTCTTGGTGTCCTATCTCTATCAGCTGTTGCCTTATCTCTTTCTCTGCAGAAAGGCCATCAAGGACATTGCTGAAATACCTCTGGCTCTTTCTAAATCATTTGCTGTCTCAGTTTCATAATGCATATTTCAGGATTAATTGCTAATGAATATATGCAGGACAATTTTCTGTTTCATCGCCCCAAAGCCCCACTCCCTGTGTGAATTTGATGACATGTGCTCATGTCAATCACAGTGGCTAAAAACAGCCATCTTGGCTCTAGAGGACTATTGTGGTTTGGAATAGTGCTCCATTAAGGCAGCCATCTGCTCAGAGGCAGTTTCATCATTCATGTTTAATGGTACACAGGATTTTTTAATGATTTAGATGATATTAATAGGTTCAGGTAGAATGAAGTAATTTAATGAGCCCACAGCGTTCTTTTTTAATAGCATTAGTGGTTAACTCAGTGATCTGGACCGATTTCAACTTCAGTAATCACACTCCACCTACCTAAATTCTTCCCAGAGTTTCAGCACTTCCCCTCTTTAGACTTCATGCCCCACTGGGCACCTTTTAAATTGCTCCACTGCTTCAGAGGGCAAGTGTGACTGTGTGGAATGCGGCAGTTCCTCTCTGTTGATGGGAAATACTGTCATATCCAGGGGGTCCCATCACTGTGAGCTGGGAGGAAGTCTGCTGTGGGAAAAATCACACCTGGATTCAGAGCTGCCGCTCAGGAGAGCCCAGTTAGTGAATGGCAACCATTTTCAGAGTATGGCTTCTCCCACTTTCTGCAGCTCTTAACCGCATGAGCTAAGACACGTGTGGGTTTTGGCCAAGCTCTGATGGCTTCCCATCTGTCTGTCCAGGCTTTTCCCCTTCTGGAGGAATAGCTGAATGGAAGGATGCAACTGAGGCACGCCCTGGATACACTGCTTTGGCTATTACATTCAGAGGACTTCCTTGATTCCTTTAACCCTGTTCCAAACCCCAAGCCTGTTGGAAGAAATCTTTTCAAGAATCAGAAAAAACTGCCTTAGGACCCAAACCAGTCTACCTCTTCATCCCAATAACTTAGTTATCACTATGATTTAAAATGACCCTTTTCTTACTATGTTCCAAGTATATGGACTATGCCTCTCAAATAGTTTCAATGGACCCACCCAGAGGGCTAGTAGAAGGCATGTGCTTTACATAAATGAACACTGACCTATGCTTGCAGATTTCCATCCTGACAGATGATCACATTAGCTCAACAGAGGCTAGCAACAGAGGTTAGCTGTAAGATGCACTAAGACAGGAGCACTGGGTGGTGTCTGCATTACGGGCCTCTGTGCTCACAAGTGCCCTGGTGTCCTTGAGTGCCTACTCCCTCTCTAAAAGGACACAGCCAAGTCACAAGGGGCTGGTAATTTGTTCAGCCTTTAGTGTCCCTCCATGCTGGAAGAACCTCTTTGCTTTTTAATCAGAATCTTAGCTGGCACCTCATTAAGTTACAAGTATGAGATTAAAAACAGTATTTCATTGTTTTAAAGTACAAATGTATACCAGTTACTCAGAAAGTTAATGAGAACGACGAGGCTGTTTGGGTGAATATAAAAATTTGTAATTGGGGTGACAGATGACAGAGTCTCAGCGCTCCATTGATTTCTGTATTGTTTTGGCTGTACAGCAGCAACAAGGTCTTGATTTGCAAACAGAAGAGGTAGTATTGTGTAGTTTTATGAAAGTGAGTACACATTGGCCTAAATTCTAAAACCCCAGTGCAGACACAGCCTTCTGAACCAGACCTGACAAGGAAGGCCTGCAAGAAGTTTGGCATCTTGCCAGAGGTTTGAACATAATATGTCAACTTGATGGTTCCTGCTGACCCACTCGTGGTCTTCAACTGCCATTCTGAATGCAACACATTATAGATGTTTTAGTTAGGTGGGGTTTTTTTTTTTCAGTTTGTATTAGTGTTTCAATATTATACATTTAAAGACACACACTTTTTTTGAATCAAATGTTTATGGAAACTTCAATCAGTTCCAACAGAATGCCAGGTCCCGTGGGACAATCTGAAAACCACTGCTGCCGTCCCAACATGCCCAGTTATTTTGAGAGCCTTTGGCAAAGCGTCATTTCATCTCCTTTTCCATTTTGGCCTTTTCTTCCCAAATGTCAGGCTCAACGTGATCCATCAATATTTACTGAGTGCCTGTCCCCCCAGAGGCAGGGCACTGTGCTTGGTTACAGAATAAAGATAGTATCATTTTGTAAGACAAATTAACAGTCCACTCTGAGCTAAGAGTTGTGAGCAGCATATAAGTGTGTTCCAGCTGGCAAAAGTCATTGACTGGGGCCCAGATGATACTGGGATGGCTTTATAGGGTTTCTCTAAATGGCTCCCACCTCACCGTGGCATTAGAAGAGAGTTGTGGCAGCCTTGTTGGGAAATGGCATTTCTTTGGCCCTCCTATGTATCAGCAGTAGAGACCACCCAGAAACCAGGCACTGTCATGGTTCCTTTTTTTTTTTTTTTTGTCATGGTTCCTTGAGTGGAGGACATGCTTTGGTCTCACAGTGAGGCTGTCTTGCTCCCTAGCAGGAGTGCCAAGGTGGCTGGGCAAGAAATTACATGATTGTATAAGAAATAGGTCTGTGTAAAAGCAGAATGGCATTTGGTGTCACAAAGTTTTTTTTTTTTTTTTTTTACTGCAAAGCTGTCCTCTGGAAGGCATCAGAACCTTCCCATGACCAGGAGAGAGAGAACTAGGCTGTTTGCTCTATGAGGCTGCCTTGCAGCCAGAAGAAAGTTCCCAGCATGTCAACTAATGGAAAAATCCATTCATGGGGCAGGAGGAGAGATAAGATAGTGAGGGAAACCCACCCAGAGAGGGAAATCAGAGTCACCTTCTGAATCACCCGCTACACAGAAAGGGCAGGAAGGCAGTATTAAATTTGGATATTGTAAAACAGGAAACACAACTGGTACACAATAGAATGTTTAAATCACGTCTTAACTGACAGGAAGCTGCGGAGAGTCACAGCCATTGCCTAAACACCAGGCAGATTTGAAACTAGGAGTTGCTCTTGTCACTTTTCATCCAACTAGCATTTTCATCTCAATATTCTGGAAGGATCCAAGGTTAGCATATGTGTTAATATGTGTAAATGGATTTGTGCGTCTCAGCATAGGAGACAGGGGTGGGCCAGACAGCTGGCTGGGCCAGTCAGGATCCCCACTCCCACATAGCCTGCCAGAGCCAGAAAGGGGGTCATGGATTGGAAAGAGTAAGAAATCCCCATCTTGTTGAAAGGACAGTACTAGTGTAACACAAACATTTCCTTAAACTTTCTCTACTTCAGTCAAATGAATTCCAGGAACTCTGCATGGAGACATTGCCACCCTGCTGGCATAGGTGTCAGCAATGGCCCCTTTCCCAGAACTGTGGTCAGTGACATGGTTGTTTACCTTGCCTAGCCTATGTGGTCCATGGCACTCATGAATGATGGGGTTGAAAAGAGGAACCCCGGGTTAATCCAGTCATTCAAAAAGGCTGGGATTGCTCCTACAGGGTACATGGTCCTCCTTGGGCCCCTCCTTCCCCATTTTGGTTTGTACCACTCCAGTAGAATCTGTGGCTTTGAAGAAGGTCAAATAGAAATTGATAATGGTCAGCCCTAGGCTGGTAAAGCGCAGGCAACACATTTGCTCTTGGGAAGGTTATCCAGTGAGTCCCGCGAGCAGGGTGCACAGGGCACTTGAGAGTTTAAAAGAAATTTCGTTCTTTTCACCTCCTTTTATTGACTTTTTTTAAATTAAAGTAAAATCCACAAAACACAATGAGCCACTTGAAAGTGTACAGTTCAGTGGTTTTAGTGTCTTTGCAATGTTGTACAACCAGCAGCTCTCTCTGGTTTTACAATTTTTTCATCACTCCATAAAACATTCCATCTCTATTAAGAAGTCATTCCCCTTTTTCCCTTGGCCATCACCTAAGTAACCACTAATCTCTGTCTCTCTGAATTTGCTTAATCTGGACATATCATATAAATGGAGTCATTCAACATGTGACCTTTTGTCACTGACTTCTTATACTTAGCATAATATTTTCAAAGTTCATTCAAGTTGCTGCGTGTTTCAGTACTTCATTCCTTTTGATGGCTGAATACTATTTCATTGTATGTATAGACCACGATTTGTTTATTTAATGTCCACTGATGGACATTTGGGCTGTTTCAATCATTTGGCATTTACAAATAATGCTGCTACAAATGTGTGTCTTAACTTTTCTGTGTGGACACAGGTTTTCATTTCTCTTGGGTAGATACTTAAGGATAGAATTGCCAGATCATGTGGTAATTCTATGTTTAACTTTTTGAGAAACAAACTATCTTCCATAGTGACTGTACCATTTTACATTCCCACCAGTATGAAGGTTCCAGTTTCTCCACATCCTCACCAATACCTGTTATTATCTTTATGATAACCATTCTAGTGTGTATGAAGTAGTATCTCATTTGTAGTTTTGACCTGCATTTCCTTAATGACCAGTGATGTTGAGCACCTCTTCATGTGCTTATTGGTCATTTGTAGTCTTCATTGGAGAAATGTCTATTTGAGTCCTTTGCCCAATTTTTAGTTGTGTTGTCTTTCTGGTAAGTTTTAAGAGTTCATTATATATTCAGGATATTAAACACTTACAGATATATGATTTGAAAATATTTTTTCCCATTCTCTAAGTTTTTTTCACATTCTTAATAAGGCCTTTAGAAGGACAAAATTTTTAAATTCTTATTAAGTCTAATTTATCTAATTTTAATTTTGTTGCTCTTGTTTTTGGTGACAAATCTAATAATCTATTGCCAAATCCTAGGTCATAAAAATTTAGCCCTGTTTTCTTCTAATAGTTTTAGCTCTTATATTTAGGTTGTTGGTCTGTGTTGAGTTAATTTTCCTACATAGTGTACTGCCATGGTTGATTTTCTTATGTTGAACCACTCTCACGTTCCTGGGGTAAATTCCACTTTGTCATGGTGTATGATCCTCTCAAAGTGTTGTTGGATTTGGTTTGCTGGTATTTTGTGGAGGATTCTTTGTATCTATATTATAAGGATACTGGTCTGTGATTTTCTTGCGGTATCTTTGTCTTGCTTTGGTATTAGGGTAATGCTGGCCTTATAGAATGTGTTACGAAGTATTCCTTCCTCTTCTTTTTTTTTTTTTTTTTTTTGAAAGAGTTTGAATAGGATTAATGTTAAAATTTTAAATGCTTGGTACAATTCACCAGTGAAGTCTGGGTTTTGGTGGGGAGGTTTTGGATTACTGATTCAGTCTCTTTACTTGTAGATCTGTTCATGTTTTATATTTCTTCTTGAGTCAGTTTTGGTAATTTCCATGTTTCTAGCAACTTTTCCATTTCATCAAGACTAATTTGTTGGCATACAACTGCTTATAGTATTTTCTTATAATCCTTTTAATTTTTGTAAGGTTGGTAGTAACATCTCTGCTTTCGTTTCGAATTTTAGTTGTCTTTTTTTCTTAATGAGTCTAGCTAAAGAGTTATCAATTTCATTGATTCTGTATATCCATTCTTTTTTTATATGCCAATAAAAAAAGAATGGATATACATTTAAGCATAACTAGCTTATTTTGCTGTACTGCTGAAACATGGCATTGTAAATCATATTCCAATAAAATTAATAATAAAAACTAAGCATATTGCAAGAAATATATGCAGAAATTTTAAAAATTGGGTACATTGTACTTACATTTTCATTCATCCCAAAGCATTTTCTAATTTCCTTAGTGATTTCTTCTTTTTAACTATAATTGGTTATTGTAGTGTGTTGTTTGATTTCCACATATTTGCAATATTATCAGTTTTCCTTCTGTTTTGGATTTCTAGCTTCATTCTATTTGGTCAGATAAGATACTTTCTATAATCCCAATCTTTTAAAATTTATTGATAGTTGCTTCATGGCCTAATATATGATCTATCCTGGAGAATGTTCCATGTATACTTGAGAAGAATGCATGTTCTGCTCTTGCTGGGTAGAGTATTTTGTATATGTCTCTTAGGTCTAATTGGTTTATAGTGCTGTTGAAGTCTTCTATTCTTCACATATATATTGTCTAAATTTTACCCATTATCTAAAGTGGAATACAGTAGTCTCCACCTATTATTGGAGAACTGTTTCTGTCAAATGGACAGGTCTGTCAATTTCCCTTCATATCTTATGGAGCTCTGTTGTTTGGTGTGTATGAATATACTTGTTATATCTTCTTAATGAATTGATCCTTTTATCAATAAAAGGATAACATTGTCTCTTGTAAAAATTTTACACTTAAAATTTCTTTTGCCTGATATTTTGTAGCCACCTCCACTTTCTTTTGGTTATTATTTGCATTAAATATCTTTTTCCATCCTTTCACTTTAAATCTCTCTGGATCTAAATTGAGTCTCCTGTAGTCAGCATATAGTGGATGTCATTCAGTCACTAAGTCATGTCTGACTCTTTCTGACCCCATGGACTGCAGCATGCCAGACTCCTCTGTCTTCCACTATCTCCCAGAATTTGCTCAAATTCCTGTCCATTGAGTGGGTGATGCTTTCTAACCATCTCGTCCTCTGCAGCTCTGTTCTCCTGTTGCCCTCAATCTTTCCCGGCATCAGTCATTTCCAATGAGTTGGCTCATCAACTCATTGCCAGAACCCCCTGGACAGTATATAGTTAGATCATGTCTTTTTAAAATTCATTTTGCCAAAAGAAAAGAAAAACAATTCATTTTGCCAATATCTGTCTTTTAATTGGTGAGTTTAGCCCATTTACATTTAAAGTGATTACTGATAATGAAGACCTTTTTTTCCCTGCCATTGTGCTGTTTGTTTTCTACATGTCACATCTCTTTTTCCTCCAATACAGTTTTCATTTGTGTTTGATGGACTTTTTTCTAGTGTACCATGTTGATTCCCTCTTCATTTCCTTTTCTGTATCTTTTATTTTCTTAGTGGTTACCATGGGGATAGAATTAACATTCTAAATTTATATAGCAATCTAGTTTGATAAACTTTCTTTTCCTTTTAAATAGACTATAATTTCAGAGCAGTTTTAGGTTCACAGCAAAGCAGAGCAAAAAGTACACTGAACTCTCCATACATTGCCTGCCCCACCTCCTCCACCTCATACACACATAGCCTCTCCTACTATCAACATCCCACACCACAGTGCTACATTTGTTGACTGATGAACCTGTATTGATACCAATCCAGAGTTTACATTAGGATTCACTCTTGATACTGTATATTCTGTAGGTTTTGACAAATATATCTACCATTATAGTATCATAGAGAGTAGATTCCCTGTCCTAGAAATCCGGTGCTTCACATATTCATGCCTCCCCCCAACTCTTGGTAACCACTGACCTTGATCAGCCCCTTTTTAATAACTACAATAGCCAATATTTATGAAGTGCTTACTATATAAAGAGGACCATATTATACACTTTTCAAACAGCCTTATGAATTGCCCATTTTACAGAATCTAGATCAAAGAAGTTACCAGTTACCCAAAGCCACCTAGCTACAAAGTGGCAGAGCCAGGATTCAAACTGAGTTTGTCAGAGTCGAGAGACAGCTTTTTATCATTCACCCTGCTGTCTTGATGAAGATGAAGATGATGGTGAGAATGGTGGTGGCAATCATGGCAGTAATGGTAGCAATAATGGCATCTAACATTTATGGAAGTAGTGCTTACACTGTGCCAGGCACTGTGTCAAGTGTCTTATCTATTTAATCTTCACACCTACTCTAGGAAATAGTTATTACTATTATAACAGCAATCTCCCTCAAATGCACAGAACCTACTAAGTAGAGGCTAGCGACTATGACTGCAGACTTCATTTTGACTATCCACCATCTCTCTCTAGGTCTAAAGATGGCAAAAACATAGGACAAGTTCTTTCCCTGAAAATTGGTTGGCTTGGTTTTTGAAGTTCAAAATCCAAGGACTTAGACTTGACGTCATTAGACTCCTTCTTTTCCAAGAACACATGAGGTCTGACAGCACTGCTCTCCGACGGGCAGGGCAGATTCTGCCTTTGGCTGTCCAGCCTTAGTTATTGTCTTTCTTGTCAAAGGAGGACTACCCCCAGGCTTCTAGGTACACAAGTAGGGCTCAGAAATAACCCCCTAATCGGCCTCATCAGCTTTGAAGGAGGCCTCTGCAGGAGGGGCCTAAGTAGGCCACCACTTTAACCCAGTTACATGAGGGCAGCTGTAATCCAGGCTGATCATGTCTTGCTAAGCTCTCTCAGCGGGGTGGGGGAAATGTCCAAAAACTGCTTCCTGTGCCCAATTATCCCTGGATCTCACTGCAGACACTCCTTCCCTTTCTGGAAGAGCCTGGCTTCAAGACTACAAGGGCCAAGTTTAATTAGAGTGGCTGCCAGGACTGAGGGAAGGTTGGAGGCAATTTCCAACTGTAGTGAATGTCCATGGGTTAGGCTACCCTAGGTGCTGCCAAGGTGCTGCTTTTCCTTGAAAGGCCCACCACGTAACGCTTCTTCCACCTTGCTGGAGGAGGTGAGGAAGTCATTGTCTACCTCTGTACGGGCCAGACAACTGCTTACGTCAACCCAGGGAGTTCAGGACAGGCTGCGCTCCTTTCCCCTGCACACACCCCCCCACCCCCTGCTCATCTCTGGCAATAAGCAGCCCCAGAGATCCCCAGGGAAGCAGGCTGAGCCGTCTGGCCAGGCTCTGGTTGGGAAATAAAGAAACCAGAGCTGCTGGGGGTGGCTGGCCTGGCTCCCTCCCTGTCAGTTGGCACAGTGGGCTTCCCTGTGTAGGTACACTCCATCTCCTTTCTCTCGCCCATGAAACACCTGCCCCGAGAGAGAGCTCAACAAAGGGGGCTCCCTCAGATCAAGAAGCTGAAAGTTTGCCTGGCCTGGGTGGATGCTGGCAGGGAAGAAAGAGAGGATGGAGTATCAGGAGGAGACTATATGCTAAAGTTTAGAAGTTTTTCCAAATGGATTTTCTCTACCAGGAGGGTGACTCTCATGGAAAAGAGGAAGAAGAATCAAAAGTTAACAATGATGGCATTTCAGTGACTCTACGATACTTCAGGTTGAAAGATGGCTATTTTATGTACTATTGAAAAAGTTGCCAATTAAACTGTCATGCCACTGACTGTAAGGTGCATTCCAAATCTGGAGATATTAAAATTATATTTTTAGAAAGTGTCTTCGCGTCAATGAAATACAGAAAAAAATGCCTTAAAACTGAGGTTATCAGTCTCTTACACACCCCACAGACCCCAACCACACAGGGCACAAGAAAGCACAGTGGGTGAGTATAGTCAAAAGCCCAAGCAACTCCTACCCTCTGAGAACAAGCCTAGTAACCATACTGCCTGGAAACAGGACCCCCTTACACTGGACAGGACACTGCAGTTTATAAAGCCCTCTCACACTCATTTATCTCACTTGATGTCTCACCTGGAGTTCAGAGAGGTCTGACTTTGCCAAGGGGACCTGGGATCTAAGAATGGATAGAGAGCCGGGACCACAGCCCCCATCTGCTGAGCTCCACCACAAGACTCTTCCAACGACCACAGAATGACCACTACCTTAGAGAGGGTAGAAGACAGACTAGTGAGGGTGTAACGAAGTGACTTTTAAACTCTCTTCCCAATGAAACTACTTACAGAACCTCAGTGTACAAAGCAGAATAAACGTGAAGTTGTTTTGGGTGAAACAAGGGGAAAGGCCGGAACCTAACCCACTCTGCCCCCACCCAGCCCTCATCCTGAGATGGCCCCTCAGAAAGCTCCCCAGAGTTCCTGAAACTCTAAGGAACAATCTCCGAACCTCTGGGATTAAGGGGCTTCAACTCTCTTCGTAATATTCTTTTTCAAAGTTGGATTTAGACATTCTTCTTCATAACCTTTTGGCATGTCTTAAAATTTTCATTAAGAAATGGCACTGGTATAGATGGGCAGGTCAAAGAGCTGACTCACAACCTGGAAGCTTAAAGTCAGAACAAAACCAAACAAAAAGTTTGCTTTGAATTACGGGCTGGGCTGAGGCCTGGGTATTGAGATTCTTTGTAAAGCTCCCTAGGTGATTCTAATACGAAGGAAAATTTACAAGCCCCTGTATCAACAGCATCCCATCAGCTCCAACACTCTGGAAATCTGAGGGTGTCCTGGACCACACAGGAAGGCCTCTAGGGGGCAGAATACTGGAGAATCCTGGGTCTTCCTAAAAACATGAGGAGATTGGGGACTCCTGGTAACTAGGGAAGGAGCGGCTGAAGGGACAGCAAAGCGGGCAGCACCTCTTGCAGGACCCTGGATGTCGAGGGAAGGGGGAGGGGAAGGTGGCAGAGAGCAGGGAGAACTGGCGGCTGGAGCAGAGATGCAGCTGGGGATGGGTCATTCGTCAGCCTGACATCTGTGGGTCTCTGTCCCTCTGCTGGCCTTGGCAAACCAGGACAAGGGGAAACCTCATTGGGGGATCAGATTGTAACCATTCGAGCTGCTCCCTATGCCTCAGAGGTGACACATTCCACGGGCTGGTGGGGCTTTTGCCACGCAAACACCAACACTGCCTATGTGCCCCAGGGAGTGGAAGGGGGACCCTGGAGGGGATGAACAGCTGCAGGGGATGCGGAAAAGCAGTTGCTGCCTGGCCCACCCCCCAACCAGAGGTCTAGAGAAGGGTCAGGCGAAAGAGATGCTGTCTCTGTTCTCTAGCCTCACAACACTGCCTCCTCAGCCTGAATCCCAGCTACATGCGACCCCTAAAGAGGAGCAAGATGGGGCCTTCCAGCTGCAGCTTGAGGTATCCAGGCCAAAGGCACACAGGCCCATGCAGGAGAACTCAAGAGATGGGCCATAGCTTGTGTGGCCAAGGTTTCTCACTCGGGGTGCCTCCCACCATTTTGCAAAACTCGGGGATAAGAGTGTGGTTCACAGAACACGTTCCAAGGACCAGGTCCTTATCCTCAAGGAGCTCAGCGTCTACAGAGGGACAGAGCACCCTAGTGAATTTGAAAATGGGGAGGCAAAGCAGTGTCCTGGAGTGAGCACCAGGGGCTACAGGAGCTGAGTGGAAGGGTACCTCATGGATACTGGAGCTCACAGAAGACTGCATGCAGGAGCCTGCACTGGAGCTGAGTGAGACCTTTGGACAAGCAGGGAGATGGGGGCAGCTGAGAAGCAAGCGCAAAGGACAAGGCAAAGAAGTGGGAAACCGCAGGGCGTGACCAAGGGGAGTTCAATACGGCTGGAACAAAGGGTCTGCTATGGATGGGTCTTCATGGAACATGGAGGTGAGGAGATGAAGCCTAGGTGTTTACAAGGCCCCAGGGAAGTGATGCAGTCAGATCTCCACTGGAAACTGTTGCCTGCAGTAGAGTGTACAGACTGGAACAGAGACCGTCGGCAGACGCATGAGCCCTGGAGAGAGGTTGCCGTGAACTATGTCATCTTTCTGACATGGAAGACACACAGAAGGGCCACAGGACCACCTTCTCTCACCTCCCTCTGGCAGCCTCTGCCCCTGGGGCAGCCCTGGCCTGGCCCTGTGCAGCGCCATCTTGTTTACTTGGAGGCCTTTCAGCTCTGCTCTGCAGCTCGCCAGGGTCAGGTAGGTCTGCTGGTAGCAAAGGAAAAGATGGGCCTGACTCCCCTGCCTCAGCACTCGCACAGTCCACCTTCTGCAGCACTGCCTGTTTCTCCTCCCGTTCCTCTCAGACCTGGAGCCCCCTGCTGAGGGTCTGCCCAGTCATCCCAGCACCCCAGATGGGCAGCAGAGCCCAGGGGTCAGGGTGCCAAGCACCTAACCTCTGGAGCCTCACAAAACTGGCTCCTAGGCCAGCTCCTCCATTGGTTAGCTCTGAGTCCCAGTTTTCTCAGTGTCTGCCTATACCATAGGAACAGCACGACCAGTCCACTCACCGTGCTTTTGAGGGGATCACATCCTGGAAGGCATGTGGAGGGACTTAGTGCCCTGCGTGTCACATGGGTGCAGCTATAGTTTTACTGACAAGAGAACCTGGGGTCGCAAGCAAACGAGTGACTTGCCCAAGCTTGTGGTTTTGTGGTCCAGGATGGCAGGGCCCATCCACTCTGAAGGCCAAGGCTTCTGACTCCTGGCCAGTGAAGGAAGCCCACTTGCCCTGGAGGCCCCTGTGGCTAGCTGTGTCCCCTGTAGAAGCAGCAGCACCAGCCAAAGTCTGAGTACAGTGTCTCTCTGGTGTGAAGGTGGGCATGGCTAATCATAGTCACCACGGGGTTCTCAGTCAGGAGCCCTAGAAAGCCAGGTCCAACTGTTCCCCAGGGGCAAATTACCTCCACATGGCACGGTCTGACCTGTGTCAGCCTTGGCCCTGTGCTGAACAGAGCTGGCCCCCGAGAAACTTGGGATGAAGGAGCCTGATCGCATCTGGTTTTAGAGCTGCCTCCTGTAGTTCAGTCTTCTAGCACGTGTGAGGTCCCTTGAGGCCAGGGTCCCTCGAGGCCAGCAGATATCCCCAGCTAACAAGCCCTGTGAAGAGCATAAGGCCTGCTGGGTCCCTGGTGGCAGCAGGCAGTGGGGGGGGCTTCAAGGCCACACGACTTGAGCCATGCGACTCCAGGGGCGGAGCTGTGCTGAGCAAGCCCACTGCCCCATGGTGGTCCTCCACAGCCTGGATGGCCAATGGCCCCTTTTGTCTACTTTTCAGAGCAGCGGCCCTTCCTTCTGAGAGGCTTCTGGGAAGCAAGGCCAAGACTCATTGGTTCTCACAAATCTTTTAATAACAGTAAATGAAGGAAACATTTAACAGTAAGTGCCATGGTGAGGGTTCCTTTTCATTCAGGGATCTTCAACAACAGAAACACCTCAATCTAACATTCAGAGTGCAAAGTACACGAATGAATGATCATTTATTTCCAAAGGTGACTGCAGAAACCATTTTGGTACAATCAAAAGGGCTTTACAAAACAGAGAGAACATTACAAAATGTCCCAAGAGGTGAGCAAACTGGCAGGGGCACAGAGCACCCAAGAAGCAGCTTGGCGAAAGTACTCATCTACTCATCCTGCAGCTGGTTAGGGGACTCACAAAAACTGGTTCTCCAAGGGAGTCACTTCGGGGGCAAGCGCCAGGGAGGGGGTCTGCCCAGGACATAGCAATCTCCCCTTGAGAATGAGGAAGGGCTGTGGGGGGGTGGGGCGGCAACAGAGGCAGCGCCAATTTCCTGGCAGAAAGAGTTACAAGCTGAGCTATCTTAGTCTCTCTACCACAATAACACCAACAGAAATGAAGAAATTCTTCCAAATGTAATACAAAGCTGACACCAAAAGAAAGCAGGTTTCCAAAACAATAGTTTGGCTTGCAATGACTTTTTTGTTTTGTGTGTTTCGTGCCCCGAGTAGCTAACCAGTGTAGAAAACGTCACGAGAGCAACAATAAGCGACTAGGTTTTCCTGAGCACAAGGGACTCACTGTATGCACAGAAGAGGAAGGCTCATTTCCACTTACAGACCCTCCCCAACCTCAGAGGGCAGGGCAGCCTGTGCAGTGAGGACGCCCCTCCTCATAGTCTGGGGCTTTGCTCCTGATGCCCTCCCTGAGGCCTGCTCCCCATTTACCAAAACCAACACTGGCATTTTGTCTTACAGTGGCCATACCGGCCCTTCTTCTCCCCTTGCCCACCTCCCCATCTCCCCTTCAGATGACCAACATCTACAAATCCAAGGAATTCTTTTTTGCCAAGGTATGTGTGTGGGGGGAGATGAACGGTCTTCCACTAGCCCCCCACCACCAGCACCATGCTGACAACCCGGTCTCTGTGTGCCGCTGTGTCTGCCCCACAGAACAGTGCACTGACGTATCAACGACCCCAACTGCAAAACCCTGAGGGAGGCTGCAGCCGAGGGGCTGGTCTGAGAGCTGGACTTGAGGCACCAGATGGGAAAGGGCCCCGAACTCCCTGCCCCACATCATGGCCACCCTGCCCGCAGCTTCCGTGAATGCTGAGAAGCCAGTCCCGAGAGAGAGAGAGAAGGTTGAGTGGGGGAAACTGAGTCTATGGCTTCCTCACAAGCTGACAGAGAAACACATCACTGGGCCTCCAGAAAGAAGATGGACCAAATCATCTTTGGTATGCAGAACCAAATAGAAGGGGTGGAGGGTGGGGTGGGGTGGGGGCTACAAGCAGGTGGGACCAGTTCTCTGTTATTTGGAGCTGATGCCCGTAAGTTGGCCAGCTGAACAGACTGTTCTCATTGGCCCAGATCCTCAGCCGAGGCTACCTAGGGGCTGGAGGGAATACTCCTTTTCCCTTGCTAGGGCTGTTGTAAAAGAAAAGTGCCCACTTCTACAAACACCCTTCCAGACACATATGGAGCTCCCACACACTGGCAAACGGCATATGGAAACTTGGCCAGGCTGGCTGGGGAAGCTCCTTGGCACTGACAGGAGAGCCCCAGAGAGGCGCAGGAAAGCCTGGCCCCATGGTGGTGGGGGCCACCCTCCAAGGCAGGCCACTGAGGGTCGGGCCAGGTCACCTCTCCACGTGGGCCTGGCCTAAGGGAAGAGTCAGGTACAGCCCAGTTCAGATGCCTGCTGCTCCCCAGCACCTCACAGGCCATGGCTCCCTGTGGACCCAGTGGACAGGGCTTGCTCTCTGTCCCTTCCCCTCTGTGTTTCTGAGCAGTGCACCCCCAGAAGCAGTGCACCCCCCTTCCGTGGACAGGTACACCTGCTGCCGGCCTGGTCAAGCCAGGCACATGGCTTACACTTTCTTCTTTCCTGCCAAGCAGCAGCAAAGTGCCAGCCAGCCAGGGGCACTGAGCCACAGCCAGGGCAAAGACGAGCTTTCGGAGGCAGGCCAATGTGAGGAAAGCGTGAGCTGACTGGCACCCTGCACCAGGCCCGAGACAGGGAGGAAAAGAGTGCTCTGCCACTGTGCCCTTGGTGGCGCAGCGTCTGTGCCACCCAGGCTGCTGGCCCCCAGCTGAGGCAGAGATTCCAGCCCTGGTCAGGACAGACCCCCAGGGGCTCCTCCTATGACCTCACTCTAACCTTGTATTTTATAAAGAGGTCAAAGGAGCACTGAGGCCTGGCCTCCTTGGCCAAACCCATGCACAGCCAGTAGACGGGGTGAAACCAGCCACTCAAGAGGTACCTCTTCTGGTGGCAACCCAGAGCATACCACACTCCTGCAACCCCACACCCTGGGAATTGATGGCATCAATGCCAGCATCCCTCTGCAAAGAGATGGGCCCCTCCATGGACGCCTCCCTGGGCCTCGCCCTGCTAGAAGAGATCTCCTCCATTCTGCTGCCTCCAGTAAGTCCACTTGCTAAAATAATGACTACTGAATCACTGAAACTCAGTCTAGGTCTGAAACAGTACACCTGGAATACTGAAGGAGCCCAGGGCAAGTGGGCTGCCTAGACTGGGAGACAGGGTGGGGGATGGGGCAATCAGAGAAGGTCACAGAACTAGCTTTTGTTATTAAGTAATCTCTTTTTAGTAAGCACCGACAAAGAGTCAGCAAATGCTACCACCTCCCTTCTGGAGGTCCACGTATGACTGAGGCTATCCTGCAGCCAAAGGTCTTCCTTTCTGAGCACTTGAACCTCTAACCAAGGGGACCTGATTTTTTGGTACCTGCCTTTCAATCTAGACATGTGCTATAGGGGTGGGGAGCATGTGACGTTCCCCCGCCTCAAACAATTCAGCTCTGATGCTGGCTGCAGTGATGACATCTAGTCCTAGGGAAACCATGCTGCAGGACCTGTATCCTCCCAAACCTAGGATGCTCATATATCCTGTAAAACCACGAAATGGACAGACAGGTGTCCTCCAGAGACAAGCCCTAACGCAAGGATTCTCTGAAGTCAAACATCCCCAAACAAATAAAGAAACAAAACCCCGAAAGCCAAAAAAGCCCAACTCTAGCTCATCTTTCCCTGAAGCTGCCTTTAAAGAGACAGCGAGCATTTAAGAGGCACTCAAAATTAAAATGTCATCTGTTATCAACATTACACTAAAAGCAAGCCTATGATTCAAATCACAGTTTTCTCAAGTTACTACTTCTGTTGATTAATTTCTATGCTCACTTCTGACAGGGATATGGGTCAGGTCTCAGCTCTCAAGTAGAATCTCCCCAAGGTCCCAAACTAGTATTAGCTGTGGATATTTTGACCTAGTTCCCTTTGGATTTGCTGTTGTAACAGCACTCATGGGCCTCAGTGGAATCTAGCCCCTCGGATGGTAGCACCCCTAAACCCCACCTCTGGCAGTATCTGGAGGGAGTGACTGGTTGGCTGCTTGCTTTGAGTCACGGGACACCAGTGGGAGGAATCTGGCCAGTTCTATTTTGGCCATGAGCTGGGAAATCCCTTGGCTCTTAGCTTGCCGCTGGTATAGAAACAAGGCCTCGGTCCCCTTATGGCGGGGGCTGTGCTGGAGACAAAAGGGGACCCCAGCGTACGCCTGGAGATCCCTGGCAGTGGAGAAATCAAACACATCCGCATCGAAAAGAACTACTGCTTGTTGTTCCCTTTCTCCTCAACCAGCTGTTGTTAAAGCGCCAACAAGCAGAGTGAAAGCCACTGACTACTGTCTCACCACATACGGCCTCAAGGAGCAGGGAGAGCGAGCCCTCAGCACTACACCCCAGGCTCCAGGAGCCATCCTGGGGGAAGAGGTGGGGAAGGAAACGTGTTGGAAGAAAGGGGCAGAGAAGAGGGAAGAAGAAATACACTCGGCGAGCTACTGCCCTCTCCCATGAGTCCATCAAGAACTGGGTGTCCTCCAAGTCAAGTCAGGACTTGTTTCCTCAAGGGGAGAAAAAAACAAAACAAAACCCCAAACAAAACAAAACAAACAAACAAACAAACAAACAAAAAAACCACAAGCACCTTCAGTCTATTTTCTTGGCTGGAAGCCGGAGCAAATCCAGCAGATATTTACACAAGGGCCCAGCCATGTATGAGAACAGGATGACCAGCTTCCCGTGGGTCATGGTCATGAGAGTCTGGTGTCCCGAGGCCCAGATGCGGTACCAGGGGCCGTAGAATGGGTCTGAGATGGCCGGACACAGCATGTTGTTCAAATTCACTTCGGTGACCTGCAGGGACAAGGGAGGTAGAGTGAGCGTTCACCATCCTGAGGCTTTCTCTGGCTTCTGCCAGTTCAGCCGTGTCTACCTAAGGGGGACTAGACAAGGAGGGATTGACAAATCCCCACCTGTTCATAGCGGGATCTTTCTCCCCTAAGTTTGGGTCATGGCCAGAGCCCTTTGGAGGTGATGGAGGAGGCTATCCAGTGGAAAAGCTGGTCTTGCCTTTGGGTTGGGCCCAGAGTCCGCTGACGTTCCTAAGTATTTACTATGTGCCTAGACCCGGACAGGTGTTGTGGGATAAGAGAGCCATCAGCTGCATCGTCCCTGCCTCTGCATAACTAGGCACCAATCAAGTTGGGGTGATTAGTCTACTACAGCTGACCTCAAACCAGACGGTGCTCACTGGCTCTTGCCCACCATAAGATCTGAGGTGTGTACAGAACGGGGGCGGCAGAGACCTCAGATAAGATCTGATGAGGGAAGTCATACCATTCTGAATGGACTCATGAAGAATGGATGGAAGTAATGCTGAGGAATGGAGTGAACAGAGCCCTCCATGTAGGAGGCACAGGCTGAGCGAGGTCTGGAGGTGAGACCGAACATGGTATGTATGGTGACATGGAGACACTGACTCCTGTGGAATCGAGGAGTCACAGTGGAGACAGGTGTGAAGGGAAGGGCGTGATGGTCATACTGCTTCCTTCTGAGAGCACAGGGGGCAACCGTGCTATTGGCAAGGAGCTCAAACCACCCCCAGGCCAACCAGAACAGAGCAACACACCAGGGTGGGGAAGAGGAAATGACCGCGTTGACAAAGGCACTGGTGACATCAGTTACGTGCCCTAGTCCAGCCAGGTCCCACAAGACTCCACGCGGCTAACGGTACATTTAATGCTGCTCACACACAAAACCAGGTATGCCACTCCTGCCCCGAGGACGGCCACGACAGCTGCCTTCCAAAGTCCTTCAAGCCCATTCTCCTTAAAAACAAGTCCTCACCACCTCTCAAGAGAGGTGGGGGTTTGTGCTGTGTCACAGATGGGTGGAGAACACGCTGCCCTGAAGGATAGATAACGTGACACCCAGAGCAGTGGCAGAGCCAGGACTTGAACTTGGGTCTCCTACCCAAGCCCCAGCCTACTGGTAGTCACTTTGCCACCAACAGATACACCACCTGGGCACCGAGCAATCTTGGGCTCTGGATAACTCAACTACTGAGTCCAGTTATCAGCCACACTCCAGGTAGGTCTGAACGTCCCAGAAGGCTACGGGGGTCACCAACACCACACTTCCACTGGCCACGCAGCTTTGGGCCTGGTGGTAGGCCAAGAATGGACCCAAGGTCAGAAGCCTCCCCAGGGCCAGGGTCAGGGTCCTGCCTCCCACACAGGCCACAGCAAACCACTGTCCAGTGCAGCTCACTAATTCCGACCCAAGTGGCCATGAGTGAAGGGCCTCCTTGCCTCTCCAGGGATGAAAGAAACAGTCATTACTGAAGGATTCAGAAAGCTCTTTGGAGAGGCCAAAACTGTGGATTGTAAATCAGTAACCCAGACACAACAATCTGACAGTGTGGCCTTTGGCATCTCGTATTTTCAAAACAAAATGATATACCAGCGCCAACCAGGATTATCAAGATTTATGAAGAACTCCAAACAGAAGGGATAAAATGGGATAGAACCAAGCTTACCAGGCCTAGGATCTGCAAGATGCTGAAGTGGTAGAAGAACATGAGGCCAGTTGAGAGAAGGGCCCACCGGAAACTGCTGAGGGGCTCCGGGGTGTAAGCACCTGGAGAAAAAGGGACATGGTGAGACAGCAGGGGTGGTGACCCTTCTCCCTCACCCCCCGAGGGTGCAGGTGCTGAGGCCATAGCCGCCATCTGCTGTTTTACCCACTTCCGCTGCCCTGTGACAGCTGCTCAATAGACAGCCCCACTGATGAGCTGGGTGACTCTTACCACCTCTTCCCAACCTCTGTTCTGCCACGTAATGCTGGGGCCATTCTAGAGAGGACTTTTTTTTTTTAAACTTCTGTTATAATAGTAACAAAGTTGGCCCTTTGTATCTACAGATTCCACATCCCCAGGTTCCACCAACTGGATTGGTCCATGATAAGTTGATCTTGCAGGTTCCACAACTGCAGATGCAGACAGCCAAGTGTATTACACCATTTTATGTGAGGTGCTTGAGCATCCTTGCATTTTCGTATCTGCAGGGGTCCTGAAACCAGTTCCCCTTGGATACTGAGGGACAACTGCACATGCTCACTAAAGGAAATTTCGAAAATGTTAAAAAGGTAGAAATGAGATGGAGGAAAAGAATACACCCCCAACACTCTACTTACTAGCTGAATGTGACCACTGCTAGAATCTGGTGTGTCTCCTTGGTTCTTTTTGCCTTGAGAGTTTCTCTTCCTTCTTCTTCTGATTACTGATTGGAATGTTACTGTATACACAACTGCACAGCCTTCATTTTCACCTTTATTCCTATCACTCCCTCAAGATTCTAAAGAGAAACATCATTGAGGAAGTGTGGCATGGTGGCTGAGCATGCTAACTTTGACATCACACAGATTTGGTTTCAAACCTGGATGCTACCACTTACTGCCTGCTTGACCCAGGAAATGTTCTTTAAACTCCGTGTTCCTCACTTTACTTGTCTGTAAAATGGGGCTACTTCCAAGAGTAGTTGTGAGGAGTAAAGGAAAGAATATGCTGAGAGCTCTCAGTATGGAATGTGGTGCAATGAAAGTGTTCAGTATGTGTCAGGTACTGTCATTATTGCATTATTATTATTATCATCCAGATAACTAAAGAATGTGTCATATCCAGTTATCATGCCATTTCCTGATCTTTAGACAACTCTCTCCCACTGCAACAGCAAAAACTATGTATTTGTCCTCTATCATCACTCAGAACTCCCATCCCAGTAGGCTTGGGTATATGCTAGACCTTGCACAGTAGGGAATAGCTCATAGAATGCTCTGGGTGCAGGCATCCTATAATGGGGGTACTCCACAATGAAAGAAATGTGGAATGCTCATCTCAAGCAAGTAGGCAGCAACAGGAGGAGTATTTTCCCAAGTCAGTCTTTCACGGATCTATCCACTTATTCACCAGTTATTAAACACCTATTATATTCCAAGCCCTGTGCCAAGCATTGGGGATAGGCACACAAAGGAGCTGGGCTCCCTGCTGCCTCAGACTCATGATCTGGTGGAGGCGGCAGACAAGCTAGGCAACAGTGAGAAGCTGGCGCAATGACCCAGGTCTGTGCCACGTATAATGGGGGGACGGAACTCAGCTTGGCAGAGGGGGCACAGAGCTGAGTCCTACTGGACAAATGGGACTAAAAGAAGGGCCTAGGAAAGCAGACATTTCTACTGCTGCTAAGTCGCTTCAGTCGTGTCCGACTCTGTGCAACCCCATAGACGGCAGCCCACCAGGCTCCCCCGTCCATGGGGTTTTCCAGGCAAGAGTACTGGAGTGGGGTGCCGTTGCCTTCTCCGAGACATTTCTGGGAGTGAGCCAATTCACAGAACTATGGGGAAGCACTGAGACTATAGAGGCCAGTGTGATGGGGCAGTGAGCAGGAATAGGCCTCAGAGGTTCGTAGGGTTAGGCTGCTCCCAGCTGGGCCACATAGGACCTTAGGAGCCGTGCTGAGGGCTTTGGGCTTCATTTTGTGCTGCAGGGTCATGACACTAAATGCCTGAAGCCTCAGGCAGGCAATTAACTGGGAGCAAGGGAGCGACCAGGGACAATGAGCCATCAGGGATACTGGAGACCCACCAACTGGAAAGGCTAGGCCCCTTCTGAAGAGGGCAGTCCCCACTCAGCACCACCCAGTCTCTGCCTTACAGAGACCTGGGCCCAGAGCTGACAGTGTTTTCACTTTTGCAAGAAAAGCCAGAAGTGGGGCACTTTCATACGGAATTTCCTGATTTTTAAATGTTGGCAAATAATTCAAAATGTTTTAAGACTGTTCAACGGACCAAACAAAACATGTCTTCTTGGAGAGCTCTCAGCCCAGGGGTGGCCAGCTTCAAGCTCTGCTGCAGAGCCACAGAAAGCAGAAGAGAGTATGTGAAGCAGGAAAGTGAGGTTGATCATACGTGTGCTTGAAAAAGACCACCCTGGCCTCGGTGTAAGGGATGGGCTACAATAGGCGGGGCAACCAAGAAAGAGAGTGCTTCTGGAGCCCAAAGACAGAGGAGGATGGATGGCTTTGAAGATAACAACAGTGGCCCTGGCTTCTAGCTGGGCATCACTGGGTTGATGGTGCCACTTGCTGTGATGGAGAAGAGGAAAAGGCAGATTTTGGAGAGAAGGTGGAGAAATGAGGCCAATTTTAGACATGTTGGAGTTGAGGCGTCCATGAAATACCCCAGTGAAAGTGTCTCTTGGGCTGTATGCACTCTGGGAAATACAGCGTGATGGGGGTGGCGGTGTGGGCACTGGAGCTGGGCATTCATGGGTTCTCAAATCCTGGCTCTGGTTGCTTAGCGACCTCAGGGTCGTGCACCAAGCACTGTATCTCAAACTCAATTTCACTCATCTACAAAATAGGGTGCTGTGGCCTACTTCACAGGGTAGATAAGATCATTTAAGCCATGATTGGAGTGCCATATCTGGGATTTAACAAACGCTGATTATTTTCATTATGATATGAACTGCAATCTCAATGAAAAGGACAGGACAGAGCATCCAGCCACGGGTGTCATGAGCACAGGACGGTAACCAAAGTCACAGGAGCCTATATAGACACAGCAAGGAAGAAGGCCAGAGGCAGAACACCATCATCAGGAGGGGGAGGAGCAGAGACAGGGGGACCAAAGCCTCCTGGGTCTTCTGGGGAAGAAGCTCAGGCTTGCTCCATGAACAAGGTGCAGGATCACTGCACACCTGAGGCAGAAAGCCCTTTGAGAGCGTCAGAGTCATCTGTCCACTTTATAGATGGACAAACTGAGGCCAAGAGATGGCCAGCACCACAGCCAATGTCAACAGCAGAGTACTGGGCTCTCAGACAGTGCCAAGGGACTCAGTGCCCTCACTGCCACCTCTCCAGACCTCCATCACACCACACTGTACCAGCTCTTTGTCTACCCATCGAGATGAGGGCCTCGGAGTTGAGGACCGAGTGGGATTCCTTCCCGAGTTCCTAGCATCTAGCACAGCACATGGAATGCACTTACACTGGGTGCGTTTTCCTGCCTACGGAATGAGTGGGAACTGAGCCCTGTGTTTTCATCCTGGCTGTTGAGGACATGAAAGGGAAGAGGGAACCTGGAGGATCCACAGGTGCCTAGAACCCTGCTGAGCAGGTTTTCCCAGGTATCCCTTCCCTTCAGCCTGTGCTTGGCTCCCCTTGGTGGCATCTGGGCAGTAGTAACAACCCTGTGGGTGGTAGCTGGGGGGAAGGGGGGACAGGAAGGACAAGACAGGGAAGTATCCTCTGCCACGCTTCAGCAACCCTCCCCTGTCCTCCCCTAAAGGCCCTGTCCCACCCTATGGTAAGGGGTCAGGGCGGGAGCACTCAGATACTGCCAGGGGGTCCCGTGTCTCAGTGCTCTTACTGCCTCTAGTTCAAACCCCGACTTGAATACCATTCCTTCTGTGTGGCATCATCCATCTCTAAAGGCTGACAACCGAAGAATAGATGCTTTTGAACTGTGGTGTTGGAGAAGACTCTTGAGAGTCCCTTGGACTGCAAGGAGATCCAACCAGTCCGTCCTAAAGGAAATCAATCCTGAATATTTATTGGAAGGACTGATGCTGAAGCTGAAACTCCAATACTTTGGCCACCAGATGAGAAGAGCCGACTCACTGGAAAAGACCCTGATGCTGGGAAAGACTGAAGGCAGGAGAAGGGGATGACTGAGGATGATGGTCGGATGGCATCACTGATTCAGTGGACAGGAGTTTGAGCAAGCTCCGAAATGATGAAGCACAGGGAAGCCTGGTGTGCTGCAGTCCATGGGGTCACAAAGAGTCGGACACGACTGAACAACAACAAAATCCATCTCAAGTCAGACTATCAGGTCTCTGAGGGGCGGGCAGGTTCTGAATCCCTACTTCACCTCCAGCACCAGATACACAGTAGGCACTCAAAAAACAATCACTGCTGCAGAAAAGGGTGGTACAGACTTTCTGGAGCATCCATAACCTCTAAACCTTTTGGCTCAACAATGTTACTTTGAGGACTGCTGCCGAATACCTCACACACCCAGCAAACAGCCTGTATTTACACAAAGACATTTACACTTGCACTATGTACTGCAGTGGGACACTGGAAACAAACCAATGCGGGAGATAAGTACACTCTGGTGCCTCAATATTATGCAATAGTCCCTGCCACTCAAATGACAACCAGACAAACTATATACCTGTGCAGAAAAGTCCCCAGCTCGTGATGCCAAGTGTAAGTGACGGAACCAAACAGTATATCAATGATGAGAAATGTGGCTTAGTGGTTTAAAACAAAGGCCTTATGGTCAGACAGCCTTGGGTGTGAGTCCTGCCTCTGCCATGGCCTAGAGTGTTGACCTTGGGCAAATTGCGCCACCCCTCTAAGCCTGTTTCCTGTAGTAACGTCTATCTCTCGGGGCTGCTAAGTGGAGTAAGAAATATAAAAAAGTAAACACAGCAGCTAGCCTGGCACACAGATGGCAGCTGCTATTTTTATCATGGCAACCACAGCCATCCAAAATCTCAGAAAAGAATGGAAGACAAGAAATCTTGTAAAGAGGTGAGCTTTTTCTATGAAGGGGGACTTTGATTGTGGTTTCCTCTGACTTTTCACTGCTGATGGATTTTTTTTCACTGCAAAGGTGATCAAATATTCAATTTCTTTTACAAAAGAAGAAAAAGAGAAAGCACCGTGAGAATAGATGACCCAGTCTACACAGCTATATGCAAATTGTATGCAAACACACATCATTCCTTTTTTATATACCTGGATGTGGCCCCTGGGAAAATCTCAGTGAAAAACCAGTTTTCTTTTAAAGGAAAATAGAAACTTAGGCACTTTCAGAAAAATTAAACACATAAAACTTTTTTTTAAACTTTTAAGAAAAAATAAATGTGACATTTGCTGCTAGCATCTTCTACCCCAGGAGGATAGAAGCATTTCAACTCTAAAGGTAGGAGGAAACCGAGATAATAGCTTTTTCTGAAATCGATTTCTGCCAGAAGGAAGCTTTAAGAGCGCTGGGAGAGATGTCAATGTGCACCAGCAGCCACGACAGACCCCCAGAGGCCTCTCCCAAGGGTCTGTTCTCTAATCCTCTAATCCCAGATGGGAAGGCCTTACACCAAGGGGATGAGACAGGGCAAGGCAGCATCCTATTCACCAATCTTCTTCCCACTGCATTCAACTCATTCACTTTTACATGTTATCCATTCATTCAACATGGACTGGGTACATGTTGGGCAGACTTCATGCTAGGAAGTGGTGATGCGGAGGCACAGGTAGGCCTGTGAGCAATGAGACAGCGTGATAAGCTGTGCCCTGTGTGTGCGTGATCAGTCATGTCCGACTTTTTGCAGCCCCCAGGCTCCTCTGTCCATGGAATTTTGCAGGCAAGAATACTGGAGTGGGTTGCATTTCCTCCTCCAAGGGATCTTCCCAACCTAGGGATCAAACCCGCATCTCTTGCATCAACAGGTGAGTTCTTTTTACCACTAGCACCACCTGGTAAGCCCAATAAGGTCAGCACCTCTAAGTAATGGGCACCCCGAGGAAAAGGAGCTGGAGAAGATAACAGTTGGGGTGAGTTTTGAAGAAAAAGGAGGAGATGAGGACAGGAGCTTAAATGAAGGGAAGAACATTCTAGGCAGCGAGTACAACCTGGGAAAAGGCATGGAGACATGGAACAGCATGCTGTTTGCGTGGAATCCCAAGCAGGTCTGTGTTGCTGGAGCATCAGGTGGGAGGGGGACATGTGCCACGAAATGAAACTGGAGAGAGGTAAGAGGGCTCAGGTCAGGAAGAGCTTTGTCTGCTGTGCCCAGGAACTTGGCCTTTATCCTTTATACAAGAAGAAGCCATTGAGAGGTTTGAAACAGGCAAATAAATGCAAGATCAGATTTCGGTTTCAGCTAGCTTGACTGCTCTGGCAGCAGTGTGGATGATGGGCAGGAGAAGGAGAAGACTGCAGACCAGGTTGAGTGCTGCTGCAGAGATGGATGACTTGGCGATTTGGACATGGAGGAGGTTTCTAGGGTGACCCCCTAGGTCAATGAGTTCAGGAACAGAGAGGAATCGATTTAGGGGAGAGGAGAGCTCAGGTTGGGGGCATGCTGACACTGAATGCCTACAGAGTACCCCAGGTCTAGAGCTCAGGAGAGGGAGATGGCCTGGAAACAGAGCTTGGGGTATGGGTAAGAACAACAAGCAAGAGTACACAGAATGAGATTAAAGGACCAAGGACAGAGCCTGAAGAACACCAATACACAGAAGATCCCAGAAGAACACAGAAGATGGTCTTCTGTCAGGAGAAAGAAGATCCATGAGAAGACAGGACTGAAGACAAGATTAAAGACTGTAACAAGCCACATGTGGCCATTTCCATTTAAATGGATTAAGATGAAGTAAAATTAGAACTCTGATTCCTCAGTAGCGCCAGTCACATTTCAAGTGCTTGATAACCACACATGGTTAGTGGCTACCATACTGGACGGGGAAGAGATAGAACATTCCCATCATCACAGAAAACTGCTGGGAACACACTTCTCTACAGAGTGCAATAAATACAACTATTTCCACTGGGTTTGGCAACATGCTGATCCCTGGTGATCTCTGCTGGAGCAATTTCGGGAAAGTAGTGAGGCATGAGCTGAGTGGTAAAAGATTGAAGAAAAGGCTTCCACGTAGCTACGGTAAGGAAGAGAATGCCAGGAAAAGGGAACAGGATATGCAAACTTACAGAGAAATCATCAGCCACACTCCCAGTGTCTCAATCAACTCTCTGAATGACCCTTTCACATCCTTTTGCTCTTTCATGATCTACCACTTGACACAAAGACCCTGCTTTATCTCTAGTACTGTAAAGCAGTCATCGGTTTTTTTCCTTGGGCTCATACAGGAAGAGTGCGTGCCAAGTTGCTACAGTCGTGTCCAACTCTTTGTGACCCTATGGACTGTAGCCTGCCAGGCTCCTCTGTCCATGGGATTCTCCAGGCCAGAACACTGGAGTGGGTTGCCATGCCCTCCTCCAGGGGATCTTTCTGACCCAGGGATGGAACTGTAGTCTCTTACATCTCCTGCATCGGCAGGAGTAGGAAACGTCTTTCTTTGCATTGTTCTCTCCAGACCATTGTCCTTCCTTTCTCCCGAAAACCCCACAACCACCATACTGTACCACCCACCAACTACCCTTCCCTTTTACAGCTGCCTACAGACGTACAGGTCATGGCTTTCAATATTCCTCAAGGATATTAGTACCTGGCTCAGCACCCCTCTCTCTAAAAAACACTGCTGCCATAGCTCTTGCTCATTTCAACATGTATCTAATAGGAACCCTTGCCTCTCGGCTCCTCTCCTCAATGATTTTGTCCCCATCTCACCTCAGCCAGTCATTCTCAAGGTCATGCCTGAGATCTGATAATTATGAATATCTGTAGCCCCTCATTAAGTCGAGTATTCACCACTTGTATCTTTCCAGCTGGCCCCCTTTGGCCCCACTGGAGTCTGCGGTCCATGGGTCCTGCCATCTTTTTTGTTGTCCCTCACAGTTCCTTCTCTCCTGCATTTCCATGGCTCATCACTCGAATGATCCCTGCCGTACACCTTTGATAGCACGGCAACTCTCATCACGCCTGTACTCATCTTGAAAAAACCCCAGCCCTGCTTAAGTCAGTCCCAACCTGCTCTCCTTCCCTGCTTGCACCTATACAGTTCAGTGCGGCTGGAGAAAAACAACAGTGCTGGCTGTTCTCATTTCAGTTTCGTGATCACACACCTGAAGGGCATCTTTCGTGTTGCCAGGCAATCATAGTACACTCCCCCAGCGCATTCACTCTCTCAGGTCACAATTTAATATTGTCTCCTCGCTTCAATACTTGTATCCCATCCTCACTCTCAGATGAGGACCCTGATTCCTACTTCACTATGAAAAAAGAAATCAGACAAAAATTCCCATAAGCACTCATGATCGCATCTAAGCATGTAGCCACATCAGCACCCAACGTGCTGTGCCTTCATCTTGTCCCCACGGATGAACTGCCCAGGATCCTACCCAAGGCAGGCCTTCCCTTTTGTACCCCAATGCCATCTGCTCTTGCCTCCTCAATATTTCCCCAAAAACTCTTTCCTCTTTCATCGAGTTCCTCCTCTCTACTGGATTATTCCTATTGGCATATAAACTAAACACACTGTAACTAACAGCTCCCATTCTAAAACAAACGCACACACACTTGACCTCACTTCGCCCCTGCACATTCCATTTCTCTGCTCATCTTTACAGCAAAACTCCTTGAGAGAATTCTCCATACCTGATATGGAGATATGGTAGCCACTGCCATTCATGGCTAGTTAACATTTGAGATTTGGCTAGTCTGAACTGAGATATGCTATTAGTGTAAAAAACACTACCGGATTTCAAAGGATGTAAAATATCCCAGTAATGATTTTACAGATTATTCGGGAAGGATAATATTTTAGATACAGTGGGTTAAAATCAGTTACATTATTAAAATTAATTTCACCCGTTTCTTTTACCTTTCTTTAGTGTGACTACAAGGACATTTGCTATCACTTGTGTTGCTACCAAGCTTTTACTGGACAGCACTTGTCTACACTGCCATGGCTACAATTCCTTTCTTCCAGGTCTCTCTCAACCCGAGGTCATCAGACTTCCGCATCTACCTCCCCGTTCTCACCCACCCCACCTCCACCGCACCAAAACAGCTCCTGTCCAGGTCACAAATAACCTTTCCATTGCTAAATCCAATGGCCAGTTCTCAGGCCTCATCTTAGGCACCCTCTGTGTCTTGCAACGTTCTTCACGTGGCTTCTGGGATGCTGCTGTCACTGCTTCCTCCTCAGCTCCTTGACCTCTAGATGATGGAGAGAATCAGGCTGCAGGACTCAAGAGCTTTTCTCTTCTCTACAGACTTTCATTCCCTAGGTTATGTCAACCAATCGCGTGGCTTTAATACCTGCTGATGACTCCAACGTTTGCATCTCAGTCTGGACTGCTGCCTTGAACTCCAGGCTCACACAGCTCACAGTTTGCTTACTATCTGCACTTGGATATCTAAGTGGGCGTCTTTCTCTTAAACCCAGCTTTTGATTTTGTCTTCTATGGTAGATCGTTACAGCACTGGTTTCCAGTGTCCACACCCTTATGAATTCCTTTCCCACACTGATTTGGCCATATGGCCCATCTGGCTAAGCCAGGCAACTTGCTTTGATCAATGGGACTTCAAAAAGATGGGATCAGAGGCTTGATAAGTTCTCATGCACTGGGGCTTGCCCTCTTGGAATGCTGCCTGAGACCCCCATGTCATGAAATGCTTCGTCAATAGAGAGGCCCAGCCATTCCAACTGTACCAGTTGAGTCCAGGCAGGACCAGTAAGTAGAAAAAAAATGTTTTAGCTCAGGCAGCTATAGCAAAATACCATAAACTGGGTGGCTCAAACATTAGACATTTATTTCTCACAGTTCTGAAGGCTGACAAGTCCAGGATCAAGGCCCCGGTAGACTCGTTTGGTGAGAACCCACTTCTCTGTCCACAGACAGACAACTTTTGGCTGTGTTCCCACATGGTAGAAGGAGCTAGGGAACGCTATGGCCTCTTCATCACGGCACTAATCACAATTGTGAAAGCCCCACCCCCATGACCTCATCCAACCCTGATTATGTTCCAAAGACTCCCACCTCCAAATATCATCACATTGGGGGGTTAGGACTTCAACATATGAATTTTAGGGTTGGACACACATATTAAGTCCATGACAAAGAATTACTCAGCTAACCTACACAACTGTGAAAAATAACAAGTCATTGTTTTAAGCTACTAAGTTTGGGGCATACTATACAACACTAGGTCACTGACGAGCACTCCCACCTCTCCAAAAAAGCAATAAACAAGCACAAAACCCCTTCTGCCAGGCTTCCTTATCTTCATAAATGGCAATCCATTTAAGTTACTCAGGTCAAAAACCTTAGAGTTATCTGTGAGTCCTCTCTCTCACATCCCACGTCTGATCCATCAGCAAATCCTGTTGGCTCTCCCTTCTGTATGTATCTGGAATCCAATGAGTTTTCTCCGCCTCTACTGTTAGTGCTCAAGCCACTGGTACCTCCTTCCTCTTTTATTACAAACATTACTTACAGATCTCCCTACTTCTACCCTGTGCCCTTACAGGACAGTCAAATTTCAGCATAGCAACTACGTGATCCCTTGAAAGACGAACTCAGATCATGTCAGTCCTCTGCTCAAATCCCTCCAATGGCCTCCCATTTCCCTAAGAAAACAGCAAGTTCTTAATGGTCTATGAGACCCTAGATATGATTTGTCCCTCACCTATATCAACTCTCTGACTTCCTCTCCTATTACTTTCCCCTTCCTTCACATGGCTCTAGACATACTGACCAACTTGCTATTGCTAGAATACTCTAGAAAGACTCCTGTCTCTGGGTTTTTACACTCATTATTTTCTCTGCTTTGTATACTCTACCAGATATCCAGAAACCTGCAAGCCTTTGCTCAAATGTCATATTCTCAGCATGGCTGTCCTTCACTCTCCCCACCCACTCAGCAGCACTATGCCCCTCACCAGCTTAACTCTGCCTGTATACACCTAACATCATCTGACTTGCTATATATTTTACTTATTGCTATTTACTTATTTCTTTACTGTCTCCTCCCACAAAAGAATATAAGCTCTGTGAAAGCAAGAATATGTATTCCTTTTACTCGCTGCTTTATCCCCACAAGTGCCTAACAGCAAGTAGGGGGTTTAATTCCTATTTGCTGAAAGAATGAGGCAAGTGGCCCAGTATATTCAAGAACTTTATATCATTGAGTCTCAATGGACTATCAAGTGGAGACAGAGGCATAAACAGGAGATGAGGGCCAGTTCTTTAAGAAGTCTTTTTGCAACACTGGAGACGGGAATGGCAACCCACTCCAGTATTCTTGCCTGGAAAATCCCATGGACAGAAGAGCCTGGCAGGATACAGTCCATGGGGTCTCGAAGAGTTGGACATGACTGAGCAGCTTCCACTTTGCAACATTAGATATACTGAACTTTACAAGTCACCTTGAGGTCCAGTTAAAAGGTGGGCTCTGAGGCAGTCTGGGGTGGGGGCTGGAGACTCTGCATTTCTAACTGGCTCCCAGGTGCTGCTGGTCCTGAGACTATACTTTACATGGTAACAGACAGGGCTCCTCATCTGGCGCCTGATTGAAATAGGGCAAGATAAGAGGCAGGGAGACCAGTATTGAAGCTGCTGTAATAGACCAAGTCAGGGATGAACAGATCTGAACTAAATAAAACGAAAGGTGTGTTATGTACTAAGTTGCTTCAGTTGTGTCCAACTGTTTGCAATACTATGGACTATAGCCTGCCAGGCTCCTCTGTCCATGGATTTCCTAGGCAAGAATACTGGAGTGGGTTGCCATTTCCTTCTCCAGGGGATCTTCCTGACCCAGGGATCAAATCGCCTCTCCTGTATTGGCAGGCAAGCCCTTTACCACTAGTGCCACCTGGGAAGCCCAAACTAGGAGTAGTAGGAATGAATTTGAGAAATGATCAGATCCAATTGATTGGATTGGATGGGAGGGGGGTGGTAAAAGGCCAATGATTATCTTTAGATTTCTGGTGTGGGTGGTGGTGCCACTCAGTGGGATGCTGAACATCGGAGAAGGTGTAGATTTGGCGAAAGGGGATGAAACGACAAGTCTAGTTCCCGACAACGTCACGCCACCTCTGCTGCCCTCTAAATGAGAAACCTTCATTTTTTTGCCTTTTTTTGGCCACACCCATATGGGATCTTAGTTCCCCAATCAGGGATCGAACCCATGGTCTCTGCATTGGAAGCATGGAGTCTTAACCACTGGACCCCCAGGGAAGTCCCAGAACCTTCACTTTTAGCTTCTGCCATAGTTACCCAGAAGACAGATGATCATGGACGTGTGACTTCCCATCTTTGGCTATTGAGTGCAGGCCCAAGTCAGGACTCCTGCCATCTGGGCACCGGATCAAATGAACTATACCCTCTAGCCTGCTTAATATAGGGGGAAGTGGAGACTGTCCCAAGTTGGGGGTCCATGTGGAAGGTCAACTTGGTTGACCTTTTTATCCTGAGGGGTTGGAGAGCCCACTCTGGCTAGGCCTCACCCTCAAGTGCCCAGTGGGCCACTTACCTACGGTGAAGACACATAAAGACCCACCTTCACCCGTGAGGATCAGAAAACCAGCCCTCTGCGAAAAGCAGAGTGAGGACCCTGAGCTGGCAAAGACTTCAACAGGGGGACCTGACCTAGCAGACAGGCTAGGAGTCCAGACCCAGGTCCCAACTTCCGTTCTTCCCCAGTTGCTGTGAGACCTGCTGTGTGGATCAAAACCCCTCTAAGCCTCAGAGCCCTGCTGGGGGATCTAATCTCAGGCTCTCCGTACCTTACAGGAGCATGTAGGGGTAGAGAAGCTAAAGGGGCACAGAGGTACTTTAGAGGAAAGTACTATTTAAACACAAGCCCCACTATGCCTCACACACGTTCTGCAGTTAGTACTGGTTGGGTCTCTGGTGAGCTTTCATCAAGGGGAAGTCAGCTCTTGGGTCATTTGATGCAATGAGGCTACACCTTCCATCTGTATCAGAATCCCCTGGAGGGCTTGTTAAAAGGCATCTTTGCTGGGTCCCACCCAGGACTTTCTGATTCAGTAGGTCTGAGATGGGGCCTAGAATCCAGAATCTGCATTCGCATTTCTAATACATTCTCTGATTAGGCTGCTAGTCCCAGGACCACGATGCAAGAGACATAGGCTTCCCCACTGTCTCAGCAGTAAAGAATCCACCTGCAAGTCTGGAGCTGCAGGAGACATGGGTTCGATCCCTGGATCGGGAAGATCCCCTGGAGGAAGGCATGGCAACACAGAATACTCCAGTATTTTTGCCTGGGAAATCCCATGGACAAAGGAGACTGGCAGGCTGCAGGCCATGGAGTCGCAAAGAATAGGACACGACTGAGCGCCTGAACAACAAGCAGCACATCAGGTGAGTCTGATGCTAAGTCTTCCAACCACGCTGCCTTAAGAGGAATTCTGGAGCTGGAAGATGTACCAAGAGGTCTAGGGAAAACTACCAGTGTGGGAGGCCTTGGTCTGGTCAGATGTGAGGAGCAGTGTCTCCTGGAAGCTGATAAAATTAAGGCAGGAAATACTTGACTTAATCCACTGCTACCACAAAGCACTCCTGAGCCCCAAATACTTCCTCTTCAGCAGGGAAAGTCTTACAGTCTTCAGAAACTCACCTACCCACCCTCCTCCACAGGGCTCAACCCAGGGCCAATTTCTCAAATTCCCCGCTCTTCCCTCACTCAAAACACCCCTCAGGAGACTTCAGAATCCACCCGAATCCCTTAGCCTTTCCCCTGCCCCTCACCCCCATCAGCCAAGTGGAACTGAGAAGCCAGTGAAAGAGAAATTCCCCAGCATCCTAAAGCTAGACAGACACCAGGGTAGTGAGCTAACCTGGGGTAAGGAAGAAACAAAGGGCACCACCTGGAACTGAGGGTGGTATGAAAACCTGGGGACATCACAGGCCAAAGCACTCTTGCTTTAACTGTCCTAGAAGCTAGCACGGGGCTGTATTGCAACCCTCACCTTGCAAAAGATAAGTGTAAAGCTCAGATCAAACAACATGGGAGTTCTCACATTCCAGTTTCCTGCGTGTGTGTGCTCAGTCACATCCAACTATTTGAGCCCCATGGACTGTAATCTGCCAGGCTCCTCTGTCTGTGGGATTCTCCAGGCAAGAATACTGGAGTGGGTTGCCAGGCCTTCCTCCTCCAAGGAATCTTCCCAACCTATGGATCAAACCCACATCTCATATCTGCTGCATTGACAGGTGGGTTCTTTAGCACTAGCGCCACCTGGGAAGCCCTTGGGAAGCCTGAGATGTCCCCTTGGACTTCAAAAGAACCTTGTCACTTTGCTGCAAGCCTGAGTGTCCACTGTTCCAAGTCTGAGTGTCCACTGTTCCAAGTCTGAAACAAGAGCGCCCTCTAGTGAAGCACATAGGGGTTTCCAAAGAGCCTGGCGGCAGGGCTTGCTAGCTTGCCTGTGCCTGGCTGAGTACATGAGGACACTGACGAATCCCTTCTCAGGACAGTGTTTTACACGCATAAAATAAAATGCAGAGGGTTACCAAAGAAGCCAATGACATTAAGAGATGATTATCAAAATATTTAAACAGATTTGTAATACAGTACTTATGCTTCTTTACTAATGTGTTTAATAATAAGAGCTAGCAGCTACTATAATTTCAAAGTAGTGATGAGCATAAACAGCACTCTGAGCTCTCTGCCACAACTGTAACCTGATAGGAAGCCATCTGCGATTGCTATTGACAACAAAGCCACAGGTAGGACTCATTCCTACATTCATGTGCTGCGTTTCTGCTGGAGGTTAGTGAAAACAAAAATATGATTATTTTTCTCATCCAAGTTAATGGATTGCTTAATTCCTACTTGTGGATCCCAGGTTAAGAAACCGTGCTTAGATGAAAACTGCCACAACGAACCAACCAAAGAACCCCCACAAGGATGGAGAAGAGGGAGTTCCCAGAGCGGGGAGTTGTGCCACCAGCCCCACAGGTCCTCAAGCTGGCTGTCATCCAAGCTATCCCGCTGGAAACCCAGGGAAACCCAACATGGTGGCCCCACCAGTGTCAACTCCCTCTGAACCTGCCACCTGTGCACAGAATGGCCCCTCCGCCTCTCCAGCCCAAGGAGACCTGGCTCTTAGGATCCAGAGCAGGAAACTATATGAGGTGTCAACACCAAAGCTGCAAGTTCTCTCGCCCAGTCCTGCTGCCACAGAGGTGCTGGGTGCCTGCTCAGCTGACATTAAAACAGCCCATTTTCATTGTTCCTTGGATGACCCTTCTTTCAACCCAGATGCGGAGTCCTCCTGAAGAAAACTGGGTGACCGGACAGACTAGTACTGGAAGAACCCAAGGAAATGTTTCAGGGGGAACCCCCTCAGTGCTGGCCACCAACTAGAAGGTTGAAGAAGAGCTACACTGTCCAACGTAGCAATAGCTGTTTCCACTGCAATTCAAGTTTATTAAATGTAGAAATTCCCCAGTCCTAGCTCTTCAGCCGCACTATCCATATTTCATCTGCTCAGGAGCCACCTGGAGCTGGTGGCTGCAATAATGAACAGAGTGGATACAGAATATCTTTTTTATCACAGCATATCACAGCACTGGAACAATCTAGACTTATCTCCTCCTCCCATTTCCCGCAGCACTTACTTCTCTTGTCATTACCCTCCTCAGTCTGCCATCAAGCCCTTTCATCCTCAGCAGCTGTCATCGCCTTGTAAGTCATCCATTTCCCTTTCTCTCGATGCCTTCCATGCACCTTCTCACAACCAGCCTTCATCTTGGCACCTAAAGGTGCCCAGCCTTAGCCAGAGAGGAAGGGGAGGAGGGGAAAGCGGGGCAGAGGGGCCCTTCCCTTGGCTCTGCAAGGCCCTTCAGCCCTCCTTCCTTAACACTCTTAAGCACCTCCTCCCCATCCCTTCTCCAGTGGCCTTACTTCGCTGGAATCCTCTGAAACAATGAGGCACTCTGGGGTCACCAGTCCTTTCATGACAATTTCTCCTGCCTTAGCTACCAGGAAAACCAGCCACTCCTCCGGTTGCTCTGACGATTCCTGCCATCTCCTTACATTCTTCTTCCTGTCTATTTGCAGGCTGATGCCCCCAAGGCCTTATTTGCAGGCTGATTGCCCCCAAGGCCTTTTTCTAAGTACTGATTCTTCCACCTACACAGCCAGCCTGAATCATCTCATCTACTCCCGTGTTTACATCCACCACTTTGATACCAAAGACATTGAAGTCCGCCTCCAGCCCAGACCCCAGAATATTCCAGAAGAATATTCCAGAAGAACTCCAGAATATTCCACCCAACTGTGTCCTAGACATCTTAGTCTGATGAGCCTAGAAGTACCTTAAACTCAAGTAAACTCATCTTCCTCCTTAAAATATGCTCCTTCCTTCTGAGTTCCCTCTCCATGAGGGGCACTCAATCCCCCAATCACACTATGGCTAACCAGACCAATATCCTGGGGCCTCAGAAGACTTCATCCTCTCCCTGGCTCCTATAGCATCTTATTTATAATAAATACTAGTAATTTAGTGAACATTAATTTAAATTCAAATAAAACATGATCTTAATTATCGTCATCTCCTGAAATGATGAAAAGACAAGACTGCCACCTAGTGGCTAAACACAGATTAAACAATTAGATACAGAATTATTAAAAGTATATGGAACTTTCAGGAAAATGTGCCTTAGGTCGCCTAGGAAAGTCAGACATAGATCCAGAGACGAGTTGCTCCTTTGGGCTGATTTGTAGGGGAGGACACAGACTTTGCCAGGCCAAAGCAGAGAAGCTGGTGTGTATATGCGGTGGGGGGTGGGGGAGGGGAGGTGGGGGCAGCAAGAGTGGAAGCAGGTGGGGCTTTGAAAGTAAGGAAATGGGAGCTGAAGTCTAAGTGATGGGAAATGAGGTCAAAGAGACAGGCAAGCGTCAGATTGTGAACAGTCTCGAACGCCCATAAGGCAGGAGTTTGGTCTTTATCCTGCATGAGAATTTGAAGCAGTGGAGAGAATTCTTATCAGATTTGCTCTCTTTAGAAAGGTATTCTGGAGACTGGACAGTAGGCAGACTGGGTGGGAGGTAGGGGTGATCGGGGAGGGGGGCAGGGAGACGAGGCAAGAAACAAAGTACTAGTCCCAGCAATGGAGGCTGAGACCCTGCGCTAGGACAGGTTGGGGGGACAGAGAGGAACGTCCAGTGTGCAAGCATTTGGAGAATCTGGATCCTCAGAACTTCTGAACTGATTGGTACTGGGGGTGAGGCAGAGGAGGGGATCCAGGAAGCTGGCAGGAACTGGGGCTTTGGCACTAAGTAGAGGAGGAGGGAGAAGAGCAGCTTGCAAGGAGGAGCATGGAACTGAGGAGGCTGGCCAAAGATATCTCCTCAGGCCTGCAGTCAGAGCTACAGACGTGGAATGCCAGGATCGCCGAGACAGGCAGCGCAAAGGAGCCCAAGGAGAAATGGCCAGAGGAGGAGAATAACCAGGAGACAGGTGAGGCATGGGATTCAAAGGAGAAGCAGACATCTAAAAGGAGGGCTGCCAGCAAAGGCAAGTCCACTGACAGACACTCTGCATGGGCAAGGCTGCGGCTTCAGAAGTCAGCAAGGCACAACCTGACCCCAAGAACCCACAGTATACTTGGAAGGTAAGATTTGCAATTAACAAGAGGCAGTGAAGTGGTTAAAAATAATAACAGCAGCAGTAATAATACCAGAAAAAGAGAATATACCATTTACCATGTATCAGGACCTTTACATACGTGAGCTCACTGACCCCTCACAACACACCTACCAATCCCCATTCTACAAATGAGAAAATATGCAGATGGGTGAAGGCACTAGCCCGAGGGCCAACACCAAGATTTGAACGCAATGTCCAAACCTAGCAACTACCTATAGTGGTTTCAAATGGCAGTTTAAGCTCTAGTGCAGGGGTGTCACAAATTCCTTGGGCACTTCGGGGCTCTGGCTCAAAATAAAGCTGCTAAGTATAAAAATTAAAAAGATACAGGGTCATGAAAGAAAACAATACAATATCAAAATACAGTTATTAAAATACTTTTAAAAACTTTTAAAAATGTTGAGGTGATGATGAAGTGCAAATGATTTTCCAAGAGATCTGAGCAGTTGAAACAAGCAGAAAGTATCCGATTTATATGAATGGCAACTTGCCAAGGAGTGCAAATGCAACCCAAGGACTGTGGTTTGCTGTGATTCAGAACTGAAGGAAATACTACATTTCAGTTGGAGTTAATGCAAATGAAGATGTGATTCTCCCCCTACCCCCACTCCCCGTATCCAGTATCATGGACTGCATAAGTCTAGTGAACTTTGTGCAGATTCAATCAGCTCAACATTGCCCTATGAAACTCTTACCGAGTGCTTAGTCCATGGAAAGCGCACAATAAATGTTAGCTTGTAAGATGTCTAACAGAATATGGGCAATGTGCAGTGTGTGGATATACAGTCTTTCATTCAGTCCAGAAATATGAAGAACAAGAGAATAATTCCTGTCCTTGGGGTGATGGGCATGTAAACAGACACTTAAACCAAATCACTAACATAGCAAAAGAAAATAAGGGATATTTTTTTAATGACCTTGGAGTAAGGAAGGGCTTTCTAGTCCTGACTCAAATTCAGATGCCATGAAATAACAGATACATTACACAGAAATATAAACATCCTACATGGCAAAAATAAATCATGCGCAAAGCCACCCTGGTGGCTCAGATGGTAAAGAATCTGCCTGCAATGCAAGAGATCTGGGCTCAATCCCTGGGTTGGGAAAATCCCCTAGAAGAGGACATGGAAACCCACTCTAATATTCTTGTCTGGAGAACCCCCATGAACAGAGGAGCCTGGCGGGCTACAGACCATGGGGTCACAAAGAGTGAGAAATGACTGAGCAACTATACTTTCACTTTAAAGTTATAAAACAGATGACAAAAGTGGGGGAAATATCTGCAGGTATATTACAAAAGACTAAAGAGCTCCCAGGATTCAATTTTGTATTTAAAAAAAAAATCAACAAGAGAAGAATGAGCACATGAGAGGAACACATAATTCAAGGACAAGGAAATCGAATGCCAATTTAAACATGTATAAAGAGGCTCAGCCTGACTCAAAGTAAGAGAAATTCAAATTAAAAGTGGATCAATATACCATTAGTTTTACCCATCAGATGGGAAGAAAGTGGAAAGTTTGGAAATATACTCCTTTGGTGAGGCTGTGTGGAAACACACTCTTCCATATTGCTAAGAAACATTTAAATTGATAGAACTTTTGGGGGTCTGGAATTATTCATCAAATTTACAAACACATATACTCTCTAACTCAGCAGTTCCACTTAGGGGGATTTATTCTTTAGATACCCTTGCATACTTGGAAAATGGTATTATAGGTTCAAGGTCATTCGGCACATTGTTATTTATATTAGCAAGAGGCTGGAAACAAAGTGAATGTCTACCAAGAGGAGAAGGAATAAATAAACAAAGTGTTGTAGTCTTGTGTCTAAAAGCCTCGCAAGTTGGGTTCAAATCCTGGGTCGGCTACTTACTATCTGAATACCAGTTTCCTCATCTACAAAACAGAGGTAACAGTAACACCTACCCGAAGGACTGTGGTGGGGATTCAATGGGGTAATGTTATGTGAAGAGCTGGAAACAATGTCTGACGCCTGTCACAGAGGGGCTTTGGAAAGGCAGATTGAAAAGGGTCAGGTAACCTTTCATTTCTTTTATTAAAGAAGAATTGATTTATAGTATCATACCAGTTTCATGTGTACAACGTGTGGGTGCTTAGTCACGTCTGACTCTGTGTGATCCTGTGGACTGTAGCCCGCCAGGCTCCTCTGTCCATGGGATTCTCCAGGCAAGAATATCAGAGTGGGTTGCCATATGCGCTTGTAAAAACATGTCCCTTTACTTCAGAGTACGGAGGTCAATTCTAACTCAACATTCATTTGTGTGATTATTCAATTCACACCTGGCTCCTCCCCCAACATTATGAATTCTATGAGAGGAGGGGTGGGATGGGGTCTGATTTTCACTCATCAGGGCATCCCAATGGCCAGCATAGAGCCTGGTTAGAAAGAAGTGAGGTGAGGTGAGGTGAAGTCGCTCAGTCGTGTCTGACTCTTTGCGACCCCGTGGACTGTAACCTACTAGGCTTCTCTGTCCATGGAATTCTCCAGGCAAGAATACTGGAGTGGATTGCCATTTCCTTCTCCAGGGGATCTTCCAGACCCAGGGATCGAACCCGGGTCTCCCGCATTGGAGGCAGACGCTTTAACCTCTGAGCCACCAGGGAAGCCCCGAAGGCACATATAAATATGCTGCTATGGTTTGAATGTCTGTGTCACCAAAAATAAATGTGGTAAAATTCCAACCCCCGAACGTGAAGGTATTGGGGGCTGGGGCCTTTGGGAGGTGCTTAAGCCATGAGGGTGGAGCCTGGGAAGTCTGAGATAAAAATCACCAGCATGGTCACCTTCTTGTGAGGCCCCTCTTCCTGGCTCATAGCCGGCCCCTTCTTTTATAAAAGACACACCAAAAGGATCCCTCGTCCCATCCACCATGTGAGGCCACAAAAAGAAGGGGCCAGCTGTGAACCAGGAGGAGGGGCCTCACAAGAAGGTGAGCACACTGGTGACTTTATCTCAGACTTTCCAGCCTCCAGAACTGTGAGCAATAAGTTTCTCTTGTTTGTAACCAGCCTCCAGAACTGTGAGCAATAAGTTTCTCTTGTTTGTAAGCTACCCAGTCAGTAGTATTTGCTTGTGGCAGTCCAAATGGATGAAGACATATGTGTTACATGCATGGATGAAACAGATGCGGGGGTAGAGATGATTCCCTGCTTCTAGCTGGAGTGACTGAGTGGTGCCATCTGTCAAAAACCACAGGGCGAGAAGCAGGGCTGACGGGAAGATGAGTGCACGCGGGTAGGCCAAGCTGCGGTGTGCTTGACACATTCAGGAAGACATGCTGGAGTGAACTATGTGAAAAGGAATCTCCTAAGATTAAGGGCTGCCGAAGGTGACCTCATGGCCATCACAGCACGGGCTGGTAGCTAAATTGTGTAAGCACGTGAGACCACAACAGGACTAGCAGAGCAAGAGGTGAGCCCAGAACAGAACTCTGGGGAAATCAACATCTCAGAGGACAGAGGACTGCAAGAGACTTGGGAAGGCATGGATGGTGAGATGGGGATGGAGTGGGGGGTGGATACTGGAAGCCTTGAGAGTAGAATATTCCAAAAGGGAGTGGTCAACAACATCCAGTGTAGCAGAGGGCAGGCAGGATAAAGCCTATGAGACGGTCACCACATTTGGTCACATAGTTGTTGGAAATCTTTAGAAGAGTTCTTCCCATAAAGAGGTGGGCAGTGAGGTAGACATCTGATGGTGATGTTCTGATGAATGAAAATAACTGAGAGGAAGGCTCATCAGATGTAAACAAGTGTCACTCAAAGTTATGTCCTATTCATGACATGATTTCAAGTGGTAAATAGATAAACATTTAACTTAAAAGTGATATATTTAAAGTGTATTAAAATAGGACTTCCCTGGTGGTCCAGCGGTTAAGAATCCAGCTGCCAATGCAGGGGACATGGTGTCAGTCTCTGGTTTGGGAAGATTCTGTACGCCGTGGGGCAGCTAAGCCTATGTGCTGCAACTACTCAGCCTGCAATTAAGAGCCCACGAGCGGCAAGCACTGAAGCCTGTGCGCCCTAGAGCCTGTGTTCCGCAACAAGAGAAGCCACCGCAATCCGCAGCCTGCACACTGCAACTAGCGAAAGCCCAGGCACAGCAAGTAGAGGCTCGCCACAGCCAAAAATAAAGAAAATCTTAAAAAGTGTACTAAAATAGATAATCAGTGTACTGAATCTAGGATTTCACAAGCTTCTCTTAAAAACAAATATATCTTAGGAAAAAAATTAATAGGTTTAATATCACATACATAATAATAGATGCGAATACATGGATAAGGCAAAAAATATTATGTCTTAAGAACTAAAACTTGGGAAATATTGTCTGGACTACTTTATGATGTGAGAGGAGGATAAAAGATATAGTTGGGTGGAGTTAAAGATTTTTAGACTAGGGAAGACTTTAGTATACTGAAAATCCAAGCACTGATGATCACGTGACCAATTGAGGGCTAGAGGTTCCAGAGGAGGCGGAAGGGACGCAGTGGAACCACAGCCGGGTGTGACCGGCCATGGCCACGAGCAGGAGGAATACCGCTCCCTCCAAGATCGGAGGGAGGAACGTAAGGATGGGCGTGGGTAGCGTGGAGGGAAGTGGCTGAGGGAATTCCCACTCGAAAATCTCTTATTTCCCCAGTCATTTGTTGGGAGAATATCTACTGAGAGTGGAAAGGATTGGAAGTTTGAATAGACTGGACAGGAAGTTTGGAGTGGGAGGCCAAGCTTTGTCACAAGATTTCTGAGGGCAGAGTGTAGAGACACAGAGTGAGTGAGTGATGGTGCTGACTATGATAATAGAGATCATGGGATTTCACTGGCCCAAACCTGAAAGAGTTAAGAAGTTTTCTCACAAGACTAACAGTCGGCACTGGGATTGGACACTAATCTGAGTGCAAGGCACAAGGGAGTGAGATATGCTCAGGAACTGGTAAAGGGAAAGTTCCAGTAACTTGTCATGGTGGTACAGCTGATTTGGAGAAAAGGGGAGGTTGGAAGAAGCACAGATTTGGGTCAAAGAAAAGGACATAATGCTTATGATCTCGGAAGAGTTTTAGGGGAAAGCAAGGTCCTGAAAGGGGAACAGAAGTCACTATAATTAACAAGCTCACACACTGAGAAGCTGGGGGTGGGATGAGCAGTCCTCACCCAAAAGGTTCTCAGGATGCTGGCTAGAGCTGTATTGAAAATAGTGAGAGTGCCATGGGCCAAAGGTACCTAGGAATGCAGGGAAAGTGACCAAGAGGTTCGAATGATGGTGGAAATCAAAGAAAGAGGTAAAGAGGATGGTAAAGAAAAAAGCACCCACACATAAGGCAGAGACGAAAAAATGGTCTGGAAGAGACAGTGGAGAGATGGGTGGCATATGGGGCTGGGCAGATACAACAGCCTCAGTTAGATGGTTTCAGGCAAGAGATGGGAGGACTCTGTGTTTTGTGAAGAGCTGAGGCTGGGGTTATAAAACATGTAGGTCCACATTTCAGAGCTGACAGGAAAGGAAACAGAAACAAAGAGTGTGGCTGGAGGAAGGAGGAAGAAAAGCACAGCGTGGACAGGAGAGGCCATGTTTACTACGAAGGTGCCAAATGGCTGTAGCAATGATGAGAGAGAGATTCCCATTAAGCAGGACCTTCCCTTTCAGGGACACAGGGCTCCTTAGCATGGGGGGTACTGGAGAGGAGACCTAGTCTGGCCTTGGGTAAAAACTTCTCAAACACTTATTTCTACAAAATTACAAGAATTCTATTAGGGAAGAGAAGACCCAAACTCTCAGCTTTTTGATTTCCAGGAAATCCTCTTTCCCCTGTTCACTCCAGTTCCATGTTCCCTCTGGAAGGCCGACATCAGGCTCATCCTAAGGTGAAACAACATCAGGAAACCCAGATTTCCCCAAATGCTCATGATTTCCCCCAAGTGAACAGCAGATGGCAGCAAAGAGCCAGAAAGGAAGCTGAGAACACAAGAACCCAGAAATGGTAAAGCAGGGAAGGTAGAAAGGCTTCAAAAACCCTATGACACTCTCAGTTGTGTCTATCCTCTCAAACAGGCACTCCTTGTGAAAGGACTGGGCCTGTCTGGTTCGTCTCTGATTCCCTGGCACAAATCCTCTGCACACAGTAGGTGTTCAACAAGCACAGGCATACCTCGGAGTTACTGCAGGTCCAGTTCAAGACCATTGCCATAAGGCAAGTGAGATGGATTTTTTGGTTTCTCAGCACATATCAAGGTTACGTTTATACTCTACTGAAGAAGAACTAAAGAACCTCTTGTTCAAAGTGAAAGAAGAGAGTGAAAAAGTTGGCTTAAAACTTAACATTCAGAAAACTAAGATCATGGCATCTGGTCCCATCACTTCATAGCAAATAGATGGGGAAACAATGGAAACAGTGACAGACTATTTTTTGGGCTCCAAAATCACTGCAGATGGTGACTACAGCCATGAAATTAAAAGATGCTTACTCCTTGGAAGGAAAGTTATGACCAACCTAGACAGCATATTAAAAAGCAGAGACATTACTTTGCCAACAAAGGTCCATCTAGTCAAGGCTATGTTTTTTCCAGTAGTCATTCATGTATGGATGTGAGAGTTGGACTATAAAGAAAGCTGAGTGCTGAAGAATTGATGCTTTTGAACTGTGGTGTTGGAGAAGACTCTTGAGAGTCCCTTGGACTGCAAGGAGATCCAACCAGTCCATCCCAAAGGAAATCAGTCCTGAATATTCATTGGAAGGATTGATGCTGAAGCTGAAACTCCAATATTTTGGCCACCTGATGAGAAGAACTGACTCACTGGAAAAGACCCTGATGCTGGGAAAGATTGAAGGCAGGAGGAGAAGGGGACAACAGAGGATGAGATGGGTAGATGGCATCACCGACTCAATGGACATGAATTTGAGTAAACTCTGGGAGTTGGTGATGGCCAGGGAGGCCTGGCGAGCTGTAGTCCATGGGGTCGCAAAGAGTCAGACATGACTGAGCGATTGAACTGAACTGATACTGCAGTCTATTAAGTGTGCAAGAGCATTATGGCTTAAAAAAGACCAATAAACTATTTTCTAACAAAGATATATACATTGCTTTTATGTTTTACACAAAACATGCCTAGCACAGCATCCTGCACACAGAAAACACTGAATGAAAAGTAGGCATTGATGGTTATACTGTGGTTGTTATTACTGTTACTATTATTATAGCCTCTTTTCAAGGCCAGGCACCAGAGGAAAAGGGAAAGACTCAGGGGCAGTGGGTGAACGCACAAATTGGATCTAACAGAGTGTGTGTGTATAAATCTGAATCCCTTTCTTAGCTTGGTTCCCCCAAACAGTGCAGCTATAGATTCAATAGAAGGCTGCAGTGGAGTCAGTCACTTCTAGAAAGTGTAGCTTCCCAGATGGGATTTTTTGAAGAGGTGGGGGAGGTAAAGGCTGCTATCAGACCACTCTGACTCAGCCAACCAGCAGACTTTTATAATGCCTCAGAATACAAATAGTTTTAACTAATATCCGTGCACATTTGGTCAAAACTTGCATCCCACACCTCAGGAACCATGAGCGGTGGGGGTCTGGAGGCCTGGGACAGCTTCCTGTCTGGTTCCCTTCAGAATGATTGTACCTCTGAGACTTAAATATTACTAGGAAGCTCTTTCCTGAGAAATGGCATAGGTCACCTGGATATGGAAAGTCAGACTTCTCTTAAAGCTCAGTCAGGAAAAAGGGTGTGTTTAGAGCAAATTAAAAAGAAGTGCTCTTTGACAATGTGAGCCCCCATGTGGCAGCACAGGTAAAAAACAGCCTCAAAGAACAGAGCTAGAAGACTCCTAATTGACAGAAAGCAGGGAGTCTTGACTCCATGGAGAGCAACAGTTTCCATCCTCCTACATGACCCCCAGTTGATGGGTACTTAAGGCTCCCTCGTGCTGGGAGTTCTTAAAAATTAGCTAGAATTTCTGAGTTAGAGGAAGCACAACTTCCAAACCATCTCCCAGAAGGCTTTAGGGTCCATGTGGCTTCATGGAATTTTTAATGTGATAGAAATGAAACCCCTGCTGCCCTGGGTGAGGTTAGTCTCCCAGCAAAGTCCCAGGAACCAAGATAGAGAGGCTGGTGGCTCAGACTAGAAGAGATTGACTTCCAGGTATGGGGCCTTTCAGGAAGGTCAGAACATTAAGAAGGGCCGGGGGGGGGGGAGGGGGCGGGTCTCACAACTAGTGTAGAATGAGTGAACTCCCCTTTCCTTTAGTCTAACCCAACAGAAGGAGGTGGATCATTTAAGGGTCTTTGTTTGGCTATGGTTTTTCCAGTAGTCACGTATGGATGTGAGAGTTGGACTGTGAAGAAAGCTGAGCGCCGAAGAATTGATGCTTTTGAACTGTGGTGTTGGAGAAGACTCTTGAGAGTCCCTTGGACTGCAAGGAGATCCAACCAGTCCATGCTGAAGGAGATCAGCCCTGGGATTTCTTTGGAAGGAATGATGCTAAAGCTGAAGCTCCAGTACTTTGGCCACCTTATGTGAAGAGTTGACTCATTGGAAAAGACTCTGATGCTGGGAGGGATTGGGGGCAGGAGGAGAAGGGGACAACAGAGGATGAGATGGCTGGATGGCATCACTGACTCAATGGACGTGAGTCTGAGTGAACTCCGGGAGTTGGTGATGGACAGGGAGGCCTGGCGTGCCGCGATTCATGGGGTCGCAAAGAGTCGGACACGACTGAGCGACTGAACTGAACTAAACTGTGAGGTCACAAACAGATCAGCCTCTTGACCAGGTTGGTTGTCTCTCCCTTTGATCAAATGAAGGTTTCCATGGTCTGTTTTACATGAAGATGGCTGCTCCTTCACTAGCCTTTTCCCTTAATCCCATAATCCCAAATTCCTGGACATCTTGCCCCTTTCAGTATCTTTTCTGGTTCAGACAGGATGCATATAATGAGCAAAAGCACAAGGTCCCTCTACCCTCTGCTGCACGCTGAGGCAGGGAGAAGGCAAGAGCAGAAGTGAGTGACAGAGTGTGGGCACACTCTGTCCATGCAAGCCCAAGGCCACCACGGACAAACAGCCTGAGGCCTCGGCCCTGGGACGGGCTGTCAGTGGCCTTGAGCTCACGCACACAAAGGATGAGAAACCACCAGGCTCTGTGCAGGCCTCAGCTGTGCCCATTTTTCCACTGCCTGGTGTCTGGCATGAAACATACTGCAGAGACTCAGTCAGGGAGATAAGACACCCAAGAGGTTGTGACTGCCCCCCTCAACAGAAGAAGAGAAGGTAGGTGTGGAGCTGGCACAGGGATGGGGTTTGCTGGCCTTACCTCCTTTCCAGAGCAGGTAGATGGGCACCACGTAGAGCATAACATGCTGAATGTAGTAAATCTCCAATTCAAAGGGGAGCTGCAAGGACAGGAGGGAGAGGCGTTTCAGAGCAGGAAGCACTCATTCTAAGAGATTCTTGAGTTGAATGCCTGCCCTCCTCTCAAGGACCCACAGCTTAGCAAGCCCACACACTTTAACCAGTTCAACTCCCTTCACAATTAGAGAAGAAACAATGAAATGACTATACCTATGACCTAGGCTAGTCTTCCAAAGTGCATTTTGTAGAGATAGTACTTGAAAAATGCTCCACTCAGACAGTGTGGTTAAAAATTTAAGAAAGGTTAAACACAATCTATCTCCTCCTCCCTTGGAAATTCACCGTGTAGGTCAGTGGTAGATTAAGGACCTGAAAGTAAGAAGACTGCTTAACATTGTTTGTTTGGTATTTCCTAAACTTGGTTAGCTAGTGCATTTGTTTAAAAAAAAAAAAAAAGCACTTCGTGTTCTGCAGAATATACTTGAAGAAACACAGCCTTACATCACTTCCTGCTCCTACTGAGTAGCTGGTGGACTACTTAAAAGTTTATGTCTCATTGGACAAGAAGAACATACAGGGTAGGATTTATTATTCCCAGTTTCCAGATTTAAAGGTACTGATTGCCAAGTCTGGTTAAGTCGCGATCCAAGAATAAAGAGTTTCTCCACTGGATACTTGGGGTCAGTCCAGGGTTAGCCCTAATTTTGGGCAAAGACTAAGCAGCTGGGCCAATTCTGGCATGGCTTGCCAGAAAAGAGTATCCCCACCCTCCTTCCAACCAACATGCTCATTCATTCACTCCTGCTTCCCATTTCGCTCAAAATGGAAGCTCTAAATTACCAAAGTGGAGTGTGCTTTCAACCTGGCACAGGGACCGTGCTTCAGCGCTTGGCAGCGGGTGGAGAGTGGAAACAGCTGTGCAGTCTAACTCGATTCCGGGAAAAGAACTGCAGCCGCTGGCGAGAGGCCTGGCCTCCAGGGCTTACACAGCCCTACACACACAGACACACAGATACACACACCCCCCACCAAGGGGAGGCCCAAGGAAACAAGGACACCCAATGCAATGATCAGCTGCCTCTCTACGAGCGAGCACAGAACCAAGCCTGTGAGCTCATGAGAGGGCCCAGTTCTGGGCTCCCCACACCCAGGAACCCAAGGCCTTGTGCCAAGGAGTGAAACCAAAAGATGGCAGAGCTCCAAGACTGGGAGCTGGGAGGACTGTGGACCCTGCTCTGGCTACTGAAAATAAAACTCACGCAGAAGGAAAATTTCCCACTGACACAGATGATTATTTTGTACTCAAGGAAATGTAAAATCCCAGAAAAAGAAACAAGGCTCCCAGTGGGTCTGTAGAATAGGGTCGTGGGGTTTCACAGTGAGTGAGCACCACCAGCAGGAGCTAACTTTGGATGCCTGAGAGGTCCACGGGGTCCCTCAGAGCAATGTGGTCTGGGATCACCCTACTATTAATAAATTAACTGACTTGATTGCAGTCCCACAGAGAGCAGGCAAAAGTTTCAGGAAGGCTCAACTCTCTGGCTGTTAAGCCGAATCTTCAGGTATCTAAAGGACTAGAGCTCTTCCCAAAATGGGGTCTGGGACTGCAGGCTGCTCGCCCACTGCACGGAGCAGAAAACCGGGCAGAGGGCCGGCAGCTCCTGGTCCCAGGTCTCCAGGCAGCACCCTTGCTTAACTCCCAGACTCAAGCGTTATTTACCCACCTGGACTCGCGGGGCCCCCTGACTTCCCCTCCCTCACACCTCTCCTGGAAAGCAGACTCCCCACCTGCACGTCCAGGGAGGCAGGTCAGCGCTGCGGCCGCAAGCACAGACTCTGGAGTCGGTCAAAGCCCTGTTCCCGATTTGATTCTGCCGCTTAATAATAGCTCCATGGCCTTGGGCAAGTCAGTTAACCTCTCTACCCTACTTCTGGCACTGGTAAAATTGAAATGAGAGTGTTGTAAAAATCAATTTTTGAACGATTTTACTAGAACAAATATTTGTAGAGTCCCTATTGTGTGCCAGGAACCATTAAGCAATTTGCTCACTATCAGTTCACCTATTAATTCACCTGCGCTGCTCCCATTAGCTCCATTTTACAGATGAGAAACTGAGGCACAGAGAAGTTGAGAGAACTTACCCAAGGGCACACAACTATTTGCTGACGCAGCCCAGATTTAAACCCAGGTGGGCTGGCTCTAAGTTCCCAGTCTTAGCTTATAGCCTCTGCTACCCCACGCCCTGCTCCTTCCCGCCCACAAAAACGCTAACACCTGGGACATACACCCTGGTAACAAGCGGGGAGGCAACAGAAGCACATTAGGGGCAGCAGGAGCAGCAAGTGTCCTTCACCTGGGGACTAGGCCCAGTCCCTCCCTGTTCACAGGATCCCCACCCTCATGGCCTGCTCTGCCCCATGTGGCAACAGGCTCCACATCACACAGTGGCTAAGCGTGGCCTCCAAAACAGACCTCCCAGCTCCCACTGGAGCTCTGGAGACACGTCAGTCACAGATCTCAGCTGGGCTGCCCAGGAGACTGCCCCCATCAGCAGTGTCTTTCCTGCCTGTTTCTCCTCCTATTCCAAGAGTTCTCTACCTCAGAAGGCCACAGAGAGTGTTCAGCTAGGTGTGGGCACCACTGACAGCCAAGGCCAGGGAGAGGAACGGAAGGGGATGAAAGAGGAGAGCAACATAAGAAAACCGTGAAGCGGCAGGAAGCAGAGAGCTGAAGGCAAGCAGGAAGCTAGCTACTAGTGGTCCTTTAATAACAAAGAATATTTAGAAAGTACTTGTGTGCCATGCCCTGTGTTAAATGCTTAACATGTGTTATCTCACTTGATTATTGTAAGGTTCCTATGAAGCAGGGACTGTGGTCATCCCCATCACACAGATAAGGAAACTAAGGCACAGAAAGGTTAAATAACATCCAAAGAAGAAGAGGCACGGCAGCGATGGGGATAAAGGACATACAGCAATTGAGCAGAAAAGGCAGCTTGCTTTACAGAGCACTGAACCTGAGCCCAGGAACTCTGTCATGGAGGCTTCCCTTTCTGTTTTCCTCATTTGATAAACATTTTCTCTGAAATGTCATACTTCCCCCAGAAGTTCTATTCAGCTAATTCATCTCTGCCCTCTAGAATGGACATCTGGAGCTCCACTCTAATGTACATATCAGCTGTACATGTCCTTTTCAGTGGGGGGATTCCCAGAGCTTTAGACAAAATGTCCCATCATTGCAGTTGAAAGCCAAAGGCAATAAAAACATTTTCAGCTACATAGGTTGTAACATCCTTCTCATGTCCAAGTCAACACCTTTTTTTTCCCCCCCTTTTTTTAAGAATTAAAAGAGCAGACAGCTAAAGTTCTCCAGGCTTCTCAAGTCAAATTGCCTGAAGCATGAAGTGCATGGGCTCCATCCATGGAGATCTGGGGCCTCCTTCCTCCCGACCTTCCACCCTGACAGTCACACACCCACACTCTGCTGTGGAGACGACCCACACCCTGTGTGCCCTACAGCCCGTCCCAGTGTGCCCTATGTCCCTGGTTACTTTTGCCACCATAAGAAGTCCAATACTCCCAGGTCACCAGCCAATGCATGAACTCTAATCCCCACATGGCTTCCCACAAATTCCCAGATCCAAGACCACCTTCCACTGCTCCCCAGTGCTTGAAATCCTTCCCCTCTATCCTCTGGAACCCACTATTATTTGCAAAGCCCCTCTATCTTCAAACTCTTTTCTGAGCAGTCAGTTCCTTCACCTTCTTTGGTGAAAACCTGGCCCCTTCTCTAAGGACATGGCTATCTCTACAGCCCCCTCAAGTGGTGGGTGCTTTCCCTCCCATGTTGCCTTGTAACCCTGGGCCAAGAAGACTCCGGTCTGCTCCCAGAACATTCTTTCTTCCTTCTTCCTAACCACTCCCTGGGTCTGAACATTCTTTCTACCTTCTTCCTAACCACTCCCTGGGTCTGAACCTCATGTCATCAGACTCTCCCACCCTCTACTGTTCTTGCTGTACTCATCCTAGGGACCTTTCTTCTTACTGCTTTCCAATCTGCCTTTGTCAAAATTTCTATGTTTTCAATATTTAGCAAACACCAGTCTGTAATGCTTTGACCTCCATTCCCCTCGAGTTTTCACCTCCATCTCACCTCAGCTCTTTATTCCCATGGTCACACCCACCACTACCAACACCTGCAGCCCTTCTGTAAACTCTGCCATGCACTCCACTCTGCAACCAACACCACCAGTCTACCCAACTCACTCCACGCCCTGGGACCTACATCTACTGGCCCTACCACTGTTCTATGGGCCCTCACAAGCTCATGTCCTCACCTCTTTACTTGCCCATCACTCCCTTCCATATGTTCTAAACCCTTTTCCCTACTTGCCTTGAAAAACCATATTCCTGGTTAAACTGAACTCTCTGCCTTCACGTTCCTCTGCTACGCAAGTAAGCGTAGTTGGAGAAAAATGTAAAGCTATGCTGTTAACTCTTAAAATTCATAACTGCAAATTTTGAGTGGACCCTTAATGCAACCTTATAATTCAATTATATTCCCAAGTCCATGCACTCTCATCTCTCCTGGATGATTCCTACCCTTATTTTCACAACTTCTGCGGTCCTCAAACCTTTTCCCATCCACCCTCTCAGCTAGTGGCATGGCTCTCTATTTCACTGGGGAAAAGGAAGCAGCTGGAAGAGAACATCAACAAGCTCCCAGCTTCACACCACCCTCCTCCCTATACCATCCCATCACTGCCTCCTCTGCCCCTGCTCTGGAGGAACCAGCCATGCTACTGGTTAAGGCTAGTCCCGGGTTCCCAGGCTAGATCCCTTCCCCTCTCGCCTACTCAAGGACACACCAGCGATTGTCCCATTTTCACTAGATCGTTCCCATCAGAAAACAAACAAGCTACAAAATCTTCCAACTAAGACAAAACCTTGATCCCACTCCCTCCTCCAGCTGTCACCCCGTATCTGCTTCCCTCGACAGCAAATCTCCTCAAATGGCTTGTGTCTCCTCACTGCCATCATTCCCCTCCTCTGAATTATCCTTCCATCCACTCCAATCACATTTTCACGCCCACCACTCCCCCGAAATTGCTTTGACTGAGGTTACCAATGACCTCTATGTTCCTAATTCCTCTACACACTGAAGGAGCCCAGAACCACGTCCTTGGTTCTTTTTTTCTCCCTACTCTCACTTACTGGATAACATTATCCAGGTTCCTGGTTCTAAACACTTATCCATATACTAATGACTCCCAAATGAGTATTTCCAGCCTAGAGTCAGGCTGTTAAGACTGAAATTCTAGGACTTCCCTGGTGGTCCAGAGGCTAAGACTCCGTGTTCCCAATGCAGACAGCCTGGGTTCAATCCCTGCTCAGGGAACTAGATCCCACATGCCACAGCTAAAGATCCTACATGCCATAAGTAAGACCTGGCAGAGCCAAAATAAAAATATGCTTTTAAAAAAGACTGAAATTCTAGCTCCATCATTTAGTTACTATGCACCTTTGGGCCAATCACAATCTTGTAAAACAGGAATGACAACAGTACCTACCTCATCAAGTTGTGATAAAGTTTGGTGAAATAATGCATGGAGAGCTCCTGGTCCAGTGCTAGAATATGATATATATATATACTCAATAAATGCTAGCTGTTGTTATCATCCTCCTCTTCAACATCAATGCAGCCAGTGAGTGGTGAAGCCAGGATCTCAACTCCGGCTCACAAGACTAATGCCAGGTCTCTCTGGGTCAAAAGGTGGAGCTCATTTCATCCCATTATTCCACCCTGGCAAGAGCCTCCAGCAAGAGATGGTGACCAACCTGGGCCAGCCCACAGCCCTAAGCCACAAATCACTATTTCATCAGATGACTGCTAGGATAACTTTAGCTTGCCAGCTCAATCCATTTTTTGGCCCACCTTTAAGTGACTTTCTCCTGGAGACTTCTTTATTTCTCAAAGAAATTTCAACACTGTTCTCTTCTTCTCACCCCTGACAGTCCCATTCTTACACTCAGCCAACCAATTGGAAAAAAAAGCCAACCATTTACTGAGACACTCCCAGGTGGCAGGTAATGTGCCCAGTTCTGGGTATGCAGCCACGATGAAGACATAGTCCCTGTCCTACAGGAGCTCACAGTCTAGTTGAGAAAGCTCACAGACAAAGGGATAAGGTCAGCACAGCAGAACAGCATGGAGGGAACTGTAGATCAAGCATTGGATTTGGCCTGATTTTTTTCTTTAAAAGTTAAGGGATGGTCCTGTATGATGTGCAAGGGATATTGGTAGAGGCAGGCAGACCAATTAGCAGCTGGCAATAGCAATGTCGAAATGAAGCTTGAGGGACTTGCCTGGTGGTCCAGTGGTTAAGAATCTGCTGTGCAATGCAGGGGACACAGGTTCTATCCCTGATGGGGGAACTAAGATCCCACCTACCTCGGAGCGACTAAGCCCACGCACCGCAACTGCTGAAGCCCACATCCCACAACTAGAGAGTTCATGTGCTGCAACGAAGATCCCACGTGGCGTAAACAGGACCCAATGCAGACAAATAAATGAGTATTTTTTAAAAAATCGAACTTGGAGGCAGAGACAGCAAGAGAACATAGGATGGGAAGGTTTGAGAGAAGGTAAGGAAGTTGAATCACCAGAACTAAGTAACTGATATGGATGAGGGTACATAGGAGTAAGAGGAGAAGTGAAAGAGAACTCCCAGGCTGATGGCCTAGGTGGCTGGTGCGATGTCGGGGCTTCTCTCTAAGCTGGGGACTACAACAAGGAAGCAGGTTGGAGGAGGAGAGGCATAAGAAAACAAAGTAAGACCTTTGTTCTTTGCTGAATTTGTGAACCCAGTAGGAAAACCTGGTGGAAATGCTCATCAATCAGTGGGAATGTGGGCTGGATCTCAAGGAGGCTGGAGAGGATGAGAAGAATTGAAAGGCAAATGATATACACATATGTAAAACGCAAATACAAAAAAGGATGAAATCCTAAAAGGCAATAGAAGTGCTGAGATTCTCTTTACACACCCCAATACAACACGTTATACAGCCCACTCTACAGACCCCTGGTCTATGGTATTCTTTCAAGGGTGAATGGGTGGCAAGAAATGGAAGTCGTAACTCCAGGGGAATATCAATAGAATTGGGAGAGACCTGAACATAGTTACAGGTGAAAGGAAGGAGCCAGTGGGGAGATGCAAGATGACGAAGCAAGAAGGGCAGGAGGCACTGGATGGTGACAGGTACTGGAAGTGGGACCCAGAGCACATGGAGATGAGGAGGGAAGGACAAGTTGAAGTGAGAACAGCTGTAAGAGGGAAAGACATGCTGGGAGTGGAGGCAGCTCATGACCCAGGGGGTCCCACTAACCTGGCTGGGAACTTGTGTTACCAAAGGATCCATGGCTGCTGATGAAGTGCAGAGTGAGTGTGGGTGATTACAAAGCGAGGACCCTGCTCTCAACTCAGCCCCAGATTGCAGCCTCGCCAAAGAAATCAGGGGATCAAACTGGATCACGGTATGGTCTGAATGCCTGTGTCTCCCTCAAATTCATGTCTGATGGGATGGTATTAGGAGGTGGAGCCTTTAGGAGATTAGGTCATGATGAAATCAGAGGCCAAGAGCTCCCTTACCCCTCCCACCCTGTGACCCAGAAGAGGGCCCCCACTTGACTCTGCTGGTACCTGGATCTCAGATTTCCAGCCTCCAGAACTGTGAGAAATTTCTGAGGTTTAGAAACCACACAGTTCATGGCATTTTCTTTTAGGAGCCTGAACAGACTAAAACAATAGTCTGCCTTCAAGGTAAAAGGCTGAAGCCTTTGGTAATGTTCTGGCCAACCAAGCTGGGCTTTGGAACACTCTTCATTAACTGACCACAGACTTCGACTGGGGCTATTGGTGCTGCAAATTCCTTGGGACTAAATACCACTCGTTAGAAGAGCCCAAAAGGAATGCCCACAACCTAAAATCAACCACAATGCATTCACAAAACAGAATACCATGTGCTATGAAAAACAACAAGGTGCCCTGACAAACACTCAGACAAATCCAAATCTGGAACATTCTGGCAAAATGACTGGCCCAGACTCATCAAAATGTCAGTGTTATGAAGGAGAGGGTGTGTATGGGGGGGAACTGTCCCTAGACTTTCAAAAAGTAAAATTAACAAAACCTGACGAGATATACAATCAAAACCAAACATGAAAGTCAACTTGATCCTGATTTTAAAAAGTAAAAAAAGACATTCTTGGAATGAGTTGGGAAAATTTGAATATAAACAGATTATTAGATAAAGCAGTATTACAGAATGCTGATAATTTTGTTGAGTGTGATTATGGTATTGTGGATATACAAGAGAATGTCTTTTTCCTTGAGTGCTGCAGGCTGAAGAATTTAGAACTGAAGTGTCAAAATGTCCACAATCTGGGGGGAAATGATTCAGCAAACATAAACAGAAAAACAGAGACAGTGAATAAGGAAAACCGGCAACTGTCGAACCTAGCTTGAGGGTATATAGTCGTTGTTCATTATACTTTTCTGTTTCAACTCTTCAGGATGTTTGAAAATTTTTATAATAAAAAGTTGGGAAATTTTTTTAAAGTAAGTAAATTTAAAGAAGGTAAATCTATATGAACTCATATGGCAAAGTAACAAATACTTGCATATATGAACAAAGCTATATACATAAAGATGTTCACTGCAACATTATCTGTAATAACAAGAAGTATCTAATAACAGAAAAGCTAACTGAATGTCCACTGGTAGAAAAATCATCAAAAAAAAAAGTACTCTGGAAGACTAACTCTGCAACCACTTACAAAAAAGGAGGTATAACCATTTATAGGCAAAACTGAGCCAATCTATTGAACAAAGCATGATCCTTCTTGTAGAAGAAAAGGGACTGATTAGTTTTTGTACTTCTATGTTTTTTTTTTTTTGATGTGGACCATTTTAAAACTCTTTATTAAATCTGTTACAATACTGTTTCTGTTTTTTATATTTTGGTTTTTTTGGCTGTGAGGCAAGTGGGATCTTGGCTCCCTGAGTAGGAATCAAACCTGCACCCTGTGCATTGATTGGCAAAGTCTTAATCCCTGCACTGACTGCCAGGGAAATTCCAGTCTTCGTACTTTCAGATGTCTGTCAATGAATACAAAAAGGACTGGGATGATATTTACCAAACTCAGCAGGGGAACAGGACTGGGGAGGACAGGCTGGCGCAGGGAAGGGGAGACTTAGACTTGGTTTCTAGATATTTGTATAGTTGGATTTTTATGTATTCATTTATTAATCATGTAGCTAAAAGTTTAAAAGTCAAAAAAAGAAAAGGTCAAAAGAGTAATGTTCCTCTTAGCAGCAATTACCTTTGGGGAGTAGGCAGGGAGAACTTTCATGTTATAGTCTTATCTCTCTATTGCAGGAATCCTTAACCAAGAGGTTGCATTAAGCTATTACGGATGATCAGTGTTTAGGAACCCCCTCTCTTAGAGTATCTGAATATGTTCTAGACCCCCTCACAAGTTCCTTGTTCTCAATTTATCGTCCCTTGGGACCCAACTCCCACCCCCAGTACAGACAAGCTACCCATGGCCCTACCAGGCACGTGGAATTCCATCTTACACTCAAGGTCTGATGTGGACCATAAAGAAGGCTGAGCATTGAAGAACTGACGCTTTTGAACTGTGGTGCTGGAAAAGACTCTTGAGAGTCCCTTGGACTGCAAGGAGATCAAACCAATCAATCCTAAAGAAAATTAACCCTGAATATTCATTGGAAGGACTGACGCTGAAGCTGAAGTTCCTAGTCACCCGATGCGAAGAGCCAACTCATTAGAAAAGACCCTGATGCTGGGAAAGATCGAAGGCAGGAGGAGAAGGGGAAGACAGAGGATGAGATGGTTGGATGGCATCACCAACTCAATGGACATGAGTTTGGGAATGCTCTGGGAGATGGTGAAGGACAGGGAAGCGTGGTGTGCTGCAGTCCAGGGGGTTGCAAAGAGCCGGACATGCCTGAGCGACTGAACAACAACAAAGTTCCTGGGTTGGTTTCACAGTTGTTTATAATATTCTCCATGAATAAATAAACATACTTATGAATAAAATTAAAGCATGCCATGTATGGACCAATGTTGAAATTTGCTACGAATCGAGAATTATAAATATGATTTCTTTACAAAGCTCTGTCTAAAAGAAAAAGGATAGGGGTTTCACTAAATGACTTGTCCAAGGTCTCAAGGCTGAACCAGAATGTGAACCCAGGCAACTTGGCTCCAGAATGCATGACCTGAACCACTGTTGTCTGTTGTCTATACCAGGCTGTTCCCCTGATAGAAAAAAAATAGGGACTACTATGAAGCCTGAAGACCTGACCCAACCCCTAGCTACCACGATACAGGCACTAGCCATCCAAGACCCCAGGGGGCTCCGAAGCCCCCGAATCCAGATTTACTACTTCTTTAGACTGAGCCAGAGCTCGAATTTCATGTGGAAGAAGGAGTTTAGCATTAAGTACACAAGAAGGTACTTCAGGACTTAGAAGTCCAGCCCTGAACATGTCATTTGACTTTCTACTCAAGGATGGAAAGTAAATATTTGCACGGCTCTCTCCACAGAACTCTGCAGAAAGGCTCATGACACAGATTGTTCAAAAGGTCTACAAAGGAACCAGGGCAGCTGCAAGTCAAAAGACAGTCGGCTTGTATACAGAGGCCAAGGCACAACTGCAGAATGACGGTGCCAGGGCTGGCCTTCCTGCTCGGAGTATGTGACTAGGGGCCCCAAGAGGGCCTTTAGCGCCACTGACAAGAGCAAGGCCTCACTCTCCTCCGCCTTGGGTTACAGATTCCACACAGAAAATGTAAGCCATGTAGATTGGGAGGGACGAGAGTAAGGGTACTAAACTTCCAGGCCCTCATCTGCCCCAGCACTCTGTGATGCCATCTGGGTCAATTTAGCACCTTCAAAGGACTTGAGCATCAGATGGCTTGAAATAAGGCCAACCCCAGACTAGCACTAGAGCAAAGGAAAGGATAAACACATCTGAGATTTGGCTCTTAGCCCAGCAAAACAGCTGGACACTCAGTACCCAGTACTCACTGCCCTCAACCAAACAACCACAGTGTCTGGTTAACCTTCTACTCCTTGGGGGCCCTTGCTTGAAGGCAACCAGTGGGCCAGGCAGCCATTTGTAAGGCAGGCTTCCAGACACTGTTGCTTCCAACATGTTCCCCTAACGAGGCCCATCACCTCTGCTACCAGCTGGAGTCAGGTTCAGGAATCTTTTCAAGCAAGGGAAGGCAAATGTCACATGTCCCCTTGAGGCACGTGCCTTGAGAAGAGGCCAGGAGATGGTGCTAGACCACCTCCTGACATTAGTAGACTCTGTTCACTTCTCTTTCTACTTCTCTCCTGTTTCATTCTCCCGTTCTCAATCTCTTCCCAGGCTCCGAGACTGCTTCCAGGATTTCTACGAGCACTGGAGAGTAATAAACTAGTAGCTCCTGGCTAATCTGACACACAGAGGATGCGCAGAATCTTTATTTTCATCACACATTTTTAGACAAAGAATCTTTTTGACCCACTGGGATGGGGCCCAACATTTCATATTTCAGTGAGGATCTCAAAGGTAATCTGGATACAGGAGTGCTTAACTTACTCTTAGAGAAATACTACAGTAGGTTATCCTCCAAATGACAGGTGTGAATTTACAATATTTTCTTCCAGAAATGACAGGCAGTTCCCAGGATAATGTACTGATAAGGATAATGATGCAACTAGTGTTCAAACTTGAACTAGGAGCTATTCCATGTTCAAGGTCAGGAGGGGCGGAAGTGAGATGCCCCTTGTCCAAGGTAAGGAGCAGCGGCTGAGCTTTGCTGGAGCAGCCATGAAGAGATACACCATGTCCAAGGTAAGAGAAACCCAAGTAAGACAGTAGGTGTTGCAAGAGGGCATCAGAGGGCAGCACACTGAAACCATACTCACAGAAAACCAGTCAATCTAATCACACTAGGACCACAGCCTTGTCTAACTTAATGAAACTAAGCCATGCCCGTGGGGCCACCCAAGATGGGCAGGTCATGGTGGAGAGGTCTGACAGAATGTGGTCCACTGGAGAAGGGAATGGCAAACCACTTCAGTATTCTTGCCTTGAGAACTCCATGAACAGTATGAAAAGGCAAAATGATAGGATACTGGAAGAGGAACTTCACAGGTCGGTAAGTGCCCAATATGCTACTGGAGATCAGTGGAGAAATGACTCCAGAAAGAATGAAGGGATGGAGCCAAAGCAAAAACAATACCCAGCTCTGGATGTGACTGGTGATAGAAGCAAGGTCCAATGCTGTAAAGAGCAATACTGCATAGGAACCTGGAATGTCAGGTCCATGAATCAAGGCAAATTGGAAGTGGTCAAAGAAGAGATGGCGAGGGTGAACGTCAACATTCTAGGAATCAGCGAACTAAAATGGACTGGAATGGGTGAATTTAACTCAGATGACCATTATATCTACTACTGCGGGCAGGTATCCCTCAGAAGAAATGGAGTAGCCATCATGGTCAACAAAAGAGTCTGAAATGCAGTACTTGGATGCAAAAATGACAGAATGATCTCTGTTCGTTTCCAAGGCAAACCATTCAATATCACAGTTATCCAAGTCTATGCCCCAACCTGTAATGCTGAAGAAGCTAAAGTTGAACAGTTTTATGAAGACCTACAAGACCTTTTAGAATTAACACTCAAAAAAGATGTCCTTTTCATTATAGGGGACTGGAATGCAAAAGTAAGAAGTCAAGAAACACCTAGAGAAACAGGCAAATTTGCCCTTGGAATACAGAATGAAGCAGGGCAAAGACTATTAGAGTTCTGCCAAGAAAATGCACTGGTCAGAGCAAACACCCTCTTCCAACAACACAAGAGAAGACTCTACACATGGACATCACCAGATGGTCAACACCGAAATCAGATTGATTATATTCTTTGCAGCCAAAGATGGAGAAGCTCTATACAGTCAACAAAAACAAGACCAGGAGCTGACTGTGACTCAGATCATGAACTCCTTATTACCAAATTCAGACATACATTGAAGAAAGTAGGGAAAACCACTAGACCATTCAGGTATGACCTAAATCAAATCCCTTATGATTATACAGTGGAAGTGAGAAATAGATTTAAGGGACTAGATCTGATAGATAGAGTGCCTGATGAACTATGGAATGAGGTTCGTGACAATGTACAGGAGACAGGGATCAAGACCATCCCCATGGAAAAGAAATGCAAAAAAGCAAAATGGCTGTCTGGGGAGGCCTTACAAATAGCTGTTGAAAAGAAGAGAAGGAAAAGCAAAGGAGAAAAGGAAAGATATAAGCATCTGAATGCAGAGTTCCAAAGAATAGCAAGAAGAGATAAGAAAGCCTTCCTCAGAGATCAATGCAAAGAAATAGAGAAAAACAACAGAATGGGAAAGACTAGAGATCTCTTCAAGAAAATTAGAGATACCAAGGGAACATTTCATGGAAAGATGGGCTCGATAAAGGACAGAAATGGTACGGACCTAACAGAAGCAGAAGATATTAAGAAGAGGTGGCAGGAATACACAGAAGTACTCTACAAAAAAGATCTTCACAACCAAGATAATCACGATGGTGTGATCACTCACTTAGAGCCAGACATCCTTGAATGTGAAGTCAAGTGGGCCTTAGAAAGCATCACTACACACCCATGGCAGATTCATGTTGATGTATGGCAAAACCAATACAGTATTGTAAAGTAAAATTAAAAAAGAATAAATAAATAAAAATAAATTAAATGAAAAAAAAAGAAAGAAAGCATCACTATGAACAAAGCTAGTGGAGGTGATGGAATTCCAGTTGAGCTACTTCAAATCCTGAAAGATGATGCTGTGAAAGTGCTGCACTCAATATGCCAGGAAATTTGGAAAACTCAGCAGTGGCCACAGGATTGGAAAAGGTCAGTTTTCATTCCAATCACAAAGAAAGGCAATACCAAAGAATGCTCAAACTACCAGAAAATTGCACTCATCTTACACGCTAGTAATGCTCAAAATTCTACTAGCCAGGCTTTAGCAATACATGAACCGTGAACTTCCAGATGTTCAAGCTGGTTTTAGAAAAGGCAGAGGAACCAGAAATCAAACTGCCAACATCCGCTGGATCATGGAAAAAGCAAGAGAGTTCCAGAAAAACATCTATTTCTGCTTTATTGACTATGCCAAAGCCTTTGACTGTGTGGATCACATTAAATTGTGGAAAATTCTGAAAGAGATGGGAATACCAGATCACCTGACCTGCCTCTTGAGAAACCTATATGCAGGTCAGGAAGCAACAGTTAGAACTGGACATGGAACAACAGACTGGCTCCAAATAGGAAAAGGAGTACATCAAGGCTGTATCTTGTCACCCTGCTTATTTAATTTGTACGCAGAGTACATCATGAGAAATGCTGGGCTGGAAGAAGCACAAGCTGGAATCAAGATTGCCGGGAGAAATATCAATAACCTCAGATACGCAGATGACACCACCCTGATGGCAGAAAGTCAAGAGGAACTAAAAAGCCTCTTGATGAAAGTGAAAGTGGAGAGTTAAAAAGTTGGCTTAAAGCTCAACATTCAGAAAACGAAGATCATGGCATCCGGTCCCATCACTTCATGGGAAATAGATGGGGAAACAGTGGCAACAGTGTCAGACTTTATTTTTTTGGGCTCCAGAATCACTGCAGATGGTTACGGCAGCCATGAAATTAAAAGACACTTACTCCTTGGAAGAAAAGTTATGACCAACCTAGATAGCATATTCAAAAGCAGAGACATTACTTTGCCAACAAAGGTCCGTCTAGTCAAGGCTACGGTTTTTCCTGTGGTCATGTATGGATGTGAGAGTTGGACTGTGAAGAAGGCTGAGCGCTGAAGCATTGATGCTTTTGAACTGTGGTGTTGGAGAAGACTCTTGAGAGTCCCTTGGACTGCAAGGAGATCCAACAAGTCCATGCTGAAGGAGATCAGCCCTGGGATTTCTTTGGAAGGAATGATGCTAAAGCTGAAGCTCCAGTACTTTGGCCACCTCATGTGAAGAGTTGACTCATTAGAAAAGACTCTGATGCTGGGTGGGATTGGGGGCATGAGGAGAAGGGGACGACAGAGGATGAGATGGCTGGATGGCATCACGGACTCGATGGACGTTGAGTCTGAGTGAACTCCGGGAGATGGTGATGGACAGGGAGGCCTGGCGTGCTGCGATTCATGGGGTTGCAAAGAGTCAGACACGACTGAGTGATTGAACTGAACTGAACTATCAGCTTATATAGAGATATTTCAGGGGAACACTGAAAACAGAAAGATGGCCAAACCAATGAATCATCATCCTGATGAACATCCTCCTGACTGCCCCAACAGGAAGGACATAGACATAAGAGAGTTGGAAAACAGGACCCAAACTTTCACTTCTGGTAATAACAAATGCTAGTTAGTACTTAAAAGGATCCATAATCCCCAAAAGCCACACTTCATTGTAGAAGTATACTGGAAATACAAATTACTCTACCCCTAATGGTAAGGAAAATTCAGTTTCAAATCTTAATGATGAGCTGGAGTAATAAGGGAAGAAACTAGTTAGTTCCACTAAAATCTTGTAACCGCCAGCCAGCCCTCACATGGGTTTACAACCCAAATTTATATAACCTGGGTAATCCAAAAATGCTAGGTTGAGAGTTTTATTTAGCATGATTCCAGACTGGTAGCCCTCAGGCACCTGATAAGAACAAAAACATATCTTCTCTAGAGAAATCCAGGACTCAAAAAAAAAATCCCCACAGAATTTTTTTAAAAAAATAAGTAATGTACAATAAAGAACAATAATAAACAACAGTAATATTTAAAACAAAACCTAAAGAAGCTAAGAACCAGTAAAAACAGAGCTTTAAAGACCTCAGAATAGTTACAGACTATGTTTAGTATATTTGGAAAAAGGAAAAATAATTGAGATTTAAAATTCTTGATAGCTTTAATTTATATGTTTAATTACTAATTAGAGGTAAAGAGATAAGGGAAATACAGAGCTGAAGAAATTGTCCACAAAGCAGTAAAAAGTAGGAACAAAAAAGATTAAGATGTGGAAGACAGAGTAAGAGGAGCTAACATAGTTCTATATGCAGTCCTAGAAGAAGAAAAGAGAAGGGAGATGCAATAGTCGAAGGCAAAATAACTACCGATGTTCAGAAACCTGATGAACATGTATTCACAGATCCAAAAAGTTCAAAGACCCTCAAACAGAATAAGCCAAAACAAATCAACATTGAAACAAATCCTACTAAAACTGCAGAACACCAAAGACAGAAAATCTTAAAACCAACCAGAAAGAAGAGATTTACTTTCCAAGGAGTCAAAGTTAGGACTGAGCAATTACTTTTCAAGGCAATGCTGGAAGACAGAATATAGTAAAATTATATCTTCATTGTGCTGGGAGAAAAATAATTATGAACCAAGACTTTTATAGCCCGTGAAAATCTCTTTCAAGAATCAATAAGGAAAACAAACATTTTTAGGCAAAAAAAAAAAAAAAAAATTTTGTCTTCGATAGGTCATCTCTAAAGATATTTCTAAAAGATAAAATTGCAGCAAAGGCAAAGTTGTGTCAAATGGAAGGTGTGAGATGCAATAAAAAATAGCGAGCAAAGTGGTAATTATGTAGGTAAATCTGAATGAACTTTTTTACCTAACATAAATGTCTTATTTTAAAGAGCTAAAATAATACAGAATTAAAATACATGACAATATAAGCACATAAGTTGAGGGTAATGAATAGAGTTTAAATATTAAAAGGTCCACAGGCAAAGAATAAAGTAGTAACTATTTCACAGCATACATACTCCAAAGAATATACTCGAGTAAAAAAAAACAAAAAAAAAAACTATCAAAAAAATGTCTACATAGTTATACATGAATTTTCATAGCAGCATTATTCAAAACAGCTATAAAGTGGAAACAATCCAAATGTCTATCAACAGGTAAATGGATTAAAAAAGTACTGTATATCCATACAATTGAATTTTAGTAGCCAATATAAAGAAATGGCATATTAATAGATGTTACAACATGGATGAATCTCAAAACGTTATGCTAAGTGAAAGAAGCCAAAAACCAAAGGACAAATAAATATTTTCTGATTCCATTAATATGAAATGTCCAGAACAGACCAATCTATAGAGATAGATATTGGATCAGCTGTTACTTAGGATTGGGGGTTGAAGGGGCGGTGGATGTAAGCAGACAGAAAGATGATAGCTGAATAGTACAGTTTCCTTTAGGGGTGTATAAAAATGTACTAAAAGTGAAGTGTGATGGCTGCACAATTCTGTGAATATACTTAAAAAACTTTAAATTTCACACTTTAAATGAGTGAATAAACTCAACAAAACAAGGACCAACAAAATGTTATAAGATCCTTGTATTATTTGAGAGAAAAGGTCTGACTAATTCTAGCTCTGGATATCTTTGTTAACATTGGTAGGATAAACATTAAAAAGAAAAACCCAATAACTGAAATACTGTGTACAACTTCTAAATCAGTAAAAGGAAAAAAAGAATAAGAAAAGATCCAATAAATGCCCTCAAAAGCCTAGACGAAAGGGGGGGAAAAAAAGACAAAATGCTCCAACCTGGATTTATAAGCTGTATCAAATGGTGGCAGACCAAGTGACATCCAGCAGTAGGCGCTGGAGTTTGGGTAAGTGAGCTCACATTCTACCCAACCTGCTTCATGAAGAGGTTCTCTGGAGAAACACACTCCTTACTGAAGACTTGGACCCGCCAAATAAATACCACCTTGGGATAAGACATCTCCTTTTGGTCTGCAGGGATCAGAGGTATTCCTCCAATTAGTTAAGGCCTAGAGGTCCTGGGTTTTAAAGGAAAATAAGTAATTCCGTGCTGAGAGGTCATCTGAGTTTTGACACACAAGCTAGTTTGAATTATCAACAGTGAAATGGGTGGATAACTTGTATACATAGGGCTCAGTGTAAGAATGCCTGGCTGCTTCAATAAAATCATGAGTGCACTTTGCATTTGCTGTCATAGACAGGGCTCCTACATCTCTCTCTAAGGCAGCCTGGTGTCACAGGATACGTATTTGTGCTGTGGTTATCCCATGTATTGGAGCTGATTGATGGGAATGCTGTCCAGTCCCTGACCAGAGGAGGTGTGTTGGGAGGGGGGTGCTCCCCCAATTCTGGCTGCTGCGCTGGCACAGCAGGGGAGGGAAAGTAAAACTGAAATACATCTGGAATGACTCTTCTTGCCTCAGAGCTTACTCAGTTAAAGAAAAAGATTTTTTTCTGGTCCCACCTTTGGAACTAACAGTTTAGTCTTTAGCCACATAATAATACCCTGCCAGAAGAAAGTTCCAGATGATATTTTCTCATGGACAGCTCTAGCCCTGCATGTGCCAACAGCAAACCCCTGGCCCCTACTCCACAGGGCAAGTCGCCATCACTTTGCTCAACACTGGAAAACAGAACAGGGGGCATCCCTTTTCCCCATATGGAAGCTGACCTCTGGACTAGTTTGAAGAGTAGGAAATAGCAGTTATGTACAGTGAATGTGGTATAAGGCCCAAGTATGAGTGGTCTAATTCTTTTGACACTGTCTAGATCACCTACAAATTGGACTTCTTTCTCATCAGTCATTATCTGGAACACCCACTCCATATAGAACCATGTCGTGTGTCCTCACACTCCTCCAGCACACATGTGCATGTGCACGCATGCACCACACACACACATCCCTAAAGCCCTGTTCATCAATTCTTGTTTCCATTGGTTGTGTTCAGTGTGCGCTAAGTGGCTTCAGTCGTGTCTGACTCTTTGTGACCCTATGGACTGCAGCCTGCCAGGCTTCTCGGTCCATGGGATTCTCCAAGCAAGAATACTGAAGTGGGTTGCCAGTCCCTTCTCCAGGGGATCTTCCTGACCCAGCGGTTGAACTTGCGACTCTTACGTCTCCTGCATTGGCAGGCGGGTTCTTTACCATTACCACCACCTGGGAAGCCCTGTGTTTCAGTGTGCCTCCATAAAATGTAAGTGGAGAGCAGCAGTTAATGTCTACTTGGAAACAAATTCTGGAAATCCGAAAGCCACAGGTAAACCTCTTTCCTGGCTAAAGACGTCTTGGTAGCATCTGGAGCCAACAGGGTGCACCTGTCGCAGGTCAGCGGCTGATGCGAATACAAGAGTGGAGGGTTCCTTCTGCTTTGATACTCGCTGTCCTTGGAGGAGGGGGGGAAGCATGCCCGGGATCAGCAGGGGGAAAGATGCAGCATTCTCACCTTCTTGTCAGCCTGACCTCTGCCCCCATGGGACAGCCCCCAGAGGGCACCTGTGAGTCAGATCAGAAGCAGGGGGGAACCAGGCAGCTTCTAGAAGATTCGTGGTCTTCTCTTCCTCTCCATTCACCCTCCAAATAGTCATTTCTAAGTGGCTGTCATCTTAGAAAAACATACTTCCTGGTCTATATGGACATGTTCTGCTTCTTTAGCGCCCCTGTCTACATCCCCTCACCCCCACCTATTTTGGGCCTACATAATTTACAACTCCCAGAAATGCCTGAGAAGCGGCATATGCGCTTCTGGTGCCAAGCCTGACCAGTTTTACAGATTTTCATTTAGCAGGTGTCTGTTGCTAAATCAGTAGCAGCTGCTAATTGCTTTTCCTCCCTCTAACCTTCAGACAAAATGAAACATCTGGTGTTCTCTCACTTTGGGTTAAAATCAGCTACCTTACCATCCCTCCTCTGGGCTCCATTTTTATTAAAAAGCTGTCAGCTGATGCCTGGAGCTGGCAACAGAGAGCCAGGTGGCCCCTGACAAAGGGCAATGATTCTAATGGCAACTTGGCAGGCTAAGGCCGCCTCCTGGCCCCAGACCTTAGGGACAGACAAGGGATTGCTTGGGCACCAGTCCCCACCAGGTGGAGCCTGAAGTCCATGACCACCCAAGTTACATGGAGCTTCATTTCTTGAGTGAGGACTCTGAGGATCTTGCCCCCTCTTGCTGGCAGTGCCTGCCCTACCCTGAATCTGTTCCAGAGGTGGGACCCTACATGTCATGTCGCTTCGCTCTCTCTTCCAGGGGAGGAGAGTGGCTATTCAATGCACACATGCTTCTACCGCCATGAGCTGGAATCTCAAGGGTAATAAACTATATACGGTGGTGGAAATTATGAGGACCCCATCATTTATAACTTCAATTTGTACCAGTGTTCTTTTGTAGCTTTTTCAGTCACCTTTTGGTTCTGCCGTTTCCTTCCCACCCCCCAAAAAAATCTGTTGGCTGGGACTCATAACTGCTTTTTTGATTCTAAGTCAAAACCATTCTTAAAGGTACCTTTATAGCAACTCAGATATTTTACATTATTAATAAATAATAATCACAGCTAATCTTTATTGAGCACTTACTACTGTGCATCAGGCATTGGGGTAAGCACTTTACATGCATTACCTTATTGAAGATTTAGAAATGATTAGGACCGCCCTCATTTACAGTAGGCAACAGGCTCAGAGAAGGCCTACTGATGTCGTGGAAGCAAGACTGGAACTGTGATTTAGGTGGATAAGAAGTCTGTGCTTTGCTGATTGGGTATTTGATGATATTAAGGAATTAGTGATAATGATAACAGATACGATAATGGCATTATGATTATATATATGAGTCCTTATATATTAAAAGGTGTATAATGAAATATCTACAGTTAAATTTCCATGAAATTTCCTTTAAAATCATCCAGGTAAGAGAAATGAGTAAGAGAGAGAGACAGTGTGTGTGTGTGTTTGTGAAGGTGGGGAAGCAGTTTGAGATAGAGTAAGGTATACTGATGAAAAAAAAACACTAGCCATGAGTTGATCCTTGTTGAAACTGGGTGGGTAATGGATTTTTTTTTTTTACTTTTATATATATTTCCATTTTCTTTAATATAAAATTATACACATACTGTACACTATATATATATTTTTTTACTTTATTTTACTTTACAATACTGTATTGGTTTTGCCATACATCAACATGAATCTGCTACGGGTGTACACGAGTTCCCCATCCTGAACACCCCACCCCCCACCTCTCCCCCATACCATCTCTCTGGGTCATCCCAGTGCACCAGCCCCAAGCATCCTGTAAGTTGCATTGAACCTAGACTGGCGATTCATTTCTTACATGATATTATACATGTTTCAATGCCATTCTCCCAAATCATCCCACCCTCACCCTCTCCCACAGAGTCCGAAAGTCTGTTCTATACATCTGTGTCTCTTTTGCTTTCTTGCATACAGGGTTATCGTTACCATCTTTCTAAATTCCATATATATGTGTTAGTATACTGTATTGGTGTTTTTCTTTCTGGCTTACTTCACTCTGTATAATCGACTCCAGTTTCACCCACCTCATTAGAACTGATTCGAATGTACTCTTTTTAATGGCTGTGTAATACTCCATTGTGTATATGTACCACAGCTTTCTTATCCATTCATCTGCTGATGGACATCTAGGTTGCTTCCATGTCCCGGCTATTATAAACATTGCTGCGATGAACACTGGGGTACATGTGTCTCTTTCAATTCTGGCTTCCTCGATGTGTATGCCCAGCAGTGGGATTGCTGGGTCATAAGGCAGTTCTATTTCCAGTTTTTTAAGGAATCTTCACACTGTTCTCCATAGTGGCTGTGTTAGTTTGCATTCCCACCAGCAGTGTAGGAGGGTTCCCTTTTCTCCACACCCTCTCCAGCATTTATTGCTTATAGACTTTTGGATCACAGCCATTCTGACTGGTGTGAAATGGTACCTCATTGTGGTCTTGATTTGCATTTCTCTGATGAGTGTACACTATATTCTACAACCTCCTGACTTGAGCAAGATCTTCCTTATCCCTAACTTCTCAGCTCCTACCATCAAACTTTCTTCATTTGCTACCCATGCAGTAACCACCCTCCCCTTGGAGTTACTAAACCCTGTTTGTCTTCAAGTTTCCAGTCATTTTACTCAAGGTCCTCGGTGTGTGGAACATAAGGGGAGGCTAGGAGGGCCAGATGCTGAGGTAAGAGGAGGGCATCATAAAGACTCTATTTCTCCATTCTTTTTATGCAACAAAAAACTAAATTCATCTTTTCACTACTGCTGCTGCTGCTAAGTCGCTTCAGTTGTGTCCGATTCTGTGCGATCCCATAGATGGCAGCCCCCTAGGCTCCTCTGTCCCTGGGATTCTCCAGGCAAGAATACTGGAGTGGGTTGCCGTTTCCCTCTCCAATGCATATATATGTGTTAAGTCGCTTCCATCATGTCCAACTCTGTGCGACCCCACGGACAGCAGCCCACCAGGTTCCTCTGTCCACGGGATACTCCAGGCAAGAGTACTGGAGTGGGTTGCCATTTCCGTCTCCGTTTTTTCAGCGACCACCTGACAAAGGAGTATTTGATTGAAGCCTTAAATAACTATGTGGTAGGTAACATTATTATTCCTGTTTTACAGATGAGGAAACTGGATGAAGTAGCTCAAGTAAACCCTGAAGTCCTTCCTAAGAACAGGCACTGCCCAAGGGCATCTGTGGTATAGTAAGAAATAGATTTGGTATTTGTCCCCATTCCAGGCACAAAACTCCTAAAACTCTTTTAGGCATTTCCTAGTCAAGGCTATGGTTTTTCCAGTGGTCATGTGTGGATGTGAGAGTTGGACTATAAAGAAAGCTGAACACCGAAGAATTGATGCTTTTGAACTGTGGTGTTGGAGAAGACTCTTGAGAGTCCCTTGGACTGCAAGGAGATCCAACCAGTCCATCCTAAAGGAGATAAGTCTTAGGTGTTCATTGGAAGGACTGATGTTGAAGCTGAAACTCCAATACTTTGGCCACCTCATGCGAAGAGTTGATTCATTGGAAAAGACTCTGATACTGGGAAAGATTGAGGGCAGGAGGAGAAGGGGACAACAGAGGAAGAGATAGTTGGATGGCATCACCAACTCAATGGACATGGGTTTGGGTGGACTCCAGGAGTTGGTGATGGACAGGGAGGCCTGACGTGCTGCGATTCATGGGGTCGCAAGGAGTCAGACACGACTGAGTGACTGAATTGAAGTGATAGGAGTGTCTTTTGTTATTCATGAGGAGCTCCTTTTGAGCACACCCAAGTTTATGCTGAGAGAACTTAGGGGAGGGCCCCCTAGATAACCACAGGATGGGGCTGGTCCCCAGGAAGTGATAAGGAGGGTGGAAATTTGTAGCTGCACCCACTGCTCTCTGGGAAAGGGTGGCTAAGGATTAAGCTCTATAAAAACTCTTGAATAGGAAGAGTTGATAAGCTTCCCAGTGGGTGAACACATCTGTAGGCCAGGAGGGGTGGTACACCCTAGTTTCATGGAAGAAGTGTCTGTGCTTGGGACCCTTCTGGACTCCATCCTCTATACCTCTTCATCTGGCTGTTCATCTGCTTTCTTTAAAATATACTTCCTAAAAAAGCAGATTGGTAGTGTTTCATTGCTAAGTTGTGTCCAACTATTTGCAACCCCATGGACTGTAGCCCAGCAAGCTTCTCTGTCCATGGGATTCTCCAGGCAACAATACTGGAGTGGGTTACTATGCCCTCCTGCAGGGATCTTCCCGACTCAGGGACTGAACCCATGTCTCTTGCAATGCAGGCAGATTCTTTACCACTTAGCTACCAGGAAGCCCCAAATAACTGGTAAACAAAAGCAATGATTCTCTGAGTTCAGTGAGCAGCACCTGCAAGTTAATGGAACCTGAGGAGGGAGTTCATGGAACCTCTAATTTTTGGCATATCACTCAGAAGCATAGGTAACAACCTGTACTTGTAACAGGTACCTGAAGTGGGGGCAGTCTTATATGACTCAGTCCTTAACCATTGGGATCTGATGCTATCTGCCAAGAGTGTCACACAGAATTAAACTGTAGGTCATCCAGCTGATGCTACAAAACTGTTTGGTGTGGGGAGCCCCCCACCACACACAGAACATCCCATTCAGCATTTATGCAACAGGAGAGGTGGAAAGGGCACTAGTCTGGGAGCCGCAGACCTGAGTGGGGATCCTAGAGCTGCTACTCACTGGCTGTGTGGCCTCAGGCAGGTCATTCACCCTTTCTGGTCTTTATTACTGGTAAAATGACATAGGTGGATGACATGAAATTCTCAGGCCCACCAAACCTCTAAAGTTCTAGGATCTGGTTACTTTTTTAATTCAAGTTTTTGAACTTGACCTTTACTCCTCTCGGTTCCACTAATGTTATCTTTCAGGACTTTTTTCGAATATTGAAACTGGTACCCAATATAATATAGCTTTCCTTCTGAGCTTTGGGCCACAAGCAAATCTGACACTTCAGTCAGTCATCTGTGCCTTAATGTAAATCAGTTCAACAAACCACTAGCCAGCTAACTGTATTACCCATTACCATAGGTAATGATTCAAAAATCAAAATCAAAATAGCTCTTCAACCTGATTTGGGGCACCTCACCTGTTTATGCCCTGTGCTCAGTCGTGTCCATTTCTTTGTGAGCCCATGGACTGTAGTTCACGAAGCTTCTCTGTCCAGGGGATTTCTGAGGCAGAAATACTGGAGCCAGGTGGCATTTCCTACTCCAGATTGAACCCAGGTCTCTTGTGTCTCCTGCATTAGCAGCTGGATTCTTTACCACTAACACCACTAACACCACGTTATGCTAGTGGTAAAGAATTTCAAATTCACCTGCAGTGGATTTCAGGTTCTAATATTAACTTTTTTTTTTTATTGAAATCTAACTTACATATGGGGACTTCCCTGGTGGCTCAGATAGTAAAGAATCTACCTGCCAATGCAGGAGACTTGGGTTTGATCCCTGGGTTGAGAAGATACCCTGGAGGAGGGCAAGACAACCCACTGCAGTATTCTTGCATGGGAAATTCCATGGACAGAGGAGCCTGGAGGGTTATACTCCATGGGGTCACAAAGAATTGGACAGGACTGAGCAACTAACACTTTCACTTTCAACTTACATAAAGTGCAAAATATCGTAACTTTTGTCAAGCCCTACAGTGTAGGCCTCATTTATATTAGTTGAATGACTGACTAGGAAGACTTCCGCCTTTATCAGGTACTGTTCCAACCATACCTGTTCAAAGACAGGTGTCCTTAAAGGAAAGAACAGAAGCAGAACAAGAATTTAGCAGTACTGAGCTGCCTTTTCCCCTTTCTACACTAGATACTGGTTGTTTCGCTTTCTCTCAGCCTTGCTTCCCAGGCCTTTCCAACTGTCATGCACACAGCAATCCAAAGAGATCTTGTTAGAATGCAGAGTTTCATTTGGTAAGTCTGGGATAAGGCCCAAGGCTATGAATTTCTAACGAGTTCCCAAGGGAGGCCAATTCTGCTGGCCTGTGGAACACATTTTGAGCTGCAAGGACTCAGCGCATAGTGAGGAAGGTGCAGTGGTGGAGTGGAGAGAGAGTGGGCTTTGTAAACAGAAACCTGGGTTCTACCTTGCAACTTTTTCCACTCACTAGCTCAGTGCCTTTGGGTAGACTGCTTCATCTCTTTGCATCTCAGCTTACTCCTTATAAAAATGAGATGAGTTTCATCTCAGGGCAGCTGTGAGGATTAACTGAGATGAGGGAGGTAATAAATCTAGCACTGTTCTGGGCATATACCTCTTGTGCTTCTGCTCAGTCGTGTCCGACTCTTTGCGACCCCATGGACTGTAGCCCGCCAGGCTCCTCTGTCCATGGGGTTTCCCAGTCAAGAATACTGGAGTGGGCTGCCATTTTCTCCTCCAGAGGATCTTCCCAACCCAGGGATCAAACCTGCGCCTTTTATGTCTCCTGCATTGGTGGGCAGATTCTTTACCACTAGTGCCATGAAATGGTAGCTATTTTCGTGAAAGTCGAACCATGTCTGCCATTCCCTACCTTTGCTGTTATGAATCCTAAAGATTCAGATTTGCCAGTGCCACACCTGGTGTGTATAATATTCTAACCTTCTGCTGTGCATTACATGTTTGTGTGCCCGCCCCACCAAATTTACATGAAGCCCTAAATCCCAATGTGATGGTATCTGGAGGTAGGGCCTTTGGGAGGTAGCTAGTTTTAGATGAGGTCATAAGGGTGGAGTTCTCCAGATAGGATTAGTGTCCTTATAAGAAGAAACACTAGAGAGCAAGAGGGCTCTGTCTTAAACTTGTGAGGACTCAGCAAGGTGGCCATCCACAAGCTAAGAGAGCCCTCACCAGAACCTGACCTTGCTAGGCTAACATTGTGAGCTCAGATGTCAGGCCTCCAGATTGGTGAGAAATTTCTGTTGTTGAAGTCAGTCTATAGTTTTGTTATGGCAGTTGAAGCTGACTAATAACACCTCCTCTAAGCATACCAGCTATCCAGTAAACATTTATTGAGCTCCTACTGTATGCCAGCCCTGAAGCCTTTCAATTCCCTCTAGTTCCCTCACAGCAATGCAACATCACTGTACTTTAAAAGAAACTCTAGAGAACAAGATGGCAGAGGAGTAGGTGGACGCAGAGTACATCTCTCTCCACGGATACATCAGGAATACACCATCAGACACAGAAGTGCATGCAGAACACCAGCTGAGAGTGGACAGGAGTACCTGACCAGTGGAAAAGAATATAGAGAATCACACAAAACTCGGTAGGATGAAGGAACTAGGGGGAGAAACACGAGTGTTAGTAGAACTGGACCTGCCCTTTGCGGATGGCGGAACTGAAGCAGGGGTCTGATCCCCACAGCAGAGCAACTGTCTGAGTCAGAAGAGAAACATTTAAGGCTGAGAGTGAAACAGCTGATCTGTGGCAGCCTAAATGGAATAAAAATCAGACAGTCCTTGCCCACAGCCATACATACCCTGGGCAGGAATGCTGGTCTCCTGGAAGGGGCAGAGGCTGGGAGCAATCCCAGGGCAAGGGCTGCTGTTGAATGCAGAGACGGGTGGAGGGGATGTGAGGGAGGAGACAGTGGTGAGAAATGCTAGTAGAGGAAAGCCAGGCAGCCATGGCAGCATGGTGATACCACTGAGTCACGCACAGGGGGTGGAGCCATCACCATAGTCTCTCTCTCCCCACATGCCAGCATCAGTGCTGAACAACAGAGAAGCTGGCCCATCAAACGCCTGAGGCACTGAACTACACAGTAGGCCCCCACCCAGGGTGCTCCTTTAAGTGCCTCAGGCGCCAATCTACAAAGTAGGACCACAGTTAGGGAGGACCCTAGCTGAACAACAGAGCAGGACCACAGGTAAGGGACCCCTCTAAGTGCACGAATGGGTGGAGCTACAGAGAAAGACTGGCCAAAGATGACTTCTAATCACCAGCTAGAAGAGGCTCAATAAAAGACTGATAGGGCCATAACTCCTGTGGTGGAGGCAGTCTATGTCCCTGCACACTTGGTGCCACCAGGGTTCCCGCAAGCCAAGCAGCTGCACCACCTTCACGCTCAACTCTCACTGGGGCAGAGCTGCCACAGGCAGAAAAAAAAGTCTTGCATTTATGGATGCAAGGTCACTTCAATCATGTCCGACTCTTTTCAACCCTGTAGACTGTTGTCTGCCAGACTTCTCTGTCAGAGAGGGGCTTCTCCAGGCAAGAATACTGGAGCGTACTGGCCAAGACTGGTGGCCATACACTTCTAAAGCACTATATTTCCTACTCCCCCAGCCTCCAATCCCTCTGAGTACCTGGTGCTGCCAGAACCCCAGTGACCCAAGCAGCTGCACCACCTCCACACCTGGCCTTCAAAGGGGTAAACCCAACCCCTCCAGGGTAGCCTCAGGAGCAAACTCCAGTGGACGACCCACATATAGAGGTGGAAATAAAACCACAACTGAAAGCCAGGGGCAGGGTGGCAAAAGAAGAAGATCCAAAACCTTCTGACCAGCTGTACAAGCTGCAGATTAAATCCACATGATCAACTAAGCAGACTCTGTGTCTGTGGAATATATAAAAGGCCATAGAGAGTGCCCACACAAGAAAATGCACTAGCTCTGATAGCTGTGGACATTGGAAGCAGAACACACGGGAGTAGGACCAGACTGGAAACTGAGCAGCCCCCACAGCAGGTCCAGAGATCAGTAGACTATTGGAGGGCACCCTAGGGAGGTAAGGTAAGGACTCTGACAGCAGTGACTCAAGAAAAATTATTATGCTTATTTTTTGACTTGTTCCGTAGATTCTTTAGGATTTCTTCTTTTTTTTTTTTCCCTTTCTTCCCCCTCCGTTGTAGTTGTCAATTTTATTGGCACTAAGAAATCCAATTAAGCTTTGATCTCTTTTTTTTCCTCACTCACATTTTCAAAAGTTGTCATAAATCTCTGCCTCTACATTGGGCTTTTGAAGTTCTATGGAATTTTCCCTTTTTCCCCTTTGTTCTTTCTTCTTCCTTTTTTCTCTTTTCTCATCTTATAATTTTAATTTTTAATTTTTTTATTAATTTTTTTAAAATTTTTTTTTGTGTAGCTTTAATTTTTTTTTTTAATATTTTTACTTTATTTTACTTTACAATACTGTATTGGTTTCGACATACATTGACCTGAATCCACCACGGGTGTACATGCGATCCCAACATGAACCCCCCTCCCACCTCCCTCCCCACAACATCCCTCCCTCTTATACTTTTTCTATATTTATTCCTTTGTTTGCCTTTCCTACTGTTATTTTCCCCTTACAGTTAATCTTTAATGTATATAAATCTTCATCTACCTCTTTCTAACTTTGCATATCTATTCTTTCTTTCTTTCCTTTCCTCACAGCATATTTGTTAGTTTTGTTTTCATTGCTTTATTCCCACTTGGAACCTTGCTTTACTTTTGTTTTCCAGTTTCTGCTAAAATTAGTTTTGTTCTCAACTCGTAAATATAATTTTTGATTTCCTTTGTTCATGGATGAATCTACTGCACCTTATTTTTGTTGGACTGTTTTGGCTTCGCTCATGGACGTATATGTATATGTGTATATTCCATTACTTTAATTATTATTTGCCTGCTTTTATAACTGCCATTTGTCTGGGGTTTATCTTTGGTTTCTCGTTTTTGGATATTTGTTTTCCTCTCCCTTAATGCCATTACAAACCACTTGTGGAATCGTCATTCCTGACCAGAGAGCCTTTGGAATGGGAGGACTGACTCCAAGACCCTAGACTACCAGAGAAATAACCCTGGGGAGTATCAAATAGTGAGAACTCACACAAAAGAGACCACTTGAATACCAGACCCAGCATCACCCAACCACCAGTAGCACCCTGGGCAGGATGCCTCATCTAAACAACAAATAAAACAAAAACACACACCAAGTCATCAGCAGACAGGATTACCACCTCACTCAGCCTTGCCCATCAGAGGAAAAACGAACCAACAAACAAATAAACTCAACACAAATCTTACTCTATACGAAGCTCACACAAAACACTGGACCAACCTGAGGAGGGCAGAAACGAAAAGGAAGAAAGAATTCAACTTTGAAGCCTGGGAAAAGGAGACCTTAAACACAATAAGTTAAAAAAAATAATGAAAAGGCAGAGAAATACTACACAAATGAAGGAACAACCTAGAAACACAGAAGTCCAAATAAATGACAAGGAAATAGGCAAACTACCTGAAAAAATAATTCAGAATAATGATAGTAAAGATGATCAAAAACCTTGAAAACAAAATGGAGAAAATGCAAGAATCAATTAACAAAGACCTAGAAGAATTAAAGAACAAACATACAGAGACAAAGAACACAATTACTGAACTTAAAAATACTCTAGAAGGAATCAATAGCAGAATATCTGAAGCAGAAGAACAAATCAGTGAGCTGGAAGATAAATGGTGGAAATAACTTCTGAAGAGCAGAATAAAGTAAAAAGAAGGAAAAGAACTGAGGACAGTATCAGAGACCTTTGGGACAACATCAAATGCACCAACATTTGAATTATAGGGGTCCCCGAAGAAGAAGAGAAAAAGAAAAGGTATGAGAAAATTTTTGAAGAGATTATAGTTGAAAATTTCCCCAACATGGAAAAGGAAATAGTCAATCAAGTTCAAGAGGCACAAAGAGTCCCATACAGGATAAAACCAAGGAGAAACTCACCAAGACACGTACTAATCAAACTAACAAAGACTAAACACAAAGAAAGAATATTAAAAGCATCAAGGGAGAAGCAACAAGTAACATACAAGGGAAATCCCATTCACTCAACAGCTGATCTTTCAGCAGAAACTCTACAGCCCAGAAGAGAACAGCAGGATATATTTAAAGTAATGAAAGGGAAATATCTACAACTAAGATTACTGTACCCAGCAAGGATCTCATTCAAAATTGACAGAGAAATAAAAAGCTTTTCAGACAAGCAAAAGTTAAGAGAATTCAGTACCACCAAACCAGCTTTACAACAAATGTTAAAGGGACTTCTATGATCAAGAAATACAACAGAAGGAAAAAGATCTATAAAATCAACCCCGAACAATTAGAAAATGGTAATAGGAACATATATATCAATAATTATTTTAAATGTAAGTGGGTTAAATGTTCCAACCAAAAAACAGACTGGCTGAATGGATACAAAATCAAGACCCATATATATGCTGTCTACAAGAAACCCACTTCAGACCTAAAGACACATAGGGACTGAAAGTGAGAGGATGGAAAAATACATTCCATGCAAATGGGAAGCAAAAGAAGGCTGGACTAGCAGTCCTCATATCAGACAAAATAGACCTTACAATAAAGAAGATTACAAGGGATAAGGAAGGACACTACATAATGATCAAGGGATCAATCAAGAGGAAGACAAAACAATTGTAAATATCTATGCACCCAACATAGGAGGACCTCAATACATAAGACAAACACTAACAGACGTAAAAGGAGAGTTTGACAGTAACACAATAATAGTAGGAGACTTTAACACCCCACTCACACCAATGGACAGATCATCAAAACAAAATTAATAAGGAAACACAAGTCTTAAGTGATACATTAGATGAGATGGATCTCACTGATATCTTCAGGACATTCCATCCAAATGCACAAGAATACACCTTCTTCTCAAGTGCACATGGAACATTCTCCAGGATACAGCACATCTTGGGTCACAAATCAAACCTCAGTAAATTTAACAAAATTTAAATCGTATCAAGCATCTTCTCTAACCACAACGCTATGAGACTAGATATCACTTACAAGAAAAAAGAAAAAAAAACTGTAAGAATCACAAACACATGGAGATTAAACAACACATTTCTAAATAACCAACAGGTTACTAAAGAAACGAAAAGGGAAACCAAAAATATTCTAGAAACAAATAACAATGGAAACTCAACAAGTCAAAACCTATGGGATGCAGCAAAAGCAATTCTAAGAGGAAAGTATATAGCAATCCAATCCTACCTCAAGAAACAAGAAAAACATAGAATAGACAACCTAACTTTACACCTAAAGTAACTGGAAAAAGAAGAACAAAAAACCCCCAAAATTAGTAGAAGGAAAGAAATCATAAAGATCCAAGCAGAAATAAATGAAAAAGAAATGAAAGAATAATAAAGATTAATAAAACTAAAAGCTGGTTCTTTGAGAAGATAAACAAAATGGACAAGCCTTTAGCCAGACTCATCAAGAAAAAAAGAGAAGAATCAAATCAACAAAATTAGAAATGAGAACAGAGAGGTTACAACAGACAATGCAGAAATATAAGGATTATAAGAGACTAGAGACTATTATGAACAACTATATGGCAATAAAATGGATAAACTGGGAGAATGGACAGATTCTTCAAAAAGTTCAATCTTACAAGACTGAACCAGGAAGAAAAAGAAATTATGAACAACCCAATTACAAGCACTGAAATTGAATCTGTGATTAAAAAAAAAAAAATCTCCCTAAAAACAAAAGCCCAGCACCAGATGACTTCACAGGAGAATTCTATTAAACATTTAGAGGAGAGCTAATGCCTATCCTTCTAAACCTCTTTCAAAAAACTGCAGAGGAAAGAACACTTCCAAACTCATTCTACAAGGCCACCATCACCCTGATACCAAAACCAGACAAAGATGACACACAAAAAGAAAAGTACAGGCCAATATCACTGATGAACATAGATGCAAAAATCCTCAACAAAATTTTAGCAAACAGAAATCAGCTACACATCAAAAAGCTTATACACCATGATCAAGTTGGGTTTATTCCAGGTCTGCAAGGATTCTTCAATATATGCAAATCAATCAACGTGATACACCATATTAACAAACTGAAAGATAAAAATCATATGATCATCTCAATAGATGCAGAAAACCTTTGACAAAATTCAGCATCCATTTATGATTAAAACTCTTCAAAAAATGGGCATAGAAGGAATCTACTTCAACATAGTAAAGGGTATATATGATAAGCCTACAGCAAACATTCTCGATGGTGACAAACTGAAAGCATTCCCCCTAAGATCAGGAACAAGACAAGAGTATCCACTTTGCCATTATTATTCAACATAGTTCTGGAAGTCCTAGCTAAAGCAGACAAGAAAAAGAAATAAAAGGAATCCAGATCAGAAAAGAAGAAGTAAAACTCTCACTGTTTGCAGATGACATGATATGATACCTAGAAAACCCTAAAGATAGTATCAGAAAATTACTAGAACTAATCAGTGAATTTAGCAAAGTTGCAGGATACAAAATCAATACCCAGAAATCATTTGCATTTCTATATACAATGAAAAATCAGAAAGAGAAATTAAGGCATCAATCACCTTCACCAGTGCAACAAAAATAATTAAATATCTAGGAATAAACTTATCTAAGGAGACAAAAGGACTGTACACAGAAAATTATAAGACACTAATGGAAGAAATCAAAGACAGCATAAACAGATGAAGAGATATTCCATGTTCCTGCATAGGAAGAATCAATATTGTGAAAATGGCTATACTACAAAATGAAATCTACATATTCAATGCAATCCCTATCAAATTACCAATGGCATTTTTCACAGAACTAGAACAAAAATTTTCACAATTCATATGGCAAAACAAAAGACCCTGAATAGCCAAAGCGGTCCTGAGAAAGAAGAATGGAGCTGGAGGAATCAACCTTCCTGACTTCAGATTATACTACAAAGCTACAGTCATCAACACAGTATGGTACTGGCACAAAAACAGAAATATAGACCAATGGAACAAGATAGAAAGCCCAGAAAAAAACCATGCACCTAAAAAAAAAAAAAGAAAGAAAGAAAGAAACCATGCACCTATGGGTACCTTATTTTTGACAAAGTAGGCAAGAATATACAACGGGGCAAAGACAGCCTCTTCAGTCACTGGAGCTGGGAAAACTGGACAGCTACATGTAAAAGAATGAATTAGAACACTTCCTAACACCATACACAAAGAGAAACTCGAATAGGATTAAAGACCTATATGTAAGACCAGAAACTATAAAACTCTTAAAGGAAAACAGGCAGAACACTCAATGACATAAATCAAAGCAAGATCGTCTATGATCCACCTCCTAGAGTAATGTAAATAAAAACAAAAGTAAAGAAGTGGGACCTGCTTAAACGTAAAAGCTTTTGCACAGCAAAGGAAACTATAAGCAAGGTGAAAAGACAAACTTCAGAATGGGAGAAAACAATAGCAAATGAAGCAAATGACAAAGGATTAATTTCTAAAATATATAAGCAGCTCATACAGCTCAATGCCAGAAAAACAAACAGCCCAATTAAAAAGTGGGAAAAAGACCTAAACAGACATTTCTCCAAAGAAGACACAAAGATGGCTAACAAACACATGAAAAGATCCTCAACATCACTCCTTATTAGAGAAATGCAAATCAAAACTGCAATGAGATATCACCTCACACTGGTCAGAATGGCCCTCATCAAAATGTCTACAAACAATAAATCCTGGAGAGGGTGTGGAGAAAAGGGAACACTCTTGCACTGTTGCTGAGGATGTAAATTGATACAGCCACTATGGAACACGGTATAGAGATTCCTTAAAAAACTAGGAATAAAACCACCGTATAACCCAGCAATCCCACTCCTAGGCATATACCCTGAGGAAACCAGGGTTGAAAAGGACACGTGTATCCCATTGTTCACTGCAGCACTATTTACAATAGCTAGAACATGGAAGCAACCTAGATGTCCATCAACAGATGAATGGATAAAGAAGTTGTGGTACATATACACAATGGACTATTACTCAGCCATAAAAAGGAAAGCATTTGCGTCAGTTCTAATGAGGTGGATGAATGTAGAACCTATTATACAGAGTGAAGTGAGTCAGAAAGAGAAAGATAAATACCGTATTCTAACGCATATATCCGGAATCTAGAAAAATGGTACTGAAGAATTGATTTACAGGGCAGCAATGGAGAAACAGACATAGAGAATAGACTTATGGACATGGGGAGAGGGGAGGAGAGGGTGACACATATGGAAAGAGTAACATGGAAACTTACATTACCATATGTAAAACAGATAGTCAACAGGAATTTGCTGAATGGCTCAGGAAAGTCAAACAGGGGCTCTGGATCAACCTAGAGGGATGGGATAGGGAGGGAGATTCAAAAGGGAGGGGATATATGTATACCTATGGCTGACTCATGTTGAGGTTTGACAGAAAACAGCAAAATTCCGTAAAGCAATTATCCTTCAGTAAAAAAATAAAAAAGAAACTATAAGCTTTCACTTTTCTTTTAAATATGCTTAAGATTCCTTTCTTTAATTTGCATGTAGGTGATTTTAAACCCTGAAGCATTACAATGCCTTCCTTGGAAAGATATTTCCCACCACAAGCAATTCTAAACTGTGAATGACTAAGTACCTCACCATTAAAAAACTCTACTACCCTCGGTTCCCCAAGGACAGATATTTATTAAAATTTACTAAAGGAACTTCCTCAACTTGATAAGGGCATGTGCAAAAAACCTACAGCTAAAGTCATACTCAATGATGAAAGACTGCATGCTTTTCCCCTAAGGTAAGATATAAGACAAGGATATCCATTCTCGCCACTTCTACGTAACACTGTACTGGAAGTTGTAGCCAGGGCAATTTGCCATGAAAAAAAAATACAAGGCACCCAGATTGGAAAGTAGAAGTTAACCTATCTCTGTTCATAGATAACACAACCTTATCTACAGAAAATCTTAAAAAATACACACACACACACACGTTATTAGCAGTAATAAAAAAGTTCTGAAAGGTTATAAGATTGATACAGAAAAATGAACTGTAATGAGCAATCTGAAAATGAAATGAAGAAAACAATTCCATTTGCAGAGGCATCAAAAAGAATAAAATACATAGGAATACATTTAACCCAAAAAAGTGTGAAATCTATATTCCAAAAAACTAACAAAATGTCACTGAAAAAAAATTAAAGAAGACCTAAATACATAGACAGACATCCTGTGTTCATAGATTGAAAGACTTAATATTGTTAAAATGACAATATTCCTGCCATTACTCTATAGTCAATGTAACTCCTATCAGCATCCCAGCTGGCTGTTCTGCAACAAATTACAAGATGATCCTGAAATTCATATGGAAATACAAGGGCCCCAGAATGGCCAAAATTATCTTGAAAAAGAATAACAAATTTGAATGACACACTTCTCACTTTCAAAACTTTCTACAACTCTACAGTGATCATCAAGACAGTGTGGTGCCAGGATAAGAATAGACATATACATTAATGGAACAAAACTGATGGTCTAGAAATAAACTCTAGTTGATTGATTTTTGATAAGGGTTCCAAGACATTTCAACAGGGAAGAGTCTTTTCAACAAATAATGCTGGGACAACTGGATATCCACATGCAACAGAATGAATTTGGATCCCTTCTTCACATGATATATAAAAAGTCCTAAATGCAAGATCTAACACTATGAAACTCTTAAAGGATATTTGTAAGACCTCATGAACTTGATTACATACTATTGTGTTAGACATAACACCAAAGGCACAAGCAGTCAAAGACAAATTAAAGAGAGTAAACTTCATCAGTGTTTAAAGATTTTGTATTTTAAAGGATGCTATCAATAAAATGCAAAGACAACCCAAAGGATGAGAGAAAATATTTCAAGTCATATACCAGATAAGGGTCTACTATCCCAACACATAAGAACTATCACAATTGAACAATAAAAAACAAATAACCCAATTTAAACATGGGAAAGGATTTGAAAAGCCATTTCCCCTCAGAACACATAAAAATGGCCAATAAGTACATGAAAGGGTGTTCAACATCATTAGTTATCAGGGAAATACAAATCAAAACCACAGGGAGATACCATTTTACACCTTCCCAAATGGTTATAATGGGGAAAAATCAGGTAATAAAAATTGTTGGCAAGGAGGCAGCAAAACCAGAACCCTCAATATATTGCTAGCAGGAATAAAAAAACAGGGAAGCCACTCTGGAAAGCAATCTGGCAGTTCCTCGAAAGGTTATTTAAACATGGAGTTACCATATGACCCAGAAATTTCACTTCTAGGTATACACCCCAAAGCAGTCAAGATTGTACCCCACCAGGCTCCTCTGTCCATGGAATTCTCCAGGCAAGAATACTGGAGTGGGTAGCCATTTCCTTCTCCAGGGGATCTTCCCAACCCATGAACAGAACCCAAGTCTCCTGCATTGCAGCCAGATTCTTTACCGTCTGAGCCAACAGGGAAGTTTAGTCAAGCAGGTATCTTTCCAGGACCATTCACAGTATCACTATTCACAACAGCCTAAAGGTGGAAACAACCCAAATGTCCATCAATGTGTGAACGGATAAACAAAATATAAGATAGCCAACAAAGACCTGCCATACAGCACAGAGAACTATACTCAGTATTTTGTAATGCCCTCTATGAGGGAAGGCAATCTGACACACTGATCACTGTGCTGTACACTTGAAGCTGGCACAACATTGTAGATACAGTATACTTCCATTTTTCAAAATGTGGTATACTCTACAAAGGACTATTATTATTCAGGCATAAAAAGGACTGAAGTATTGATACACGCAACAACCTGGATGAACTTGAAAACTATGCTCAGTGAAATAAGTCAGTCAGAAAAATGATATGATTCTATTTACATGAGATCTAGAAAAAGCAAATCCACAGGGACAGAAAGGAGAGGAGTGGTTGCCAGGGTCTGTGGAGGGGAGGAGTAGAGAGACATCACTAATGCTTTTGGTGGGGGTGGGGGAGAATGACGAAAATATTCTAAGATTAAATAGTGGCAATGGTTGTACAACTCTGTAATACACTGAATTAGACATTGAATTATACACTTCAAATGGATATACTTGTATTAATAGATTTTATCTCAATTAACACTCCCCCCTCAAAAAAGTGACAACAGGGAGAGAGAAAGAGGCAAGGACTCATTGCCTCTTTGTGGCGTGCTTTTAAATGTTCAAAGCTCTTTGCTAATTCTTCTGTTATCTTTTGTTATCTGCTACCTTTTCTTCAAAAAGCTATCTGTGAGGTAGACAGAGCAGATATCACTAAGCCCATTTGACAAATGGGGAAACTGATGCTTGATGGGAAGGAAGCAAACTCAGTCAAAGTCCCAAGGTCAGCGGCAGCAGACCAGGCAGGGCCCTAAGCAGTGCTGCCAGCACACTGGAATTGCCTGGGGTGCTTTTGGAAAATGCTTACATTTTGAAATTGGCTCTGCTGCTTCTAGGGTGCAGTCAGAGCTGAGAACCACTGATCCACACAGATTGGGGAAACGGAACTCACCCACTAGATAAGGCTTTGACTGCACAAAGAAACACTGCTGACCACTCGAGACTGTACTGCTTACAACTTGTTCAACAAATCTTGCCTGCTTGATCTAAAAAAAACAAAAAAGAAACATGGCTTGGGGGAGTGGCTCGAGGTCAAGGGAGAAATATTGGTTGAAAGAGTCAGAGGCTGTGCCTTCTAATCGCCATTTTTGGAAAACAGAACTAGTGCAAAGAACTATTAAACTGGAGGCAAAGAGGCTGCTGCCTGTCATCCTCACTCATGGCTGCCACTCTCCGCGAGAGCGGGGAGCTTGGGTGTTACTGAAAAACCCAGGGGTCTCGACATTTCATTCAAATGGGAAGAAACACCAGGAGTGGGCCTAATTCACCTGTCAGGAGGGAAGAGAGAGAGATGGCCAGTTCCCTAATCCAACAGTCTGTCTGGGAAACACACACACACACTGCTAGTCAATGTGGAAAAGAAATCCTGCCAGGGAATTTTAATCTCACTCCACAAAGCTAATTCAGAAACAAAGCCCTCTTCACATCAACATCACCCAACCAGGGAGCTGGAGCCAAGGCCCTGAAGGCTAACATAAAATAATACAGGCCAACAGGAGCCCAGTTCGACCTCTATTTGGAGTAGTAGTAACAACAGGAGCATCTAACACTTATTAAACACTTACTGCGTGCCAGGCACTAGACTAAGTGCTTACCTTATGTATCTCCATTCGTTCAAGCTCCCATCTACAGATAAGAAAACAAGGTCACTGAAGTGTGTAACTTACCCACGATCACATGGATAAAGACAGACGAGCCAGCCATAAAAGCAAGGATCTGCCCACTCCAGAGTCAGCCACCTGACCACTACATTATACTAACTCTTAACAACCACACAGAGATGAGAAGACTTTGAGAATATGCTGCAAACAATCTGAACATCTGTTAACTATTCAATGATCCTATTTCAGTTTTTTTCTGTATTTTCTTTATTTGCTATTATGAAGATATTACTTTTGTAAAGAAAACATTTACACAATTTCAAGGACAGAGGCACAGAAGCCTCATGCTTTTGGTGTTTTTCTTTTTTTTAATATGTTGAAAAATAACCCCTTTTGCATTGATGGTACTTATTTTTTATTTCTACTTTCCCGTATTTTACAAATTTTCATCACTAAATATGTCTTTTGCTGTCATCAGGAAAACAGCACTATTTTAAGTGGTTTAAAAATAATTCACTTGGGAAAAATATCTCTCATCCCTCTGGTATCACACCTAAGACATCATACTGGACATGTGTGCAAAAGATCCCTGGAATTCCTCTGCAATAATCGGGTTGATGGACTAATTCACTTATTCTATCTGTGGATACCACCATGTGCTGGCTGCCCTGCATAGAGCAGATACCACAAAAGACACTATCCTTGCCCACAGACGCTAGTTATGATGCAGGCCTGGGAGCCTGGCAAGAGGCTGAATATACACTTCAACCAAACTATGGAGTGCTAAGCAGCTATTGGAAAACAACTGAGCTATGTCCACACCTGAAGAGATTACAGATTCTACAGTTAGGTTAAAGGAAAATACACTGGAGGAATGTTTGCAGTTCAATGCCGATTGTTCAAGAAACCTACAACCAAACAAACCAACAACCCTAGAAATGTGAACATCTCCATCTGCACTTATGGGCAAAAGAAAAATGTGGAAACATATACAAACAATTAACACAACTTACCCCTGGGAAGACAGGATTGAAAGTTGATGAGGTTAAAAGATTGGCTTTCTCTTTATACTTGTTTGATTAAATGGTTTTTTCAAGGAGCATATCCTTGAAAAAAAAAATCCTGAGAGTATAATCAGTCCTCCAAATCTCTAACGGATATTGTATAAAATTTACACAAAAACTTAACTTGGCTAAATACTTGAAAATAAAAGGAAAGAGGTGGAAGGAAACCCTTGAGCTTTCATATCAGAAAGACAGACATTCTCAGGCCAGTTCTGTCAATTCTTGTGTATCCCTGAGCAAGTTATGTAAACTTTCTAAGGTTTAATCTGTTAAATGGCAGTGCTAACCAGATGGCTCAGTGGTAAAGAATCTGCCTGCCAGTGCAGGAGACATGGGTTTGATCCTTGGGTCAGGAAGATCCCCTGAAAAAGGAAATGGCAATTCACTCCAGTATTCTTGCCTGGGAAATTCCATAGACAGAGGAGCCCGACGGGCTACCATCTATGGGGTCTCAAAGAATCAGACATGACTTAGCAACTAAGTAACAACAACAAATGAAACCAAGGGCAGTCATCAGCTACATTTCTTAAACCATAACTTGCTTAATAAGTAACATCCTGTAACCTGCCTTCGCCAACCAAGCTCTCCTTAATTGTTCTTGCAAACTGTGTACCTTCCAAGCTACGTAGAGCTTAGACAATATATCACAAGACTCCTTTAGGCATCCCCTATAGATAACAGCTCTGATATTATAGTAATGGTTGCTTAAGTTGTTTTTTCAGGAACATGGAGCCAGTCTAGCCCATTTCAAAGTAGTCAAGACCATCAACCATTCAGCTGGGACTGAGAGTTATCTGATGGATTACCTTTTGGTATCAGAGAGCCAAAAACTCCATCCTCAGATCATGCTAAGGTCACCATTTTCTGAACATGCATCTCAAGAAGAAGTAGGTAACTCAGCTACACTTGCACAGAACGCTGATTACTTCATCTTTTTCTTCCCTCCAGCCATCTTTCCCCAGACCTCAGACCACCCTGCTTCCTTGTACCATAAATATCCTAAGCCCCTCAACTTGGGGCAGGTGGATTTGAGATTGGTTTTCCTCGCTTGGCTGCCTTGTAGGGCAAACCTCAGCATCTCAGCATTTGGCTTCCTGCACACTGGGCAATGGAACCTGGTACAGTAACACTAATACCCACCTTTCACAGGGTTTCTGTGAAGATCAAAGACTAATAATTAACAACTAACGCTGATGGAGGACTTCCCATCTGCCAGGTGCTGTGCTACATGCTTTACACATACTAACCGCTTTAATCCTCAGAGCAGCTTTAGGAGGGAGGCACTATGATCACCTCCATATCATAGGTGAGAGCGTGGAAGCCCATTCAAGTTAAGTAACTTAGCCAAGTTCCCTTTCTCCCTCCCTCTCATACACACACAGCACAGTCAGGGTATGAACCTGGAAAATCAGATCCCTGAGTTCATACTCTTAACAACTCTACTAGGGTGACATATTTGTACTTGTGAAAGATTTTGTGGTTGAAAAGCCCCATCTCCCTGTAAGAATTCTTACTGGTGGTGGAAAAGGTAAGAAGTACACATAAAATCAAAACACTCCAAGGGCTAAAAGACGTGACAGAATCAGTGTCACAGGATGTCTTCTGGTGATTGGCAAGTAAGTGGCAAAGTCTATATAGGCAAATTGGAGTTCATGACTCTCCATCCTGCTCTTTAGACTCTCAAGGAGAGTCTACTATTTCTTACCTCCATACCTCTGGTCCCTTAGTTGAACTATCACTTTCCTCTGCAGTTTGCATGCACATTCTAATAGCCCTTCAAGGCTTGGTTCAGGCTTTACTTCTGCATGGAGCATTTCTGGACCACTTCATCCAATGACCTCTTCAGGACACAGTGCATTAGAGCTCAAAGTCTTTAGGTTTAGTTTTAGTACTTACAAATCATGTATCTCAGAGAAGGCAATGGCACCCCACTCCAGTACTCTTGCCTGGAAAATCCCATGGACGGAGGAGCCTGGAAGGCTGCAGTCCACGGGGTCGCTGAGGGTCGAACACGAGTGAACGACTTCACTTTCACTTTTCACTTTCATGTATTGGAGAAGGAAATGGCAACCCACTCCAGTGTTCTTGCCTGGAGAATCCCAGGGACGGGAGAGCCTGGTGGGCTGCCATCTATGGGGCTGCACAGAGTCGGACACGACTGAAATGACTTAGCAAGCAATCATGTAACTCTGAGCAAGTCATTTAGCTTCTCCAAACCTCAGTTTCCTCACAGGTAAAATCAGGTTCTTGTGAGAATTAAATAAGAATATTCATAAATTACCTGGCACACATTCACATTAGATGCTCAATAAATGCTGATATTAATCTTCTTCCCATTTTTGTAGAACTTGGAACAATTACAATTTAGCTATTAAGCCTGTATTGCCTTGCAATTCTCCTTTCTCATGATTTTGACTCTAACATTGCAATCACATCTAAGGCATTTGTGCCTTATCCTTCTAACTAAACAACAAGTTCCTTGAGGGCTGGGAATGAACTCTGGTTGCTTTTCCATCTCCTGAAGCATATAGCACAATATTTAACAAAAAATGTGCTCAATAAAAATTTGGATTGACTGGCATTCTGTAAGACTTTCAAAGATTAATCTCAAAATACAGGCAGTAATTAGACCTATTCTAGGCCAGTCCCTAGAATTTGCTGGAACCCCAGGCTTTCTCAACACCATCCATGTCCCCATATACTTTGCATTCATCTGATCAGAAACATACTGGCCTTTGTAGAAGGTTGAGGCACAATTTTGGCTGAATCAATTCTTCAGAAAGCTAAGGCCTCTTTTGAAAACAAGCTTTTTCTATTTTAAGTACTGTCAAAAAGCAAAGGGACATTCTGTCCCTAGTTCAAGTCCAAAACCCAAACTATAACTTTTAAAATAGCTCAATTTGCCACTTACAGAAATAACTTTTCTAGGTCAATTAGCACGTTTCAATGTACCAATTAGCAAAGAGTAACATTCTCAAGCCGATTTGCATCCGTGACAGCAAAGTGTTCCCAGCAGCACACACGGGTACAAGGTGTGCCGGCGGCAGTCACATCTCCAAAACATGATGGTGGATAGGGAGCAGCTGCCCCAGGAATGGGAAAAATCATTATTAACCTCTTCCACTCAGTCTGAGAGGTAGGAACATTCAAGAGAAACATCTAACAGAGAACAGGAACTGGGTAAAAGGGGAGGGGTGGTAAAGGAGGAAGACAGGAACTAATGTAACAGATCAACATGGCTACACAATAGGGCAATTTTTGATAATGAGATAATAATATACTAGAGGCTTTGAGCCTTGATGAAGAAAGGAGCTTGATGAAAAGAATCATTATCATTCATCTCCTTATTGTTCTAGTAGAAGACAGATGGCTACAAACATAAATAAATATAGGCCAGGCTAGGGCTCTGGTTGGAGAAGGGGCTGACACAGTGCTGTTTCTTTTCTCCCTCGCTCAGAATACTTCATATTCATAAGAAGTTGTCATGGACATTTGAGGGTAAAAGGCTCAGGGTTGGGAATGCAGCTTGGGTCCCGTGCCTCATTCTGAGGACCAGATCAACAGCTCTGCAAGGTCTAAGAGCTATAACTGAAAAGCTAATATGTAACCAAGTTCCATGGGCACCCTGCTTAGCTCCCATGTCTTGGCTTGCACTTTCCAGGAGGTGGTTTAGCCTGAAATGGATGACATTCTCTGCAAAGTCATGGGTACAGATAAGGAACCTCATTACCATCAGACTGAAAAACCACTGGCTATACAAGCAGCTACTAGGCAGTTCATCTATTCTCTACGCCATGGACTACTTACTGACAGCTGGGGCTGGGGATCTCAACAAGGAATCCATGGATGGGCTTCTGGGAGAAAGGGGCAGGAGGTGGCGGTCTGTGTCCCTCCTGAAATTGTATGCAAACTTGTCTTTGTGCATCTGGGAAGAGGCTCTACAGTGCTCATCAACTTATCAAAGAAGCCTACGACCCAACTCTTCTAGACCCAACTCTTCTACTTCGAGAGAAGCTAAGCAGCATCTCCAGCGTCTTAATTCACTAGCATTCATATTCAAACTCACCCTAAATGTCAGTCAAACAAAGGAAAAGGGCTCTGAAGTCTGAGTTAGGAGACCTGGGTTCTAGGGGCATCCACCTTGGCTTCTTAGGCAAGTCATTTATCCATCTAAGTCCCCCTCGGGGCTTCCCTGGTGGCTCAGATGGTAAAGAATCCATCTGCAATGCAGGAGTCCTGGGTTCGATCCCTGGGTTGGGAAGATCCCCTGGAGGAGGGCGTGGCAACAACCCTCTCTTGTATTCTTGCTTGGAGAATCCCCAGGGACAGAGGAGCCTGGCAGGCTACAGTCCATGGGGTTGCAAAGAGCAGGACATGACTGAGCGACTAAGCACAAGTTTCCCCTCTAGAAGATTAGCTCAGACAAGCTTTCAGCTCTCTGATAATCTAATAATAGTTCCATGATACATTTCCCTTCCTTCCCTCCAAGAAACAAAAGTGAAATTGCCCTTAAGGCACTTCATCTGAAGTCAAAAAGAGACCTACTCTGAAATCCTGGTGGTGAAGAGTACTTACTTGTAATATGGGCCATTGGAATAAATCTTCTTTCTTCTAAGGTGTCAGCTTCTAAGATGAAGAACCAGGAGGAAGTTGGAGCTGGGCATTCTCTAGCTGGTCTGCAAGCCCCAGTGCCAATAAGGCACAGGGCAGAAGACCACATGGAAATTCACTGATGATCCACATCCTTTAGCTGACTGTGGAAATTTCCTCTAACTCCCTCACTGTCTTTATATGAATGTATATATGTTTGTATTACTGGTATACACACCAATTAGCTCATTCTATTTTCCTTGTTTCCTCATTATAGCTAAGGAGGAAAAAGAGGATTAAAAAGCATCAAGGGCCAAGAAGGAAGAAAGGGCAAAAAAAGTCCAGAATTGACTTCCTGCCTAATTAGATCATCAGGCTTAAAGAGTTGCCTACCTTCCTGTGCCTTATTTTGTCAATCTGAGCTCAAATAAGGGGTTGCAAAGTAAAAAGTCCTGAAGGTCAGGGTAGCCTAGGAGGGGTCCCAGCCATTTAAAGTAACCAGACCAAAGCCAACTGTCAAGACATATGCAAATAGAGCCACCATCCTGAGCTTTTATTTTAGAAAAGGAATACAAGATTATTTACCAGCCCGACTGGAATTGCTAGTTAACACAGAGTTCATCAAAGAAATTTCTATGTTAAGAAAAGTTACTTGGATATTCTTGATAAGCTCGCTGACTAAAGCTTGACATTTATTTAGAAAGTACTGGGGGTCATAACGAATAGAATAACAAATCTGCCATTAGAGAGGGGAAGAAGAGGAAAGGGGGAAAGGGAGGGAAGGAAGGAAGGACAAAGGAGGGATGGACGAAAGGAAAGAATTTCTACTGATGGACTCTCTGAACGTCAGTTTCCTCCTCTATAAAAAGAGGCTATAATACTCAGCCTTCACACAACTTAATAGCTACCTCCCACAACTGTTATTTGAAGTGAATTCGCTCAGTCATGTTCGACTCTTTGCAACCCCATGGACTATAGCGTACCAGGCTCCTCTGTCCATGGAATTTTCCAGGCAAGAATACTGGAGTGGGTTGCCATTTCCTCCTCCAGGGGATCTTCCCAACCCAGGAATCGAACCCAGGTCTCCTGCATTGTAGGCAGACGCTTTTACCATCTGAGCCACCAGGGAAGTCTATTATTTGAAACGACCTTGTAAACTATGAAATGCTATCCAAAGAGGAAGGATTATCATTTTGAGATTTAAACTGTGATATTAATGCATGAGGCAAATTTAAGTCATAAAAACAGAAAGCAGCAGGAATTATTTCATGTGTGAGTTCTTGTCCTGAGTTTTCTCAGCCAGCCTGCTAATCCCTCTGCAACCCCACATATGGGAGTCTGAGGACGGGGCCCGGCCACTCAAGCCCTACACTCCCACTTCTCTCTGTACTGGTTTAGCACCCAGCCACCTGCCACAGTGGGGTTCTACTTGCTAGCCACTGGGGAGATGTGAGGGCCAGACTTCTCTGTGGGTTTGGGGGAACAGGGAAGAAATCTAATTCTTGCCCAAAGGTGTCTCTGGCAAAGCAGGCTGACTTTGAGGCTCCCCAGTAGATTATTCTGGACCAATGTGGCTGAATCCACACTGGAGGCCCTTAGAACACCTGGAAGCCTTGGTTGAATGGGTGGAGCCTCCTTTCTGTTCACCAAACCCTTCCAAAAGCTTCTATAGGCTTTTCTGATCTGTTCTGCTTCTGGCCTAAACCCTTACTAAAGCCCCAGAGTTCCATACCATACTCTCACCCTCATCAAGCTCCATTACATCCAAACAGGGTTGCATCAAATTGCAACACTGAATGTGTAGGTATGTAAAAACTTACATGGAGGGGTCAAAGGTAGAAATTACCATGATTAATATAAATAAGCTAAAAGGATATATTGCATAGCACAGAGAATATAGCCAATATTTCATAATAATCTTAAATGGAGCTTAACCTATAAAAACATTGAATCACTATGCTATACATCTAAAACTAATATAATACTCCCAATCACCTATACTTTAATAAAAAAGATTAAAAAATAAAATCTCACATGGGGACATGACTCAAGGATGAGGACAAGCACTGGATAACACAGCAGCGAGCAAATACCATTTTGTATGTTGCTGGTATATTTCTAGAAGGGGCCACTTACCAGCCGCGTATTCACCACAGGAAACAGCAGAGCAAGAAGAGCTCCATTCAACATGTGCATCTGTAGCCTGGAGAGGAAAAAAGATAAAGTGCAGGTCACACTCTGACTGTGATGCAGAGGCAGACAAAAATGTGTCAGGTTATGCCATGCCAGATGGGAGAGTGTGTATACAAGAGGTTGTGTGAGTGAAACAGAGCACTGGAGTTGGCACACATGCGTAATAAATTAAAAGCAGCACATTTTGCATGAGCTGAAATGTTCTGAAGAGCACCAGCGCCACCTCAAAATCCCCCAAACACTTGGTGAACAGGCTTTGGTTACAACACTTCATTGCATAATTAGCTCTGCGCTCCCTAAACATTCAGTCCGTCCCAATCTCAGCTCCAACTGCTGTGGCTCAGGCAGCCTAACAAAGGGGCACTGCGGGAGCCAGGTGTTATTACACGACTGTGTTATTACACGACTGTGTTATTACAGTAGAGACCTATTTCTCAGAGCCAGGTTGCTTATTTACACAGCCAGGTCCAATCCTCCTCCCCAAACAGAGACCTAGGCAGGAAAAGGGCAGCAAATACAACCCAGGAAGACAACTTCAGTGTTTTGCAAATAGGCTCCCTTGCTTTCTTAGAAATACCTTCGGGCAGAAGTGGCAGCCTTCCAAGCTTTCTTTTATCTATTTTATATATGGGGTTCTGTGACTAAAAAGCAAAACAAAAAAGAAAAGGAGAAAACCACTAGTCTCCAGCATTGGGTAGTGATCCTGTTTCCCAAATCCAGACTTGTTAAAACACATGCTAGGAACCCTTTATCAGTCAAGAACAAGCAGGTCAGGAACAAACTCCGCCTGTGTGAGCTGTGGGAATAGGCTGAAGCAGCTTCCTTTATCATTCAAGGCAAGTGGGCCCTGAAGATTGAGGGAGAAGCAAAGAGTGACATTCTGTTCCTCCTGCAGAAAAGCTAATTTGATGGGGCACATACAACCACCACTGAGTCAATGTGGCTTCTGGACCTCAAGCTCACTCTTGTGAGCACACACACACACACACACACACACACACACACACACACACACACACACACACTCACACACTCACAGCAGTCTCATGATAACTAGGATCTCTCTTATGCCCTTACTGGGACCTAGAAGAACATGAGCTCTTCTCTTGGAACTCACGGACCTGTGCCTAAGACTAAGAGACCATGTAAGGAGTCCCCAAGGGAACACCACACAAGCCCCAAGGCTGCTTTTGGTTCCCCCCAGTCTGTTTCTTTCAGCTGCTTGTTGCTGGCAATGCTGTGATGATGGTGATCTGCACTTAACATATCCCAGGCAAGTATCAAAGTAACTGCTTTAGGTAAACTCTCTCACTGAACTTTTACAGCACTTTTATGAGATGGGTACAATTATTTGTCACATTTTGTGGATGAGGAAACCAGGCTCAGAAAGGTGAAGTGACTTCATCAATGCCATAGGACAGTAGAGTCACAATGCAAACCCAGGTTTATCTGACTCTGAACTTGTATGTCCATCTCGCTATCTTGCATCATAGCCTGCCTCCCTTCCTCCACTGCAAATATGACCTCAAGTAGTTAGGGGTGCTCCACTTTCCTTCTTTTTGCTTTCAGGGGTCTCTCTTACCACCTTCTTCATCCCCTGCTCCAGGTTTAATGAGCTTTCAGGTGATGACTGTCAGGAGCTTGCTCTTAGGCCACATCAGACCAGCAGTCCTACAGTTTAAGAGGGCTTAGCTTGATCCATAAAAGGGAGGGGGCAACATCAATGCAATGTCACTCCTGCCTCCCTGGATTGGCACATTTTTAAAACAGGGTCTTTCTAGGAGGCACCTCATACTCTCAAAAACTGATTGGTGAAAACTCTGGCTCAAGCCTCAATGCCTGGAGCAGGGGTCCTTAACAGCCATTCTGCGGCTGTTAAGGGGGTGAAGTAACACGTGCCCAACTCTGTCCCTGGACACTCCTAAGTGACAATCACAGCTAAAACACTCACTCTGGCAGAGAAAAAAAATCTCACTGAGAGTAGAGGTAAAGCTGACCTCTAGTAACAGGCTTTGCCGCTGGCCTTAAAAGAATATCATTTACACAAGGCCAAGTAGATACTTGGGCACCAAACCTTAAATCCTGAGGATGATGGAACTGATTCCAAAGGCCCATGAATGGCCAAAGATAAAGAAAATAAAAGTCAACATCCAGATTCAAAATAAACAACCGAGATAAAGACAAGTCTTGTTCTGGGCCCTCAAAATTCAGTTCCACAAGCTACATACAGGCCAAAAGGTCTTACATATCACTAATTTAAAATATATCTAATGCATCAATATATTGGGCAATTTCATGTGCCAATCACTGGACTAAATATTCAAATGCATCATCTCATTGAATCTGCATGTTTTTTATGATAATCAGTACCATTTTCAACCTCATAGCTGAGAAAAACAAAGCACTAAGTGATTAAGTGACTTGCCCAAGATCAAATGGATAATAAGGGGCAGAGGGAGAGGTCACATTCAGATTTCATCAAGTTCCAAGCCGGTGTTTCTGCTGCTGTATCCTGCACTTTAAATCCATCATATGAACATTACAAATGTTGTATGTGTGTGTGTGCATGCCAGACAAGAGACCATGGGGCAGGGAAGATCATTCCTAAGAGCAACAGAAGTCCTTATGTGTTCTGTGGCAAAGCTGGCCCAACTACCCAGCTGCACTGCCCTCTACAGACACAGGGCACAATACAACAGGTCAATGATTGCCCAATCAGAGTTTTTGCTTTGTAGCACCTCCAGCCTGCCTCCCAGATTACTATTAGATACTGGAAATGGATAATGAACCACTAGAAAAGCCAGTGAGAGGGCTTCCCTGGTGGCTCAGTGGTCAAGAATCTGCCAGCCAATGCAAGAGACACAGGTTTAATTCATGATCTGGGAATATCCCACATGCCTTGGATCCACTAAGCCCGTGCACCACAACTATTGAGCCCACATACCACAACTATGGAAGCTGGGGCGCCCTAGAGCCTGTGCTTTGCAATGAGAAAAGCCACTGCAATGAGAAGCCCGCAACCAGAGAAAAGCCATGCAGCAATGAAGACCCAGCAGAGCCAAAGCATAAAATAAACAAAATTGTTCAGAAAAAAACAAAGAACATCCAGTGAGAGTTCCCTCATCTGTACAATGGGAATAATAATAGTACCAACTCACAAAATTATAAGTGGTTGATATCTATAAAGTGCTTTTAAAAAGTGCATGGCATATATTAAGACTCAGATATACGTTTCTTAAATAAATGGTGAAGAGCTCATCTAAAAGCCTCAAGATTAAAAGGGGAGAGGGATCATGAACCACTGGGGAAAGCTTAACTGTTATAAAAGTTCAAAGTGTGAAAAAAGGTCAAGAGGGAGCAAAAGGACAGACTGAAGGCCAGAACCATACAGTAGAGACTGGAGCTGGACCCCAGGTCAGTCACGCTTATGAACCTTCTGGCTGGCTCTAACACTTGGCCATTACCATTGTCACAAATATTTTGCCAGCTTTTTCTGTTTCTATGTAGGATACTAAGCTAAGTTATCTTAGTTGGTAAGAACCTGGGGCAAAATGGCAATAGTCATGGGTTTGATTCTCTGTCACGTCAATTATTTCATTGAATTTTGGCTACAACCGTTTGTCCACTACTGTGTGTTAATATCATTCCAGGTGCTATAGAGAAATGTGCTTAGTTGCTGAGTCTTATCTGACTCTTTGCGACCCCATGGACTGTAGCCCACCAGGCTTCTCTGTCCATGGGATTTCCCAGGCAAGAATACTGGAGTGGGCTGCCATTCCCTTTTCCAGGGGATCTTCCTGACCCAGATATCAAACCTGGGTTTCCTGCATTGCAGGCAGATTCTTTACTGTCTAAGCCACCAGGGAAGCCCAGAGAAAAGGAGATCAATATAATTAAGATGTAGTCTATTTGTCCTCAAGAAAGCTGACAATCTTATTAAGAAGCCCAAAAATTGAAAATTTAGAGGAAAAGTAGTATAATGGTTAAGAACTTTGTTTTGAATCAAAAGTGAAAGAAAGTGAAGTCACTTAGTTATGTCTGACTCTTTGAGACCCCAGGGACTATAGCCTACAAGGTTCCTCCGTCCAAGGGATTTTCCAGGCAAGAATACTGGAGTGGGCTGCCATTCCCTTTTCAAGGGGATCTTCCCGACCCAGGGATTGAACCCGGGTCTCCTGCATTGTAGGCAGACGCATTACCGTCTGTGTGAGCCACCAGGGAAGTCATCAGTTCAGTTCAGTTCAGTCGCTCAGTCGTGTCTGACTCTTTGTGACCCCATGAATCGCAGCACGCCAGGCCTCCGTGTCTATCACCAACTCCCGGAGTTCACGCAGACTCACGTCCATCGAGTCTGTGACGCCATCCAGTCATCTCATCCTCTGTCGTCCCATTCTTCTCCTGCCCCCAATCCCTCCCAGCATCAGAGTCTTTTCCAATGAGTCAACTCGTCGCATGAGGTGGCCAAAGGACTGGAGTTTCAGCTTTAGCATCATTCCTTCCAAAGAAATCCCAGGGCTGATCTCCTTCAGAATGGACTGGTTGGATCTCCTTGTAGTCCAAGGGACTCTCAAGAGTCTTCTCCAACACTACAGTTCAAAAGCATCAGTTCTTTGGTGCTCAGCCTTCTTCACAGTCGAACTCTCACATCCAGTTCTGACTGTTGCTTCCTGACCTGCATATAGGTTTCTCAAGAGGCAGGTCAGGTGGTCTGGTATTCCCATCTCTTTCAGAATTTTCCACAGTTTATTGTGATCCACACAGTCAAAGGCTTTGGCATAGTCAAGAAAGCAGAAATAGATGTTTTTCTGGAACTCTCTTGCTTTTTCCATGATCCAGCAGATGTTGGCAATTTGATCTCTGGTTCCTCTGCCTTTTCTAAAACCAGCTTGAACATCAGGAAGTTCGCAGTTCATGTATTGCTGAAGCCTAGCTTGGAGAATTTTGAGCATTACTTTACTAGCATGTGAGATGAGTGCAATTGTGTGGTAGTTTGGGCATTCTTTGGCATTGCCTTTCTTTGGGATTGGAATGAAAACTGACCTTTTCCAGTCCTGTGGCCACTGCTGAGTTTTCCAAATTTGCTGGCATATTGAGTGCAGCACTTTCACAGCATCACCTTTCAGGATTTGAAATAGCTCAACTGGAATTCCATCACCTCCACTAGCTTTGTTCATAGTGATGCTTTCTAAGGCCCACTTGACTTCACATTCAAGGATGTCAGGTTCTAGATGAGTGATCACACCATCGTGATTATCCGGGTCGTGAAGATCCTTTGTACAGTTCTTCTGTGTATTCTTGCCACCTTTTCTTAATATCTTCTGCTTCTGTTAGGTCCATACCATTTCTGTCCTTTATCAAGCCCATCTTTGCATGAAATGTTCCCTTGATATCTCTCATTTTCTTGAAGAGATCTCTAGTCTTTCCCATTCTGTTGTTTTCCTCTATTTCTTTGCATTGATCACTGAAGAAGGCTTTCTTATCTCTTCTTGCTATTCTTTGGAACTCTGCATTCAGATGCTTATATCCTTCCTTTTCTCCTACATTCAAATCTCAGCTCTACTACTTACTGGCTGAGTGACTTTGGACAAACCACTTAAGATATGTGATTCAAGCACTTCCCTGGTGGTCCAGTGGCTAAGACTCTGCACTTCCACTACAGGGGATACAGGTTCAAGCCCTTGTTGGGAAACTAAGATCCCATATGCCCCATGGCACAGGCAAATGAATAAGCAAATAATAAAAAGATTTTAAAAAATAAAGAAAAAATATGTGATTCAGTCTTCTCAGTAATAAAATGGGGCTAATAACAGCACCAATTAAAAGAATTGTTGAGAGATGTAGTAAGACTATGTAAAGTGATCAACACAGTACCTAGGACATAGTAAGAACTCAATGCATCATAACTATTATAATCCTTAATGAAGCAAGGTAAATGAATATCGTATTATTCATAATAGATAAAGCTATTACAAAATCCTCACGAGATGATGTATATTTGAATTTAACACTTGATTACAACCAGGAATCTAAAGATATAGAACAGATAAAACTTCTTTGAGTGCCTGGAAAGGAAACTTTATAGAAAGGAACTCTCAAATGAAATTATAAAATATTTTGAATGGAACAAAAAATTACATTAAAATACAACATGTGAAAATGTGTAAGATGCTTATAACTGAAAATTCTTATTTTAGGAAAAAAGTATGATCTCAAAGCAGTAAACCAAGATTCTAACTTGAGAATCCAGAGAAAGAAAAGGACAATAACCCCAAAGCAAGCAGAAGGAATGAAATAATAAAGGCAGAAATCAATGAATATAAAAACAAATACAATAAATGAAGCCAAAAGTTCACCTTTGAAAAACCAATATAATTGCGAAACCTATAGGCAGTATCACGTGGATAAAAAGAGAATGCTAAAGCTATCAATATCAGGAAGTAAAGAAGGGATATCACTACAGATCCCCAGGAATTAATAAGATAATAAGAATATACTATGAATATTTCTATGTACATAATTCAACAACTTAGATAAAATGGAGAATTTCCTCTAAAGCCACAAGCCACTACAACTCACCAAAGATGAAACAGGTTTAACCTGAATAGTTCTATTAAAGAAATTATGTACACACACACACTGGAATATTATTCAGCCACAAAAAAAGAAACCTTGCTATTTGTGACAACATGGATGAAACTTGAGGGCATCATGCTAAGTGAAATAAGATAGAGAAAGACAAATTACTGCATGATCTCACTTATATGGAGAATCTAAAAACAAACAAACAAAACAATAAACTCATAGATTTGGAGAACAGACTGGTAGTTGCCAGAGGCTGGGAGTGTGGGATGGGCACACTGGGTGAAGGAGGTCAAAACTTCTAGTTGTAAAATAGATAAGTCATGGTGATGTAATGTACATGACATTACATGGTGACTATAGTTACTGCAATGGATATTTGAAAGTTGCTTAACAGGACAAATCTCAAAAATTCTTGTCACAAGAAAAAAAAAAGTAACTATGTGTGGTGATAGATATTAACCAGACTTACTATGGTGATCATTTCACAGTATACACAAATATCAAACCATTATATGATATACTGGAAACTAAGACTCTGATGCTGGGAGGGATTGGGGGCAGGAGGAGAAGGGGACGACAGAGGATGAGATGGCTGGATGGCATCACCGACTCGATAGACGTGAGTCTGAGTGAACTCTGGGAGTTGGTGATGGACAGGGAGGCCTGGCATGCTGTGATTCATGGGGTTGCAAAGAGTAGGACATGACTGAGCGACTGAACTGAACTGAATATAAAGTTATATGTCAATTACACCTCAATAAAAAATGTGTAGTTAAAAATATTCTGAATAAGACTCACATGGCTTCAGTAACCAAATCTACCAGATATTTATACAATCTGGTTCAGAACACTGAAAAGGAGTAAGTATGTCTCAACTCATTTTACGAGGTCATTATTACCCAGATACCAAAACTAGTGCCGAAGAATTGATGCTTTTTAATTGTGGTGCAGGAGAAGACTCTTAAGAGTCCCTTGGACTGCAAGGAGATCAAACCAGTCAATCTTAAAGAAAATCAACCCTGAATATTCATTGGAAAAACTAATGCTGAAGCTGAAGCTCCAATACTTTGGCCACCTGATGTGAAGACATTAATCATTGGAAAAGACCTTGATGCTGGAAGAGATTGAAAGCAAAAGGAGAAGGGGGACAGCAGAGGATGAGATGGTTAGACAGCATCACCAACTCAATGAACAAGAATTTGGGTGAACTCCGGGAGATAGCGGAGGACAGAGGAGCCTGGCTTGCTGCAGTCCAGGGTGTCACAAAGAGTCAGCCATGACTTGGCAACTGAACAAACACCACCAAAACTAGAGAGGAATGGGTGCGAGGGGAGGTGGGATGTTGAGTGGAAGAGGAGGAGGAGGAGGAGAAAGAGGAAAATTAAAAATAAACTAAAATCTTCACGAACACAAACACTAATATCCTCAATAAAATGGTAGCAAATCTAATGCAGCAATATAAAAAGAACACTACTCCATGACCAAAAAGGGCCTGTCCTCATCATGAAAGGTTGATTCAATATCTGGAATTCAATTAATGAATTTCACCAAATTAACAGTATAAAGAATAAAAAGTGTATGATCATATCAATTCATACTAAAAGGCATGTGTCAAAATTTAACACCTATTTATGATTTTAAAAAACCAATAAACTAGCAATTGGAGGGAACTTCCTCAACCTGATGGCTTCCCGGGTGGCTCAATGGTAAAAGAATCTGCCTGCCCATGCAGGAGATCAAGGAGATCTCCCTACCCAGGAGATTCAATTCCTGAGTAAGGAAGATGCCCTGAAGTAGAAAATGGCAACCCACTCCACTGTTCTTGCCTGGGAAATCCCATGGATAGAGGAGGCTGGCGGGCTACAGTCCAAGGGGTCACAAAAAGTTGGACATGACTGAGCACACATGCACTCCTCAACCTGATAAAGGACATCTAAAAAATGTTATGCCCCAAATCATACTAAATGATGAAAGACAGAATTCTCCCCTCCCATTAACATCAGGATCAAGACAAGGATGCCCACTCGCAGCACACCAATTCAACATCATGCCAGTAGTCTTACCCAGTGCAGTAAAACAACAAAAATAATAGAGATTGGAAAGGAAGAAATAATACTGTCTCTGTTTTCAAAGACGGAGAGGGCAATGGCACCCCACTCCAGTACTCTTGCCTGGAAAATCCCATGGACAGAGGAGCCTGGTAGGCTGCAGTCCATGGGGTCGCTGAGGGTCAGACATGACTGAGCGACTTCACTTTCATTTTTCACTTTCATGCATTGGAGAAGGCAATGTCAACCCACTCCAGTGTTCTTGCCTGGAGAATCCCAGGGACAGGGGAGCCTGGTGGGCTGCCGTCTATGGGGTCACACAAAGTCGGACACAACTGCAGTGACTTAGCAGCAGTTTTCGAAGAATTATTATATGTGTAGAAAATTCCAAGGAATCAACAAAAAAGTTCCTAAAACTAATATATGATTAGCAAGGTTAGTTGCTAAAACTAATATATAATTAGCTAAGTTTAAGGATTGCAAGGTCAACACAAACATTTCTGCATAACAGCAGGGTAAAACTGGAAATCAAAATTTTTAAAATATATACTATTTACATGATCTCTTCCAAAACTGAAATACTTGGGTATAAATCTAATAATATATGTACATAATCTATATGCTGAGAACTACAAAAGACTGCAAAATCTATATGCTGAGAACTACAAAATGCTGATTAAATAAACTAGAGATCTAAATATATAAAGACATACTGTATTCAAGGATTGAAAGGCTCAACATAGAAAAGATATCAATCCTCACCAAAATTATCAATAGATTCAATGCAATCTAATCAAAACCATAGAAGGGTATTTTGTAGAAAACAGTGAACTTACTCTAAAATGTATATGAAAGGGCAAAGAAAGAAAAACTAGAATAAATTTGAAAAAGCAGAAGATGAAAGAATCACACTACCTTATTTTAAGGCTTACTATATAAAATTATAGACTTCCCTGCCTGGTGGGCTGCCGTCTCTGAGGTCGCACAGAGTCAGACACGACTGAAGCAACTTAGCAGCAGCAGCAGCTGTAGCTCAAACAGTAAAGAATCTGCCTGCGATGCAGGAGACCAGGGTTCGATCCCTAGGTTGTGAAGTTCCTCTGGAGAAGGGAATGGCAATCCACTCCAGTATTCCTGCCTGGAGAATTCCATGGACAGAGAAGCCTGGCAGGCTACAGTCCATGGGGTTGCAAAGAGTTGGATACAACTGAGCGACTAACACACACACACACACACACACGTATAAAATTATAGTAATCAAAACAATGCAATACTTGCCAAGAAAAGCCATATCAGTCAACAAAACAGAACAGTCCACAAATAGACCCACACTGATATTGTAATTTGATTTTTCATCAGAAGCTTTGCAGGCCAGAAAGCATGGGCTGATACATATTCAAAGTGCTAAATAGGAAAAAAAGAAAAAAAAAACCTGTCAACCATGAATCCTATATCCTTCAAAATAGGGAAATTAAGACATTTCCAGAAAAGCAAACACTGAAGGAGTTTGTTATGACTTGACCTACCCTGTAAGAAATGCTAAGGGAGTCCTGCAGACTGAAATGAAAGAACATATCAGACAGTAAACCAAAGCTGTATGAAGAAATAAATATCTTCATAGAGGAGAAGACATGGGCAATTATAAAAACTAGTATTAGTGTAACAACAGTTTGAAAGAATAATTTTATCTACATGATTTAAGAGAGTAATACATTTCTAAAAACACATTAGTCTAAAAGCTAGTGTTACTATTACTTTGGTTTATAATTCCACATTTTGCTTTCTGTATAATTTAAGAGACTAATGCATGTAAAATGATTAAGTTTGGGGGCATATTTGTATACAGATATAATTTTGTGACATCTCTAACTTAAAGGGGTGGTGATGAAACTGTAAAGGAGCAGAGTTTTTGTATATTATTGAAATTAAGCTAATACAAATTCAGTGTAAACAGTAATAAATTTAGGATGTTATATGCAATCTTCATAATAATCGCAAAGAAAATATTGGGTTCCCAAAAAAACTCATTCAGGTTTTTCTATAACGGTTTATGGAAAAACCCAAATTAACTTTTTGGCCAACCTAATAGTTTCAGAATACATGTAAGAGGAAACAAGTATTAAATTGTTATACTACCAAAAGAATCAGCTAAACACAAAAGAGGACAGTAACAAAAGAAATATGTGACAAAAGTTTATAAAGTATATAGAAAACAAACAGCAACATGACAGAACTCCCTGCTTATCAATATTAACTTTAAATGTAAATGGATTAAACTCTCCAACTGAAAGATAGAGATTTATGGAATGGATTAAAAAATATGATCTAACTATATGCTGTCTACAAGAGATGTACTTTAAATCCAAAGACAGAAATAGGTTGAAAGTAAAAGGATAGAAAAAGATATTCCATGCAAATGGTAATGAGAGCAGGGGTGGCTATAATAAAATCAGACAAAAAAGCTATAAGAGTTTACAAGAGATGAAGAAGAATATTATTTACTAGTAAAAGTTTCAATAGAGCAAGAAGACATGACAATTACAAACATTTATGTACCTGATAACAGACTATCAAAATATATGAAGCAAAAACTGACCAAACAGACAGAAGGAATAGACCTACAAAAGGAGTCATAGACTTCAATACTCCACTCTCAACAGTCAGACAGAAGAAAAGCAAGAAATTCGAGGACTTGAACAACACAATACACCAACTAGATCTAACAAACATATACTTTATAACGAACACTTTGTTTTATAAAGTGTTTTATAACAAAACACTATTTTTCATAACAAACACTTTATTTTACTTGACAACAAAATTTCTATTCTTCTCAAGTGCATGTGGGTCATTTTCCAGGATAGACCATAGATCAGGTGGCAAACTATTTTGATAAATATTAAAAGATAGATATTATACAAAATATCTTCCCTAACCATAACAGGATGAAGTTAGCAATCATTAACAGAAGTATAGATGACCCTTGAACAACGAGGCGTGGGGTTAGGAGCACCAATACCCCATGCAATGGAAACCTGTGTATAACTCTATAGTTGGCCCTCTGGATCCAAAGTTCCATATCCATGGACCTAACCAACCACAAACTGTGTAGTATTATAGTATTTATTGAAAAAACCTGGGTATAAGTGGACCCATAAAGGACAAATCCATGTTATTGAAGAGCCAACTGTAAAAAGGGAAAATTTACAAATTTGTAAAAATTAAATACATTCTTAAAAATCAGCAGATCAAAGAAGAAATCACAAGGGAAAGTAGAAAATGAAATGCAGATCAAAATCATAGTAACAGACTATCTTACACCATTAGAATGGCTACTATGAAAAACAGAAAATAACAAATGTTGGCAAAGATATGGACAAATTGGAACTCTTACACACTGTTGGTGGGACTATAAAATGGTATAGCTGCTGTGTAAAAGAGTATGGCAGCTCTTCCAAAAATTAAAAATAGAAATATTACATGATCCAGCAATTTAAATTCTGGGCATATACCCAAAAGAATTGAACTCGGGGATTCTGTGGGATATTTGTATTCCCTTGTTCATTGCAGCATTATTTACAATAGCTAAAACATGGAAGCGACCTAAGAAGTGTCCATCAACAAGTGAATGGATAAACAAAATGTGATATATACATACAAAGAAAGACCATTTTGTCTTAGAAATTCTGATACATGCTACAATGTGGATGAACCTTGAAGACATTATGCTAAGTGAAACAAGAACAAATTTTGTATGCTCCCACTTACATGAGGTATCTACCTACAGTAGTCAAAATCGTAAAGACAGAAATGCTGGTTGCCAGGGACTGGGGATAGGAGGTATTGGAAATCACTGTTTAACAGGTCCAGAGTTTCAGTTTTTGCCAAATGAAAGAGTTCTGGAGATGGAGAGTGGTGGTGTTTGCACAACAACATGAATGTACTTAATGCCACTGAACTACACAGTTAAAAATGGTTAAGATGTTATATAAGTTAAAGTATATTTTATCATAAAAAAAAGAAAAAAGATCTCACAGAACTGTACACCAAAAAGCCAACCCTACTGTGGCCTAATTAAATAAAATTCAAAAATATATAAGAAGCAAAACACTGAACTCTCCCAGCCTCAGCTTTTAAAACTACAGTGATTCAAGATTCTAAGCCTTTTAAACAATGCTTTTTCACTCTAGCTTTAACACTAAAATCTATCAACATACAGAAAGGTATAAATATAATAAAAACCTCTATGTCCAGCATCTCATTTTAACAAATTTAAACATTACTGGTTTGGCTGAAGTCTCATGTAACCTTCCTGAATACCATCTCTTCCATTCCTTAACCAGATGGAGCCTTTATTCTGAAGGTGTTGGGAGTCATTCTGATGTTTTATACATTGTGAAACTTGTACATATCCACAAGCGATACATGTTATTATTTTATGTTTAGTCATTAAATAAATGATAAATGATATACTCTGTGTGTCTTCTGCAAATTACATTTCATTCAACAGGGCTTCTTCTAATTATCTGTGCTGACACATGTAATCTGTTTTTCACTGCTGTAAATTATTCAATTATATGACTATATTAGAAGGAAGTTATACACTGTCATGTTGATGGAAGTCTGGATCTACTTTTTTCCCTTCAGCCAGGAACTATGTTGAGATTTGCTTTCTGTAATTTGTATTCTAAAAACAATAGATATATTTCCATCACCCCAGAGCCTAGGGTTATTACACTCTGACCTTCTGTTTCCATAAGCCCTTGGTTTGACAGTGCATACATTCTGCCCACTGTGTGAGGCCCCACAGCACAGGCCTGTTATACAGCAGGGAATGCAGTTAGGATCTTACCTCTTTTAATGTGTTTAGCAGAAAGCATGACAAAATCACTGAATCTAGGTGGAGGTCATACCCATCTTTGGCATTCTGTTCACCCTCCAATATGTTTGAAAATTTTCAGAATAAAAGTGTGAAAAAAAAAACAAACCAAGTAAAGGAAAACAAACAAGTACAACAGGAAGGCTTAGCTGGCTTGGCCTGTGGGCACAAAGATAACTTCCTGGCTGCAACTGGTGGTTTCCCACTTCCTTGCTCTGAACCAAATACAGCCACACAACTGCAGAGGCTCCAAAACCTTGCTTTCTGTTAATTTCAGGAAGTTGGCCAAAGGCTCCATCTGTAAGGCACCTAATAACAGGCATTACTTATCTGAAGGCACCTTTCATTCTGAAATTCTACTTATCTGTGTAAGTGCAATTTCCTTCCGTGGGATCCTAAGTCTAACAGTGAAGTAAGTACGCATATGGTAAAGCATCAGGACAAGGATAATTCTGTTATTATTAACATCTATTGACTACTTAGTCTATGTGAGGTTTCATGCTAAGAGATTAACATGGATCATCGCTCATCTAATTGTCACCGCCAAAGAAGTAGTTACTATTCATGGCCTTCTTTGACAAAGGAGGAAATAGATGCTAAGCCCTTAAGCCTTGCTCAGCAGGTTTAAGAAGTAGCAGAACCACATCTATAACATGAGAGCAATAAGCCATCTACTTCCATTGCTCTCTTCAAGATTTCATCAAATCACATCTATCCAAGAAACCAAATGTCAAATAACAGAGCATAAATACATATTATGTCCATTCAAATGATGAAATATTATGCAGTCATTAGAAATCATGTTTAGAAGAATATTTAGTAACATGGGAAAATAATCATGGCATATTAGCTTTTAATATATTGCAAAGTAGCATGTATAGAATAATCTCAATTTTTTTTTTTTCAAGAAAAGGCATATATACACAGAAGACTGGGAGGAAACTACACCAACACATAAATGGAGGAATTTCAGTTATTCTTATTTTCTGTAACATTTGATGTTTTCCTTCTAGTGAGCATGGATTATTTTTATAATGAGACTGAAACATGTCTTCTTCATGTCTACTTACTTTTCTTTTTCTTTTCTTTTCTTTTTTTTTTTTTTTGCTGCACTACGCAGCATGCAGGATCTTAGTTCCCAGACCAGGGACTGAACCCTTGCACCCTGCAGTGGAAGCATGGAATCCTAACTACTGGACCATCAGGGAAGTCCCCCTACTTTTTCATTACCCACTGCACAGCCCCTACATAGCTTGCCTAAACCTTATCTATTATGTTGTATGATTTTTCCCTCCTAGAATTACTTTGGCCAGTAATTAGCAGAGTAGATTTTGAATTTGGCTTCCAAAAGGACTAGGTGAGCTAACAAAGTACAGAGAGGCCCCAAAATGATCAGTCCCCATTCCTCTGCTGAGAACTCTTTTCCATGCTTCCCCAGATGGGAAAAGTCATCTGTATCCCCAGTCTTGCTTTCACCAGGAAACAGTATACACCCAAACACATGTTGAAAGCAGAACAGCCCAAGGAGGAAGAAAAAAAAAAAAAAAAAGTAGTCCCTGCTCCAAAAACCTTCAGAGAGACTTTCAGGAGAGAATTTGGGGAAATGAAAATGCTAAATCAGAAATTATGGACCAAGACTGTAGAAGTCCAAGTCCCCAGGAGAGAACAAAACTGAGTATGTACACATGGAGAGCAAGGCTGCCTCTGCTGTATACAGAAGGGAAGGAGAGCTGTGAATAATCTGAAAGCACCTTCTGTCTTCTGAGCATTAAGAGTATTAAGGAAGAATATGTATAGTCGCAAGGCAGCAACCTGGCAATGGCTCCCAGGACAGAAGACATCAGAGAAGCTTCTGCATCAGAAAGGAAATTGGGCTCCTTGAATTGCTGCTTATTTACTATGGATTTTCTAGGTTCCTGATCTCTTTCCCTCTGACATCAGCAGCATTCATATGTAGGGTTTCCTCTCCCTTGCCCAGAACAGAGTCTTAAGAAAGCTGCTCAGGTCAGAGGCAGTTTCCCAAACACCCTTTTCAGAAATAAGTCCAAAGCTAGACCAGGTGAGATGCCAAAAGGCTGTTCCTCTGGGGGTTCTGAAGCAGCTGGTCTGTTGCACACTGGGAAAGGGGGTGCTGAGATAGATGGTGAAACCAGTCAGTTACAACAGGTTCAGCCTAAGCCAAGCTCAGAAACTCAGGACAGTCCTAGAGATAGGAGTCTCTCTGGGGAGAATCCTGCTGCTTAAAAATTGGAATGGGATCTAGAAAAACAGATGGTCACGAGGCTACTGAACTCTCATAAGGCCAACAGGGCATCAATCTTGCAATGCCAAGATCACATGTCAGGTTGTCCTAATTGCCCTTATGCACCCCCATGCTTCCCTCACCCATCTTGGCTCACACCCGGCCTACAGTCCTCTCTCCAACCAGCAATACACCCCCCTGCTCTCTGTGGCACAGATGAAATTTCATCTCATCTCCTTTAAAAGCCTCTCCAGACTGAGTCAGCAGACACTCATGACCAAATAATTCTTCCTGCATCAAAGATCCACTACCCCCATGTGTACATGAAAACGAACAGATTGAAGGGGTTCAGTATTGGGGTTGCAGGTCCCCATAACCTATACTTTCTGAGGCACAGATGTAGGCCAGCTCTGGGCTATGTAATTTTCTCACCTGGGGTGGGGTAGGGGAAGAGCTCTCTGCCATTCCAAGTGCACAGATCAGTGACTCCTTCCACAAGTACTCCCACCCTCACGAGTGCACAATCAGAAAACCAGGCACCTTAAGCAGTGGGTGTTTGCAAGGCAGCTAAGCTACCTGATAACAACCCAAAGCCAGTTAAGTTTCCTTTTCCTTCATCTATTCCTTCAAAACACCCCAGCTCAGAGAGAGGAGCATCCCCAAAGGCTGCTTTCTCTAAGCAGAGCACTGTGTGTGCATGTGTGCCTGCTCAGTCGTGTCCAACTCTGCAACCCCATGGACTGCAGCCCGCCAGGCTCCTCTGTCCATGGGATGCTCCAGGCAAGAATACTGGAAGGGGTTGCCATGCCCTCCTCCAGGGGATCTTCGTGACCTGGGAATCAAACCTGCATTGCCTGCATTGCAGGTGGATTCTTTACCAAGGGCTCCTAGCACCTTGGGAAACCAAGAATTCCATCCTTTTCTAAAAACAGCAGCCTGGGCACCAAACAGGAAGCTGAAAACTAAGGCTACCAGCACTCCAGCCCTCTATGGTGGCGGGATCCATGGAGACTGGGCAGGGGGAGGGAGCGCTTGACACCCAGTGATGATGACACCTTCCTTCCTTCAGCCTGGAGAACAGATTCCAACAGAGACCAGGAAGCTCTCAAACCACCCAGCGCTGCCCAAGGCTGCTCCTGGCCACATCTGCAGGTCCCGTGACTGGTGGCCCTATGGCACCAGCCCCACCACTCAGCTGCCATGGAGACCTCTTAGATTTCCTCCAGCGTCACCTTCAGATGGGATAGTTAGTGTTAGTTAGTCAGTCGTATCTGACTCTTTGTGATCCCATGGACAGTAGCCTGCCAGGCTCTTCTTTCTGTCCATGGGATGCTCCAGGCAAGATACTTGAGTGGGTAGCCATTTCCTTCTGCAGGGGGTCTTCCTGAGTCAAGAATCGAACCTGGGTCTCCTGCATTGCAGGCAGATTCTTCACCGTCTAAGTCACGAAGGAGGCTCTTTAGATGGGGAGGATCGTGTAAATGGATGTGGGTATGCTAACTCTGCTCCAAAAACAGCATTAGATGCACCTGCTTCCCCTGTGGAGATGGGAGGCCATGCATGGCTAGACTTTAGGCTCTTTCTTTCCAGGTCTGGGAAAAGCTGAGAGCTGGGGAGGAGGAGCCCGTCCACACCACCAAAGGAAATGTGGTCTGGGGTCCCCAGGGCAGCACTGTTTCCAGAGGCCAAGGGCCCTGGTCTCCAGCTGACGAGTAAATCCCAGTGGCAGATCCTGGTAAAGAGGTACCGTAGCAGCTGATTCAGACTAGTGGCTGCTTCTCTTTATCCAGGGAGCCTGTTGTGGTTAGTAACTGAAAACCCAGAATCTTCCAGCCTTGGGAAGAGAGCAGGTCATCTACAGGAAGCATGACCAGTCACAAAGAACAAAGGCCGGGCTGGCTTTTCAGTTGCATCTGATATGAACCCTTGTGACAGCTGCAGAGGCTCCCCAAGCCTCACAAGGACAACAAATCCCTGCTCAGATCCTTATGCTGAAAAGTGTGACTGTCAGCTATGTATCTCTATTCCTAAAGAGCATGGGATGCTATGACGAGGATGAACTGTGAAGTTCCCGAACTCACCCCCCTCTAACTATGATATGCCTTTTAACTGCTACTCCAGAAATCTATCTCACTGCCTTGAAGCTTCAAGCAAAGTCCCCCTCTTACTGTAGGCATGGATTTCCTCTTTCTTCCCTCTTTCTGTATGGTAATTTTTAAAATTTATTTATTTTTGGCTGTGCTGGGTCTTTGTTGCTGCGTGGGGTTTTCTCTAGTTGTAGCGAGCAGGGGCTACTCATCATTGCATTGCACAGCCTTCTCAATGCAGGGGCGTCTTTTGTTGCAGAGCATAGGCTGAAGGGCACCAAGCTTCAGTAGTTGTGGCACTTAGGGTCAATAGTTGCTTTTCCCAGGCTCTAGAGCACAGGCTCAATAATTGTGACCAATGGGCTGAGTTGCTCCACAGCATGTGGGATCTTTCTAGATCAGGGATCAGACTCGAGTCTCCTGCATTGGTGGGAGGATTCTACCACTGAGCCACCAGGGAAGCCCCTATCTTAACCATTTTTAAATATATAGTTTAGAGGTATTAAGTACCTTCACAGTGTTGCACAACCATCACCGTCACCCATCTCCAAAACTTGTTCAGCTGGTCCTCCTGTTTTTGAAAAGTTTGATTAGAACACCACCAAACTCATTTGTATACATACAGTACTGGTCTATGCTACTTTCAAGCTCCGGCAATACTTATGGAGTTAAAACAAAGATCAGATCAGATTATACACAACATCCAAAACACTTACTATCTGGCGCTTTAAGGGAAAAGGTTGCTATCTCTGCTCTAAACCAAAGCATAAGGAATTCCCTGGTGGTCCAGTGGTTAGGACTCCATGTTTTCACTGCCAAGAGCATGGGTTTAATCCCTGGTCAGGGAATTAAAATCCCACAAGCTAGGCGGCATAGCCAAAATTAGAAAAAAAAAAAAAAAGTATTTACACACACACACATTGGATTTATAGTTTAAAATAGTATTTGCTTAACTACCACTAACACAGCTTCTCCTAGCTCCCCACTAAAATACCTATCAAGATACAGAGAATGATAAAACTCCCCCAAATTACTTAAAACTTAGACTGATGGGCATCCTACTATGATTATCTGGGAGAAATCTCCATTAACATTAAAACTAATGCTGAAATGAGGAAAAAACAATCTGGAGCCAAGTCTTGCAGCAGAAATCTGAAACAAGACAGTAAAACATTGAGTGGTTATACCACAGTCAGCCTCACAGCTTAGCAATGGAGAGTTCATCTCACAGCTGGGGCAAAACCAGCCAGGCCTCCACTCCAGGGCTACCGTTTGCAAGGGAAATCAACAACTCCCCAAGCCGGTCTATATCCACTTGGAGACTCCTCCCATAAACCAAAAGGGCTGAAGTGATTGCTTTAGTGCCTTCACACTGCATTCTGGAAATGGGAAACTTCACAAGTAAAACTCAGGTACCAATGCATATGGGAGGCTGCAGTTCTTCATCCAGTTTATATGTTCAGAGTGTCAGAGAATCTAGTAAGTAGGAATAAGCAATTCCATATGGGTCCAGCAAAACCCACCAGATGAAGCTGTTAGACACTGGGAAACAGGCTGGAAGCTCAGTGCATCAACCTGGCCACCAGGAGTGGGGCTGAGAAGGGGTTCTAGCCAATACCAAAGAGAATATGAGGAGAGTCAAATGAAATCCACATAATCTATGTCTTTAACAAAGCCTAAATCAATCTTCCTTCAAATATGCATCAACATACACCACAGACTGCATGCTTCCTATGAAAACCTCTAGCAGCAGAAGGGAAATGTATAGCATTCTGAAGAGTTTGAAGAACCACAAAAGCCTTCATTTAGTGTCGGAACCGGAAGAAATATTTTAGAAAATTGCATCCTCAAGAGAATACAAGAAAACATGAATTCTATGAAATAGGTATAGAAAGCCATTGGAATAAAACATATCAAGAAAGAAAGATAACAAAACTGGACTGAAAAGAGAGTTTAGCAAACCAAGGAAGAATTACAAAACATATTGTAGCAGCAGAATTAAACTTCACATTGGAGATGGCAAAGAGCCAAATCTATCAATTCATAATATGGAGGCCAAATCTGAACCTCTCCCAAGTATGCAGAGGAAATGGAAAGCTGACCATAGAAATGTGACAAATTATTAGAAAATCTATTAATGTAACAGATGAAATGGGGAGATCAAAGGAGAAAACCCAAATGAACCTCTCAATAGATTCTCAAAAAACATTAGCCAAATTCAACAACAATTCCTGATTTTATAGTTCGGGGTGGGGGGTGATGGTGATTTTAAAATAAGATAATTCTTTAACATTATAAAGGATGTTTTATTTTAACCAATAACCAACATCAGAATTAAACGTGAAAACACTAGGAACATTTCCATTAAAATCAGAAACAAGGCAAGAATTCCTGCCAATACTACTATCATTTAACACTGTCCAGGAAGTTCTAGCTAAAACAATCAGGCTTGAAAAAAGTTTTGCTCATTAAAAGAAGACCAAGTTATCATACCAGAGTTGATACTTTTAATTTCCAAAGTAATCAAAGTGAAGTAACTGAAAAACTACTAGAAGAGTTAAGCATGGTGGTCAAATATAAAATAAACATATAAAATCAAAATCTTTCCTATGTACCAGTAATAATCAGTTTGAACATAGAATAAATCATATCACAAACTATAAACTCTCCAGAAATTACATTAATAAGAAATCTGTGGGATATACAATCTGCACACATCTCTAAAGAACATACAAGAGAACTTGAATAAATTAAGAAATCTACCTTGTCTTTTCTTACATAGACTCATTATGGTAAGGACATTAATGAAATTTTATATTTAAAGTAATTCCAATCACAACAACAGGATTTGGGGGAAGAGTCTGTCAAAAACTTTTTTTTTTCCTTTTTTTTCTTTTACTTTATTTTACTTTACAATACTGTATTGGTTTTGCCATACATCAACAGGAATCTGCCACGGGTGGGAACTCATGACAAAAACATTTTAAGTTCATCTGGAAGGGGAAAAAATGGTTCAGATGAGCTATGAAAAAAGTGTAAGTAAAGTAACAGTCTGGGAAGAATGGTGAAGAGAAATCTGGCCTGCGAACTGTTGCAAATACAAGAGTCTGAAACTGGTGGTGAACCCAACAGAGACACTGACGGAATGGTATAACAAGCCATCCGAATAAACCTCAGTGTCAGGGAGGAAGAAATTTTCCTCTGGCCTTCTGGGTTCTTCTGGCTAGTCTAAGAATTCAATTGACGTGAGACCAATTAACAGGAGAAAATCATAAAAAAGTTTAATGACATGTATACAAGGGAGAGACCCAGGAGAACTGAGTAACTTGCCAAAATAGCTGAAACCCTCAGCGTAAATACCATCTTAGAGAACAGATATGTGAACACAGCAAGAGAAGGAGAGGGTGGGAATGAACTGAGAGAGTAGCATTAACATATACACACTACCATGTATAAAACAGATAGCTAGTGCTGTAAAACACAAGACGATCAGCTTGGTGCTCTGTGATGACCTAGGGGAGTGAGATGGGGAGCAGGGTAGAAGGCTCAAGAGGGAGGGGATATATGTGTATTTATAGGTGATTCATTTCATTGCACTGCAGAAATACAACTCTGCAAAACAATTATCCTCCAATTAAAAAAAAAAACATCCTATGACAAACCATAATGGAAAAGAATATTAAAAAAGAATGTGTGTGTATATATAACCAAATCACTTTGCTGTACAATAGGAATTAACATTTTAAATCAATCATATTTCAATAAAAATAAATAAAGACAAAACAGGATGATAGAGGTAGGGGTTTGGGACTTAAAAGGGGAGAAAGGCAAGTCAAATGGAGATGGGAAAACAAATGTTTGGTAAACAAATGCTTGCTGGGCCATGAAGAGAATGAGACACAGAAAACTCAGTTTCCCCCACCACACCTAGCTCATGCTCTGTAGATTATCTCTGGTGAGAGCAGTATGTCAAAAATCAGCCCTTTATTATACTTGAGGCAGCTAAGAAGGAGGTAAAAAGGAAGACTTTCTGAGTCTTCTGTTAATCTTTAAACTAAGAACATATGTAAATTAATCCTCATGCCACAGTGACGGGGTGGCAAATTTTGCTCCCCTATGCTGGCATATATAAGAATTTATGTATGATAAAAACGTAACAGCAGTAACCATAGGGAAATAGTTAATCAACAAACAGTGCTCAAATAAATGACAATTTGGGCAAAAATATTCTACATCCCTACCTCATACTACGTACAAAATGAATTTTAGATGAACTGACAGCTAAAATATTTGAAAACAGATTAAAAAGCTAGATTGTCTACCTGATCTTAGAATGGTAAATCTCTTCAAGCATAAAAGCACTGGTAAAAGTAACCACGGTCTGAAGGTGGTACAGAAACCAATCAATGTAACCAATAAAAATGTAGAATATACATCAAAAGCATTGTCAACAAATTAGAAGGCAGTCCGGGAAAAACATTTACTGCAAAGGTGATAAAGGGTTAATACTCTTTATATATGGACAAGTCATGCAGATCCACAAGAGGAGAAATAATTTTATATAAAAACAAAAATGACAAAAAAGTGACATTTCACAAATTAAAATAAGTAATGTGTAATAAGCATAGTATGCATCTGTTGGAAATTTTCTATAATGAAATTTGAAGCAGAAAAAAAAAATGAGGAAAGGGCAAAAAGAAAAAGAAAAGCTACCAGAGGAGCTGGGGAGTACCTGCTCTCTTTCCTTTTTTTGGGTGGCAAAAGAGAATCTAATTTATTAAGAACCCAAAAGGCAGGCTGATTCATATTATGCAACAGGGTATTTTCCCTAAAGGTAACTGCAAAAGGTACCTTTTTTGAAGTCAGTAGCAGGAGAGAAAGCACAGAATGGCCTCTAAGGATATAATACTCAAACTTGAGTGGGAGAAAGACTTCTGTGGCTTCGATGTTGAAGATGGTAGATAGCTCTTTAGATGAGAATCACTCAAAACAGCCAAATGAATAAAAAGAAAATGGCTCAGACTCAGAGACATAGACCAACACTGCCTGTACAGACTCGATACAACATGCATCCACAGCATGGAAGAGCTGGTAACGGGATGGGGGATAAGGGGCCAAATGCTGCCAGGCTGGCATTCTAGGACATGGACATCAACCATGCCCAAGGTTGCTGCAGTGGAGGCTCCATGTTTGAGGGACATGTTTCTCCCTTGGGCAGCCAGTTACAGCAGCTGACTAAGCAGGTCACATGTCAACTGTGGGGCACATAAAGGGAGCACTCTGGGACCCAGCCAGAACACTGGGGAACCATCATTCCCTCTTGTCAAGTGCAGCGTGGGAACCCTGTGGAGAGTTCCGCCCCTTTCCCACCCTAAAGAGAATTGCCAGCCCCTGCGCAGCACAGTGCTTGCAGCCTGCTGGGCACACCATACCCCTTTCCTGCAGTGACTGGGCATGCCTCCATGAAAAGCATGCCAGCCCCTGCTTCGCTGGGAAGCAAACAAACTCACGTGTGGCTGACACAGCAAAGGGCCGCTAGAAAAAACAAGAGATGGGTAGGTAGCACTAGTCAATGCACCCACAGCAGGGCCTGTCTGTGTACACTGAAATTTATGAAATTTTAAATCAGATCATGGTTGTTAACCCTTTCTTTCAATAGTACCAGAAGAACAGAAAATACTCTCTTAAGCAACATAAGGCAGTGATTAGGAGCACTGGTCCTGCAGTCAGAGAGATACTGGATCAAATCCCACCTACACCACTTACAAGCCACTTAAATCACATAAACTTTCAGAGCCTGTTGTCTTGGATCAAATCCCACCTACACCACTTACAAGCCACTTAAATCACATAAACTTTCAGAGCCTGTTGTCTTGATCTGAGGGTACCGTTTGTACCTCCTACATAGGTGTGCTGGGAGGACTAAATGAGATATCCATGTTAAATATTCCCCACCTTGACTACACACAATAAACCCGATTAAAAGCATTAGCAGGAAGAGGAAGAAAGGGAATCCTGACTCTGCCACTATGTAATCTTCAGTTCAGTCGCTCAGTTGTGTCCTACTCTTTGTGACCCCATGAACCGCAGCACGCCAGGCCTCCCTGTCCATCACCAACTCCCAGAGCTTACTCAAACTCATATGTCCATTGAGCCGATAATGCCATCCAACTGTCTCATCCTGTCGTCCCCTTCTCCCCCTGCCTTCAATCTTTCCCAGCATCAGGGTCTTTTCCAATAAGTCAGTTCTTCGAATCAGGTGGCCAAATTATTGGAGTTTCAGCTTCAGCATCATCAGTCCTTCCAATGAACATTCAGGACTGATTTCCTTTAGGATGGACTGGTTGGATCTCCTTGCAGTCCAAGGGACTCTCACGAGTCTTCTCCAACATCACAGTTTAAAAGCATGTAATCTTAGCCAAGTTATCTAAAATCTCTTGGCCCCAACTGATTTATTTGTCATGTGTATAAAATATACTCCCTATCTCATGACATTAGTTGGAGGGTTAGATAAGATCCTTTAAGACAAAGTCCTTTAAAAACAGTAAACGGAGCTGTACTATTAGAGTTATCTACTTTCTAAAACAATGATTTTCAACCTCACACTGCACATAGTATTTTCACAGTGGAATAATAAGTACCCATGAAAAATTATGTGTATGGTTAAAAACTTGGATGAATCTCCAAGGAATTATGCTAAATTAAAAAAAAAAAAAAAGCTAATCCCAAAGGTGACATACTGTATGACTGCATTTATATCAACATTTTTGAAATGACAAATTTAAAGACATGGTGAACAGATGAGTTGCCAGGGGTCAGAAAAAACATGCAAGTGGGAGGGAACGAATTTGGCTTTAAAAAGACAACAGGAGGGATCCTCATGGTGATGAAACTATTCTTTGTATTGACTGTATGTTTGTGATATCATAGCACAGTTTTGCAATAGGTTACAACTGGAGGAAACTAATTAAAGGGTATATGGGATCTCTCTGTATTTTTCTTATAACTTATACATCATAATGATGTTTGTTATATTTTATTTTACATATCTTCTCAAAATATAAAATTTAATTTAAAAATGATGTGAGCAATGTGAGTACATGATAATAGGGGAAAACCTGTGATATCATCAAGTGAAAAAAAGCAGAATAAAAACTATGATTAAAGAAGACAAAAAGTAAAGAAATAAGCATAAATCTTGAGAGATTAGGCAAAAAATAGGAAAAGAAAATAAATATAAAAAGTTGAAAATTAAGTAAATATATATATGAAAAGTGAAAGTGAAAGTCACTCACTCGTGTCCAACTCTTTGTGACCCTATACAAAGTCCATGGAATTCTCCAGGCCAGAATACTGGAGAGGGTAGCCTTTCCCTTCTCCAGACATCTTCCCAACCCAGGAATCAAACCCAGGTCTCCCGCATTGCAGGCAGATTCTTTACCAGCTGAGCCACAGGGGAAGCCCCCCTCCCCAAATATATATATATATATATATATATATATATATTAAAAAAATCAAAATAAGGTAAAAGGGATAAATATATCCAAAACCAGGTTCTATAAAGCCACCAAAAATAGATAAAAGTGCTTACTAAACTGACTAATATATAAAATGAGACAGAACATAGAGTCAGAAAAGACTAAGCCCAAGAAAGAAAAATATGACTACAATGAGGAGAAAGGCTTCTTTAAGTACAAAACTATATGCTCAACTAAATTCATGGCAATATTTTTGAAAACGTAGAATAGATAACTCCTCAGTTCAGTTCAGTTCAGTTACTCAGTCGTGTCTGACTCTTTGTGACTCCATGAGTCGCAGCATGCCAGGCCTCCCTGTCCATCACCAACTCCCGGCGTTCACTCAGACTCATGTCGATCGAGTCGGTGATGCCATCCAGCCATCTCATCCTCTGTCATCCCCTTCTCCTCCTGCCCCCAATCCCTCCCAGCATCAGAGTCTTTTCCAATGAGTCACTCTTCGCATGAGGTGGCCAAAGTACTGGAGTTTCAGCTTTAGCATCAGTCCTTCCAAAGAACACCCAGGGCTGATGTCCTTTAGAATGGACTGGTTGGATCTCCTTGCAGCCCATGGGACTCTCAAGAGTCTTCTCCAACACCACAGTTCAAAAGCATCAATTCTTCGGCACTTAGCCTTCTTCACAGTCCAACTCTCACATCCATGCATGACCAATGGAAAAACCACAGCCTTGACTAGACAGACCTTTGTTGGCAAAGTAATGTCTCTGCTTTTCAATATGCTGTCTAGATTAGTCATAACTTTTCTTCCAAGGAGTAAGCGTCTTTTAATTTCATGGCTGCCGTCACCATCTGCAGTGATTTTGGACCATACAAATGATCAAAATGTACCCCAAATGATTTGAATATATGATTTACCATATAAAACACTGGAAAGGTGATTAAGGGTCTACCAATTGAAAAAGGTACTGAGACTTCATATTTGGGCTTTACAGTTGAGTTTTATCTGATCTCAAAAAACAAACAAACAAAAAAAACCCACATAATTTCTAAGGGTAGTTAAAGTATTCCAGGCCAGAGAAAAGAAGAAAATTCTGCAGTTCATTTTATGTAACCTACATAATTTTAATCCTTATACCTGAAGAAAAGAATCCAATAAAAAATGACTCCAATCTCACTTATGAATACTGAGGCCAGGCTCTAATGGCATTGAAACATGTATACTATCAGATAAGAAATGAATCACCAGTCTATGTTCGATACAGGATACAGGATGCTTGAGGCTGGTGCACGGGGGTGATTCAGAGAGATGATATGGGGTGGGAGGTGGGAGGGGGGTTCAAGATTGGGAACTCATGTACACCCGTGGTTGATTCATGTCAATGTATGGCAAAACCAATACAGTATTGTAAAGCAAAATAAAGTAAAAATAAAAATTAGAAAAAAAAAGATTGACATAGAATCCAGCAATGTATCAAAATAGTAATATATTATTTCAGTAATGTAAGAGTTGTTCAAAACCAGATATCTAATTACATAATTCACTATATCAAAAACTTAAAAAAGATGAGAAATCATTGAAAAAGCATTTGACAAAACACAAAAACATTCCCTTTTAAAATATCGCAAAGTAAATGTGGAAACTACTTAAAAATACCAACAGCAAATATGGAAAAACACAGAAAACATTTCTATTTAAAACTGGTTATAGACAAAGTGGCCCACCAGCATCGTTTTTATTTAATGCCGTCTTTGAGTTTCTAGCAAAAAATAGAAGAAAATTAAATAATTAGAATAACCATTGGAAAGAAAAGATAAACTATCCATTCCAGTATTCTTGCCTGTAAAATTCTATGGACAGAGGAGCCTGGTGGGCTACAGTCCATGGAGTCACAGAGTCCGACATTACTGAGCACAAACAAACACACAAGGCCCCACCCTAAATCCAGGGTGATCTCATCTCAAATTCCACAATTACATGTGCAAAGATAGTTCTTCCAAACAAGGTCACCTTTGCAGGTTCTGGGGTTACAACTTGGGCATAACTTTGGGGGCCACTATTAAATCTGCTGCAATCTGATAAGAAAAAAAAGATAAAACTAAAATAAAAGTTACTGGAGCTAACAAGACAATTTGGTAAAATAGCTAGATATGAAAAGTATTTTTTTAATTAATAAACTTTTTCTATTTTAGCAAGAGGCATTTAGGAATGGAAAGGAGGACAATATTGCACTCCTAATGAACAAAAAAGCTCTTAATTCTTTAGAATAAATGTATCAAGAATGGTATAAAATAAGATCTGAACAGGAGGAAAGAAATAACCATTTCTTAGACAAAAAGAGCTATGTATTTAAAAAGTGATTCTCACAAAATTGAAATATAAATTTGATGCAGTTCTAATTAGAATCACAATAGGATGGGGTTGGGGGACTGATTAAATGATATTAAAATGTATATAAAGAAAAAATGCCAATGAATAGCCAAAATAAATATTTTTAAGCTAATTTAATCTAATCAACATGACTATGGTAAATAAGACACAGATAAAACAAGAGAATTCATAAATGGATCCCTGTATATAAAAGGTTTAATGACAAAGATAGTAGTTTAATTTACAAGGGAAAGTAGGAATTACTTAACATATTCTGCTACTACCACTGGTTATCCATCTTTGAGAAAACAGTCTCAACAAAGACTGGGAACCCAGAAGCTATAAAAAACATTATCATATTTGGATATGAAAAAAAGTATGTAGAAAAAATTATGTGGCAAAATATACGATCAGTAAAATCAACATATACAGATTTGGGAAATATGTCTGTAATAAAGATGGTAGCCTGAGGGCCAATATCCAAAATATACAAAGAGGCCTTACAAGTTAAAAAAAAATACAAACAACCCCTAGGAAATGGGTAGGTAATATGAGCAGAAAATTCAAAGAGCAAATCCAACTGGACAAAAAATGAGAGAATACTGAAATGCATTATTAGCCAAGGAAATACATCCATTAAGTTGTCAAAATTATAAAAGAATCCTAAAACTTGACGCTGATAGGGATGTGAAAAAAAGGATAATCTCATATATTACATACAAAGAGAAAAAGTGAATTATAACAGCCTGTTTTTATAAATTGATATGGTAACAAATATTTATTTACAAATAAACATTTGTGTGTGTGTATACATGTGTATAAATTGAAAGCACCAGTATATAAGGGCATAAGCACAATGATGTTTAAATTCAGCATGGACTGTAGTGGCCAAAATCTGGAAAGAATGTATATGTTCATTAGTAGGGAAATGGCTAAATAAATTGTGCATCCACAAAATATTTTCTAGCCTTTTAAAAGACAAAGAGCTATACCAAGAGGTTTCACGGATTTTCATGGGATATTGTTGAGTGAAAATAAGCAGGATGTATATATAGGATTCTATTTTTATAAAACAATGAACAAAAACAACAAAACATTTCAAAACCCATTTGTGTGTGTGTGTGTGTGTGTGTGTGTGTATACCTACAAGCATGAATAAAAATATAGAAGAAAACATACTGGTTTGGTAATATACAGGGACAATGTGGAAAGACAGGGCAAAGGCCAAACCAAACGAGGAAAACGAGGGGCAGGGGAGGACTACTAAAACAAACAAATCCAGCAATTATATTTATGTATTTTATATGTACAAACACATATAAATTGAATTAAGTTTAGAAAGGATACAGTAAAAAAGAAAACAAAACAAAAAACAAAATATGGTCTCTGCTTGTTTAAAAACAAGGAGGGCAGTAACCAAAATAATTTCTTGGTAGGATTAGTAATGGTGTTTATTTTCTTTTTGTGTGTGTTTTTGCATTTTCTATAATGAAAATTACAACTCCCATAATAATGAAATAAAAACCAATAAATGTTACTTTTAAAACATTTCACTGAAAGACTGAGTCCATTTTGGGAAATCAAGGGAAGGAAACAGGGTTAAACACCCCTTTCTCCTTAGGAGTTGTCCAAGTAAGAAACTTATGAAATCGGGACCAATCATTACCCCTCATCCAGCAGAAGGTTATTCACCTAAGGCAAGAGAATAAGTGGCTATTCCAAGGAGCTATTTAAAGCAACAAATGGGGTATATTTTCCCCTACCTCACACTTTAATGACTTAGTAAATCAGAAAGTCATTTACGCCACTCTCAATTATCCAAGGATCTGCTGGGCTCTCTACTTTTTGCCCCCTCCCTCTGGTTTGGGGCCATTTCCCTGCTCAGAAACAGCTCCAAAATGGGGGCTGGGGAAGGGGGAAAGAAATGAAATTCATTGGGTCGATTTAGCGTCTCATTAGCAACTCTAATAAAAGGTTTGATAAGCGAAATGGTCACAACTCCTGGTTTACATGAGGCTTCCAGGACTCTTGAGAATTTCATTTAAGTAAACTTGCTTTCAGACAAACACGATTTGCCTGCAATACACTTTAATAGATTTGGATGCTTGTTATTTTAAAGAAAGTCAGGGCTTGTAATAAGGTGATATTTTTCTCTCCTCACTTTAATTTGCATTTTAACAACAACAAGAGCAATAAAAGATAAAAACACAAGAACACAGGCCTTCAAAGTATCCTCAATGGAACAAGAGAACCACAGTACAAAGATCTGTGAGTAGAGGAGGGCTGTCTGGCCGCCAGCAGGCTCTCAAGAGAAACTTTAGGAGGGTGGCAACCTTCCAAGGGAGTATGTCTTGGCCATAGACCACCACCACAAGGAATCGCTAAAAGGGATCTGCCAGAGCTTACCGAAAGCACAAAGGCCAAATCTCTACATAAAACATCTCCCTGTTTCATTGGACCCTTGAAGACATTTGTCTCTTGGGAAGCCCAGACACACAGCATCACAGGTTCAATGTGCTCACAATGTGTTCACCATCCTATTTTACCAAGCAGACAAAGCAATTCAGCAACAGCAACAGGAAAACAATTTGCCCTTACTTGAAGATGACGATTGCTCCTGGACATGGAGGGCAGGCCAGGAGAAAGATCTGCAATGGAAGAAAAATTAATTATGGTTATCACAAGAGATGCTGGACACAGTGAGACAGTGTTACTTTAATAATGCTAATTCTAATGCTACTAAATAATAAAATAACCAAACTCTTACACAGAAAAATATATATATAATATAAAAAACTTTAAAAGACAAGCAAGTGGTTTTCTAAACATGTTTGTGTTTGTACATGCATTTATGTGTGCCTGTCGTGGCTGTGTGTGTGATGGGGAAGGTGGGGGAAAGGGGAAAGAGATGGATGGAGAGTGGAAGAAGTAACTGTTTGGAGGGTAGGAGATGGGGAGAGCTTTTCCTTAAGCCATTTCAGCCTCACTTCCTTTTAACCTCTAGAACACTCAATTTTTCACAACTTCGGTATAATACAAGTAGCCAGGATAAGAAGTTTTTAAACCAGGACAAGTAAAAATGGATTCTGAGCATAGGATAAGCACACAAATACCCTCCGATTTGCCTCCCATGGGGGAAGGTGGGTTAATCAATGATTAACTTTGCCAGATTTAGCAAACAAAAACACAGGATACCAAGTTAAATTTGAACTTCAGATAAACAATGAACAATGTTTTAGTATCAGTATATCCTGGAACATGGAACATACATGTGCTAAAACATTATTCATGATCAAAATTCAAGGTTAACTGGACAGCTTGTATTTTTCATCTGGCAATCCTATTGACTTTGCCACCCCCAGGCTCTTAATTTCCCTTTGATTTTGAAGGGGAGCTGAATTTGCTACCCCATAGTTTGTTTGTTTGGCACAAGGATTATTTTAGGCTGATTGTTTTTAAGAAACAACAGACATAGGAAAAGCTCTGAAAACTGTGTAGAAGTTACCTTTCTGTATAATATATTTACATTTATATGGAAAATCTCCATTTGTTCAGGTGTCTCCCTCTAGGAAAAGGTAACTCTAAATCTTTATACTCTCTCAAGGGGGAAGGCAAGGACCTAAATCTGTGTAACAACCTTACCCTTGTTTACTGCACTCTTCCTGGTCACCTCCAGGAACTGGCCTTCTCCTCCACCCCTACCTCTCAACCACTACCCAACATGTTTATCTTTAGCTAGAGATGGTATTTAAGGTGGTAGCTTAGGCCATTTCAAGGAGTTCATTTTCCTGGGTCTCCCCCATGTATATAGGAGGTATACATATTATTAAACTTCCATTGTTTTATTATTTTATTATTAGCTTCCTGTTAATCTTACTGTGGAGGGGGGGTGTGTCTCAGCCAGGAACCTAGAAGAGTAGATGGAAAATTATTTTTCTTCCCCCACATTTGATTGGTTTGTTTCAAAGCCTGACTAGTTGGCTCCTCTTCTATTCTCCCTGCTCAAACCAAACAAAAAGAACCTGATCCTTCTAAGAGACCATCAGTTCCATGCTCCTTGGTTTGAACTAGCCTTAGAAACCCACAGCAGTGGCAGTTTGACTGCACCAAGTCAAACCTTGTTTGACTTTGCTCAAGGGGGACAAAGAAAGCCCTGCAGAGCAGTTGTACAATGTGCAAATTCCTGGGCTCTCCCCATGAGGAATGCTGATTCCATAAGTCAGGGGTTCCAGGAATCTGTGCATTTTAACAAAAGCCCTAGGAGATTCAACTATTCTAAGCAGCCAAGTGTACTCAAGGTTTGATCAAAGACATTCAGCAGGACAAAAGATTGACCAAAGAATGAAACTCATGTTTATGGAGTGACTTCACCTACGGCGACATAATGGTGCAGATTTACAAAATCATTGCTATGTGTTCCTCTCTTGTGGTGAGCATTTATGAATAGACATTATTGGCATTATGGGCCGGTTTGGCTTTGTCCCGGGTATCTTCTTTATATTCTGTTCTTCAGTTCTCTCAGAATCTACATTTAAAAGGAAAGGGTACTCTAAGGAAAATCACTCTAAGTATAGATACCTGAATCCCTGCAGATTAAGAGAAAGAATGGGGAAGAAAGGGTCCTGAAAGGAACACAGCCGGGAGTCCATCACTCACACAATACCTCACCAGAGAACCCACCAAGAAAAAAATCCATTGAGAATGTTACTTTCCCCTGTAGATCAATTTGATTAAAAGTGCAAAGCCAATGATAATTACAGGTCCACAATCCTTTATTTGCAATCGCCAAATCCAAAAAGGTCTAAGAAACAGAACGTGGGGTTTGGTTTAAAAAAAAAAAAAAACTAATTTGGTAGCAGACGTGACATGATCTGAGCTGAGGCTCTTTATAGACTGTCTTTATTCCATTTATGGTGAGTATTCATATGTTTTCCACAATAAGAATGCACTTTGATTACAGGGTGCTGTCCCAGATCCCATTGGCAGTGTCTGTAAAACACTCCACACTCTCAGTATTGCCTTTCTAAAATCCAAAATATTCAAGACTTCTGAAATACATCTGACCTTCATGGTTTGGGATAAGGACTGTCAACTTGGAATTTCAATCACCCAAACATGAACTTAACCCCACTTCCCCACCCTACCCGTCAGAACAGTACAAGAGAGAAAGAAACCAAGCTGGTGTTCTTTACCACTGACCGGGAAGCAAAGTTACTCACCTTAGGCAAGGGACCAAGTTGGAGGCTGTACATAGTTACCCAGCATCAGGCCATCAAAGGCTACACTCAGAAGCTACAGTATACAGAAAGCAGACAGGGGCCCCCAAGCACCTTGGAAAGAATTCTTCTGGAGTCACCTAAGAGTCATGCTAGCAATCTTTCTGAGCTTCTGGAATACCCTAGATACTTCCAACACACTAAAACAGAGAAGCAAAAATGCAACACGCCCCCCTGACCCCACTTTTCTATATACACATCCGAGGAGATAAGCAGATTCTTGGGGGAGGGAGGGGCAATTTCCCTGTAACTGCCCCATTTGGCTGGTTCAGATCCCCTATGTCCCTATACGGGGGAGCCCAAAAACCTCCTGAAGAAAGCAAGCCTCCAGTCCCAACTTAATCATGGATCTGATTTCTTTCGAGGCAGCCCATCTAGTCTTGACTCTTAAGTGAGTTTTCCAATAGTTACTTGCCTGTGGTCATGTCATTTCCAACCAACACACTGGCTTTCCTCATCTTGCCTATCTATCCCCAATACCAGGATAGAGGGTATCTTCTCCAAGCAACTTTTAAAATCAGATACATGGAGAACATCAAAAAAGCAGGCTTGAAAAAGGACCCCGACCCCATTCTATTTCTTTTCCAGTAAACTTATGGTCTCCTCTGGCAACTTCCTAGATTTATGGCACTAAACCTCTCTGCTTTGTCATGCTGGAGCCACATCCATAATCACCATCAACCAAAGGATCAGAGTGAAGATAAGATGTTAATTCAGAGGCCCAAAGGCCCCCAGCATTGGCCCAAATATCGCTGCTCTCTTCTTTGGTTGGCTGCCAATGGCCTCCAAATTTTGTTGGCGTGTGTTTTAGCCTAGCAGACGGAAAGCTAAACTATCTCTTCAGCTGCAAATAGAGTGGGAAGAGAGGACACTTGAAAGCGCAAACAAAGAGGGCAGGAAGATGAGAAGGCATCTGAGTACATCCCAGCACCGCCGCGGCACTTTGTCTTCTTGCTGCCATCTGCCCGGATAGGCATCTGAAGAAAAGAGCAGGGAGCATAACAGAGAAATGCTACTATGCCCTTCCACTGACCCACTGTCTGGGAGGCAAGCACGGTTTTGTTATGAAATCCCACTTTACAGATGGAGAAACCCAGGGGGAAGGTTCTGATGAGGTTTCTGGCAAGAACCCAGGTCCCGTAATAAACTCTCAACACTTTTCACCTCACACCTGACATGGTCCCAGCCTCATGGGGGATTCTCTTCTTTAGACTCTCGCCCTGTCCCTCAACTCCCACAGCACACATGGAGTCACCCCAGGGTCGTCACATCTGTACCACAACACAGCTCCTCCAATCTCCTCCTTACAACCTGAGACATCTCAAAACACAGACCTGCCTGGGCAGCAAATTATATTTACCCAGATGGGTTTCAGGGATTCAGAGTCCAGCATTCCCTAAAGACAGGCTCACGTTACATCCAACCAGCTTCATTCTCCTATCTACTGGGTGCTGGCGATTCTCAAATCCTTACAGAACTGAAGTCTTTTGGGGCTGGTTTTTCCTGGAAAAACCTGCAGGTTCCATTCAAAAACCTCACTCTCTCAGCTTCTTCAGGAGACAGTGACTCTCTGTTATCTTGCCCAGAAACTCGAAAATTTCGTTTTTTCCTAAGCACATAATCTAGGTACCAGCAGCTGTACCAGCTGATCCTCTACCTCGGAGACACTCTAGCTCCAGGTTCCCACCTTCTCCACCCAAGCTCTCAGCATCATTTGTCCCATTTCCTGTTCTTGTTTCTGTTCCATGGTCATATTAGCCCCAAGTTCACTGGCATCAATACCCTGTTCCCTGTCGAATTCTGCTCAACCCCAGTATCACATTCATTAACCCCTCATGGTCATAACACTGAAAGAAGGTAATTTTTGTTCATAGGAAGAAGTGTTAGTACTATGAGAAATGTAGGCGGGAAGAATGGCCAGTCACCAAGACCATCCTAAGTGAGGGGCTAGCCAGGTTAAGCAGTGGAAGGACGAGAAAACTAAATCAAAGGGAAAGAGAGTGATAGAGGGGCAGGAGAGTGGCATTTGGCTTGCAACACAATCTTCCGAGGCCGAGCTCCAGTTCTCTTGGCTCCACCACCTAGTAGGGCACCCATCTATTTGGGGGTTCTTAAAGGAATGCCTATAAACATAACCCACTCTTGGGGCCTCATCTTCTCTCTCCTTGGACTGATGAAATGATTTTCACTGGTTTCTTGCCTCCAGACACACTGCTGGTAAGGAGGATTGCTCTAAAATGCATCTCTGATCTTTCCTTTAGAATCCTTTAATGGCTGGCCAGTAACTACAGGAAAAGCTCAAGCTCCTTAGCAAGGCAGGCAAGGCTTTCTCTACTCACCCTGCTGATCTCTACAGCTTGCTGGCTTCGGGCACTGTCCCAAACTGTATCTTGAGCCTATTCCATGTCATAAACAGGCTTCAATAATCTCATTTTCTAGTAGCTTCATTTTATTCAACTATATGGATATGCAACAATTTACTCAACCCATCTCTTCCTGTCACACATGTAAATTATATCTAAATTTTCAGGTCCTTCACTATTTAGTCTACATTTTATAGTAGCAGCCTACATTTAGTTGGCAACCCACTCCAGTATTCTTGCCTGGAAAATTCCATGGAAAGAGGAGCCTGGTGGGCTACAGCCCATGGGGTCATGGAAGAGTCACATACGACTTAGCGACTAAACAACATTTAGTAGTAGTCTACATTTAGTATTTGGTCTCTCACTAGAGTGAAAATTTCTAGGTCTTCAAAGGGAATATGGATTTTAAGGCTTTTTAACCTACAATTCTAAACTGCCTTCCAGAAAATGTCTTTGAATTTGTACTCCTGCCAGCAACATATGAGAAATATGTTTCTGCTACAGCCCGGCCAAGAGGTCATTATCAGTTTTAAAAGGCAAAACACTAAAAGGGAGCAGAATTTGCCACCGTCAAATATGTCTCTTTGTCATAAAGACTATTTTGAGCTTGTTTAAAAAAAAAAAAAGCAGCAGATACAGGAGACACCCTGAAAAATCAAGTAGAAGAGATTATTTTCATAAGAGATATTTGCATTTATAAAGAAAATCTCCATTTGTTAGGGTGTCTCCTCTCTGTACAAGGAAGAGAAGAAAGACTGAATTTCTAGAAACTCTTATGACTAGAAAAGGCAGCAACTTCTGCATACAATCTTACTCTTGTTTACTGTGCCTCTCCTGGTCACCTCCAGGAACTGGCTCCCTCCACCCTTTTGTCTTTAGCTGGAGATGGTATTTAAGGTGGTGGTTTGGGCCCTTTTCAGGGAGTTACTCAGTTTTCCTGCATCTTTCCAACACACACAGGAGATACACAAGTTATTAAAAGTCCATTTGTCTTCCTCTTGTTATTCTGTCTTTTAGTACAGGGGAATCTCAAGCCACGAATGTAGAAGGGTAGAGTGAACATTAACTTTACTCCCCTACAACGCGCGCACATGCGCACACACACACACTTACTTCACTGCTTTAATGTGCGTGCCTCAGATTACCAGAAATATCAAACTATTTTTTAACATGAGTTTGGCCAGCCGTATTTCTTCTATTGTGGCCTTGCCTATTTTTCAACTGGTGTGTTCTTTTTCTTTATTGGGTTATAAGAAGCTATTTATGTTTTAATGCCATTTAATACAGACCCCTTGACATTTATTGCAAATATTTTTCCCATGTTGCCATTGTCATAGCTCCGGTTATGGCAGTTTTATATGGAAGTTTTTGTATCTTTATGTAATTAGATATATAAATTAGATATTTCCTTCATGGTTTCTGTCTCTGATGTCATACTTTGAAAGTTATTTACAATCTTGGGATTAAAAAAAGAGTCACCAATTGTTTTCGTAATATTTTAAAATTTTAAATCTCCAAATCAAAAATTGCATTATTGTTCATCCTACTCACTCTTCCAGAATGGCCTTCTCATCTTTCCTCTTTCGGCTACCTCTTATTTAACCTTCAAATAACAAAAGAAAGCATCATTTCCCCTTGTGCATGCTTAGTCACTCAGTCAGGTCCAACTCTTTGTGACCTCATGAACTAAAGCCTGCCAGGCTCCTCTGTCCATGGACTTTTCCAGGCAAGAATACTGGAGTGGGTAGCCATTTCTTCCTCCAGGGGATCTTCTTGACCCAGGGATCAAACCCATGTCTCCTACGTCTCCTGCACTGGCAGGCGGATTCTTTACCACAGAGCCACATGGGAAACCCATGATTCCTTCTATCCTCCCATTAATTCTTTCTGCTAATTTTTTCTGAGAAATTATCTTTTTTGTCAGTATAAGGAACTGACAAAGAGCCTTCTCTCAAGGATTTAGACAAAAAGGAAATTAGAGCACCTACTGACAAACTCTTGGGCTTCAAAATCAACATATAATGTATTTAAAACATAGCAAATGCATTTTAAAGCTAGAATGTTCCTAGACTTGAAAGACCAGTTTGTAACCTGTTTGAATTATCCCCAAAGAAAGAATGGGGTTGACCAAACACTGAGGTACAGAATAAAGAAAGTCACAAAGGCATATATATTTGGCAGTTTCCACATCCAAGGGACCAGGAAATCTTAGCTTGTAAATCTCAAGTTTCCTGGTCCCAGTGCCAAAATCACCCCTATTAAAAGAATGGAAGTGGAGTAGGGAGCATTGCTAAGCGGTGAATATTATGGGCTTTAGAGTTAAGATAGATTTCGGCCACTCACCAGCACTGTAACCTTGGATGAGAGACTGGAGGAATTTTTATCTCTAAAATAGGGATAAAAATAGCATCTATGTCTCATGAGGTTTTGGAGAGGATCAAATGAGATAAAGCAAGCAAAACACTTGGCACAATGTCTAGCACATAGCTAGCACTCAATACATAGTAGCTATAATTATTCTGATTGCAAAAGAAAGTCCATCCCTACTGTGAGCTACATCAGCAAGAGCTTCTATTAAACTTCCAATTCATCTAACTTCACTTGTTCTATTCACTTGTTCTTCACTTGTTCTTCCCCTGCTTGTAGTATAATATGCTAATATGGTATTTGGCTTCCTTGTCCAGCTGCCTACAAGGAGAGAATACTGAAACACTCAAGGTGCAGTTTCCTCATCTGTCAAATAGGGATTACATCAGTACTATCTCATAAGGTGGATATGGGGATTAAATGTGTGAAGCACTTAGTGTCTGGCATGTTGTAAACAATAAAATAAATATGAGCTACTGATAGCATCATCCTTCTTGGTTGCGCTTTCTGTTGTCCACTCACTACAAATTCCATCCAGGCCCACAGCAATTTCTAGTTCCCACACAAAGCCTTCTCCAATAACTCCAGATAACACCTCTTTTTTGTCCAATGGCCTCTACAACTCATTAGGTACTTAATTTTATTTAATTGGGGCTATTAAATGGTTTCCCTATGGTTGCACAAAATGCTATAATAGACTGAGAGCTAGGATTGGATTATCACTTGTTCCCTCCTGACAAATTTGAAATTGGCATAGATGAGTCATTGAACAAAGCCCAAAGTTGTTTGTTGGGTAATCAGGGCTCTCAACAATGTGGCCCTCAGCTGCCTTGCCAGTTGTATTTCCCACTATGACTCAGGTTTTCACCCTGAACCTCAGTTTCTACATTCTAAAATACAAAAGAATAACAGTGCTTGCCTTCAAAATCTTAAACTCAACTATTGTTTGATGCAGATAATAAATGCTTTCTACATATTTCCATCTAGATGGCACATAGGTATCTCATGCCTAAATCTGAACTTGCCATCTTCTTTTCCTAATCTCTTCCCTTGCTAACTGCTCCCTCAAAAAGTGGAAGAACAAGGACAGCTGTTCCAATAGTAGAATTCCAACTGATCTGAGAAAGGCAGAAGGCATGAGGGAAACAAAATTAACATCAGGTAAACAGTACAGCAATAAGTGAGGCAAGAACCATTGGTAGAGGCTGACGAGTAATGCAAGATTATCATTTTTGCACTTGTTAATTACAAAAGAAAATAGTAACTTTTTGGTGGAAAAATTTGACAGGAAAAGATTAGTTAATTAATTTCACCAATAATAACACATATCATCATGTCCCCCGGATATGATGTACCAAGAAGGGGATGACATCACTTCTGTGGCATTTCTGCCCAATGACTTAAATCTAATCAACAAAAACAAAAGCAGGTAAGTCCAAATAAAGAACACTTTACAAAGTAACTGACCAGTACTCTTCAATATTGACAAGGTAATAAAAGATGGAGACTGAGGAACTGCGATGGATGGAGGAAATTAAGACGACCTAACAACCAAATGCAATGTGGGATCCTGGATTTCATCCTAGAACAGACAAAAGATGTTTGTGGGAAAAACTGGTGAAATAGGAATAAAGTCTATAGCTTAGTTCAAGTATCAATGCTAATTTCTCAGTTTTAAAGATTTTATCATGGTCATGAGAAATGCTGGGCTGGAAGAAGCACAACCTGGAATTAAGATTGCCGGGAGAAATAGCAATAACCTCCGATATGCAGATGACACCACCCTGATGGCAGAAAGTGAAGAGGAACTAAAAAGCCTCTTGATGAAAGTGAAAGAAGAGAGTGAAAAAGTTGGCTTAAAGCTCAACATTCAGAAAACGAAGATCATGGCATCCGGTCCCATCACTTCATGGGAAATAGATGGGGAAACAGTGGAAACAGTGTCAGACTTTATTTTGGGGGGCTCCAAAATCACTGCAGATGGTGATTGCAGCCATGAAATTAAAAGACACTTATTCCTTGGAAGAAAAGTTATGACCAACCTAGATAGTATATTCAAAAGCAGAGACATTACTTTGCCAACAAAGGTCCATCTAGTCAAGGCTATGGTTTTTCCAGTGGTCATGTATAGATGTGAGAGTTGGACTGTGAAGAAAGCTGAGTGCTGAAGAATTGATGCTTTTGAACTGTGGTGTTGGAGAAGACTCTTGAGAGTCCCTTGGACTGCAAGGAGTTCCAACCAGTCCATCCTAAAGGAGATCAGTCCTGGATGTTCATTGGAAGGACTGATGCTGAAGCTGAAACTCCAATACTTTGGCCACCTCATGCGAAGAGTTGACTCATTGGAAAAGACTCTGATACTGGGAGGGATCGGGAGCAGGAGGAAAAGGGGACGACAGAGATGGCTGGATGGCATCACTGATTCGAAGGACATGAGTTTGAGTAAACTCCGGGAGTTGGTGATGGACAGGGAGGCCTGGCGTGCTGCGATTCATGGGGTCGCAAAGAGTCGGACACGACTGAGCAACTGAACTAAACTGAACTGAATACAAGATGTTAACATTAAGGGAAGCTGATGTAAGGGAATATAGAAATTCTCTGCGATATCTTTACAACTCTTTCGTAAACGAAAAATAATTTTAAAATATAAAGTTTTTACACATTACTACTTATAAAATAAACAAGGTTTTACTGTATAGCACAGGGAACTATATTCAATATCTTGTAATGACCTATAAGTGCTTCCCTGGTGGCTCAGTGGTAGAGAATCTGCCTTCCAAGCAGGAGATGAAGGTTAGATCCCTGGGTCAGGAAGATACCCTGGAAAAGGAAATGGCAACCCATTCCAGTGTTCTTGCCTGGAGAATCCCATGGACAGAGGAGCCTGGCAGGCTAAAGTACATAGGGTTCCAAAGAATTGGACATAACAACTAAACAACAAAAGTAACCTATAATGGAAAAGAACCTAACTATATATATATATATATATATATATATATATATATACACACACACACATATATATATGCGTATATATACACACGTGTATATATATACACACACACTTACATAACTGAATCGCTGTACTGTACAGTAGAAACTAACACAACATTGTAAATCAACTACACTTCAATAAAAATTTTAATAAAAATAAAATACAAAGTTTGTGTTTTTTTTTTAAGTACTATTATCCCATCAATTTGCCTGTCTTCAAACCCCAGAGCTATCTTTGATGCTGCCCCTCTATCTCAGGCCCCATATGTAGTCTCTCCCCAAGTCTTGTAACCTTGACACCTTAACCTTTTCAATATATCTCAAATCCATCCTTGTTATCATTTCCTAGTTTCAGTTCAGTTCAGTCACTCAGTCGTGTCCGACTCTTTGCAACCCCATGAATTGCAGCACACCAGGCCTCCCTGTCCATCACCAACTCCCAAACTCATGTCCACTGAGTCGGTGATGCCATCCAGCCATCTCATCCTCTGTTGTCCCCTTTTCCTCCTGCCCCCAATCCCTCCCAGCATCAGGGTCTTTTCCAGTGAGTCAACTCTTCGCATGAGGTAGCCAAAGTATTGGAGTTTCAGCTTCAGCATCAGTCCTTCCAATGAACACCCAGGACTGATCTCCTTTAGGATGGACTGGTTGGAACTCCTTGCAGTCCAAGGGACTCTCAAGAGTCTTCTCCAACACCACAGTTCAAAAGCATCAACTCTTCGGCACTCAGCTTTCTTCACAGTCTAACTCTCACATCCATACATGACCACTGGAAAAACTATAGCCTTGACTAGACAGACCTTTGTTGGCAAAGTTATATCTCTGCTTTTCAATATGCTATCTAGGTTGGTCATAACTTTCCTTCCAAAGAGTAAGTGTCTTTTAATTTCATGGCTGCAATCACCATCTGCAGCGATTTTGGAGCCCCCCAAAATAAAGTCTGACACTGTTTCCACTGTTTCCCCATTTATTTCCCATGAAGTGATGGGACCAGATGCCATGATCTTTGTTTTCTGAATGTTGAGCTTTAAGCCAGCTTTTTCACTCTCCTCTTTCACTTTCATCAAGAGGCTCTTTAGTTCCTCTTCACTTTCTGCCATAAGGGTGGTGTCATCTGCATATCTGAGGTTATTGATATTTCTCCAGGCAATCTTGATTCTAGCTTGAGCTTCTTGCAGCCCAGCGTTTCTCATGATGTACTCTGCATATAAGTTAAATAAGCAGGGCGAGTCCCTATTCATTTTCTTCAACTACTGCAACAGTTTTCCTATCTGATCTCGAGGCCTCCAGTGTCTCCTTCTTCACTCTAGTTCATACAGTATTGCCAGGTTCCTTTTCTTAAACACAACCCTGGGACTTCCCTGGTGGTCTAGTGCTTAGGAATCCACCTGCTAGGGACTGGGGTTTGATCCCTGGTCCAGGAATTAAGATCCCACATGCCCCGGGGCAACCAAGCCCATGTGCCACCTAAGCCCACGTGACACAACTACTGAGCCTCAGCACCCTAGAGCCTGTGTTCCACAACAAGAGAATCTTCTGCAGCAAGAAAAGCCACTTCAATGAGAAGCCCGTGCACCACAACTAGAATTAGCCCCTTCTTGCCACAGCTATAGAAAAGCCCATGGACAGCAAGGAAAAGCCTGTGTGCTGCAGTAAACACTTAGTGCAGCCAGAAATAAACTAAAAAGAAAAAAAACAGAGCACTGATCATGTTATAGACTTCACAAATTTCAGATGATACATTCAACACAATCTCTAGCAAAATCTCAACTGACATCCTTATACAATCTGAGAAGCTAACACTAAAGTTCACAGAGAATTGCAAGGTATCCCAAATAACTAGAGCAATCTTGAAAAGAAGAATAAATAGGAAGACCCACACTACCTGATTTCAAAACTTACTACAAAGGAACAGTAATAAAGACACAGTGGCGCTGGCATAAGGATAGATGTATAGGTTAATGGAAAGAATTCAGACAAATCCCAAAATAAACCCTCCCAACTGATTTTCAACAAGGGGACCAATACTATTCAATGAGAACAGTCTCTTCAACAAATGGTCCTGGGACAACTGGATTTCCACATGTATAAGAATGACCTTTGGACCCCTACCTCACAATTGTCTACAGAATCAACACAAAATCAAGCAAAGACCTAAATAAAAAAGCAAAAACTACAGAATTCTTAAAATTAAACATAATGGTAAACCTTCATGATCCCAGTTTGGCAATGGATTCTTAGATGTGACACCAAAAGCAAGAGCCACAAAATATAGGTAAACTGGACTTAATGAAAATTAAAATATTTTGTGCTTCAAAGCATACTATCAAGAAAGCAGAAAGACAACTCAAAGAATGGCAGAAAATTTTTGCAAATCTTGTCTCTCACACGGCTCTTTATGCAGAATACATAAGTAGCTCTCAAAACTCTAATAATAAAAAGACAAACTATCAAGTTCAAAAGTGGGCTAAGGATTTGAATAGACATTTCTTCCAAAGAAGACACATGAATGGCCAATATGCACATGAAAAGGTACTCAGTATCATTAGTCACTAGGGAAATGGAAATCAAATCTACAGTGAGAGACCACTTCACACACATTAGAAAGGCTAAAATAAAAAAGACAATCACCAAGTATTCATGATGATGCAGAGTAATTGGGAACCTCATACACTGCAAGTAAGGATGGAACATGGTGCCCCAATATGCGAAAATAGTTTGGCAGTTCCTCAAAAAGTTACACACAGAGTTATCATAGGACACAGTAACTCCACTCCTATATACATACCCAAGAGAAATGTTCACAGAAAAACGTATACATGGGAACTTCCCTGGTGGTCCCATGGCTAAGACTCCGCACTCACAATGTAGGGGCCCTGGGTTCAATTCCTGGTCAGGGAACTAAGATTCCACATGCAGCAACAAAGACCTGGTGCAGCGAAATAAACTGGGGGAAAAAAAAAAAAACTTATACATAGATACATGGATGTTCATAGCAGCATTACTCGTAATAGCCAGAAGGTGGAAACCACCCAAATACTCACCAATGGATGAACGAACAGATAAAGGAAATGCGGTATACCTATACAATGGAATATTGTTTGGCCATAGAAAGGAATGAAGTTCTTACACATGCTATGACATGGATGAACTTTAAAAACATTATACTAAGAAAAAGAAGCTAGTCAAAGTAGACTATATATTATATGACTCCATCTCTGAAATGTCCAGAATAGGCAAGTATATAGAAGCAGAAAGCAGAGCAGTCACTGCTTAGGCATGGGGGCAGAACAGGTAGGGGAGTGATGGCTAAATGGTATGGAGCCTCTTTTTGAGTTGATGAAAATGTTCTAATTTGACTGTGGAAATGGCTACACATACCTGTGAATATATGAAAAATCACTGATTGAACACTTTAAGTGGATGAACTATATGGTAATGAAGTATATCTCAATAAACTATTAAAAAAAAAACCTCAGATGGCTCCTTATTCCTTGTTGAATAAAGTCCAAATTCCTTAATTAGGCATTCCAGTCCCTCCCCTTCCCCATCCTCATTTGACTTCCTCCACCCACCAACCAGCTTCATTGTTCACTATCCTTTTTCACAAGCCTTTCTCTCAAACCAAACTGAATTATTTACCACTATCTATATACCCCATGCAGTTTGTCTTTCCCCCTGCTGGTCCTTTTCCCTGGAACTCTCTCCTCACAATTCTTATTTATTAGTACATATTCTGTTTTATACAAGACCCTGTTCAAATGCTCCCTCCTATGCAAATCTTTCCCCATCCTTCAACCCACATATAGTAGGCTTTCAAAACTCTATTTACTGTAAGAATGAAGATAAGTCGTCCTTCCACATGATGGTTCCCACTGCCAGATGATAATCCTCTCGAAGCCACAACTGCACTTCTCTCTTCCTTTCCTAGTTAAAGTAGCAGTTCACAGCTTCAAGACCCCTTTACTAAGTTCCTGAGAATGGTTCCGAACTGCTAGTCTCTACTTCTCCTGAAAACCTTCTGGAGATGAAGCAAGCTGGCGTTGCATTATGCCAGGGCCACCGAGTATAGGTGTGTAGGTTGTGCACTGCACAACCCTAGTGGCGCCATTCAATTCTAGTCTATGTGAATGGCACCCTCTCCTAGGGTTGTGCAGTGCATAGCCATTCGTGGCGGCCCTGCTTGGAAACATCCAGAAATTGGGAGCAAAGCCAAAAAGAGCACTCAATGAGAAGAAATCACATGAACTATATTGCTGGTGAGAAGTGGGTATTTTCCAAACCTTATGAGGAAGATGAAAAAGAACTCAGGAGAATAACATGGTCTTAGCACACACAGTGTTTGTATGGAATGACAAAACAGAAACATCCAAGAGAAAAATCATCACTGATGTTTTTTTCCAGCAGTGGAAAGAGAAAAGGACCCATGATCTCGTCAATACAAAGGTGTGATGTACCTACATGGTCTCTCTGATAAGATCCTTCAATTCTGTTAGGTTCTGATTTTAGGTTATCAAATAAGCACCTGTGTAATTTGGCTTCAGGAACCTTGCTCTCAGGAAAGGTATGACCAGGCTGATAGACACAAGTGTTATGTGTCTATACAGATCTCTCTCCCATCATCAATCCATTCATCTGCCTTGTGGTTAATCAAGCAGTCTTTTATAAAGTTGGGGAGTGTGAAACCAACATGCATAGGCAAGCTGATAAAAACTAGGCTTTAAACCTACCAATCATTTTGCAGACTTAGGACCCAGGTCAACTGTGCCACAATGGCACAGACACCTTCTAAATCCCAGCCAGAACAGCCGGCAACAAGTCCCCCTCTGACTACCACGTCTCAATAGCAAGCAGTAATAAAGCATGCGTACAGGGAGGCAAAAATGGCTGGAAAGATGGACTGTGAAGACAAGTGATCTAGTAGCGGAGTCCAAGTATGCCAGACGATGGCTTTGTTCCTTCTTTTGTCCCCACTCCAGTTTAGTTCAGCCTTCCATTTTTGTATTTGCTCTTCCTGGCATATTTCATTCCACTTCTTCTATCTCCTCCAGAGAATTCCTGAATAACATCCACCCCAACTGATCATTCCTTTTCTGAAAGCCATTTGCACATACTGGTACTATACACTTATCACTCCTTTCTGTTGTAATTAGTAATAGTAGTGATGATGATGACAATGACAATGATATTAATAATAATAATGGCAGCAGCTACGCTTACTCCTTGGAAGAAAAGTTATGACCAACCTAGATAGTATATTCAAAAGCAGAGACATTACTTTGCCAACAAAGGTCCATCTAGTCAAGGCTACAGTTTTTCCTGTGGTCATGTATGGATGTGAGAGTTGGACTGTGAAGAAGGCTGAGCGCCGAAGAATTGATGCTTTTGAACTGTGGTGTTGGAGAAGACTCTTGAGAGTCCCTTGGACTGCAAGGAGATCCAACCAGTCCATTCCAAAGGAGATCAGCCCTGGGATTTCTTTGGAAGGAATGATGCTAAAGCTGAAACTCCAGTACTTTGGCCACCTCATGCGAAGAGTTGAGTCATTGGAAAAGACTCTGATGCTGGGAGGGATTGAGGGCAGGAGGAGAAGGGGACGACCGAGGATGAGATGGCTGGATGGCATCACGGACTCGATGGACGTGAATCTGAGTGAACTCCGGGAGTTGGTGATGGACAGAGAGGCCTGGCGTGCTGCAATTCATGGGGTCGCAAAGAGTCGGACACGAATGAACAACTGAACTGAACTGATTCTTTACTGAGTGCTTCACTAGATGCCGAAAACTATATTCGTGTGTGTGTGTGAGCACGCCCATGCTCATTCACCCATGTCATTTCCAACTCTTGCAACCCCATGGACTGCAGCCCACCAGGCTCCTCAGTCCATGGGATTTTTCAAGTAAGAATACTGGATTGGGTTACCATCTCCTCCTCCAGGGGATCCTCCAAACCCAGAGATTGAACTCACATCTCCTAATTGACAGGCAGATTCTTTAGCACTAACACACCTGGGCAGCCCCATATTCATGTATTCCTCACAGCAATCCTGTGAGGTAAGTGCAGTTCCCCACCCCACCCCACTCCACCTGTTTAAACATGAGGAAACTGAGCTAAGGAAAGGTTAAGTACTTGCCTAAGGTCACACAAGTAAATAAGGAAAAGAGTCAGGCCTTGAATCAGAACTGTCTGGTACCAAAGATTTTGCTTGCAGCCAATCTTACCTTTTGTCTCCCGCTTTGTCTTTTGACGATCTTCATCTGCCACCACTCTCCATAGTGCCTAACACCACGTCAGACACAGAAATGCTCCCCCAGGATATGTATGCAAGGCTAACTCTGTTCCCTGGCCAGAGCCCAGCCCAAGACGCAAGCTGGAAGAGCAGGCAAGAAGGGCAGTGAGTACAGAGAGACATGACCCACTGGGGGGGCCATGGGAGTCCTCTTCCTCTGACTCCTTTAGGGCAGGATAATGCTGCTACCTTGACCTCAATCACAGAAACATTCAGAATAGGATGGATAACCTGGTTGTCTTACAACTCATCCAGACAACTTGGAAGGAACAGAGCCTAGGCCAATCTGTGAAAGGGCTGGGTGCTATCCAGTTCCCTAAAGGAAGGGAACCAACTGTATCAGGGTCACAGCCACTGAGAAGCTATGTGACTATGGTCATGGATTTTGGCAGCAGTGAGGAGCGGGGAGCGGACAGGAGTATTTTTCAAGAAGAGAGCTTTACACTAACTAACTCTCTCTCTCTCTCTCTCTCTCTCACACACACACACACACACCCCTCATTAAACCTGTTTTCTCATCTTTAAAAATGGAAATAAGAATACATACCACTTGAAGCACTGCTAAGGTATAAAATGAGACTGTAATAAAAGGACCTACCACCTAAAGTCTACATTAGTTTGTCCATGCTGGGGTTTGGAGCACACACAGAGATACAAGGCATAGTTCCTGTCTGCAAGAGTTCAGAATGTATGACAAAGAGTCTGATCTAGCGTACTGCCAGCACTCTGTCAACCAGGTATAAATATAAAGCTGGTTGGTAGATTACCCCAATTCTCAGTAGGACATTTTGTCAGATGAAAATTTTGGCAGGAAAGAAGAAAACTGCTGGCAAGAATAAAGGTTGCAGTTTACATCTTTGCCTCCAATCTATCATCCACACCTCCATATTAGAAAACTGGGGAAGGGGACTCTACAAACCGCTATTTTGGAAGTGACACATGTGAAATGTTCTCTTCCTTCACATTTGTCACCATTTCTCATTTGATACTGCATGTGTACGTGCTAAGTCACCTCAGCCATGTCCTACTCTTTGCGACCCCATGGGTAGCCTGCCAGGCTCCTCTGTCCATGGAATTCTCCAAGCAAGAATACTGCAGTGGGTTGCCATCCTGTGTTAAATGCCAATCTTCCCTGCGAGACTGTAAGGTCCTGGAGGGCAGTGGCTGTGTGCTGGTCTTTGTTATAGATCCAGAAACTGACATAATGACTGGAACATTCAAGATGCTCATCAGATACTTGTTGAATGAACAAACCAAACAAACAGATGTCTCTGGTAGGTGCATAGACCTGATTACCTAATCAAAAAAATCACTTTAAAATAGTCAAGCCTTGTTTATGCATAAATGCCTCTCAAGATTTCCAAGAAACTGGTAATGTTGGTTTGTTTCTGGGAAGAAAAAGTAACAGATTATGGGGTCAGGGGTTGGAGGAAATTATACATGCCCTTCAATTCTTTTCAAATTATTTGAGTTTTTCAATAACAACCAATCAAACATAAAATCTGAAGGAAACACACGCTGATGATGAGAGAGACAACTAGGGGATTTTATTTGCTACGTGTCATATTCTTGCAATGTTTCAGGTTTGGATCACAGGCGTGGTACTGCCTTTATGTTGTTGCTGTTGTTTACTTGCTAAGTCATGTCTGAGTCTTTGCAACCCCATGGACTGCAGCCCTGTCAGGCTCCTCTGCCATGGGATTCTCCAGGCAAAAATACTGGAGTGAGGAGAGTGAAATTGCTGTGCCTCCCCATAGGTAAGCTCCTTCTTCAAGCAACTGGAAAGATTTATTTTAATCCTCGAGACTGCCTCAAGCCATTGTTATGGCCCAGACATGAAGCCAGCTGGATAATTGGACTTTTTTTTTTTAAGCAAAGGTGCCACTCTTTTGTATGTGACAGTAATGACACGGCAGTTAGTTAGGTTCTTTAGCTCCTCAAGTTTTACGGGTCACTCTCCTAAGCAGAAAAAACTAAGGTACAGAAAAGTTGATGATATTCTCCTCACCTGTCTAAGACAGTCCAAAACCCAACTGTTTGGCTTTGCTGTTAAAACTCAATGGTTCTAATGATACAAACGAACTTATTTATAAAATATAAACAGATACACAGACAGAAAACAAATTTATGGATACCAAGGGGGAATGCAGAGACATTAGAAAGCAGAGGCATTATTTTGCCAACAAAGGTCCGTCTAGTCAAAGCTATGGTTTTTCCAATAGTCATATATGGATGTGGAGTTGGACTATAAAGAAAGCTGAGTGCCAAATAATTGATGCTTTTCAACTGTGGTGTTGGAGAAGACTCTGGGGACAGCAAGGAGATCCAGTCAGTCCATCCTAAAGAAAATCAGTCCTGAATATTCATTGGCAGGACTGATGCTGAAGCTGAAACTCCAATACTTTGGCCACCTGATGTGAAGAACTGGCTCATTTGAAAGGATCCTGATGCTCGGAAAGATTGAAGGCGGGAGGAGAGGGGGACAACAGAGGATTAGGTGGTTGGATGGCATTACCGACTCAATGGACATGAGTTGGAGTAAACTCTGGGAGTTGGTGATGGACAGGGAGCCCTGGTGTGCTGCAGTCCATGGGGTTGCAGAGAGTCAGATGGTACTGAGCAACTGAACTAAACTGAAGGGGGAATGGGTGATGGAGGAATAAATTAGGAATTTTGGATTAAAATACACACACCGACAAGGATTTACTGTATAGCACAAGGAACTAAATTCAATATCTTATAATAACCTCTAATGGAGAGTGAAGTCAAAGTCGCTCAGTCGTGTCTGACTCTTTGCAACTTTGTGGACTGTAGCTCACCAGGCTCCTCTGTTCATGGAATTCTCCAGGGAAGAATGCTGTAGTGGATTGCCATTCCCTTCTCCAGGGGATCTTCCCAACCCAGGGATTGAACCCAGGTCTCCTGCATTGCAGGCAGATTCTTTAAGGTCTGAGCCACGAGGGAAGCCCAAGAATACTGGAGTGGGTAATCTATCTCTTCTCCAGGGGATCTTCCCAACCCAGGAATCAAACCAGGGTCTCCTGCATTGCAGGCGGATTCTTTACCAGCTGAGCTACCACAAAGATCTGAAAAATACATAAATCTGTATAACTGAATCACTTTACTGTACACCTAAAACACTGGAAATCAACAATACTTCAATTTAAGAAAAAAAAAAAAAAACCCTCAATAGTTCTAAATGCTGAATGCACATTAGGATCTCCTAGCCAGTTAACTGAAAATAAAATCCCAATTCCTGAGGCTCGGTCCCCTAAATCTTGACGCAACTGATTGAGCCTGGGGCCTAAGCAGCATTTCAGAGCACTCCAGGTGATTTCAAAGTACAGCCAGGTTCGCAAACCCCAGTTCTACCCACTGCTGAATACCGTAGTATCTTTCAAGAGCCCTCAGTCGCTATTTTAAAAGTCTTCTTTAAGCAGTATATTCTCCTCAAAAAAAAAAAAAAAAAAAAAAAGGCAGGCCAAAGAAGTCTGTAACCAAGACAACAAGCTCAGAGCACAAAGAGATAGGTCTTCTGTGATTTGCAACCAAAGGAAGCAGAAAAGGAAAAGTAGACACTGAAGAATTGACAGGAAACTAGAGAACAAAAGGCATGGTGTCTGAGCTGCTGCCCAACCAGGCAGCACATCAAACTCCTGCTGCATCTTCCGGGCTGGGTACCTTGACACACAAGCTCTCAAGAAGGAAAGCAGCCCTGGATTAGCAAATGAAACCCTTAAGAACACGCTTTCTTCTTAATTGAACTTCTGACCCCCAAATGGGAATGTCTGCTTTGGCGAAGGTTGCAAACCAATTTCTTTCCTCCAGGTCCCCTCTTGCTTCCCTACCTGCACCCGACCCTGTATTGCGAATCAGTGTGACAATGAAAACACGAAATCCGCATGGGCTTGGAGTTTGAAAAAAAAAAACGTTCTTCCTCTGTATGTGCTCTGACCGTGGAGCTCGGGTTTTGTTCCCAACTAGGGGAGCACTGAGATAGATGAAAGGGCCGGGGATGCTGCAAATTGAAAGCCAAGGAGTTGGCCTTTTGTTCCCTTTTTGCAGTCAGGGGCTATTCTGGAAAGCAGAAATCAAAAAGAAAATACAGCCTGCGATGAGCTGAAATTGGACAAAATGTGATGAGGCATAAATGAAAAAAAAAAAAAGAGGAAGAAAGAAAAGGAAAAAAAAAGGGGAAAGGGAGTCTTTCTTTACCAGAAGAGGTTCTTTTCTGAAAACTGCCTCAAATTACAACACTTTCCACATTTGGTTCACTCCAGGAAGCTTTGCATTGTTACCTAAAACCAAAACGCTTTTTATCACATTACAAGGAGAAACTGAGGCACATGCAAACAGCCCAGAATTTGGTGATGCATGGCTTCAAGAATGTCCCTTCTAGGCTCAGTCTATTTCCCTCAGTCCAGGCAGTTAGACAGACAAATGAGAGTTTATTCAGTGACATTAAACAAGAGGTGTGGAAACAAAACCATGATGGAGCAAAATACTGGCGATTTGAAGGACTACAAAACTATATGCTGCTGCTGCTGCTGCTGCTGCTGCTGCTAAGTTGCTTCAGTCGTGTCCGACTCTGTGCGACCCCATAGACGGCAGCCCACCAGGCTCCTCCGTCCCTGGGATTCTCCAAGCAAGAACACTGGAGTGGGTTGCCATTTCCTTCTCCAATGCATGAAAGTGAAAGTGAAGTCGCTCTCTTAAAGTGGTGTAAGGAATGACATTCATTATGCTATTGGCCTGCCAGTCTCCAAGGACTTTGCGTGGCCTGATGGAAGAAGGCTTAACCTCTCACAAGTCTCTGAGGTTGGCTTTAGGGCTTATGATATTTTTAATTAGCCACCTGTTAGCGGTCTTCTTCACCAGGGAGAAATACTCAGCCTGATGGCAGACTCCTGGAGTGTGTCCTACAGGAAGGTAGATGGGAAATGAGCTATGCTGCCCTCTCCAACCAGCCACATACCTTCCACAAGAATCCAACCTTGGATCACAGGCTTTACACCTAGAAAAGCCCTTCTTTCCCTTCCTCTCCAGGGACCAGCAGATGGGAAAACTAAATTCCTTTGAACTTTACTTACGCAAAGTTTACTTAGTGTGACCCATTAGGCTGTTTCCTTTCATTCAGTACTATGGCAAATTCTATTCTGAGCAGAAGAAACACACAAGAATCATAACCAGAAATACAAATAGCATTAAGGTCCCTATACAATTCTTAACAGATGACACAGGGCCCCAAACCAAATGGCCGAAAGGCTACTTCTAGCTCTATAGGAGCTCCTTAAAAGTAATAATAGTAATAACAGCAACCACCACCACCTCATTTATCAAACCACATGCTTACCAATTAAATGCTCCAATGGTATAAAGAGTCCTAAATGGTATTATCATCACACCAGCAGAGTGATTTCAGCAAATCGCATAATCAAGAAATACCCACTGAGCATTCAGTCATGTTCTACACCCTGAGCAGATGTGCAATCCTAGCATAATAAAGAGCCATCTGTTAAGTCTCAACTGCATAAGCAGTGCCTTGGGTAAGTTGGACTCCCTGCCCTCTCCCCAGGCCTCACATTAATGAACCAAACTGAAATTAGAGAATGTACTTTTTGCATTCCTTCACCCTTCTGCTTCCCTCAGTCTATCACCAGTAATGATCCTGGTCAAGTGATTCGAGACTGCCTGGAATATCCACAGAAGGGGAAGCTGTTTCAATGCATGCAGACTCTATTTATAGAACGGATACCTCTGCAAGAAGATATAATGGCCTGGGAGTCAAAGGCTTTAGATTCTATTCCCAGGACAGCTGCTAACTAAAGGACAGACTCAGGCAAAAGACTGGCCCTTTCTCAATCTCAAAGCCCACATCAGCACTGGACCAGATCTGTGCTTCTCAGAACCACGTAGCTGCCCATGGGTATGTCTCAGCAGGCAAAGAGAGGTGAGGCAAGTGATTTATGATGAATAATAGAGTACTGAAGTTGGCTGCAGTATGGTGACTGCAGCCATGAAATTAAAACACGCTTACTCCTTGGAAGAAAAGTTATGACCAACCTAGATAGTATATTCCAAAGCAGAGACATTACTTTGCCAACAAAGGTCTGTCTAGTCAAGGCTATGGTTTTTCCAGTGGTCATGTATGGATGTGAGAGTTGGACTGTGAAGAAAGCTGAGTGCCGAAGAATTTATGCTTTTGAACTGTGGTGTTGGAGAAGACTCTTGAGAGTCCTTTGGACTGCAAGGAGATCCAACAAGTCCATTCTGAAGGAGATCAGCCCTGGGATTTCTTTGGAAGGAATGATGCTAAAGCTGAAACTCCAGTCCTTTGGCCACCTCATGAGAAGAGTTGAGTCACTGGAAAAGACTCTGATGCTGGGAGGGATTGGGGGCAGGAGAAGGGGATGACAGAGGATGAGATGGCTGGATGGCACCACTGACTCAATGGACGTGAGTCTGAGTGAACTCCAGGAGTTGGTGATGGACAGGGAGGCCTGGCGTGCTGCAATTCATGGGGTCGCAAAGAGACGGACACGACTGAGTGAGTGAACTGAACTGAAGGTGGCAAATTATTTACACATCTATTCATTTGTATCTTATCCCTCCTCTAGCTCACTTGCAAAACACTTTTTGCCACATTATAAGGAGGAATTAAAGCTGATGTAGACGCTTTCATATGCTTTCTTGGATTGGAGGGCAGAGGTGAGGTATGGATACAGCAGTTGCAAATTCTACACAACCCAAATATTATCTTCTTATTTATGCAGCCCTCAGCTTAGTCTGTTGAGCACACGAACATCCAACATGGGTACAGCAGCTACAAAAAGGCTGAGAGCGCCTGGGCTAAATCATTCATTCAACCTGCTGTATTCTGAAGAAACCACCTCCTGCCAGGCCCCAATCTAAGTACTGGGGAAATAACAGCAGGTTAACCAAGACATGGTCTTGGCTTCTGTGGAGCATTTTGTCTGGCAAGAGGGAAAGGAAGTGACATAAAACACACGAATTAAAACCTATGATCAGAATTCTGAGAGCCTGTAACAGAGCCACCACTGGGCAGCAGGTGAGGGAAGGAGGCTGCAGAGGGAAGAGTGTGGGTAAGGTTTCAGTGACCCAGAGGTTACAAAAACATGTTCAGTGAACCCAAAGCAGCTCCTTTTGCCTAGAGAATAGAGTGCGAGGGGAAACCCATAAGAAATGATGCTGGAGGCATGAGCAGAAGCTAGATCACACAAGGTCTGGGAAGCCATGTGAAAGACTTTGAATTGTTCCCTCCCATGAGTCCCTATGATTCTGCTCAGAGAATGCAACTCGGATGTGTGAATATATGCCAAGGATCACAGGTCTGAAACTCTGGTGCTTTTTTCCCATAAAAACATTGTTAGGGAGACTTCCCTGGTAATCCAGTAGATAAGAGTCCACCTGCCAATGCAGTGGACATAGGTTCAATCCCTGGTCTGGGAAGATTTCACATACCATGGAGCAACTAAGCTCATGTGCCACAGCTACTGAACCTGCATGTTGCAACTACGGAAGACCATGCACCTAAAACCCATGCTCCACAACAAGAGACACCACTGCAATGAGAAGCCCAGGCATCACAACAAAGAGTGGCCCCAGTGCAATTAGAGAAAGCCCACACACAGCAACGAAGACCCAGCCCAACCAAAAATAAATAATAAAAAACACTGTTTGGAACCCTGCTGAGGGGCTGAGGGACTCTACTTCCATTCCATTCCAGATTAAACAGGCTTTTGCCAGCTGGTCTGGGAACCAGAACCCCAAGAATATTGTTTCCACGGGAAAATGCAATCTGAATTCTAAACAGATTTCCAAAGAAACCTTTGGAACAAAACCCATTCAACAGTTGTTGGGGAATGCTTGGAAAGCAATGAAACATAGGACCTTGCTTTCCTCCATGGAGCCAGTGTTTGAAAAAAAAAAAAAAAAAAGACTGAACACTACAACCACTGTCTTAAAATAAACACAATATCCTCACTTTGATTAGTAGGGTTATACTTAGGTACAACCATTGAGTGGCACCATGTATTCATATACTTCAATTACCACAAAACCCCAAATATGTGGCAGATGACTGGCTACTTCCAATCTAAATAAAGACAAGGCAGAAATGGAGAAGAGGGTGGTCTCGTTAAAAAGAAACATGGATGTAAACCAAGTCAGTAACTTCTACACAACATTCCTATGTCTGTGCCTCTTCAGGCAGGAACTCAACAAATATTGAGATGCTGCTGCTGCTGCTGCTAAGTCGCTTCAGTCGTGTCCGACTCTGTGCGACCCAATAGACAGCAGCCCACCAGGCTCCCCTGTCCCTGGGATTCTCCAGGCAAGAACACTGTAGTGGGTTGCCATTTCCTTCTCCAATGCATGAAAGTAAAGAGTGAAAGTAAGTGCCATCTAATTCTGTTTAGTCAGTGTCTCCACTTTTCTTCAATTTCCTTTCAGTAGAGAATCCTTACCTATTAGCACTCAGAAAAACACTTCCTCTTCCCACTTTCACATGGAAGAATGACCTACTTCCCCCACCCACTCATTCAGTCTAACAGTAAGGGAAATGGAAGTGGTGGTAGTTTCCCAGAACCACCCTCCAAACCCCCTCAGGTCATTTTATGGAGCAGTAATTCTCCAAGTTCAGGGTGCATAAATATGACCTGGAGACGGGTGAGTCATATCCCCAGGTCACCCCCCCTCCCCCTTACCTGGACTCAACAGGCCTGGGGAAGGGTACAGGAATCAACATTTTTAAAAGGCATCCAAGGTAACTGAGGCAAATGGCTTAAAAACCAAACCTTGAGAAACTCCACTGTGGAAATTCTAGCCAGCTGAGTCCCCACCCCTGAGCTCAGTCATGTCCAACTCTTTGTGACCCCATGGACTTGATAGAATTCTCCAGACCAGAATTCTGGAGTGGGTAGCCATTCCCTTCTCCAGGGGATCTTCCCAACCCAGGGATTGAACCCAGGTCTCCCGCACTGCGGCACATTCTTTACCAGCTGAGCCACCAGTGAAGCCCTGAACTGAGAATACCAGTTGCCAATCAGAACTGGCTGGGTGATCTGATGTGAGACAGTGACTGAGGGCAAAATGGACACAAGAGAAGAAAACAGCATCCCAGTCAGTGTGCCCCCAGCTATACTTTAGTTTTTAAAAATCCCATATTTTTACTTTAATCCAAGCAGATGGCACTGCCTTTCCAGCAATCTCCTCCTGGCACCAGAAAAGGAACTCAACAGAGACCATTTAGAAGGAAGGTATAGAAGTGGGAAGAGAAACAATGTTAATTTGCTTGGCCCTGCCCCAACTTGCTCAGCCTCCTTACCTCTCCTGATGGTTGGTTTCCATTTCTGGAACTCTGCGCTGCTGTGGCAGAGAAGAGAGGCCAAGGTGGGGCGGTCTTCTCTGACTCACATTAATGTTTTCCTCTATTACATGAATAATCAAGAGTTGACTGGAAAGAGGAATAAACCAAAGGCAAATATTCTACTGAGAGGTTAAATAGGATAAAGAAGGCCCCCTGTTGGTTGAGAGATGTGAGGTGATAAATGAACAGTCAGAATCCCTGCCTTTTTTCATTTTCACTGTTTGCCAGGAACACAGATTTAAAACCCATAACGTCAGCACTGAGCCTGAAAGAAATAATCAGGTATCTGTTTTTTTCCACTGTTCCTCATAATACCCAGAAGAGTCTTCAGCAGTTCCTGTTAACCCTAAAAGCCTAAATGTTAACCAACTGTTGTTGATTCAGCCCCAAATTTACAATTGTGGACCTAGATCTGGTCTATTTTATTGTGGTAAGAACATTTAACATGAGATCTATTCCCCTAACAAACTTCAAATGTACAATAGAGTATTGTCAATTATAGCGCAATGTCATACAGCAGAGCTCTAGAACTTGTTCATCTTGTATAACTGAACCTTTATGCTCACTGATTAGCAATCTCCCAGGCCCTGGTAACCCTTCCCTCCCAGCTTCAAGTAACCACCATTCTACTCTGATTCTATGAAGTCGACTAGTTACATACCTCATGTAAGTGGAATCATGCAGTATTTGTCCTTCTTTGACTGGCTTACTCCACTAACCATAATATCCTCAAAGTTCACCCACGTATCATGGCATATGACAGGATTTCCTCCTTCTTTAGACTGAATAGTTCCACTGTGCATTTTTATATTTTCTTTATCCATTCATCCATCGTTGCATGGCATTCGGGTTGTTTCTGTATCTTGGCTACTCTGAATAGTGCTTTAAGAACACTGGTTGGCTAGGTATCTTTTCAAAAGCCTGATTTCAATTCTTTCAGCTAAATACTCAGAAGTGGTAAGTAATTGCTGGCTCATATGGTAGTTCTATTTTTGAGGAATCTCCATACTGTTTTCCATAGGAGTGCACCATTTTGCATTCCTATCAACAGTGTACAAGTGTTCCAATTTCTCTACATCTTCACTAACACTTATATATATTTTTCTCGCTATTATCAAGACATGGAAAGGCAAGTGTTGGTCTGACCATTTTTACTGAAAGAAAACAGTCCTACTCAAGTTGACTCAACAAAAAGAGAGGTTTATGGTAAGAAAACAGGTATTCCATGAGAATCTGTGTGGGATAATGCTTGGCCTTAGGGGATCTGGAAGGCGGTTCTAGGTCCAAGGTGGTTACGAGGAACAGCTACCCTGTCTCTCAGGGCCTCTTCCCTCCTCTTACTGTTTCCTCATGGCTTCTCTCTCCTCATAGCACCAGCTTGGACTTGACCTGACATGCCTGCTTCCCTCCCTGTCATTTTTTGGCTCCTGTCCCAGCTGCTGCTGCTGCTAAGTCGCTTCAGTTGTGTCCGACTCTGTGCGACCCCATAGACGGCAGCCCACCAGGCTCCACTGTCCCTGGGATTCTCTAGGCAAGAACACTGGAGTGGGTTGCCATTTCTTTCTCCAATGCATGAAAGTGAAAAGTGAAAGTGAAGTCACTCAGTCGTGTCCGACTCATAGCGACCCCATGGACTGCAGCCCACCAGGCTCCTCCGCCCATGTACTGGAGTGGGGTGCCATTGCCTTCTCCGCTCCCAGCTGCAAACTGTCTTATTTAGTCTCTCAGCTTCCCAATTCTAATTTCCTAGGAGAGGAAACTGAATGGCCCAGCTTATCTTATCAAGCTCATACTGCATCCCAGGTGACCCACTGGCTGTTTGGGGGACAGGTGGCCACTCCCAGTCCAGTCAGCCTAAGGCAGGGAGGCAAAGTCTCCGGCACAGTTCACGGCTACTGCCTCCTCCCATCCCAGCACAGCGGGCAGGAGTGGTTTGCCTTTGAAGGTGATATGGATCCAAAAGCACAGTAAAATATATATGCCCAAGTCTGAGGCTTTGCATGTAATTTGAAAGTCAATAATATGTCCGCTCATGAGCTTCCAAGACCCATATTTCAACCTTCATAATTAAGAAAAAAGATAGCATCTGACCTCAACATAGGCTTTAGCCCTCAGCTGCCTACTAAACTGACCTTTTTAAACTGGTAAAAAGAATCCAAGTGTGTTTTAAAGAGGAAAAACTTTAGTACTTTAATTAGGCTTCCCTGGTGGCTCAGATGGTAAAGAGCCACTTGCAATGCAGGTGACTCAGGGTTCAATCCCTGAGTAGGGAAGATCCCCTGGAGAAGGAAATGGCAAACCATTCCAGTATTCTTGCCGGGAAAATCCCATGGATGGTGGAGTCTGGAGGGCTATAGTCCATGGGTTGCAAAGAGTTGGACATGACTGAGCAACTAACAAAAAAATAAATAAATAAAAGGCAAAAACACTGTGCTGGCAGCTCCCTGAGATAGACAGGAAAGGAGAAGAAAGTATTAGACAAATCCTGATAAATGGATACCACTGGCCTTTAGCCCATCTCTCTTGATAGTCCTTCAGTCAGCTTGCTTTACACCATATGAGCATCTTATCTTCCTCCAAGTTTCTCCAAGTAGCATGTGAGGTCAGCGTTCAGTGTTAAGTAGAACAAGCGAGCAGCATCACAAACCGACAGATGGCAATTGAGAGCTTATCACTCTGGGATTATTTAATTCCCACACTGGAGAGTAAAGCATTCTGACAGCCACTTCATAATGGCTGTCAGACACTTTAACCACTTTCAGGCTAAACCTTCCCCTCCATAACCTTATTTCCTCCCATCAATTCCCAGATGAAAAAAAAAAAAAATCATAAATGCCACGCCTGCTAAAGTCAATAGCTTTGCTAGTGACAAGTGCCTAGACCAAAGACAACACAAAAACACTGACAACCATGGAGAATAAGAGACCCAACAGGTCAGAACAACAAAAAATCTGATGGTGGCCATTTGTAAAATGAGGAAGAGATGATGAGAAATTAAAAGGTTGCCTTGCTTTGAAAACAGGTTTCTCAAACTCAGACTAAATCCTACTGGAGTTGAAGAGATTCCAAATGGGGTTTCAAAGATCAGAGCTGCAAAATCCTAAAGTCTTGTGAAAGATTTTGATATTTAGTCTTATCTCACAATTATCCCTGAGCAGCTTAGTTTATTGAAGAGTTTTCCTGGAACTTTTAGTAACATTAATTGAGTTGCATCTTATCACTCTGGGTAAGTTGTGGTAGCTCTGGAGGAGGGAGCAGGCAGAAACACACTCTGTTTCTGGTACCCAATAGCAGTTATCTTTTCGTCCCATGAATCACCTATTATCCCATGAGTCACCTATTATCCCTTCTTCAAAATAGCCCTTCAGTCAGAAAACCAAATATCGAATACTAACCCATATATATGTGGAATCTAGAAAAATGTTATAGATGGCCTTATATGCAAAACAGAAATAGAGACACAGACACAGAGAACAAAAGTATGGATAACAAGGGGAAAGAGGGATTGAGAGATTGGGATTGACACATATACTCTATTGATACTACGTGTAAAATAGACAACGGATGGGGACATGTGTGTAGGACAGGGAAACTCTACTTAATGTACTGTGGTGACATAAAAGGGAGGCAAATCCAAAGGGAAGCAGATACAGGGAGCGGATATATGTATATCTTGGAGAAGGAAATGGCAATCCACTGCAGGATTCTTGCCTGGGAAATCCCATGGACAGAGGAGCCTGTCGGGCTACAGTCCACGTGATCGCAGAAGAGTCAGACACGACTTAGCGACTAAACGACAAACATACGTATACGTATGGCTGATTCATTTTGCTATGCAGTAGAAGCTAACATAGCATTGTAAAGCAACTATACTGCAATGCAAACTAATTAAAGAGAAAATTAGCCCTTCAAAATCCCTTATGCTTCTTTCTCATCATAGATATTATACAGCAATTAAAAGGAATGAAGTCACGCTACATGCACTGGCATCTAATTCTACTGCCCAGTGAGGACAGTTTCAGATTGTAAGGAATCAACCCAGTTTTGTTTAAAAAAAAAAAAAAAAAGATAAAAGATCTGAAAGATTAAATACAAGCCGTTAACGATTATCTCTGGTAGATAGGATTATGGAGGATTTTCACTTTCTTTTTTGCCATTTTTCTTACAAAACATGGGCCTGTGTTTCTGTTTGGGGCTTTTTTTTTTTTTTTTTCAATCAGGAAAAAGATATTTTTAACCCTCTGCAGTTCATTGGTAGGTAGTACCAACATGACATTGGTATGCATCTCTAATTTGTAGGTTCTGGAGTGGCTGGAAGGGAAAGAGTACCACAGAAGGGTCTCTTTTACAAGAAAGCCATTCATTCTGTTTATGGAAGTCAGCACTCAGTATGTACATCCCATGAATGTGACAGAAGGCAGTGTACACAGAAGTCAAACACAGTGGCTCTGGAGTCCAGGTTCAAGTCTCAGGCTACTCCAAACTTGTTTTAAGCTTCCTCCTCTGTTGACTGATGATTCTGTACCAAACACTTGGAACATGTCAAGCATATGATGTGCTCAGCAAATGGTAGCTATTCTGAAAGAGTTGTAATTGAAAATCATTTTCATTTAATTTCAGTTATAATGTCTCCAATTTAATTTAAAATACTTTCAGCATAGACACTATAATATGTGTGTTTATTAGTTTTCTACACTGTAGGATAGTTAATTAACATTTAGTGCTATGCTAGAAACCCAGTACCACTAGCTAGCAAGAGTTGATTCTGTGCATCTTTCCCTGTTAGTTTAGTGAGGGCAGATTGTTAACTTGAAAAGGACCATGCAAATTGGCAAATGCTATATATCAGGACTTTTAGTGTTTAACCAGTACCTCACTGTTAACATCTGAAAAACCCTAACTGAGAATACACATTCAAGGGGTGATTAACTACAATTCACGGCTATTTTGAAGAAGGGATAATGGGTGGCATATGGGACAACAAGGTTGATAACTGCTGTTGGGTACCAGAAACAGAGAGCTATTCTGTCCGCTCTCTCCTCCAGAGCTACCATAACTTCAGTTCAGTTCAGTCGCTCAGTCGTGTCCGACTCTTTGTGACCCCATGAATCACAGCACGCCAGGCCTCCCTGTCTATCACCAACTCCCAGAGTTCACTCAGACTCACGTCCATCGAGGCGGTGATGCCATCCAGCCATCTCATCCTCCGTCGTCCCCTTCTCCTCCTGCCCCCAATCCCTCCCAGCATCAGAGTCTTCCAATGAGTCAACACTTCGCATGAGGTGGCCAAAGGACTGGAGTTTCAGCTTTAGCATCATTCCTTCCAAAGAAATCCCAGGGCTGGTCTCCTTCAGAATGGACTGGTTGGATCTCCTTGCAGTCCAAGGGACTCTCAAGAGTCTTCTCCAACACCACAGTTCAAAAGTATCAATTCTTCGGCACTCAGCTTTCTTCACAGTCCAACTCTCACATCCATACATGACCACTGGAAAAACCATAGCCTTGACTAGACAGACCTTTGTTGGCAAAGTAATGTCTCTGCTTTTGAATATACTATCTAGGTTAGTCATAACTTTTCTTCCAAGGAGTAAGCGTGTTTTAATTTCATGGCTGCAGTCACCATCTGCAGTGATTCTGGAGCCCCAAAAAATAAAGTCTGACAATGTTTCCACTGTTTCCCCATCTATTTCCCATGACTTACCTGGAGTGCAAATCAATGAATGTTGTTCAGTTCGAAACTGAGATCTTTAATTAAAGCCCACAATCAAGAACTCAGCAAGGAAAAGACAAACTATCCAGTTTTTAAAAGTAGGCAAAGAACTTGAACAGGTATTTCTCCAAAGACATTAAATGGCCAATAAGCACATTATTGGTTATTAGGGAAATACAACACAAAACCACAATGAGATACCACTTCACACCTACTAGGATGGCCATAATTTTAAATTATAAAATAAGTGATAGCAAGAAGGTGGAAAAACTGGGACCTTGGTACATCACTGGTAGGAATGCAAAATAGTTCAGCTGCTGTTGAACAGAATTCTACAGTTCCTCAAAAAGCTAAACATAGAATAACCATGTGATCCAGCAATTTCACTCCTAGGTACATACCCCAAAGAATTTAAAAAAAGAGACTGAACAGATACTTGCAAGTCAATGTTCATTACAGCATTATTCACAATAGTCAAAGGGAAATAATCCACGTATCCACAGATGAATAAACAAAATGTGGTATATCTATAAAACAGAGTATCATTCAACCTTAAAAAGGAATAACACGTTACATTATGCATGACCCTTAAAAACACTGTGCAAAGTGAAATAAGCCAGACACAAAAGGACAAACATTATATGACTCCACTTATATGAGGTAGCAAGACAGGCATGTTCAGAGAGACAGATAATAGAACAGTGGTTCCCAGGGGCTGGGGGAGGGGAAAATAGGGACTTACTGTTTAATGCTTAATGGTAAGGAGTTTATATTTGAAACGATGAAAAGGTTTTGTAAATAGTGGCGATGGTGGCAGAACGTTGTGAACATAATTAGTGCCACTGAACTATGCACTTCAAAATGGTTACAATGGCAAATTTCATTATATATATATTTACCACAATATAAAAATACTGTAATATATCAAAAATCATTAATTGTATACTTTAAGTGGGTGAACAGTATGGTACATAAATGATATCTCAATAAAGCTTTCTTTAATCCCTCAAGCAAGTCATAGGGAAATTGGGGAGGGGGTGATGAAGGCATTCTCTACCTTGCTTATGGCATATACTGGTCAAAACTTGCAAAACCCTATCCTAAAAAGGGTGAATTTTACTGTATATAAACTATACCTTAATTTTTTTTAATGGATAAAAAGCTATACTCAAATGCTTCTATGAAATCCTTCTAATGGTTTGTTAATTAGAGCAATGGACATTAGAAACATTTTTCACTGGAACTTCTCGGTGCTCAAGATGAGTGGACCAGTTAGAAGTATTTAGACACTCCCACCCTTGCAAACCTTGAACGTAAGAGTTGGCCAGCCCAATGACCTTCACCTCTTGGGAATGACACACTAGGTTCAGGAGTCCCAACAAATCTTATGTATAGACATTTAATGGAGGTTTCAAACGTGCCCTTTAGAAAAGTAAGGTGAATCCTATAGCTAGAATACTGTTACATCTATCTCCAGGGAAACTTTCTCACAAGACAGTGGTTGGCAACAGGAGATGGAATGTCTCTGGGCATACAGATCAGGCTGTCTGACTGTTTACTGCCTGATGATTAATAAATGTTTGTGTGGTAGAATTTGATCTGAATTGCTTCCACTGTAATATCCTGGTTATAGGGAGAGACCCTTATAGCCCTCACCTACCTCTAACTGTTGAAAATCAGTGATACTCACCAAAACAGAATCAAGTAACTGGACAACCAAATTGGTTTATTAGATATCAATTTGCAACAAATATTTTGGGGACTTCTGTACAATCAGGGGTGTGTCTGATTTTGATAGTTTCCTTCGAGTAAAATCAAAACATCAACTTTCCCATTCAGGCTACATGGCTAACAGGGATGAGGGAATAGAAGCTGTTCATGTTTCTTACTTATTTACAAGGTAATCCATTCTGAAAGAGATGGGAATACCAGACCACCTGACCTGCCTCTTGAGAAACCTATATGCAGGTCAGGAAGCAACAGTTAGAACTGAACATGGAACAATAGACTGGTTCCAAATAGGAAAAGGAGTATGTCAAGGCTGTATATTGTCACCCTGCTTATTTAACTTATATGCAGAGTATATCATGAGAAACGCTGGGCTGGAGGAAGCACAAGCTGGAATCAAGATTGCCGGGAGAAATATCAATAACCTCAGATATGCAGATGACACCACCCTTATGGCAGAAAGTGAAGAGGAACTAAAAAGCCTCTTGATGAAAGTGACAGAGGAGAGTGAAAAAGTTGGCTTAAAGCTCAACATTCAGAAAACAAAGATCATGGCATCCGGTCCCATCACTTCATGGGAAATAGATGGGGAAACAGTGGAAATAGTAGCTGACTTTTTTTTCTGGACTCCAAAATCACTGCAGATGGTGACTGCAGCCATGAAATTAAAAGACGCTTACCTCTTGGGAGGAAAGTTATGACCAACCTAGATAGCATATTAAAAAGCAGAGACATCACTTTGTCAACAAAGGTCCATTTGTCTAGTCAAGGCTATGGTTTTTCCAGTGGTCATGTATGGATGTGAGAAAGCTGAGCGCTGAAGAATTGATGCTTTTGAATTGTGGTGTTGGAGAAGACTCTTGAGAGTCCCTTGGACTGCAAGGAGATCCAATCAACCCATCCTAAAGGAGATCAGTCCTGGGTGTTCATTGGAAGGACTGATGTTGAAGCTGAAACTCTAATACTTTAGCCACCTGATGTGGAGAGCTGACTCATTTGAAAAGACCCTGATGCTGGGAAAAATTGAGGGCAGGAGAAGGGGACGACAGAGGATGACATGGCTGGATGGCATCACTGACTTGATGGACGTGAGTCTGAGTGAACTCCGAGAGTTGGTGATGGGCAGGGAGGCCTTGGGGTGCTGCGGTTCATGGGGTCACAAAGAGTCAGACATGACTGAGCGACTGAACTGAATCCTACATTTTTAAAATTAAAGTACAATTGACTTACAATATTATGCTAGTTTCAACTGACAATATACCGATCCAGTATTTTGATACATCACAAAATGATCAGCAGGATAAGTCTAGCTACCATCTGTCATACAAGGTAATACTATTAAATGACTTTTGTTTCGTGGAAGGATTTCCCATTTAATCTGCTGCTCACCTAGGTATTTTATCCCAAGGGTCAAACTTTACCATATGGATCCAAGAAGAAGAAAAAAAAGAAAAGGATGACATTTAGCAGTAGCAAAGATCAGTTTGGGGGCACATCAGAGGCAATGTGGTTATGAGCCCAAGCAGTAGGTAACTTCAGAGGAGTGTGGAGGGAGGTTCAGTGAAACAAGAGAAAGCAAAAACCACCAGAAGGAAGTGAAGGCTTTTTTCTGTTCTTTCTCTCTCTTTTTTTTTATTATATTACCCTGTATTGTGTCATCATGAAGTAACCGTACACAACTCCTTACAATACAGATAAAGGCTGTGGGAACTCACATTCTAACAGAACTAACAGAGTTGCAGTTACAGCTCTGAGGTCTTAAATCGCTAGGGACCTAGATCAAGGGAGACCATGACATGGTTCCATTTCCCTGAGTATTTTATAAAGGGGACATGCCTCGTCATTTCACTTAAAGGAGGTTGATCTTGAGAACAATGACAGCCAATTATTAAGCCCATGTGCCAAAGTCAGGACAGGGTTATAAAAATATAAGCAATGTAATAAGGAACACAGTGGGGGCAGTAAGGAGCAGATAGAAGGAAGAAGTAGAAATGTTCAGCCTAATTGAAAAGTTGGGTAGGGAGAAAGCAATGAGACTAAAAATCTCCTAATGAAGAAAATGAGAAAATTTTCACTGGTCCTTCAAGGAAGTGGACCAGTGGGAACAGAATGGATGGGCTGCCAGGCTGTCTTGGAAGGTTCAAGAAGCACACACCCACAAAGGGCACTCACTAGTGGTGACCAAACAGCTGGTCTCCCCTCACATAGGTGGCCTCTCCCACCTCCCAACTCCAAGCCTTCAAAGCTGGTGTGGATCTGAGCCACAGGAAGACACACAATAACTGGAAACTAATGCAAAAATAAATCATTTGTGTTCTCTGATGGGGCTCGGTTTTGATGGAGTTGGTGAATCACTACTGCCCAGCTCTACCCAATAAAGGACAATCAATAACTCCCTACCCCTGCCAGTAGTTTGCAGCCCCCTGGAGGAGGCAACCTTGCGACACCACTCTCTCGTCACTCTTCTTCTCGTGAATTGCTAATGGCTCCCTGTTACTGACCATATCAAGTCCACCTGTCTCCTCTAGATAGTCCAGCTTGCTGTGCTTTGCCTCTGCTTGGCCTCTGCTCAACCATCTCCCTCCTTGCCCAGCGAAGAGTTCCCACTAGAAGCACTTTCCATTTAGAACCAAACTCACAGCTTCTTCACTTACCACAGTTCTACCAGGATCTGGGCTGCCTTCCCAAAATTCCAAGCAGCCACCATGTCAAGATTACTGTAGATTATTATAAATACTGAGCTTCTCTTAGCCATACTAAAAAAGGGGACTGTACCTTTCAATATTCTGTATGATCCTGCCCTGTCCAGTATGGTAGCCACTACTACCCATGGCTATTTATGGCTATTTCCAACTATTTAAAATTGAATAAAATGAAAAAATATCAGTTCCTCGCTTGCAGTAACTACATGTCACTATCCCCACATGGCTAGGGGCTACTGCACTGGAGAGTACAAATATAAAACATTTCCATCAAAATACAAGCTTCTATTGGCTAGTGGAGTACTAGACTATACACGCAAGAAAGAAATAGCCTAACGTGTGCTAAAATTGTCATTTACCACCTCTTGGAAACCTTGAGGAACCACGTTTAATAAAAAGGAATGTATAGGACTCAGGGATACAGCTCATCATAAGTAATGAGGAAAGCATTCTTATCACTGATCCCAAAGAGCTCTGCAATCACAGGTAATTACCATACTGCATTTTTCTTAGCTTGTTCTTGTGGGGGGGAGGGTAGTCATTGAAGTCACAAGCAGCAGACCTCAGGAACCCTTCAACAAAGCATTGATAGACTAGTCAGACCTCTGTATACTAAGCTCCTTGGTAGGTTCTGGGAACCAAAGGGAGAGCATGACCCAGTCCCTGCCCTGGGAAGAAAGTCCATACACAGAGAACTACGGAAGGAGGCAGAAAGGAATAAAGGCTGTAAGAGAAGGACCTCGGGGCAGAGAGATCAAATAAATGGGAGGAAGAAGGGAGGGCTGCACGGACAGGGAGATGACTTCAGATCTGGATCAAGCTATAAAGGATGAGTAGAATTTTGAAAAGGAGGTTGGAGGATGAAAGGGGAAAACTGCATAAGCAAAGGGGGAACGAGTGCCCAGGGTGTATTTATGGCTGAGTGAGACAAGGAAGAAATATGACAGCTAATAAACAATTCTTTGAAAATTTCCCCAAGCACTCTAATAATCAAAGAATACATTAAGATGCCATTTTCACAAAGATTTTGCTTTAGTGAAAATCTGTTGGCAAGGACGAGATGGAACAGGCTTTCTTCGACGCTGCTGGTGGGAATTAAATGGGTACTACGATTTTGAAAAGCCATATTAAGCTCCTTAAAAACATTCCTTCCCCTTGACCTGATAATTCCATTTCAAGGAAAATGACCTACACAAAATAATCTAAATTATAGAGATTAATGCACAAAGCAGTTTTTTTTGCAGTCATTTATAACAGAAAATAACAGGAAATGATTAGGTAAACTATAATCACCTTATAGAATGGAGTACTATATAGCTGTTAAGAATTACACCTATGACAAATTTTAAATGACATGCAAAATGTTTGTGAGAATGTTATGTGAAAAACAAAATCAGGTTATAAGTTTGGTACGATACAATACATAGTCACAACCATATAAATCAATATGAATAGAAAAAAGAAAATAAAGCAAAAATATTAACATTCTGGTAAGAAGATTGCAGGTGATTTTTATTCACCATACCAGGACTCACCAAACTATGACCCACACACCAAATCTGACCCACTAATTGATCTGTATATAAAGTTTTACTGGAACACAAACACATGTTCATTTCTATACTGTCACTGTCCATGGCTGATTCTGTGCTACAAGAGCAGATCTGAGTAGTAGTGACAAAGACAAAATAGTACCTACTATCTGGCCCTTACATAAAAATGTTGCCAACCCTTGTATCTTTCAAATTTTCCATAGTAAGTAGGTATTAATTTGCAATGGGCTTCCCTTGTGACTCAGCTGGTAAAGAATCCATGTGCAATGTGGGAGACCTGGGTTGAATCCCTGGGTTGCGAAGATCCCCTGGAGAAGGGAAAGGCTACCTACTCCAGTTTTCTGGCCTGGAGAATCCCATGGACTATACAGTCCATGGGTCACAAAGAGTTGGACATGACTGAGCAACTATCACTTTCATTACTTTGCAATAGTTTTCTAAAAGGTGTACTGCCACTTCCCTGGTGGCTCAGATGGTAAAGCACCTGTCTGCAGTGCAGGAGACCAGGGTTCAATCCCTGGGTTGGAAAGATCCCCTGGAAAAGGAAATGGCTACCCACTCCAGTATTCTTGCCCAGGGAATCCCATGGACAGAGGAGCCTGGTGGTCTACAGTCCATGGTATTGCAAAGAGTCAGACACAACTGAATGACTACCACACACACACACACGAACAAGCTAACAACCTCAGATTTTATTCTGCAAGTAACTGGGGGCTCTAGAAGCTTATGAAGAAGATAGGACATGATCTGACATGATCACTAGATCACCTAAGAAGATGGAATTTAAACTGAATGCCAGGCAAAGTCTGTGATTCATCAGCGGCTGTGACTCTGGGCCACTCCCCATTTAAAGGGGAAGATTAACTTAAGATGTGGCTTGTTTCCAAACTTCCTCTTGTGAATTCAGTTCAGTTCAGCTCAGTCACTCAGTTGTGTCCAACTCTGTACAACCCCATGGACTGCAGCACACCAGGCTTCCCTGTCCATCAGCAAATCCCAGAGCTTACTCGAACCCATGTCCATCAAGTCGGTGATGTCATCCAACCATCTCATCCTCTGTTGTCCCCTTCTCCCTCCGCATTTAATCTTTCCCAGCATCAGGGTCTTTTTAAATGAGTCAGTTCTTCGCATCAGGTGGCCAAAGTATTGGAGTTTCAGCTTCAGCTTCAGTTCTTCCAATGAATCTTCAGGACTGATTTCCTTTAGGATGGACTGGTTGGCTCTCCTTGCAGTCCAAGGGACTCTCAAGAGTCTTCTCCAACACTACAGTTCAAAAGCATCAATTCTTTGGCACTCAGCTTTCTTTATAGTCCAACTCTCACAACCATACATGACCACTGGAAAAACCATAGCCTTGACTAGACGGACCTTTCTTGGCAAAGTAATGCCTCTGCTTTTTAATATGCTGTCTAGGCTGGACATAGATTTTCTTCCAAGGAGCAAGCATCCTTTAATTTCATGACTGCAGTCACCATCTGCAGTGATTTTGGAGTCCAAGAAAATAAAGTCTCTCATTGTTTCCACTGTTTCCCCATATAATTGCTATGAAGTGATAGAACCGGATGCCACAATCTTAGCTTTCTAAATGTTGAGTTTTAAGCCATCTTTTTCAATCTCCTCTTTCACTTTCACCAAGAGGTTCTTTCTTTCTTCTTTGCTTTCTGCCATGAGGGTGGTGTCATCTGCATATCTGAGGTTATTGATATTTCTCCCAGCAATCTTGATTCCAGCTTGTGCTTCTTCCAGCCCAGCCATTTCTCATGATGTACTCTGCATATAAGTTAAATAAGCAGGGTGACAATATACAGCCTTGACGTACTCCTTTCATGATTTGGAACCAGTCTGCTGTTCCATGTCCAGTTCTAACTGTTGCTTCTTGATCTGCATACAGATTTCTCAGGAGGCAGGTAAGGTGGTCTGGTATTCCCATCTCTTTCAGAATTTTCCAGTTTGCTGTCATCCACACAGTCAAAGGCTTTGACGTAGTCAATAAAGCAGATGTTTTTCTGGAACTCTTGCTTTTTTGATGATCCAACGGATGTTGGCAATTTGATCTCTGGTTCCTCTGCCTTTTCTAAATCCAGCTTGAACATCTGCAAGTTCACAGTTCACATACTGTTGAACCCTGGCTTGGAGAATTTTGAGCATTACTTTGCTAGCATGTGGGATGAGTAAACCTCCTCTGAGGAAACCCTATGAAATGGTCTCCTGTAATAATGACCAATCAAATTTGCTCCTGCAAGGGAAAGGGGAGGCCATATGCAAATTTGTGACTTCTGCCTGGAGAGACAGTTTAAAAGTTCAGGGTGGTAATCCTCTATTGGTGAAGTTAGTCCTCATCTTCCAAACTTCTTCCTGTCTCCTACTTTTCATTTATATTCTAGAAGGGTACAGGGAGATGATATTGGGTAAAGGGCAGGGATGGGCAGGAAAAGGCATAAAAGTAAACAAAAACTTTTAGACACTTCTGTCTCAAGGGCCCTTAAGGAGTCACTAGATCTACCTACCCTTAGAATATGGTCAAGGCCCTAAATCCTATCTCCAAGGAATATGGTCCTTCGGGTTTTTTCCTTAGAAAGAGGAAAGATGGTTTGTCAGAGAAAGCCTCCTGTCCACAGGTTTTCTGCAGGTTCTCTAAGCCCTCAGCATCTGCCTCAGGCCTGCTTCCCCAGGCGTACTGCAGTAACCAGTTCATACAAACCACTGTTTACTCATTCTCTCAGGAATGAACACAGTGAAAGGATGGAAATGGTCTGAAGACAAGTTTCGTTTCAAATAAACACACTACCAATCATAAAAAAAGATTAATCATCTACAGAATGAGAAACTTCAGACTACCATAATTTCAGGTCTGGAGGCAATAAAAATATAGTAAACAGGTCTCTGGGTTTTGGCTGTTTTTTCTTTTTTCCTTTTAAACACACGATATTTGGGGGCATTTCAGCAAATGAAAGCTGGGAATTTCACTTGGGGCACTTTATAAAACAGAATGATTTGCATGTAACTCTGGTAGCTGTTTTTTAGAAGTTGATTTATGTTGTATTTTATTGGTTCACAGGAGATATTGGAAACAGAATGCACTGAGGTGCTCAATTATTTAACAGATCATACTTAACATTTTATATTTTAACATATACCCAGTGCCAACAATTGTTCTCACGAGCTTTCTAAACCATTAAGCTGCACTCCTCTCCTTCTTCTAAATCAAATATAAGTAATTTGTTGTCATAGCAATGCTTCTTCCCACTCCAAAATAGTTCAATACAGGCTTTGTTTCTGCAGACAACTATCTGTCTACCAAAAATTGGTCATTATCTGCCATCTTCTTGACAAATGTCTTATTAAATTTTGCTGCCTGGCTTCTACAGTCATCAGGAGACTGTATTTCTATGGCACTTTCTAGCACATGTACAGGAAAGGGGCTTATAAAAGCCCTGTGGAATTGCCTGGAAGCATATCACAGCTAAGTCGCTGAGTGACAGCCCATCTCCCCAGTCATGATGACATCGATCCTTTGCATTATTACCCAGCTTAACAGTTTATAGAGTGCTGCCACTCACTCCACTGTACTTAAGGCAGTACTGGGTAATGCTTTCTTATATGCTTCTTCAATTCCCTGCATTGAGTGGGCTATTGAACAGGGCATATCAGTAGTAAGCTACACTTGTTCTGACCTTTATCCTCTAAGGCTAAGTTCTGCTTCTCTATCCTATTGATGAGGTATCTATTAAGCAGCTGAGGGCAATTAAATAAGCTTTGGAATTGCAAATAGATGGAACATCTGAGACACAGGATATCATTTGGCCAGTTGCTTGTGCAATGGCTCACTGACAGATATTAACTGTTCAGATAAACACACAAGACCATCCCCCCAGAGTCAGCAACAACATTCATGCTAATCTCATATTTGTAGAGCTTATTAGTTAACAAAGCAGTTTTGCAAAAATGGTCTTACTTCGACTGTACCGCTTGTCTATCCATCCCCCTAACAAATGTAAACACAGCTGGGTTAGGATATGAGTACCTAAAATCTTATTCCCTGCCTTACAGTTTACCCTTTTAAAATAAGAATGAACAATTGGTATTTTCAAGCCCTGACCTTTATTTCACGCAGCCATAATCTGTAGAAGCCAAAACCACCCTCCCCCACCACCATAACCATTAGGTTTGAATTTCTTTCACATCAAAATAAAAACAAATCAGAAGGAAAAGAATCAAGAGGGTGAGGAGAAGAGATTCTTTGACATCAGCCACAGTCTTTAAAAGGAAAAGAATAGGGTTGAGGAGATGGATTTCCAGGAAATTTCCCTTTTCTTTATACATTCCTGTACTTTTAAGGTTTTTTTTTTTGTTTCTCTATGACCATATGTTACTTCTATAATCAAAAGATAATGAGAGTGGGTCCTAACTGGCTCACCTGCTCCTCCTTCTTTACAATTCTCTGAGAGGGAAGGAGGCACTAGTGAAGAGGACCAGCTCACAGTGCTTATTTCAGAAATACAATCAGAACCAGGGGCTGCCCTAACAGAGCCTGAAAATGAGATTTCACAGAACTACACAGGCTCAAGAGCTGAAGCTGAAAAGTTCTATTCCCACCCAAATGTGACCAGATGTAATTTGTCTCTCTGTATGACTTCCAGCTTCATGTGGTCTGATTCTATTTGAGAATCTAATAAAAGGTGTAGTTGTTGCCATCATTTCTGTTGCTTGGTCCTCCTGAGTGCTTGTCTCCCACAGACTTGATTTTCTTTCTGCAGAGTGAGCAGGAGCTGATTAATTATTTAGAATCCCTATGCAACTATTATCTCAATTTCTGCACACCTCACCCCTGTCAGGTGGAAGGGGAATGAGCACTACCCACATAATTACATCCACTGAAACTAAAAGGCAGAGAGGTAACTCAATTTGAGCCATATCCCACAGAAAATGCTAGGCAATAAGAAGCAGAGTGCCTAAGGGTCTGAAACCTGTCTGACCAACCAATAGTAATGTCTATATGGCCCAAGAGAAATAAAGCTCTCTTTCCCAACCTCTTGCCCAACCCAAGACTGTATTTCAAAACAGCTTTCAAAACTGTTTTAATGATGACAAAAAGCCTCTGGCTCTTGAGGATATGAGGGTGTTAATTTTGTTTGGCAAAGTCAAATTGCTTCAAGAATTTAATTCTATGCCTGGGAAGGTGCAATTTGGATTTTAAATGTGTTTCTTCCCTGGAACTCAAAATCCAATTTACCCAGCCCCCCTAGAAGGATGCTTTTGCTTTCACCAAGTCACCCTTACTAATCTACCTACAGGCAAAGTTGTGCCTGTCTTGAACACCTATCTTGAGCATTTCATTAATGGACCTAACAAAGAAAGGGGAAAAGTAACTTACTACCCCTAATAACATAGCAGTAAAATGCATAAAGTAAAAGTTGACAGAACTAAAAGAACTAGATTGGCCCACCCTTGTGGTGGTAAATTTTAACGGTCCCAACAACTGATAAGAGTAAGCCAATGAAAAACTGGGTAGGGGTGTCAAACAGGAGCAACATTAACAAGGTTGATCTAGTGGACACCAGCCTCATGCTGGGCCACAGAGCATCAAATTTCAAAGAATCAGACCACACAGACCACATCCTCTGATCACAATGTTTCTAAGTTAGAAATCAATAACAAAATAACTTAGAAAAGGTTTAGCAACGTTAAAAAAAAACATCCTAAATACCCCATGGGTTAAGAAATCACCATGGAAATTATAAACTAACAACAAGTTCCAAGTATCCTTGGAACTAACAACAAACAAAATACTGCATACCAAAGTCTGTGGGATCCAGCTAAAGCAGCACGTGGCTCAAAATGATTAGCCTTCAATACTTTTCGTCAAATAAAGTCTGAAAATAAATGAGTAATAAGCATCCAACTTAAGTTAGAAAAAGAACAAGGTATAAAACTGAAAACATTTTAAACTGGTTTACAGAACAATTTTTTAACTAGCAGAAATAAGACTCATACTACAAAGAGGATTAATAAAGCCCAAATTGCTTCCTAGAAAAGATAACAAAACTTACAAATCTCTGGTGAGGTTGATTTTTTAAAATAAGTAATACTATCAATGAAAAGGGAGCTGCCTTTTTCATATCTGCAGTTTCTATAGTTAAGAGGCTATTAACCATTTTAAACCTCTAAGTATGAACATTTAGGCAAAATGGTCACATTCTTAGAAAAACAAATTACTAACACTAATTAAAAAAGAAATAGAATACTTGAAAATTTCTACCATCATGAAAGAAATTGAAGCAGTAGTCCAAAATCCTTCCACAGAAGACACCAAAGCCCTGATGGTTTTACTGGCAAGTTCTAGCAAGTACTCAAGAAACAAATAACTCTCGTCTTCTGCAAACTATTCCAGAGTTTAGAAAATGAGGAAGCATTACCCAACTCATTTTATGAAGCTAGTAATAAAAAACAAAACTTTACAGGGACAGTACGAGAAAGGAACCACAGCCAGACTCATTTCTGAACAGTTGTAAAAACACCAAATCTAATTCTAGCAAATCATATCCAGGAACAAGAAAGATAATGCATCGTGATCAAGGTCATTTCATTTCAGGAATGCAAAGCTGGTTTAGTATTAGAAAATCAACATGATTTACCACATTGAAAGATTAAAGACCAAAAGTAATATGATCACCTTAACAGATGAATAAGTCTTTGATAAGAAGCAACATCCATTTATGACTAACAAGAAACAACTTAGCAAACTCAGAATAGATGTGAACTTCTATAGTCCAATAAAAGATAACACCAAAAATTTTACAGCTTAACACCTGGTTAACAGACGGTAAAGAAACTGCCTGCAATGCAGGAGACCCAGGTTCAATGCCTGGGTTGGGAAGATCCCCTGGAGAAGGGAATGGCTACCCACTCCAGTATTCTTGCCTGGAGAACCTCATGGACAGAGAAGCCTGGCAGGCTACAGTCTATGGGGCCACAAAGAATCTGACACGCCTGAGTGACTAATATTTTCACTTTTCACTTTCAACACCACACTTCATGGTGAAACACTTCAGTGTTTCCATGGTGCTAGAACCTGCCTGCCAACGAAGGTAACCATAAGAGACCTGGGTTTGACCCCTGGGTTGGGAAGATCCCCCGGAGGAGGTCACAGAAACCCACTCCAGTATTCTTGCCTGGGAAATCCCATGGACACAGGAGCCTGGCAAGCTACGGTCCATAGAGTTGCAAAGAGTCTGACACGACTGAAGAGACTTAGCACACACACACACCCTTTAAGACAGGGAAAAAGACAAGGGTATCTATTATTGCCACTTCTGTTAAACACTGTATCAGAGGTCTCAACTAGAATGGTAAGGCAAGAAAATGGTATTAAAGATAAAATGACTCCAAAGGAAGAGACAAAGGTTTCACTCATTGTAGATTATGATAAAAAATGAACAAAAATCAACTGTATTTCTGGACATCAGCAAATAACAATTACAATGTGTAATTTAAAAAGGAAAAAAAAAAAGACCAGAGACTTTACAGGAGAACTGACCCTGAGTTTGGTGTCAGACGACCTAGTTTCTAAAACCAGCTTCAACACCAGCTGGCTAGCAATTTAGCTATTTTGTACCCTACCTTTTAAATTCTTGTGAAGATTAAAAGAGTCAATAGGCAAAAAGCATTTAGACCAGTGCCTGATTCCAATGTATTCTTTTTAATGGCTGAGTAATACTCCATTGTGTGTATGTACCATGGCTTTCTTATCCATTCGTCTGCTGATGGTTCTAATGAGGTGGATGAAACTGGAGCCTATTATACAGAGTGAAGTAAGCCAGAAAGAAAAACACCAATATAGTATACTAACGCATATAAACGGAATTTAGAAAGATGGTAACGATAACCCTGTATGTGAGACAGCAAAAGAGACACAGATGTATAGCACAGTCTTTTGGACTCTGTGGGAGAGGGAGAGGGTGGGATGACTTGGGAGAATGACACTGAAACATGTAAATTATCATATGTGAAACGAATCGCCAGACCAGGTTTGATGCATGATACAGGGTGCTCGGGGCTGGTGCACTGGGATGACCCAGAGGGATGGGATGCGGAGGGAGGTGGGAGGGGGGTTCAGGATGGGGAACATATGTACACCCATGCGTGGATTCATGTCAATGCATGGCAAAACCACTACAATATTATAAAGTAAAAATAATTATAAAATAATAATAATAAATAAAATAAGGCAAAGAACAGGCATAAAGGAAAAAAAATAGACTTGTACCTGGAACAAAGTAAAAGCTGAATAAATGTTAACTGTTATTATCACTGTGAAGAAATAGTTAATAGGCCTATTATCAAGAGCCCTGAGGTTCAAATTATTGGACTCTGACATCTCATGGGTAAAAAAGCCAGGGAGCCACCTGTCATAGTAGCCAATGGAACTCAGCCATGTTGTCCCTTAGGCTTGGCACCGAACTCCCACACCAAACATACAGCTCATTACTCATACACCCTGCTGTCTTCAGTGCAATTAGCAAAAGCACACACCTTTTCTCTGGAGATTTCCGCCCCAACTTCCCAACTCTTTTAACTGACAGCTAAAGTCAACAACTTCAAGCTTTCTGTGAGGATAAGATCCAGAGTTCTTGACGGTTCTTGACGGTTACTCTTCATCATCAAAAGACAAGGCAAACCTCAGCCCCTTAGGGCAGACTAATGCCAGGAGAGTTTCTGGAGGTATTCAAAGAAAGGCTGTTATTTGTTACTGCCTCCATTTCTTGAGGGAAAGGGGATAGACCGTAACTAATATTTCTTTGAGCACCTACTATGTTCCATGCACTTTTCTCAGGGCTTCACCAATATTAACTCATTTAAATTCTTTCTGTAATCTAATGAGACAGATAGAATTCTTAGCACCATTCTACAAATGAGACAGTGATTAGGTGACTTACTTAAAGCACAGAGCTCAGGAGTGACAGAAATTAGCTTCAAATCCAGATCTGTCTGCAAAGCCCTGCACCAAGCTAGAAGAGAAAGAAATAAAGGGGGGAAGTGGGTACTGTGTGTATGAAGCAATGCATGTCATTTCTCCTTCTGTGAGACCAGAAGGCACAACTCCAGTGGGGACACACACGACCATCATGTGAATAGAAGACTGAAAAATCAGCAAACCAGCAGGGTTTCCAAGTTAGTGTTCATGATGTAACCAGGTAAAATGCTGCTGCCATTTCGTGGCATGACTGAGCACTATTTTTTTTAAACCCACAGAAATACTGCCCCTATGCGGCCTCATTTCACCCTCTCCTTCTCTGAAAACCAAGATAGTCATGACCGGGACACACACTCCTATGAGTGTACACAGACCCCGGTGATCATGAATAAGGTAAAATCGGGCAGGAGCTGAAGAACAGGATGTGCATGCCACTTGGGTTTTGATGTCTCCTGATTTTTATTTAACTCCTTCTACACAGCAGGACTGCCAGGGTGACTGACTTCATGGCGCACAAGCGATGAATACCCCCAGCTGCTTTGATCTGGGACTGGTGAGCAAAGACTAACATTTGTGCTGCACTGACTATGTGCCAAGCCCCACTGGCATCATAAACCACCCATCAGGGCTTCCCCTTCCCTGTCCCCAAGTAAATGATTTTGTTCCCCCTAATGGCAGTACCTAACCTGAATGGCAGAAGAGATAACAAGAGCTTGGCTTTGGGGGCAACCCCTCACAGCCCTTCCTGATGCAAGCTGACTGCTACATGTATCATCCAAGGTTCAAGAATATCCACATCCAAACACCCCAACAATAACATAGAAATAGTTTGGAAGATCCAAGCTACCCTTCTAACTGCAGGACCACATAGGTTTTATAGGTTATTAACTTTAAGTGTTCTTGAATACAAGATGATTTTTGATGACAAAACAGATAAAGGAAAGGTCAGTTACACAAGACCTAGTTATGGGTCAACCTGCTCTTAAACTCTGAAGGGAAATAAAAGTTGCACATACAACCTGCTGTTCAGATTGCTTCCTTTCTAAAAACCACCATCACCCCAAACCCTCTTACAAAACAGAACACACATTTTAATCATTCTAACCCAGAGCAATAAAACATGAGTGCCCCCTATTTAAGTGCCCTGTTACCCTTTCAGTTTTTATTTGATCTTCAGAGAATACTTTTAGCACCACAACAAGTCTTGAAATTAAATAACTGCCACTTTAACAAAGCTGATTAAATTTTGAGTTGAGTAAGAAGCTACCTGAAAAGAAACTATTTCTTTATAAACTCCTGAGGAAAATCAGAACCCGTGTGTAACTGCCTAAGCATGGTAAAGCCATTTGAGATTAACTGACCCATCCAGGAAGCTCCTGAAGGCACTATGAGATTCTCCCCACCTTTACACTTCTGATGCACTTTGTCCATCATCCAGTTCCTTGACTTTTCCATTCTGCCAGGAAGTGAGAAACGAACCAAAGTGTCATCAAATGCACGAGTTGGGAGGGATCTTAGATATCATCTGGTCAAACTTTCATTCACAGATGTGGAAAGTGAATCCCAGAGAAGGGAAGTAACCTATCTGACTTCGCAGTGTTGGTGACTGGCAAGTCTCCCAATACAGTCCACCCCACAGTAGAACAGAATTCTGCTACATGGGACTCTTCTCTTCTAATTCTTTAAATAGGCTTACCGAAAGCTGGCAGACTTTTCTTCATCCATAGGAAAAATATAATTGGTAATCTCTTTGTATTCTTGCCTGGAGAATCCCACGGACAAAGGAGTCTGGTGGGCTACAGTCCATGGGGGCAAAGAGTCGGACACGACTGAGTGACTAACATACACACACAATCTCTTTCAATGACAAGCTCCACTAGCCTAACAGTTAACACCACCAACCTTGAAGTCAGCCAAACCTATATGTCTGTACCAGTTTGACCACTTTCTAGCTATGTGGCCTTGGGCATGATACTTAAACCTCTCTGAAGGTTATTGTCTTCATCTGTAAAATGGGAATGCCAATCATAGCACTGATCACACAGGGCATTCAATACATATTAGTTGTGACTATTACTGGGGCTTCCTAGGTGCTATTAGTGGTAAAGAACCCTTCTGCCAATGCAGGAGATGCAAGAGACATGGGTTCTATCCCTGCATCAGGAAGATCCCCTGGAGAAGGAAATGGAAACCCACACCAGTATTCTTGCCTGGAGAATCCCATGGACAGGGGAGCCTGGTGGGCTACAGTCCATGGGGTAGCAAAGAGTCAGACACGACTGAAGCAACTTAGCAGGCATGCACGTGACTATTACCACAATCTGGCACAGTGGAAGGCAGAGCTGTTAGCTCTCTAAACCTTGTCTGTGTGGGGAAGGGGCCCAGGGAAGAACAGCCCAGAATCTCTACCTGGAATTATACCTGACTCTTCAGAGAAAGCCCCAGATTTGGAACTGAATTTGGGGCTTGGGAACTGGTAGGGAACAGGGCTAGAAGAAACAGCCTGATGCTGGCACCACTAGGAACCCATTGCCACTGTACTAATTCTCAGGCCTGCACAGAACACCAGGCCACCTCCTTCCTCTAAGGTAAGACACAACAGTTTAACAAAAAAAGGAGTGACTGAGGCAGAAAAGTGATAAACCTACTAAGCCTGGGAAGCCCATTAGAAACAGCAGTTTTGAAAAGTGCCCTAATTAGACACAGAGGGGTTAGAGTCAGTGGCTGTTTCAGTAAAGGCAAAATTCCCCATCTTTAGGCCTCTCCCTGCTGCTATTTAGTCGCTCAGTTGGGTCCAACTCTTTGTGACCGCACAGATTGCAGTCTGTCAGGCTCCTCTGTCCACACGATTTTCTAGGCAAGAATACTGAAGTGGGTTGCCATTTCCTTCTCCAGGAGATCTTCCTGACCAAGGGAACAAACTTGGGTCTCCTGCATCGGCAGGCAGATTCTTTACCACTGAGCCACCTGGGAAGCCCCTTAGGCCTCTTGGGCCTGAGCTATAATTCCAGTGGTAACCAGTGCTGACCCTCCCTAGGCAAGCTTTTAAAAAAGACTAAAATGCAAACACTCTTTCCTCAGCTATAAGGTAGTGAGAGCATACAGCACAAACTAGAATTCTTACTAAAGTTTTAACGCAGGCCATTAGGTTCACTTGCCCTTCAGCTGATCAACAGAATGTGCACTAAGACCTCAGAGGGAGGCAGCCCGACGCTCCGGCCCTGATTTTGCCATCCCCAAGTGGGCTGACCTTGGGCAAGCAGCTTCCTGTGCTGGGCTTCTTTTCCCCACTGCAAAATGAAGGGTTTGAACTAGAGGAACTTCAAAGGCCCTCTGACCTCTAGCATTCTCCTGTTGTAAGTTCTCCACATCAAAATGCAGTAATTAGACTATAAACGAGCCTTGATAATAAGCTCCCTAGGGAGCAGAAACCGTATCTGATGTTTCCGGTGCATCTCACAGTCCTGAGTATGATGCACGGCTCAGAGTCATTGCATAGGACATGCTGAGGGATACGGATTCCCACAGTGCTTAGAGTATCAGACACTTTACACATGCCAGGTGGTTCGCAAGCCTCTCCCACCAGACTTCCTGAGTATGTCAGGTTTTACCATTCCTGGGTTTTTAAAAGCAGCGTTGCACAGGGAAACAAAGCTCCTTGTCACTTCACGTGACAATAATTGAATACCCAAGTGCCAGGCACCCTTATGAGGGGCCCTGCAAGTACAACTATTGCTCTTGAGGAACTCCTGAATTTTACCTCATAGAGCTTATTAGATCTCCCCAACAGGCGAGCAAGAAGCTGGCAAACAATGGGATGCACGTTTTACAAGTAATGCACCCACAGGCTTTGGGAATACACAATACACAAAATAGGTGTATTAAAATAGTGTTAAATACACACAACACACAGAAGCTTCAAAGGGCCAGTTTAGGCTCAGAACACATGTAATCCAGTCTTCTCCACTAGTGGTTTCTAATCCTAGTTGCATATTAGAATCACTTGAGGAACCTGAAAAAATGCTCATGTGTAGGCCCCCAGTCCAGACGATTAGATAAGAATGGGATGGGGAAGACAAGTACTGGGATTTTTAAATGTTTCCTTAATGACTGCAGGAGCAGACACGGGTGAGGACTCCTGGCCTCCACCTTCTCCATCTCCAACTCTAGTCCCAAACTTAGTGACAGGTCCAGCAGGTAACTCGGAGGCCTGCGAAGTCACAGAAATTCCATTTCGCTCACTCACCTGACTATTCTCTGAGCCATTAAGATAACTTTGCCACTGCCAAAACGTTTTTGGCCACCAAAATTTAAACAATGAGGGGCTTTCTTAATCCTCAGTCAGAGGAGGCAATTAAGTAGTCCAGCCTCTACCCCAGTCACTGTATGGAAGGCTTACTTGGCCTGAGATCTCATCCTTTTGGGGGAAGCTTCTCTACTCCTCAAACTGTAATTTGGCTTTTCTCAAATGTGCTACTCTTTGCCTCATCTGGATGTTTCCTTATAGCTAAGAGTATTCGTTCCGTCTGCAGCTAGGCCCCCAACCAGTCTCTCCCCCAACCCCATCCTCTCTTGCCCCCCTCATATATACACATGGCCACTTTGCTTTGCTCTTTTAATTCATTCTTAATCAGCCTCTGCCTGTCTCTAGGCCACCTTGCCACTCTTCTACTTAATCCCTTTCAGCTGAAAACCCTGGCCATGGGGTCACTGCCTCATTCTAGCAGCCCTGTCTCACTGTACCCCCTGCCTCACCCCCACAAGCCATAGAGGCAGCAAAGGCTCTGTGAGCACAGTCTCTCACCCACATGGTGTCTTCTCAGCTGCCAGATCCTCTCTCGTGAGTTGGCTTCCTTCATCCAATGACTCTCTTCTACTGAAACTGCTTTCCCAGGCTGCCTTTCTTTTTTTACAAAAATATTTATTCTCAATTACTCAAGAAATTTGTACTTAGACCAAATTCCAACAATGCAGAAATGTGTTAGGTACAAAGTGAGGGTGTCCCCCCTCTCCCTAATGACTCAGGATTCAACACTACCGAGTACACATTCTTCCAGACTTTCACGAGGTGCTTATACATGGGTTCGTATCACACATACTGTTGTTTCTTTTTAACAAAATATTGTTACCATCTTTCAAAGGGAATACAGAGATCAGCCTCCCTTTTAAAAGCTGTACAATATTCCACTGGTGGGAGGTGCCATTCTGCCACTGGTGGGCTGTTTCCTAATCTTCTCTGATGCCATAACAACCCTGCACACAACTCTTCACACACGAACATTTCTAGGGCAACTATTTAGAAGTAGGTGGGCCTTTGGCCACCAGACCAGCCTGTACTCACCAATTCCAAGTGCCTTTTCTCAAGCCTTCCTTGGTCTCAACCTCTTTGCCTCACATGACATAGAGGACCTGCTTCCTGAACTTCCTTCCTGCCTTGGGCATCCTTCTGTGTCTGCTTCACTGAGTCTTTTCTTCTGCCCACAAAAGCAGGCATTTCACAGAATCCTCTTCTTCTTTCTCTGGTTTTGCATGATGGTTGCGTCTTCTCCCCTGCCATCTTCTCTAAGTGAATCCCTCCTAAATCATTTTGCCATCCCAACTGCATCTCAACTGCAGCCTCAACATCTCAAACATCTGAGACTCAACAAACCCCCAAAGTGAACTCCTGACCTTTTCCTCTAAGCCTCGGTTACCTCATCCGAAAAACAAAGGGAAAGGACTAGACTCAGTTAAATGCTTTTTTAAAAAGTTAGGAGTCTAGTATGTACTAGATGTTGTGCAGGGTAAGAAAAAAAAAAACAGAACATAGATTCTGCATTCAGAGAACACACAAACTAAGAAGTGAGGGAGCGACATAAACAATTATGTAATACAAGGCAGGATCAAATGCTAAAATAGACAAGAATGGCTAAATCTGGCATAAAGGCTTGAAGAAACCTTCACAATGGGGAGTGTTGAGCCTTGAATGATGACTGGCATCTCAACAGGAAGAGAAAAGTATTTCTGACTGAGGGTACAAAGTGAACAAAGTATAAACTCAGAGTCAGAGAAATGTGGAAGATCATGTTACATGTGGCTGGATCAGAGCACATATGCAACAATGTACTAGAGTATAAAGCTGGGAAATGGTTGAAACCAAGCTCCAGAAGGTCCCAAATCTTACCACAAGGAGCTCAGGCTTTCTCTAAAGGGTTTATCTCTCTGCCATTCTCTGGCTGAGTAATAGTAGCTGCCTAAAATACTACGCTAAAGACGATTCTGAACCTACATGGAGATGCATGTTAAGCAAGCATGCTCGTGTTTTGATTAGCAAGGCTGGCCCAGGGTGCCAGATGCACCACAAGGGGCATCTATCCAGCTGTCTGCTCTCCTTGCTGAAGGCAATAGGGAGCTATCAAGGGCTTTTAGGCAAGGGAATGGCAGGACCCAACATGAATTTTCCTTGTATCATTTCTGGTAGCAGGATAAATGATGGACAGAGCAGAAAGACCCCAGGAGAAGGCAAAATCAGTCAGCAGGCTGCTGGTAAGAAGCCAGATAGTGGTGATGATGATCAACAACCAGGTGAATTAGGGCAGAGGAATCAAAGAAGAAAAGCAAGAGATAAATGGGAGAAATAATGAAAGACAGAATCAAAATGACTCAAGAGACTCTGATGGTGGAAGAGAGGAGTGGAAATGTGTCAAAGTTTCAAAGGACTTAACCCAGGTCACTGATGGACTGCAGTGCCATTAACTAAGATAGGGGCCCTAAGGGAAAAGTATCGTAATCCTTGCTTTTCACTCCAAATCCTCCAACCACTTTACTTAGCTTTGAAGCACTCTTAAGTACACTAGCAGGGAAAAGGCAGAACATGCACTGCTTGATGGACCCAGCATTTATATAACCTTACACATTAACCTACTATCCTTCCTTTTGCCAGCTTGTCAAAAAAATATCATGTTGAATTGGTTCACAATGCCTTTCAGGTCTTTTATATCCTTCTGCTTCTCTATATGTTCATTCTATTATTTTTTGAGTGTTTGATGTGGAAACCAACTAAAAAATCTTAATTCATCTACTTAAAGAATACTTGTAATAGATAGTGGAACTACATGTAATCTTGTTCTGTATTTTCCAAGTCAACTAAAGGTGTTATCATACTTTCTTAATTAAAAAAAATTAAAATTAAAAAATAAATATCCATCAATATCTAATCCTAGGATAAGATAAAACCATTGAAAAGACTTGTCTTTGAATGCTCATGCTCTCAAAAAAATTATTTTTCCTATTTAGACAGTGCTTTCCAGCTACAAGACACACTTGCAAATCTTCTTTTACTTGACTGTCACATTTACCCTGTGAGGTATGAAGGGCAAAGAGAATTCCTATCTTATAGATAACATACTTTGTGGTTGCTATGCACCAGACATTGATCTAAATACTTTCTATGGAGCTATGCAATGAATTCTTGTAAGAAAACCACAGATGGTATTATCCCCATTTTACAAAGACGAAAACATACCCAGAGATGTCAATTAACTTACCCAAAGCAACACAACTAGAAAGCAGCAGAGCTGGGATTTGAACCTGGCCAGTCTGACTTTAGAGCCTAGACTCTTAACTACCACACTTTATATAAAAAGATGAGTCCCAGAGAGGCAATCTGACTAGCCAAAACTACTAGGTTCTGCCAACCAGTCAGGGATGAAACCTACAGCCAAGGCCCAGGTCTGGCTAATACTTAATCCAATGCTCTTTCTATTACTCTACATTGTTTACCAAGATGAAATGACTTCCCTGGGCTGGTCAATTATTTTGACCTTTTTCCTCTTTGACCTTTGTCACTTTACCAGAATGAGGTTCTAAATTCACTCACCTGCTGTGGAGCCTCACACAACTGTTTACTTAAAGGATAGGATCCAGGTCTCTACTTAGAGAGAAAAGATGACCTCAGTTACAGCCCCAACTGAATGGCTCCCATTGCAAAACCATCAATATCTCGCAGCAGATGACACTGACTTGCCATACAGGCTCACTGAGCATATACCACTCCCTAGACTACCTGCCCAGGGCAAGCAGCAAGCAATGGTGGCACTGCAGCCTGCTTCCTCTGTGTAAGAGACGAAGCAAGGGCAGAAAAACACGTTGGAAAAGTAGTTGCTATAGCGGTCAGGTAGAAAGGTGGCCTGCAGCTGTGAGAGCCTCGCTTTCAAGCCTGTCATAGACAACGGTGCTCAAAAAAATAAATAAAACACAAGATTTCTGTTTCTCTACTACTGGGCAAGAACAAAAGTCCAGCTTCTTTTATGCTGGAATGGTAAGGGGTAGAAGGAGGCCATGAATGGCACTACAGAGTGACAGCGGACCATCTCTGCTTCCACTGAGCTCTGTGACTTCGGGCAAGTCACTTCACCTCTCCGGCTCTAGGTTCACTCATCTGGAAAAACAAGTGAGGAGATGATCTCTGAGGTTCTGTTTTTTTCAGCTCTGATTTGGCATCACTCAGCCATTTCCATCCAGCAAAGTGTTGCTAGAATCTTTTCTTCAGTATCTGTAAGTCAACCAAAGAAGAAATGGGCTACAACAAAGGGAAAGAAGAATGCATGCTTGCATGCTTAATCGCTCAGTCGTGTCGGACTCTTGTGATCGCTTTTAACTGCAGCCCACCAGGCTTCTCTGTCCATGGGATTTTTCAGGCAAGAATACTGGAGTGGGTTGCTATTTCCTTCTCCAAAAGAAGAATTAGATAAAACAAAAATGGCTTTTTGCGGAAGGCTGAAAATTAGGTAATATATAGGCAGTAGACTTAAGCACAGTATCTGAACCAAGATACATGCTCAAACTGTTAGTTTATCATCACTTCCATCAAAAATGTTATCAAATAGTATTATCAAAAAGGATTACCAAGTACAGTTTATATCAAAAGTATTATCATCACTACTACTCCTAACTTTTAGAGTGTACAGAGATAACCAAATATTATGATGAGCTCTTTCTCCTAAATTTAACCCCCTTTTGCTCATATAACCCTATTTCAGGTTTATGGTATTTCAGAGGTCTGGGACAGGGGGACCCTAAATGAGCAGTGGCACCAACTGTCCTTAGGGTCTATGGACATTTATGACTGAAGAGTGAGAACCCAATCCCAAGGGAAACTGAAGGAAAAATAAGAGAGAAATGGGAGGAGCCAGGATTAATCTTCAGTTCACTGCAAACTGGCTGTAAAGAAACAGGTGTGGACCACAGTGTACTCTGCAATTTGTTTTTCAGTTCAGACCCGAAGCAGGGAGTAAGAAACTTGGGAAGATGATCCCAGCCTGGATTCCATGTGTGTCCATCTGAGTAAACACAGCCCTAGCTGTGAGGTATGGCCAAACACTGCTCAGCCAGGCAGAGCCTTTGTGACCTCACAAGTTGAATGCAGCCTCGGCCCAAAGGCCACTGCTGACCTCCGAGGCCCAAGACGGCACCCCACCCCATCCCCACCCCCACCAAGAGCCTCGCCCGGGGAGGACAGGCACAGGGCTGGGGGTCACTCAGTTCTCTTTGCTCACTAGCCAGAAACCCCACCAGTAAAGAAGGGAAACTGGACTTTAGCTTGGTGCCAGCTTGCAGGGCTATTTTGAGGACAGCTGAACTGCAAACTCCAGGGCGCTCCTGCACAGGGAAAAGGAACCCAAAGGTAAAACCAGCCCCTTTCCTCAGGGGCCTTGAGAGTCCTCCTGTGACTAGGGACCAGGGAAACAGGGAGAAAGGCCCAGACGAAGCAGCAGCCTGCAGTCAGAGGTAGCTCAACGGGCCAAGGGTAAAAGCGGTGACGATAATAAGGTATTTATGCACATGACCCTGAGCAACATTCCTGCAGGGCATGAAATAAAGTGCAGCGACCAGCATGCACACTCTCTCAAGTGCCTGGGACTTAGAAAAGGAAACTCTACAAATGCCAAACGACAAGGAGCAAAAGTGTGGGTAAGAAGGGGACCCTTGGGTACAGGCTCCCTTAATTTCTCAGGGTTGTCCTTTGTTTTAGGAATGCCCTCCAAGCCAGTTCCTCCCAGGGAACTAGGATTATTACAGAAAACCTGACCTTACCCCAAGGAACTGCCTATTTACTCACAACACTTGCAAATAAGCCTGAAGGCCTATCAATGGCCTTGCTGGGGTGGGGCATCCCAACCCCAAGGCTGTGAAACCACAAGACTTAAAAATGAGAGGGTTTCCATACCTGGGAGATACTCGAAGAATTGTCTTGTTTGTTTGTTTGGTTTTTCATCCATTTGCTGACACGTCAGGCAAGGCACTGGTCTATGTTTAACCTGCCTTTCTCCTCTGATAACTTAACTCTGGGAACAAGCAGCAAGTGAGACAGTTGCACTATCCTCAGTCAAAAGAAATTAATGAAGAAGTAAAAACTCAATCCACGCACCTGTTTCTGCCCAGCCCCAAACCGATCCTTTCCTGCTTCTGTCATGTTCTCGTTGGTTTCCTAGGCTACCGATCTCAAGACAGCTGGCATCAGAGAGCCAGTCCATTGATGAAGAACAGCAATAATTAAGCCCAGAGGTCCCTGGACAGCCAAGCATTCCACCAATGACAGCCATCCTCCAAATGCTTCAGGAAACACTGGGTGATTTACAGTAACTTCTAAATTTCCCACAAAGCTATCCTTAGGCCTTGAACAATCAAGCAACCCTGCCCTGCAGAGATTATGTGGGAGCCAACTTCATGGACTCAGTATTTTTGCCTACCACATGAAATGAAGATGCCAGCGAAGTTTCTCTTGGGTGAGATTCTTAGAGCTGCCTTCCTGTATCTAATTTCTGTCATCTTATCTCACAATCAGGCATCCAAGCTCACAGCAGTAGCAGCCATAAGGATAACAAAGCTCCTTATCATCATCACACATCACATCACAGCAAAAAAAAAGTATTGACTGTTTACTATCTTAAGTGTTTTATTATTCTTGTCTCATTGTTTCTTTCTCATTATTGTCTTACAACAGCCCTGCAGGGTAGATTTAATTATTCCGATTTACAAATGTGGTCACTAGGGGGGGGGGTCAAAGAGGTTACACAACTTGCCAAGGGCTACACAGCTACTGGTAGGATCTGAACCCAGGCTTTTATCAAACTAGAGTCAGCTTGTGTGTGTGTGTGAGCGCGTGTGCTCCATTGTGTCCAATTCTTTGTGACCCTGTGGAGTGTAGGCAGCCGTGGGATTTTCCCTCTGTCCGTGGGATTTTCCCTGACAAGAATACTGGAGTGAACTGACATTTCCTCCCCACCTGGGAGGACTTCCCTGGTGGCTGAGATGGTAAAGCGTCTGTCTACAATGCGGGAGACCCGGGTTCGATCCCTGGGTCAGGAAGACCCGCTGGAGAAGGAAATGGCAATCCACTCCAGTACTACTGCCTGGGAAATCCGATGGACAGAGGAGCCTGGTAGGCTACAGTCCATGGGGCCGCAAAGAGTCGGACACGACTGAGCGATGTTCCTGTTCCCCACCTGGGAAGTTTCCCAGCTGGCACTAAAGAACCCTTCTGCCAATGCAGGCGACACAAGAGACATGGGTTCCATCCCTGGGTCAGAAGATCCCCTTGGGTAGAAAATGGCAACCCACTCCAGTATTTCTGCCTGGGAAATGACATTGACAGAGGAGCCTGGCGGGTTACAGTCCATAGGGTTGCAAAGAGTCAGACATGACTGATTGTGCGCACACAGTCAGCTTTTACCCAGAATGACCTGAACCACTATATAGTAGTTCTATATACTACTGTGCATGCTAAGTCGCTTCAGGCTTAGTCGCCAGGCTCCTCTGTCCATGGGATTCTCCAGGCAAGCATACTGGAGTGGGTTGCCATGCCCTCCTCCTCCAGGGGATCTTCCTGACCCAGGGATCGAACCTGCATTTCTTATGTCTCCTTCATTGGCAGGCAGGTTCTTTACCACCAGCACCACCTGGGAAGCCCCCTATTACTCCTATAGTACTATACAGTACTATTACTACTACCGTTGTCCCTTGCTATCCATGAGGGATTGGTTCCAGGACCCCCCAGGGATACCAAAATCTGCAGATGCTCAAGTCCCTTGTATAAAATGGTGTCGTATTTACATGCAACCTTGCACATACTCCCATATATTTCAAATTGTCTCTAGATTACTTACAACACCTAACACAATATAACCAGTTTCCAGTGCACAATAAATTCAACTTTTGTGTTTTCAAACTTTCTGAAATTTTTTTCCCTAATATTTTCAATCTGTAGTTGGTTAAATCTGCAAACTGGAACACACATTTATGGAGGGCTGACTGTACTATGAAAAGCTGCAAACATTTATTGCTGACAATGAGCCAGAATTTCTGCCAAATGTTTAAGTTATTCCATTTAATCCTCACAATAGCCCTATTAGGTAGGTAGTGTGATTATCTCCATTTTACAGATGAGTGAAGTTGATAGCAGTTAAGTAACACGCCTACGGTCACACACAATTCATTGTTGTTTGGATGCTCAGTCATGTCTAACTCTTTTGCGTCCCCATGGACTGTAGCCTACCAGGGTCCTCTGTCCATGGAATTCTCCAGACAAGAATACTGGAGTGGGTTGCCATTTCCTTCTCCAGGGGATATTCCCCACCCAGGGATTGAACACGTGTCTCCTGCATTGGCAGGCAAATTCTTTACCACTACCCACCCAAGGTCACATGATGATGTAGCTCAAATACAAACCCAGGAAATATGGTCCAAAAGCTCAGTCCACTCAGCCAAACCTTCATTAGGAAAAGGAGGCATTTCTAATGCCCAGCTTAACTTAGCCAGATTCATTGCTGTGTCCCAGTTCAAACCTACTGGGTCCCAGTGAGAATTTCCCAAGTAAATACCAAGGAGGAAACCTGTCTAGCCCCTCTGTGTATGTGCCAGTAACTCGGATCAGATGCATCTAGGAAAAGAACAAAGCCCTTTCTAGAAGTCTCTCCTAGCCAGTTTCCCTCGTGTCCAGCAGCCTCTCCTAATACTCTACCCAGAACATCTAATAAGTGTTCACCCAGGGCTCCCAGAGCCGTAGTTAAGGGCCTTAATGTGCAATCTGGCTCTGCGCCTTGTTTAATCAGCACCTGAATGAAAGTCTCTTTGCTAGCAACAGCCTGAGCACAAAGTCTTTCTGCAAACACAGCTGGTCGACTGGCAAAGGCGACTCAATTCACAGGCAAAATACACCCTGAGTTTATACCACCACTGATGTGTGCTGAAGACAGGGAGACTGGAGGAACTGAGATGAAATTAGAATGGGCTCATGCTTCCTTTGGGCTTCCCAGGTGGCACAGTGGTAAAGAACCTGCCTACTGATGCAGGAGATGCAAGAGACATGGGTTCAATCCCCAGGTCGGGAAGACCCTCTAGAGGAGGAAATGGCAAACCATTCCAGTATTATTGCCTAGGAGAATCCCCAAGACAGAGGAGCTTAGCAGGCTACAGTCCATGGGGTCACAAAGCATGGGACATGACTGAGCAACTGTCATGCACGTTTCCTTTCTCCTCAGATACTCTCGCCTCTCACTCTCCTACCAACCTAACACCTGCCCACAGGACGTGGCTTGAACTGGGTCTGCCCGACAGTCCAATCCTCTCTAAGGACTGTCTTAGAGAAGAAGGTCTCTTGCCATCTATTCCGTTCCCTCAGAGCCACCAGGCCCACAACCAGACTCATCCTGCCCTGCCTGCCTCCCTCTGACGTTTGCTCCAGCAGCTACTGTTAAGGGTAGGCAGCCAACGGAAAGATTCCCCCAACCCTCCGCTTCAGGATCTCAGGCTCGCAGCAGGTCAGTGTCCCTTGACACACCACACACTGACAGACACGCAAGCCATGCCCTGTTTAGCTGGCAGCTCTTTCTCTGGGAAAGAGCTGAGTAAACAGAGAGGAGCGTGCCCAGAAAAGGAGGAGCCCTCCCCAGGCCTTCAGATTTAACTGCTGTATTCAAGAGCACCTTGGAGGGAGACTTACCCTGGGCGTTCAGCAAGTAGGACAGTAAGACACCAATAACCCCAGTTCTCAGGGTGGGGGAGGATGGGAGGTGGAGCAGGAGGGAGGCCAACAACTGAGCAAGGAGCATGGGAAAGGCCACCTGCTCAAATTCTGAGACACACCTCAAGTAAGGCTAACAAGGGCCTTTTAAAAAGTCCTGCCCTCCCCCACCTCTGTTGCATCTGAGCCATTCACACTGCAGTATGAACCTCCTACATGGAACTGATTTATTCCTGATTTCCTTGGAGATAGGACCTCCTCTAGTGAAACAAGCGTTTAGATGGAGTTGATCTGGAGCTTTGAGTACTCTGGAAAGAGGCAAACTTGGATGGGGTGAGTTGGGGGCTTGGCGGGGGAAGACTTGGAAGCAGGGGAAAAGAAATAGAGAAGAGAAAGGTAGAAGAAGAGCATCAAAACATTGCATCAGTTCTACCTTCCTGGGGGCAGCAGCCATCCCATGAGCCACTAAAACTCATCTGGTGGGGGGTGGAATGCCTGCTACCTCATTTCCTGCATTTAATGCCTGCTCACTCTCCTCTGTGTTCCGTGTGTCTGTCCTTGACCATGTGGGCCCTCCTTGGGACAGCAGAGAGAACACAATGCTCTATCTCACAAGCCCCCTATCAAGGACTTGTGAGCAACTGCAGCTGTCTTATCAACAGGCCAGAAACGACAGAGCATTCCAAGTTTTATGTGGTTTGCCAAGGGAGAAATACAAAAACACTACCTGTCCCCTGATAATAACATGCAAACGACTCCAGGTAAGAGTTGTAAAGCTTTCCTGTGAAAGAGGAAGCAACTCTGTGCCTTTACATGTATCGTTTCCTATGCCAAGAAACCCTTTCCTTCTGCAACACCTAGCCACCTCCTAGTCATTCATTCACATGTATATTGAGCACCTACTATGAGGTGGGTCCTATGAGAGCCACTATGATAGAAAATAAACAAGGACCCCTGCTCTCAAAGAGCTAACATGTCTCCTTAGTGAGTCAAATGTCGCCTCCTCCAGTATGCTTTCCTTAATTGCATCAGGAAAAAAGAAAAACCCTCTGGTCCTCTATGTTTTGTTCAAACCTGTTACCATACACGTCACATTGTAATTTAGTTGATCTTTTTTTTCTTGCCTGTCTCAACTGTGGGCAACATGAAAGCAAAGAATGTTTCTTATTTACCTTTGAATCTCCAGTGCCTGGCACAATGTTTGACACACAACAGGCACCGGACAAATGTTTGCTGAATACATGCAAGAATGAATACATTTCCATGAGCATTTAAAACTAAAGTCCTGCAAATAGAGAACTAGGATGCAATAATTCTGTGTCAGTATTTCATCTTGTTAGTTCCCAAAGATCTCCAACACTGCAAGAATGGCAAAGGAGTGTAGGAGGACTGGAAGGTGATTAAAAAGAGGTTTGGCTGAAATCCTCCACTGATAAAAGCCACAGGCACCCAACAGGCCACTGGAAAGCCAAAGTTACCTTAAAATCCACCTCACAATAACTCAGGGTCTTCAACCTCTAATTTCAACCACCTTATTTTACACCCACATAAATACCGAGGTACTACCAGAAGACCAAATGCCCACCCACAGGCCACCAGAATCACACCAATCAGGAAGAGCATCTGAAGCAACATCGCACCTCATGCTTTGCTGCTGCTAAGTCACTTCAGTCGTGTCCGACTCTGTGCGACCCCAGAGATGGCAGCCCACCAGGCTCCCCCGTCCCTGGGATTCTCCAGGCAAGAACAGTGGAGTGGGTTGCCATTTCCTTCTCCAATGCATGAATGTGAAAAGTGAAAGTGAAGTCGCTCAGCTGTGTCAGACTCTTAGCGACCCCATGGACTGCAGCCCACCAGGCTCCTCTACCCATGGGATTTTCCAGGCAAGAGTACTGGAGTGGGGTGCCATTGCCTTCTCCGACCTCATACTTTAGCCACTAGATAATGTCTCTCAGTGTGGGATCTAATGCTCACCAGCATCAGAATCACTGAGGAGACTGTAATAAATGCAGGTTCCCGTCCCCACCCTATAGGACCTAGACTGACTTAGACTCTGAGTGGAGAGCCAGGCATCTGCATGAGAACAAGGCTCCAAGGGAATCTTTCACAAAGAAAATTAGAAAAGCACTGCACTCCACATCAGGTCCAGTCAGTCAGTTACTGGCAGAAGATGCTCTCAATTTAACAAAGGATATGAAAGATCACGATGTGTTAGTGAACTCAGTTGGAGGTGGGGAGTCCTTTCATGATGTATGCGTAATCAAATCATGTTGTGCACTTTAAATATCTTACAATTTTCTTTGTCGATTATACCTCACAAAGCTGAACACAAACAAAGTTAACAACAAAAATATATGAAAGACCAGAAGTTGAGAAGTCTGGCTCTTGCAAAGGGTATTTCAATGAAGCATGATGACAGTGAACAAGCTATTGACAAATATAAAAGGGGAGAGATAGAAAGTGAGTTATCAGCTTAATAACAGTTTTTTTAATGTCTGATATTAAAGGAGGAAAAGAAGAAAGGAGACATTTCCAGATGTCAAACCAAGGGATTTAAGACCAAGATCCAACAGTGCAATTTCCTCAGTGCAATGAAAGTGAGCAGAAACTTGGGGCAGAGAATGGGCTGCAGTTCCTAATAACCAGCTCTTTGTGATGGAAATTCAACAAAAAGATGTGTGAGCTGGAGGCAAAACCACCTCTCTTTCTGGCTATTTCAAAAAAAAAAAAAAAACCCAGACAGGAGTTTCTCTTAATAGGCACAGGAGACACAGGAACTGTGCCCATGAGACCTCAAGGGAACACAGACAGAACCACCGGAGGGAAAAAGAAAAGAAAAAAGTCAGTTCTGTCAGCCAGTCAGTCAGCCAGCATTATCCAGGCACACTACACATTAAGCAATTAATGTGCACATACAGTATTGTATTAAGCTCTGCAGGGTGTTACAGAGGGGAAAAAAATACTACCCCTTTCCTTAAAGAAAAGTATACACGCTAATGGTTGAGAATGAACAAACATGTAAAATCAAACAACCCAGTTGAACACTTACCAAACTACCTACTTGTATACAAAGCCATGGGCTTCCCTGGTGGCTCAGATGGTAAAGAATCTGCCTACAATGCAGGAGACCTGGATTCAATCCCTGGGTTAGGAAGATTTCCTGGAGAAGGGAATGGAAACCCACTCCAGTATTCTTGCCTGGAAAATCCCATGGACAGAGGAACCTGGTGGGCTACAGACCATGGCGTCACAAAGAGTAGGACATGACTGAGCAACCAACGCTTGCAATTTTTTCACACAAAGGCAAATGTTAAAGAGGCTAACAGTCTGAGGAATATTCAGAGTTGGGAAAGGAGGACAAGAGGTATTGGTGGAATGAGTGGAATAACTGTGGAGTCAAGGTCAACTGGAAAGTTTCCCAGAGGAGAATCTTCAGGACCATCTACAGAGGGGAGGAATCAACGACAGATCCCATGAAGACAGTGATGAAGGAGGTGCTTCCATGGCAAAGGGACAAAAATTCAGGGGGGCCTGTGGATCACCCCCTGAGTAGGAGCCTGCTGCATTCTATTACTTAACAGCAAGCTCCAGGCTGCATTGTATTAACAGGTGCACAGTGAGAAAAGGCTGAGAAAGAAATCTTTCCTCTCTGCTGGGTGTGGGCTGGACCTCTGGTCACAGTATCCAGTTTTATAGACTGTGTATGAGAAGGGTATGCAGGCGCAGGCAAGGATCCAGAGAAAAGCAACAGAACTAATTAGAGGAACGGATTCGAAGAGCTATCAAGAAAGGTGAAAAGAAGTTGAGGTTTGTCAGTTTCTGAATCAGAGGAAAAAAATCTATTGGTCATCTGCCAGCTCTGATCAGCTGTACCTAGCATCTGTTTAAGTGACCACAGAGCTATTCAGAGGATTAAAATGCTTTGTTTCCATGTGGCCCATTTCATGAAGAAGATCAAGATAGGAAAAAGCTAAATAACTTGCTCGGGTTCCCTAGCAGGCGACAAGCAAAACTGGTATCATCATTTTAAATCCCAGAGCTGTCTATGGGTTGTTTAATCCACCAATGCACACCATTTCCCTTATAATGGAAGGGACTTTGTCAAAGACTGTAACAATGAAAAATTCTCTGCAAATTTCCTTGGGAGAGAATATAAAACAAACTAAAAAGGAATGTCATGCCTCACTGCTGAGGCCCATATAAACATCACCCCCTTATGTCCCCCTGGACTGATGGCACAGGACACAGTCCATCTGATAAGCCAGCAGATGGCTGGATCCCTCATTGCACCCATTACCCACCAACATCAGTTGCAACCAGGAGCAGTTATCAGTGCTCCAGGCAACAGATGGGGATGAAGAGGTGCGGTTGGTCTGAAAGTCAAGGAGGCAGGGGACAAAAATGCCTAGTTCTCAAATCTATCAGGTTTTCTCTAAAACAAATCCATCACAGAGCAAATATAACATACCCGTGTACATTCAGTGAGTTCCAAAAGGTGTCACAAAAAGCTCAGGACCATTCTGAATATGTGCCATTCTGTGCTTTCGGCAGAGTGACGTAGGAAAGTAAACAATGAGACAAAAGCAGGTTAGCCATATTTGGTGGACATCAGCCTTCTAATATATCATAAAGACAGAAAAATAGCAATGCTAACTCTTAAAAAAGGATGGGGCTCACTTGGTCTTAAAGGCTAAAAACCAGAGGCTTGGTGCTCAGGGGTCAATAGCATCAGTTATTATTTGGCAAATGTCCAGCTGAGATCCAGAGTGCCTTATGCACAGAGACACGGAGGGTTAAACGGCATATGCTATGCCCCACCAGGTTCACGGCCCAACTGGGAGATACTGACAGACATACACAACCAACCGGAAGTGGACAATTAGACAAGACATCCAAAATTTGATCTTTGCCTTAAGTTCCTAAGACAGAGACAATCTAACTAGATGCAAAGGATAAAAGGCCATGAGTTTTTACAGACACAATCAGTCAAACTGTCTGGCATTTTAACCCTTCCGCTAAGAAACTGTAGATTTTAGGACTTAAATAGCTATGAGAATCTCTTCCTGCTAAAGCCCCAATTCCCACTGTTGACAGCTGGGTTCTAAAGCCACCCCTGCCAGTACCTTGCTGGCAGTGTGATTTCCATTTTGTTCTGTTCTGTTTTGTAAACAGCATAAACAGTCAGTAAATTCATTCCGTGTCACCCATACGGACTAGCTAGCTGGACTAGCTAGCCACGCTTGAAGAATTACTTCTTGGTGTAATGGGTAAACACCACTGATATTCAGCAAGGGGTTTAACAGTGGTGCGTTAATCCTGGTGCTTGCTGATTCCAAGAAACCTCAAGCATTCCCGGCTTAAGTCAGATGTGAGAAGGTGCTGGTTTAATCCTACAAAGCTCCACCAGTCCCAGGTTCCAGGGCCCTTGAGATAATAGACGAGGCGAAAAACAAACCTGACAGCAGGAATATTATTCAAGAACAGGACTCGAACACAAGAAGTACCCTGCCCTGTGCTTCTAAAGCTGGCAGTTGCCCAAAGGCAGCATGGCTATGAGGAGGGTCTGTGTATCAAAGGCCTTGGGAGTAAATAATTTACAGCCTGAAAAATGGGAGGTAAGGAGACTAGTCATTCTCCCTCCAGTGCTTCCATTTCCTGGCTGAAAGTAATACTGCCCTTAGTACAAACTTACACTGCCTCTGCAGAACAAGGCCTTCTATAAAGCTATAATTGAGTCATCTTATTGAGAGACACACATCAGAAATGTTTCTAAGCTCCTGCTTTCAATTCAGCTCATGTCTCCCTTTCCTTATCAGGACCTCTGAACTCCACAGAATTTACTGCCATGATATAGGCTAACTCAGCTAATTCACTTGCCAAAGTATTTGTATTCAACACTTCCCCTTTGGAACACACACAGTCATAGGATAAATTTTAACATCTCTCTGTCCAGGCTCAAGCTTATCTAACATAACCCTAAAGAAGATAGTGTGTGTGAAAACGTCTTATAAAAGTTAAGAGCTAGACAGATGTAAAGTATTATTAATACTAACCCCATGGACGGGCTTCCCTTGTAGCTCAGTCGGTAAAGAATTTGCCTACAGTGCAGGAGACCCGGGTTCGATCCCTGGGTTAGGAAGATCCCCTGGAGAAGGAAATGGCAACCCACTCCAGTATCCTTGCCTGGAAAATCTCATGGACAGAGGAACCTGGTGGACTGCAGTCCATGGGGTCACAAAGAGTCGGGCACGACTGAGTGACTAACACATGACTAACACACGACTAACACACAACCCCATAGACTATAGCCCCCCAGGCTCCTCTGTCCATGGGATTCTTCCCACAAGAACACTGGAGTCGGTTGCCATGCCCTCCTCCAAGGGATCTTCCCAACCCAGGGATCAAACCTGTATCTCTGGCATTGCAGGCAGATTCTTTACTGTCTGAGCCACCAGGAAAGCCCAAATACTAACCATACTTATTATCGTTAGTCATTACTGTAGCCAAGTTAGAAAACTGTTTCCATCTGTTGTAATGGCATGGGACAACAGCAAAAGCATAGTGACAGGAATCAGTTCACAGTTCCCCAAACATCCATCTCTCTGTAGCACTCAGCCCCTGAGGGCCAACATCATCTATATGGATCCCTAAGGGTGGCCTTCTCAGGTTTACTTTATGGGGAAGACACAGGGAGCGAAAGATGAGGATGAGAAGATGAACCATGACCACCTGAAATTGGCGAGGAGACCAAAAGCCATTTCTGGAATAGCTCTGTGTGGCACCCCCGGACACTGCTTATGAAGGAAAGAAGCACAGCACACAGATTGTCAAGACCTAGAAATTCAACTCTGCCTCGTTTTGCAGCCAGGCAGACTGACAGCCAGGACAAGTACTTTCCCCAAAGTCACACAACTAATTAATGCCAGAACGAAGCCTCCAGAGTCTTCTAAAAGCCTCTAAAAACCTTTCCACTGAAAACCATGGTGCTGCCAGGTTTGACGTCATCACCCCAGCAGCCGCCCCAATCGGGCTGAATTTAGCTCTTTGTTGACCTTCTAGATATGTGGTTGTCAGAGGCCTCAAGACCCCTTTGTCGAAGAGGCACCCTCTGACCCTCACCACCTGCCATCCAAAAAAAGCACTCCTGTCCCAAGGGCCTCACATAGCAATGGCTGAGATGCGTTGTTTCCTTTCATTAACAAAAAGCCCATTCATTTAAAAAAAAAAAAAAGAAAGAAAGAGGACAGGCTCAAATTTACACAGAAGGTCTAACTGGGGGAGCCCTTGGGTTTCCTGTGAATGGCATCACTTCCCAAGAAGACCTCTTAAAAAAATGCTACCCACTCCAAGCCTACTGGATGCTTAGAGCCATCCCATCACTAAGAGCTGCTTTATTCTAAATCTGTCTACACCTCCTTACCACATCTGCAAGACTGAAAGGGGTCTGTGGTCATTCACCAGTTTCCAGATTGGGAAAGTGAGGCCAAGAACCTGCCATCCAAGGACTTCCTACAACACAGAGCTAGCAAGCATCCGCAGCTTAAGTAGGCAGCACCATGCTGATCAGCATCAGCCTCCCAGAGACTGCTCTGCATTCCGAAACCCCAAAGAGGGTGGGTTAGCTTTCCAACCCAGAAAGCTAATTCATCTTTTGGTTGCAAGCGAGCAACCTCCCATCCCCGAGTCCCCCCGCCAGGCCTGTGAAACCGAGACAATTATCTCAACCTCCTGCCCCACACAAGGTTGTCACGAGTCTCCTGAGAAAACAACCTTCTACAAATATAAAAGCAATAAAGATGCTAATGACAGGTTTCACAACTGTCCCTGAATAAAACACACCAGGTTTTCCACAGCCTGAAATCTAAAAGAGACAGCCCCCCATCCCACCCCGCCCCTTCTCTTCCTACCCTTCCGTGATATTATAGTTTTAGACCATCTCTCTACACAGGCTGAGTACAAAAAGACAGTCTCGCTCTTGGTTGGTGCTCACCCAGATTATTTTTATGTATCTGGCAACTTTCCTTTTTCAATCTCATTTGTTTTTCTTAGCACCGCTAATGGGAGATAAAGAAATCAGCTCTCTGGGCACCCCTGGACTGTGACCTCAGGAGAGAGAATAAGAGTGATAAGATGGAGAGGTTTGCAGGAAATAAATACCCTCTCACCACAGACAGAGAAGAGGTCACGAGTCTGCCTGGGGTCTGCTTCAGAGTGCAGTGAGTTGGAGTTTGGTGCTGCTCTGACACCTCAGAACTCAAAAGGCAGACCTCACTCTAAGACCGTAAACTCCCAAAAGAAAGTCATTAAGAGAAACCTACAAAAGTATTTCCCCCAAGTATGACAGTGGAAACTGGAACCTTCTGTGACCACCTCCAGGAAAGAAAGCCACCAGGCCTCTGGGAAATTGTGGCAGAGGGAATGTGGGGGGGGGGGGGGCAGAGGGAATGAGGGGGGGTGTTGGCCCATGGCTGCCCTCTGGTGATCCAGAAAGGGAACCTGGCTGGGGTCAGACTTCCTGCTGGCAAAAGGCCAGGGTAGGCCTGGGAGGGGAGGGGCCGCTGGCCTGAGTGCTAGACTTTCCCAGGGCTCACCACCACCGTAGGGCTGACGCATTGTGCAAAGGTGGAAGGAAGCCAAATCTGAAATCCGCACCCAAACAGCCACTCGTTGGAAAACCATTTTTAAGGGTCCCACCGCCCGCAGGGGTGAGGTGCTCTACGCGGCCAAGTGTCTTGAGCACACAAATGACTCTGCTGGCTGAGGCTGCCGGGAAGGGGTGGGGGAAGTCAACAGACTCACATGCATCATGGTGACCAGGTGACAGGGGTTGAGCAGGTAGATGACGGTCTTGGTGGCGAACTTAAAGCCCACCTCCACCCCGAAGGTCAGGCACAAGGCTACTAAGAGCAGATTCTTGCTCAGGCTCTCTTTGCCTTCCTCTGGCCGCTGGGTCACCTGCTCTGGCTGGCAGCCACGGCCACCCCTACCGTCCTCCTCCGTCTGCCTCAGGATGTGCCGCAGGGCCACCAGGATCTCCAACAGGGCCAGGGTCAGGACCACCACACTTTCCAGCAGCCGCTGCTGCCAAGAGAGGAAGGCAGCACAGTCGGGGCCCCCATTGCCCGCAAAGCTGGGGTCCACGCCCCCATAGAGCCAGTCCAGGAGACTTTGGTAGCTATACCGGGACATGATGCAAAGTGGCTCCCCACGACCACCGTGCAGGAAACGAGAGCGAGATGGAACACGAGCCCCGAGGGTGGCCCGGGTGGTGGGACATATACGGAGGGCACACCCCCGCCCCCGCACCCCCCTCCGGACACCGGGGCAACTAGAGCAGGGGACGGGAAGCTACACGCGAGGCCCGGGGCCAAGTGCTGGCTCTAATTTGTCCCTACGGCTGCCTGGGGAGCCCCCCGCGCTTCTCCAGTGGCCACCAACGAGGCAGGGTGGAAACGAGCCGTTGGCCAATCTAAAAGGAAGGAGAGGAAAAAAAAAAAAGGTCTCAAAGAGGCAATTGCATCGGGAATTACGAGGCGGGGAGGGGTAACTAGCGAGGGAAGAAAAGGGGAACAGGGCAGTGGCGAAGCAAGCAGGGGTCGGGGGAAGTCGGAGGCCGGGAGGGTCAGGGCCAGGGTTGAGGGGACGCGGCAGGAGCGAACCGGGGGAGACGGTGAGGGAACACGCGGCGGCCAGGATGGGAGCTGGCGGGGCCGGGCCGGCGGGGAGGGCGACGGGGCTGGCGGGGACGCCGGACTCCTCGTCTCACGCACTCGCCACAGGGGGATCGCTTACTCCTGCAACCGCGTGGCCGTCTCTGCCCCCAGCGAGCAACTTCGCCGCCGACGGGCCCCTCCGAGCCAATTTAGAGCCGTCCCGGGCCAGCCTCCCGCCCCCGGGTACACCCCCGAGCCCCCAGCTCCACCCCCCGGCCCCAGACGCCCGCCCTCCGGGCAGCACCTCCCCCAGCCCGCGGCTCGCCCGGGACCTGCCCCCCTCGCGCGGGCAGCGGCGGGAGGAAGCCAGGAGGGAGGGAGGAAAGGCGGGCGGGAGGCCGGGCCAGCCGGGGGCTGGGCTCCGGCCGGCCCCCTCCCTCCGCCCCGGCGCCGCAGCTTCCCGCGCCTCCCGCCCGGCCCCAGAGACGGGTCGCCGCGCCCTGCGGGGCTCCACTCACCGGCAGTCGGCCCTCGGCCCCGACTGGGCGCCCGCTCGGCTCCCCGCGCCCCGGCGCTCGGCTCCCCCGGCGGCCGCCACGGCCGCCGCGCACGGCTCCTCCTCCCTATCTTCCTCCCCCTGCAGCGGCCGCGCTCGCTTCCTCCTTCTTCCCCTCCCTCTCTCCTCCCCCTCGCCGCCGCCTCCCCGCTCCCGCCCGGCTCGGCCCCTCGCCGCCCCCCCACTTCACGCCCTCGGCCACCCCGCCCGGCCGCCTCCCCTCTCCGGCCTCCCCGCCCCCCAGCCGCCTGCACTCTTCACACCTCCCACTCCCCCTTTCGGCGCCTCGGCCTCCCCCTCCCTCCCCCGGGCTCAATCCCCGCCTCCTTCCCCTCCTCCCCGGCCTGCCTCGCGTTCTGCGCTCGCCCGGCCCGCACGCGTGCACCGCTACCCTCCCGCACAGCCGAGTACGGAATTCGCTCCTCCGCGAAGCCGTTTGGACCGACTCCGCCTCCTGCGCCCCGGTTCTCCAGGGCGCTTCCTTAGACACCGGGCACCTAGTAGGCGTTTAGCCGGCCCTCGCTGAGTTCTTGGGGGAATGGACGAGCCTGTCTAGTGATAAGCCCCTGGGCTTTGGGAGGTCCGCTGGGTGTGACCTACTCTTCGCCTCTCCTCCAGACCTCCCTGAAATAGCAGACTTGGGCAGGGCCAAGACGGCATCTTCTCCACCTTTGTAGCCACAGCCCTACTCTCCACTTCCGTCCTAGACAAGGCTTCTTTTCCTACTTTGCCCGGCCGTTCTCCCTCCTGCTGTGCTCCGATGTTTCTCTATCTAGCCTCCGGCCACTCCCTCTCCAGGCTCTCCGTCTCCCCTTTCTCCTGCCACGCCTTCAAGTTCAATCGTACTCTAGCTGGAGGAAAAGATGGAGGAAAAGAAGCTTCCCCAGACCTCTTTCCGTCCTCCCCCCCTGCGAAGGAGCAGCTGTTTCCAACCTGCGCTTGACCGAGAGTCCTGCCACTTAAACGCCCGCCAGGCTGTGGAGGGGCCCAAGAATTGGACAAGGGCTGCTAGCAGAAACAGGGCCCCCTCTTCCCTGCTGCTTCCTACCTATAGACTGGGATTTGCTTTTCTTTGGGCAAGGAAACAGGAAAAAGACCTTTTCAAAATCCACTTTGTGTTGGTTTAGTATCTATTGAAAACTCACAAACAGGGAAATAGCCAGAAAAAAAACAGGCACCTTGCCTGGGAAACACCTTCTGATGTTGGCTGCCAGCCATTTTCCTGCCGACCTTTCCAGGTCTGGTTTTCCCCCACCTGGCCTCAGAGCCAGGTAGCTTTGCACAGACAGCATCCACCTTAGGGCCTGATGCTCTCAAAGTGCTAATTAATAAAGAACAACAACAAACAAGGATCGATTCAGCAGCTCACTCGTTCTCCGTCGGTGTTTTGTTAAATCCTCTGCACAGTAACATTAAGGGTAAAACTGGAGTTCTGGTGATGACTGTAGCCTGAGACCTCAAGTTCCTGTCTTCAAGGAGGTAAGAAGGAGAGGATAGCACTCAGTAAAAGGCTTCATTAATCCATGCAGAAATCTTCCCTCTTAAGTCAGTGAAGAATCTGCCTGCAAATGCAGGAGACCAGGTTGAATTCCTGGGACGGAAAGATGGAGAAGGAAATGGCAACCCGCTCCAGTATTCTTGCTTGGAGAATCCCAGGACAGTGGAGTCTGGCAGGTTACATTTCTTGGGATCCCAAGAGTCGGACACGATTTCGCAACTAAACCACCAATCCATACCGAACTTTTTTGGGAGTTCGGCCTAGAGGGTCTTGTGTTTGCAAAATGATTGTGTTTAGTGCCAGGCCAGCTTCCTCACCTGAGGCACAAATTCCTCTTTTTCAAAGGTAGAATAGCCAAGTGTTTTGACGACTCTGGGATACTAATAATAATTATCCCATTTACTTGCTGTGTCACTTTGAGCAATTTACCTCTCTGTACTTCAGTTTCCCTCTCTCAACCAAACAGTTATCAGTGATCTGTTATCTAATTCCTAGGATTATACACATTTACATGAATTGAATTGTGTAGCCAGTGCATAAAAAGTGCTCAATAAATGCTATCCCTAATCCCCATGTAGTTCTGCATCGATGCAGCCGCCCCCTAGCCCCCTACCCATGCAGACACACATTCAATGCCCTCCCCCACATCTTGGTAAACAATCCTATCCCGCCTTCAAAGCCCACATGAAATTGCACTTCCCCCAGCCCCCACCACCCAGCTCCCAGAGTGCTCTCTCTCCTGTGAACTTGAACAGCAGTTGTTGCCTGCGCTACTCATTTTATTCTGAATCACTTACTGCCTTCCATTGTTCTCTCATTGTTAGTTCTGTCTCCCACACTCAGATCTTTGACAGCAGGGATGGGTCTTCATCTTTTCTAAATCCTCCTCAGCACCTAGCAGAGTGGCAAACATAGTAGGCACTAGGCAGACACTAGGAGAGTGTTGTCCCCATTATTGTTGTTTTGTCTCTTTTGCCACCCCATGGACTATTGCCCGCCAGGCTCCTCTGTCCATGGGATTTCCCAGCAAGAATACTGGAGTGGGTTGCCATTTCCTCCTCCAGAGGATCTTCCTGACCCAGAGATTGAATCCCCATCACCTGCGTTGGCAGTCAAGATGGATTCTTTACCACTGAGCTACAAAGGAAAGTCTGTTGTCCCCATAGATAAAAGGTAAACAATAATTGAGCTGAAACAGCAGGTCACATTTTGGAAACTCAAAAAGCTTGAAACAAATGTACTGATCATTTCCTTGCTGGGGCACAGCCCATTGGCTTCTTGTCTCTGAACAGTAAGAAAAGCAAACGAACTTGGTTTTTAAAGTAGAACCTTGAAGTGCGGTGAAAAGGAGACCTGGACTTTGGGGAAAGTCACCTCTCTGTGCTTCCATGTACTCAGGTTAAGAGGAGGGGGAGTGGACTAGAATGGCTATTTTTTTTAGCTTTATTTATTTTGGCTGCTCTGGGTCTTCGTTGCTGCATGCGTATTTTCTCTAGTTGCAGTGATCGGGGGCTACTCTTCATTGCAATGCACAATCTTCTCATTGTGGTGGCTTCTCGTCATGGAGGACAGGCACTAGGCACACGAGCTTCAGTGGCTGCAGCATTCAGGTTCAGTAATTACGGCACACAGGCTTTAGTTGCTTCACAGCATGTGGAATCTTCCTGGACCAGGGATCAAACCTGAGGTCCCCTGCATTGGCAGGCTGATTTCCATCCACTGTACCACCAGGGAAGTCCTAGAATGGTTTCTAATTCAGCCTTACCACCTTTCATCCGAGTCATGTTTGATTCTTAAGGGAGAAACCTCATCTAACTGGCTTGGTGATCCTAGCCACCTTTCTGCCTGTTGAGACAGTACCCTAAATTCTTTTGTCCAAAGTACTTTTCCCAGCTATGAACTCAGCTGACCTGCTATGGAATGCAGAGTCAAATTATCATCTCCGTCATACCACCAACTAGCAGCTCAGAAAGGTGTGGTGACGCCTAAGATCACACAAGTTCATGGCAAAGTGAGGGCTAGCATTTGCAGTTCGACAGCACAGGCCAGTGCAAGCTTGCTCATTGGCTTGGCCATCTGACCTTTTCTCCTCTTGCACTTCATATTCTTTGCATCCACTCCTGTCCTACTCACGATGTAACCTGAAAGTGAAATGCATGCATGACTGCCCACAAGCAAAGAACAATGCACAATCCCAATATTATACAAGTGTTATCAGTAAAAATAAATGGCATGTGTATGGAGAAGATTGAAGAGAGAAGCCTTTGTATTGATCTGACTATCTGCTTACTGCTTCTTCCTGCCCCCACCCCCTGCTGCATTCATTCAACACTAGCATTCATTCCACAAATATTTACTGGAACTCTTATTACAGTCTTATTATATTATTATTGTATGGGAAAATGCTAGACTTGTGGGCAAGCTCTGCCTTCAGGGAGCTTAAAATCTAGCTAGGGAGGCATGTCAAACAAATGGAAGGTTAGATAACAATTAAGGAGGGAGGTATAAATACAAACCAAGCAGGTAAGAGCTGCTGCCACCAGAGAAAATCTTGCATATGTCAAGTGAGTTGCACAGTCAATGAGCTCAGTAGTTCAACACCAGGCGGAACTCATCTGTGGGGAAAAAAGTCAGCATGGTAGTGAAGGGGAACAAAATCTGTCACCCCAAAATATGCCTTGTTGGCATAAGGATTATTTTAGGCCAATCATTTTTAAGAAACAGTACACAGAGAAGAACTTGTGCTTTTGTAAGAGATATTTACATTTGTAAGGGAAACCGCCATTTGTAAGGGTGTCTCCTTCTCTGTACAAGAAAGAGAAAGATGACTCCAAATCTCTAGTAACTCCTATCAATGCAGAAGTGACATTCTATTCTTTGCGACCCTTTGGACCGTAGCCCACTAGGTTCCTCTGTCCATGGGATTTTTCAGGCAAGAATATTGGAGTGGGTTGTCATTTCTTCCTCCAGGGGATCGTCCCGATCCAGGGATCAAACCCGCATCTCCTGTGTCTCCTGCATTGCAGGCAGATTCTTTACCTGCTAAGCCACTAGAGAAGCCCCTATCAATGGAGAAGGCTACAAGTTAAATCTGCAGAACAATCTTATCCTTGTTTACTGTGGTTTTCCTAGTCATCTTGAATAACTGGCTCCTTCCAACCTCAATATCATTTGTCTTTATAAGATGATAGTTAAAGTGGTAATTTATGCCATTTCAGGGAGTTACTCAGTTTTGTGGGATCTCTCCCATTTACTGCATACAAAACCAAGTTTCCCCAAAACTGAGTTTCCATGCTGAGTTTATGATTACCCTCTCTAGCCAAAACTTTATTCCCTTTCTTGTCCTGCCCCTGTTCCCCTCAGCGTTGAGGAGTATCAAAGAAATGGGATTGAAACTGAGCGGGACCCTGTAGGGCCCTCCCCAGTACAAAAGCCCCTCTGCATGCTCCTTTCTAACTTGTAGAAAAAGTAAGTCTTTCTTTAGTCTCCTAGGTGTTCCCTGAGTTCCAAGGGCAGACTCGAGTAGTTACTAACAAGTTCCTGCGCCCAGCACACACTGAGGCCAAACAAACTGCAATGTCAGCGTTTGGAGAAGAGAAAGGTTTATTGCAGGGCCAAGCAAGGAGAACAGGTGGCTAATGCTCCAAAACACCCCAACTCCCTGATAATTTTTGGAGAGAAGTTTTAGAGGCAAACTTTGGGGTGAGGACTATGGGGTTTGTGGCTTACTTCTGATTGGTTGGTGGTGAGGTAACAGGGTGCTGCTCCAGGAATCTTGTACTCAACCAGAAGTTACCATCCTCCACAGGTTGAGGCCTTAGTTCCCACAGAAGAGTTCAAAATATTCACAGATATTGTTACATATATACTTTGAGGAGGAACCAGGACCTGTGCTATTGTTTATTGACAGCTCCTCCTTTGTTTGTTCATTCTCTTGCTTCCCTGATTAGCAACTGTTTCAACCTGCCCTTTGAAGACCCCCTGGAGAAGGAAATGGCAATCCATTCCAGTACTATTGCCTGGAAAATCCCATGGACAGAGGAGCCTGGTAGGCTACAGACCATGGAGTCACAGAGTCAGACACGACTGAGCAACTTCACTTCTTCTTCTTCTTGGTATTCAGGGAAGTTCTAGAGGCTGAAGCCTTTTTCCAACAAACAAGAAAAGGTGAAATGGAAACAGTTTATACTCAGGAGGGCCTTAAAGTTTCAATGAGGAAATGCAGAAGCAAAGGGAAAGCAGTTAAACAAGAAAAGTAATTACAGTGTTGTAATGTTGCTCAGTCATGTCCAGCTCTCTGTAACCCCATGGACTATAGCTCACCAGCCTCCTCTGTCCATGGAACTTTCCAGGCAAGAATACTGGAGTGGGTTGCCATTTCCTCCTCCAGGGGATCTTCCCAACCCAGGGATCAAACCCATATCTCCAGCATCTCCTGCAGTGGCAGGCGAGTTCTTTACCACTGAGCCACCTGGGAAGCCCATAATGACAATAGTTCAGCAATAAAACAAAGTTCCAGTTTCTCCTCAAGGGATATACATAACAATCTGACATATATCCTGAGTTTTCTGCAGGAACTAAGACATATACCCCTACCCAGGTGAAGAGTGGTGACTACTTGCTGAACACAAGCATGTAGACCTCAGATTGGATGATTAAGATGCCAGAAACATCAGTCTGTTATCTCATCACCAACCAATCAGAAGAAAGTCATGCACCCTGCAGCCCTCCCCTAAAATGTTGCCTTTGAGGCAATCCTTCCCTTAAAAGCCCTTCCCTGAAAGCCTTAGGGAAGTTCAGGTCTTCTGAGCATGAGCCGCCCATACTCCTTTCTTGTCACCTGCAGTAAAAGCTGTACTGGCCTTCATCACAACCTGGTGTCAGTAAATTGGCTTTACTGTGTGGTGGATGAGCAGACTCGAAGTTTGGTCCACAAACATATATAGGAGGTATACATATTATTAGATCTTCCTGGTGGCTCAGACAGTAAAGCGTCTGCCTGCAATGTGGGAGACCCAGGTTCTATTCCTGGGTCGGGAAGATCCCCTGGAGAAGGAAATGGCAATCCACTCCAGCACTCTTGCCTGGGAAATCCAAACATCCAGGAGTTGGTGATGGACAGGTTGGCCTGGCGTGCTGCAGTCCATGGGGTCACAAAGAGTTGGACACAGCTGAGCAACTGAACTGAAACATCTGTTTGTTTTTCTCCTGTTAATCTGTCTTTTATCACAGGGGAGTCTCAGTGGAGAACCTAGAAGGGTAGAGGGAACATTGTTTTTCCTTTCCTATAGCAGTTACTCTTGGGGGTCACTAACAGGAAAGGAAAGAAGTCTTTCAGAGTGCAGGCAGTGTTTGTATCTTGATCTGGGTGCTGTTACATGGGTCCACACGTATGTGAACATTTATAGACCTCCACACTTGCGAGTTTTGCACTTTACCACATACAAGTATACCTCAATTTTTAAAAACGTTCAGAGAAAAGAGAAAACACCTAGGGCAGGAATTGCCAGGAACTTCTTCATGGGGAAAGTGGTAGTGTTTAACTGGAGATGTGAATGAATCTAGGCCAGTGCTTGTCAGCTCTGGCTAAAACTGAGCAGGTACCGAGGCCTTTCTGTGTCCCCTGTTTCTTGTTTGCAGGAATAAGGTTTCAGCCTCCTAGACCTTCGTGTTTACCAAAGGGCAGATTCAAATATTTGCTAATCAGGGAAAGGAGGGAATGCAGAAATGAAAAAGGAGCAATCAAGAAACTGCGGGGCAGGGTCCTGGTTCCTCCCCAAGGGAAATACACAACAATATCTTTGAGCTCTTCTGCAGGAACTAAGGCCCCCACCCAGGTGGAGGATGGTAACTTGAGGCTGAGCGCAAGGTTTCCTGGAGCAGTGCTCTGTTACGTCACCACCAACCAGTCAGAAGAAAGTCATTTACTCTGTAGCCATCATCCCAAATTTTGCCTATAAAAACTTCTCCCCCAAAACTACTGAGGAGTTTGGCTCTTTTTTATTTTTTAAAACATGAGCCACCCATTATCCTTGCTAGGCCCTGCAATAAATTTTTCTCTGCTCCAAACCCCAGTGTTTCATTTTGTTTGGCCTCACTGTGTGTTGGGCACATGAACTTGAGTTCAGTAATGGCTATACTTTAGAATCAACTGAGTAGCTTTCTAAACATACTGATTCTTGGGGCCCACCCCAGGCCAACACAATCAGAAGCTCTGGAAGTAGGTCCTTAGTATGGGTTAGTTTTTTTATTTCTTTTTAAATCAGGGTTCAGATTACTATGGGTCTGGTCACTATAGCAAGAGTATCTAAAGCTGATCAAACACCAGTAAACGGTATGTTATTGTTGTTGTTTAGTAACTAAGTCGTGTCTGACTCTTTCTGACCCTATGAACTGTAGCCTGTCAGGCTCCTCTGTCTATGGGATTTTCCAGGCAAGAATACTGGAGTGTGTTGCCATTTCCTCCTGCAGCAAATGGTATACAGTATCTCATGGACATGAGTTTGAGCAAACTTCAGGAGATAGTGAAGGACAGGGAACCCTGGTGTGCTGCAGTCCATGGGGTCACAAAGAGTCTGACACAATTAGTGACTGAACAACAACAATCTCATTTAAGCCTCCTAATAGACAACCCTGAGAGACAGGTACTCTTGTTATGATCCTCATCTTACAGATGAGAAAATAGAGGCTCAGGTCATACTGCCTATAAGTGTCAAAGCTGAATTTCACCCTAGATCTGTTCACCCTAAAGCCTGAACTGATATACACTATTGCTTGGCAGCCAGTCATGTCATGGGAAAGCATAGGCAGATGCTCTTGATAGATGAGCTGGCTGTACATGAAGACATGGCTTTTTAAATGTTCTCTTTTTTTTATTGAGAGTGAACTTACATATATTAATATGCACTATTAGTCTTAAGTACCATGAGTTTGACAAATGTATACACCCCTGTAATCACTAGTCAGATCCTGATACGCTGACCCCCAGTCAATCCCCACCCCAAGAGGCAACCATTGTTCTGATTTCTATCATCATAGATTAGTTTTGCTTAAACTTGAATGCCATTTAAGTAGAATCATAAACATGTGCTTTATTGCATCTAGATTATTTTGCTTACCCTTCTGTCTGTGAGGTTCATCAGATCATTTCTTATGTCAGGAAATAAGTACTAAGGGTATAGGAGATGCTAAACCAATCACACTTGGGACCCACCAGGGCTCAGGGCTTTCATTATCAAGCTGGGAACAGATGGAAATCAGAAGCCCTTCTCCATCTCCGTCACTATAGTTCCCAGCCATGTTCCCATTGCTGATATTGACAGTGGGGCCTCTGTGTTGTATTTCTACTGAACTGTTCAAGACATTAACCTCATACAATCTGGGAAGCAGCAGAAGCCAGCTTTCTGGTGTCAGAGGTATGTGCTGCAATGAAATTGGCCTCTGGACTCCAGGAGCCCCAGGAAGAATTCTGGTCCCTCCAGTTTTGGAAAGATCTCAAAGAACATAATTAACATTTGGTGGGAGGTGGGGAGGGCATTTCTGATGCAACCTCATGTTAGGAAAGTTCAATAAAATCCTTGTACTCCCTTCTATTCCCTGTCAGAACTGAGCCCAGAATACCCATGGCTGATCCCCAAATAATACAAATTGGACTCAACTACTCTCCCTTTCCTTCCTTCATCCTTCCACCTCCAAGCTAATGCCAGCCTCTCGTGTTCAGGTACTTAATTTTTGTAAGCAATTCCAAATTTCCAGATTTTCTAAGTCCGTTGCTATATGCTAGCTCTTCTTCTCATGGTAGAAATGATACAGCTATTTTGAATGGGTTTAGTCACATGGACACAGCTTTATTCTCCATTCAGGGTCTCCAGCATGAGGCAATGATAACTCCAACCTTCACAATGTACAGAGCTCTTTCATCAGGGCTGTGAGAGGCAGAACATCACAATCCTTTCATTCTATTTCCTGGCTTTATTTGGGTTTCCTTTCTATGACCTTGAACTTTGATCTTTGGACTTTATTTGTAAGTCTCCTGGAGTCTCCAGACATCAAACTAACCTTTTCATATGGTTCCTGAGTATCTGATAGATCTTTTTGTTTGTTTGCTTTGTTGTTTGGCTCACTAACTTACCTGCTTTGATCCATCTAGCAGCAATTTTCACTTGCTCTCCACTGGATCACTTGATAAGAAACCTGACTGACTAGTTGAGAAAAACACTATGTTCAGAGACAAAAGCAATCCAGGTTCTAGCCTTGGGTCCTTGACTTGTTACCTAACCAACTTCACCCTTTGGTTTCCTTATATTTGACAGAAAGGTACAAATTCCAGCCTCTCTTTGTTTCACAAGTATATGTTCAGGACAAATAAGAATATACAACTGAAGGGACTGGCAATCCAGATCCTAAGACTCTGTGCTTCCACTGCAGGGGACACAGGTTCAATTCATGGTCGGGGAACCAAGATCCCCCATGACACAAGGAGCAGCCTAAAAATAATAATAGTAATCAATTTTTTTAAATAAATGTAAAAAAGAATATATACCCAAGTGTCTCTGCAATCTCACTGATCTATAAATTCAAAAGATTATTACCATCATTAAATCTTAAATAATGGGAAAATAATGTTTTCACAAGGGAAGCCACTTAGAAGTATATATATCAGGTACACACCAAGGAAAGAAATAAAAACTTCAGGGACAGAACACATGAAAAATGTCTTTGCTTTGGGGTAAACTAACTGAACAGAACTGACATTATTAAACCTTTTATTTATCTCTAGACAGCCCAAGCCAAGTTGAAGAAAAAGTTCAAATTAACAAATCATTCCTCAAGCTTCCAAATTTAAACTTTCCCTTAATTCCATTAATCAGCTATCAGTGGAGAAATGTTTTCTTGGTTTGTAGTCCTAAGTTACCACTTACTCTGTCATGAGAAATTCAATTTGGCATTATTTGGCTATTTAAATCACAAAGCAGTCAGGTGGTTGTCTTTTTTCCAGGGGTTCCAAGAACCGTCTGTGGTTAAATGTCACAGGCTCAGGCAGAGCCAAAAACTTGCTGTGGCATACTGGGCAGAACAGGGAACTCTTCAGGACTTGGGCTGCTCGGTATGCCCTTGACACAATCTGGGAAAGCCTGACTGGGCGAAATGTCATATAGTTGAAAGCACAAGAGAAAAGCGGCAGCCAGGACACCTGGGTTGAATCTAATTCACTTGGGCTAGTCGCTCCCTTTCTTGGGGGCTCTGCTTTCTTTCTTGGAATCCAAAAGGATTTCAGTCACTGACCTCTAAATTCCCTCCTAGCTTTAATAGATCTTGAAAATAATCAGGAATATTGGTGTGAAAAAACAGGCCTTACAAATGTGGGCTGCAGTTTGGAATCCTGCCTGACGAGCTCATTTGTCTCTTTCTGTACCATGATGCAGAGTTCCCAGGTGGCACTAGTGGTAGAGAACCCACCTGCCAATGCAGGAGACACAAGAGACACAGGTTCGATACCTGGGTCAGGAAGATTCCATGGTATCGGAAACAGTCAGACATTACTGAAGCAACTTAGCACACACACACTCATACCATGATGCAGCAATGAAGAAATTGCTCCAATGAATAGAGATATAAGCTGATTCATTTCAGGCTAAACTAGTCCCAAGTGCATGAAGGATGGTACACCCAGCATTTTCCTGATTTCTACTGGTTGCATGTCCTCACACCATTTATTATCCTTCTTTTTAGTAAACATGTATTGAGGGCCACTCTGTGTGAAGTAGTATGTACAAACAAGCATTGTATAGCTAAAATTTCACAAACAACGTATATCTCAGGTATTAGAATGCATAAACACACCTCCATTATTTTGCGGAAGTCGACTGTGTGTGCTCAGTCACTCAGTCGTGTCTGACTCTTTGCAACCCCAAGAACTGCAGCCCGCCAAGCTCCTCTATCTATGGGATTCTCCAGGCAAGAATACTGGAGTGGGTTGCCATTTCCTTCTCCCGGCTATCTTCCCAAAGCAGGGATCAAACACGCATCTTCTGTGTCTCCTGCATTGCAAGAGGATTCTTTACCACTGAGCCACTGGGGAAGCCCTTAGAAGTCAACTAGTGCAAGAAATATTTAAGTATCTGATGCTGAAATTAACATAAAATAAGTATAGACTTTATTTCATGAATCAATATTTGAATAATCAAGTAAACAAACAAATCAGACCTGAAATCTGAGAGATATAGGCCAGTGATGAGCTTTTGCAACTCCAGGCAAATGACTTAACCTCTCAGAGCCTTTTTCTTCATATGTGTTATGCTATTCGAAGTATCCACCTTGCAGGGTGGTTGTGAGGATCAGTGATGTAATATGTATGGAAAGTAGCTAGCACTCTGTCTGGCAAGTAAGCCACTAAATAACTATTTGCTTTAGGGATTTTTCCTCCTTTTCAATTCCGGATATTCGTGTTTTAATCCTAAAGCAGAAATCAAATCTATCCCAAGTGGGTCAAGTGAGCTGATTTTCTGTGGACTAGAATACCCTTTTACTTCTGTAGCCTCAGGTGAAACTGACATCCTGTCCCGCCACAACATTGCAGGAGTGTTATTAGAAACCACATACTTTCCTGCAGGGGAGGAAGAAAAAAGGAAAGAAAGAAAACCAAGCATCTGGTACATGTGCAATTGATTTGGAGATGTGGGCAAGCTGGCATTGTGTAGTTGCTCTTTTCCTGAAGTGCAGCACTGTCAGAAATCAATATGCTAAAAGCAATTTTGGGAAGCTAGCTCAAGAATCCCTGGGGGATTCTGAGAGCTATTGCTGCATCCATCCTTGCTCTGTGGAAGTCCCCTACCCTCACCTGGTACTCTGTAAGATAAGCAGTCAGGGCACTCTTTCCTCCCTCCCTGTTACAGAGAAGATAAAGCTATTCTGTCCCTTGTGGACAGACCCAAGAGCTTTGAATCATTGTTCTAGCAGTAGAGTCAAATTGAGAATAGAAGATTGACTTCATTTGACCTGAAATTATTAAGGGATACTGATAATAACACCCCCTCTTGAAGCAGACTAAACAGTGTCCACGGCTAGGTGAATTTGCATCTCTTCTGAGAATTCTTGAGGGGAAATGTGGCAGGAGCAATCAACTTGCAAATTTACACTTAGATCTCAATCTACATCTGAGAATTATAACGTTATTGGTGATAATAAAAATAATAACAGCTTTCACTTACTGAGCAGTTATGTGCTGAATTATCTCAACCCTGTGGGGAAACCAAGGCTCTGAAAGAGAGAGGATAAGTAATTGGCTTAAGGTTCCACTGGTAATAAGGCAGAAATAAGAAGGGCAAATTTCCAAACCAGGTCTGTCTAAATGCGGATCCTGACCAGCTACACTCCACACCACCCTGCCTCTTGCCCAGAGTTTTATAGGACTCGTGGCTCATTCCTGCCAAATGACCGTCTATGTTTGGAGAACTCATTTGTGGACAAGAGCACAATCTCTACTGTTTGGAACTGGAACGTCGAGAAGCAAATGAGCCACATAGGGTTTGAGCCCAGGACCTCAGCCTCATGATCACAATACTTTTATCTTCTGAGCACTTGGTTCTACCTCCTATCATTAAAGATGGGTAAGCTTTTCACTTGCTGCTTCAAATCAAGATGTGATTTAGCTGTTTCAAGGACTCATTTGGCATAGCTGGCATCTGCTTTCAAAACACTTGGGGATTGAATATCTTCAGAGCAATTCCTTCTTGGATAGGGTTCTCCGGATATTGATGGGTTTGTTTCTAAGGAAACAGAGACAGAAAGAACAAAGGGATAAGAAACAGGTGTCCCCACTTTGCCCTTGGATTGGCCCTAGCATGCTAATAGCTCGTCTACACCAGAGGTTCCAAAAATGAAGGTTTATAATCAGATTTTTAGTTTATCTCCATGCATCCCAGCCTCTTTCCAGAGCTTCCCCCACTTGGGGCTACCTTTTGTGGCAGAACCTTAACTTCAGGGCCACCTTACTCCTTCCCTCCAACTCTTTTCTTCATCAACCCTCCACCTATTCTTTCATCCAGATTTTGTCTCCAGATGCACTCCTTCTCCTGTAAAGGATACTCAGTAGGACATGCACATGACCCGTACAACTCATGATATACTGTTAGTCCACAGCACAATTATGGATTCCATTCCTTTCCACATTTGACATTTCCTTTATTCTGGCTTAGAAACTTGCAGGAACCATATGTAGAGCAAGGTAAAATTCATCATTAAGGCAAGTGAACAATAAGATGCAGTGACTGTATAAGTCTCAGCTGGAAGCTTTCTGTTTTCCCCTTTGGAATGGGACATTTCTGACCTGGCATTTCCTGGTTCTTCAGAGGTGTGTAGAGCACAATGTTACGTGTTTTTACTGCTTTTATATTTATTCATTTTTGGCTGTGCTGGGTCTTTGTTGCTGCACTCAGGCTTTCTCTAGCTTCAGGAAGCAGGGGCTACTCTCTAGTTGTGGTGGGCAGGCTTCTCATTGCGGTAGCTTCTCTTGTTACGGAGCACGGGCTTTAGGGCACGCAGCTTTTAGTAGTTGCAGCTCCCAGGCTCTAGAGCACGGGCTCAACAGCTGTGGCACATGGGCTTAGTTGCTCCACGGCACGTGGGATCTTCCGGGATCAGGGATCGAACCTGTGTCTCCTCCATTGCCAGGAGGATTCTTTACTACTGAGCCACCAGGGAAGCTCAAATGTTATATGAACTTACTCATGTGAATGAAGAGTGAAGGGATCCACTAAAGAAAAATCTAATTGGACTTTAAAATGCAAATACAGTGCAGCATAGTGCCTACAGTTAATTATAGTTAGTTAATACACAGGACCTGTATTGTGTACTTGAACATTTGCTAAAAGGGTAGATCGTATGTTGCATTATCTTCCCCAAAATAAATAAATCAAGAAGGTAGAAGGAAGATTTTGGAAGTGGTGGATATGTTTATGGCATTGACTGTGGTGATGATTTCACAAGTGTATGCATATCTCCGAAGCCATGAAGTTACACACACTAAATAGGTACAGTTTTTTGTATGTCAATCAAAGCACAGTAAAGTTGCTTTAAAAAAAAAAAAAAGGCAAACGTAACTGGGGACAGGGTACCGGGGCTTTCTCTGTATCATTTCTTACAACTGCATGCAAATCTACAATTATCTCAAAATAAAGTGTAATTTTAAAAAAGCAAATAAAAGAAGCTCTTGTATAGGATTTAGTCAGGAGTTCCTAAGAGAAAGAGACCCATGGACAACTGGATCCAAAGACTTCTGTTTCCTGCAAAGGTCAAAGGAGCTCCAATTCTGGGTGCAGAAACCATGACCTTATTAACATTCAATTGATTAAAAGTGAAAGAATCAAAACAAAACCAAAAATTACACAGAGAAGAATGAGATTATTTCTCATACTGTTGTTTATTCTCTTTTTTGACCTTCAATGTGATGTTTTCTCACTGCAATAACTGAAGCAGCCACATCGTCTGATTAGGATGGTCAGGTCAACTCCGAACAGGAGAGATCTCCCCAAATGGTGATTCTTTAAAAAGGCGGGGGGCGGATTTATCCATCTTCTAGGGCCATTTGTATCCTCTCCCAGCCCTGTTGGCCTCTCTCTTTTTCCATCCCATCACATCATCCAAAAATTGGATTTTGTCCTATTTTCTATAGAAGACAGACCAGGCTTGCCTGGAAAGAACACATCCCTGGAGAGATTAGGCTCTGACTAATTCTCATTTCTAGCATCTAAAGGCAGAGGATTAGATTAAAAAATAAATAACATAATACTGTGCTCCAACTGCACTGTACACAAGCTCCCTAATATATGGCATTTTTAATGGCGACTGGCCAAGGTGGTTCTTAGAAACGGATGGTCAGTACTATATTGGTCAAAAGGCCCTACGCACCTAGGAAGAGGACAAGAGAAATAACTTAGATTTAAAGCAGAAAAATGACTTCTGGTTTCTCTTCCTGTTCTGATGTAAACATTCAAAGTCATACACTTCACATTAAAGTCTGTACAAGTTGCGTGGATGGAAGGGGGCAGAAATACTATTTTGTTTTAGCCAGCACCTGAGGCTAAAGTTTCCGGTAACTACCATTAAGCAGGACAAGCCTGGGTTTTCACTTCCTTTTCCTCCTGATGCCCCTCCGAGGTCTTTCACTGCTCCTCCCGTCTTTTTTTTTTTTTTTAAACAAACATTTATTTTTATTTCATTTAATTGGCTGCACTGGGATTTAGTTGTGGCACACAGGCTCTTCGATCTTTGTTGCAGCATGCAGGACCCAGTTCCCCAACCAGGGATGGAACCTAGACCCCCTGCAGTGGGAGCCGCGTCTTAGTCGCTGAACCACCGGGGAAGTCTCACTCCCTTCTTTTACCTTCTGTCTCTTCCTAACCCTGTCTCCTTCTGTTGTTCCTTTTCCCCTGGCCCAGAAAATCACGCTTCCTTTCAAAAGTGTTAGTCACTCAGTCGTGCCCAACTCTTTGTGACCCCATGGACTGCAGCCCACCAGGCTCGTCTGTCCATGAAATTTTCCAGGCACGAATACTGAAGTGGATTGCCGTTTCCTTCTCCAGGAGATCTTCCCAACCCAGGGATCGTTCTCAGGACTCCTGCACTGCAGGCAGATTCTTTACTGACTGAGATATAAGGGAAGCCCTAAAGGAAGGGATCACTGCAGATGGTGACTGCAGCCATGAAATTAAAGGACGTTTACTCCTTGGAAGAAAAGTTATGACCAACCTAGATAGTATATTCAAAAGCAGAGACATTACTTTGCCGACTAAGGTCCATCTAGTCAAGGCTATGGTTTTTCCAGTGGTCATGTATGGATGTGAGAGTTGGACTGTGAAGAAGGCTGAGCGCCGAAGAATTGATGCTTTAGAAGTGTGGTGTTGGAGAAGACTCTTGAGAGTCCCTTGGACTGCAAGGAGATCCAACCAGTCCATTCTGAAGGAGATCAGCCCTGGGATTTCTTTGGAAAGAATGATGCTATAGCTGAAACTCCAGTCCTTTGGCCACCTCATGCAAAGAGTTGACTCACTGGAAAAGACTTTGATGCTGGGAGGGATTGGGGGCAGGAGAAGAAGGGGACGACCGAGGATGAGATGGCTGGATGGCATCACTGACTCGATGGACATGAATCTGAGTGAACTCTGGGAGCTGGTGATGGACAGGGAGGCCTGGAGTGCTGTGATTCATGGGGATGCAAAGAGTCGGACACGACTGAGCGACTGAACTGAACTGAAAGGAAGCCCTTCCTTTCAAATTCAGCCTAATGTTCAAATAGTGCCACCTGACCTGGAAACTCGGCAGATATGATCATCAAGCTCTCATCTTTGTCCCCTCGTGCTCTGTGTCAACTTCCATTTGTGGGGTGAGACTTCCCAGCTACCCCTAGCCCACGGAGTAACTCATGTTAATCTGGCTATGTTGTGGCTAATGGAGGGAAGATAGGGAAAAAATGGCACGTCTGTGTTTAGGGGACTTCCTTGGCTATTTTCCAACCCTACAGAAAAGCACGGGCTTCTCTGGTGACTCAGTGGTAAAGAATCCGCCTACAATGCAGGAGATGTGGGTTCGATCCCTGGATTGGTAAGATCCCCTGGAGAAGGGAATGGCTACCCACTCCAGTATTTTTGCCTGGAGAATCCCATGGACAGAGGAGCCTGGCAGGCGGACTGAAGCGACTGACCACACATGCACAGAGAAGCATAGTTGCAATAGGGTGGCTCTGCTGTTTCCCTGCTTCCCACCTTCCTCATGTCCATATGCCAGGATTCTTACCTATCCCTCTGGGCAGGTGAAAAAAAACACCTACTAAAATGACTATCGCTTCTTAGATCGCTCTAATCATCCTCGAGAGCAACGTTTGAGGTTTGGAGAGGATGAGAGAGGAACAATGGAAGGGAGAGAAGTGGCCTTCTCTGCCCATTCAGCCAGTATTATACAGAAGGCTTCTGTTATGGAGTCCCTTTCCTTACTGTAGTGACAAATGAAATTAGAAGGCGGAGGGAGGGTTTTTAGGGAATCAGAAGAGACGCTGAAATCATATTTCAGAGATTTAATTTTTTCCCTAATCAAAGACAAGTTGGAATGGTGACTTGAATCCCAAGTAAGGCCTGAGCATGTGATGAGAAGAACAGAGCCAAGCTCCAGTACCCAATGGGTATTATCTGGGTAGCACTATAGTGTGATGGTTGAGAGTAAGAGGCTTTGAAGTAAGGGACAGCTGGTTCAAATCCTGGCTCCTTCCGTTACTGGCTCCACTTGTGCCCTTAAGCTCATCTCTCACCCACTTAAGGAGACCACTTCAGGAATTCTCCTCTCTCTCTTGCATCAATAATTTCTTCCTCTCTACACGCTACAGTATCTACCAACTCAAATCCTCCATTCACCCCACCCACATCCCTCTCCAGCTTCTGCCGCGCCTCTCTTCTCTCTGTTACAACAAAATTCCTTGAAAGAGCTGCCTATATTCACTGTCTATAATTCTTCTCAGCTTCTCTCTCAAATCATCTTCAATTAGAGGTTTATCACTCCATCAAAATAGCTTCTCTCAAGGTTTTAATGAACCTCCATGTTGTCAAATCTCAGTCCTCATCTTGCTTGACATTTCATCAGCATTCTAAACAGTTGAACCCTCCCTCCTCCTTGAAACACTGTCTCCCCATGGCTTCCAGGAACCATTCTCTCACCACCTACCTCACTGTGCACTCTGACCTAGTGCCTTTTGATTTCTCCTCTCAGTCCTGACCTGGGACCATTGGAATAACCCAGAATTCAGACCTTGGACGATTTCTTCTTTCCATGCTCTGCCCCTAGGTAATCACATCTGGTCCCATGATTTTAACTACCCTAGATACATTGAAGATTTCCAAATCTGTATCCCAGGTCAGACTTCTCTCAACTCCAGATCCATCTACCCAACTGTCTATTCAACATTCCCTCTTGAAGATCAAATAGCCATCTTAAATGTAACATGTTCCAACAGAATTCCTGATTCCTCTTTCACAAAGCTGGTTCTTCTCTAGTCTTGCCCATCTCTATTGATAGCAGCTCCAACCTTCTAATTGCTGAAGTAAAAACCTTGGGATCATTCTTGACTCCTCCTTCTTCTCCCACATTCCATACCCAAGACACCTGCAAAACATACCAGACTTTTCTTCAAAATCTGACTGGTCTCCCCATCTCAATCACTACTATCCCCCTAATCCTGGCCACCATCGTCTCTCATGTGAACTACTGCAACTGCTTTCCAGCTCATCTCCTTGCTTCTGCCTTTAGTCTCCTAAAGTCTGTTCTCACTCAACACAACAACTTGAGTGACTCGTTTAAAATTTAAGTTAGATCACATCATTCCTCATGGAATATTCTCCCATGACTTCCAATCTCACTCAGAGTAAAAGCTGAAGGTCATATAATGCCCTGTAAAGCCCTACATGATTCAGTGCTCCTCCCCCACAAACCCTCATTCTTACTATTTTCCAACTTTACTCCAATAGCACTGGTCTCCTTGCTGTTCTTTAAACATCCTACATGGTTTCCCACTTTTGGGCCATTACACTGGCTGTCCCTCTCCCTGGAAAATTTTCTCCCTGGACATCCCCATGGATCACCCCCTTCTTTCTCGTAGGTCTTTGCTCAAATGCTATCTCCTCAGAGAAACTTTGGTGTTAAGTCACTCAGTCATGTTGCGACCCCATGGACTGTAGCCCACCAGGCTCCTCTGTCCGTGGAATTCTCCAGGCAAGAATACTAGAGTGGGTTGCCATTTCCTCCTCCAGGGGATCTTCCGACCCAGGGATCAGACCCAGGTCTCCCACGCTGCAGGCAGATTCTTTACTGTCTGAACCACCAGGGAAGCCTTACTCACTTTATTGTCCCTCTTAACAAATATCACCATTTGCTATGTTACAGTTGTATTTGATTCATGTCTGTCTTTTCGCAATGTAAACTTCTTGGGAGTAGAGTGTTTGTTTTATCTACTGCTCTTCTCCTTAGCACTTAGAATAAAGCCTGACATAATATTCAATTAATATTTTCTAAATGAATGAGTGACTGGGTGAATGAGTCTCTCTTCCAAGATTCTTCCACACAGAACAAGCCCTCGATAATACTTAGGGTAAAGCAGCTGCAAAGAACTGATCACTCCAAAATAAAAGAGATCCACATTTCAGTGAAGAGTAGCCTTTGTATCAAAAGAAATGTTGACAACTCTACACCCCCTTTTTCTGCATGATCCTCATCCTTGGAAGTAGGGATATGAATCTTTATTGTACAGATGAATAAAATGATGAGGCTCAGAGAATTTAACATTTCCAAGGACACCTAGTTGGTAAAAATTCACCAGCTCACCCATTCACTTGTTCATTCCCTTAACAGTTACTGAGCACTTACCATCTGCCAAGCACAGTTCTAAAAACTAGAAATACAGCAGTGAACAAGAGATATGAATTTTCTGCCCTTCATGGAGCTTAAAACTCCAGTGGAGTTAAGGATCCTATGAGCAAAAGATGCTTAAATGCTGTTTCATTGACTTGATTTATTGCTAGTGGGTCAGCTGATAGCCCTGGAACCAATCTTCTTTAAAATGAAGAGTCCCACATGGAAGATGTGGTGTATCCTGGTGCTGCTGGAATTGCTGGTTCAGGGACTACACTTTGAACAAAGTCTAGTGTAAATACACTCTCTCTAGCAAATAGGAACATCTACTTGGCCCCTGTCCTTTCATACAACGCAGTCTAGGCGGAAGGGCTAATTACAGCATGTGGAGCAAATTTCAAGTTACCAAGACTTGGGATTTCCTGACAGGGGTGTTAAACAGGGCACTGGGAACTCCAGAAGCAGAGATGCAGCTGAGCAGGCAGCATCAGGGAAGTAAGACACAAGATTTCAAGGTCAGAGCCATTGGAGCATTCCAGTTCCTGGGGGAGAGGGGAGGAGGGAAAGGACTGGAAAGAACAGAGCAAACTTCCAGTTACAGAGGATTCATGCCTGCACACTAAGTCGCTTCAGACTCTGTGACCCCATGGACTGTAGCCTGCCAGGCTCCTCTGTCCATGGAGTTCTCCAGGCAAGAGTACTGGAATGGGTTAGCATTTCCTTCTCCAGGGGATCTTCCTGACTCAGGGATCGAACCCACATCTCTTACGTCTACCTGCATTGGCAGGCAGGTTCGTTACTACTGGCTTCACCTTGGAAGCCCTACAGAGGATTATCAAGGCCTAAACAGAAGCTCAGGAACAATAGACCAGAATCAGAACAGAGAGAGAAAATAGGGGCTTGAACTCGGGTTGATTATGGAAGTCATCACCAGAGTGTTATGGCAGGACTTGTCTTGAATCTGAGCATTGAATTAGAGACCCTTAAATCCCTGGAGGGCAAGGTGGGTCCCATAGATGGGGTAGAGCTCATTGGGCCTATAGATTGGCATTCAAGTGGCTCCAGGGGGAACTATAGAAAAAGGAGAACTTTGGGGATAGGAAACCAAGCAGACTCCTCACTGTCCCTATCAGAAATTCTTAGAACTCACCAAGAAGCAGAAAGCGTGATGGACTTTGTTTTGAATGGCATGGCCCAAAGAGGGAAATTTAATATTGATTATTGGCCAGAGATAATGAAAAAAAAAAAAAAAACCCAACACTGATTTCTCTCCTGTCAGAATAAAAAGCCCTTGGATGTGAAGACTATTAAACTATAGCACAGAGCTCTGTTGAGAGGGAAATGATGGGAGAGATGGACAAAAGAGACAAAGGGAATCTGGTCTTTAGAAAACTGTGCCTTGATGAGTTAAGAGGAAATGTAGGAGGGACCCAAGGAAGCCAGAACCTGACTCTGCAAGTGTCATACCAGTATCTGTGTGCTCAAGTGAACTTGGCAAAAAAGGATGACTAAGCCCCAGCTTCCTGGAAACTCACTAAGTAAGTGGCCAGGAAAGTCTGCCATCCCTCCTTCAAAAGGAGCCAGAAAGGCAGTGTAGCCCCACTGACTCAGAGCTGCATAGTGGTAGCAGTACTGGTTATGAATATGGCTTCTAGAGCCAAACAAGCCTGGGTACAAATGCCTACTCTGCCACTTCACTTCTTTGGGTTCTCAGTTTCCTCATTTGTAAAATAGGAATGATAATAAAACCACCTACGCCATAGAACTATGGTGAGAATTCAAGTACTCGATGCGCAGAAAGGATTTAGAACAGTACTTGGCACATTGTAAGTGTGGATTAAGGGTTAGTTGTTACTGTTGTCGCAACAAGGAAGAACTGGAAGGAATACCATGAGAGTCCAATGCTCTCACAGGTTAGAAAAAGAGCCTGAGGTCCAAAGAGAAGCAGGCAATTGCTCAAGCTCACCAGCAAGCTCAGAGCAGGGCTCAGAACAGAAACTGGGTCTTTTGAGCACTATACTCTTCCCACCACACAACACTGACTTTTCAGAGGAGTGGCTTCCCAACTTCTTAAATCACAAATACATTTTACACTGTAATCTACCCATGCACACACACACACACACACACACACACACACACACACACACTGACACGAGATTTGTGTGAAACAGTACTTTGAAATTCTACATTCATTCACTCTGTTATTTCCTTCTATTTTTTGAACAACAATGATAACAACTAGGAGAAAAAAACCCACCAAGGTCAGGAGCCAAGATATTATATCCATTAGGGGAATAATAGCCAGTTGGAGGCTATTACACCTGTGAGGGGTGACACGCATAAGAACCCATGAGAGACACTTGGATGCTTATTGAACAGAGGATAGAAGAGGCCAAACCTGCCTGGTTAACACTAAATAATCATATCCTTTTCTTCTAATTACCACATCAGTTCAGTTCAGTTCAGTTCAGTCACTCAGTCGTGTCCGACTCTTTGCGACCCCATGAATCACAGCACGCCAGGCCTCCCTGTCCGTGACCAACTCCCAGAGTTCACTCAGACTCATGTCCATCGAGTCCATGATGCCATCCAGTCATCTCACCCTCTGTCGTCCCCTCCTCCTCCTGCCCTCAATCCCTCCCACCATCAGAGCCTTTTCCAGTGAGTCAACTCTTCGCATGAGGTGGACAAAGGACTGGAGTTTCAGCTTTAGCATCATTCCTTTCAAAGAAATCCCAGGGCTGATCTCCTTCAGAATGGACTGGTTGGATCTCCTTGCAGTCCAAGGGACTCTCAAGAGTCTTCTCCAACACCACATCATACTACCCCTACTCCAGAGAAATCAGAAGTATTTTGGGCATTTTGAATACTACTGCTATGAATATTCATTAATAAGTTTTTGTGTAGAGGTATATGTTCAGTTCTCTTGGATACATACCTAGGAGTGGACTAGTTGGGTCATATGATTACTCTGTATTTAACTCTTTGAGGAGCTGCCAAACTATTATACAAAATGACTGCACATTCCCACCAGCAATGTATGAAGATTCCAATTTCTCTACATCCTCATCAAAACTTGTTATTATCTGTCTTTTAAATTATAACCATCTTAGTGGATGTAAAGAGGCATCTTATTATGGAGTTGATTTGTATTTCCCTAATAGGAAAAGGAGTACGTCAAGGCTGTATATTGTCACCCTGCTTATTTAACTTCTATGCAGAGTACATCATGAGAAACGCTGGACTGGAAGAAGCACAAGCTGGAATCAAGATTGCCAGGAGAAATATCAATAACCTCAGATATGCAGATGACACCACCCTTATGGCAGAAAGTGAAGAGGAACTAAAAAGCCTCTTGATGAAAGTGAAATAGGAGAGTGAAAAAGTTGGCTTAAAGCTCAACATTCAGAAAACGAAGATCATGGCATCTGGTCCCATCACTTCATGGGAAATAGATGGGCAAACAGTGGACACAGTGTCAGACTTTATTTTTTGGGCTCCAAAATCACTGCAGATGGTGACTGCAGCCATGAGATTAAAAGATGCTTACTCCTTGGAAGAAAAGTTATGGCCAACCTAGATAGTATATTCCAAAGCAGAGACATTACTTTGCCAACTAAGGTCCGTCTAGTCAAGGCTATGGTTTTTCCTGTGGTCATGTATGGATGTGAGAGTTGGACTGTGAAGAAGTCTGAGCGCCGAAGAATGTATGCTTTTGAACTGTGGTGTTGGAGAAGACTCTTGAGAGTCCCCTGGACTGCAAGGAGATCCAACCAATCCATTCTAAAGGAGATCAACCCTGGGATTTCTTTGGAAGGAATGATGCTAAAGCTGAGACTCCAGTCCTTTGGCCACCTCATGGGAAGAGTTGACTCATGGGAAAAGACTCTGATGCTGGGAGGGATTGGGGCAGGAGGAGAAGGGGATGACAGAGGATGAGATGGCTGGGTGGCATACCTAACTCGATGGATGTGAGTCTGAGTGAACTCCGGGAGATGTTGATGGACAGGGAAGCCTGGCTTGCTGCGATTCATGGGGTCGCAAAGAGTCGGACACGACTGAGCAACTGAACTGAACTGAACTGAACTGTGGTTCATGGATTTCTCATTGCAGTAACTTCTTGTGTTGCAGAGCTTGGGCTTTAGGACACACAGGCTTCTGTAGCTGCGATGAGTGGGCTCAGTAGCTGTGGCACACAGGCTTAGTTGCCTCATGGCATGTAGAATCTCCCCAGACCAGGGATCGAACCCATGTCCCCTGCATTGGCATGTGGATTCTTAACCACTGGACCACCTGGGAATACCTTTTTTGCTCATTTTAAATTTTGAATTATACACATTTCAGATGCCAAAACATAAAAGTATTAATAAAGTCTCACCTTGTGGGAAAGGCTATGTAATATGAGCCTCAAATTAAAAATTGTCAAGAATGAAATAATGTTAAAGATGTGGGTAGAGCAAATTTCAAACTGTACTTAACAATTATCACATGATTTTTGACTCTGGCTGGTAAACTGAGATTTCTACTAGACTTTCTCAGAATATTCTTGAATTTTTGGAGTTTTGAATGTTTCAAAATCTTCATGAAGACTTTGAAATAAAACATATCCACCTTCCAAAATCAGAACATGCTTCTGAAAGGAAACACAGTGGTTACCTTTTTAAAATTATTCTTTATGATGTCTGATGTATACATTAAAGCACATCAGATGTCCTAGTCATGAGTGAACAGCTCAATGAATTTTTGTGCGTGTATATACTTGTGTAATCACTGCCTAGATTAAGACATGAAACACGTCATCATTCCTCAGGCCCCTTCCCAGCCTACACCCCACCTCAGAAGTAACATTATTCTGACTCGTATCACCATTATGGTGATATGCTTGACCTCCATTTAAATGGAATCAAGCCATTTATCGGAGAAGGCAATGGCACCCCACTCCTGTATTTTTGCCTGGAGAATCCCATGGATGGAAGAGCCTCGTAGGCTACAGTCCATGGGGTTGCTAAGAGTCGGACACGACTGAGCGACTTCACTTTGACTTTTCACTTTCATGCATTGGAGAAGGAAATGGCAACCCACTGCAGTGTTCTTGCCTGGAGAATCCCAGGGACAGAGAAGCCTGGTGGGCTGCCGTCTCTGGGGTCGCACAGAGTCGGACACAACTGACGTGACTTAGCAGCAGCAACAGCAAGCCATTTATATATTTTTTGTATCTGACTTCTTTTGCTCAGCATGTGAGATTCATCCACATTGTTTTATGTGGAATGGGAAGGGAGTCTGTACAGGAAGAAATGATGATAGAAATGTGTTTGGTTACATACCAGAAGATTGAGAATAAAGTGAGTGAGGTTTCTCACAGAGAAGGGAGTTACAAATAAGAGAGAGGATAAGATTAGAATGAATCCCATGGAACTGGATTGGACTTGGACATATTGATATGAACTTGTGATATATTAATTTCCTGCTATAACAAATGAACATAAAATTAATGACTTAAAACAACATGAATTTATACTCTTATAGTTCTGGAGGTAAAAAGTCTGAAATCAAGATGTCATCAGGGTTGCACTGTTTTGAGAGGCTTCAAGGGAAAATCTTTTTCCTTACTTTTTTCAACTTGTAGAGGCTGCCTACATTCTTTGATACTTGGTCTCATTCTTCTATCTTCAAAGTGCATCACCCTGACCTCTGGTTCCATCACCTCATCTCCTTTTTCTGTAATCAAATCTCTGTCCCTTACCCTCTTGTAAGAACATTTGTGTTTACTTTGGCTCTACCCAAATAATCCAAGAAATATCCTTATCTCAGGATTTTTAACTCAACAACCTCTCCAGATTTCCTTTTACAATGTAAGGAAACATATTCACAATATCTGGGGTCAATATTCAGCCTACCGCACATGCACACTAAATGTATACATGACTAGGTATAGAAATGGGCTTCCCAGGTGGCTCAGCTGTGAAGAACCCTCCTGCCAATGCAGGAGACGTGGGTTCAATCTCTGGTTCGGGAAGATCCCCTGGAAAAGGAAATGGCCACCCACTCCAGTATTCTTGCCTGGGAAATCCCATGGACAGAGGAACCTGGTGGGATACAGATCATGGGGTTGCAAAAGAGTAGGACATGACTTAGCAACTAAACAACAACAACATCAGGTATAGAAATAAATATAGAAGTAAATGTGTGTGTATGCATGTGTGTGCACATACAAATCTTGGCTTCTAAATACCATTGTCCAGTGAAATAGTTGGGTCTCCTTCAAGAAACAGCTGAGCCCAAAGCTGTGGCAAGAATAGTACAAGGTAAGCCTGAAAAAATCTTTTTATACTTTTGAAGAGCAATGAAGTACTAAAATAATAATAATAGAGGTATGTCAAAAGAAATATAAGCCAGCTGGAAGGGGCTCCTATTGACCAAAATGGTCATTGAAATTTTGTGCATTAGCATAACATTTTTTTTGTGCATTAGAATAAACAGTGAAAAAAAGAATGTGTTACAATCAGTGAATGTAACTGATTGTAACACATTAAATTATATGGGAAATATCGAGTCTGTACTGTTATAAGGAAATAAATGAGGAACTAGAAAAATATACTAAATGGGATTAACAGCAGACCAGATATTGCAGAAGAAGAAAGTTAGCAAACTGGAAGACATAACAATTACATGTCTAGCAAGAAAAGTGGAGAAGGCAATGGCACCCCACTCCAGTACTCTTGCCTGGAAAATCCCATGGACGGAGGAGTCTGGTGGGCTGCAGTCCATGGGGTCACGAAGAGTCGGACAACTGAGCGACTTCACTTTCACTTTTCACTGTCATGCATTGGAGAAGGAAATGGCAACCCACTCCAGTGTTCTTGCCTGGAGAATCCCAGGGCCAGGGGAGCCTGGTAGGCTGCCGTCTCTGGGGTCGCACAGAGTCAGACACGACTGAAGCGACTTAGCAGCAGCAGCAAGAAAAGCCAGAAAGAGAGAGTAAGAGCAAGGCAGAAGTCTCAGTCTTTTATAACCTAATCTTAGGAAAGACATGCTACCACTTTTGCCTTATTTTATTCATTAAATCCAAACCATTAGTTCTAGCCCACACTCAAGGGGAAGTGATGACACTAAAACATAAACCCAGGAAGTGGGAATCATTGGGAACTGTCTTAGAAGCTGACTATCACAGCAATAAGAACTATTCTAAATTAAACACAAAGAGAAAAGGGAGTTAAAAAAATGATGGTGCATCAATAAGCTGTGGAATTACTGGTGGCCTAATACACATGTAACTGGATAGGTGAAGAATAGAGGTGGAAAAGAGAAAAAACATTTAAAAAAATAATGGCCCCAGATTTTCCAAATTTGATTGAAACTATAAGCCTATGGATACAAAAAGCTCAACTAACCTCAATCACAAGGACAAAGATAACTACCTCAAGGTACATCATAGTCAAACTGCTCAAAACCAGTGATAAAGAGAAAATGTTAAACACAACCAGAATGGGGGGAAAGTCATATTGTATATGGGGAAACAGAAGATAAGGAAAACAGCAGGTTTTTCATGAGAAACATTGCAAGAGAGAAGACAGCAGAGGAACATCTTTAACGTATTGAAAAATATTGTGAATTTAGAGTCCATATAGGGCTTCCCTGGTGGCTCAGAGGGTAAAGCATCTGCCTACAATGTGGGAGATAAAGTGAAAATATCTTTTAAAACAAAAGGCTGCTTCTCTTCACACAAAAAAGGAACTTTATAACTATTTGTGGAAACAGGTGGTAACTAGACTTACTGTGGTGATCATTTCATAGTGTATACAAATACTGAATTACTATGTATTCAAATATACAATTTACAATACACAGTATATAAATATTGTCATTATGTACACAAATGTATATATATGCATACATTGGTGGTGGTTTATTTACTTATTTTTTAGTTCTACCAATTTATTGCTACCAACCCATCTCCCTTCACCCTCCTCATGCATGCATCCTCAGTTATGTAACCCCATGGACTGCAGCCAGCCAGGCTCCTCTGTCCATGGACTTTTCCAGGCAAGAATACTGGAGTGGGTTGCCATTTGCTTCTCCATGGTGGTGGTTTAGTCTCTAAGTTGTGTCTGACTCTTGCAACCCCAGGGACTGTAGCCTGCCAGGCTCTTCTGTCCATGGAATTCTCCAGGCATGAATACAGGAGTGGGGTGCCATTTCCTTTTCTGATGCATACATTGTGGACACACATATACAAAAGACAATATACAAATATTGAATTCATTACACCTGAAACTATTATAATGTTATATGTCTATTGTACTTCAATTTAAAAAAACAGAAGCAAAACAAAAATAAAAACATTACTGAGAGAAACTGAAGAAGACATAAACAGATAGAAACATACCCAGTGTTCATGGTTTGGAAGACAATCCATTTTAAGTTACTTTTTGTTAGTAGTGTAAATCGGGGGTCCAGTTTCATTCCTTTGCAGAGGTTATTCAATTTTCTTAACATGATTGGAAGACTTAATATTGTTAAGATATCATTACTACCTAGAGTGGGTCTGGAGATTTTTTTTTAAATCCTAAGATTCATATGGAATCTTGAGGGGCCTAGATGGGCAAAACAATGTTGAAAAAGGGAACAAAGCTAGAGGACTCACACTTCCTAATTTGAAACTTTACTACAAAGCTATAGTAGTCAAAACAGTTTGGTGATAAAAGTATTAGGGTACTGAAAGACTTTTCAGCAATTATTCCAAAATATTTATCCAAGTTTATGGCAATTTCTAGTCCCTAATCATAAGGCAAAAAAAACAAAAATAGTGTGGTACTGCCATCAGTTCAGTTCAGTTCAGTCGCTCAGTCATGTCCAACTCTTTGCGACCCCATGAATTGCAGCATGCCAGGCCTCCCTGTCCATCACCAACTCCCGGAGTTCACTCAGACTCACATCCATCAAGTCAGCGATGCCATCCAGTCATCTCATCCTCTGTTATCCCCTTCTCCTCCTGCCCTCAATCCCTCCCACCATCAGAGTCTTTTCCAATGAGTCAGTTCTTTGCATGAGGTGGCCAAAGTGCTGGAGTTTCAGCTTTAGCATCATTCCTTCCAAAGAACACCCAGGACCAATCTCCTTTAGAATGGACTGGTTGGATCTCCTTGCAGTCCAAAGGACTCTCAAGAGTCTTCTCCAACACCACAGTTCAAAAGCATCAATTCTTTGGCACTCAGCCTTCTTCACTGTCCAACTCTCACATCCATACATGACCACAGGAAAAACCATAGCCTTGACTAAATGGACCTTTGTTGGCAAAATAATATCTCTGCTTTTGAATATGCTATCTAGGTTGGTCATAACTTTTCTTCCAAGGAGTAAGCGTCTTTTAATTTCATGGCTGCAGTCACCATCTACAGTGATTTTGGAGCCCCAAAAATAAAGTCTGACACTGTGTCCACTGTTTCCCCATCTATTTCCCAGGAAGTGATGGAAAGACAGACATATAGACCAAGTGAATAGAATAGAGAGACCCCAAAAGTAAATCCTTGCATATATGGTCAACTGATTATTGCCAAGACAAATCACTGGGGAAAGGGCAGCATTTTCAATAAAAGCTGCTAGGAAAACTGGATATCCACATGCAAAAGTTGGACTCTTATCTAACACTGGTGGTGGTTTAGTTGCTAAGTCTTGTCCAACTCTTGCGACCCCATGGATTGTAGCCTGCCAGACTCCTCTGTCCATGGGATTCTCCAGGCAAGAATAGTGGAGTGGGTTGCCATTTCCTTCTTCAGGGGATCTTCCTGACCCAGGAATTGAACTCAGGTGTCCTGCGTTGCAGGCAGATTCTTTACCAACTGAGTTATGAGGGAAGCCCTATCTAACACTAAATAACCAATTAATTGCCAATTAATGAGACAAATGTGCAATTATTGAAAGAGTTCACATCAATACAGATATTAAAAGGAAAGTAAGGGAATGTTATAAACAACTTTATTCCTAAAAAGTCAATACCTTAGATGAAAGACACATTCTGTGAAAACTCACTTAAGAAGAAATAGATAACATGAATATCACTGTATCTATTAAATAAATTGAATTTGTGGTTAAAACCCTTCCCACAAGGAAATTCTAGGCCCAGATTTAGAGAAGAAATAATATAAATTCTACCGAACCCTTCCAGAATATTGAAGAAAATGGAAATCTTCTAAACTTACTTTATGAGAACAGCATTACCAAAGTAGGCACAAGAAAGCTAGACCAATACCCTTCATGAACCTAGATGCAAAGATTCTAAACCAAATTTCACTAGTTTGAATCCAATTATTTGAAAAGGAGATAATACATTATGACCAGCTAGATTTTATCTCAGAAATGTAAGACATGTCTAATATTTTAAAAAATTTCTTTATTTTTAATTGGAGGATACTTGCTTTACAATGGCAACCCACTCCAGTACTCTTGCTTGGAAAATTCCATGGATGGAGGAGCCTGGTAGGATCCATGGGATCGCAAAGAGTCGGACACGACTGAGCGATTTTGTACTTTTGTACTTGGCTTTACAATATTGTGCTGGTTTCTGCCGTATATCAACGAGACTTTTCTGATATTTGAAAATCAGTCAGTGTGATTCAACAGCTATGAAATTCATCTCACAACCCAATAATGTATTACCAACTGCAGTTTGAAAAACATTATGTGGGAAAAGATAAAGAACATTGCTTTGCATGTTACCTTACTTATTTGCTGTTCACCGTTCATCCTCTTCCTATTTGAAGGGGAATCTCCCAAGATGTGAGATATTGGTGGAACACCGTACCCTGTCTCAACTAGGGAAGTTGAAGAATAGAGATCTTCTCCTCCTCTCCCTGCATTCCTAGGATGAAGAATCTGGAGCAACTGATCAAGAGACAGAGGTGATTTGTGTCTAATCACTATAGTTTTGACAATGCTTAGCCTCACTATCTCAGCCGTACTGTTGCTGCTTCATGGTGGCCTCTGGAACCCTTTTGATTCCTATCATCTTCCAACCCTGGCCCTCTAACCTCCCCTTGATTTGGGGAGCTCCCCCTCCTGCCCCAACATCCTTTCAATATGTATTTTTTTGGTGTGTTTGATTAGTTTAACTATAATTGGTTTTTTCTACTTACAATCAAGAACCCTGGCAAAACAGAGAAGAAAGGGGAGAGTCATGTAGAAAAAAATTCTGCAAAGACCACCAAACTTCAATCAAGCAGGAACTAGCTATTTTGTTTAATAAACTTCAAACCCACTGACGTGAAACCCTAAGATAGCTTTACTTAGGGTTAAGGAAAAGAAAAATATGTTCAGCAATTTTTATATAGTAAATAGAACCTGCTAGTTTGCTCCAGATGCCCGGACTATGATCTCATCTTCAAAGACATTTCCCACAGGGCTAGCTTGGGTGGCTGGGCACTGAGGTTTGTTTTCCCTTTCTCTTGTCAATACACAAGGTTGGGTTTATAGAGTGAAGAGATGGGTAGTGGCTGTTTGCCATTGGTAGGGGAAAGATGGCAGAGAGACCATGGATTTGGACCTTCCCCAAAGCAATCAAGACCACATTCTCTGTCTAAACAGTTCAAGGCCTTCACGACCTGTCCCAGCCTGCTGTTTTTCCATTACTACTTGTCCCTTCCCTTCTATATAACCACATTTTCTAATTCAGTCTCATCCACTGGTTTTCAAACTGATCCAATAAAAGGCTCTAAGGTCTGATGGAAATAAAACTCAAGCCAGGAAAGCTTAAAAAACACTGCTTTGGGCCACAATGACCTCTTCTTTCTCTGACTTTGTCTTATTTTGTCATGGATCACATTCCACTTTACATTGAACATTCACAGGTTATATCTTTTTCTTAAATTGACGTAGTGTTGTTTTATAACACTGTATATGTTTCATCTGCACAACATATTTCTACTTCTGTATACACTACATTGTGCTTTCTTTCCATCATCACCATATAGTTGCCCTTTCCCACTGGTTACCATTATGCTGGCCTCTGTATCTATGTGTTTGCTTTTGTTTACTTTGGTTTGCTCATTTATGATTTTTAAAAATATAGTCCACATATGAGTAAAATCATATCGTATTTGTCTTTCTCTGTTTGACTTACTTCACTTAGCATAATACCTTCAAGGACCATACATGTTGTCCCAAATGGCAAGATTTCATCTTTTTATGGGTGAGTAATATTACATTATATATAATCTTTCTTTATCCATTCATCTGTCAGTGGGCACTTAGGTTGGTTCCTTATTTGGCTGTTGTAAATAATGCTACAATGAATGAAGGGGTGCATGTATCTTTCTGAATTATTATTTTCTTCAGATAAATAACCAGAAGTGGAATTGCTGAATTGTATAGTAGCTTTATTTTTAATTTTTTGAGGAGTTTGCCTACGGTTTTCCAACTTACATTCCCACCAACAGTGTGTCAGGGTTCTCTTAGGTTACATCTTGTCTTGGCTTCCCAGTGAAATTGGAAGGTTTTGGACCACAATGAGGTACCATTTCACGCCAGTCAGAATGGCTGTGATCCAAATGTCTACAAGCAATAAATGCTGGAGAGGGTGTGGAGAAAAGGGAACCCTCTTACACTGTTGGTGGGAATGCAAACTAGTACAGCCACTATGGAGAACTGTGGAGATTCCTTAAAAAACTGGAAATAGAACTGCCATATGACCCAGCAATCCCACTGCTGGGCATACACACTGAGGAAACCAGAATTGAAAGAGACACGTGTACCCCAATGTTCATCACAGCACTGTTTATAATAGCCAGGACATGGAAGCAACCTAGATGTCTTTCAGCAGACAAGTGGATAAGAAAGCTGTGGTACATATACACAATGGAGTATTACTCAGCCATTAAAAAGAATACATTTGAATCAATTCTAATGAGGTGGATGAAACTGAAGCCTATTATACAGAGTGAAGTAAGCCAGAAAGAAAAACACCAATACAGTATACTAACACATATATATATGGAATTTAGAAAGATGGTAATGATAACCCTGTATGCGAGACAGCATAAGAGACACAGATGTATAGAACAGTCTTTTGGACTCTGTGGCAGAGGGTGAGGGTGGGATGATTTGGGAGAATGGCATTGAAACATGTAAATTATCATATGTGAAACGAATCACCAGTCCAGTTTCAATGCATGATACAGGACGCTCAGGGCTGGTGCACTGAGATGACCCAGAGGGATGGGATGGGGAGGGAGGTGGGAGTGAGGTTCAGGATGGGGAACACATGTACACACATGGCGGATTCATGTCAATGTATGGCAAAACCAATACAATATTGTAAAGTAATTAGCCTCCAATTAAAGTAAATAAATTTATATTAAAAAATAAAATTAAAAAAAAAGAAATTGGAAGGTTTTGGAATGAGTGCCAAGCTCATTCCTAGCACTTAATAAACACCAGTTGAATGAATTAATTAATGCATGAATGAAAATAATAACATTTATTCATTTATTGATTACTATGAGCCAGATACCATGTTAAACAATTTGCATGCATTGTCTCATTCAGTCTTCACAACAAACCTATGAAGTGGGTTTTGTTAATATACTCATATCATAAATGAGGAAAGTGAGCTTCAGAAGACGGAAATGACTCACTCAAGGTCACACATATTTACTCAGGTGGGCTGGCATTTAAACTACTACTAGTCTCAAAATTTTCCCAGGTGGGCTTCCCAGGTGGCGCTAGTGGTAAAGAACTTGCCTGCCAATGCAAGAGATGTAAGAGACAAGGGTTTTATCTCTGGGTTGAGAAGATCCCCTGGAGGAGGAAATGGCAACCCACTCCAGTATTCCTGCTGGAGAATTCCATGGACAGAGGAGCCTGGCAGGCTACAGTCCATGGGATCGCAAAGAGCTGGACACGACTGAAGTGAAGCCAGCAAGCAGCCATGAAATTAAAAGATGCTTGCTCCTTGGAAGGAAAATTATGACCAACCTAGATAGCATATTCAAAAGCAGAGACATTACTTTGCCAACAAAGGTCCGTCTAGTCAAGGCTATGGTTTTTTCAGTAGTCATGTATGGATGTGAGAGTTGGACTATAAAGAAAGCTGAGCACTGAAGAACTGATGCTTTTGAACTGTGGTGTTGGAGAAGACTCTTGAGAGTCCCTTGGACTGCAAGGAGATCCAACCAGTCCATCCTAAAGGAGATCAGTCCTGGGTGTTCATTGGAGGGACTGATGTTGAAGCTGAAACTCCAATACTTTGGCCACCTGATGCAGAGAGCTGACTCATTGGAAAAGACCCTGATGCTGGGAGGGATTGGGGGCAGGAGGAGAAGGGGACGACAGAGGATGAGATGGTTGGATGGCATCACTGACACAATGGACATGGGTTTGGGTGGACTCTGGCAGTTGGTGATGGACAGGGAGGCCTGACTTGCTGCGGTTCATGGGGTCACAGAATTGGACACGACTGAGCAACTGAACTGAACTGAAGCGAAGCCAGCAAGCAAAGTCTCAAAGGTAGCATGATTCAGAGAGTGGAAATGTTAAGGACTTTCAAGATTTAGTTCTGAGATACCAGATGTTCTCAGACAGAGTTGGCAGGTAAAATATCAAAAAAGTAGGGAAAACTCATTAAATTAAGTTTTATTGAAGACAGAAGGAAATGGAAACCAGAACCAAGTTAGGGCCATTGAGTCACTCTCTCCTGACACCCTCTCTCCCTCTAAGCCCTTTGCCAGATATACAGGGTTTCTATTAAGTGAGAGCAGCAACCCACATTCATTCACATGGACTGAATGAAGCAACTAATTGTAAAGAAATTTTCCGTGGTTCCCAGATACTAAAACATGTACATGTGAACCAGCTATATATGTGGAAGCTAGCTCAGTGCCTGGCACATACACAGTAGGGAATTAACAGGTGAATCATTCATGTTAATTGTTGGTGTCAATAAAGAGAATGTGTATTAGGTGCCTAATGTGCACAATACTCTGTGTAATTTCATAGTTTCTGACTCACATAATTCTCACAACCATTCCTTGAATTAGATGACTTTACTGCAGTTTAACAAATGAAGAAACTAAAGCTCAGAGTGGTTACAATTTCTTCAAAGCCACACTGATCTGATACCAAAACCCATGCTCTTTATAATATCCAATACCAATAAATAACATGTATGTTGATACAAACAAGTGGAACAAAAAGGAACATGGCAACCAGTTCTTACTAATACCCTAGAAACACCTATGGTTTGAATTCAACTGAAGGATGAAATTCATTCAAAGTTGTTGGTGGCCCCTTCCAGCAGCTCAATTAGACTTTACAGAGGATAGCAGCTTAGAGAACAGATATTCTATCCCTCTAGGAGCCAAGGTCCACTTGAGGCTGACTTAAGGCCATTTCATAGCCGACCACAGGACTTAGTCCGACCCCTTTCATCAAGAACCTTCTGGCTTAATCATTAAAAACCACTATGAAGTATCATCTGACACTGATGAGAATGGCCAGCATGAAAAAGTCAAGAAGTAACAAATGCTGGAGACTGTTGTTGGGAACGTAAATTGGTACAGTCACTATGGAGAACAATATGGAGTTTCCTTTAAAAAAAAAAAAAAAAGTAAAAGTACAGTTACCATATTGTCATCCTGCCATCCCACTCTTGGGGATATACCCTGAGAAAACAATAATTTAAAAAGGTACATGCACCCCAGTGTTCATTGCAGCACTATGTACAATAGCCACGACATGGAAACAACCTAAATGTTCGTCAACAGATGAATGGATAAAGAAGATGGAATTACTCAGCCATAAAAAAAGAATGAAATAATGCCATTTTCAGCAACATGATAGACTTAGAGGTTATTATATTAAGTGAAGTAAGTCAGAAAGAGAAAGACAAATATCATGTGAATCATTTATGTGGAATCTTAAAAAATATGATACCAATAAACTTATTTACAAAACAGAAATAGACCCATAGACACAGAAAACAAACTTATGGTTTACCAAATGGGAAAGGAAGGGTGGGGGGGGGGCGATAACTAACAGGGACCTACTGTATAACATAGGGAACTATACTCAATATTTTACAGTAACCTGTAAAGGAAAATAATCTGAAAAAGCATATATGTGTGTGCATGTCTATAAATGAATCACTGTGGTGTACACCTGAAATTAACACAATGTTGTAAATCAACTGTACTTCAATAAAAATAAAACAAAAAGAACTCTTTTTGCTTGGTAAAAGCCAGTGAGTAGCACAGCAAGCCAGTGAAACAATGAATCTTTTGGGGGAAAGACATAAGCAAGGTTGCTCATTCATAATATTGTCCTCTGCCAGAGGCTGCTTGTCAACTCCCCACACTATCTATCCTCATGGCTTTTCAATAGTAATAGGAGCTTTAACTGCATATGATAGGCAAGGTAAAGATCGCATTTTCCAACATCCCAGGCAGCTAGATGTGGCCGAGTGACTGGGTTCTTAGTCAGTCAGACTCAAGTAGAATGGATATTTGCAATTTCTGAATTGTGCCCTGAAAAGAAAGAAGCATATGTCCCTCTCTTCTCCATAGGTGAGGGAGATTAAGAGATACAAACTTCCTGTTGCAAAATGAGTCACAGCTATGAAATGTACAGTGTGGGGAATATAGTCAATAACTATGTAATACCTTTGTATGGTCACATATTGTGACTTGACTTATCTTGATGATGATTTGAAATGTGTATATACCAAATCACTGTGTTGTGTAACAGGAACTAGCATAGTGTTGTAGGTCAATTACAGTTCAAAAAACAAGAGAAAAACAAACTCACAGAGAAAGAGATGAGATTTGTAGTTACCAGAGGTAGGGCGGGGGTGGGGGATGGGGGAATAGGATGAAGGTAATCAAAAGGTACAAACTTTCAGTTATAAGATAAATAAGTACTAAGAATATAATGTACAACAAGATAAAGATAATTAACACTGCCATGTGTTATCTATGAAAGTGGTTAAACGAGTAAATCCTAAGAGTTCCCATCACAAGGAAAAAGTGTACTTTTTCTATTTCTTTAATGTTGTGTCTATCTGAGATGATAGATGCTCACTAATCTGAAAATGTGATGATCATTGCATGATGTATGTAAGTCAGATCATTATGCTGTACACCTTAAACTTACACTGTGCTGTATGGCAATCATGTCTCAATAACATGGGAAGAATAAAAGAACGGAATATGCCTTTCACTGGCCATGTGCTCCGTTCCTATAAGCTGGAATGTTAACAAGGTGGGGAGCAACAAAATAGAAGAAGCCTGTGCGTTTAACATCTCCAAACCTCTATGTTAGCCCTGGACCACCTCCTTGGATTATTAACTGAGTGATAAAAAAACATTGAAAATATGTTATTTTGGAGTCCCTTATTAGAGCAGTTGAGCCTGTAGCTAACTAATAAGAGAACTAGTGTGAAGGTTCTTCTGGAAGATTGGCTTCTTTGGGTGTTTTGCTCTAAACAGTTCGAGATAGGAGGACCTTTATGTCATCTAATCCAAGGTTCCGCTATTTCAGCTGAGATGCAGAGAGGAGGAAAGAGCCTGTCAAAGATCCCACATTGAACTTGTCCTCATTTTCAGATAGGCCAGTTTCTAAAAGCAGGTCTGCGGCAGCCCCTTGAAGGCTGGCATGCTGGTGGACTGTGGTGGTTGATGTTTTCAAAAAGCAACGCATTATGAAGTAATTGGTTAAACTGTAAAATAGTGACACTCAATTTTTAAAATAGTAATGATTTATCTCATCACACTTTTTCCTGGGAATCAACATAAATACACAACCAGATATCCAGCCCTGACTTTGTAAAAGTGATAATTAGAGAACTTAGCTAAAGTAAACATTGAGTCAGCCAGGTTGACAGTTGGACAACAAGCGTTCAGTGAAATGAAAGTATTAGTCACTCAGTTGTGTCCAGCTGTTTGTGACCCCATGAACTGCAGCCCACCAAGCTCCTCTGTCCATGGAATTCTCCAGGCAAGAATACTGGAGTGGGTTGCTTGTTCAAAGTATACATAAAGCTTCTGGTATGTGGAAAGCAGGCTCTGAATTCACTCAGTTTTGTAACAGAGCATCAACCCAAACAAGTATCAAGTCTCCGGAATGCTGAAAATTCAGTTAAGCAAATGAGTCTGTTTTACCTTCAGCAAGTAGGAGTGAGTGCCAAAGATAAAAAAAAATATTTGTTGACGAAATGATGTTACAGAGAGGCTGTCTTCCTGCATCGTACTGATGACTCCTCATCTGATCATTTTGTGACATCTTTTCCTCCTCCTAAGTTGCTTCAGTCATGTCCGACTCTGTGCGACCCCATAGACGGCAGCCCACCAGGCTCCCCTGTCCCTGGGATTCTCCAGGCAAGAACACTGGAGTGGGGTGCCATTGCCTTCTCCAATGCATGAAGGTGAAAAGAGAAAGTGAAGTCGCTCAGTCATGTCTGACTCTTAGCGACCCCATGGACTGCAGCCTACCAGGCTCCTCCGCCCATGGGATTTTCCAGGCAAGAGTACTGGAGTGGGGTGCCATTGCCTTCTCCAACATCTTTTAAGAGCTGCTAAGTATTATTAGAAGGGGCTTCCCAGGTGGCGTGAGTGGTAAAGAACCCATCTGCCGGTGGAGGACATGTAAGAGACATGGGTTCGATCCCTGGGCTGAGAAGATCTCCTGGAGGAGGGCACGGCCACCCAAATCCCATGGACAGAGGAGGAGCCTGGCAGGGTCCAGAGGGTCGCAAAGAGTGGGACATGAATGAAGTGACTTGGCATGAGTACTATTAGAACCAGCTTTAGTATGATTGTTTGAGACAAGATATAGTAAAGACTCAGATCATGGCCTTTGGAGATGGGTAGACTTTGGTTTGAATCCCAGCTCTGTTACTTACTAGCTGTTTTTCCTTCATGCCTTCAAGCCTTTATCTTCTTCTCTTTTTTTTGAAGATTTTGTGTTTGTTTTTTAGTGAAGTCGCTCAGTCGTGTCTGACTCCTTGTGACCCCGTGGACTGTACCCTACCAGGCTGCTCTGTCAATGGGATTCTCCAGGCAAGAATACTGGAGTGGGTTGCCATTTCCTTCTCCAAGAGATCTTCCAAACCCAGGGATCAAACCTGGGTTTCCCACATTGCAGGCAGACGCTTTACCCTCTGAGCCACCAGGGAAGCCCTTTTTGAAATGATATTATTTTATTAAATTTATTTTATTGAAGTAATGATGATTTACAATGTTGTGTTAGTTTCTGGCGTATAGTAAAGTCATTTATATATATATATATAAAATAACTTGCATCTGCTAATCCCAAACTCCCAATCCATCCCTCCCACACCCACCCCTCCCCCTTGGCAACCATAGATCTGTAGGTCTGTGAATCTGTTTCTGTTTTCTAAATAAGTTCATTTGTGTCATATTTTAGATGCCACATATAAGTGATTTCATACAGTATTTCTTTTTCTGACTTACTTATTAGCATGATAATCTCTAGGTCCATTCATGTTGCTGCAAATGGCATTATTTCATTCTTTTTTATGGCCAAGTAGCATTCCAATGTATATGTGTACCACCTTTTCTTTATCCATTCATGTGTTGAGGGACATTTAGGTTGCTTCCATGTCTTAAGTCTCAATCTTCTCATCTGTGAGATGCAGATAATATTCCTTGCCTCACTTGGTAATTGCAAGCATTATATATGCAATGCTAAGTCATTTCAGTCGTGTCCGACTCTGTGCAACCCCATAGACGGCAGCCCACCTGGCTCCCCCGTCCCTGGGATTCTCCAAGCAAGAACACTGGAGTGGGTTGCCATTGCCTTCTCCAATGCATGAAAGTGAAAAGTGAAAGTGAAGTCGCTCAGTCATGTCTGACTCTTAGTGACCCCATGGACTGCAGCCCATCAGGCTCCTCTGTCCATGGGATTTTCCAGGCAAGAGTACTGGAGTGGGGTGCCATTGCCTTCTCCTTATATATGCAATAGTAACACCCAAAGCTCTTAGCACAGAAGCTGGTATAGAGTATGCTCAGTTAACAATTTCTGCCATTATCATGGTGTCTGTACATGAATACGACACTGAAACCTGTTTGAGCAGAAGGCCTTCACAAAGCCTTCTCATAGTAAGGGCAACAGTTGTTGTCTTTTCTGGTATCACAGACTTACCCAGTAAATGCGAGGAAAATGCAGATGTTTGGGTCCTACTGCCAGAGCTTCTGATTCAGTGGCCTGAGGTAAAGTTTTTTAAACTAGACTACCTGTATATTATAAAAGGAATATAACTTAGGAACAGTTAGATGGAAGAGATGCATAGGGCAAGGTATGGCGAAAGGGCTTTCCCCAAATCTTCACACATTCACTAACCCAGAAGCCCCTGAGGTGAAGCGTTTTCTTACAGCTTTCCAGATATTCTCATAGATGTGTTCTAAGAACTGTACTTTAAGAGAGGCCTAGGGTCTAGAATGCCTCTATAGGACCTGGGAGAAGGCTGTCAAATGATTTCAACAGTTGAGCTCGACGCTTGGTCTTGGCTCAACGCTGTGAGACTGACACCCTCCTCACTGACGCTCTTGCTTGGGAGTGGTGGCTGAAGGTCTCCGAGCTCTGGGCTCTCTTGGTTCTGTCTTTGGTCATTGATGGTTCAGAGTTGAAAAATGTACAATTTAACTTTCTTCAGCTGCTTTTACCTGCTGCTTCCTACAGGCTCTCTCCCCGACTCCCCTCTCTCAGGAGACACAAGTGATTGCTGACCACATAAAAGGGAGGCTGTTAGAGCTATGGTTCATTAAGCTGTGGAGTGAGGAGCACTCCACTTAACAATCGTCTTGTTCTCATTGAAATTAGGCCTGGAGAGTGGCTGATAATGAGATAAAGAATGCATCTTCTCCGGCTGGTGCATACAGCCCCTGCGGTTCAAAATCCCAGGCTCCCCATGCCTGTCTGAGCTCTTCAACTAGGATGCTTGCTTCTCTAATGTTGAAATCAGACCTAAGGACAACAGACACACTGTCCTGCCACTCTGTGCAAGACCCCAGAAGATATTTAGCCTGATTTTAAACATGCGCGCACACATACACACACGTCCCCTTTAATTGGCTAAGATAGAAAAAGGTTGAAGTTGCTACAAAACAATCTGTAAAGCTTTAAGATTAACAAAGTTTTCTTTTTTGCCAAACCGCACATCTCATGGGATCTTAGTTCTCTGACTGGGGATGGAACCGTTGGCTGTCAAAGTGCTGTGTGCTAACCACTGAACCATCAGGGAATTCCCAACAAGGTTTGCACTGACACCATCCCATCCCACCTTACCTCCATGATGAATACAAATAGACAGAAACAGCAAGCATCTCATAGAGACCATAACTGAAAAATATAAACCTCTAATGTTGGGCAGGAGATTCTGGGGTAGGAGGACTTTGAGAGGTCACTTGTTCCTTGTAGAAGACCTTGGTTGAACTTCTCTCCTGGCTCAGTGGTAGAGAATTTGCCTCCAATGCAGGAGACATGGGTTTGATCCCTGATCTGGGAAGATCCCACATGCAGTGGGCCAACTAAGCCCATGTGCCTCAACTATTGAGCCTGTACTCTAGAGCCCAGGAGCTGCAACTACTGAAGCCTGTGTGACCTAGAGCCTGTGCTCAGCAGGCTGACTGATCAGCCCCTGATAGATTGTTGTACCTAGAGAAAAGCCTACACATCCACGAAGACCCAGCACAGCCAAAAAGAAAGAAAGAAATTTTAAAAAAGTTTAGAAGATTTTGGTTTCCTCCATGAGCCTTTCTATACATTGTAAAATGGATCTACAGGATAAGAATGGCACCTTCATGGAGATTTACCAACCCCAAATCATCTCTCCAGGAGTTTGGTCTTCAGTATCAAGTCACTGCTTTAAGCCCCTTATAGAAACTGCATGGACACTCAAAGTTTTTCCTTTTTCCAGAATTTGGACTTAATTAGATGCATAGAGAATCACTGGCTTTTCTCCATTTTGTGGAAAGAGGTCTGTGTCTCATACTACTTTATAGGACATTTTGTTTGTTTAATACTGATATTATCTGAAAATCTGCCATTCCAAGACACCAGCTATGATGCACTATCTTTCCCCTGTGTCTCGTATCTCTTCCAGCTAGAGACCTTCATACACTGCACTGAGCACTCCACGTTTGCTTGTTGATTAACAGGCCACCTGATGGGAAGAGCCAACTCATTGGAAAAGCCCCTGATGCTGGGAAAGATTGAGAGCAGGAAGAGAAGGGGATGGCAGAGCATGAGATGGTTGGATGGCATCACCTACTCAATGGACATGCATCTGAGCAAGCTCCGGGAGATGGTGAAGGACAGGGAAGCCTGGCATGCTGCAGTCCATGGAGTCACGAAGAGTCAGACACGACTGAGCGACTCGACACCAACAACAAAGCAGAGCACTGGCCTATAAGTGACGGGACCTGCATTCCTGTTTCAGCTCTGCTACCAACATGCTGTGTAACTTCAAGCATGTTGATTCCCTGAGAGTCAATTTCCTCCTCTGCAAAATGAGGAAGAAGGTGTCTAAGAGTTTCTCCAGCTCTGCCATTCTATGAGTTTTAACATAAAGGTTTAATCAAAGATAAATTAGTCCTATCACATCAGCAACCCTTAAGCCAGTGGTTCCTAAATTCCACTGTGCATCAGAATCAGCCAGAGAAGAAACTCCAGTTTTGGAAATGTATCCTACATCTGAAGATAATGGATGTACAGGGTAATTCCATATGTCTGTTTATTGTATTAGTTTGCAAAGGTTTGGAAACAACCCAAGTGTTCTTCAAAAAGTGACTGGTGAAATAGTCTTGTCCATCCATACAAGGGAATATTATACAGTTGTGAAAACTGGTAAGGAAGTCAGATGTGGAAAGATCTTTAAGTTACATATGTATTTATTTTACTTTATTATTGAAATACAGTTGATTTACAATACTGTGTTAGTTTCTGATATACAGCAAAGTGATTTATATATATATATACACACATACATATATATGTATGTATATGAATAATGGGGATTCCCTGGTGGCTCAGTGGTAAAGAATCTGCCTGCCAAGCAGGAGATGTGGGTTCAATCCCTGAGTTGGGAAGATCTCCTGGAGAAGGAAATGGCAACCCACTCCAGTATTCTTGCCTGGGAAATCCCATGGACAGAGGAGCCTGGAGGGTTACAGTACATAGGGTCACAAAAGAGTTGGACACAACTTAGTGACTAAACAACAGCAATATGAATATATATGTATTCTTGTTCAGATTCTTTTCCATTATAAGTTATCATAAGATATTGAATATAGTTCCCTGTGCTATACAGTAGGACCTTATTGTTTATCCATATGTATTTTTAAAGATGAAGAACACTATGTGAAGAGTGCTAACTTTTGTTGAGGGCAAGCGAAAGATATGTATTTATTTTGCTTGATATCTGATAAAATATCTGATAAAGAACCTCAGAAAGGATTCTTAAAACATGAATATCAGTGGTAACCTAGGTTTGTATGGCAGGTTGGGGTGGGGAAAGGTCAGAACTGGGCAACTGTTGACAGGGATGGGAGAGACACTTTCACTCTATACACTTTTTATATTTTTAAAGTTTTGTGCCATGTAAATGTGTTGTCTGTTCAAAAATTACATAATGGAATAACAGTCCTCTTGAAAACTCATTAAAAATGCTAAGCTTCATGAGTCAGAACTCCAGGGGTTCAGAATCTGCATTTTTAGCTAGTTCCCCCCTGTAGATTTTGATGTAAGTGGTGAGGGAAATACACTTAAAAAAAAACACTGGCCTAAACACTTTGCAAAACAGGAAGGATGGCAAAGATGCCTGCCTGCAGTGTAACCAAGGGCCTTCCCCTTAACGCTTTCTCTACCAAGCAGCCCCACCTCACAGTGAAATTCTAAGGCCTCCCAATCCATATCTTACCTTTCTACTTTCCTACAACTTTCAGTGATGTGTGTGAGCAAGCTTTCTTTGAGAAGTCCGGGTATTTCTTGACGGTGGAGAACATTAAATCTCCAATACCTTTGTTTATGGGGCTTTTCTTTCAGGCTGGCAGGACCTGCTCAACTGGAGGAATCAGAGTGGTTGGGAAAGAGAAAATCCTCTCCAAAAGATGAGATCAAAGAATGATTTCACTTGCCCTGCCCTTCTGCTGCCAGTTGGCCTGCACAGCAGTGCCTTTGGCAGAGCCCACCCCAGGAGTGGCAGCAGTAGGTCAACCCCTGCCTCCTACTGAGGATGCCCGCTTGTGGATTTCAAGTCAGGGTGTGGACGTTACACAGGTTTTGCCTGGAACTGATTTACACTGATCCTTTGTCTGAGCCAAAGTGATGTACTTTTTAAAAATAATATATTTTTAAAGATGTTTATTGATTTGGCTGCTCCAGGTTTTGGTTGCAGGATTTGGGATCTTTGATCTTCACTTTGGCATGCAGGATCTTTAGTTGCAGCATGTGGGTTCTAGATTCCTGATCAGGGATCAAACCTAGGTCCCCTGCATTAGGAGTGTGGAGTCTTAGCCACTGGATCACGAGGGAATGCCCTATAGATTATATATATGTATATGTATATGTATGTGTATGTATGTATGTGTATATATATATATATATATATATATATATATATAGAGAGAGAGAGAGAGAGAGAGAGAGTAAAGAATCCCCCTGCAGTGCGGGATACCTGAGTTCAATCCCTGAGTTGGGAAGATCCCCTGGAGAAGGGAAAGGCTATCTGCTCCAGTATTCTGGCCTGGAGAATCCCAGATAGTTTATAAAAAGACTTCCTGGTGGCTCAGTCAGTAAAGAGTCTGGCTGCAATGTGGGAGAGCCATGTTCAGTCCCTGGGTCAGGAAGATCCCCTGGAGAAGGGCATGGCAACTCATTCCAGTATACTTGCCTGGAAAATTCCATGGACAGAGAAGCCTAGTGGGCTACAGTCCATGGGGTGGCAAAGAGTCGGACATGACTGAGCAACTAACACACACACACACACACACACACACACACACACACACACATATTTTAGTCACTAAGTTGTGTTGGACTCTGCAACCCCGTGGACTGTAGCCCACCAGGCCCCTCTGTCTGAGGAATTTTCCAGGCAGGTATACTGGAGTGGGTAGCCATTTCCTCCTTCAGGGGATTTTCCTGACCCAGGTATCAAACCTGGATCTCCTGCATTGGCAGGTGGATTCTTTACCACTGAGCTACCTGGAAAGCCCCCAAATAACATTAAGCAACATTTATTGCTCATGTGTGTTAAACACTTACCATGGTATCTTACTTATTTTTTCAACCCTGCTAAGCAAGTGTTTTTATTTCTATTTCACAGATACGGAAGCCAAGGCTAGAGTAGGTGAAGTGACTAACCATAGGCCGCACAGCTAATAGGCAGCACAGCTGAGATGTACTTTCAGGAAGTCTGATGGTAGAGTGTACTGCTAAGCACTTGACTATATTGCCTCTCTTTGCTGGTGGTAGGATGGTCATCCTTACTCAAAGCCAAGGCCCAGTCACCCAATAAGAAGTTTCTGCCAATCTGTCCCAAGAGTTCAGAGAAGGTCCATAGGTCCTGCTTTTGACTCTCTGTCCCAACCCCTCTGGCTCTGGTCTACTGTGCCTGGTGTTTTCACTAACAAAGAGCACAGATTCTTTCCCTTTTGTCTGCCAAATGGAATTGGCTCTTCAGTTGGGCTGTCTCATAGGATTTAATGTTCAGCTTCTCCCTTGATCACCAGCTTTTGGATCACCTTTGACTTCAAGCTGTGATGCCCCCAGGTGGGTCAAACTCCAAACTAAACCCTGGTTCCCAGCCCAGGCCCCCAGCATGGATGTAGAATCCTGGCATCTTGCTTGTCCTACCAGGAAGAGAAGAACAAACTTTACTTGGTCTCTCAGATTGTTGTTTCTTAACTAGCTGCTTCCGCTGACCCCGCACCCTCAGCCACATGAAGCAAGTTCTCCCAAACCCTGTCAACAAGTTGACTGCCTCCAGCAAACCACAAAGAAGTCAAGCCATCAGCAATGACTTATTGGTGGCCCAGCATTGTATTTTAGAGCTATAACTTCATTTGATGACTACTAACAACTGGCATACAGCCCAGACACTATGGAGACAGGAAGAGGAAATATTTAACACAACGGCCACATAGTTCACTCACTTTTCGTTTTTTCAGGAGTGGGATGAATTAGCACCAAACCAATCATTTGTTCTTGCCTTGTTCTATGGTGGGATACATTTGAAGACAGTTGGCTACAGTGGGGGAGAGGTGGAGTGTTTGGACAACTGGTCCAGCCTCAGAGTGCTTAAACCTTTAATCAGTGGTGTTAGCTAGTCCCGGGTAGGGTGATAATAATACTAGCTTATTTTTAGAGAATGCTTATTTGTTTCTGTCAGCCATGGTGAGAGCCAAATGAGATCCTTCGCTAATTTGTTCTTTTTAGCATGTCCTTGTCATAAATCAAGTCCTAGGGACTATGTGGAGTGAGACTACTTTATCTCCTTTTGCTGCTTTGACCACAGCCTTCCCCCTTTTAAAACCATCCAGCAGTTTTCTCATTGGAACACCAGAAAAACTAGATCCATGATCAGTTAACATGGTGTAGATAGCCTGGGGTTGGGAGCCTGAAAGCCTGTGTTTTGAATCCTAGCCTAGCTACCTACAACCTATTTAATTTGAGGCAAGATATTGAACCTCTCTGTTTCCCAGTGTCTTCCTTTGTAAAATGGGAATAATGATGCCATGGATATTATTGGATTATTATGAGGAATAAATGAGTTATACTTGTGTAGCACTTGGAACAGTGTCTGACTATAGTACGTGCATGTAAATGTGTGTGTTAAATAAATAAATAAATAGTAAGTATATCCATCCTTTAAACAGATATCTGTTAAGCATCTATGAGCTAGGTTGCCCAGGTGGTTTTAGTGGTGAAGAGCCTGCCTGCCAATGCAGGAGACTTTAGAGATGCAGGTTCAATCTATGGGTCAGGAAGATCCCTTGGAAGAGGGCATGACAACACACTCCAGTACTCTTGCCAGGAGTTGAATCCCATGGACAGAGGAGCCTTGTGGGCTATGGTCCATAGGGTCACATAAAGTCAGACAAGACTGAAGCAACTTAGCATATCCATGAGCGAGTCAGGGACTGGTAACTTTTGCTGTAGAGGCCACATATTAGATATTTTTTTAAGCCTTCAGGCCACATAGTCTCTTTTAGCTACTCCACTCTGCCATTTTAGTGTGAAAGAAATCATAGACAATATTTAAATCGTGTGGCTTTGTGCCAATCTCAATTTATTAAAAGAAAACAGGCTTTGGGGTAAATTTGACCCACAGGCCATAGTTTGGTGATCCTAGGCTAGGTGATGAGGATACAATGATATGCAAAATAGACCCACTTGCTCATTCTGTCTAGTGTGGAAGACAGATATAAAATAAATAATTACATACCTTACCTATTGTGATAAGAATGGGGAAGGAGTAGGGTTGGGAGGGGGCCTAATGTACTCTGGAGGCTCAGACAAAGCTTCTGAGAAAGTGGCTTCCAACTGAGATCAAGGTCAGACTTAAACAGGTGGTATCTGGAGGGACATGTGTGAGATGCCCTCCATGATGTCAAAGACTCAGGATATTCTAAACATCCCTGTGATTTCCCTTCATTTAGTCTATGGAGAAATACTTGAAAATTGTAACCAGTCCTTCCCTGAAGCTGTTTGTAACGTCAGCATGTTTAATCTCTTGTGAGAACAGCAGAACTGGTAAAAGCACAGACTGTTATCACCAGACTACCTGGTCCCACACAGTAGTTGTGTAACCTTGGGCAAGTTTCTCAGCCTCTTTGTGTTAAAGTTTCCTCCATCTGTCAGATGAGGATGACAATGTCAGTAGTATCTACCTCATGAGGTGGTTATAAGAGTTAAATGAGCCAGTGTAGGTAGCCTACTTGGAGTAGTGTCTGGCTCACAGTAAGTGTGATAGGTGTTAGCTCTTACTATTGTTGGTGATTATATATTTGATACTTTTTGTAGGGTTCACTAGGGTTTCCTTTTCTTCCTGCTAACATTGCCCTCCTCCCACTCTAAGATGTACCAGTCTATTACATTCTCTTATGTAAGGATTTAGTTATAAAACAGTCAGCACTTGGACTTCCCTGGTGGCACAGTGGACAGGAGTCTGCCTGCCAATGCAGGAGACACAGGTTCGATCCCTGGTTCGGGAAGATTCCACATGCATTGGAGCAACTAAGCCCGTGTGCCACAACTACTGAGCCTGAGCTCCAGAGTCCATGAACTGCAACTACTAACGCCCATGTGCCTGGAGCCTGAGCTCTGCAACAAGAGAAGCCGCTACAATGAGAAGCCAGTGTACCACAATGGAGAATAGCCCCCACTCACCTCAAATGGAGGCCCAAGCAAAGCAACGAAGACTCAGTGCAGCCAAAATAAATAAATAGATAATTTTTAAAAAATGATGGGCACTTATGTTCCAGATTTGGTGCTAAACTGTTAATGGACAAATTTCACTTAATCCTGAAATTCAAAGTTTTAATGGCCCATTTAAATTGAGGAAACCAATGCTCAGAGAGTTAAGTGATGAGAGACAGATTATACAAATGGACACTGACCATACCATATATAAAAATAAAACTCTGACCCATAACCTGCAGCAAATGCCCAGGAAACCAAATTCTCATCTTCAATAACAAGCCCAGAAAGGCAGCCTGCTATAAGTCAGACTTGATTGTAGTCAGACTTCTATCTCCTGTATAATCCAGCCAGCCAAACACTGTTCCCTGTAACAGTCAGGCCTCAATGGCCAGGACCAGATTAGTAATTGACAGCTCCTCTCATTTTTGTTCCAGCTTCCAACTTGGGACCAACCAAAGCAAGGCAAATATCACCTCTAATCAGTCACAAAGGATGCCCTGCTTCTAGCTAGCCTGTTCGCAGTGTTCCCATGCCAACAGCCTCCAATCAGGGCATATACTCAAAGCCTTTCCTTTTTCCACTCTAAAACTTTCTCACTCCTCTGCCTGCCTTTGAGTGTCTGCCTCAGCCTAAGCAACAGTGACTGACTCTCTTGTAGCAAGCTCAGAATAATCTTTGCTTGCTCTTACTTGTTTGGTCTTCATTTTTTCACACTGTCATCTTAAGGGTCACAAAGCTAATACGTGGCAGAGCTAGGACTCAAACCCTGGTCTCCCAGTCTGCAGAGTCCCACGTCCTTAACCGAAACTCCATATACTCTTCCCACACTTTTAGGATGTTCTTGAATGATACGTTTTGATGGCATCCTCTTCACCTTTTCCCACTGAAAAGAGGTAATCTGTTTAGGATTCCCTTCTGCAAGATAATTGGAGCCTCTCTGTACCTTCTCTAGCTCACGACACAATTGGAAGAGCAACCTACATATAAAAATTACATAGGGCTGACAGCACCCAGCATAAGAATATGTGTGTTTTTTTCAGGGGTGGCACTATGAGTAGAAAGTGTAATCAAGATAAAGATCTAATATTTGCTGAGTTCTTCAGTTCAGTTCAGTTCAATCGCTCAGTCGTGTCTGATTCTTTGCGATCCCATGAACCACAGCACGCCAGGCCTCCCTGTCCATCACCAACTGCCGGAGTTTACCCAAACTCATGTCCACTGAGTCATTATGATGTGCTTATGATGTGCCAAGCACTGTGCAAAACACTTTATACAGTAATTATCTCATTTAGTCCTGAGAATAACACTAGGGAGCCAATAATTCTGTAATGTCCATGATGGGGATGATGAATCAGAAGCACAGAAAGCTTCCAGCAATATTGCTGTGACTTCAGGGGATGGAGAAAATTTCTTCACTCCTAAGAACAATTTTGGGTAGCTCCTACCTGAATTCCTGTTATTAAGAACTGTTGGTTTTGTCAAAATGCCAATCTCCTTGGAAGAGGTAATACATTCACCCTTCCCAACCCTTTACATTTCAGTTGGAAGGAAGATATCTCAGTCCCATTTCTGACAGCTGGATTTGACAGGCAGAAAAGCAGAGACAGCACAGACATACTCAGTGAGGGTGCAGACTTTGGGGGCATTTACCATCGTATAATCACTGCAGATGGTGATTGCAGCCATGAAATTGAAAGACGCTTACTCCTTTGAAGAAAAGTTATGACCAACCTAGATAGCATATTCAAAAGCAGAGACATTACTTTGCCGACTAAGGTCCGTCTAGTCAAGGCTATGATTTTCCTGTGGTTATGTATGGATGTGAGAGTTGGACTGTGAAGAAGGCTGAGCGCAGAAGAATTGATGCTTTTGAACTGTGGCGTTGGAGAAGACTCCTGAGAATCCTTTGGACTGCAAGGAGATCCATCCAGTCCATCCTAAAGGAGATCAGCCCTGGGATTTCTTTGGAAGGAATGATGCTAAAGCTGAAACTCCAGTACTTTGGCCACCTCATGCGAAGAGTTGACTCATTGAAAAAGACTCTGATGCTGGGAGGGATTGGGGGTAGGAGGAGAAGGGTACGAAAGAGGATGAGATGGCTGGATGGCATCACTGACTCCATGGACGTGAGTCTGAGTGAACTCTGGGAGTTGGTGATGGACAGGGAGGCCTGGTGTGCTGCGATTCCTGGGATCAAAAAGAGTCAGACACGACTGAGCAACTGAACTGAACTGAATATGATTGAGGGCTGGAGAGCTGGCCTTTAGGTGTTCTTCCTAAGAACACTGTCAGACCTTCCCATCCCTACTCTCCAAGCTTTCTGTAAGCTCTGAACCAGACCATTCCTTTTCTTTAGTATCTTTTTCTGCTTCTTGAAAATCAGGTTATCAAACTTTTCCCTTAAAGTTCCTTTATATCATCACTTCCTCCAAGCAGCCTTCATTGATTAAGGTTAGATCTGTTTTCCTGAAAAACCAGAGCAAGTGATTGCCAAAGTGTTGTGTTAGTTTCTGGTGTATAGCAAAGTGATTCAGTTATGTGTGTGCGTGCTATTGTGTAAGTCATGTCTGATTCTTTGTGACCCTGTGGGCTGTAGCCTGCCAAGCTGCCCTGTCCATGGGATTCTCTGGGCAAGAATACTGGAGTGGGTTGCCAGATTCAGTTATAATATATACATATCCTTTTCCATTATGGTTTATTATAAGATACTTAATATACAGTAGGTCCTTGTTGTTTCTTTTATATATAGTAGTGTGTATCTGCTAATCCCAAACTCCTAGTTTATCCCTCACCCTTTCCCCTTCAGTAATCATAAGTTTGTTTTCTGTGTTTGTGAGTCTATTTCTGTTTTATAAATAAGTTCCTTTGTATAATATTTGAGATTCCACATGTAACTCATATCCTATGATATTTGTGTATAGACCTGGTTTTATTATAGTCTGGTTGTCCCATGTCGTCAGAGTGTAAATCAGCACCCTGTTTTCATCCTTAAGACCATTCCATCTCCATTCCTCTTTTTTAGGAAGTTTCCAAATTGGTGATTGGGGCAGATCATCTATGGCCCATTCAGAACAAGAAAAGGAAAGAGAAAGAGAAAAACTGACAAATCTGTCTTTTGTGTCCACTCTTAGCTAAGCTTTTGATCTGTGGTCCAGAAATTATGTCTGCATTGGTGTTTTCATAATAGCAGCCTCCCCTACACTGCTGCCTAAACTAGCTGAGAGAAAGAGAGGGTGGGGAGGCCAAAAAGAGAGGAAAGGGAAGAGAAGAAATGTCAAAAGAACTTCTGCCTGTATGTCCCATCCCGCGCCATCCTTATCCCAAACTCCAGCCCCTAAGTGAGAATGTAACCAGACAATCAAAGGTGCCTCTGGGTTGACAGGGAGCAGGTGGCTTTCCCAGTTCAGCCTGAGATTTAGTGACATTCGTGTAGACCACACACCCTCTTTTACATGGGCAAAGAACACCATTTCCAACGAGGCTTTCTCACTTGACTTTATCCCCCACCCCCACAAATATACACACAGCCGTCCACAGTTCTCTGGCTCTGTGTTCCATGAAGAGACAGCTAGGTATAGGAGGAGCATTTCAGTCAGATTGCCCACACTCCTGCTCCTTTTTCCCAGCCAGTACTGGCTTCCCCTCAGCAGTGTGTGTGTGTGTGTGTGTGTGTGTGTGTGTGTGTGTGTGTGTGTGTGTGTGTATCTGAGGTGGTCAGTGGAGGGAAGGCAGAAGAGAAGAGGAGGAAGAAGAAGGAAGTGCCCCTCACTGATTTACGACCAGCTCCAAGAGTAGTCTAAAGCAGGAGTCTGCAGCCTTTTTCTATAAATGGTCAGATAGTAAATATTTTGGGTTTTGTGAGCCACAGTCTCTGTCACAGTTGTCTAACTTTGCCATTATAGAGTGAGCACAGCCATAGACAGTCCATAGATGAGCAAGCAAGCATATGTTCCAATAAAACTTTATAAAAACAGGTGGTGAGCTGGATTTGGTCTTTGGGCTGTAGTTTGCACACTCCTGATCTAAACTAAAGGAAAGGCTGGAAATCATGAATGGACAGCCGTCGCCTAAGCCTCTTTTGAGTTGACTTTCTTTCACAGGCCATAGGTATCAACACCTCTGGTTACTATCCAGGCATGAAAGTGGAAGTTATGCTGGAGACGGATGCTAGTGATTAAGCCTAGTGTGGCTTGACTTCAAGACATATTCTGGTAATGCTGTTTAACATATTTATGTATTTATTTATTAATTTGTCCTCACCATGTAGCTTTCAGGATCTTAGTTCCCTAATCAGGGATTGAACCAAGGCCCTTGGCAGTGAAAGTGTGGAATCTTAACCACTGGACTGCCAGGAATTCCCTGGTAGTGCTGTATTGAAACAGGAATCCTGATAGGAGCTTGCTTCCTTTCTATTTCCTCTACTTCCTAAAAGTATAATGTAGTTTTTTTTTTTTTTTGAGTTGGGGAGTAGAAGAAAGGAGGAAGATAGGGAAGTTTCCAGTGACTTGAGGGTCTGATGAACTGGATTCCAGTTAACTGAGGTCTGTCTGCCTCCAAATTAGCAGCAGAGCAAGCTTGCTTTCCACTCAGGGCTTAGCAGTACTTAGGGACTGGTGGACTTACTTATCAGTGTTCAAGTTTCACAAGTGGCTTGATCATAACACTTGCAGACCTAGAGTATGCCTGGGTCTCCAGGCCCCTGGGAGAGCTCTGTGTCATGCTGGCAGGGCACTGTGCCCCAGAAGGTAGGAATCTGCTCAAGGCCTGGGCTGGCAAATAGGTTTTGCTTTGTGTGCCAATCCCAGCAGCTGTCCTTTGAGAGGGATTTTGAGGCTACATCTGGGGACAATGGGAAAGGGAGTCTGCTTGATTAATGAGGGCGGCTGTGGGCAGGGGAGGAGCAAGGGGAAGCATAAGGGCACCAGCTCTGCCCCACGTCTGGCGAACTGAAAAGGATATCTGGAAGTGCAGACTATTTGCTGAGTCCTATCTGTTACTGCCTGGCTGGCTGGTGAGAAACATTCCTTCAAACATCTGAGTGAATCAAGTGGCTCATTGGGAAGATGGCCTGCTTAAGGCCTATTTTTGTGGCCATTATTACCCACCATGCTGATGTGTCCTGCAGCATAATTGAGAGCACACGCCTGCTCAGGGTGTCCTATAAGGAGGGCTGCGTTCCGTTTAGTATCATTGTTGTTGTTTAGCTGCTAAGTCATGTCTGACTCTTTGCGACCCCATGGACAGGCTTCTCTGTCAATGGAATTCTCCAGGCAAGAATACTGGAGCGGGTAGCTATTCTCTTCTCCAGGGGATCTTCCCAACCCAGGGGTCAAACCCACTTGTCCTGTGTTGCAGGTAGATTCTTTACCACTGAGCCACCAGGGAAGCCCTCCCTTTACTATGGATCGTCTATATTCATTGTGCCCGCACTGAAGGGTGCAGACAGAGATGGGCCAGAGAGAGTCTTAGCCATTAAGGTTTAGACTATTGATATGCAAATTAGCATCTAAACCATAAAGCCGATTGAAATACAGCCTAAAAGAAAAAGGAAAGTGCTATTGGAGCACAGAGGAAGGAAATGAGCTTCAACCCACAGGAGATGGGGTTTGGGCCTAAAGGGGGAGATGGGGTTTGGGCCTAAAGAGGCGGAAAGCATGGAAGACTTTTTAGAGGATTAGCCTATGAACCAGGCATTGAAGGTGAAGTAGATTTTAAGGTGTTGACGAAATGTTGAAGAACTACTTTCCATTTAAATTTTATTGTATTATTATTGTTGTTAATTTTCATTGGGGAATAGTTGCTTTACAATGTTGTGTTAGTGTCTACTGCACAGCAAAGTGAATCAGCTATACGTATACATAGATCTCCTCTTTTTTTAGATTTCCTTCCCATTTAGGTCACCACAGAGCAATGAGTGGAGTTTCCTGTGCTGTACCGGAGGTTCTCAATGGTTATCTATTTTATGTGCATGCTCAGTTGCTTCAGTCATTTCTGACTCTCTGTGACCCCATGGACTGTAGCCCACCAGGCTCCACTCTCCATAGGGTTCTCCAGGCAAGAGTACTGGAGTGGGTTGCCGTGCCCATCTCTAGGGGATCTTCCTGATCCAGGGATTGAACCTAGGTCTCCTGCATGTCCTGCATTGCAGGCGAATTCTTTACCCTCTGAGTCACCTTGAAAGCCCTATCTATTTTATACATAGAATCAGTAGTGTCTGTCTGTCAATCCCAATCTCCTAATTCACCCTATCCCCCTCCCCCTCTTGGTATCCATACACTTATTTTTTATGTCTGTGTCTCTATTTCTGCTTTGCAGATAAGATCATCTATACCATTTTTGTAGATTCCACATATATGCCTTAATATGTGATGCTTGTTTTCCTCTTTCTGATGTTGCCCTGTATGACAGACTCTAGGTCCATCCACGTCTCTACAAATGACCCAATTTTATGGCTGAATAATATTTCGTTGTGTACATGTAGCACATGTTGTTTATCCACTCCTCTGTTGATGGACATTTAGCTTGCTTCCATGTCCTGCTATTGTAAATAGTGCTGCAATGAACATTGGGGAGCATATGTCTTTACCCATTGCTTTCTTAAGTGTCTCCCTGCCTGTGATCCAGTGGTTCTCAGTCTTATTTACACCCCAAACTTCCTGAGGAATGTGATGTGTCCCATCTATTCACCTGTCAAAATTTTTGAGCACCTCCAGCATGCCTGGTTGTGAGCCAGAGGCTGCAGTGATGTGATCTAGTAGCTCACTTAAAGGGCTGTGCTTCTCAGTGGGAAAGTCTCCACTCTAGCCTCCCTCTCATTCACCCAACCCACCTTTCCCACTGCAACCAGAACCTGCTTGCCTGCTTTAGTTTCTTTTTTTTTTAAGTGTTTTATGTATTTTTAAATTAAAAATACTTGCAAATAATCCAAAAGATGCAAGACTATAAATTAAAAGGAAGTTTATTCCCCAAACCCTGTTTTGTCTAACCATTGTTAAGAGTTCCTTATGTGTTCTGCAGGAAAGAGTACAGATAAATACAAGCAAATATGCATATATTTTTATTAATCCAATGGCCGCACATCGTACACATTGTTCAGCATCTTGCTTTTTCCACGGAACTATGCATCTTGAAGATGCTTCTATAAGCACATAAAGTCAGTTAGTTAGTTCAGTCTCTCAGTCGTGTCCAACTCTTTGCCACCCCATGGACTGCCTCAGGCCAGGCCTCCCTGCCCTTCACCAATTCCCGGAGTTTACTCAAACTCATGCCCATTGAGTCGGTGATGCCATCCAACTATAGGTGCATACTCTTCTCTTGTATGGATTGCCATGAGTTATTGTCTCCTACTGACAGATATTTAGGTTTTCTGCAGTCTTTTGCTAATGAATGATTTTTACACATGTGGGAGTATTTTTGTATAATAAATTCTTAAAAGTGGAATGGTTCCATCAGATGGTGTGGGCATCTGTAACTTTTATCCATATCACTAAATTGACCTCCTGGAGAAGGAAATGGCAACCCACTCCAGTGTTCTTGCCTGGAGAATCCCAGGGACACAGAGCCTGGTGGGCTGCTGTCTCTGGGGTTGCACAGAGTCGGACACGACTGATGCGACTTAGCAGCAGCAGCAGCAGCAAATTGACCTCCAATCTACACACCCATCAGCACAGTGTGTTGTCACATTTTTTCACATCTCTCAATCTGATAGGTGAAAAATGTCTTCTCATTGAAATATTACATTGTATTTCTCTTATTATGAGTAACACTGAGCATATTTTCATGTTTAAGATCCATTTGTGTTTCCTTTTCTGTAAACTGTTTGCTCCCATCCATTGCCCATTTTTCTATTGGATTAATGATCTTTTCTTCTTAAATTAATTTATTTTTGAAGTATAGTTGGTGTACTATATAAGTTATAGGTACAATATTATATATGTACACTATTGTATACAGTCTTTTCTTTGTTAATCTGCAGCGGCTCTTCAATAAGGAAATTAACTCTTTGTGATGTAAATTGCAAATATTTTTCCACAGGTCAAAGATCCTTCATTTTAGTCATGATATGTCTAATTTCTCCAATTTCTCAGCCAGAGCAAGTAGCAAAGTGACTTTATTGAGGATCTTTTCCTGCTTTGATATTGTATACAGTGTAAGGTCATTTCTTCCCTCCTTGCCCTACCCCTTATATTCTGAATCCTATTGTTGCTATTCCTTGCTAAAATATTTCCTGGTTAGTGACTATCTGCCTTTTCAATTCAAGAAATCTTTCAGAATCTGATTAAAGGTACATACCCAATGCCCAGAAATATATGCACATATAACATACCCACAACCTTGCATTTACCTTCAGAAAGTTCACAGTCCTTCTGAAAAGTAGTGTTGTTTCAAGTGTGGCCTAAGGACAACATGTATCACAATCTCTTGGGAGTGCTGTTTAAAATGCAGATTCCTGAGTACCTGTCTGGAGTGAAGGAACCAGACTCTTTGCAAATGGATTGGGACGTGGAACTTGCATGTAAACACATTCTGATAATTTTAATACACACTAAAGCATCCCATAACCTAAAGATATCCATGGATCCAGGTTAAGGACCACTGTTGGCTTTCTGTCCACATCTGTAGATTCAACCAAATGCAGATGGAAAATAGTTGGGAAAAAAATCCAGAAATTTCCAAAAAGAAAAGCTTGAATTTGCTGTGCACTGGCAGCTATTTACATAGCATTTACATTGTATCAAGTACTATAAATAATCTAGAAATGATTTGAAGTATACAGGAGGATATGCACAGTTGTTGTGGTTGACAACAACGTATATGCAAATACTACACAATTTTAAATGAGGGACTTGAGGATCTGAGAATTTTGCTATTCACAGGAGGGCTGGCACCAATCCCCCTCAGATAACAAGGGATGACTATAATGAAATCTGATAGGAAAATTGGAAAGAGGAAAACCCTCAAGATTTGACTCAAATGAGCTATAAGAGAGGACTGACTGATGGGGAAAATGATACTTTTGCGCAGAGGTCTCTTAAATTATACCACGTGGTCAGTCAATTATAATAGCATCCCACTGTGTGTGTGTATGTGAGTGTGTGTAGGCAGGGGGGCAGAGGATTACACTTGGAGCTCTTTATCTTTTTTGGTATGTAGCTAACGAATGACCTTTTCAGTATTTCTCTCTCCTTTTCCCTCTCTCCTCACCCCTCTCTCTCTCTTTCTCTCTCTTTTTCTTAAAGCACAAAGCACATCCTCACTCCAAGTGGAGAAGGTGCTGGTGAAGGGGAAAGTGCCTCCTGTGCAAAGCAGGCTTGAGTAGAGGCCTGAGTGTTGCCGGAACAGGGCACGAATAAGGGTGATCTGAGTAGCACTGGATTTTTTCACAGGAGAATGTGCCAAGAGGAAACAGTCACTTGGTTGTCAAGACTCAGCTCTTGGCCCCTAGGGGCCAGAGGGCCACTCTCCTGGCACTTTCTCCTCGTATAGCTGCCTCCCCATGGGGACCCAGTGGCCTCCTTTGTTGATCAATGTCTGCTTCTCATGAAATACACTATATGTTCTGTCTTAGAGCAGTATCTTTTAATTCTATGGGCCTCTATCTGGATGAGGGCTTCCCAGATGGCACTAGTGGTAAAGAACATGCCTGCCAGTGCAGGAGACATAAGAGACATGGGTTCAATTCCTGGATCAGGAAGATCCCCTGGAGGAAGGCATGGCACCCCACTCCAGTATTCTTGCCCAGAGAATGCCCATGGACAGAGGAGTCTGGCGGGCTACAGTCCATGGGGGCAAAAAGAGTTGGACATGACTGAAATGACTGAGCTTATCTGGATGAAATCACCAAACGCAATTTGCATAGAGTGCCAGGGGTCCAGGAATTTCCTGAAGCCCATCCAATAGCTCCCAAAGCACTACTTCCCAAACTCTAGCCCTGGACTTCTGAGCATCTGGGTGACTCAGGGAGCTTGTTAGAAATCCCAAAGCCTGTGCCTCACTCCAGACCTACCAAACCAGAAACTCTGGGGCCTCTGACTGGATCAACTCTCCAAGTGGTTCTGATACTAAAGTGTGGGACCCACTGGGTCAGAGTTAGGAAAACTGCTGGAGGATTCCTTCCTATGTTGGGGGTGGGGGTGGGGAGTTCCTTTAGTTCCCAGTGAGCCCAGGGGGATGCAAGGCACGGGGGCCATCACATGGGCTTCACACACATGGGCTTCGTCACATGGGCTTTCCTGGAGTCTCCAAGAAATCAGGCAAACACACTGCCTTTGTTTTCTTCCCAGATTAGACTGTACTGGCGACTATGCTGGGAGACCGGGTCTGCTTGAGAGATGAGAAAATAGAACAGTCCAGCCTAAGAGCTCTTCAATGATTCTCCTTATAGATACAGTCTATCTCTCCACCCTCTCTACTATAAACATGGGCTTGGAAATGAAGGTGGACAGTCTGCTGCTGCTCAGCGGGGAGAGGAGGCTCAGGTGAACCGAAGCCTGGGTAATAACAGCATCTGACCGTGGCAGCTTGCCTGGCTTCTGGCAGCCTGGGAGCAGCAGAGGGCAGGAGCAGGGAGGCACCAGCATTTCCCCTGGCTCTGTTGCCCAGGCACAGCCCCCGCAGCTCCCTCAGTGCAGCTCAGAGAGAGGCTGCTCTCTGGGGAGCTGTCTAACTCTCCAGGGCAGCTTCCCCATCCCACCCCTCACTGCTACCTTCCAGCTAATAAGCAGTCTTTATGGAGCTGGGAAAGCAGCCCTCCTGGAGGGCTGCGCGTGCTCCTCCTGGCAGATGACTGGAAGAACCACAGCAGGGGGGAGGGAGGCAGGGGTGCACTGACTGCTTAGAACACCCACGGAAGATGGAAGATTCCACCAAACAGCCATTGCTGGGTCTTGCTGTGAGAGAGGCACGTGGATGTTTGGTTCATGGAACAATGAGGTACTTCCCAGGGGTCCCCTTCGGCATGGGCTTTACTTTGCCATCCTGGAGCGCAACTCAGCTCTCAGTCCCAAGAAGAACCATTAGGCTCCAGTGGCCCCAATGAAGGATATATAAACAAACGCTGAAGACTGATTCTCAAACTTGACCTCTGATTTGTGAAATATCAGTGACAGTTCTATCTGCAGCAGCCGTACGTTCCCGGCTTGATGTGGTTTGGGCTATGTGGGGGGGTGGGGGGGTGGGAGGGACTAACTCCTCCCAGCTCCCAACTCTTATTTAAAATGTCTCACAACGGACTTTCCCTTGTGTCTAAAATCTTCACCATCAGAGGTGACTCTTTGCATTAGGGGATGCATTCTCAATAGAAGTGATTATCACCGCCCCCATGGACTGTAGTCCGCCAGGCTCCTCTGTCCATGGGATTTCCCAGGCAAGAATACAGGAGTGGGTTGCCATTTCTTTCTCCAAGGGATCTTCCTGACCCAGGGATTGAACTCGTGTCTCCTGCACTGTTAAGTGGTTTCTTTACCACTGAGCCACCTGAGAAGCCTGGGCTTATCAATGCCTGGGGCAGGGGAAATATTGTTTCTTAGGGGTGGATGTAACAGTGGTGTGTGATCCTCCAAAACACAACAGTGCAGAGCCAGATATATACTTCATCTGTGTCATTCAAATTTCATGGGGAGAAAGAGATTAGGAAAGAGATGTCTTGAAAGGCTCCTTAGTGGAGCAATAATGCAAAAAAAAGAGAAAAAGGTTGAGAAACACTGGTCCAGGGGAAAGGTAAAGAACTTCGAAGCCCAGGGCCAGATCTGGTTCTTGGCCTGCTTGTGTGCACCTTGACCTGCTCTTTCTCTGGACATTGCTGTAGGAGGCCAGAAAAGAACATTTTCCCAGGCAGATTGCCCTAGTTGAGTCATCTGGAGGGAAGCAGATTTGAAGTTGAAGATTTGTGACTAATAACCAACTGGAATTTCAAAGGCTGAAGACTAAAGCCTAAATTAATTTCAAAAAGCAGCTTATCTTGCTCACACTCACCTCAGAATTCTCAGAATTTATAGCATCTCTTTCTATCTCAAATTAGATGAAGTGAAGTGAAAGTGTTAGTCACTCAGTCATGTCCAACTCTGTGACCCCATGGATGGTAGCCCGCCAGGCTCCTCTGTCCATGGGCTTCTCCAGGCAAGAATACTGGAGTGGGTTGCCATTTCCTTCTCCAGGGGATCTTCCTGACCCAGGGATTGAATTTAGGTCTCCTACATTCCAGGCAGGCTTTACTGTCTGAAGCCACGGAGACAAATCAGAGTCCTGATTCACAGATACTGTGAGATAAGAAATGTTTGTTGTTTTAAGTCTCTAGATTTGGGAGTAATTTGTTGTTAATATAGTAGATCCTCAATAAAATGCTTATTGACTTAGTGAATTCTTGGTGACTTCCACATCCATGTGACTTCCACACCCTCAATGATCCTGCCTTTCATTTCACTCTAGCCACTCACTCTCTTGGCCACAGCTGTGTCCTCGTCACCATCTAGAATATTCCACCTCTGAAATCATAAGACATTCCACCCTGTGACCACACCCTCCCATCCTTCCACCTCAGTTACTCCCAGTATAGTAGTCCTTCAACCTCACAAGGACTCAGTCCACAAACACCATGTCACAGGCTGATTCCTAAGGAAGCAAACTCTTAGAGGGAGTTTAGTGTGCAAGGTATTTATGAAGTATTCTTGGGATTAATACCTGTATAAAGGAAGAGAAAGAAGCAGAGACAGGCCCAGAGACAGTCTTGGTCAATCCCATAGGGGAGTTCTGAAGCTATAATAATCCTTAAGTGTTGTTCTGAGTTCAGCCAAGATGGCCAGGCCTTTATGCTCCTGTCTTAGTCAATCATCGAATGTAGGCCACTGGGGAAGTGGTGTGACTTCTTTGTGTAAGGAAGCTCTCTCTGTGTGGCTATGAAGCAATCCCTGAAGCCTCTGGCAGCACGGCTGAAGGCATTCCCAGCAACTGAGACAACAATTCCTTCACTGAAAGGTGGTCTGGGTGGGACATTACAGTTTGCATCACACTTCAATCTATCAGCCTCTTTCCTGTCCTCATTTCCTTCCCTGCTCAGCTTATATGTCATTGTTCAACACTCCAATTATACTCAAGTAAGTACTTTCAAATGCTTATTCTATTATCTTTCTGTGTTACCTGCTCAGGTAAAGCCTCCAGTCTTAAGTGAGTTCAAGTAGCTTTCCCCATTCTTATACCTGAGCTGCTGAACACAGAGAAAACCAAGTAATTGTGCACCCTGGTATTTCCATAAATCCATAGTCTCTAAACTCAACTGGTCCTCAGTGCCACCAATGTCAGCATTTTACCACTCACAACTCCAGCTATTTCAAAACTTGTCCATGCCCTTCAAAGCCCACACTCTCCAAACAGATGGCCTAACATCCTCTTCAAAGAGAAAATCATTACCAGAAGAGAATACCTGCAACTTGTTTCCAAAAAAACCTCAAGGTAGACACGATCTATTGATTCTACCTCTCCAATAACTTTCAAACTCATTCACTTCTTACAAAGGTTTAGTGCCATTTCCCTATTTCAAGTCACTACCTTTTTACATATGAATGGCTGCAGCTGTCTTCTAACTGATCTTCTTGGCTCTATATTTTTCTTCACTCCCATTGGAGTAAAACATCAGGCTTACTTTCTCCTCTTTACCTTAACATGAAAGTTTCTCTGCACTGAGAATATTGTTCCTTTTACATCAACTCCTGTATCCTGGTGAATTCCTCCTTTCTGTTGAGGACTCAGTTTAACTGATCCCTCAGTAAGAACTTATTTGACTCTCTAAACTTAAGATCCTGTGCAGCAGCTATATCTTTTCATAGTTCCCTGTACTTCCTGTTTCATAGTATTTACACACCTTGTATTAGTTATCTATTGCTGTGTAACAAATTACCCTAAAACTTAGAGGCCTGAAAACAGTAAGCATTTATTGTTTCTCAGTATCTGTGGGTCAAGAGTGGCTTAGGTGGGTGCTTATGACTTAGGATCTCACATGAGGTTTAAACAAAATGTTGACTGTGTCCTCCCAGAGCAAGTGATCCAGAAGGAAACTGCAGTGCTTCTATGACCAAGTCTTGGAAGTCACACATCATTCTTTCTGCTACATTCTATTTGATAGAAATGAAATACTGAATCCAACCCACACCCAAGAGGAGAGGAATTAAGTTCTACCTCTTGAAAAGAAGAGCATAAAAGAATTCATGGACATATTTAAAAGCCACCATATACACCTTCATAATCGTATATTTGCTAGCTTATCTTCACTAGAGTGTGAGGTCCATTGGAGCAGGTGCCATATCTGTCTACTTCACTCCTATGTCTCCAATATCTAGCACAGTGTCCAGAGCATAATGGACGTTCAGTAAGAGTTTGCTTAGTAAAGGAAAGAATTAATTAACTTAGACCTCTTATGAGAATGAGGGAGGGAATACTACCCAACAGTGCTTTATGAATCACTAGCCTCTTAGGTCAAATTAGTATTTCAGATTAGCTTTGGAGAGACTGGGGTCTAATTGGTATAGAGTTATGTGACAAGAATAAAAACTCTGATGGAAGCATTGCTACATAGCTCTGCATCTAATACTGAAAAGTCTTTTTCAGAAGATACTGAACCTTGGAAATATTTCCTGAAGAACTAGGGGAGTATGTGGCTCTTTTCTGCCCACCTTCTGATAAGGAGATAAATGGTAGAACCAAGATTTTTACTTTCATTCTGGACCTGACAAATTCTTCTGGAACTGATATATTCAGACTCATTAGATCACAATGAGATGGGATTGTCGGGACACTAACAGACGAAATGTAGTCTGTTAAACAGTTAAACAGTACCAGCATACTTTCTAGTTCTGTCTGAAGTGGAGAATCACCAGGAACTCAAACAGTACAAAGAGTGGCGGCTAGTGCTTGAAGTTGTTGATGGCAATGATTTTCTCACCAAGATAGGCCCATGATGTGGTTTTAGATATTATTCTTGACTTTTTTCTTCAAGGCTTGCTTTCCATCCCTCACGATTACTCTGCAAACTACCATAATTAACCCATTTTCTACTTAAATCAGCTAGGGTCAGTTTCTGTTGCTTATAACTAAGAATCTGACTAATACAGAGAAGTCAAATCACTTGCCCAAAGTCATTCAGTAGGGAACAGTTAAATTTTGCCTCAAATGTGAATATCTCTGACTCCAAGTCCTAGACTCTTAATCCTTCCTTCCTTCCTGGGCAAGGCTTTCTCTCCAAACACAGTTCAAGTACTACCCTAACATCAGCATATCAAACAATAGTCTGACAAAAATTATGGAGTTTTTAGTCTATAAAATAGTCTAGGGTCTTGGGTTGAGGGTGGAAGATCGCACAAAGATGAAGGGGTATTAGTCCTTCTTTCAGGAGAGCAAGTACACACTCATACTTAAAAAACCAAGTAGTCTAAAAATCAATGCTGTTAAAGGGTTAGAAATTGCTGTGAGGAGCAGAGTTCTTGGAAGAAATGATATCCAACTTGGGAAGTCAGAAAAAGCACAAGAGGGTGGCATTAATACAAACTGGGAAATTCTACCAGATGAACCACTTGTTTTCTTCAACAAATACATTACAAAGAATAAAGAAAAAAGAAAGAGGGGTGCCTAGAGATACTATGAGATATCACCATACACCTGTTTGAATGGTTATTATCAATAAGACAAAAAAAAATGTTGGCTAGGATGTGGAAAAAAGGGAACCCTAACACACTGTCGGTGGGGATGTAAATTTGTTCAACCACTATGGAAAACAGTATGGAGTTTCCTCAAAAAATTGCCATATGATCCAGCAATCCTACTTCTAGGTATATATCCAAAGAAAATGAAATCACTATCTCCACGTTCATTGCAGCATTATTCACAATAGTCAAGACATCAAAATAACCAAAGTGTTCATTGATGGATGACTGGATAAAGAAAATATGGTGTATTATATGCAGTGGAATATCATTGGTCCACAAATAGAAGGAAATCCTGTCTTTTGTGACAACATGGATGGACCTTGAGGGCATTATGCTAAGTGAAATAAGTCAAAGAGAAATAGATGAATACTATATGATCTCATTTATATGTGGAATCTAAAAAACAAAATAAAACTCAAATTCAGGGAAACAGAAAGTAGGAAGGTAGAAGCCAGGGGTTAAGGGGTAAAGGGGGATATATGAGTCAAAGGGTACAAACACCTAGTTAGAAAATAAATAAGTTCTGGAGATCTAATACACAACATAGTGACTATAGTTAACAATACCATATTATATACTTGAAAGATGCCAAGAGAATATGGATGTGTTAGCTAACTCCATTGTGGTAATCATTTCACAACATATATGTCTGTGAAATCATCACGTAGTACACCTTAAATTTACACAATGTTTTTGGGTTTGTTTTTTTAGATTCCACATCTAAGTAATCATATGGTATTTGTCCTTCTGTGTCCGGCTTGTTTCACTTAATATAGTGCCCTCAAGGTCCATCCATGGTGTCACAAATGGGAAGATTTCACTTTTTTTTTAATGGCCGAATTCCATTATGTATGTGTGTATGTGTGTGTGTGTGTGTGTGTGTGTGTGTGTGTGTGTGTGTATATATATATATATATGTATGTATACATATAAAGAAGAAGAAGAAGAAGGAGAAGGCAATGGCACCCCACTCCAGTACTCTTGCCTGGAAAATCCCATGGACAGAGGAGCCTGGTAGGCTGCAGTCCATCGGGTCGCTACTAGCTGGACACAACTGAGCGACTTCCCTTTCACTTTTCACTTTCATGCATTGAAGAAGGAAATGGCAACCCACTCCAGTGTTCTTGCCTGGAGAATCCCAGGGATGGGGGAGCCTGGTGGGCCGCTGTCTATGGGGTCGCACAGAGTCGGACACGACTGAAGCGACTTAGCAGTAGCAGTAGCATACATATAAAATAAAATATGTGTATTATATGAGTGAGTGAGTGAGTGAGTGAAAGTCACTCAGTCATATATGACTCTTTGCGGTTATAACCCGCCAGGCTCCTTTGTCCATGGAATTCACCAGGCACGAATACTGGAGTGTGTTGCCATTTCCTTCTGCAGGGGATCTTCCTGACCCAAGGATTGAACCCAGGTCTCCTACGCTGTAGGCTAACTCTTTACCATCTGAGCAAACAGAAAGAAAAGAAAGTGAAGTTTCTCAGTCGTGTCTGACTCTTTGAGACACATGGACTGTGCCCTACCAGGTTTTTCCATCCGTGGGATTTTCCAGGCAAGAGTACTGGAATGGGTTGCCATTTGAAGTCCTCTAATGAAAATGTAATATATGTATCAAATATCATCTGTCAGTGGATATTTGGATTGTTTTCATATATTGGCTATTGTAAATGATGCTGCAATTAACACAAGGGTGCATATATCTTTTCAAGTTAGTAGTTTCATGTTCTTTGGATAAATCCCCAAAAGTGTAATTGCTGGATCATATGGTAGTTCTATTTTTAATGATTTACGAACCTCTATACTATTTTCCATAAAAGCTGCACCAGTTTACAGTCTAATCAACCGCACATGAGAGTACCCTTTTCTCCATATCATTACCAATACTTGTTATTTCTTATGTTTTGATAATATCCATCCTAGAAAAGGCAGAGGAACCAGAGATCAAATTGCCAACATCTGCTGGATCATGGAAAAAGCAAGAGAGTTCCAGAAAAACATCTATTTCTGCTTTATTGACTATGCCAAAGCCTTTGACTGTGTGGATCACAAGAAACTGTGGAAAATTCTTCAAGAGATGGGAATACCAGACGACTTGACCTGCCCCTTGGGAAACCTGTATGCAGGTCAGGAAGCAACAGTGAGAACTGGACATGGAACAAAAGACTGGTTCCAAATAGGAAAAAGAGTACGTCAAGGCTGTATATTGTCACCCTGCTTATTTAACTTATATGCAGAGTACATCATGAGAAACGCTGGGCTGGATGAAGCACAAGCTGGAATCAACATTGCCGGGAGAAATATCAATAACCCCAGATATGCAGATGACACCACCCTTATAGCAGAAAGTGAGGAAGAACTAAGGAGCCTCTTGATGAAAGTGAGAGAGCAGAGTGAAAAAGTTGACTTAAAGCTCAACATTCAGAAAACGAAGATCATGGCATTTCATCCCATCACTTCATGGGAAATAGATGGGGAAACAGTGGAAACAGTGGCTGACTTTATTTGGGGGGCTCCAAAATCACTGCAGATGGTGATTGCAGCCATGAAATTAAAAGACACTTACTCCTTGCAAGGAAAGTTATGACCAACCTAGATAGCATATTCTAAAGCAGGGACATTACTTTGCCAACAAATGTCCATCTAGTCAAGGCTATGGTTTTTCCAGTGGTCATGTATGGATGTGAGAGTTGGACCATAAAAAAAGCTGAGTGCTGAAGAATTGATGCTTTTGAACTGTGGTGTTGGAGAAGACTCTTGAGAGTCCCTTGGACTGCAAGGAGATCCAACCAGTCCATCCTCAAGCAGATCAGTCCTGGGTGTTCATTGGAAGGACTGATGTTGAAGCTGAAACTCCAGTACTTTGGCCACCTGATGCGAAGAGCTGACTCATTTGAAAAGCCCCTCATGCTGGGAAAGATTGAGGGCAGGAGGAGAAGGGGACGACAGAGGATGAGATGGTTGGATGGCATCACTGACTCAATGGACATGGGTTTGGGTGGACTCCGGGAGTTGGTGATGGACAGGAAGGCCTGGTGTGCTGCAGTTCATGGAGTTGCAAAGAGTCGGATACGACTGAGCAACTGAACTGAACTGAACAGATGTGAGGTGACATCTCATTGTGGTTTTGACTTTCATTTCCCTGATAATTAGCAATGCTAAGCACCTCTTCATGTACATGTTGGCCATCTGTATGTCTTCTCTGCAAAAATGTCTGTTCTGTTCCTGTGTCTATTTTTTAGTAAAAATTTTTTTTCTATTGAGTTCTTTATATATTTTAGATATTAAGCCCTTTTCAGACATATAATTTTCAAATATTTTCTCCCATTCCATAGGTTGCCTTTTAATTTTGTTGATGTTCATACAGTTATATATCAATTATATCTCAATAAAGCTGGAAAGAAAGAAGTTTGGAAAGTGTTAAAAAAAAGAGAGAGAGACTTATCAATGAATTGCAATGTATATAGATCTTATTTTTCCTGATTCAAAAAATTATTTTAAAAAACAAAAGAAATAATATGTATACTAGATATTTAATGATATTGAGGAATTTCTTAACGATATTAAGGAATTTAGTGAGATGATGGTATAGCTATTTTTGTAAAGAGTTCTTTTGTTACAGAGATACACAGTGAAATGATTATAGATGAAACGTTATAACAACTGGGATTTGCTTCAAAATAATAGCAAGAGAGTGGCACTATAAAGGAAATGAGAATGAACATAAATTGATAATGTCTTAATCTGGATAATGGATAAATTTGGTTCATTGTATTATTCTTTAAATTTCTTTAACTGTTTGAAATATTCCATAGAAAAAAGTTACAAAAGTAGGAGGAGGAGGCATTACAGAGAGTGAGCTCTGGAGTCACATTGCCTGACTTCATATTCTTCCTCTGCCTTTAACAACTATGTGCCATGAGGCCAGTCAGGATAGAAGGGACATTGGTGATAGAAGGGACCTTGGTGATAGAGGCTCCACCATCTTGTAATACCACCATATCAACATGTGGCTTCTGAAGGTGCTGCAGAAGGGGAAAAAAAAAAAAAACAACAAACAAACCAGGAGGGATTTATGAGATGTTTTTAAGAGCCAGAAATGACAGCCCACTCCAGTATTCTTGCCTGGAGAATCCCATGGATGGAGAAGCCTGGTAGGCTACAGTCCATGGGATCACAAAAAGTCGGACACAACTGAGCGACTTCACTCACTCACTCACTTTTTAAGAGCCAGGCCTAGAAATGGCTTGCATCTTTTCTGTGCATATTATATTGGTCAGAAGCCAGCCACATGGTCTTAGCCTAATTGTGAAGAAAGATGGGAAAATGTGTGCCCAGGAAACGGAAGATGAAATTGATTTGATGAAACATGCTTGTGCCACAAAGTTACTTAACTTCCTGTGCTTTAAGTTTGCTCCTCTGTAGAGTGGGGGTAATAATGATAACATGTATCTCACAGGCTTATTTTAAGTGTTAGATGAGTTAATACATTTAAATCTCTCAGACTAAGTAAGCAGAGTAAGTGCTTAACTTTTTGTATCTATGTGTTTATCTAAAAATGGGCATATTGGGAAGATTATTATCAGCCAAAGATAGGGGTTGGTGAAGCAGGCTACTTTACAGCATAGGGGACAGCATGAGCAAAAAAGCAAAATGGAAGTGTAGGATGTGTTCAGGAAACAATGGGTGTGTGGTGTGCAAAGGAGGATGGGGTCATATCTGGAATGATTGGTTGGGGTTGATCATGAAGAGCCTCAAATACCTAAATTTAGCATTGAAAAAATGGTGGCAGTGAGATGACAGAATATCGTAGAATCATATAGAATTACAATACTGAAAGGATTGCTAGTCCAATCTCATTTTACAGAGAATATAATTAAGACAAAGAGAATTAAATGACTTATCCATTGGGACACAACTTGCTGATGGTATGGCTGAAGTGAGTTCAGCCTTCTTAACTCCCTAGCCTCTGGTTTTCCACCATACTTTGCTCCTTTTAACGACTGTAAGAGACTTTAGGGAGATGAAGTTGTCAGGTTCTAATCTCGAATTGCAAGTTCAACTCTGGATGACAAGTTTCCTCTTCTGTAAAATGCAGGTGTGCCGCACAATCTATAAGGTCTCACTTCTAGCTCTAAAATTAGATTTACGTTAGAAACGGGAAAGTTTGGAAATAGTTCATTTTGATAGTCTAAGACAGAGATTGATACTTGTCCCCTGGAATCAGTTCTCCTTTCTTCATATAGAGCACAAAATTTTAAACTGGGAATATTGCTGCCAAAATAAATCTTACATCTTGAGCCTCCCTTGGAACTATGAGTGGCTATGTGACTAAGTTCTGGCCAATGGGCTATAAGCTATGTTTTGGTGGTGGATACAACTTTTAGGAGGTATCCTTCAGAGGGGGATACTTCTGTCTTTCCTTCTTCCTCCTGGCAGGAATGCAGACACGATGGCTGGCGCTGGAGCAACCATCTTGAATCATGATGTGACATTGGCCCATGCATGGAAGATGTGTGTTGAGAGATGCAGAACAACAAGGTGAAAGAACTCTGGATGCCAATGATCATGGACACTTCACTAACCCTGGACTTCCTATGTTTACATTCACAAGAAAAAAATATCTACCTTGTATAAACATTGTCATTTTGGATGTTCTGTTGCTTGCAACTGAACCTGTATTATAACTGATATTGAAGATAACTGATGTACCAGATTGGACTGAGAGCCTGAACTATCAACAGGTTGGCAGCAGTGATTCTAGGAAAACACAAGTGAGTTGAAGATTACTCCAAAGTTTTGAGTCTGAATGACTATTAACAGAAATAGGAAAGTGGGAGAAAGAGAGGATATGAGAGGAAAGAGCAAGAGATCATGTGAGCATTTAGTGCCAAGATGACACCAAATGCAGGCTTTCAGAGATACTTGAACAGGAAGGAACTCAGCCTTCTCTCAAAGACTCCCCCAGTTACTTCTGTGACTCTCCTTGAACATTTCACTTTATTCTGAGAAATATGTTCTCTCGTGTTCTTTCACTCTAGGTTCCTTATCAAAGCCCCTTATTATTGCTTCTGGCCCCACAAGAATGCTCTGGACCCTGCACAGCTGTCCTCTGCTGATGGCCATCCTGAATGGCACTGTTGTCTGCAGAGTGGTAGGAGGCGGGCGTTGGGGGTTGAGGCTAGTCTTTCCTCAACTTTGTGACTCACTTTTTCACCTGCCAGGAAGCAGCACGTTTTATGCTGAGAACTGTACAAAGTCTAGAGCTTTTCCTGCGCCTGGTTGTAATTGAACTCAAAACTAATCTCTTTGGAACCAGTAAGGCACAGACCCAGTAACGTGGTGGACAGACTCTAAAATGGCCCTTAATAATCCCTGTTTCCTGGTGTTTCCTTGCCTGATCCCCTCCTATTGGGTGTAGGCTGGCTTAAAAACTTGCTTCTAACCCATGGAATATGAAAAAGGTGATGGGAAGTCACTTCTCTGATTATGTTACCTAAGATTTTAACACTGTCTTGCTGACTGATTCTTTCTAGTGCATTCATGGCTTGCATGCTTTCATGAAGCAAGTAACCTGTTGGAGAGACCCACCTGGCAAAGAATTGAGGGGGGACTCTAATCAACATTGAGAAGAGAACTGAGGCTCTCAACCCAACAACCCACGAAGCTGAACCACACTAACAGCCACATGAACTTGGATCTATAGCCTTTCCCAGTCAAACCTTCCAATGAGACCCCTGGCTGACACTTTGATAGCAACGTTGTGAAAGACTTTGAAACAAAAGACCCATTTAAGCTATACCCAAATTCCCAAGTTACAGAAACTATGAGATAGTAAATGTGTGCAACTTTTTGTCAAATTTCTGGTAAATTGCCAAATTATCACAGTGATTGATAACTTGTACAGTAGTATTTCCTCCATTCTTCTCATCTCTCCTCAGGCTTCTGACGCCTTCACCCCCAAATCTCTACCATGTGTATCAACTTATGCAAATATTAATATATTTCTTCAGGGATCACCAGCCCCCTGGTTCTGCAATCAAAGAGTTTTGACATCATATTTTGGGCTACAACCTGGACAAATAAATAATCAAATATAAGGACTTATCATTCCTTTACTTGTTTGTACAACAAGTACAATTTAACTCTAGACCCACCTTCTGGCTTCTCATATTTTTTCATATCTCGATGTGTTTGACTTCTCTCTCCCAAAGTTATCCTGAATTCTGTGGTTCTGTGAATGCCTATGTGCTCAGTTGCTCAGTCATGTCCAACTTTTTGCAATCCCATGGGCAGTAGCCCACCAGGCCCCTCTGTCCATGAGATTTTCCTGGCAAGAGTACTGGAGTGGGTTGCCATTTCCTTCTGCAGGGGATCTTCCTGACCCAGGGATCGAACTCGCGTCTCCTGCATTGGCAGGTGGATTCTTTACTACTGCGCCACCTGGGAAGCCCTCTGAGGCTCCACAGAAGGTCAATTATGAAGTCTCTAGCTACTCACAGATGCCCCTCTCAGAGCCTTGACTGCTTTATTCAGTTGGCTTTAGTTCATAGAGCTACTTAGGTTTTAGTTTTGATTTTCCAGGCTCCAGGAAAGAGGATGCCACTCTAGGTCTTTCAGCCTATCCACGTCTCCACTCTTCCTCTGGGCTAGGTTTTCCCATTCTGAAGGTTTTTACAAAAACTTCTATGTTCTGCCCAAGTCTGCCTTCATTTCTGATTTTTCCTTTTATTTTCATTGCTTTAGCAACCTACAATTTTGTCAACTGGTCATCCTGAAATGAAGGCCCATGTATTGTTCCATAAAAAATAATTTTAGGGGCTTGCCTGGTGGCTCACTGGTAAAGAATCCGCCTGCCGGTGCAGGAGATATGGGTTCGATCCCTGATCCAGGAAGATCCTACGTGTCGCAGAGCAACCAAGCCCATGTGCCACAACTATTGAGGCTGTGCTCTAGGGCCCAAGTGCCACAGCTCCCGAGCCTGTGTACTGAACTACTGACGCCCATGGGCCCTAGAGCCCGTGCTCTGTAACAAGAGAAGCCACCACAGTGAGAAGTCCGTGCACAGCTAGAGCGCAGCCCCTGCTCAAAGCAACTAGAGAGAAGCCGGCATAGCAATGAAGACCCAGCACAGCCAAAAATAAATTAATTTGATTTAATTTAAAGGTTGACATTTTTCATAAAGCTCTACATTTTGGAGATATATTTATTTTTGATATATTAACATTTTTTCTATCTCTTCCTAACAGCTATACCATTTTCTTCAATCTACCTGCACAGTTCAAAAAACCCCAACAGTTATTTGTGCTGTATGGCTCTTGTTTTCATATGTAACTGACGCTAAATACCCTGCTATTCATTGTCATTCAGTATTTGTAATCCATGCTTATCACCTGTATGTAAACTCTATGGAAATATCTTTCTCAGGATGTTTCTCTAGTCTAAATTCAATTAACTCAACAACAAGCATCCATACAGCAAACATGGGTGATGCATCTAGCATGAGTTGGATGCTGGGGATACAAAGATGACCAAGACATGCATTTTACCCTCAAGCAGCTCACAAACAAGAGCTGTCACTTGTCCGTATGACAGACAGATAAGTAAACCAATATTTGTGATACCATGTGTTAAGTGCTATGTTCAAAGTGTATTCAAAGGGCTATAGGAGGGACTTCCCTGGTGACACAGTGGATAAGAATCTGCTTGCCAATGCAGGGAAGACAGGTTCGATCCCTACTTGCTGTGGAGCAACTAAGCCTGTGTGCCACAACTACTGAAGCCCGCATGCCCGAGAGCTGGTGCTCCACAACTAGAGAAACCGCTGCAATGAGAAGCCCGAGCACTGCAACGAAAAGTAGCCTCCACTCTCTGAAACTAGAAAAAGCCTGCATGCTGCAATGAAGAGCCAGAGCAGCCAAAAATAAAAATAAATAAATATATATATTTTTAGAAAAGGGGCTATGGGAGCACAGTGGTCGAAATGAATAGTCTCCCTAGGTGGGTAGGTGGGAGGGAGAAATTTAATCTAGAAGGTAGCTTTTGAGATGCACCTTGAAGCCTGAGTGCCATTTTTGCATGTGAAGAAGGACAACAGTACATTCTAGGCGGAGAGGACATCATATTATGCATGTTGGGGAAGATATTTATCAAAAACTGCTTTTAAATAGTGTTTAACAGATCTTAAAATTGATTTCAAGTGGTTTCATTATGCCTTCTCCTAATGTTTCAGAGCTACTTCAAATGATGAAAAAAAATCTTAGGATTTGAAGTAGATGGAGAGTATACTTTTCAACCCCCAGATTAGGACACATAATCTGAAAACTACAACTGTAATTTTGGGGGAATAATGGAACAGATCCATCTGGGAAAATCAGGTCAGAACATACATTGTCTTAGATCCTAGTATGTAGAAACTCCAGGTAGAGAAAGTCATGATTACAACCCTTGACAATCAGACAACTCAATCAGAATGTCTGAAGCATATAGTAGTGTTAGTCACTCAGTCGTGTCCAACTCTTTGAGATCCCATGGAATGTAGTCTGCCAGGCTCCTCTGTCCATGGGATTCTCCAGGCAAGAATACTGAGGTGGGTTGCCATCCCCTTCTCCAGAGTATCTTCCCAACCTAGGGATCAAACCCAGGTCTCCTGCATTGCAGACAGATTCTTTACCAGCTGAGCTACAGAGAAGTCTGAATAATGCTTCATGGAACTGGCCAGCTCTTGGGAACCAGTCATGTTAGAGACTCTACCATGGGAGTCCAGCCATTCTGATAGTCTTTTATCTTTTGGCTGCAAGAGGCAGATACTCCAGGTCACGCAGTGGGGTACAAAGTGTTGAGTGGAATGCCTCGTGGGATTCTGGGGTATGTCATAGGACCAAAGGTAGATTGAAGTAGTCAAGGCTCAGGAATAGCAGAAACCAAGGCACGCCAGTAGCATGCCCTGGAGGAGCAAGGATCATAAACTCCGGGGGTCACACAGTGTTGAAGTAGGCTATAGTGATCTGGGGCAGTTGCTACTTTCCTCTAGCCAACTGTTGCCATATAAAAATTTGGCCCATTGCCACCAGATCCAGTAAAGCCAGAATTGTGGGTTGTTATTTCACATTCCCTGATTTTAAAACATTCGCTAGTAATCCACATTAAAACAAAAGACACTGTAAGGGCCCAGAAAAACACATGTCTTCAGTGTCTGCTCCAAAGTTCTGCCATTGGGCATAGAGAATGGACTTACAGACACAGCAGGGGAAGAAGAGGGTGGGGCAAACTAAGATAGCAGCATTAGCATATATACACTACCAGGCGTAAAATAGATAGCTAGTGGGAAAGGGAAAGCTGCTCAGTCGTGTCTGACTCTTTGTGACTCCGTGGACTAGACAGTCCATGGAATTCTCCAGGCCAGAATACTGGAGTGGGTAGCCTTTCACTTCTTCAGGGGATCTTCCCAACCGAGGGATCGAACCCAGGTCTCCTGCACTGCAGACAGATTCTTTACCAGCTTAGCCACAAGGGAAGCCGTAGTGGGAAGCTGCTGTATAACACAGGGAGCCCAGCTTGGAGCTATGTGATGGCCTAGAAGGGTGGGATGGGGGGTGGGAGGGAGGCTCAACAAGGAGGGAATATATGTATATTCTCTCTCTATATATATATATAGTTTCATAGCAGAAACTAACACAACATTATAAAGCAATTATCCTCCAATTAAAAACTGGAAACAAAGCGCTGCCATTAATGTGACTCAGTTCCAGCACCTTGTCCTTTCTGACTTGTTCCATTCACAGTTCATGTTTTCTGGAGAGAAAATTCCATTGACCAGATGTATGCCAAGGATCTGTCTCAGATTTACTCAGCTATGACTGGAGGGCAGAGTCACTTAGTACAAGTACGGCTACTGGGTGTGTGTTGGAGGGAGATTCCACCTTTATGTATACAAAGGGTTACTCTCAGGGAATAATAATCATGACTAGCACACACTGAGTGCTTACCGTGTGCTACCAAGTGATCTAAGTAATGTGCATTATTTCATTTAAGCCTCACAACAAACAAATGAGGGGACACACTGATTCCCATATTACAGATGAAGAAACTGAGGCTCAGAGAGGTTATAGATGATTTGCTGGAAGTCACACAGCTAAGGGTGGGAAAGCTGGACAGTCTGCTCCCTGGTTCCATGCTTTTAACCACTTCAGCAAGATTCCTCCTAACAGAAGTGGAATTGTGATCCAGGCAGCCACCTCGCTTGCTTGATTGGGTGAGAGTGTCATGCATGACAGAGTTAGAAATGAACGGAACACTGGTCTGCCAGATTCTGACGTCCAGGAAACTGTGTCTCAGAATGGAAAAGTGGCTTGTCCTCAGCAGGCTAGGACCTCCGAATCCCCTGCCTTTTGTACATTCTCCCGTTCTCAGCCAATCAGCCTCACTAACCACACTCCCTAATGCCTTATTTACACTATATTTACTCTCTAACACCTTATTTACATGGGGTCCCCTAAAAGCACTCCTCCATTTTTTTTCCATTCAGTTCAGCCTCTCAGCTGCAATTCTGTATATCCACCCTTTTATCCCAGATCTGCCTGGGGGCTTCCCAAGTGGCACTAGTGGTAAAGAATCTGCCTGTCTGTTGCAGGAGATGCAAGAGACTCGGGTTCGAGATGTGGGTTTGATCCTTGGGTTGGGAAGATTCCTGGAGTAGGAAATGGCAACACACTCCAGTATTCTCGCCTGGAAAATTCCATGGACAGTGGAGCCTGATGGGCTACAGTCCATGGGGCCACAGATTCAGACATGGCTAAGCACACAAACACACGCTACCTGTTTATTTAGGAAAATCAAGGGAAACCCTAGAATGCCTTCCAGGGCAGGAAGCACATCATTTCCCATCTGCATTATTATTTTCAATTTGTCAGAGTTTACCAGTCATGGAGAAAAATCAGCCCTGGCCAGAAGTCCAAAACTGCTAACAAGTACTTGGAGGTTAAACTCTAGAGGCTAGTGTCCACTGCCGTCCTTGCCACACTGTAAGGTTAACCTTGGCTTGAGAGCCTGTGTTACCTACAGATCTCGGAAATGAAAAGAATGAGTTCAGGGACGTGCTGGTGCTTGGGCCAGCCTTGCCAACTGACCTGGAACTTCACAACACGTGGCAAATCTCAGGCCTGGTGGTCCTTCCTGTGTGCTTTGGGGAGCTGTCCTTGGGCATCAGGCCCTCTGAGAGAAGACTGTATTGAGAAAAGGGCCTGAGCGTGGGTCAGATGGTGGAAAGCGGAGAGTAGAAGAAAGGCAGAACTGAAGTTAGGCAATCTTTTCAAGTCACGTACTTTTGCCTGCATTCTCATGTTACCCTCTTGGTTAAAGCTTCTGTAAAGAACCTGCTATAACCATTCCCGCTGATAGATGCTGACCCTTCTCGGTGGGACTGATGTTCTCATCAGCTATCCTCACTTGAGACTCATGTATCCCTGAGACAGGTGGTGCATGAATGGACTTTAGAAAATTCAAGAATCTTCTGAAATTGTATGTTAAATGCTGTGAGTATGTGCATTTTTCTAAAAAAGCAGTCATACATCTGATCAGATAGTTAAGGGATCCTTGATCTCTCTCTCTCTCTCTTTTTTTTGGCTGCACTGTGTCTTAGTTGCAGCATACGGGATCTTTAGTTATGGCATGTGGGATCTAGTTCCCTGACCAGGGATTGAACCCAGGTCCCGTGCATCGCAAGCTCAGAGTCTTAACCACTGGACGACCAAGAAAATCCCAATCCATGATTCTTTTTTTTTTAAGTACAAACCATTGGGCTTCCCTTGTGGCTCAGCTGGTAAAAAATCTGCCTGTAATGTGGGAGACCTGGTTTCAATCCGTGGGTTAGGAAGATCCCTTGGAGAAGGGAAAGGTTGCCCACTCCAGTATTCTCGCCTGGAGAATTCCATAGACTGTCTAGTCCATGGGGTTGCAAATAGTTGGACACGACTGAGCAACTTTCACTTTCACAAACCACTTGGCTTGGGAGCTTTAGTGTGAAGAAATATACTACAAATTGTGTTGTTTCAGGAGCAATGAGCTGGGGGAGTGGGGTCATGGATTTCTTCCAAAGTCCTTAAAAACCTCATGGAACTCACGAATAAAGTCACAGAGATGTTTCCTGGGAGAGGCAGGTTATCTTGAGACAGACCAGTGGAAACTGGAGGGACAGGAAGCCACAGAGGCAGCAGAGATGTTAGGGTACTTGGAAGGGAGGTGGAATCAAATGAAAGCCAGACATTTTGAAGTAAGTCAAGCAGAGGAGCCAATCTGAAAGTGCTCTGCAGAGCTCAGCTGAATGAAAGAGATGGGATCTGAATGGCTGGAAACAGAAGCCATCTTGAAGAAGATTTGTGTTTAACTGTGATGTTTAATATCCTTTTGCAAGGCAAAACAGTAGCAATCAATGTGAAAGTAAGGCAGCAGCTGCTGCTTCCCAAATACTGTCAACGAGACAGAAAATGTGCGAGGTGTGAATAATGGCTGTAATTAAAGCAGTGCAGCAATTCTGGTAGGATAAGCAGGGCTCCCGGGTTATGATGATCAAGTTCAGTCTCCAAAGCACTGCCTCTGTGTGTGTGTGTCCATGTGTGCAAGTGCACTTGAGTATACACATATGTATACATATGTCTAGGCACATAAATGTGGAGAGTTGTAAGAAAAGATTTCTCCAGATTCTTTCTGGAGAAAGTATCATGGAGAGGAAGGTGAGATGGATAAGACTTGGTGTTAGGGGATGATAAGAGAAGAGGAAAGGGAGAAGATGAAGAAGAGAGAAAGGAAGAAGAGTTGGTTTCATGCTCTGTGGGTCAAGGGTCAGCAACATACCTCACCTGACCATCTATGTAGGTCTACATATACACACACACAGAGGTAACCATTTTCACTACATACAATTCCTTACAATAATTCCCTCCCTCTCTGTCTGTTTCCTACTTGTTTACTGCTTTCTTTATCTCTTTGTACATCCCATGAGGGCAATGACCACATGTGCCCCATTTACAGCTTGATTTCTTTGGAAGGAATGATGCTAAAGCTGAAACTCCAGTACTTTGGCCACCTCATGCGAAGAGTTGACTCATTGGAAAAGACTGTGATGCTGGGAGGGATTGGGGGCAGGAGGAGAAGGGGATGACAGAGGATGAGATGGCTGGATGGCATCACAGACTCAATGGACGTGAGTCTGAGTGAACTCCGGGAGATGGTGATGGACAGGGAGGCTTGGCGTGCTGCGACTCATGGGGTCGCAAAGAGTCAGACACGACTGAGTAACTGAACTGAATAGTCAGTTTAGGCTAAGTGCAGCTTGTAGGATCTTAGTTCCCTGACCAGGGATTGAACTCATGCCCTTGGCAGTGAAAGTATGTGGAGTTTCTAACCACCAGACTACCAGGGAATTCCCTGAGTGCTCTACTTTTGATAGTTCTTTAAAACAAGTGAAGTTAAGAAACCCATAGCCCTGAGCAGACAGAAATATATTCCCATATTTATATTTTACCTAAGCGGGAAACCCTGGCCTTACCTCTAGACTGTCCATTTTTGCTGCTACTTCCTTCATTCTTGCTCTTTCTCATCATTTGCCTGCGCTGTTCTGAATTACCTTGCCTTTCTTCTCTGCTGCCATTCACCAGTCTCTTACCTCCCAGTCCATTGTTTACATTGCCACCCCAATGGCTTATCTTTGTAAAACTAAGGCTAAATTCCCCTCATGCCACATTTAAAACCATAAGTGGCTCCCCATTTCTTATAATCCAAGCTACTATGGACAGCATTTTTTCTCATAATTTTTTAAATCTCCTCTGTGTGTGTGTGTGTTTGTGTGTGTATTAGTGCTTCTCTGGTGGCTCAGATGGTAAAAAATCTGTCTGCAATGCAGGAGACCAGGGTTCGATCCTCTGCAGAAGGCAACCCACTCCAGTATTCTTGCCTGGAAAATCCCATGGACGGAGGAGCCTGGCAGGCTACAGTCCATGGGGCCACAAAGAGTCGGACACAACTGAGTGACTAACACACACACACATGCTAAAGTAACAAACGGTTCCCCAAACAAAGACTTATTTCTTGCTCATATTTATTATGTATTGGCCATGGGTGGGTAATGGCTGTGCTCCATGTGTCTTCACTCTGGGACCCAGGTGCACAGAGTGGCCCCTATCTGAGATACTGATGTTCCCATAGCAGACAGAAGCAGACCATAGAGTCATCGTGCTATGGCTCTGAAAGCTTCTGCTTGGAAATGGCATAGTCACTACTGCTGAGTTGAACAAGATGGGCAAGTACGTAATATATATGTCACTCAGGCATGGGTGACAATAAATTTAGACAGTAATACATTCTGCTGAATCACTGCATTCTCAGCACCTAGTGCAGTTCTTGGATCAAAGTAGATCTTCCAATTAATGGTGCCCTGTGGTCCTTAGCTACTGGGAGTTTTTGTTCTAATGTGTGATGTAAGATTGGCCATAAGAACATCCTCCTGGTTTGTATTATACGATATAGAAAAGCAACATTTACTCAGGCTTAAGTAATGTGTAAACAAAAGCATATTCAGAAAAAACTGCTCTTTTCATTGCTTTGTAGCACACAAGTCAAGTGAAAACCATGTGCTTTTTTTTGCAAAGGCAGCTTCAAAAAGAGTCCTATATCTCCCTTTTAAACAGACTGCTTTCTTCAAACTCCCTCAATGCAATATTTCAAAACCACAAATAGGTAGGGAAATGGAGTGATGGATCAGTGGGGTGGGGGCTTCAGAGTTTTCCAAACAATTCAGGGAGATGAAGGTATCATTATTCTTTCAAAGTCTAAACCTTAGGACAGTCTTTGGGGAAACACTGAACTATGAGTTATCTGATAGGCACGCCAAGCTCATGTCCAAAGCCAAACTTCTGATATTCCTCCTCCCCGCAAAGCTGTTTCACCTTAAGCCTTTCCCATTTTGTTAAATAAAAACTCCCTCTTTCCAGTTGCTCAAGCCAAATTGTTTGGAGTTGTCCTTGAACATTCTCTCTGTTGCCATTTCTCTTTCATACCCCACATCCAATTCATCAGCAAATACTGTCAGTTTTGTCTTCAAAATATATCCAGAATCTGATCATTTTCTGTCATTTCCACTATCATCACCTTGATCTAAAGCATCATCATCTCTTAGCTGGATTATTGCACAACCTCCTCTATCTGCCAAACAATCCCCAAATATTAATTGCTTATAATATTTATTTTGCTTGTTCATGGGTCTGTGGGTTGGCTGGGATGGCTCTGCTTCAGGCTGAGAGTCAAGTTCATATCCTCTTCATCTAGCTCTTTATTCTAGGACCAGCAGTCAGCTGGGGTGTGTTCTCCTCACAGCAGATGGCAGGTGCACAAGAGGCCAAGCTAAATCAGGCAAGCACATTTAAAATCTCTGCTAGCATCCTATCCATTGACGTTCCACTGGACATCGCAAGTCATGTGGCCACATTCAGCAGGCAACGTGGTGTTGAAATATAGTCTACTTGCTCTAGAAGGAAGTATTTCAAAGTCACTTGAGGGGATGCATAAAAATTCTATAACAGGAAGGGAGTGAAAAATTAAGAACACTAATCGAATCTGCCACGCCTCCTAGCTGTTCTCTTTGCTTCTGTTTCTCCCTAGAGTCTATTCTCAATGTAACTCTCTTCCTCACCTCTCTTTGGTCTTTGCTCAGATGTCACTTTCTCAGAGAGGCCTTGCCTATGCACACTGTTTCAAATTGTCACCCCCCTCCCACGAAACTATCCCAGCATCTCTACCTCCCTTTCCTATTTCATTTTTCCCTAATAGTATTCAATACCTAACTTATTGTGCATTTTACCTATTTCATTTATTGTCTGTTTCATTTCAATAGAATGCAGGCTTCCCAAGAGCAGGTATTTTGGTCTGATGTATTCACTGCTCTATCTTGGGTGCCTAGAGCAGTGCTTGGTGAAGTCACTTCAGTCGTGTCTGACTCTGTGTGAATCCATGGACTGTAGCCCATCGGTGAGGCTTCTCTGTCCTTGGGATTCTCCAGGCAAGAATGCTGGAGTTGGTTGCCATGCCCTCCTCCAGGGGATCTTCTTGACTCAGGGATTGAACCCTTGTCTCTGGCATCTACCTTCATTGGCGGGGGCATTCTTAACCATTAGTGCCCCCTGAGAAGCCTGCCTGGCACATAATAACCCTCAATAAATATTGCCTGGATGAATGAACTATCAGTGGCAGGAACAAGAAGTCAGCTAAGCCAAGAGTGGGAAGTGGTTGGATATTGCAGTGGCGTGTGACACTTTATGCCAAGGCCCTGCCAATTTTGAGGAGGGGAAAGGAGATAACAAAAGCACCTCTGGGAGAGGGGAAGTAATAAAGTATCACTTTATTCATGTCCATTTGGGGGCTATAGGCGGTGAGGTGATGTAACGCACAAATACTTTCCATACCCTTCTGCTACCTCCTTCTTCTCTGCTCCCTACTCACCGGCAGAAAAGCAGAACCAAGATTACAAACTCATGTTTCCTGAGTTCCTCTCATCCATTCTCTTCCCTTGGCATCACACAGCCAGGAATCTTTAGCAGCTGAAGCTTTACTTAAAGCAATGAGGTCTGCCAGGCTGGCTGGTATTCCCTGTGTGAGTCCCATGGGTTGCTACTGCTAAGTCACTTCAGTCGTGTCCAACTCTGTCTGACGGCAGCCCACCAGGCTCCCCTGTCCCTGGGATTCTCTAGGCAAGAACACTGGAGTTGGTTGCCATTTCCTTCTCCAATGCATGAAAGTGAGAAGTGAAAAGGAAGTCGCTCAGTCGTGTCCGACTCTTCATGACCCCATGGACTGCAACCTACCAGGCTTCTCTGTCCATGGGATTTTCCAGGCAAGAGTACTGGAGTGGGGTGCCATTGCCTTCTCCGGTCCCAATGGGTTACTGCCTCAGAATAGAACTTCATTTGAGAAGCCCACTGTTTTCTGTCTTAGGGAAAAAACAAGGGATTCCGTGCAGGTAGAACCCAGGGTCAGCTGTAGAATCATGGTCCTCTAAGTCACTGGGATCAGGGAGAGTTGGCTGAGCCACTGGAAAAGGCATTAAAACTTTTGATGGGATCCAGGCCTGGGAATGAATTCCAGTACTCACTAAGCATCTTGAAGTGGGGCCAACCAGTGCAGAGTATTGGTCAAAATATCTGCAATTTTTGGCTTTTTAATTAATTTTTGTGTGTATACATATAAACATATGAGGTAAGAAATTAACATGTATATAGAAAACATAATATAAATGGTGTGTATATAAAAGATGGGGTAGTCCCTAAAGATGGTCACTATAATTACGTCTTTTCAAGGACCAGCACACCACTCCAGTCATCAGAGTGAAGGTGATCTTGAAGGTGGTCTGATCTCATGTCTTATTTGACTAATAGAATGTGGTTTAAGCAACACTGTGCCTGGTTCTAGGTCTGGCTTTTTCGAAGGCCTCAAGGCATCTGAATTTTCTCAGGGGCAGCCAGCTACCATGTGAAAGTGTTAGGCACTCAATCGTGTCCAACTCTTCTCAATCCCATGGACTCTAGCCAGCCAGGCTCCTCTGTCCATGGGATTCTCCAGGTAAGAATATTGGAGTTGGTAGCTATTCCCTTCTCCAGGGGTCTTCCCAACCCAGGTATCGAATCCAGATCTCCTGTATTGCAGGCAGATTCTTTACCACTGAGCCACCAGGTAGCCCAGCTACCATTTAAGAAGTCTGATTGTTCTAAGACCACCATGCTGTGAGGAAGCCCAAGCTAGCCACATGGAAAGGCCATGGAGAGGAGAATCCAGGAACTCAATAGACAGTGAGAATTGAGGCCCCAGATATAGGAACTTAGTCAAGCCATCCTGACCAGTTCCCAACTGTTTTAGCCATGCCAGCTGAGGCTCCAGAGATCATGGAACACAGACAAGTCATCCATTGTGTTGGGATTCTTTACCCACAGAATCACAAGCAAGGAAAATGATGGTTGTTCTCAGCCATTAAGTTGGAGGGTGGTTCTGTAACAATGGAAAAGAGAAACAGCAGAATGTATGCAGTGAGAGGTATAGTGTAGTGTCAAGCCCATGGAGCCTGGATAAAGGCTGCCCTGGTACCAACTGCATGACCTTAGCAAGGTCACTGAACCTCTCTGTACTTCAGTTTCTTTTCCTCTAAAACAAGGTTAATAATATCTCACTTTACAGTTGTGATGGCTGAGTTCATGCACGTAAAGCCATTTGAACTGTGCCTGGCACATAATAAGTGTTAGCTAGGGCTTCCCAGGTGGCTCAGTGGTAAAGAATCTGCCTGCCAATGCAGGAGACACAGGAGACATGGGTTTGATCCCTGGGTCAGGAAGATCCCCTGGAGAAGGAAATGGCAACCCACTCCAGTATTCTTCCCTAGAAAATCCCATATGCAGAGGAGCCTGATGGGCTACAGTCCATGCGGTCACAAAAGAGTCGGACATGACTTAGCAACTAAACAAGTGTTAGCTGTCTTTGTGATGATGATAATGTATAATCTGCCTTATTGGTCAACTTGTTTCATTCATATTTAACTCTCTTGCATCTCTGGGGCCCCTAAGAAACAAAAAGAAGCCACGTAGGACAAATAAAGGTACTATCTCTTTAGCTACCAAAGTAAGACTTTTGCATATAGTGTGCAGTTGGAATTTGGGGATTTAATTGAAGGCCCCAAATCATTTCTGGCTGACAGGAAAGAATCAAAGGATTGTGTGCAGCCCCTTTTCCCCATCCAATTTTCTTCTGCATTTCCATTTTGCGTAGGCAAACGTTCAACTTTGCATTCCTTAAGCACACATCCACAGGCTGTCATGGGAGCAGAGGGGAAAACAGCTCAGAAGCAGGCTAGCAGGCAGGGGGAAACCAGCTTAGAGACAGGCATTATCCTCAGATAATCTGCCAAGTGGATAAATCACAGGAGGAATCAAGGGTTGACTTTGGTAAATTACCACTTTCTGGGCTCTCCCAGTGGCCTAAAAAGGTCACGCGGCCTCTCCAAGTACCAACCACTGCTTGAGAGGAATAGTGTGGGCCCTGCAAGGATTGGCTTCCATATAAAATAAAGTAGATAATAATTATTTCCACCCTTCTTGTCACTCTCATGGATATGTAAGCTGCCAAGGCTGAGGGGAAGTGGGTGTTACGTGTTCATCTGACTAATCCGTAAATCAGCATGCTGCAGCCTGGGCACAGGTAGTAGGAGGCAAGTTGGAGGAAAGAGCTGGGCCCCAGAACAATGTTGTGTAAGTGGAGATTGGGGGGTTCCCCAAGAGGCACAGGGGACATGGCCAGAGCTGGAGTCACTCAGAGGAGGAGAATGGGAGTAAAACGTTAAGGGAAGCGAAGTCCTTCCCCTGACTCTTCTGTCCCCTTCTATGCCCTGCATCCACTCCCCTCTGGTTGCTACTCCTCAAACAGTAAAATAAAGACCACCCCCCAACCTGGGTCATCTCCCTCCCCATGTATTCAAAACTGCCATTTCCCTGAATTTCTGAGCCTCTTCTAATTGAAGTCCTGAGAGCAAAGCCAGGTCAGAGAAGCAAGAAAGGGACTTCCCTGGTGGTCCCGTGATTAAGAATCCACGTTTCCACTGCAGGAGGCATGGGTTCGATCACAGGTCTGGGAACTAAAATTCCACATGCTGTGAAGTGCAGTCAAAAAAAAAAAAAAAGAGAGAGAGAAAGAGAGAAACAAGAAAGAGCTGCCTATGCCTGAGGCCTGTGACAGGGGAGAGGCCATGGAAGCAGGAGAGTCCTGGAACCCAGCTGGCTGGGAGTGGTGGACAGGATAGTTTGGGCAGCTGCCTGGCCACTGGATCCCACCTGGCTTTCCACAGACCACTCTGGGCTCCAGGGAGCTGGGGAGGGGTTGCTGCTAGTAGATGCCAGGCTTGCAGGATGGGAAGGGTGAAGGGGTGGCTCAGGGTGTGCTGGAATGGAAAAAAAAAAAAAAAACAACACAGAAACTCTCTCCCTAGGGGAGCTACCAATTGCTGTGTCGCTTGACTCTGCTTTCCAACAGGGGCACTGTCTGCCCGGCATATGATGTTGCGAGGATCAAAAATAGCTTCTGGTAACTGCGAGAGGATCTGTTTATAGAGCTCCAGCCTTCACACCACCTGTGAGTTACAGCCAACCCAGCCATCTTTTCTAAAGAACGAATTCATTCTTTCTCTGAAGGACCCACTGGCCACAAAAGGCAGATGTTTTTCTGCACTCTCATTCCTCCTCCACCCACAGGGCCACCAGCGCCTGCCACCCTGGGTGTGTCCTCAGGCTCTGCTGAGCCCTTCTTCTTGGCCTCCTCTCAGCAAAGGTTACTCATGCTGTGACTTATTCTCTACCTGCTCTCTCTTCCTTTTGCTGGAGACTGGCTAAGTGACTTGAACAATGTTAGCCATCCTAAACACCCCTTCCAAAATCCTTCTGCTGCAGACCCTCTCCCCTTCGTGTTCCTGGAAACCAGCAGAATAGGCTGTCCCTCCCAACTTAACATGCTTTCATTTTGAAAGGGGAAGGCTATGTTCTTTAACCTAAGAAGTGAGTGATAGTGTGAATTTCAGGCAGGTAGGTCCCTGAAAAGCTATTTTTGAGGCATAGGGCCTTTGTATTGGCAACCTGTCTCACGGATTGGTGCTGGCAGCTACAAACCCTGTCCATGTCTAAGACCAGCCTTGTGTCCTTAGAGTAGGGGTCAGAGACACAGCCCTAGTGATAGCAGGAGCCAGGTAGGCAACTGAAATAAATCTAGTGGGTGCTGTGCACTAGTTTTTGTGGCAAACTAGAGAGCGCATACTCATCGGAATTATGAAATAGCACAAATGACAGCCTGCCTCTGTGCCTGGCGGAGAAGAGGAAGTGGTGGATCAGAGGTGAGAGAAGGGGTGCATGCTCTGTCATGCAGGACAGTCACTCTTCAGCTCCAGCCCTGCGAGGATTCAGGTCAGACTGCGTGCCTAGAGTTGGCAGAGCTTCCACATTTTTCAAGAGAAACTAAAAGAGCTGATGTTTTAAAAATGCAAAATCTCCTTGTTTTTTAATAAATACTTTCAAATTGCCAAAAAATGACCCTGAAATATTGAGCATGCTGAGCAAAAATATGTCTTTGGGATGCATTCAGTCTCCTGGCTACCTCTCCTGGATGCGGTTCCAGTATACGACCCCAGGTTTTGAATCAGTCCAGAATATTTAAACTTGGGTAACCTTTGGCCTTGAGACAGGAAGGGGGAAGGGTATAACTTTTAATAGACTAGATATAACCTGAAGACACAACATAAACTGGTTAGAACCGACTAGGTCCAACTTCCACTAGACGTTGAACCTCAGTTCATTGTAACACATCAGCAAGCTAAATGACATACCAACAGATGGCATGACAGTTTCCAAGGTCAACCACAAAGGTCAAAAAGTGGGCAGTGGCCCAGTTCCTGGAAATCCCCACCCTTTCCCCTAAATAGCTGAATACTCCTCCCGCTCATTAGCCTATGAAATTACCCACTCCTACAAAAACTGACAATACCATACCCTGGTGCCTCTTGCCTTCTGAGATGGTCCACACTCTGTGGAGTGTGTATCTCCCTGAATAAACTTATTTCTCTTTACTATGGTGCTCTCTTGAATTCTTTCCTGCACAAAGCCGAGAACCCACCCTTGGCAGCCATCCCAGGGATTCACCTGAGACCTGGGATGTGACCAACCTCTCACAGCTCACTTTCTTCCCTGCAACAAGCCTGGCACTGATTATATGTTCATGAATAAGAAGGAGAGACCAAAAAAAAAAAAAAAAAAAAACAACAACCTGAAGATAATTTTATCTCTTTTAAAAAATCTCACAAAAGGTGTTTAGGTAAGGTTCCCGAATGGAAGAGTCCTGCAATTTAGCTGGTAACTTGAATTCAGTCACTATTCAAATATCTATGGGAGAGGACTGCCTCCTCTAGGGATTAGTCATGGGAATTGTAAAGCCTGTGCCCCTTTCCTGTGACACTCAGTGACATCCCTGGGCACTGCCTGCTATTTCCCACAAAAATTAGGAAAGCAAATCTGCAAAAATGATAATCCCAGAATCCATCCCCCCAATTCCACATCCTTGTGAATCTCTGGTAAAAGACATAAGAAAGAATCCACTGCAGGCTTTAGCTTCATCTAATTGGTAGAAGTTGAAAAGAGGAATTTGTTTGGGGCTAGCTATGCAAATTTCTTTGTCCTCTGTCCATGGATTCTCCAGGCAAGAATACTGGAGTGGGTTGCCATTTCCTTCTCCAGGGCATCTTCCCAACCTAGGGATGGAACCTGGGTCTCGTGCATTGCAGGCGGGCGCTTTATCGTCTGAGCCACCAGAGAAGCCCAAGTTCTTCTCAAGTAATCCATAAATACAAATAGTATTCATAGAGCAAAAATTCCTTCCTCTCCTCCATTTTCTTTCTTTCTTCTTTTTATTCCTCTCATCATTAGACATTATTTATAGAATAAGGTCTATGCTCTGGACACTGCGCTTGTCACTGAATATAGAAAACCAGACAGCTGCAACCACTGTCCTCTGGAGCTAGTGGAAGCTTGTGCAAATGGGAAGGGAATTTACCTGTGATACATGCCTGGGCCTATGGAACTTCTCAGTGTATACCTGCGGTCATCTCACCATATTCTGAAGCCATAGCCCCATATTGTGCTATATAGAGAAAACACATGGATTTTGGAATCTAACAAGCTTCTCTTTGAATCTTGGCTCTGCCTCTTCCAAGATGTGTCACCTTGGTCAAGTTATTAATCGTCTTTATGCTCCAGTTGCTTCATCTGTAAAATGGGGGCAATAGTGGTACTTACTTTATCATATTATGTACACACAAAACACTAGATTTGCTTCTTTCATCCCTCATAATTTGAAAGTAAGGCCACTGGTCCTCCATTCAGAATGTGCACATCTGGACAATTTTTTAGTGGTGGAGATGGGTAATGCTAATCCATTTATCCTTTTTAATGTCTCTTTACCATCCTTCATGTTGGCCTTGGTTGCAGTTAGTAAAAAGTCCAGGAATCCTGGCCAGTGGTGTGCAGAAGTCAACTTGCATCAGCTCATAAGAGAAGTTTGGGCATGTTTCCCCATTCTCTGTTTGGAGACATTTCACTGATAGCTTCAAATGGGCCATGTGGGAATATTTACACCACAGAAACTGGCAAACATTATAAACCACGGTCACCCTGCAAAAAGATGGTTGGTAAGCATTTACCTCCATTCCACTGCTCAGGACTAGATGGAACCCCACTAGGTCATCTGGTCCATCCCCTGCTTTCAGGGCTGGTACTAGGGTGACAAGCAAGGTGCCTAGGCTGAAACTGTAAGGTGTCACTTTCTTAAGGTTCTGGAAAATCAGGCTTGGTGCACCATCCTGAGAGTGAGTGCTTTCTTAAATATGCCTTGGGCGCCTTGCTTGTTTCATCCTAGTCCCCACTCTGCTTTGGTTCCATACAATGATGCTTTCGATCAGTATTTATTGATCATTCACTATTTGCCAAGTTCTTATCTAGAAACAAACAGCATCCTTGGCTTTATGGAGCTTCTATTCTAGTGGGGAAGGGCAGGAATAAACACGGTAAATAATCAAACATAATATGTTAGATAGTGTGAAGTGCAAAGGCCAAAAACAAAAAGAAGCAAGGAAGGGGATATAGGAAATATTTTGAGGTGAGTTACAATTTTAGATAGCGGGGTCAGGGTAGAACCTCACTGAAAAGTGACCTTTGAATAGAGACCTAAAGAGAGTAAACAACTTAAGACTAATGGCTTCTTCCATAGTTTAAGAGCTCTCTAGGCAAAGAGAATTCACAGGCTCGTACATTGATCCATTTATCCAACACTTTGAATGTCTGATGCCTGGTGTTGCACATAATAGTTAATACTTATCTGTGTGCTCACCCTGGGCACTGTTCTATGCATTTTACACGTATTAACTTTTCCTCATCATAACAACTCCAGGAGGTAGGTACTACTAATATCGCCATTTACAGATAAGGAAATTGAGATACAGTTATGGGGGTAACCAAAACATGCTACCTATTCCCCCAAAGCTCTCACTCTGATGAAGAATATAGATATTTAAATAATTATAATGTAGTTTGATTGAAGGAAGGACAAGATGTTATGGGAATATAGAAGGGCCCTATTTCAGCCTTGAGAAGCTGGGGGTGGTAACCAAGAAAGATTTCTCAGAGGAAGCGATTGTTTTGCAATGAGGGATATTAATAAAATAAGCAGTTTCCTATCAAATTCATCGTAGGAGTGTTGTGGAGAATTCCATCCAATTCATCTTACAGTATCTCTTTTTTTGAGACTCCTTGGAGAATGTTTCTCTCATATCTGAGGGGAAAAAAATGAGCTTCTTTTTAAAATGAAAGGGGTAGATTCTTTTTTAACTTATGGAAACTAGGAATCCTGTAACTAATCAAGTTTCTATCCTTGCCTTTGCTGCTAGCAAGCTTAGAAATAAATTTGTGGCTCACATCTTCAGAAACAGAGGAGTCTTTTAGCAAGCATTTTTTTTTTTTCCTAGGTGAATGTTGCCTCCCTGGGTTTTTGTTTCCTTTGATAATTCTAATTTTCTTTTGGCTTTGCTTTTAGCATTTCCTTGTTCTCTTGTTTTCACTATGAAAGCCATCTCAAATAATTTTCAGAATAAAGTGGAATATAAAAAGTAGAGTAATCAAAGGAGACAATGACATGAAGTGAGTCTTAAAGGATGGGCTTATAGGATGGACAGAGAGAAAAGATAGGGTTGGCAGCAGGATCAGAGAAACCAAAGCATGAGGATTAATGGTGTGCACTGGGGAGACTGAGATGGACAAGGAAGTGGCTCCAAGGAGAACTTCTGGAATCAGACAAACTTGGGTTGGAGTCTCAACGCTACAACTTTTATGAGTTTTATTTAATGTAGCTGAGCCTTGGTTTCTTATCTATAAAATGAGAATAAGCTATATGCATCTGATAGAGTTGTTGTGAGGGCTAGATTCATTCAGGCATCAAGAAATATTTACTGAGGGCCCCCCACGGGCCAGACACTTGGCTGGACAGTGTGGGTCCAGGAGTAAATCCATGACAATGGTGGCCCTGCTCCTTACGGAGCTGACAGTCAACTGGGAATAAAGCATATGCTTAGCATTTGGCAAGTGCTCAACAAATGACCTAAATAATCATATAAATAACAAATAATAACAACAGGCTAGATAGTCTTGCATGTTCAGGGCATAAGAATTATGGGAATTATTGTCTGAGCTGCAGTGCAGAGGAAAGGGATAGGAAGATGATGAAGCTGGAAAAATATAAAGAGGACAGAGATCTTGAAAGGCTTTGTATAAGATACTATGGAGTTTGGAGTCATATAGAGTTTTTAAGTGTGTATGTGTTTTGTGTGTGGTGGGAGTCGGAGGAGGAATAGATTTAGAATCACTCTATAGAAAACAAAATTACAGTTACCAAAGGGGAAAGGCAGGGGAGAGGAATAAATTAGGAATATGGGATTAACAGAGACACACTACTATATACAATAAACAACGAGGATTTACTGTATAGCACAGGCAACTATATTCAATATCTTGTAGTAATCTATAATGGATAATAATCTGAAATATATATATATACATATATGTATAACTGAATCACTTCGCTGTACACCTGGAACTTTGTAAATCAAATATACTTCAATAAAAAAACTTTGCATCACTAAGTTCTTATGCCTAAGTCAGATCTCTCTTCCTGTGGTTTTTGTGTACATTTCTATCCTCTTCCTCCTTCTTCTCCTCCTCCTCCTCTTCCTCTTACTACTCCTACCATCACTACTAGCTTTCACTTCTTAAATGATGACTCTGCCAGGCACTGGTGCTATGTTTTTGATCTGTGTTTCGTGGTAATTAAAGTAAGTAGTGGTATCAATGAACCTTCAAGTTGTGAACTTTCAAAGATGTGAATGTGCTTTCAAATGTCCAATCACCTGTTAGTCGACGTGTCTGGTGTACATTGTCACGTGAGTGGTCGTGCTTTTGTGTACTTTACTGTACAGTACTGTATAGAGTACAGTACCTTGATTTCAAGCCCAGGATGTCTGGAAGCAAATGTAAAAGCAGTGGTGATGTAGCTGGTTCTGCTAAGAGGAACCAAGTGATACTGATGGAAATGAAAGTGAAAATAATTGAGAGAGTGGAGTGAAGTGAAAAGATGGAGGGGAAGAGAGAAAGGACGAAGAGAGACAAGTGGAAGAAGTAACTGAAAACCCAAAAGATTCATGACGCAGGAAATGGCAAGATTTTCTTTATTTAAGGAGGCACTGTTAGTTTTGAGGCACAGGACCCAAACCTAGAAGGGTACAGGTAGGTTGCAGCAGACATCCAGAATGCAATCCAGTGCCACCATGTCACCGTGTCACCTATGACAAGAAAGAAAGAGCTACTACCCAGACATGACTGGATTATTTTTTCAAGAGGGTAGAATCCAGCAAGGAACCAGAACCTGTGCCATCAAAGTCAGATGTGAGCGAAATTGCAGCTTGCCCTCTGTCTCCTATTGCTGATGGTCCTTTAGCTCTGCCATCCTCCACCCCCTCCATCCTCCAGTCAGCAACTCTTCTTGCCTGTTCACTCAATGCCAGCCCCTGTTTGCCAACTGTTGTACTGTACTACTGTATTTTCCAAGGGACTGAGCTGTAAGATTAAAAATGTTTTCTTTAAATTTTTGTGCTTGTTTTTTATGTAATACTTGTGTGAAAAGTATTGTAAACCTATTACAGTACAGTACTATATAGCCAATTGTGTTAGTTGGGTACTTAGGGTAACTTTGTTGTACTTACGAACAAATTGGACTTACTAATATGCTGTCCGATATGTAGGGGACTTACTGCCCTTCCTCATTGGCCTGTTAAGATTATTCTTTCCTAGATTGGGGAGCTTCCTAAAGATTAATAAATGGTTAATAAATGCTGGAGTTAACTTCTGAACCCTGGGTATATGCCTTAATGGCAGATAATGCATAACTTTATCTCATTTCATCCTTACAACCCCCTTGTTAGATAATATTATCTTCATCTTATAGACTGAATCTCAGAGAGGTTAAGTAACTTTTCCAAAGTCACACAGCTTATATGTAGTATAACTCTACATGCAAATTTTGGCTGGTACTACTCAGACGGTAAAGCGTCTGCCTACAATGTGAGAGACCTGGGTTCAATCCCTGGGTCGGGAAGATCCTCTGGAGAAGGAAATGGCAACCCACTCCAGTACTCTTGGCTGGAAAATCCTATGGATGGAGGAGGGTGGTAGGCTACGTTCCATGGGGTCGCAAAGAGTCGGACACGACTAAGTGATTTCACTTCATTATTAAAATGGGCAGATTTATGTTTGTACTTAAATTCTAGGTGCTATACAGCTTTATGGACTTCCCAGGTGGCTCAGTGGTAAAGAACCTGCCTTCCAGTGCAGGAGATGCCAGAGACACGAGTTTGATCCCAGGGTCAGGAAGATCCCCTGGAGGAGGAAACAGCAACCCACTCCAGTATTCTTGCCTGGAGAATCCCCATGGACAGAGGAGCCTGGTGGGCTACAGTCCATAGGATCACAAAGAGTCAGACATGACGGGGCACACATGCTATAGCTTTAATGTTTTGGGTCAATAGATAGATCAACTGAACAGTCGTTTTTGTTTTAAATGGGCCACGTTTTCCATGTGTGCCCTGGGAAAGAGCTAGAAGTAACTCTTGAACTTTGCCTCCCATTGAAAGCTTTTCTGTATTAAAATGCAGAAAGCTGTTTCTGAGGCTTCTGCATTTTAACAAAGGTTGGAAACCAGAGCTCATATCCAAGTTAGCCTTGCCCCCTGCCCTGCACATCCATATATCCCTTCTCCCACATAGCTTGTGGCCACAAAAGCCACTGGAGAAGGGAAGAGGGAGCTGTGCACGGGGAGATTTGGCCTGTCTACTAAAGAAGCCAACAGCAGCAGAAGCTAATGAATCTGGGCTTGACAGGTCTCTTTCTGCCAAAAAAAAAAAAAATTCATTATAAAATGTCCCTGTCTCTTGAAGTCTCTCAGCACTGTTTCTGATTCATGGGAGATAAGCTTAGAGTTGCAAGCCTGCCACCTTACTGCCACACAAAACATTAATCTTCTGGGTTTTTTCACCCTCCTGACAGCACAGAGTAATCAGACAGAATTACAGCTCTGAGACATTCATGATCATAGGATTTGTGCCAAATAAACTGCCCAGGTTTTGATATCAGTGGCTGGTTATAGCTTTTTTTTTTTCCTATCTTTTTTTTTTTTTTCTGTTTCTGGGAAGTCAAGGGCACCTTTCTATATTTCTGTTCCACATATATTTCTTCAAAAAGCCTCGATTCTCCATTAGCAAAAGAAATTCATTTATGCTACCCAAAGCTAGCATTTGCAGATATACAACCAGGAGCCTGGTATTAGCCCTGAATTCTAGGAGTCTACCTTCCAGGCTCTCTTTCCTGAATGTGTGGGCAGAATGTAGAGCTGGGGATGAGAGCAGGGGCTGCACTTAGGAAAGGCAAGATCTGTGTAAAGTCACGATAGGGGATAGGATTGAGGGGGTGGGGTGCTTCTCCTTCCCCTATTCCTCAGTGGAAGGCTTCTGTTGCCTGAAATTTCACCATGCATGTTTCATTTCTTTGACTTCAGGTTCGAGTACCTGTTTGAAGGCACAGGTCTTTGGGAGAAGCACATGAATATGTTTCAGGGACTGAGTTTGTCTTTCTCGATGTGTAACTAGCTGAAAGTAGGGCTGTTTTTTAGGTGATTTAATGCTTTCAAATAGGTATCACATTCACATGATTCAAAATTTTAAATAAAGGATCAAAAATTGATCCTATTTAAAAAGGATACATTAAGAAGTCTTCCTTCTACCTTGTCTTAAATTACCCCAGTCTTTGCCCAATTCTCTTGCCATTTTTACCAACTTCTTGTTTAACCTTTAATATTTGTGCAAATATGTGTCTGTTTCATCTTTTCCTCCTTTCTTTCATGAAGGTAGCATATTATATAGCCTTTGCTGTGCTTTGCTTTCTTCTCTGTAGTATGGATCATAAAGATACAATAGTTCCTTGGTATCCATAGAGGATTGGTTCTATGACACCACACAGATACCAAAATCTGGGGATGCTCAAGTCCCTTATATAAAATGATATAAAATGACATAGTACAGTTGGCCTCCATATCCAAGAGTTCTGCATCCACAGATATGGAAGGTCAACTATACTTTAGTATCATTACAGAGACAGCTTCCTCAATCATCTTTTAAAAGAATATTTATTTATTTGGCTGCATGGGGTCTTAGTTATGGCATGTGGGGTCGTCACTGTGGCACTCAGGCTTCTCTCTAGTTGTGGTGTGTGGGCTTAGTAGTTGCGGAGTGTGGACTTAGTTGCCCTGCAGCACGTGAGATCTTAGTTCCCCAACCAGGGATTGAACCTGTGTCCCATGCATTGTAAGGTGAATTCTTCTTCTTCTTTTTTTTTCCTGTAAGGTGAATTCTTAACCACTGGACCACCACGGAAGTCCCTCAATCATCTTTTTAAACAAGCGCATGATACTACATTGTACAGATGAGCCACAGTTTATTTATCCAATTCTCTGTAGACATTTGGGCTATTTCTAACCTTTCACCATTCTAAACAAGGAATAACCCTGTACATGAGTTGTTTCACAAGTGTGAAAGTCTACCTGTAAGATAAATCCCCAGAAGGCTAAATGTTTCTAAATGTTGATAGACATTGCCCGGTTGGCCTCTCTGGAGGTTGGACCATTTTGTAATCCCAACAGCAGTGCATGAGAGTGTTCATTTCTCTACTGTTTTTCAGTGGAGTGTTGTCAAGTGTTCGGATTTTGGCAAGTTGAATAAGAAGGAAATAGTTTACAACTTTAGTTTAAATTTATACTTATTACGAGTGGGGTGGAGCACATTTTCTTATGTTACAGGTCTGTGGGCTTTGTATTCATACGTTTCTTCATTAAACCTTCTGCAACATTCAACAGATACTTGTTGAGCACTGACTATGTAGCATTTGGGATACATCAGTGAACAAAGAAGACAAAAATCCCTGCCTTCCCTAGAACTTACGTTCATTTACTCATTGGTTCATTCCTTCTGTTGCTGGTGAATTCGGAGATGAAGTGATAGGTAAGAAGGGAGGGGGTTTCCAGGGATTGGGCCACCGCCCACTTTTCGGCCTTTTATAGTTAGCCTCAGAATTGTTATGGCGCCTGTGGGTGTGTCATTTAGCATGCTAATGTACTACAAGGTCGACTGGAAGTGGCCTCTTCCACCACCTTGAACGTAACTGGTTCTAACCAATTTATGTCACATCCTCAGGCTATATCATTCCTTTAGAGGCTGTCCACTCGTTTCCCTCCTGTTTCAATTCTATAGACCTTCAGACAGGCACTGGGAATGTGCAGATGAGTAAGACATAGTTTCTCCCTCAAGGTTCAGATAATAGCTGTAAGAGAGGTGTTTACGGAATATTAACTGAGAGGAGAACAAGATGGCGGAGGAGTAGGTGGACGCGGAGTACATCTCTCTCCACGGATACATCAGGAATACACCTGCAGACACAGAAGTGCATGCAGAACACCAGCTGAGAGTGGACAGGAGTACCTGACCAGTGGAAAAGAATATAGAGAAGCATGCAAAACTCGGTAGGATGAAGGAACTAGGGGGAAAAACAGGAGTGTTAGTAGGACTGGACCTGCCCTCGGCAGGTGGGGGAACTGAAGCAGGCGTCCAATCCCCACATCAGGGCAACTGTCTGAGTCAGAGGAGAAACATTTAAGGCTGAGAGTGAAACAGCTGATCTGTGACAGCCTAAATGGAGGAGAATCAGACAGTCCTTGCCACAGCCATACATACCCCAGACAGGGAGGAGGGTCCCCTGCAAGGCACAGCGACTGGGAGCTGGAGTTTGGGGAGTCTGGAGTGATCCCAGGGTGAGGGCTGCTGTTGACTGTGGAGAGATGGATCGAGGAGAGGTGAGGGAAAAGATTGTGGGGGAAAATGCCTGTGGAGGAAACCCAAGCAGCCATGGAAGCCAGGTGATACTGTTGAGTCATGCATTGCGGTGGAGCCATCACCATAGACGCTCTCTCCCCACATGCCAGCAACAAGAGAGAGGCTGGCCCATCAAACACCTGATGCACTGAACTATAGAGGAGGACCCCACCCAGGGTGCCCCTTTAAGTGCCTGACACATTGAACAACAGAGAAGGACCCCAGGCAAGGGAAGCCTCTAAGTGCCTGAACCAGCAGAGCTGTGGAGAAAAACTGGCCAAAGAGGCCCTCTGATCACCAGCTATAAGAGGCTTGAAAAAAGACTCTGATAGGACCATAACTCCTGCAGCGAATGCAGTCCATGTCCCTGCACATTTGGAGCTGCCAGGGTCCCCGCAAGCCAAGCAGCTGCTCTACATTCACCCTCAACTCTCTCTGGGGGCAGAGCTGCCAAGGGAAAAAAGTCTAGCCTCTATGTGCACAGGGTCGCTTTGATCATGTCCAACTCTTTTTGACTCTGTAGACTGTGAAAGAGATGGGAATACCAGATCACCTGACCTGCCTCTTGAGAAACCTATATGCAGGTCAGGAAGCAACAGTTAGAACTGGACATGGAACAATAGACTGGTTCCAAATAGGAAAAGGAGTACGTCAAGGCTGTATATTGTCATCCTGCTTATTTAACTTATATGCAGAGTACATCATGAGAAACGCTGGGCTGGAAGAAGCACAAGCTTGAATCAAGATTGCCAGGAGAAATATCAATAACCTCAGATATGCAGATGACATCACCCTTATGGCAGAAAGTGAAGAGGAACTACAAAGCCTCTTGATGAAAGTATAAGAGGAGAGTGAAAAAGTTGACTTAAAGCTCAACATTCAGAAAATGAAGATCATGGCATCTGGTCCCATCACTTCATGGGAAATAGATGGGGAAACAGTGGAAACAGTGTCAGACTTTATTTTTGGGGGGGGCTCCAAAATCACTGCAGATGGTGCCTGCAGCCATGAAATTAAAAGACGCTTACTCCTTGGAAGGAAAGTTATGACCAACCTAGATAGCATATTGAAAAGCAGAGACATTACTTTGCCAACAAAGTCTGTCTAGTCAAGGCTATGGTTTCTCCAGTGGTCATATATGGATGTGAAAATTGGACTGTGAAGAAAGCTGAGCACCTAAGGATTGATGCTTTTGAACTGTGGTGTTGGAGAAGACTCTTGAGAGTCCCTTGGACTGCAAGGAGATCCAACCAGTCCATTCTAAAGGAGATCAGCCCTGGGATTTCTTTGGAAGGAATGATGCTAAAGCTGAAACTCCAGTACTTTAGCCACCTCATGGGAAGAGTTGACTCATTGGAAAACACTCTGATGCTGGGAGGGATTGAGGGCAGGAGGAGAAGGGGACGACAGAGGCTGAGATGGCTGGATGGCATCACAGACTCAATGGACATGAGTCTGAGTGAACTCCTGGAGTTGGTGATGGACAGGGAGGTCTGGCGTGCTGCGATTCATGGGGTCACAAAGAGTTGGACACGACTGAGTGACTGAACTGAACTGAAGGCATTCATGAGGAAATGTTCAGTTGGCAATTGGATCTATGGTTGTGGAGCTCAAAAGAGAGATCTGGGCTAGAGATTTAAGAGTCATCAGCATATGGGTCACTGAAGCATGGGTGTGGATAAGATTACCTGAGGAGAATTGACCTAGTGAGAAGAGAAGTTTGCCTAGGGAAGAACCCTGATGGTCATCAGCAGTGAAGAGATGGCTGGAGGAAGAAGTGCCTATGAAGGAGAATCAGAAGGAGTTGCCAGAGAGAAAGAGGAAAACCTGGAGGGTGTGGTTGCATATAAGCCAACACCATACCTCAAAGAAAGAGGAAAACTAAACAGTGCCAGTGTTGCCTGCTGAAAGACGAGGTCACAGAAGATAAGGGTTGAAAATGATCCATTGAATTGACCAAGAAAGAGGTCATTGGTGATCTTCACGATAATTATGTCACTGGAATGGTGTGGGGGTGGGGATCCCCACCCCAGCCTCCTTCTCTCAGCTATGAATGTACCATCATGGAATTTCTAGACCTTGGAGTTGAGTACCATTTCCTCTTCGCAAACAGAACCTTTGATACCACAGGTGTTAGCCTCTTAGAGAGCTAGATCCATGGGTGGAATTTACTGGAACTGGAGTACTCCTTGACCAGGATAGTAGTAATAAATAATAAGATCTAATATTTGAGTACTAATCACTTTATGTGGATAATCTGATTTAATCCTGACACTAACTCTATGAGATGGGTACACAGCTGCATATGTCAACTTCTATATTATCCTCAGGTAAGAATCTGGTGGCCCACATCACAGTGTAGACCCGGGCTGAGCTGAGTTTGGCTAAGATCAAGGAAGACAGAAACCAAGATCCTCAGTCACTGGAGAACTTCTGCAGCCTCTGGGCTTCAGGAAGTCTTTTCTGAAGAATGTAGAGTTATGAGGGCATTTTCTCATGGGAATTATTAGAGCGGGACCGTCTGGAGCAGGGGCTGTCAGATCAGGGACTGTTTTAGAATATCATCCTGGAGACCATGGTAAATAGCCCGAGGGGTCATCTAAAATGATACTCTGTAAGCACTGGGACATTACTTTGCTGACTAAGGTCCGTCTAGTCAAGGCTATGGTTTTTCCTGTGGTCATGTATGGATGTGAGAGTTGGACTGTGAAGAAGGCTGAGCGCCGAAGAATTGATGCTTTTGAACTGTGGTGTTGGAGAAGACTCTTGAGACTCCCTTGGACTGCAAGGAGATCCAACCAGTCCATTCTGAAGGAGATCAGCCCTGGGATGTCTTTGGAAGGAATGATGCTGAGGCTGAAACTCCAGTCCTTTGGCCACCTCATGCGAAGAGTTGACTCATTGGAAAAGACTCTGATGCTGGGAGGGATTGGGGGCAGGAGGAGAAGGGGACGACAGAGGATGAGATGGCTGGATGGCATCACTGACTCGATGGACGTGAGTTGAGTGAACTCCGGGAGTTGGTGATGGACAGGGAGGCCTGGCGTGCTGCGATTCATGGGGTCACAAAGAGTTGGACACAACTGAGCAACTGAACTGAACTGAACTGAAGCACTGGGAAGCCTTTAGCCATGGTCTTCCACTCTTCTCCTTCTTGGGTGGAGAGGAAGCTCTAGGAACCTCAGAAATCTAATTTCATGAAGACCCAAGTCCTCAAGGGAGCAGAGAGAGCAGATTGCCATTTTAGATGGTAGCAGTGTGGGGACTGCGGTACTCCCAGCTCCTCTGTTAAGATCTCCAGGCACGCACAGGTGTCCATATGCCTGGCATATGGAGACTTCATTGCCCTCAGTCCCTCTCCTGTGGCACTCAGCCCATTAAATCACAGGAAGGTGGGAGAAGCTCATCTCCTCCATCAGACCATGAATTTCTCAATCATGGAGAGGAAATACTTTTCATGTGTTGTCCCCCATGCCTTCCCTGTCTCTACCGCAGTGCTAAGTTCAGAGTGATCCTCAGTAAGTATTTGTTGAATTATTGTATGAAAGAACGAATGGCTTTTGCCTAGGGCAGATCCTTGTTCCAGCTTACTTCTTATTTGTATGCAAAACCAGACTAACCTCCCTAACCAGCAGAGCATCTGTTGTTTTTTCTAAGGCAAGGATAATGAACAATAGTGTGAGACGGCTAGGTCAAGTTGATTCAATTCAACAAGTATTTAGTAAGCCTGCTATGAAGCTAGTACTGTGTTATGTGTCCTCTCAGAACAGACACAAGCCTAGGGGATGCAAAGGTTTTAAAAATCAATCTTTCATTAAAAAATTGTGAATCACTACATTGTATACCTGAAACTTATATAAATCCACTCTACCTCAATTTAAAAAAAGAAAGAAAAAATATGAATAACAGAGAGCCAAGCATGCATACTTTTACTTAATATGTATCATATGTAAAGAATGCCATGGCTATATATTCATACTAATAGAAAAAAATGTTCAAAATATTAAGTAAAAAAGGTAATTGTTGTGACATGCAAAATATGCTATCGATTACAATTATGTTATCAAAGTTTAATTTATTTTTTTAAGTATTTATTTATTTATTTGGCCTCCCTGGATCTTAGTTGTGGCAACTGGATCTAGTTCCTGACTAGAACCTGTTCTCTGACCAGGAAGCGAACACAGGGTCCCCATATTGGGAGCATGGAATATCTTAGCCACTGGACCACCAGGAAAATCCCACCAATGTCTAATTTAAATATACTACCATCAGAGAAAAGATGGTATGATACCAATTCTTAAAATTTGAGGCTTACTTTACTAAAATGTTATTTGCATTAATGTCTACTTTTGCACCTCCCCAAATTGACAGGAGAAATTTAAAAAGGTATAAATTAATATGACAAACACCCAGGTACCCATGACCCAGCTTGAAAATTTAGACATAAGCAGTTTGCACAGTTCAGTTCAGTTCAGTTCAGTCGCTCAGTCGTGTCCAACTCTTTGTGACCCCGTGAATCGCAGCACGCCAGGCCTCCCTGTCCATCACCAACTCCCAGAGTTCACTCAGACTCACATCCATCGAGGCGGTGATGCCATCCAGCCATCTCATGCTCTGTCGTCCCCTTCTCCTCCTGCCCCCAATCCCTCCCAGCATCAGAGTCTTTTCCAATGAGTCAACTCTTCGCATGAGGTGGCCAAAAGACTGGAGCTTCAGCCTCAGCATCATTCCTTCCAAAGACATCCCAGGGCTGATCTCCTTCAGAATGGACTGGTTGGATCTCCTTGCAGTCCAAGGGAGTCTCAAGAGTCTTCTCCAACACCACAGTTCAAAAGCATCAATTCTTCAGTGCTCAGCCTTCTTCACAGTCCAACTCTCACATCCATACATGACCACAGGAAAAACCATAGCCTTGACTAGACGGACCTTAGTTGGCAAAGTAATGTCTCTGCTTTGGAATATGCTATCTAGGTTGGTCATAACTTTTCTTCCAAGGAATAAGTGTCTTTTAATTTCATGGCTGCGGTCACCACCTGCAGTGATTTTGGAGCCCCAAAAAATAAAGTCCAACACTGTTTCCACTGTTTCCCCATCTATTTCCCATGAAGTGATGGGACCAGATGCCATGATCTTCGTTTTCTGAATGTTGAGCTTTAAGCCAACTTTTTCACTCTCCTCTTTCACTTTCATCAAGAGGCTTTTTAGCTCCTCTTCACTTTCTGCCATAAGGGTGGTGTCATCTACATATCTGAGGTTATTGATATTTCTCCCGGCAATCTTGATTCCAGCTTGTGCTTCTTCCAGCCCAGCGTTACTCATGATGCATATAAGTTAAATAAGCAGGATGACAATATACAGCCTTGACGTACTCCTTTTCCTATTTGGAACCAGTCTGTTGTTCCATGTCCAGTTCTAACTGTTGCTTCCTGACCTGCATATAGGTTTCTCAAGAGGCAGGTCAGGTAGTCTGATATTCCCATCTCTTTCAGAATTTTCCACAGTTTATTTTGATCCACACAGTCAAAGGCTTTGGCATAGTCAGTAAAGCAGAACTATCTTGCTTTTTCCATGATCCAGCAGATGATGACAATTTGATCTCTGGTTCCTCTGCCTTTTCTAAAGCCAGCTTGAACATCAGGAAGTTCACGGTTCATGTATTGCTGAAGCCTGGCTTGGAGAATTTTGAGCATTACTTTACTAGCATGTGAGATGAGTGCAATTGTGTGGTAGTTTGAGCATTTTTTGGCATTGCCTTTCTTTGGGATTGGAATGAAAACTGACCTTTTCCAGTCCTGTGGCCACTGCTGAGTTTTCCAAATTTGCTGGCATATTGAGTGCAGCACTTTCACAGCATTATCTTTCAGGATTTGAAACAGCTCAACTGGAATTCCATCACCTCCACTAGCTTTGTTTGTAGTGCTGCTTTCTAAGGCCCACTTGATTTCACATTCCTGGATGTCTGGCTCTAGATGAATGATCACATCATCGTGATTGTCTGGGTCGTGAAGATCTTTTTTGTACAGTTCTTCCATGTATTCTTGCCACCTCTTCTTAATATCTTCTGCTTCTGTTTGGTCGAGACCATTTCTGTCCTTTATCGAGCCCATCTTTGCATGAAATGTTCCCTTGGTATCTCTAATTTTCTTGAAGAGATCTCTAGTCTTTCCCATTCTGTTGTTTTCCTCTATTTCTTTGCATTGATCTCTGAGGAAGGCTTTCTTATCTCTCCTTGATATTCTTTGGAACTCTGCATTCAGATGCCTATATCTTTCCTTTTCACCTTTGCTTTTCACCTCTGTTCTTTTCACAGCTCTTTGTAAGGCCTCCCCACACAGCCATTTCGCACAGTTTAAAAGGCTCTAAAAGTCAAGAGATTTTTGTTTTTCTTAAGTTTGGCATCAAAATTCTTCTAACCTGGAGTGACCTAAAGCTATTTCATAATCTCCATCTATCCCACTCTGTGACTAACCATGCATTTCACTGCAGAAATAGTAATATGTTTGATTACAAGGTGTTGCTCCAGACCACACTGGTTATGTTACTTAGTGTTGAGTACGCACTGTATGCTGCTGCTGCTGCTAGGTCGCTTCAGTTGTGTCTGACTCTGTGCGACCCCATAGCCGGCAGCCCAGCAGGCTCCCCCATCCCTGGGATTCTCCAGGTAAGAACACTGGAGTGGGTTGCCATTTCCTTCTCCAGTGCATGAAAGTGAAAAGTGAAAGTGAAGTCGCTCAGTCATGTCCGACTCTTGGCGACCCGATGGACTGCAGCCCACCAGGCTCCTCTGTCCATGGGGTTTTCCAGGCAAGAGAACTGGAGTGGGGTGCCATACCTTTTCTAAAATCCAAACAACTCTGAATTTCCAAACATACATGTAGGTAAGGCATTTGCAAGTTTGTGGTTTGTTGGGCCACAATTTGGGGCTTGGTTACTGAACAGTGTTTCCCAATGTTCTCCCAAAGGCAAGAGGAAGGGATGGAAACTGGCTAGGCAGCCCAGTGTCAGGTACACCTCCTTGTACTCCTCAGCGTCCATCCCCAGGCCTCTTCCTTAGGCTCCACCTTTCTTTTGGCGCTGGCTTGCCAAACTCAGCAGCAGCCTCACCTTATATAAATTTCTTTTTTTTTTTTATGTTAACCAGTTTATTATAAGACATGCTAAAGGATACAGATGGACCGATACACAGGGAGGATCTCTGGGAGGGTCCCAAGTGCAGAAGCTTCAGTTCCCTTAGAGCTGGGCTGCTTCACTCTCCCACACTTCCATTATGTGGGTGTGTCCACTAATTTGGAAGTCCATGCTACTGGGACTTTTTGGAGGCTTCTTCACATGGGCATAATCAATTTGTAACTTTTTTTCTATCCCCTTTCACCTCTCTAGAGAAGTGTGTGGGTTTGTTGGGGATGCTGAAAATTTCAAGATTATAAGTATAGATTGGTTTTTTAGTAACCAGCCCTCATTCACTAGCCCACCCAGAGTCACCCCCATAGAATAAAGGATGCTTCCTAGTTCTCTTATCACTTAGGAATTCATAAGGGTTTTACAAGCTCTGTGCTAGGAATTGAGGGCTGGGACTAATACACATATATATATTTTTTTATCATTTCACAAATTCTAATGTCCATTAAGCCAGAAATCTCAGCATCATGCTTGACTGCTCCATTTTCTGTAATTTACAATTATGGCTGCCTAACAGCTACTATTAATTTGATATGTTTAAAATCTCTCCATTCTTCCCGGTTCTTGCCATCACTTCTGTCAATGTTTTAAGTCTAGTCCTTGCCATCTCTTGCCAGGTTGCCACAGAAGCATTACAATAATCTCTTCAATTTATCTCACTTCAAGCCATTCTTCCCTTTGGCTATAGTAAGCTTTTTTTAAATTATTTTTTATTTTTTAATTTTAAAATCTTTAATTCTTACATGTGTTCCCAAACATGAACCCCCCTCCCACCTCCCTCCCCATAACATCTCTGTGGGTCATCCCCATGCACCAGCCCCAAGCATGCTGTATCCTGCGTCAGACATAGACTGGCGATTCAATTCTTACATGATAGTATACATGTTAGAATGCCATTCTCCCAAATCATCCCACCCTCTCCCTCTCCCTCTGAGTCCAAAAGTCCGTTATACACAGCTGTGTCTTTTTTCCTGTCTTGCATACAGGGTCGTCATTGCCATCTTTCTAAATTCCATATATATGTGTTAGTATACTGTATTGGTGTTTTTCTTTCTGGCTTACTTCACTCTGTATAATCGGCTCCAGTTTCATCCATCTCATCAGAACTGATTCAAATGAATTCTTTTTAACGGCTGAGTAATACTCCATTGTGTATATATACCACAGCTTTCTTATCCATTCATCTGCTGATGGACATCTAGGTTGTTTCCATGTCCTGGCTATTATAAACAGTGCTGCGATGAACATTGGGGTACATGTGTCTCTTTCAATTCTGGTTTCCTCGGTGTGTATGCCCAGCAGTGGGATTGCTGGGTCATACAGTAGTTCTATTTGCAATTTTTTAAGGAACCTCCACACTGTTCTCCATAGTGGCTGTACTAGTTTGCATTCCCACCAACAGTGTAGGAGGGTTCCCTTTTCTCCACACCCTCTCCAGCATTTATTGCTTGCAGATTTTTGGATCACAGCCATTCTGACTGGTGTGAAATGGTACCTCATTGTGGTCTTGATTTGCATTTCTCTAATAATGAGTGATGTTGAGCATCTTTTCATGTGTTTGTTAGCCATCCGTATGTCTTCTTTGGAGAAATGTCTATTTAGTTCTTTGGCCCATTTTTTGATTGGGTCGTTTATTTTTCTGGAATTGAGCTGCATAAGTTGCTTGTATATTTTTGAGATTAGTTGTTTGTCAGTTGCTTCCTTTGCTATTATTTTCTCCCATTCAGAAGGCTGTCTTTTCACCTTGCTTATATTTTCCTTTGTTGTGCAGAAGCTTCTAATTTTAATTAGATCCCATTTGTTTATTTTTGCTTTTATTTCCAGAATTCTGGGAGGTGGATCATAGAGGATCCTGCTGTGATTTATGTCTGAGAGTGTTTTGCCTATGTTCTCCTCTAGGAGTTTTATAGTTTCTGGTCTTACATTTAGATCTTTAATCCATTTTGAGTTTATTTTAGTGTGCAGTGTTAGAAAGTGATCTAGTTTCATTCTTTTACAAGTGGTTGACCAGTTTTCCCAGCACCACTTGTTTATATAAATTTCTTATACCAACTTTTCTGTATTTGTCTCAGCTCCTCCTTATCCCCTCTTTTGCCCTGGTTTTCCCTCTGTTTTTTTAAAATGATAACTCCCTGCCTCTTGCATGTATATGCTCAGTTTCTCAGTAGTGTCTGACTCTTTGCAATGGTTCCACTGTCCATGCCATTCTCCAGGCAAGAATACTGGAGTGGGTTGCCATTTCCTCCTGCAGGGGATCTTCCTGACTCAGGGATCGAACTAGAGTCTCCTGTGTCTCCTGCATAGGCAGGCAGACTCTTCACGACTGTGCCACCTGGGAAGCCTCTTACATACACACTCCTTATTTATTTTATTTGTGGCTGTGCTGGGTCTTCATTGCTTTGGGTGATTTTCTCTATTGCAGCAGGTGGGGGCCACTCTCTAGTTGCAGTGCTCTGCCTTCTCATTGTGATGACTCCTCTTATTGCAGAACGCAGGCTCCAGGATGTTTGGGCTTCAGCAGTCGTGGCACAAGAGCTCCAGAGCACAGGCTCAGCAGCTGTGGTGCACGGGCCCAGCTGCTCTGAAGCATGTGGGATCCTCCTGGTCCAGGGCTCAAACCCATGTCCTCTGCATTGGCAGGTGAATTCTTTACCACTGAGCCACCAGCAAAGCCCCTCTCTCTCAGTTTTGAAATTCCTTTTTTCTCATCTGCTCCCTCCTTCTCTCTGCTATTGATCTGAGTCCCTTGAGTTCTGGATCATCAGCTTCAGACCCATTATCCTTTCCCATTAATATTTGGTGCAGCTCTTTCTCTCTGGGGCCATTGTGTTGAAATATACCTCTCTTTTTTCTACCCCTCATCTCCCAGTTTACTTCTAACATAAGCAGATTTAAGTTAAAAATTGTCAATTTAAAGAAAAATATTTTAAAAGTATATAGTAGTATGCTGTGATATGGCTCAAATTCATGATGGCGATACTCAAATGATTGTGGGAAACTTGTTCAATAAACCTTTTTCCAAATGAAGGGATAATTTTTTTTTTTTATTTGATTGATGGGCCATCTAGTGGTGAATGGAAGATGACAATCCTAGTCTGAGAAATGCAGTCGATCTTTAAGAGAAAAGCCAGTTTTAACCCTCAGCCACTCTAACAGGTCCAAAGCACTGTCCTACGAAAATATGTGTACAGCAAAGGTCAAGTCCCACCTGGAACATAGCTGTATGTGATATATGACTTTAACTTGGCATTGTTGAGGTAAATAATATATATGATATATGTGTGTTCATATCACATACATGCATCTCAGATTACTTGGCCAAATTCAGAAACTCCACATATGCTCCTTACAGTCATCCCAAGGATGTTTTGACTAGGTCAATGTATGTGACTGCCTTGTGCGTGCATGTGTGTGAAGTTGCTTCAGTCATGTCTGACTCTTTGTGACCCTGTGGACTACAGCCCACCAGGCTCCTTTGTCCATGGGACTCTCCAGGCAAGAATCCTGGAGTGAGTTGCCGTTTCTTACTCCAAGGGATCTTACCAATCCAGGGACTAAATCCACGTCTCTAATATCTCCTGCATTGGCATACAGGTTCTTTACCACAAGTGCTACCTGGGAAGCATGGTGACTGCCTTGTATCAAACCTTTATTTTGGGAGGCCACATTAAGAGAGAATTAATGCTGTGCGAGGGAGGAAATTGTTGTTTGAGAAGGGGATAACTTAAAAATCGTATCTCCCAATTTCCTAAATCAAGGCTCCAAAACATTCAAATCATGACGTATTGATTGGTAGCCAGTTATTCATCCAACTAACATTTACTGAGCTACCAAAGAGCATTATGGGGCTTCCTGGGGGAGGGGGCAGTGGGCACTAGTGGTTAAAAAAAAAAAAAATCTGCATGTCAAAGCAAGGTCAGGAATATTCCCTAGAGAAGGAAATGGCAACCAGCTCCAGTATTCTTGCCTGGAAAATTCCATGGACAGAGGAGCCTGGTGGGCTATAGTCCATGGGGCCACAGAGATGGTCATCACTGAGCGACTGAGCAAAGAGCATTGTAAGACTACTCCAAGTCCTGTTAACACACATCTGGGGACTTCCCTGGCGGTCTGGTGGTTAAGAATCCACCTTCCAACACAGGGGACACGAGTTCAATCCCTGGTGGAGGAACTAAGACCCCATATGCCTCACGGAAACTAAGCCTAAGTCCTCTAGAGCCTGCACCACAACAAAGACCTGATACAACCAAATAAAATTAAAAACAAACAAACAAACAAAAAACACATGCCTACATGTTTACTAAAAGAAATATATCACCTAGTCAAGAAATACATACAGTAGTGCTAGTCACATTTCAGATACAGGGATTTCCAGGGAGCCGAGAAATGTGTTCCCCCTATGCGCTTCTCTCCAAGTTGCCCAAGTTAGAAATTTTAGCTAGAAAAGCTAAATGATATATAGTCAAAGCTATGGTTTTTCTAGTAACTATGTACAGATGTGAGAGTTAGACCATAAAGAAGGCTGAGCGCCAAAGAATTGATGCTCTGGAATTGTGGTGCTGAAGAAGACTCTTGAGAGTCCCTTGGGATGCAAGGAGATCAAACCAGTCAATCCTAAAGGAAATCAACCCTGAACTTTCATTGGAAGGACTGATGCTGAAGCTGAAGGTCCAATACTTTGGCCACTTGATTTGAAGAGCTGATTCATTGGAAAAGACCCTGATGCTGGGGAAGATTGAGGTCAGGAGGAGAAGGGGTATAACAGAATGAGATGGTTGGATGGCATCAGCCACTCAATGGGCATGAGTTTGAGCAAACTTTGGGAGACAGTGAAGGACAGGGAAGCCTGGTGTGCTGCAGTCCATATGACTTAGCGACTGAACAACAACATATAGACTTTAAGATAACTTTCAGTGATTATTCTGAAGTACTTGAAGAGCTTCAAAAGTGTCTATGTTTAGAGGCTTCTGTGGTGGTCCAATGGTTAAGACTCTTTGCTTCCAGTACAGGGGACACGGGTCCAATATTTGGTCAAGGAACTAAGATCCCACGTGCTGCATGGTGCAGCCAAAAAGTAAAATTAAAAAAGGTCTGCTTTTAGAGTGACTGACCATCACAATTTCCCTTGGACAGTCTTGGTTTTTAGCACTGAAAGTTGTTCATCCTGGAAGACCTCCCTGTCCTCAATCAATGGGTACTGTTGTTCACTTTAACTCCCTTAGGATCTTCAGAGGATTAAACCTGAGCAAAGAATCTACCATCTAAACAACCGAGAAACAGTAATAATTTAAGCTGGGTTTGAGTGGTTACTAAATGCTTTTTAGGTACCACCCTCAAATGATCTTATGAGGCAAGAAGAGAGGAAAGCGAATTTCTTTGCAAAGGAGGAGACAAGCTCAGAGAGGAAAATAAGCTAGAACTTGCCTGAGATGACTTAGTCAACAAATAGCAGAGACAGGATTTGGACCCACACCAACACAGCTTGAAATTCTGGATCCTTAAGCAGCATGCCATATTTCTGCTATCCAGACAGAGCACTCCATCCCAGCAGTGGATGGGTTATCAGATTCCACTGCTGGTCCCAAGTCATTGACTAAGGGGAATATGGAGTTATCAATGACTTCAACATTTCTTTAAAGCAGCTTGGCATCAAAGCTTCAAGAGCTTAGAAGTTTAGACAAGCAGTTTTCCAAGTTATGATTTTTTCATTTGATTTTTTAACTTTTTCATTTGAACCACTCTATGTGCCTACTTAAAAAAAAAATTAATGCAGAAACTTGAACCCTCACTCAGACCCACTAAATCAGAATGTCTGTGCATTTGTACTTAATTTAATGCATGGCCAGATTGACCCAGGTATATGGTCATTTAAGAAATGCTGGGCTAGAAGGTTCTGAAGAGAAGAGCCAAGGTTCAAGAAGTTTGCTTCATCTACTCACAGACTTAGAGAATGAATTTATGGTTGCTAGGAGCAGGGGTGGGGGAAGGATGGGGGGAAGGGATAATCAGGGAGTTTGGGGTCGACATGCACACGCTGCTATATTTAAAATGGATAACCAACAAGGTCCTACTGTACTGCACAGGGACTTCTGCTCAATGTTATGTGGCAGCCTGGATGGGAGAGGAGTTCGGGGGAGAATGGATACATGTATATGTATGACTGAGTACCTTTGCTGTCCACTTGGCATCACTGACTCGATGGACATGAGTCAGTGAACTCTGGGAGTTGGTAATGGACAGGGAGGCCTGGCGTGCTGCAATTCATGGGGTTGCAGAGTCAGACATGACTGAGCAACTGAACTGAACTGAACTGAAACTATCACAGCATTGTTAATCAGCTATACCTCAATACAAAACCAAAAGTTTTTTTTAAAAAAAGTAACAACAGCAACAACAGTTTACTTCATGCATTTTCTTTATTCTTGTTGTGTTCTCCCACCCCATCTAATGTGGACACACCCCAAGTTCCATGATTCTGTCCTCTGTCTGCCCGTCTCTCTCTTCCTTCTTCCTCAGAGGCCTTCATTATTGCCTCTGTCTGGTTCATTATATGAAGAGCTGGAGACCTAGGTCCCACCTCCATTCCACCGTTAGTCTTATGACACTGAACAAATCAGTTCTCCTCCCTGGAATGCAGCTTTCTCACCTGTAAAATCACAGCAGGATCATATGATACCTGATTCTTATGTAAAGGGCTTTCCAGGCTTTAAGTTTATGATCTACATTATTATTCTCAAGTTGTGGTATGAGGTCCAGCTTTAACAATCGCCCAAGGTGTTTATTAGAAAAGCACATCCATTGACAGAAGAGTAGATAAAGAAAATGTGGTATGTCCATACAATAGAATATTATTCAGCATGAAAAAGGAAGGAAATCTTGTCACATTTACAACATGGATGAAACTCAAGGACATTATGCCAAGTGAAATAATCAGTCACAAAAGAATAAATGTGTGATTCCACTCACATGAAGTATCTCAAGTAGTCAGAATGATAAAAACAGAAAATAGACGCCAAGGGCTGGGAAGGAGCAGAGGGGAAATTAATGTCGAATGGATGTCAAATTACAGTTTTACAAGATGAAAAAGTTCTTACAATCTATTTTACAACAATGTGAATATATTCAACACTACTGAACTGTGCACATAAAGATTGTTAAGATGGTAAATTTAATGTTGCATATTTTAAATATCTTTTTTAAAAATTAAGTATCTTTTCTTTTTTGATCATGCCATGTGACATGTGGGATCTTACTTCCACCCCCTGCATTGGAAATGTGGAGTCTTAACCACTGGACAGCCAGTCAAGTCCCTAATGCTCTGTAATTTTATCACAATAAATAAGAAAGAAAAGCATAGTTCTGAGTCCCACCCCCAACCCAGAGCTACTGTATCAAAATTTTAAGGGTTGGGGCTGTGACTGTGCATTTTTAACAAGTTCCACGTGTGATTTTTTTTATCTCCTCTGAACCTTGAGAACCACTAAACAAACGTAAAGTAAATCCTTTGTTCATTGCAACAAAATTTGATAGCCTGATCTCAGCTTCATCCTTTCCCCAGGAATATTTGTGTACTTTCACTTACTGCCAGCTAGTGTGCTTAGAGAATGTAAATTTACTGTATTATTAGCCAAAGCAGAAAAGAATCCAGAACACAAATGTGCTGCAGAAGAAGGGCATCCAGTCCATTTCCAAGCCAAACAGAGATGAGTTTGAATCTGGCAGTTTTGGATTACACATGACTCTGATCTTGTCCATTAGAGTGAGTAATTGAAAGCTGGCTCTGTGTATGCTTACCAAAATTATTATTTTAAATTGCTCACATTACATAAATCTCAGCCTCTGATGCTGTCTGTAAGAAAAGGTGGTAAGAATATCAATGAACAGATCCCCTAGAATGAGATTTTGTAGCTTCTAAGCAACCATGAAGGCTCCTGTTTTCACTGTCACTAATTAGGGAGTTGTTGAGAAGGGGCTTGCATTATTCAAGGTCAGAGTCAAGCAAGGGATAAAATAATTAGTTCATATTTATTGGGCACTTACCATGTGATGGACACTTACCATGTGCTGGGCACTGGGCTCAGTTCTTTCAATAGAAGTTCTCATTCTATCCTTCCTCTGGGTGTTATTATTGCTTTCTTCATTGTAGAAATGGGGGCTCAGAGAGCCTCAGCAATTTGCCGAAGACCACACAACATATAAGACATAGAGCTTTCTAGCTCCAGAGCCCATCCTTTTAACCACTGTCACTATGGCCCTGCTTATACACAATCTTCATCTTCCCATACTTCCTACCTATTAGTAGCTTCTGTCCCAGATCAATAGTGCTATTGGATGAGGGACATTGGATAAGAAGCTTTAGTTAGCTGCTTAGAGGCTAACTTTTCACCTTGTCTCCAGTACCTGGGCTTTGCTCCTAAGGTAAGTACCCTTCGAAGCTCAGACCTGATACCTGGATCCCTATCTTATTACCTAGCTTGCCCTGTGCCTTCACTTCTAAGGCTAGAAGCCTGTCTTTCTCTTGCTCTCTAACTTCCCTCCTTTCTTGGATGTTCCTGTTCACCTGTTTCAAAATGCCTGGATTCCTTGCTGCTGCTCTGCTCATGGGGAGGATGCCTTCTTCCCTCAGCTGGACCTTTCTGATGCTGACTTCATAGACTGAAACTTAAACTACCATTGGAATCACAGCCCACAAGAATATTCTAGTACCTGTGTGCTAAACCTAAACAGGGTAATTGCCTCACAAACTTGAGGATTTACAGAATCTCTAGAGTCTCTTAGAGGTTTCCCAGGTGGCTGAGTGATAAACAATCCACCTGCAATGCAGGAGACTCGGGTTTGATCCCTGGGTCAGGAAGATCCCCTGGAGAAGGGAATGGCTACTCACTCCAGTATTCTTTTTTTTTCACTCCAGTATGCTTGCCTGGAGAATCCCATGAACTGAGGAGCCTGGCAGACTACAGTCCATAGGGTCACAAGAGTCAGACATGACTGAGCACTCACAAGCATGAGCATTCGAGTCTCCTAATAGGCAAAATGTTCAGCTACTATTGAAAATCACCTATCATACCAAGAACAAAAAACATGCCCTGAATTAGAAAGACAATTTATTGACAACAACATTGATAGTAATCAGATGTTGGAATTATCCGACCAAGATTCGAAAGCAACATCATAAAAATGTTTCAACAGTGCAAATTCCCCTGAAACAAGTTAAAATTGTAGCAAACAAGCAGAAGTTACAAAAAAAATGGAAATTATAGAACTGAAAAGCACATAGCAGAAATGAAAAATTCTTTGGATAGACTCAATAGCAGAATGGAGATAACAGAGGATAGAATCAGTGAACTTGAGAACAGATCAATAGAATTAACCCTTTCTGAATTACAGAACAAAGACTGAAAATGATGAGATCTTCGTGAATCTGTGAGATGATAACAAAATATTTAACATTCATTCTTATCATCAGAGGCCCAGAGAGAGAGAAGTTCTTTTCTCCTTTTGAAGCTGAAAAAGCATTTGAAAAAATAATGGCTAAAGACTCCTCAAATATGATGAGAGGTAATACAAACCTTCAAATTCGAGAAGCTGAGCAAACCCCAAGCAAGATAAACCCAAAGAAATCCATGCCAAGAAACATCATAATTAAACTTCTGAAACTAAAGACAAAGAAGAAATCTTGAGAGCAGCCGGAAAAAAACAACAAATTATATATAGAAGGCCAATTCAAATTATATCAGATTTCTATCAGAAACCACAAGGACAGGAATGAAGTGACGCATTTTACAAGTGTTGGCAGAAAAGAACTGTCAACTGCAAATTCTATACCTGCAAATATATCTTTCAGGAATGAGTATGAAATAAAAGCAATTACAGATGCAACATAACCAAAATAATTGTTTGCTAGCAGACCCAATCCTTAATAATGCCTAAAGGAAGTTTATTTAAACAGTAAGAAAATTGTAAAAGAAGGAATATTGGAGCATCAGGGAAAAAAATACAACAGCTAGAGCAGAAATATGGGCACATACAACAATCACTTTCCTCATGATTTTTATAAATCATATTTGATAGTTAAACAAAAGGTATAGTACAGTCTGATACTCCAGACAATGATAATTAAAAGAAGGGAAAGTAAAGGAACTTAGTCGTATGTGGCAGAGACTGTTCATCAAAATCTACTCCTCTACCTCTATGATAATAGATTTGTCACTGGGACATGGCTGCCTAGCTAGTAATTCCCTTTCCTAGTCCTTAGCCCTTCTGCAATTAGAGTGGCTCAATGGAGATGGCAAGAGTGAATGTCAACATTCTGGGAATCAGTGAACTGAAATGGATTGGAAGGGGTGAATTTAACTCAGATGACCATTATATCTACTACTGTGGGCAGAAATCCCTTAGAAGAAATGGAGTAGCCATCATGGTCAACAAAAGAGTCCGAAATGCAGTACTTGGATGCAGTCTTAAAAATGACAAAATGATCTCTGTTCATTTCCAAGGCCAATCATTCAATATCACGGTACTCCAAGCCTATGTCCCAGCCAGTAACACTGAAGAAGCTGAAGTTGAACTGTTCTATGAAGACCTACAAGACCTTCTAGAATTAACACTCAAAAGAGATGTCCTTTACATTATAGGGGACTGAAATGCAAAAGTAGGATGTCAAGAAACACCTGGAGTAACAGGCAAATTTGGCCTTTGAGTATGGAATGAAAGAGGGCAAAGGCTAATAGAGTTTTGCCAAGAGAACGCACTGGTCATAGCAAGCACCCTCTTCCAACAACACAAGAGAAGATTCTACACATGGACATCACCAGATGGTCAACACCAAAATCAGATTGATTATATTCTTTGCAGCCAAAGATGGAGAAGCTCTATAGAGACAACAAAAATGAGACCAGGAACTGACTGTGGCTCAGATCATGAACTCCTTATTACCAGATTCAGGAGATATTACCAGATTCAGGAGATATTACCAGATCATGAACTCCTTATTACCAGATTCAGGAGATATTACCAGATTCAGGATTCAGACTAAAATTGAAGAAAATAGGGAAAACCGGTAGACCATTCAGGTATGACCTCAATCAAAATCATTATGATTGTACATTTGAAGTGAGAAATAGATTTAAGGGACTAGATCTGATAGATAGAGTGCCTGATGACCTATGGACAGAGGTTCTTGACATTGTACAGGAGACAGGGATCAAGACCATCCCCATGGAAAAGAAATGCAAGAAAGCAAAATGGCTGTCTGGGGAGGCCTTACAAATAGCTGTGAAAAGAAGAGAAGTGAAAAGCAAAGGAGAAAAGGAAAGATATAAGCATCTGAATGCAGAGTTCCAAAGAATAGCAAGGAAAGATAAGAAAGCCTTCCTCAGCGATCAGTGCAAAGAAATAGAGGAAAACAACAGAATGGGAAAGACTAGAGATCTCTTCAAGAAAATTAGAGATACCAAGGGAACATTTCATGCAAAGATGGGCTCGATAAAGGACAGAAATGGTCTGGACCTAACAGAAGCAGAAGATATTAAGAAGAGGTGGCAAGAATACACAGAAGAAATGTACAAAAAGATTTTCACAACCAAGACAATCACGATGGTCTGATCACTCACCTAGAGCCAGACATCTTGGAATGTGAAGTCAAATGGGCCTTAGAAAGCATCACTACGAACAAAGCTAGTGGAGGTGATGGAATTCCAGTGGAGCTGTTTCAAATCCTGAAAGATGATGCTGTGAAAGTGCTGCACTCAATATGCCAGCACATTTGGAAAATTCAGCAGTGGTCACAGGACTGGAAAAGGTCAGTTTTCATTCCATTCCCAAAGAAAGGCAATGCCAAAGAATGCTCAAACTACCACACAATTGCACTCATCTCACATGCTAGTAAAGTAATGCTCAAAATTCTCCAAGCCAGGCTTCAGCAATATGTGAACTGTGAACTTCCAGATGTTCAAGCTGGTTTTAGAAAAGGCAGAGGGACCAGAGATCAAATTGCCAACATCTGCTGGATCATGGAAAAAGGAAGGGAGTTCCAGAAAAACATCTATTTCTGCTTTATTGACTATGCCAAAGCCTTTGACTGTGTGGATCACAATAAACTGTGGAAAATTCTTCAAGAGATGGGAATACCAGACCACCTGACCTTCCTCTTGAGAAACCTGTATGCAGGTCAGGAAGCAACAGTTAGAACTGGACATGGAACAACAGACTGGTTCCCAATAGGAAAAGGAGTATGTCAAGGCTGTATACTGTCACCCTGCGCATTTAACTTATATGCAGAATACCTCATGAGAAATGCTGGGCTGGAAGAAGCACAAGCTGGAATCAAGATTGCCGGGAGAAATATCAATAACCTCACATATGCAGATGACACCACCCTTATGGCAGAAAGTGAAGAGGAACTAAAGAGCTTCTTGATGAATGTGAAAGAGGAGAGTGAAAAAGTTGGCTTAAAGCTCAACATTCAGAAAACGAAGATCATGGCATCTGGTCCCATCACTTCATGGGAAATAGATGGGGAAACAGTGGACACAGTGTCAGACTTTATTTTTTGGGCTCCAAAATCACTGCAGATGGTGATTGCAGCCATGAAATTAAAAGACACTTACTCCTTGGAAGGAAAGTTATGACCAACCTAGATAGCGTATTCAAAAGCAGAGACATTACTTTGCCAACAAAGGTCCGTCTAGTCAAGGCTATGGTTTTTCCAGTGGTCATGTATGGACGTGAGAGTTGGACTGTGAAGAAAGCTGAGCACCGAAGAATTGATGCTTTTGAACTGTGGTGTTGGAGAAGACTCTTTAGAGTCCCTTGGACTGCAAGGAGATCTAACTGGTCCATCCTAAAGGATATCATTCTTGGGTGTTCATTGCAAGGACCGATGCTGAAGCTGAAACTCCAATACTTTGGGTACCTCATGCGAAGAGTTGACTCATTGGAAAAGACCCTGATGCTAGGAGGGATTGGGGGCAGGAGGAGAAGGGGATGACAGAGGATGAAATGGCTGTATGGCATCACTGACTCAATGGACGTGAGTCTGGGTGAATTCCAGCAGCTGGTGATGGACAGGGAGGCCTGGTGTGCTGCGATTCATGGGGTTGCGAAGAGTCGGACACGACTGAGCGACTGAACTGAACTGATGACTAACTCTTCACCAATAACATGTGAATGGAAGTGATGTGTGCTACTTCCAGACTGAGCTAAGCAGAGGCCAGATTGTCTAGGATCTGATAATCCATGGAAAGAGTTATGATTTTATTATATCATTGGTGGGAATATAAAATGGAACGGTGACTCTGTAAAACAATTTGGAAACTTCTTTAATGATTAAACATGTCCAAAAAACGTAAACATGTCTTTACAATAAGACCTAGCAACTATATTTTTGAACATTTATTCCAGAGAAATGAAAACTTATATTTACGTAGGACCTGTATGTGAATGTTCAAGAACAATACGAACGCCCTTCATGGGTGAATAGTTAAATTGAAGCACCATCAATATCATGGCATACAACTCAACAATAAGAAGGAATAAATTATGGTTACATGTAGCAGCCTAGATGAATCTCCAGAAAGTCATGTTCAATGAAATAAAAAGTGTCTCAAATTGACCTACTATTCAATTCCATCTGTATAATGTCTTTGAAATGACAAAATTAGAGAAATAGAGACCAGATTAGTGGTTGCCCATGATTCAGCAGGTGGGTAGGAGAGGGAAGCGAGTGTGGTTATAAAAGTAAAACACACGAGAGATCCTTGTGGCCTCATTGTGGGAATGGTACTGTTTGGTATCTTGACTGGGATGGTGGATACATGAGCATTCACAGGTAACTAACACACACGAATACAAGTAAAATGGGGTGAATCTTAATAATATTAGTGGATTGTATCAGTGTACCAATATCCTGGTTGTGATATTATAGTTTTGCAAAGTGTTACCATTGAGGGAAATCAGGCCAAGTGTGCAGGGATCTTTCTATATTATTTTTACTACTGCATGTGATTTTGCAATGATCTCAATAAAAAATTCAGTTTTAAAAAAGGCCAGTATTTCTGGAGCTTAGTGGATGAGCCCTTAGTGGAAACCACTGCAAAGGAGTCACACGAACTGATTTATTTTCTAACTCATCATCGTGGTGATTGTGTGGAGGCAACCATGGGAGCAGGGAGACCAGTTAGAGGTCCATTATGGGGGACCAGTATTTCTCTCTTTATTGCAACCATTGTACCAGAAATTCTGGTAGCTTGGTTTGGAACTGAGTGAAGATGGAGAGAAGCAGATGGATTCAGGATATTTTTGTAGGTAGGGCTGACAGAAGTTCATAGATGGATGGATGACTATGAAGTTCCCACTCCAGAGGATTTTACAGAATGGGCTCAACTAGACTGCCTCTTTAACTTTTCAACTACAGGGTCTTCTCGGTAGCTTGGTCTTCTTGCTATGTATGGGAAAGAAAAAAAAAACTGCTTGAAGGTGATCCACGTCTTCTGGCATGGGCTCAGTTTTAGGGTCTGCCTTGGCTTCCCAAAGATGAAGTGATCTAAAGACAGGGGGTGCTGGGCTCCTGATGGCTGTGCTCCTGAACTTCAAAGGGAGAGTGGATCACTTATGGCTCTCATTTCCACACTGGCACCAACAGCCTTGAGATAGGCATAAAGGTGGCCGTTGCAATGCATGAATTCTCTTTGGGCAGGATACACATATATATTAGGCTTTGGTTTTGAGGTAATAGATCTGGCTGGATTGAGATTTATCAAGATTGGGGTATGAGTAGGCTTTTTGGAGGCAGGAATATGGGCACTGGACAGGCACCAGACAAACAGTTTTCCTCTTTTGAGATGAATTATTTCTCTGGGTAAGAAACAGAGCATAAATCATTGGGATAGTTTCTGGAAAACTAAGAATTGCCAGACAACATTAATCATCCTGGAAGCCTCCAAGCCTAGGACCTTGCTTGGCATCATGCTTGTCTTTTAAGAAATCCCACTTGAGCACTTAAGCATTTTTTCCCAAATGGCCCAGAAGTGGTTCTGTCAGTTAGTCCAGGTTGATTTGAGGCCAGATGGAATAATATCTACCAAAATGTCTAGATGGATGACTACTTCTCCATTTAGTTATTCATACAAAGATCCTTCCATTGATCACTTTGTTAATTAGGATACACCTTGACTGCTCTAACAAAAGGATTCAACAATAGTTCTGTGGCTTAAGGAAATTTCTTTCTTTCTCAGATAATGATGAGAGTGAGTAATTCAAATATGCAAGGGTATTCAGCTCCACATGGTCATTCAGGGACCCAGATTCAATCTATTTCACATTTCCATCTCCCTTGAACTTTGGCCTCAGTAGGATAGTTGCATCCAGGTCATGTGCACCTATGTGTATCAACTCATTGGAGGGGAAAGACGACAGAGAAGCACTTGCATGTTCAAGCTCAGTTGCACAGTTGTGTCCAACTCTTTGCAACTCCAGGGACTGTAGCCCGCCAGGCTCCCCTATCCATGGGATTTTCTATGCAAGAATACTGGAGTGGGTTACTACTCCCTTCTCCAGGAGCTCTTCCTAACCTGGGGATCAAATTCGGATCTCCTGCACTGCAGGCAGATTCTTTACCATCTGAGCCATCAGGGAAGCAAGCAAGTAGGTGACATGGAGATTTCTAAATAAGAGTTGGAAAAAACTGAACCCTGTGGGTAGAAAAACTAGAGAAAGAGGTCAGCCTCCTGGCGGAAGGAGCCCTGTGCATTGAGGAGAGGACAGGCTGAATTTCAGGCTCACAACACCTTAGCCTAGCACTTTTATGCCCTGCTGCCATTCCTAACAGAAGCTTAGCTGCCCTGCCTGTCCTTGTTGCTGCTCTGTGGACACAAGGGGGCAGCCAACTACATAAATTGAATCATCCCTTGGACCCGCATGGGAGGATCTGCTGTGCCCAGGAGATGTGGGACAGCCTTCTAACAGTTCAGGTAGAATCTGTTAGCTCCCAAGGGCTCCCAGCCTCAGCTGATCTAGGCAATTCATTGCATATTGATCTTTTGAGACCTTGAAGAATTGGGTTGCCGGTTCATTCTGCTCTGACTGCAGCCCCTGTTGCTTCAGGAAGCAAAACTAACCTGGTTTCCTACAGACTTGATTATACCTTAGCAGGTGGAGCCATAGAATGTTTCTTAAAGCAGTTTGGAAATCTGGAAAATTCTAGCATAGGCCACATCATTCCAACAAAATTCCAATATATTCCTGTTTGCAAAAACATGGTCCCACTGTATGGGCTTTCTGCCAACAAGGAAACAAGAAATATGATTTATGCAGCATTCCCTCAGGACTCTTAAAGCCAGTGTTTCCAGTCATAACTGTGTCTGCCACCTCAGAGATTAACCCTTGTTAACCCACCCTTGCTGGAGTAGCAGCACCAATGGTGGTGAGGGGGCAGGTCAACTAGATTGTGAGAAGAGTGCCACAATCCCCTTGATTGACACTGAAGCACAAGGCACCACAGTAATGCTCTTGAGTGGGTAATAGGTGGTTTCTGGTATCCCCAGCCTGAGGGAGCAGGTCAACCCAGTCTAAAGGGATGGGCAGAAGGTGAGTGTGTGAGGCTGTGGGGAAACTAACAGAATTTGAAGAGAGCTTGTTGAGATCCAGATTTAAGAACTCTTGAAAATGGGGCATAGGAACAGACAGAGACTGAGGGGGAGTATCAGGAGTCAGCATGCTGAGTCAGTTAGGTTCCAGAGAACCAAGATGCTTGTAAATAAGACTGCTGAAGTGGAGCTGAAAGAGCAAATAAGAACATGGGCACCCAATGTTGCTGGGCTATTACACACCTGGATTCCTCTGGACAGACTGAGCATAGTTAATGGGGCCAGGATGGGAAAAATAGAAATGATGCACCCTGTACTTCTCCTCCAGGCTGTAACAGGACTCTCTGTCCTGTGTAGAGGGGGTAACGGACCTGCTCTGCCTTGGGGCTCTGCATGTCCTCCTCTCGGGATGAATGCGTTTCAGTTGGTAACCTGGCACTCTGAATTGTTCTTAAGAACATGTGTCATGGGCTTCAAACCATTAACCCACAAAGGTTTTCTAGAAGCCACATATGGCTGTGCAGCCTCTGAGGAGGCAGAATTTTCCGATAGAGGGCAGCATCCGCTGGTCATATTTCTCCATCCTGGAAAGTCTAGCGACAGCTTTAGAGAAATTAAGGGCGTGGAGGTTGTGGTCTGGAAAATGGGAAGGAGGGTGGATTTCCTCTTGTGTCATCTCCTCGTACAGCATCATGGTATATCTGGGGACTCAGTTATGCTTATTGAATATTTCTTCTCTCTACTGAGTATGTGCAAAGCCATAGAGGGACCCAAAAGATTGAAGGGGACTTAGGTTTTCTTTCCAAAGAAGCTTGGATAAAGAGTGATCCACTTCTGCAGGAAAAATAGCTACCAGCGTTGCTTGCGGTGTGGGTTTGTTTCCTGCAGCTTGTGAAAATACTGATTTTATCTAGTTTTACTCTCCCCCAAAACGATCTATCTCAATATGAACTCATCTTCCTTCCCCTTTCCAAGGAGGCCCTTCTCAAGTTCCCGTATCAGTAGCTGTCTCACTTCCCTATAAAAGTTCCCATCCAGTCGTGGTCACATTTCACTTTGGTGAAAGGAATAAGGAAGACTGGGTAAACTGGCTCAAACTTTAATTACCTTCCTCGTAGGGGCTCAAAGCTGACTGAATCCCCCTCTCCTCAAGGTCAGTCAGCAGCATAACAGGAGACTTGTCTGTCTATAACTGCTGGGAACCGTTGGTGAGGGGGTTGCCCAGAACTTGGTTCCCCTTTCTGCTCGAGAACCCAGACTTAGTCACTCGCTGATAACACAATGAGTAAGAAGCAGATGTGGTTTTGAACAGAGGTCTTTTAACTGAAAATCTAGTGCTTGTTCTATGACATTGGAGGGCCTTATGAACAATAGGCACTGAATTAATGTTCATCGAGAGGCAGTATATTTAACACAGTGTTTAAAAGCCTAGCTTCTGACAGCTGTTTTTTTTTTTTTTAATGTGTGGTAAAATATGCCTTGAAATTAAAAGATACTTGCTCCTTAGAAGAAAAGCTATGACAAACCTGGAAGCAAACCTATGACAAAGTTAAAAAGCAGAGACATTACTTTGCTGACAAAGGTCCATCTAGTCAAAGCTATGGTTTTTCCAGTAGTCATGTATGGATGAGAGATAAAGAAGGCTGAGTGCTGAAGAACTGATGCTTTTGAACTGTGGTGTTGAGGAAGACTCTTGAGAGTGTCTTGGACTGCACGGAGATCAAACCAGTCCATCCTAAAGGAAATAAATCCTGAATATTCATTGGAAGGACCGATGCTGAAGCTGAAACTCCAATCCTTTGGTCACCTGATGTAAAGAACTGACTCATTGGAAAAGACCCTGATGCTGGGAAAGATTGAAGGTGGGAGGAGAAGGGGATGACAGAGGATAAGATGGTTAGATGGCATCACCGACTTAATGGACATGAGTTTGAGAAACCGCCGGGAGTTGGTGATGGACAGGGAAGCCTAGCATGCTGCAGTCCATGGGGTCGCAAAGAGTCAGATACAACTGAGCAACTGAAAAAAAAAATGCACATAAAATAAAATTTACCATTTTTACCATTTGTAAGTGTAGAATTCAGTATGTTAAACATAGTCACAATGCTGCGTAACCATCACTACTATCCCTTTTCATAACTTTCTCATCACCCCAACAGAAACTCTTTACTGACAATTGGTTTTGAATTTAGGTTCTGCCACTTGGTAGCTGTGTAAACTTGCACGAATTTCTTACGGGACCTCAATTTCCTCATTAATAAGATGAAGATAATAATATGTCTTCATAGCACTATGTGTGTGAACACGAATATACATTGTGATATTAATAAATATGAATTAGTAATATAAGTGGACTGGCTAATTGATTCATATTTATTTCATATGCATTCATGTTTATTACTCTGTGTCAAGCACTGTGCTGGAGCGACAAAGTGGCAAGGCTAAGTCTTAAACTCAGGTTGGTTTGACTTCAGGGCTTGTATCTATAGTGCTTGTACTGTGAGGATTAAAAGAGATAAGGAAGGTTCAGTACTGGCCATGTAGCATTTCCTCCACAAATGCTAGCTATTTTATTGCTATCAGTACTATTACCAAATTTAAAATCTTCCCTGGTGGCTTAGAGGTTAAACCATCTGCCTCCAATGTGGGAGATCCAGGTTTGATCCCTGGGTCGGGAAGATCCCCTGGAGAAGGAAATGGTAACCCACTCCAGTATTCCTGCCTGGAGAAGGAAATGGTAACCCACTCCAGTATTCCTGCCTGGAGAATCCCATGGACGGAGAAGCCTGGTAGGCTACAGTCCACAGGGTCGCAAAGAGTCGGACACGACTGAGCGACTTCACTTACTTACTTACTTACTTACTATTACCAAATTTAGTTTGAAACTCATGCCTCCTTTGTGTCTAGGGTGATAGTAGGCTACTCTCTTTTACTGCACAGGGAATGTCCCAAACTTAGCATTCTTTACATATAAGTAGAAGAGAGAGGCAGGGAGCTTCTTTGAGGTGTGTGTATAACTAACCGCAAATGCCTGCCGCCTAGGAACTGCCACCATGGAGGAGGCCCACTTCCCCCTCTATTTGTCCCTCATGGCAGTCCCGGGGCCTAGAGCCTGGCCCCAGCAGTGACCAAGACCATCTTTCAACAGGCGAAGAAGAAGAATGAAAAACCACGTGGGTTTATTTATCAACCCCTGCCTCCTAGAGCTGCTCACCTCTCCCCTCACCTCCCAACCCCTCCCAGTAGTGGATGGCAGTGTCAAGGGGCAGAAAGGGAGGAAAAAGAACCCTATCCTACTCTGCCAGTGCTGCTACCACTGAAGTTTCCCCCTTTACCTTCTGGCTGTTGCAGTGCCAGTCCTATGGGCTGGACAAGGCTTAAGGAGAGGACAAAGGGGAAGGGAGGCAGATTGGGAGAAAGTGGGGCACCTCTGGCCTCAGTGTCCTACTTCTTGCTCATGTCCCAGCCCTCACCCAGGTTTTTAATTCTTCTTTATGGATTTGGAGGGGATGACAATGGGGGCTCTACCACTGTGTGAAATGTGCCTTTTGTTTATAGGAAAATGCACGCAAGTTATAAACAGCAGATTTCAACATGAACACTGTGTTTATAAATTGCATATGGCCTCAATTAATAGCAGGAAAAGAATGCTTTAACTTGTCAGCCAAAAGCTGAATCTTCCACCAGTTGGGGGCAGCATCCAAACTGAAACAACTGTGAATCCAAGCTCCTTTCCCTGTGTGGTTTTCCTTTTTATCAGTGGGGGAGACAGGGAATTCTCTGGCAACAGGCAATGGAACCCCCTATGTGGAAATTCAGAGTTGAGCTGGGGGGTATCTGCAGAAGGAAAAGGCCAGAATTGGGCCCCTGTACATTAAATTTCCTCTCATTGGATCTTTAGGAGAGGAGAATCTGTCACTCCCAAATATGTCTCTTTGGCATAAGGATTATTTTTAAGAAACAGCAGACATGGGAGAAGCTCTGAAAACCGAGAACTTTCCCTTTGTGAAAGATATTTACAATCATCAGGGAAATCTCTACATATCGATCTCTACAATCATCAGGGAAATTCCCTAGACATTTGTAAATGTGTATCCCTGGTATACTAGGAAGAAGGGGATGGCAAGTCTCTCGAAACCCTTATTGTTGTTGTTCAGTCACTAAGTCATGTCCGACTCTTTGTGACCCCATGAACTGCAGCACGCCAGGCTTCCCTGTCCTTCACCATCTCCCAGAATTTACCTAAACTCACACCCATTGAATCGGTGATGCCATCCAACCATCTCATCCTCTGTCGTCCCTTTCTCCTCCTGCCTTCAATCTTGCCCAGCATCAGGGTCTTTTCAAATGAGTCAGCTCTTTGCATCAGGTGGACAAAATATTGGAGCTTCAGCTTTAGCATCAGTCCTTCCAATGAATATTCAGGATTGATTTCCTTTAGGATGGACTGGTTGGATCTCCTTACAGTCCAAGGGACTCTCAAGAATCTTCTCCAACACCACAGTTCAAAAGCATCAATTCTTCGGCACTTAGCCTTCTTCATGGTCCAACTCTCACATCCATACATGACCACTGGAAAAACCATAGCTTTGACTATATGGACCTTTGTTGGCAAAATAATGTCTCTGTTTTTGTGCTGTCTAGGTTTGTCATAGCTTTTTTCCTAAGGAGCAAGTGTCTTTTAATTTCATGGCTGAGGTCACCATCTGCAGTGATTTGGGAGCCCTTAAAAATAAAGTCTCTGTTTCCACTGTTTCCCCATCTATTTGCCATGAAGTGATGGGACCAGATGCCATGATCTTAGTTTTCTGAATGTTGAGTTTTAAGCCAGCTTCTATCGTTGTATAGAAGGCAACAACTCAGATTTGCATAACAGCCTTACACTTGTTTACTGCATTGTGCTTTTCCTGGTAACTGCCCATAATCAACTCCGTATTTCTAATATCTTCTTTGATCTTTTCCTGAAGATGGGATGTAAGGCGATGGTTTCTCCCACTTCTGAGAGTTACTCAGTTTTCCTGAGTCTCCTCTGTATACATGTTCCAAAACTTTTGTTTTTCTCCTATTAGTCTGCTGCTGCTGCTAAGTCGCTTCAGTCGTGTCTGACTCTGTGTGACCCCAGAGACGGCAGCCCACCAGGCTCCCCCGTCCCTGGGATTCTCCAGGAAAGAACATTGGAGTGGGTTGCCATTTCCTTCTCCAATGCATGAAAGTGAAAAGTGAAAGTGAAGTTGCTCAGTCGTGTCCAACCCTCAGCAACCCCATGGACTGCAGCCTATCAGGCTCCTCAGTCCATGGGATTTTCCAGGCAAGAGAAATGGAGTGGGGTGCCATTGCCTTCTCCACCTACTAGTCTATCTTATGCCAATTTAATTATTAGGCCGGCCAAAGAACCTAGAAGAGGAGAAGGAAAAATTTTCCTCTGCTACAGTTGGCATAGCTGGCAGGATATTTCACTGGAAGAACTCTACCCACTCCAAAGCTGACAAAATGTTTGCAGAAGATAGGATTCCCCACCACATCAGTCTCCCAGATCTCTGCATGCAGAGTCTAATGGAAGTGAGAGTGATAAGAATCCTTTCGCCTCCCTCAAATTTAGGTAAGAGAAAAATACTTGTAGAACTAGTTTCTTAGACACAGTGACTCTGGTAAAAATTTGGTAAATGAAGGAGTCTTGGTTTTTATTGATCTTTTTCCTCTCAGAGGAGATTACTGTTTTTCTTTGTCTCGCTCTCTCTCTGTTGTACCATTTGTCTAGTTCTATGTCTTGAGGATTTGGCTTTATGACCAGTAAGAATATTGTTTCTGGTCTCTGCCAACCAGGGGATGCATGTACCACTGTGTATTTGGCAGGCACCCCAATAAGCTGTAGTTCTGATAAGCCCTGTTCCTTGTCCAAATGTGCTAGCTCTCAGGGGAATTTGTTATATGGGATCCCTGTCCATAAGAGGACTTTGTCTTCTCAATCTTTGTCTCTTTAGTTCTGGAGAAGTCCCAGTCCAGAAGCAGCTGGCTGGTGTCATAGACTAGTGGGTCGATGACTGGAGGTGTCTCATGTTCTCATGGGAAACCAGAGACGCTGTTTTGTACTACATCATTCTTACTGCCTGTGATAATGCAACGTCTTTGCTTTCAGTTATTGCCTTCTTGTTTGTGTCATTTTTTGTCCTAAGAACTTGTCTTGGCAGCCATCAGGTGGGAGCTCCTAGATTTGACCAGACAGAAACATGAGTTGCATCCCATTTGCAGCTAGATAAGTCTTTCTTTCTTTAGGTTTTCTTTGGGAGCGGAGACAAAAACACCTTTGTCTTATGAGTCTTACATATACTAATTAAAATATTAGGCATATTAATAAGAGAATGGGGAGAGACTAAGGAGAGGGTCAGAGGACTCTTGCCAGTGGGTAATCTTTCAGTTCAGTTCAGTTGCTCTGTCATGTCCAACTCTTTGAGACCCCATGGACAGCAGCACGCCAGGTCTCCCTGTCCAGCACCACCTCCTGGAGTTTGCTCAAACTCATGTCCACTGAGTCAGTGATGACATCCAACCATCTCACCCGCTCTCGTCCTTCTCCTCCTGCCTTCAATCTTTCCCAGCATCAGGGTCTTTTCAAATGAGTCCGTTCTTTGCATCAGGTGGCCAAAGGATTGGAGTTTCAGCTTCAGCATCAGTCCTTCCAATGAATATTCAGGACTGATTTCCTTTAGGATGGACTGGTTGGATCTCCTTGCAGTCCAAGGGACTCTCAAGAGTCTTCTCCAATACCACAGATCAAAAGCATCAATTCTTCGGTGCTCAATTTTTCAGGGAATCTTTAGATGGTTATTTAAAAATGGGATGAATGAGACAGACATTGATGAGGTTGGAACAAAGGTTTTAATACAGCACTATCAGTACCAAAGAGATCTTATGTTTGTCCTGCAATGTTAAAGGGCTGCAAACAAGTCTACTTTATTTATCTTTATTTGGAAAAATTTTAAAAGCCAGGAAGGGAATTTAGCAAAAAGCACCCGAAATGAGTGATAAGGTTTTGTTTTCTCTTATAACTCCTCCTACATTCCAGGACTCTGTAATCAGGCTGTCAAATTCAGGCCCTTATTATGCAATGCCCTTTGCGCATTTGTCCTGGACCTCCACCCAAAGAATTCAAGTCCTCTGGAGAGCAGCAGATTTTTTACGGGTGGGTCGGCTCTTAGATATGCAGACTGCAACCAATTCTTTGAGGAATTGGAAGCAAAGGCTCTTAGATATGCAGAGTGCAACCAATTCTTCGAGGAATTGGAAGCAAATGTCTTTGTCTTGCAAATCTCTGCAAGGCTAGAGGTAAAGCCCTAAAGACAATTAAAACCAAGCCCCAAACCTCCCCTATTCATCTCAGAATGCTTTTAGGTACTGGGATATTGGAAACAAAATTGTCTTACACTTAATTTAAAAAAAAAAAAAAAAAAAAAAACTATCCCAAATAGTAGTTATCCTAGATCTCCAATAACAGGCAAATACATCCCAAGACTTCATCTTGAAGAAAACTTAGAGACTTTCTCTGTGCCTTTGTGATGTAGATTTCCTACCTATCCATTTTTTCTAAGACTTATGAGCCATTCTGTGACCTGCAATCTTTAGAGAGATTCAGTTCATTTTAGTCGCTCAGTCATGTCCGACTCTTTGCAACCCCATGAATTGCAGCACGCCAGGCCTCCCTGTCCATCACCATCTCCCGGAGTTCACTCAAACTCACATCCATCGAGTCCGTGATGCCATCCAGCCATCTCATCCTCTGTTGTCCCTTTCTCCTCCTGCCCCCAATCCCTCCCAGCATCAGAGTCTTTTCCAATGAGTCAACTCTTCGCATGAGGTGGCCAAAGGACTGGAGTTTCAGCTTCAGCATCATTCCTTCCAAAGAAATCCCAGGGTTGATCTCCTTCAGAATGGACTGGTTGGATCGCCTTGCCGTCCAAGGGACTCTCAAGAGTCTTCTCCAACATCACAGTTCAAAAGCATCAATTCTTCGGCGCTCAGCCTTCTTCACAGTCCAACTCTCACATCCATAGGGATGACTCCTATCAAAAGAAAGAAAAAGTTCTGGGAAAATGGGCAACTGAAAAATCTTAAGTGCTTGTCTGTACATTTGTGTGTATCTATATATTGACTCTGTAGGTTTTTTATGTTTTTTTCTACCTCTGAATGGTGTTACCAAAATTAATTTGTAAGAGAACTCTAGTTAGCTTGATGGGGCAAATTCTTGTAATGATCAGGTATTCTGAAACTCCCAGAAATATAAAAATTATCCTTATCCCTTTCCATGTTCATGTGATCTAGGATACTTTGGTAAATAAAAGCTAGTTTAATTTTGTTGGTTTAATTAAAATATATATGTCTTTAGAATTACCAACACAGAATGTAATGCAGACATGCAACTTTTATTCCAACTGTGTTTATTCATCAAATAAGTTCATATTATCTATACAAACTTCGTCAGCAAGAGAATTAGTTTGAGATGACTGCTGACTTTGTCTAATATCTCGTTAAGTTTTCGTGAGTAGTCTAAACATAATTGCTGGGAGCAAATTATTTATTTAGTTGTAACCGGGATAAGAGCTTTTAGGCATATATAACATAAAAATTATGTTTTATAGTGTGTACTTAAAAATGAGCTTTAAAATCAGTAGTGTAATTATATAAAGCTAAATCTTAATTTTCTTTCATCTACTTACTAAAAAGATAACATTTTTCTGTACTATTGGTCAGCTCTTGATAATAAAATATTATGGAAGGTTTTTTTCTTTTCCTTTTAAGTAATATCTGCCTAAAAAGCAAATATTTTGTGTTTTATGAAAATAATTTCCTGTGCTTTATGAAGTCTTTGATTGATTTTGCTCACCACTATGTAACCTTATTTATTTGTCTTTGAAATCTTTTATTGTCACTTTGGTTAAATAGATAACTGAGTGTTGTTTCATAGGACTTTCCTTGTAGCTCAGCCGGTAAAGACTGCCTGAAATGCAAGAGACCTGGGTTCGATCTCTGGGTCAGGATGATCCCCTGGAGAAGGAAATGGCAACCCACTCCAGTATTCTTGCCTGGAGAATCCCATGGACAGAGGGGCCTGGCAGGCTACAGTCCATAGGGTCACGAGTCATATATGACTTAGTGACTAAACCACCACCACCATTATTTCATAATCTATGATCCCATTTAGTCAACTGTCCAAACTTTTTGATATCTTTGTCAAACTTCCTAAAATCAAATTCTAAACGAAGTGCCTTTGACCTTTCAGTTCAGTTCAGTCGCTCAGTTGTGTCCGACTCTTTGTGACCCCATGAATCGCAGCACACCAGGCCTCCCTGTCCATCACCATCTCCCGGAGTTCACTCAACTCACGTCCATTGAGTCAGTGATGCCATCCAGCCATCTCATCCTCTGTCGTCCCTTTCTCCTCCTGCCCCCAATCCCTCCCACCATCAGAGTCTTTTCCAATGAGTCAACTCTTTGAATGAGATGGCCAAAGTACTGGAGCTTCAGCTTTAGCATCATTCTTTCCAAAGACATCCCAGGGCTGATCTCCTTCAGAATGGACTGGTTGGATCGCCTTGCAGTCCAAGGGACTCTCAAGAGTCTTCTCCAACACCACAGTTCAAAAGCATCAATTCTTCGGCGCTCAGCCTTCTTCACAGTCCAACTCTCACATCCATACATGACCACAGGAAAAACCATAGCCTTGACTAGATGGACCTTAGTCGGCAAAGTAATATCTCTGCTTTTGAATACGCTATCTAGGTTGGTCATAACTTTTCTTCCAAGAAGTAAGTGTCTTTTAATTTCATGGCTGCAATCACCACCTGCAGTGATTTTGGAGCACAAAAAAATAAAGTCTGACACTGTTTCCACTGTTTCCCCATCTATTTCCCATGAAGTGATAGGACTGGATGCCATGATCTTCGTTTTCTGAATGTTGAGCTTTAAGCCAACTTTTTCACTCTCCTCTTTCACTTTCATCAAGAGGCTTTTTAGTTCCTCTTCACTTTCTGCCTTTGACCTTTGCTGCTAAGTCTGCTAAGTCACTTTAGTCATGGCCAACTCTGTGCGACGCCATGGACTGCAGCCACCCAGGTTCCTCCATCCATGGGATTTTCCAGGCAAGAGTACTGGAGTGGGTTGCCATTGCCTTCTCCTGTAACTGCATAGTGACACAGCAATTCAACTTACTGTTATGTGGGAAAAACACCATTTAATGAGACATGAAGACAAAGCACAAACCAGACTAAGGGCACACGCGCTGTGGACCACAGCATGGCTATGACCAGAGCAAGTGGGGGGACAGGGGAGGGGAGATGGATGGGTAAACTGAAGCCTCTGGGGCGGGGGGGCGGGGTCTGGATTGACAACGACTAAGCAGACAACAGGATGAGACAGGAAATCAAAACCAACGATGAAAGCAGACACACCATCAGAGAACTCCAACAACAAGGAAAACATACAGAACTGTTCTTTAACAAATATTCGGAAAACAAGCATGAAACCACAGAGAAATTGTCAAAGAATTTTAAATATCTACTAATTAGCCAATGATGCAAATTATAAAAACAGTGTCTCAAAAGACCATCAAATAGACTAGTTACCGCTTCACAGGCCGCTAAAATGATTCACGGTTAATTCAATTATAAGCTGACAAACAATGCTGCTAACATGAAATGGGTGGTAACAGAAAAAAGTGATAATACAAGTCCAGTTACAAAGCAGAGTGTTGTACACGCGATTTCATGGGGTAAATAGCAATGCACTCACAAAACCCGACTTTTAGCTAACCATGAATTTTTCAGGGGGCCCCTTAAATGTCTGAAAGAGAGATATTTAAATAATTAAGCTTAGTTGCCATGTTAAATTGCATGGGAAGCACAGTCACATAAGAGATGCTAAATGTTCCTTTATTATATTTGTGTCAGTATATGTTATTGGCTCAGGCTTCCCTAGTGGCTCAGACAATAAAGAATCTGCCTGCAATGTGGAAGACCCGGATTTGATCCCTAGGTTGGGAAGATCCACTGAAGAAGGAAATGGCAACCCACTCCAGTATTCTTGCCTGGAAAATTCCATGAGCAGAGGAGCTTGGCAGGCTATAGTCCATGGCATCACAGAGTGTTGGACATGACTGAGTGACCAACACTTTACTATGTTATTGCCTTGGTGGTAAAGAATCCTCCTGCCAATACAAGAAATGCAGGTTCAGTCCCTGGGTTGGGAAGATATCCTGGATAAGGAAATGGCAACACACTGCAGTATTCTTGCCTGGAAAATCCCATGGATGGAGGAACCTAGCGGGTTTGGTTGCATGCCTAGCATGAGATTGCAAAGAGTAGGACATGACTGAGCAACTAAGTACAGATATATGTTATTAATAGAAATGTTCTGGAAATTGTATGAAATTCCTAAAATTTAATTTTAATATGTCCTGGTATATACAATGTTACCGTTCGTAATTCTAGTTATCATCTTAATTATATATTATGGAAATAACCAAATTTTCTTTTCAATTGCTTTGTAACAAAGTCTAATCAGATCTTTAACCACTGTCATTTTTAAGTCTTTTGGCATTTATGGTTATTGTTTTACTCTGATGCTTTTATAAAAGTGCTCCATCTTGAACAAGACTCGTAGAAAAAATTCTGAACACAGATTTCTGATAAATGTTCCAAGAATTTACATAACTATAATGGAGAAATTGATGGCTTCATAAAACTTAAAGAACTATAATGGAGAAATTGATGGCTTCATAAAACTTCTAACAAAAGATCAAGATCAACAAGAATTGATTATGTGGACTGAATAAACTGAGGAGGATGAGGATAATTTTTAATGACTTTTTGTTTGAAATATTGGTGGTTCTTTAAGCTGTTGTTTTCCAGATATAAGGAAACCTTTCCTCTTAAGATAACTATGTGTGTGTGTGTGTGTGTGTGCACGCTTAGTTATGTCCAACACTTTGTGATCCCATGGACTGTAACCTTCCTGGCTCCTCTGTCCATGGAATTCTCCAGGAAAGAATACTGGAGTGGTTGCCATTTCCTACTCCAGGGGAACTTCCTGACCCAGGGATTGAACCTGCATCTCCTATGTCTCCTGCATTGCCTGCAGATTCTTTACTCACTGAGCCATCAGGGAAGCTTAAGATAACTATGATTTACAGCAATTTGGTAAATGATACCTCTGTAAGCAGAATTAAAACATTTATCTTTTTCTCCTTACCTGATCCATCCAGAATTCAGGAACTCATAGTGACTATTCTTATTTTCATGGACTATATTTATTTGTGTAAATTCAATAGGGCTTCCCTGATATCTCAGTTAGTAAAGAATCCTCCTGCAATGCAGGAGGTCCTGGTTCAAATCCTGGGTCCAGAAGATCCTCTAGAGAAGGGATAGGCTACCCAGTCCAGTATTCTTGGGCTTCCCTTGTAGCTCAGCTGGTAAAGAATCCACCTGCAATGCAGGAGACCTGGGTTCAATCCCTGGGTTAGGAAGATCCCCTGGAGAAGGGAAAGGCTGAACTCACTCCAGTATTCTGGTCTGGAGAATCTCATGGAATCTATAGTCCATGGGGTTGCAAAACTAGGACATGACTGTGACTTTCACTTTCAAATTCAATAGGCAGGAATCTGCCAGGAAGCAACCTTCTTTACTCATATGGTTAGACTATTGGGAACCCTGTAAGCAAGGTACCAGACCAATATCTCCAAGGGGCTTTATTAGCTTCATAAAGTCAATTTTTGTTTCCTTACGCTGTCTGGTCATATCTGAATCTATGTCTGTCTGTCTCAAATATGATTTTAAAGTCAAGCTTTGGTAATATAACCAGCTTCCAACTGTGTCCTGTTACAAGGAGATTAATTCTTATTGCTCTGGTTGGTCTAAGAATTAAACTGACATGGGGACTTCTCTGGTGGTACAGTGGTTAAGAGTCTACCTTGCAATGCAGGAGACTCAGGTTTGATCCCTGGTTGGGGAATTAAGATTCCTCATGCTGCAGGGCAGCTAAGCCTGAGCACCACAAATACTGAGCCCTTGCACTCTGGAGTCTACATGCTACAACTGGAGAGAGAAGCCCATGTGTCACAACTAAGACATGATGCAGCCAAAAATAAATAAATATTTTTTAAAAAAGAATTAAATTGGCATGAGACAGACTAACACAAGAAAATCAAACCAAAGTTGAGTAACATGTACAAAAAGGGAGAGACCCAGGAAAACTGAGAAATACATGAAAATGGCTGAAACTCTCACCTTAAATATGCTCTTCAGTTAAAAACAGAAGAGGATGTTGAGGGTAGGGGTTGGGGACTTCAAAGGGGAAGAAGGAATTTGACATGGAGATGGAAAAACAAATATTTGGTAAAAAAAAAAAAAAATGTTTGCTTGACCATGCAAAGACAATGGGACACAAAGTGGATCCTAATCTCTAGGACCACCATCTCTAGCCCATATTCTTTGCAGATATCTCTGGTGATAGCTCTATTCCAAGAACATGACTTTTACTTAAAGTTTTTAGGCAGCTAAGGGAGAGGTAAAAAGAAAGACGTCCTGAGTCTTCTGTTTCTTAAAAATAATCTGCCTAAATTATCCTCATGCCAAAGAGAAATATTTTGAGATGGCAAATTTTGCTCCCTACAGATACTTTGAGACTAATGCTAGAAATCTTGACTAGCAACTCTTAGGATTCAAGGACTAGGTTCATGATTTTCTCCAACCATTAATTTTGGTTTTCTTTTGTTTTCACAGAAATGCCTTATTAAATACATGATTTCTTGTACAATATAGGGCTAACTTTAGGAGCTCAGCTACAACAGCCACTTTCTGAAATGACACAACTGTTTAGTTGAATTGACCTGAAACAGGAGAGAAGGGAGCAGGGCACAACCTTTAAAAGAATGACATAACTGTTGGGTTCACAACATAAATGGTTAGAATTAAGTAGATCCAAGATGGTGGAAGATTCAACTTCTGGTGGACCTTGAACCTCATTATATGTTCATTGTAATATATTAGCATGTAAATGACACACCCACCAGTGCCATGACAGTTCTGAGACTAACCATGAAAGGCCAAAAAATGGGCAGTGGCCCAATTCCTGGAAATCCCTCCCTCCTCCCCCAAATAGTTGGAATAACCCTCCATGCATTAGCCTGTGAAATGATCCAGAGCGTAAAAAACAACATCCCCAAATTTCAGGGTATTTTGCCTTCTGAGATCAGCTCACACTGTCTGTGGAGTGTGTTTGTCTATAAATAAATCTGCTTCTTACCTATCACTATGTCTCTCACTGAATTCTTTCTGCCATGTGACATAAAGAACCTGAACATTGTTAATTCTTAAGCTAGGTGTATGATCCCAATTAAAAGACTGTGGATTCAGCTGATTCTGTCTGACAGCTCCAGGCTGTTATCCCCCTCCCTCTTTTGAGGTCTACACATCAGGGAAGTGATCCTAGAAGAAACGGAAACTCTAGCAGTTCGAATGTCTAGAGTCACCTATGTGATTCATTTGTGGAAGAAGAGGGAATAATGATCACAGAATGTAAACACTGAGAAACTGAGGTAAAGAACCACAGAGTGACTTCTTAGCAAACCACGTGTGGAATCTTCATTCCTGAACAGAGATCAAGCCTTGAGCCTTTGGAGTGGGAGCACTGACTCCAAGACTCTAAACTACCAGAGAACTAGCCCTAGAGAGTATCAAATAGTGAGAACTCACAGAAAGGAAACCACTTAAACACAAGACCCAGCATCACCCAACCATCAGTAGCACCCTGTGCAGGACACTTCATCTAAAAGAAACAAAACAAAAATACAAACCAAATCATCAGCAGACAGAATCACCACCTCACTCAGCCTTGCCCATCAGAGGAACAATAAACGAACAAAAACTCAGCACAAATATCATTCTATATGAAGCTTACACAAATCACTGGACCAACCTGAGGAGGGCAGAAGCCAAAAGGAAGAAAGAATTCAACCTTGAGGCCTGGGGAAAGGAGACCTCAAACACAATAAATTTTAAAAAAATGAACAGGCAGAGAAATACTACACAAATGAAGGAACAAACTAGAAACACAGAAGTCCAAATAAATGATGAGGAAATAGGCAAACTATCTGAAAAATAATTCATAATAATGACAGTAAAGATGATCAAAACTCTTGAAAACAAAATGGAGAAAATGCAAGAATCAATTAACAAAGACCTAGAAGAATTAAAGAACAAACATACAGGGGCAAACAACACAATTACTGAACTTAAAAATACTCTAGAAGGAATCAATAGCAGAATATCTGAAGCAGAAGAATAAATCAGTGAGCTGGAAGATAAAATGGTGGAAATAACTTCTGAAGAGCAGAATAAAATAAAAAGAATGAAAAGAACTGAGGACAGTCTCAGAGACCTCTGGGACAATATCAAATGCACCAACATTTGAATTATAGGGGTCCCCGAAGAAGAAGAGAAAAAGAAAAGGTATGAGAAAATTTTTGAAGAGATTATAGTTGAAAATTTCCCCAACATGGAAAAGGAAATAGTCAATCAAGTCCAAGAGGCAAAAAGAGTCCCATACAGGATAAAACCAAGGAGAAACACACCAAGACAGGTACTAATCAAACTAACAAAGACCAAAACAAGGAAAGAATATTAAAAGCAGCAAGGGAGAAGCAACAAGTAACATACAAGGAAACCCCATACACTTAACAGGATAAACCCAAGAACACACCAAGACACATACTAACCAAACTAAAAAGACTAAATACAAAGAAAAAATACTAAAAGCAGTAAGGGAGAAGCAATAAGTAACATACAAGGGAAACCCTATATGCTCAACAGCTGATCTTTCAGCAGAAGCTCTACAGGCCAGAAGGGAATGGCAGGATATATTTAAAATACTGAAAGGGAAAAATCTACAACGAAGATTACTGTACCTGGCAGGGATTCCATTCAAAATTAGTGGAGAAATAAAAAGCTTTTCAGACAAGCAAAAGTTAAGAGAATTCAGTACCACCAAACCAGCTTTACAACAAATGTTAAAGCGACTTACATAGTCAAGAAATACAAGAGAAGAAAAAAGATCTACAAAATCTACCCCAAACAATTTAGAAAATGGCAATAGGAATGTATATATCAATAATTACCTTAAATGTAAATGGATTAAATGCTCCAACCAAAAGATAGAGACTGGCTGAATGGATACAAAAACATGACCAATATATATATGCTGTCTACAAGAAACTCACTTCAGACCTAAAGACACATATGGACTGAAAATGAGAGGATGGAAAAATACATTCCATGCAAATGGGAAGCAAAAGAAAGCCAGAGTAGCAAACCTCAAATCAGACAAAATAGACCTTAAAATAAAGAAGATTACAAGAGATAAGGAAGGACACTACAAAATGATCAAGGGATCAATCCAAGAGGAAGACAAAACAATTGTAAATATCTATGCAACCAACATAGAAGCACCTTAATACATAAGACAAACACTAGCAGACGTAAAAGGAGAAATTAACAGTAACAGAATAATAGTAGGAGACTTTAACACCCCACTTACACCAATGGACAGATCATCAAAACAGAAAATTAATAAGGAAACACAAGTCTTAAGTGATACATTAGATGAGATGGATCTCACTGATATCTTCAGGATATTCCATCCAAATGCAGAAGAATACATCTTCTTCTCAAGTGCACATGGAACATTCTCCAGGATACAGCACATCTTGGGTCACAAAACAAACCTCAGTAAATCTAAGAAAATTGAAATTGTATCAAGCATCTTCTCTGACCACATCACTATGAGACTAGATATCAATTACAAGAAAAAACTGTAAGAAACACAAACATATGGAGATTAAACAACACATTTCTAAAATAACCAACAGGTTACTGAAGAAATGAAAAGGGAAAGAAAAAAATTTCCAGAAACAAATGACAATGAAAACACAACAACTCAAACCTATGGGAAGCAGCAAAAGCAGTTCTAAGAGGGAAATTTATAGCAATAAAATCCTACCTCAAGAAACAAGGAAAATATCAAACAGACAACGTAACTTTACACCTAAAACAGCTGAAAAAAGAACAAAAATCCCCCAAAATTAGTAGAAGGAAGAAATCATAAAGATCTGAGCAGAAATAAATGAAAAATAAATAAAAGAAACAATAGTAAAGATTAATAAAACTAAAAGCTGGTTCATTGAGAAGGTAAACAAAATGGACAAGCCTTTAGCCAGACTCAAGAAAAAAAGAAGGGTCAAATCAACAAAATTACGAATTGAAAAGGAGAGGTTACAACAGACAATGCAGAAATACAAAGGATTATAGGAGACTATGATGAACAACTATATGGCAATAAAATGGATAACCTGGGAGAAATGGACAGATTTTTCAAAAAGTTCAGTCTTCCAAGACTGAATCAGGAAGAAATAGAAATTATGAACAACCCTATTACCAGCACTGAAATTGAAGCTGTGATAAAAAAAATCTGACAAAAAACAAAAGCTCAGCACCAGATGGCTTCACAGAATTCTATCAAACATTTAGAGAAGAGCTAATGCCTATCCTTCTAAACATCTTTCAAAAAATTGCAGAGGAAGGAACACTTCCCAACTCATTCTATGAGGCCACCATCACCCTGATACTAAAACCAGACAAAGACAACACAGAAAAAGAAAACTACAGGCTGATATCACTGATGAACATAGATGCAAAAATGCTCAACAAAATTTTAGCAAACAGAATTCAGCTACACATCAAAAAACTCATACACCATGATCAAGTTGGGTTTATTCCAGGTCTGCAAAGATTCTTCAATATATGCAAATCAATCAATGTGATACACTGTATTAACAAATTGAAAGATAAAAATCATATGATCATCTCAATAGATGCAGAAAAAGCCTTTGACAAAATTCAGCTCCCATTTATGATTTAAATTCTTCACAAAATGGGCATAGAAGGAACCTAACTCAACATAGTAAAGGCCGTATATGATAAACCTACAGCAAACATTATTCTCAATGGTGAAAAACTGAAAGCATTCCTCCTAAGATCAGGAACAAGACAAGGGTGTCCACTTTCACCACTATTATTCAACATAGTTTTGGAAGTCCTAGCTACAGCAATCAGAGAAAAAAAAGAAATAAAAGAAATCCAGATCAGAAAAGAAGAAATAAAGCTCTCACTGTTTGCAGATGACATGATACTGTACATAGAAAACCCTAAGAATAGTATCAGAAAATTACTAGAGCTAATCAGTGAGTTTAGCAAAGTTGCACGATACAAAATCAATACCCAGAATTCACATGCACTTCTATATACTAACAATGAAAAATCAGAGAGAGAAATTAAGTCATCAATCCCATTCACCATTGCAACAAAAATAATCAAATATCTAGGAACAAATTTACCTAAGGAGACAAAAGGACTGTACACAGAAAATTATAAGACACTGATGAAAGAAATCAAAGACAACATAAACAGATGAAGAGATATTACAGATGGAGAGATATTCCATGTTCCTGAGTAAGAATGATCAATACTGTGAAAATGACTATACTACCAAATGCAATCTACAGATTCAATGTGATCCCTATCAAATTACCAATGGCATTTTTGACAGAACTAGAACAAAAACTTTCACAATTCATATGGAAACACAAAAGACTCTGAATAGCCAAAGCAGTCCTGAGAAAGAAGAATGGAGCTGGAGGAATCAACCTTCCTGATGTCAGATTATACTACAAAGCTACAGTCATCAAGACAGTATGGTACTGGCACAAAAACAGAAATATAGACCAATGGAAAAAGATAGAAAGTTCAGAAATAAACCCATGCACCTATGGGTACCTTATTTTTGACAAAGTAGGCAAGAATATACAATGGGGCAAATACAGCCTCTTCAGTCAATGGTGCTGGGAAAACTAGACAGCTACATGTAAAAGAATGAAATTAGAAAACTTCCTAACACCATACACCAAGATAAACTCGAAACAGATTAAAGACCTAAGTGTAAGACCAGAAACTATAAAACTCTTAGAGGAAAACATAGGCAGAACACTCGATGACATAAATCAAAGCAAGATCTTCTATGACCCACCTTCTAGAGTAATGGAAATAAAAACAAAAGTAAACAAGTGGGACCTGAGTAAACGTAAAAGCTTTTGTGCAGCAAAGAAAACTATAAGCAAGGTGAAAAGAGAACCCTGAGAATGGGAGAAAATAATAGCAAATGAAACAAATGACAAAGGATTAATTTCCAGAATATACAAGCGGGTCATACAACTCAATGCCAGAAAAACAAACAACCCAATCAAAAAGTGGGAAAAAGGCCTAAACAGACATTTCTCCAAAGAAGACATACAGATGGCTAACAAACACATGAAAAGACGCTCAACATCACTCATTATTAAAGAAATGGAAGTCAAAATTATAATGACATATCACCTCACACTGGTCAGAATGGCCATCATTAAAAAGTCTACAAACAATAAATGATGGCAAGGGTGTGGAGAAAAGGGAATGCTCTTGCACTGTTGATGCGAATGTAAATTGATACAGACACTATGGAAGACGTTATGGAGATTCCTTAAAATACTAGCAATTAAACCACCATTATTTCCGTTCAGTTCAGTCACTCAGTAATGTCTGACTCTTTGCAACCCCATGGACTGAAGCACCCCAGGTCTTCCTGTTCATCACCAACTCCCAGAGTTACTCAAACTCATGTCCATTGATTCGGTGATGCCATCCAAGCATCTCATCCTCTGTCTTCCCCTTCTCCTCCTGCCTTCAATCTTTCCCAGCATCAGGGTCTTTTCAAATGAGTCAGTTCTTCACATCAGGTGGCCAAAGTATTGGAGTTTCAGCTTCAGCATCAGTCCTGCCGATGAATATTCAGGACTGATTTCCTTTAGGATGGACCAACACCACAGTTTAAAAGCATCAATTCTTTGGTGCTCAGCTTTCTATATAGTCCAATTCTCACATCCATACATGACTACTGGAAAAACCATAACTTTGACAAGACAGACCTTTGTTGGCAAAGTAATGTCTCTGCTTTTTAATATGCTGTCTAGGTTGGTCATAGCTTTTCTTCCAAGGAGCAAGTATCTTTTAATTTCATGGCTGCAGTCACCATCTGCAGTGATTTGGGAGCCCAAAAAAATAAAGTCTCTCATTGTTTCCGTTGTTTCCCCATCTATTTGCCGTGAAGTGATGGGACCAGATGCCATGATCTTCACTTTCTGAATGTTGAGTTTTAAGCCAACTTTTTCACTCTCCTCTTTGACTTTCATCTAGAGGCTCTTTCCTTCTTCTTTGCTTTCTGCCATGATGGTGGTGTCATCTTCATATCTGAGGTTATTGATATTTCTCCTGGCAATCTTGATTTCAGCCTTGTGCTTCATCTAGCCCAGTGTTTCTCATGATATAATCTGCATATATGTTAAATATGCAGCATGACAATATACAGACTTGATGTACTGCTTTCTCAATTTGGAACCAGTCTGTTGTTCCATGTTCAGTTGTAACTGTTGCTTCTTGACCCCTATACAGACCTCAGGAGCCAGGTCAGGTGGTCTGGTATTCCCATTTCTTTCAGAATTTTCCACAGCTTGTTGTGATCCGCACAGTCAAAGGCTTTAGCATAGTCAATAAAGCAGAAGTAGATATTTTTCTGGAACTTACTTGCTTTTTCTATGATCCAACAGATGTTGGCAATTTGATCTCTGGTTCCTCTGCCTTTTCTAAATCCAGCTTGAGCATCTGGAACTTCCCTGTTCATGTACTGTTGAAGCCTGCCTTTGAGAATTTTGAGCATTACTTTGCTAGCATGTGAGATGGGTGCAATTGTGTGGTAGTTTGAGCATTCTGTGGCATTGCCTTTCTTATGGATTGGAATGAAAACTGACCTTTACCAGTCCTGTGGCCACTGCTGAGTTTTCCAAATTTGCTGGCATATTGAGTGCAGCACTTTAACAGCATCTTTTAGGATTTGAAATAGCTCAACTGGAATTCCATCACCTCCACTAGCTTTGTTCGTTGCGATGCTTCCTAAGGCTCACTTGACTTCATATTCCAAGATGTCTGGCTCTAGGTGAGTGATCACACCATCGTGATTATCCGGGTCATGAAGATCCTTTTTGTACAGTTCTTCTATGTATTCTTGCCACCTCTTAATATCTTCTGCTTCTGTTATGTCCGTACCATTTCTGTCCTTTATCGAGCCCATCTTTGCATGAAATATTCCCTTGGTATCTCTAATTTTTTTGAAGAGATCTCTAGTCTTTCCCATTCTATTGTTTTCCTCTATTTCTTTGCATTGATCACTGAGGAAGGCGTCTTATCTCTCCCTGCTATTCTTTGGAACTCTGCATTCAAATGGGTATACATTTCCTTTTCTCCTTTTCCTTTAGCTTCTCTTCTTTTCACAGCTATTTGTAAGGCCTCCTCAGACAATCATTTTGCCTTTTTGCATTTCTTTTCCTTGGGGATGGTCTTGATCCCTGCCACCATATGACCCAGCAATCCCACTCCTAGGCCTATACCCTGAGGAAACCAAAATTGAAAAAGACATATGTATCCCATTATTTATATCAGTACTATTTACAATAGCTAGAACTTGGAAGCAACCTAGATGTCCATTGACAGATGAATGGATAAAGAAGTTGTGGTAAATATGCACAGTGGAATAAAAAGGAACACATTTGAGTCAGTTCTGATGAGGTGGATGAACCTAGAACGTATTACACAGAGTGAAGTGAGTCAGAAAGAGAAAGATAAATATTGTATTCTAACACACACATATATATATATATATAGAATCTAGAAGAATGGTACTGAAGAACTTATATACAGGACAGAAATGGAGAAACAGACATAGAGAATAGACTTATGGACATAGGGAGAGGGGAGGAGAGGGTGAAATGTTTGTAAAGAGTAACATGGAAACTTACATTACTATATGTAAAATAGATAGCCAGGGAATTTGCTCAGGAAACCCAAACAAGGGCTCTGTATCAACCTAGAGGTGTAGGATGGGAAGGGAGATGGGAGGGAGGTTCAGAAAGGAGGGGATATATGTACACCTATGGCTGATTCGTGTTGAGGTTTGACAGAAAATACCAAAATTCTGTAAAGCAATTATCTTTCAATAAAAAAGTAAATTAAAAAGGAAAAAAAGAAAGACTGTGGGTTCAAGTTCCATCTGAGTTTTGCAGTTTCAGACCTGAATTCTGAATTCTCAGATGTAAGAGATTGGTTCAGTGAGATGGAGCAATTTAACTTCTGGACTGTGAAATTTCTTGGGGATGTTTCAAATTGGGGATTCCAGGGTAGCAGAATTTGTCACTCGAAAATGTCCCTTGGCATAAGGATTATTTTAGTCTGATTATTTTTAAGAAACAGCAGACATGGAAGAATCTCTGAAAATCAACTAAAGTTACCCCTTGTAAAAGGCATTTACACTTGTAAGGAAATCTCCACTTGTAAGGGTATCATCCTGCTGTACCAGGAAGAGAAGGGTGACACAGTCTCAAGAAATTCTTATCAATGCAGAAGGTAAGAACTTAAATTTGCTTAATAACCTTACACTAGTTTATAGTGCCCTGGTCACTGCCCATAACTGACTCCCTATTTCCAATATTTTTTGTCTTTAGCTGAAATGGTATTTAAGCTAATGTTTTCCACTATTTCAGAAAGTTACTCGGTCTTCCTAGATCTCTCCCATGTATACATGTTATATAACTTTTGTTTGTGTTTTTCTCCTGTTAATCTGTCTTCAGTTCAGTTCAGTTGCTCAGTTCAGTTCAGTTGCTCAGTCGTGTCTGACTCTTTGCGACCCTATGAATCGCAGCACGCCAGGCCTCCCTGTCCATCACCAACTCCCGGAGTTCACTCAGACTCATGTCCATCGAGTCAGTGATGCCATCCAGCCACCTCACCCTCTGTCGTCCCTTTCTCCTCCTGCCCCCAATCCCTCCCAGCATCAGAGTCTTTTCCAATGAGTCAACTCTTCACATGAGGTGGCTAAAGTACTGGAGTTTCAGCTTTAGCATCATTCCTTCCAAAGACATCCCAGGGCTGATCTCCTTCAGAATGGACTGGTTGGATCTCCTTGCAGTCCAAGGGACTCTCCTCAGTTGTGTCCAACTCTTTGCGACCCCATGGACTGCAGCATGCCAGGCTTTCCTGTCCATCACTAACTCCTGGAGCTTTCTCAAACTCATGTCCATTGAGTCAGTGATACCATCCAACCATCTCATCCTCTGTCATCCCCTTCTCCTCCCACCTTCAATCTTTCCCAGCATCAGGGTCCTTTCCAATGAGTCAGCTCTTCGCATGAGGTGGCTAAAGTATTGGAGTTTCAGCTTCAGCATCAGTCCTTCCAGTGAATATTCAGGACTGATTTCCTTTAGGATGGACTGGTTGGATCTCCTTGCAGTCCAAGGGACTCTCAAGAGTGTTCTTCAACACTGTAGTTCAAAAGCATCAATTCTTTGGCACTCAGCCTTCTTTATGGTCCAACTCTCAGCCAAATTTATGGTCCATACATGACTATTGGAAAAAACCATAGCTTTGACTAGACAGACCTTTGTTGGCAAAGTAATGTCTCTGCTTTTCAATATGCTATCTAGGTTGGTCATAACTTTTCTTCCAAGGAGCAAGCATCTTTTAATTTCATGGCTGTAGTCACCATCTACAGTGATTTTGGAGCCCAAGAAAATAAACGTCAGCTTAATTATTAGGCCAACCAAAGAATCTAAAATGGGAGAAGGAAAATTTTTCCCTCCTTGCAGATCCAATTGTTAAAGAGAAAAACCACAGGTGTAAAATTGTATCACTTATGCTAAAGCCCATGATACCAATCTGAAGATTTAATATGCAATCTAATTGCAGTTTGGATCTTTACTAGAATTGTAATCTTTATAAACTGGCCTGGAATTTTCTCTTTAGCACCAATGAGGTCATCTGCCACATGGGTTCTCTACACCCTCCTTTCCCCAGGGGGAAAAGATGTAATTTGCATGATAAAACCCTTACAGTTTCCTTTCCTCCCAAAAGATATCCTGACCTAAAAATAATCATTTCTTTTATTTGCTAATAGCTCCCTTGCCCCATCCTTCTTCTGATAAGAACTTTCCAGTTTGGACAACTACTCAAAGCCTTCTTCTAATTGTTATGTCAGATGCTACCCAATTTGTGAATTTTCTAATAAGGCCAAACAGATCTTCAGATTTACTCAGTTGAATTTTTTAACACATGTGACTATAATTTTGTACACTTTGATATTATCATACACATTAAAATGGCATAAAATGACAAATGACATAACTTATGTCAGTTATGGTTTTTTAATTCATTTTGCCCTGAGATCCTATTTTGATTGGATTTCCATACGTTTTAAAACTGGAAGGATATTTAAAGGATTAGTTGTCTAAACACTTGAGGCCCTTGTGGAGTTAAAAGAAAAACCTTTAAATCAAATATTTCGGGCATATAAAAAGTAGAAACAATAGAATCAACACTCATGTACCCACCACCCAGCTTAAGAATCAGAACTACAGATACACAGCTGGTTACACAGGTATGCTCACTTTGTGAACGTGTACTGGGCTGTACTGAGATAGGAGGGAGGGGGCAGGGCACAATCATTAAAAGAATGTCATAACCTTTGAGGATACGACATAAACTTCCTAGAATCAACTAGGCCCAAGATGGCAGAAGACTTGACTTCCAATAGAACTTGGGCCTTATTATATACTCATTGTAATATGTTAGAATGCTAAATGACACATCCACCAGTGCCATGATGGTTTTGAGGCTGACTATAAATAGCCAAAAAGTGAGTGGTGGCCCAAATCCCAGAGATCCCTGCCTCTTCTCTCAAATAGTTGGAATAGTCCTCCTCATTAGCCTATGAAATTACCCAGCCCATAAAAACTAACCACCCCTGCACCCAAGGCCACTTTCACCTTTTGAGAAGGACTGCACCATTCTGCCTTTGGAATGTGTATCTCTGCTATCACTTTACTATGACTTGTTTCTGAATTGTTTCCTGTGTGAAGTCAAGGACCTTTACTTGGTAACCTGTCCCAGAGACTCACCTGAGACCTGGGGCGTGATCATTCTCTTGTGCCCCATTTCCCTACAACTTCTTTACAAAGGATATTAATAACTCTACTTCTTACCTATTACTCTGCCTCTCACTGAATTTCTTCTGCCCCAAGACATAAAGAACCTGATCTTCATTAAGTCCTGAGACCAGGTGTGTGGTTTCAGCTAGAAACCAGCTCATACTTCCCCTGCTAGGCCCCAAGTCTCCGCCCAAGGTTGTACCTAAAACTTGCTTGTTCAAGGCTTAAAAATATTCAACTAGAAATTTCAAACAACAAACATTTCCTAAAAGGCATCTTTTAACATTTCTGAAATGCAAAGTTGTGCGGGAAGGAATTAGCATGCATATGAAAATGTTACACAGGTAACTCTGATTCCTTCTGAAATGTTAATGATTTATCATCTTGAAATTTACACCTGTTCAGTTCTGCATCTCAATTTCTAAAAAGTTTCCACCCTCAAACAGGGGCACATTGAATCGAGTGAGGCAAATATTTTGTGTATAAATCTTGATCTCATTTTCCTATTAAGACCCAAGAGAAAATAAAACCCCTCGGATAATATCCCCTCTCTCCTCAACACTTGTACCATTTATTTTATGCAAATGACTGATTAAGGTCAAACCAGGCTATCACACAAGTTCTCTGTCATTCCCCAGACAAAGATATAACAGACTAATACTGCTCTTTTAGAAAGATCTCCAGTTTAGAAACATGGGAATAGTGCAAAACATGTTTTAATATGTATCTAAGGATGGGAAGTCCAGGTTAGTTTGCAAAGTGCTTCATTTTCAAAGAAGAAACCCTCAGTTTACAGTTCTACTACTTTGGGCATCTCACTCATTTTACTCCCCGGTTTTCTTCCCTGCAACATCCTATTTATCGCAGTCTTAGGCAGTTGCCACTAAAGGCATATGGCTCTGGTTCCACAACTTTGGGGGCAAAGGTGAAGGGTCAGATAGAAGGTACAAATCTAGGTCAAATTAGCCACATGTTCTTTGCTTTTGCCACTTCTTTCTATAATTTAAATGGGTGTTTTGACTTTACCTGAAGAAGAGTTAAGGGAATAGAAAAGCACTAAAATAGACATATTTTTGTGGATAGGCCCTGTGGTAGGGAAAAAGTCCCAAACATTCCTGCCACGGATGCATTCAAGTAGTCAAGAAATATTTTTGGAGTTCCGAATATATGCTGATCATTGTCTTAAGTGCTGAGGGAACAGCAGTGAGAAAGATTGAGAAGGTCTCTGTCCCTGCGGAGTTGATGTTCTTGTGGGGAGACACAGTTGGCAAATAAGTACACTAACAAATAATATTTCTTTAGACAGTGGTAAGGGCATGTAGAAAACAAAGTGTGATAAAGCAATGGAGAGCTATGATGGTGGTGGGGTGATTATTTTCGATGGACTGGTCAGGGAAGGTCGACAAAACATGGAGTTGCCACATGACTAGGCAATGTAACTCCTCTATGTATAGAAATGAGAACTTATGTCCTCAAAAAAACTCATCACAGATATTCACAGCAGCATTATTCATGACAACCAAAAGGTAGAAAGTGCCCAATGTCCTTCAACTGATGAATGAATAAACAAAAGGTGGTTCTTTCCCACAATGGAATAATATTTTAACATTAAAAAGATCAAAGCACTCTTATAACATGAATAAATTCTGAAACTTTTATGCTAATGGAAAAGAGCCAGTTAGAAAAGACCACATATCATATGATTCTGTTTATATGAAATGTCCAGAATAAGCAAATTTATGGAGACAGCAAATTAATGATGGCTTAGGGCTGGGGAGGAGATGGCAGGTGGGGTTTAATAGTGAAAGAGTTTCTTTATAGGGTGATGAAAATAGTATAAAATTAGGTAGTGGTGATGGTTGCAAAACTCTGTGAATATACTACAAACCATGGAATTGCACACTTTAAAATGGGTGAATTTTATGGTATGTGAACTATAGCTCAATTTTTTAAAAAAGAACTATATCAAGAATGCTTGAGAAACAAGTTTTGAAGTGAGAGTAAAACATTGAAAAAGAAGAAAAAAAAGAGTGACTAAGTCATTCACATGACTTGCGAGGAAAACGGGTATGGCAGGTGCAGAGGTTTTAAGAGTGGGGAGAGCTTGGTTTATTTGAGGAACAGAAAGAAGACCACACGTGGCTGTCATTTAGCAGAGGAGGAAGAGAGTGATGAGAGATAAAGTGGTAGAGACTAGGTAGCATAGCTTTTTTTTTTTTTCTGGCCATTTTAATGAATTTGGATTTTTTTCCTAAACACAATGAGAAAGCATTGGAGGATTTTAGGCAAGGAAAACACGATCTGGTTGGAATTTTGCAAAGATGCTGTTGGCTGCCAGATGAAGACTAATGTGTGAACTGGACTATGAGGAGAGGCAGGGAGACAACTGCAGTAGTTGAAAGACAACTGCAGGAGTCCAAGCAAGATGTGATGGTGGCCTGGACTAAGAGAGCATGGAGAGGAGTGGATAGATTCAGAACATGACTCTCTGCAATCCCGTGGACTATACAGTCCACGGAATTCTCCAAGCCAGAATACTGGAGTGGGTAGCTTTTCCCTTCTCCAGGGAATCTTTCCAACCCAAGGATCAAACCCAGGTCTCCCACATTGCAGGTGGATTCTTTACCAGCTGAGCCACAAGGGAAGTCCCAAGTATAACTATCAGGATATGCTAATTCAGTGAGTGTAGTGTGTAAGGGAAAATGAGAAATCAGATACAACTTCTATATTTTTTTGGTTCTTTTTTTAAAAAATTATTTTTAAAACTTTTTATTTTGTATTGAGGTGTAGCCAGTTAACAAACAATGTTGTGATAGTCTCAGGTGAACAGTGAAGGGACTCAGCCATACATATACATGTATCCATTCTCCCGCAAAGTGCCCTCCTATCCAGGCTGCCGCATAACATTGAGCAGAGTTCCCTGTACTATACAGTAGGTCCTTGTTGGCTATCTATTTTATTTATTTTTTAATTTTTTGGCTATCTATTTTAAATATAGCAGTGTGTACATGCCCATCCCAAACTCTGCAACTTTATCCCTTCCCCCCATCCTTCCCTGCTCCCCCAGCAACCATACGTTCATTGTCTAAGTCTGTGAATCTCTTTCTGTCTTGTATAACTTCTAGATTTTTGGTTTGAAATACAAATAAATAATTGTCCTTGTTTCCAATTTCTCTACAGATCTTTGGACTATGGGAAAAACTCAGACTGCATCTAGTTTTAACTCAAAAAAAAAAACAGCATGCAGATCTATCCTTTTTTCCTTAGTCACTCAGTTACTATTATATTTCAGTTTTCACCCTTCGCTCTTTCAAATAATCCAACTCCCATAAACAGCTGTTTGATAATAACGATGAACAGTCTTTTTATCTTAATTTTGCACTTTATTGTTATTATGTTATTACTTCCTCCCACTGTTTTTTCTTACCTCCTACTTATAAACTTAGACTTTCTAGAACATAAACTTGCCGTAAAGGTCGCTGCCTGACCATTTATATCTGCCAGTGAGGCCAACTCCGGGTTCCAAAGAACTACAGGAGGCCACATTTTTCTTAGAAGTTGTCCATGGAGCTTTGAATTGTCTGAGGTTTTCAATTACTTGTGCTATTCTTCTTTCCATCAGCATAGCTAATTGAGTTGGCTCTAAGTCTTTGGAAAAAAAGGCTCTATAATGAAGAGTGAAGGGCTGGCAAACTTATTTCATGCAACTCAGCTAAAAAGCTCTACAGGAGAAACTTAATAAGGTGACAATAATGTATTTTTTTCTTCTTGTATGCATTCCAGCTTTAGAAAAGCTTTGGTGTCTAAAATTGCTTTTTAAATTAATGAAGATCTCTAAATACAATAGACTTCTCACTGAGAAATCAAGTAATTGGTATTAACTTAATCTTCAATTTTGTTACCCATTTGGGAACCCAAACAAAATGCAATTTCTCATTATACTACTTGGAAGGTGGTCACCTTTTCTTCAGGTGGTGTTTATCTAACAGAATTTGAAAGCGAACTGATACATGCAAAATGTGTTTCATTATTTTCCCTCAGGCCTTGACTTCTCCTGTATCCTCTGTTATAAATAGCATTGCCATTCAGCTGACCAACAGAGTCAGAAACCTTCCTCATCTCTCTCATTTAATCAGTTCCTAAGTCTCACCCACCTCCTAAACATCCCACTCATGTGCCTAGTCATTCATCACTACTCATCCCCATTGCTACTGCTTTGGCTCAGGCCTCCTTTTCTTTCTCCTAGAATATTGCAATAACGTTCTGATGAATCCTCTTATCAGTTGGTTTCCTTGCCAAGGAATGAATTATTTCTTATTTAATCATACTGCCATGAATTTTTCTAAATGTAAATCTGATTTTTAGTCTCCTACCTAAAAACTTTCAATGGCTCCCTATAGCCTGTTTGATAAAATCCAAACCCTTAGCATGGTGGGTTACAGTCCATGGAGTTGCAAGAGTTGGACACAACTGAGCAACTAACACTGCCACTTCCCTATGCCATAGGCATCCCAAGTTATAGGGCTCCTATATTTGTTATGAGTTTTATGCCCCATTGACTTTGTACATATTGTTCCTCTGCCCAGAATAATGCTTCCTTATTCAACCCCCACCCCATTCTAGCAAACTCCTATTCTCCTTCAAGATCCAACTCAAATGCCTTCTCTAAGAAACTTTCTGAGATCCATTCCTTAGCTCTGGACCCAGATAAAAAGCAGGTTCTGGGACTTCCCTGGGTGGTCCAGTGGTTAAGAATCTGCCTGTCCATGCAGGGGACATGGATCCAATCCCTGGTCTGAGAAGATTCCACATGCCATGGGGCAACTAAGCCCATGTGCCACAACTGCTGAGCCTGCCCTCTACAGCTTGTGAGCCACAACTACTGCAGTCCATGAGCCCTAGAGTCCATGATCCGCAACAAGAGAAGCCACCACAATGAGAAGCCCGTGTCACAACCAAAGAGTAGCCCCTGCTCGCCACAGCTAGAGAAAGCCCACATGCAGCAACAAAGACCCACCCAGCACAACCAGCAATAAATAAATAAACACAAGCTTTAAAAAAAACAAAAGCAGATACTTAATGAACACTGCTAAATGGGTAAATACATTGAATGGATGAAAGTTGGTTCATGAGCCAAGGGTGAAAGAGTCAGGAATGAAGACTCTGGGGCATTGAAAAGTGTGAGAAGCTGAACTAGAGGGCACGGATTACAGATGAGAAAGGAAAGAAAGTTGCAGAGAACAGAGGGAGGAGCAAAGGCAGATTTGTGGCTTTTCAGGGTCAGGATGACTTTTCTATACTTAGGTAATTCTTTCATAAGAAGGGAAACATGGTGACAACTGAACTAAAAACGCCTACAGAGGAAGGGCACTGACAGGTTTTTGTATTACAGAAAGCGGAAGGCAAATAAGGCCATATGGAGACACACATTGCTTTTGTTGTTATCATTGTTACAAACAGAGTCATATGTTTTCATATACCTCAAAAAAAATGCACACCACAAGCAATACATGTTTATTGTTCTAGTATCTCTTCTTCCTGCTAATGTCCTCTGGAAAGATGACTCCTCTCTGCCCACCCCAACCCTCCCTGCCTGGAGGAACTTTGGAAAGAAAGTTAAAGTCCCTTTCACTACAACTTGTTAACCCACATTCAATGTAGGGAAGAGATGTTTAGTCATAGCTCAACCCCCAGATATCCCATGACACTAAATGAAGAAATATTTTAGAATAATAGGGCTAGAAATGTTCTTGAGGTTCATTTGGTTCAACCCTCAGGTATCACAGATGAGGAAGCTAAAGCCAAGAAGGCTTTCGGGAGTAGCAGGGCTGTGACCAGAACCCAAGTTTTATGGTCCTTTTTCCAGCAAACTTTTCATGGAAGCAAGTTCTTATTCATTCAACAGAGTTGACCATCGGTTGTGTGCCAGACATTGTGCAATGTCCTAGGGATATAGAGGTGAATAAGCCATGACTTTGGCTCTCAAACATTCATGGTCTCATGGGGGAGGCAGAGAAATAGACCATTTACAATAAGTAGTTCAGAGCATGAATGAAAGGATAATGCCTAGGATATTACGGGAGAACAGAGGAGAAAGATAGAGAAGAGCTTAGGGGTTGGAGGGAGAGAGATGTCAAAGAAGGAAGTCTTCCTAGAAAAGGTGACACCTGGTGCATCTTAGACAAGAAGAAAATTTAGCTAGCAGTCATGACTTCTGAGGAGAATGCAATGGCACCCCGCTCCAGGACTCTTGCCTGGAAAATCCCATGGAAGGAAGGGCCTGGTGGGCTGCAGTCCATGGGGTCTCTAGGAGTCGGACATGACTGAGCGACTTCACTTTCACTTTTCACTTTCATGCATTGGAGAAGGAAATGGCAACCCACTCCAGTACTCCTGCCTGGAGAATCCCAGGGATGGGGGAGTCTGGTGGGCTGCCGTCTATGGGGTCGCACAGAGTCAGACACGACTGAAGCAACTTAGCAGCAGCAGCAGCAGCAGCAGCAGCATGACTTCTGCGGATGATACCACCCTTATGGCAGAAAATGAAAAGGAACTAAAGAGACTCGATGAAAGTGAAAGAGGAAAGTGAAAAGGCTGGCTTAAAATTAAACATTCAGAAAATGAAGATCATGGATTCCAGTCCCATCACTTCATGGCAAACAGATGGGGAAACAATGGAAACAGTGACAGGCTATTTTCTTGGCCTCCAAAATTGCTGCAGACCGTGACTGGAGCCACGAAATTAAAAGACGCTTGCTCCTTGGAAGAAAAGCTTTGACAAACCTAAACAACATATTAAAAAGCAGAGACATTACTTTGCCAACAAAGGTCCTTCTAGTCAAAGTTATGGTTTTTCCAGTAGTTATGTATGTATAGGAGATTTGGACCATAAAGAAGGCTGAGTGCCAAAGAATCGATGCTTTTGAATTGTGGTACTGGATAAGACTCTTGAGAGTCTCTTGGTCAGCAAGGAGATCAAACCAGTCCATCCTAAAGGAAATCAGTCCTGAATATGCATTGGAAGGACTGATGCTGAAGCTGATGCTGGAGCCAAAGCTCCAATACTTTGGCTACCTGATTCGAGGAGCTGAATCATTGGGAAAGACCCTGATGTTGGGAAAGATTGAGGGCAGGAGGAGAATGGAGTGACAGAGGAAGAGATGGTTGATGGCATCATCGACACGGTGGACATGAGTCTGAGATAACTCTGGGAGATAGTGAAAGACAGAGAAGCCTGGCGGGCTATAGTCCATGAGATCACAAAGAGTCTGACACGACCAAGTGACTGAAGAACAATATAACTTCTGATTGCCTATAGTCTATATCGTTTTTTTTTTCACTTAATGCAGATTGTGTCACAGATTCATGAAGTATGTCTTGTGTTCCCCAGAAGTTTGTAAGTTTTTTGAAGGCAGGAGCCTGTCTTTGTTATACTGTCTCATAGGGCTTACCTCCTTCTTGTGTATGGACATGGTAGGTAGTAAACAAATAGTTGTTAAGTGAATGGATAAATGAGTGAATAAATAATTACATTTATTGAGTGCTTACATGTTTAACTCCTTGAAGCCTCACATAAATTCTATGAAGAAGTAACTATCATTATCTCACTTAACAGATGAAGAAATTAAGGCAGAATGAGGTTACTCATTATATAATAGAAAGAATGAAGAATCAGGAAATCTAAATTCTTGACTCCAATAGGAACTAGACTAACAACCACTTGTGGTAAATGGCATAAACGTCTGTTTTCCCCTGATAATGCATTATAATCAGACTGGACTAAAACAGTACTACACTGGCAATGGTGGAAACAACTGGTCTGAGAAACAGCTTGGCATTTGAATTGTAGGATAGCAAGACTGTTTGAACATATCTTTAAGTTGTTACTGTCTAATTTTCATCTTTCAATGAAATCTGGGAATCTGCCTTCTTCCTCATCTACATTCAGTGTTGCACAAATCTCACCTGTCATCCTTCAGGTTGATTGGGGCCTACCTCATGGCCTGGCTCCAGAGGAGCTGTCCCGGTGGATCTGATTTCTAAGCAATTGGTCCAGGTTTGATTTCAACAGCTGCATTTTCTTTGATGTTAATACCACAGTGCGGCAAAACACTGAAATCTTAGAAATGTTTCAGGGAGATAGCTGTCTAAAGAAAAGATACAGAAACCCAAGGCCTAGTAGGACTTTATTTTACATTTCTATTTGATCAAGGATTGGCTTGGTAATTTGTTGATTTACTTGTTTGCTTGTCTAGAGTTAGCATAAAAATTCAAATTCCTCTGCCAGACATAGCTGGCACTCTAGTCTCTGTCCACTCATAATCTCACAGATTCTCTAACATGGATCCTGGGCTCTAGCTATACCGATCTTTACACAGAACTCATGCAAGGGCATGTTCAGTCCTGCTTTTCTTGGACCATTCCCTTGACCATTCCACCTGCCCACTCGCCAGCAATCCTTAATAGGCAGCTGCTATTGGAGCTTTAGCTGATAATCCTCTCTGCATCTTTGCGGCACATTGGGTCTATTTCTTGCAATTTTCCCCTTGTTTGCCTGTGCCAGGGTGTGCCACTGATTCAAGAAATGCTAGAATCCTCAGCAAGTATTAGCAAAGTCCCCAAATATCCAAATGTTGAAGCAATGCGCTCAGAAGAGGAGGAAACACGAACAGAGACACTGGAATGTCATTGGCTTTGACGCATGAATGGGAGGGTGCCAAAGTCATCTAAGCTAATTAATAATCAGGGCTGGCATTGATTTGCTGCCAAATCTTCATGCAGCCATGATTTCTAACATCATGGTCCTTTTTCTTATTGTTGCTTTTTTCACTCACAAATAGAAATTGGTGACTGTCTCGTCAGATGGAAAGGGAAAGCAGTGGTAAGCGGAGAGTAAAAAGTGGGGAAAAGAAAAAAACACAGAGAAGGTAAAAAGAGTGCTGGCCAGTGGATCAAGAGACATAAATTCTTCTAGTCATCACTCTTTTATTAACCGACTGTATGACCCAGGACAAAGCATGCCACATCTCAGAGCCTCCAACCCTTCATTTCAAATGTCTCTTCTGGAATACAGCTTTAGAGCTTGCAAATCAGGGAAAATTGAAACTGGACTAGGTATTAACTGGTTTTAGGAAATTACTGTTAATTATATTAGGTGTGATATTGTGATTATGTTTTCTTTTCCAATATTATTGAGATACAATTGACATATAACACTGTATAAGTTTAAGATGTACAACAATCATTTGATATACGTGTATATTTCAAAATGATCACCATAATAAGTCTACTTAACATCCGTTATATCACATAGTTAACAATTTTTTTCTTGTGATGAGAATTTTTAAGATCTGACTTCTTAGCAACTTTCAAATATACAATAAAGTTCAGTTGTCCCTTGGAATCCATGGGGGATTGGTTCCAGGACCCCCTCAGATATTAAAATACATGGGTACTCAAGTCTTTACAGCTGGCCCTCCATATCCATGGGTTCCACACGCATGGATACAGAGACTGTATTGTTAATTATTAGTCACCATACTGAACATTGCATCCCCAGAACTAAACTGTTTAAGATACATACTGATATTTTTTGAGTGAAAGTATATAATATCTGAGATTTACTTTAAAATACTTTTTCCTTCCTATATATATATATATTTTTAATTTAGGGAGAGGATTAGCTAGATGAAAGAAGAAGGGTAAAATGGTAATGATGGTTAAAAATGGGTGATGAGTACATAGGAGTTTATAATAATAGTTTCTTTTTCATATGTTTGAAATTTTCAATAATAAAATGTTAAAAGAGATAAGAACTTGTTTCAGAAGAAGAGGAGATAGAACATAAAAAATGCATGAGGAAGAAAATTAGTTAAATGTTTTCTACCTGTGTTTATTTTCATCTATCAAATTAGCCTATCACCACTATTATAGGAAGACAACGTGAGTAAAATATGATTTTTGCATATTTTATTTGGGTACCAGGACTCACCAGTACTGACACCTTTTACATGTCCTCGAGGAACAACTTCCTCTTACCAGACAACAGCATTGCTTTATATTCTGGCCAAGCAAGCACCTGGAAACAGCTGTTTTCCACTTACTGAATGACAGCATCCATTCTGGCAATGTGATCTCATTGGAATGAAGAGTGCTAAACCCCAAAGCTGGTTGAAAGTACCCACAGGGACTGAATGGTGGAGTCATTATTGAATCAGGCATAGAATTTGAGCAATTAAAGGACAAAATCTGTCCATGAGATTATTGACTTCAAAGTAAACTCTTGACTCACACTCCCCCTCAAGTTTATTCAAACAAAATGTTGCAAGTTTGGAAGATCCACTCCTACAATGTAAACTTGCAGAATTTGTGGTGAGCAAATCTTACATCTTTCCAAGGGCACATCTGAGAATTGATTTTGCTTCAGAGAGGTGTGCTGGTCTGTTGATCACTCTGGCTAAAAGTTACTTGTTACCACCTGCTGCCTCCAGGCCAGTCTTGCTTGAGAGTGGGCCTTGCCAAAGTCAGATGAGGAGTGGTGGAGAGGAGGAGATAGGTGAAACCCGGCCAGCAAGCTGACTCAGTCACATGCTTTTTTCGTGTCCTGCAGCTATTCTAGAAGGCCTCTTAAAGTTTGGTAATTGTAAGGGTGGGGATATTTTAAGCAATCTGGTCCTCTCGATCACTCACTATTTCTTCTCTTGGCCTATGGCAAATCAGTGTCCAAAGTTTTATTCTGTGAGGCCCCAGCTTCCCCAGGCCTGATTTCTTCCAGAATTCCGTCTCTTCAGTTCAGTTCAGTTCAGTTCAGTTCAGTTCAGTCGCTCAGTCATGTCCGGCTCTTTGCGACCCCACGAACTGCAGCACGCCAGACCTCCCTGTCCATCACCAACTCCTGGAGTTCACTCAGACTCATGTCCATTGAGTCGGTGATGCCATCCAACCATCTCATCCTCTGTCATCCCCTTCTCCTCCCACCTTCAATCTTTTCCAGTATCAGGGTCTTTTCCAGTGAGTCAGTTCTTCACATCAGGTGGCCAAAGTTTTGGAGTTTCAGCTTCAACATCAGTCCTTCCAATGAACACCCAGGACTGATCTCCTTTAGGATGGACTGGTCAGATCTCCTTGCAGTCCAAGGGACTCTCAAGAGTCTTCTCCAACACCACAGTTCAAAAGCATCAGTTCTTTGGTGCTCAGCTTTCTTTATCCAACTCTCACATCCATACATGACTACTGGAAAAACCATAGTTTTGACTAGACAGATCTTTTTTGGCAAAATAATGTCTCTGCTTTTGAATATACTGTCTAGGTTGGTCATAGCTTTTCTTCCAAGGAGCAAGAGTCTTTTAATTTCATGGCTGCAATCACCATCTGCAGTGATTTTGGAGCCCCTCCAAAATAAAGCCTGTCACTGTTTACATTGTTTCCCCATCTATTTGCTGTGACGTGATGGGACCGGATGCCATGATCTTAGTTTTCTGAATGTTGAGATTTAAGCCAACTTTTTCACTCTTTTCTTTCAAGAGGCTCTTAAGTTCCTATTCACTTTCTGCCATAAGGGTGGTGTCATCTGCATATCTGAGGTTATTGATATTTCTCCCAGCAATCTTGATTCCAACTTGTGCTTCCTCCAGCCCAGCATTTCCCATGATGTACTCTGCATATAAGTTAAATAAGCAGAGTGACAATATACAGCCTTGATGTACTCCTTTCCCAATTTGGAACCAGCCTGTTGTTCCATGTCCAGTTCTAATTGTTGCTTTGTGACCTGCATACAGGTTTCTCAAGAGGCAGGTCAGGTGGTCTGGTGTTCCCATCTTTTTAAGAATTTTCCACAGTTTGTTATGATCCACACAGTCAAAGGCTTTGGCATAGTCAATAAAGCAGAAGTAAATGTGTTTCTGGAACTCTCTTGCTTTTTCTATGATCCAGTGGATGTTGGCAATTTGATCTCTGGTTCCTCTGCCTTTTCTAAATCCAGCTTGAACATCTGGAAGTTCACGGTTCACATATTCCCTGTGTCTTAGCACAATAGAAGACAGATACTGCTCTTATAAGTCGGAGAGAATGAAGGAAAAAAAATCACTAACATTTATAAAACACTGACTGCCAAGATTTACTCGTGATCTTCACAACCACCTTCTGTAATAAAAATTATTATTATGCCCATTCTAGAGATGAGCAAATGGAGTGACGTGGTTGATATTACATGGATCATAAGCTTCAGAGCCAGAATGTCTATTTCATACTCAAGTCCATTAAACCACCTCATTCTATACTCCCCCCTGAACTGTCATTTGTTGAAATATACCATAACTGCACCTGGTGATGAAGTCACACCAACTTGGATGTCAAGACCACAGTTTATTCTTTTTTTAAAAAAAATTGAAGTATAGTGGATTTACAGTGTTGCATTAGTCTCAGGTATATAGCAAAGTTATTCATGTATATATATTAATATATATATATATTCTTTTCTGATTCTTTTCCATTATAGTTTAATACAAGATATTGAATATAGTTTCCTGTGCTATAAGTAGGTCCTTGTTGTTTATCTATTTTACTAATATACACAGAAGTGTGTATCCATTAATTTCAGACTCGGAATTCATCCATCTTCCCATTCCTTTTTGGTAACCATACGTTTGTTTTCTATGTTTGTGAGAATTTTTCTGTTTTGCAAATCTTTTTGTAGGTTGCCACCACCCTTAACCCAGTTCCTTGTGTAATACATGTCTTAGTTCATTAGAAGGAGTAAAAAGAACAGATTTTCCTCTAAGGTACAACTGGGTAACTCTTCTTTACTACAACTAAACATTTATGTGGTTTAGGAGCAGTGTAGAGGATGAAGATGTACTTTACACTGTGAGATCTTAAATCATGAGTCAATGAGTTAAAGACTACTCATCTGGGGGAAATGTTTACAAACCGGAAAGAGCAATGTTGATGGAAGCTGAAATAGGCCTAGGGATGGAATTTCTCTCCTAAAGACTCACCATTTGCATGGGAGGGGGATTTTGGAAGGGAATATTTCCCCAGAGCTCTGCTAGACAGAATCACTGTTGTGGGGACTGCTGTAGAAATTGCAACTGTATATGGGTTCTTTGGTGGGGGCATGTCTTCTGATGAAATCCAATAAATTAACCACCAGGGTTACACCAGGATTAACTACAGGAGTTACGTAACCATGGAAGTACATCAAGGCTATATATATTGTCACCCTGCTTATTTAACTTATATGCAGAGAATATCATTCAAAATGCCAGGCTGGATGAAGTACAACTTACAATCAATATTGCCGGGAGAAATATCAATAACCTCGGACATGCAGATGACACCATCCTTATGGCAGAAAGCAAAGAGGAACTAGAGAGCCTATTCATGGGGGTGAAAGAGGAGAGTGAAAAAGCTGGCTTAAAACTCAACATTCATAAAACTAAGATCATGGCATCTGGTCCCATCACTTCATGGGAAATAGATGGAGAAACAGTGGAAACAGTGAGAGACTTTATTTTCTTGGGCTCCAAAATCACTGCAGATGGTGGCTGTAGCCATGAAACTTGCTCCTTGGAAGAAAAGCTATGACCAACCTAGACAGCATATTCAAAAGCAGAGACATTACTTTGCCAACAAAGGTCTGTCCAGTGAAGGCTATGGTTTTTCCAGTGGTCATGTATGGATGTGAGAGTTGGACCATAAAGAAAGCTGAGTGCTGAAGAACTGATGCTTTTGAACTGTGGTGTTGGAGAATACTCTTGAGAGTCCCTTATACTACAAGGAGATCCAATCAGTCCATCCTAAAGGAAATCAGTCCTGAATATTCATTGGAAGGACTGATGCTGAAGCTGAAGATCTGATACTTGGGCCACCTGATGTGAAGAACTGACTCACTGGAAAAGACCCTAATGCTGGGCAAGATTGAAGGCAGAAGGAGAAGGGGACGACAGAGGATGAGATGGTTGGATGGCATCACCAACTCGATGGACATGAGTTTGAGCAAGCTCCGGGAGTTGGTGAAGGACAGTGAAGACTGGCTTGCTGCAATCCATGGGGTCGCAAAGAGATTGGACCCGACTGAGTGACTGAACTGAACTGTCTGAACCACTTGAAATTTGGGACAGAAAGGACAAGTACAAGGGCTACATGTTCACCACTGGAGCATTCAGTGCAAACAATCGAGTCTTCAGTGCTACGGAACCAGAAGCACATTCATGAGGGCATTTCTAAAGATCTAGTCTGTGCAAACCACTGTGTGTCTCCTAGGAGCCCCGAACCTTCAATTAGACCTAAGAGGACCCCTAACCAGATCCCATAAATCTAGAGCAACAAGTTAGCCATCAGAGTTTTAGTTACAACTCTGCATGCAGGTAACATTTATCTAAAAGAGGGTAGAAAATGGTTCTTACATCCACTCAAAGGTGTTGCTTTAACTGAGATTTGCCATAGTCACCACCACCTGAGTTGGGGACATGGAAACTAGTAATGTGCTTAGATGAGCATACAGTGCAGACACACACACACGCGCGTGCATGAATTCTTGCTTACTTCAATGTGTGTGATATTTACTCTCAAACAAGTCCTGCACTGGGCCCACTGGGACCAGGTTACTTAGGGTTTAGCACAAGATCTAGCTACCTCACAACCTCTTCCCCATGGCCTCCTTGGGGGCCTCTCCCCAGATGCAATCTGAAGGCAACCCAGAAAGGCTGGCAGTGCTGTCACTGGGAATAGTAGCTGTTCAGTTCTCCCACCTGCATCCCCCAGGCTGTAGATATCCCCTGAGTTGCTACTGCCAGTCTGTCCTAGGCTGTTCCCTCAGAAATGCTGTCCTGTAAATAAGCTGAGATTCTCACCATTACTTCTGACAGCAGCTTGGGGGCATCAAGTGTGAGGAATGTGAGGGGGCTGAGGGTCAGTGTCCGGGCCCCAAAGCACTGAAAGCTAGCCTCCTCTGAAGCTGCAGATAACCATCAGGAAGTGAGCTATATCCTCTCTGAGATGCCTCAAAGCTTGCAAAGAACCCCTAGGACACTCCAAGTTAGTTTTAGCCTCTGATACTTGACCCTGACCTAGGACACTTGACCTAATCTTATTTTCAGAGTGCTCTTCCCAGGATGCCCTTAGTCTCCCCATGATTTCTTTGTAAAGTCCCTGAGGTCCCAAAGCCAATTACTAAGAACTTTGTCAGGGAGAGGACAGACCCTGGTTAACTCCAAGTCTCAAGAACCCCTTGCCTTGCATTGGCTTTTATACATAAAAGTCAGCCAGTCCCCTAGACCCATGGGACTAATTCAGATAGTAAAGAATCCACCTGCTATGTGGGAACCTGGGTTCGATCCTTGGGTTGGGAAGGTCCCCTGGTGGAGGGCATGGCAACCCACTCCAATATTCTTGTCTGGAGAATCCCCATGGGCAGAGGAGCCTGGCGGGCTGTAGTCCATGGGGTCACAAAGAGTGGGAGACAACTGAGCAACTAAGCACACACATACTTCTGAATCTAGGGAGAAGGTGGTCGTGGGTAGATGCAGTCTCAGACAGCTCCCAGGTCAGGGCAGCCTACTGCTTCCCGTAAGTCTGAGGGGCTTCTCCTCCAGCCCCTGTTAAAGCTATCTTCTGTACCTTCTCTCTTCCAGAGCCCAGGAAGTGAACTATTGCAGACACTTTATTCACTTTTTTATTGTGGACACTGTTGCTCCCCAAGCGTAAGGGTCTCTGAACTCCTGAAATATTCTCCAACAGGTTCTTGATTCTCCTGAGCCTGTAGGAGAGGCTTTTCAAAAGGTCACAGAAGAGGTTTTCCAAAGAGCTTTCCAGGGCTGTCTAGCAGGACAGGGTCTTTGCATCTAGGACACCCAGTACTAGTTTTGTGACCCCGACCAACAGAGAAGATCCCACGGGCAGGTCAGAGATGGGGTAGGATCCCCAAGCGCTGCAGGGTGATTCCTTTCCCTGCCCAGGATGGAGCCACCAGAGTCAGCTTTTTAGTGGATGAGTTACGTGCCCACTAACACTGTAGAGTAAAGATCTTCTCCTCCACCCTGCTCTTTAAGGCCCCTATGCAGTGGCCAGCCATGGCCCCCGGGTTGTTATCAGAGCTTATTATGAGTCTCAGCTTGTTCCTGGAGCAAATAGTTAACCAAGATGGAGAACCCAAATTCTTGGTTATCTCAGAGCCAGCTGCTACTGTACTTGAATGGCCTGGGGTCTCAACAATGCCAACCTACCAGGGAGCAGGTCTTGTGATGGGGGCCTTTGAGCCCCCAGGCTCAAAAACAGTTGAGACGCTCCTCTGGAGCTTTTCATCCTGTCCTAACAGGCAAGATTTATGAGAATGAGTCACTCCTATCTAAAGGAGCTTATAGGAGGCTGAGAGCCAGCTGGGAAACCTTGAAGCTGGACTATGCAAAACGCTTCCCACCAAGTTTTAGCTGCTGTTAGCATCAGTGGTAAAGGCTTTAGCCAAAGGGGACAAGTAGTATCATCTTGTAAATACAAATAATCTAGTCTCAGCTAAAGTTTTAGCTTCTGGAACCAGAAAGATGTGGGTTCTGTCACTTTTTAGCTTCATGACCTGGGGGAAGCTACTCAACCTCTCTGAATCTTAGTGTATAAAATGGAGACTATCAGTTCAGTTCAGTTTAGTTGCTCATTTGGGTCTGACTCTTTGCAACCCCATGAATTGCAGCATGCCAGGCCTCCCTGTCCATCACCATCTCCCGGAGTTTACCCAAACTCATGTCCATTGAGTCAGTGATGTCATCCAGCCATCTCATCCTCTGTCATCCCCTTCTCCTCCTGACCCCAATCCCTCCCAGAATCAGGGTCTTTTCCAATGAGTCAACTCTTCGCATGAGGTGGCCAAAGTATTGGAGTTTCAGCTTTAGCATCAGTCCTTCCAAAGAAATCCCAGGGTTGATCTTCAGAATGGACTGGTTGGATCTCCTTGCAGTCCAAGGGACTCTCAAGAGTCCTCTCCAACACCACAGTTCAAAAGCATCAATTCTTTGGTGCTCAGCTTCACAGTCCAACTCTCATATCCATACATGACCACTGGAAAAACCATAGCCTTAACTAGATGGACCTTTGTTGGCAAAGTAATGTCTCTGCTTTTTAATATGCTATCTAGGTTAGTCATAATTTTCCTTCCAAGGAGTAAGTGTCTTTTCATTTCATGGCTGCAGTCACCATCTGCAGTGATTTTGGAGCCCCCCAAAATAAAGTCTGTCACTATTACTACTGTTTCCCCATATATTTCCCATGAAGTGATGGGACCAGATGCCATTGTCTTAGTTTTCTGAATGTATGGAGACTATAGATGGACTCAACTCACAGGGTTATCATGAGTACTGAATGAGCAGCTTCATGATAAGTCTTTAACATAAGACTTGACTGGAGCAAGAGTCCAGAAATGGTGCTTGAGTTTATTGCTATCACAGATCTCATCAGCCTGCTCACTGAAATATAGTTGAGAAAGGAAAGACCGGTAGCCAACTACTACACAGGCCATATCATCTGGTTCCAGAGCCTCATCAGGCCATGTTTGAGAAGACTGATTTCCAGATACTGTTTATAACAAGGTCCTTGTTTTCTCCCATGCTCCATGAGACCTGTTGTGAGTGCTTCAGAAGTGTGATGGGATTTGTAGAATATTCAGTTATGTGCTTTACTCCCACCAGCCATCATGGAGTTTTGTCACTTGTAACCCAAGGACCTTTCCCCAAAAGCCAGGCTCTTGTTCTCTCTCCTAGTGCATGTGGCCGAGGTGTGGGTGGGTTCCTCTGGGACCGATAAGATCTGGGATACTTAGTATAAGCAGTTTTCCAAACGAGTGTATTAGGACAGGTCAGGTGGATAGCATGAGCCAAAGAAGTGACATTTACTAGCCTAGTGACAAATATTAGCCTAACCAGGATGGTCCTTGGGAAAGTCCTTCAAAACTAACCAGACAGATTTTGTAGTCTGTCTGGTTACTTTTGACCCATCCTCAGACCCTCTTGAGAACACAGGGTTGAATAAACTCCCAAGATGAGTCTGATGCACAGAGCTAGGCTTAACAAGCCAAGCCTGTCTGGAAAACAATAATTCTCACAGTTCAATACACATTGGATTCACTTGGTGGGGTGGGACTTGATAAAAATGCAAATTTATACACCCCAGCCCACTAAGATCTTTTGATCTAGTAGTTTCTGATAGGCATCAGAAATCTGCATTTTAAATCAGCACCCCCAAGAGCTCTGGTCCAGGGGAAATTACTCCCATCATAACCATTCCTGGCCAGTAAAACCCTAAGATTCTCCAGATAAGGAAGGCATTGCTTAATCCATTGCAAGTTTCTATACCTCTTTCATGTTAATATCAATATGTGTGTGTGATAAGTCACTTCAGTCATGTCCAACTCTTCGCAACCTATGGAGCCTGCCAGGCTCCTCTGTCCTTGGGATTCTCCAGGCAAGAATACTGGAGTGGGTTGCCATGACCTCCTCCACAGGGTCTTCTTGACCCAGGACCCAGGGATGGAACCTGTGTCTCTTATGTCTCCTGCACTGGCAGGTGGGTTCTTTACTGCTAGCCCCACAGGGGAAGCCCTAATATCAATATACAATCCCCTAAATCCCTTTTTCAAATTGTTGAAGTATTTTCTCATTCTTGTGATAATGTATAGCAAAGAGTGATTCTCAGGAACAAATATTTTTATTTTTGATCATTATAATATTGAAGACTGTATTAGTTACCTATTGCTTCAAAATCAATTACTCCCAAATTAGCAGCTAAAACAACATTGTCATCCATCACAGTGTCTCTGGGTTAGGAATCTGGGCCTGGCTTTGTTGGTTCCCTCTGGCTCAAGGTCTCTCACAAGGCTGCCATCAAGACCCTGGCCACGGCCCATGGTCTCCTTTGAAGGTTCAACAAGGGGAGTGTCTGCTTCCAAAGTCACTCATGTGATTGTTAGAAGGGGTCGGTTCCTTTTGACTGTTGACCAAAAACCACCAGTTCCTTGCCATGTGGACCTCTGCTTTCTATTTTTTAAAACAATTTTATTTCTTTTAAATTTCTTTTTGGCTGTGCTGGCTCTTCACCGCTGTATGGGCTTTGCTCTAGTTGCAGTGCTCAGGCCTCTCATTGCAGTGACTTTTCTTGCGGCTCCTGGGCTCTACAGCACAGGCTCAATAGTTGCAGCACACGGGCTTAGTTGCTCCACAGCATGTGGAATCTTCCCGGATCGGGGTCAAACCCATGTCTTCTGCATTGGCATGCGGATCCTTTACCACTGAACCACCAGGGAAGCCTGGACCTCTTCTTAAGGCAAGTCAGAGTGAGCAAGTGAGAGGGAGAGATTCAGTGAGAGTAGAATAAGCAGGGTGCAAGTCAGATTCTTTCTGTGGCCTGATCTTGGGCTTCCCAGGTGGCACAGAGGTAAAGAATCTTCCTGCCAAGCAGGAGATGTAGATTTGATCCCTGAGTGGGGAAGATCCCCTGGAACAGGTGATGGCAACTCCCTCCAGTATTCTTGCCTGCTAAATCCCATGGGCAGAGGAGCCTGGTGGGAAAAGCAAAAAGTCAGACACGGTTGAGCAAGCACACCCTTGGAAGTGAAATACCACCATATTTGCCATACTTTGTTAGAAGCAAGTTGCTAGGTATAGACCATATTTGAGGGAAGTGGATTACACAAGGGCCTGAATCCCAGGAGGCAGGGTCACTGCGGGCCATCTCAGAGGTTTCCTACCACAAAGATCATAGTTTAAAGCACATTTCAATACAGTATTTAATATTATCCAAAATACAGGAAAATGATTTATCAAGAGTGATGCATGCTGTTTAAACTATGCAAAATGAAACATGATTTGTTGACAAATGCATTTAAACAAGACATTACGGTGTTTTGTTTGGAGACTGAATGTATATTAAAATGTTGAAAGCAATTTAACTGTGCAATGCATCAAAAAATACAAACTGCTTTCATGTGATGTTTGGAATTCTTACATTTTGTACTATAAAAATAAATTTACTTATTTACATAATTTTAGTATTTTGTTACTAAATGATGACGTTAGAAAATGGTGTTGCTATTTCTCTACATCTTCTACATAAATAATATAGCAAACATTTTAAGTTTTTCCCCAATAAATGTAGAACCTAATTGCATATATTTGTCACTGTACATTCAATTTTGTGATTGACTTTTGAAGTCTGACAGCTTAATTTACCATGTACATTTTTTTACCACTATACATTTTTTGATCAGAGGTTGTCACTTAAGAACCTGGTAAAAAGCAGCTTCAGACAGAGCATTAGTCTGCTAGGGTTGTCATAACAAAGTAACAGGTGGCTTAAACAAAAGAAATATGTCACAATGCTGACGGCTAGAAATGCAAGGTCTAATTGTGACAAGGTTGATTTCTTCTGAGTCCTGTCTCTTTGACTTGTAGACGGTTGTTTTCTACTGGTGTTTTCTGATGCTCTTTGCTCTGTGTCCTAATCTCTTCTTTTTATAAGGACATCAGTCATACTGGATTAGGGCTCACCCAAAGGGCCTCATTTTAACTGAATTACCACTTGAAAAGAACCTGTCTCCAAATATAGTTACTTTCTGAAGTACTGAGTGTTAGGACTTCAATATACGAATTTGGAGGGAACATAATTCAGTCCATAAAGGACAAATGTTCAAAACTGCTGTCATTCTTTTCATCCCTCAGCTCAGGGGTGTCCAGCTCTTCATGGTCTCATGGACCACAGCACGCCAGGCCCCCTTGTCCATCACGAATTCCTGGAGTTTACTCAAACTCATGTCCATTGAGTCAGTGATGCCATCCAACCATCTCATCCTCTGTCGTCCCCTTCTCCTCCTCCCTTCAATCTTTCCCAGCATCAGGGTCTTTTCAAATGAGTCAGCTCTTTGCATCAGGTGGCCAAAGTATTAGAGTTTCAGCTTTAACATCAGTACTTGCAATGAATGCCCAGGACAGATCTCCTTTAGTATGGACTGGTTGGATCTCCTTGTAGTCCAAGGGACTCTAAAGAGTCTTCTCCAACACCACAGTTCAAAAGCATCAACTCTTCAGTGATCAGCTTTCATCACAGTCCAACTCTCACATCCATACATGACTGCTGGGAAAACCATAACCTTGACTAGACGGACCTTTGTTGGCAAAGTAATGTCTTTGCTTTTGAATATGCTGTCTAGGTTGGTCATAACTTTCCTTGCAAGGAGTAAGTCTTTTAATTTCATGGCTGCAGTCACCATCTGCAGTGATTTTGGAGCCCTCCAAAATAAAGTCAGCCACTGTTTCTACTGTTTCCCCATCTATTTGCCATGAAGTGATGGGACCAGATGCCATGATCTTCATTTTCTGAATGTTGAGCTTTAAGCCAACTTTTTCACTCTCTTCTTTCACTTTCATCAAGAAACTCCTTAGTTCTTCTTCACTTTCTGCCATAAGGGTGGTGTCATCTGCATATCTGAGGTTATTGATATTTCTCCTGGCAATCTTGATTCCAGCTTGTGCTTCATCCAGTCCAGCATTTCTCATGGTATACTCTGCATGTAAGTTAAATAAGCAGGGTGACAATATATAGCCTTGATGCACTCCTTTTCCTATTTGGAGCCAGTCTGTTGTTCCATGTCCAGTTCTAACTGTTGCTTCCTGACCTGCATATAGGTTTCTCAAGAGGCAGGTCAGGTGGTCTGGTATTCCCATCTCTTTCAGAATTTTCCACAGTTTATTGTGATCCACACAGTCAAAGGCTTTGGCATAGTCAAAAAAGCAGGAATAGATGTTTTTCTGGAACTCTCTTGCTTTTTCGATGATCCAACAGATGTTGGCAATTTGATCTCTGGTTCCTCTGCCTTCTCTAAATCCACCTGGAACATCTGGAATTTCTTGTTTCATGTATTGCTGAAGCCTGGCTTGGAGAATTTTAAGCATTACTTTACTAGTGTGTGAGATGAGTGCAATTGTGTAGTAGTTTGAGCATTCTTTGGCATTGCCTTTCTTTGGGATTGGAATGAAAACTGACCTTTTATAGTCCTGATGCCTCTGTTGAGTTTTCCAAATTTGCAATTCTGTGAAGGCCTATAAGACCTTTTAGAACTAACACCCAAATAAGATGTCTTTTTCATTATAGAGGACTGGAATGCAAAAGTAGGAAGTCAAGAAACACCTGGAGTAACATGCAAATTTGGCCTTGGAGTACAGAATGAAGGTATTAGCAAAGGCTAATAGAGTTTTGCCAAGAGAATGCACTGGTCATAGCAAACATCCTCTTCCAACAACACAAGAGACAACTCTGCACATGGACATCACCAGATGGTCATCAGTGAAATCAGATAGATTATATTCTTTTCAGCTAAAGATGGAGAAGCTCTATACAGTCAGCAAAAACAAGACCAGTAGTTGGAGCTGACTGTGGCTTGGATAATGAACTCCTTATCGCCAAATTCAGACTCTAGTGGGAAAACCACTAGACCATTCAGGTATGACCTAAATCAAATCCCTTACCATTATACAGTGGAAGTGAGAAATAGATTTATTGGACTAGGTCTGACAGACAGAGTGCCTGAAGAGCTATGGATGGAGGTTTGTGACATTGTACAGGAAACAGTGATCAAGACCATCCCCAAGAAAAAGAAATGAAAAAAAGCAAAATGGCTGTCTGAGGTGTTCTTACAAATAGCTGTGAAAAGAAGATGTAGTGAAAAGCAAAGGAAAAAAGGAAAGATATACCTGTTTGAATTCAGAGTTCCAAAGAATAGGAAGGAGAGATAAGGAAGCCTTCCTCAGTGATCATTGCAAAGAAATAGAAGAAAACAACAGAATGGGAAAGACTAGAGATCTCTTCAAGAAAATTAGAGATACCAAGGGAATATTTCATGCAAAGATGGGCTCAATAAAGGACAGAAATGATATGGATCTAAAAGAAGCAGAAGATATTAAGAAGAGGTGGCAAGAATACACAGTAAAACTGTACAAAAAAGATCTTCATGACCCAGATAATCAGGATGGTGTGATCACCCACCTTTTTATTCTTATTCACTTATATTTCAATAGCAGTCTTTCTTAAGCTTTGCATCTGTTAGCGAGCCATCTGCTGTAGGCAGAAATGGAACAAGGCATGACTGTCAGCAAAACCAATTTAAAACCGTATAATGATCAAACCAACAGACTAGCCTATGGTAAGTAGCTAAGTGGTGAACTAGCTGAGTGATGAGTTTGATCCATCATCATCCAAGATTCACTGATTGCCATGTGAGCTCACCACCTCTGCCCTCGAAGTTACTCTACTGTTCTCTTTTTAAATAAATTTTAAGCACTTAAAAATATTGATTTTATAAATAGAAACTGAAAAAAAGATGCCATTACTGCCTTTAGTGACCTGAAACTGTAGGTTTGTGAACCACCCGTTGGGAAATGCTGCCCAAATCCAGACTTCACACCTGTTCCATAGCTCAGAGTCACCCAGTGTTGATTAAATTGTTTTCCACCTGTGCAGGCTCTGGGCTCCATGCTGTACAAGAGACCTTCACTTATGTCATTTCATTCAGCTGTTCAAACAAGGAATTGCAACAATTCTTGGATACTATGAAGTTCACTCTGAAATCCCAGAGGAAGGGTTTTGTTGTTGTGCCTTTTTTTTTTTTTTTTAAGCTGTACCATGAGGCTTGCAGGATCTTCGTTCCCTGACCTGGGATTGGACTGGGGCTACTGCAGTGGAAGCACGGAGTCCTAACTACTTTACTACCAGGGGGAGTCCCTGAGATAAACAGTAAAACATAGTAAGGGCTTCCATGGTTGCTAAGTGGTTAAGAATCTGCCTGCCAAGCAGGAGACGCAGGTTCGATTCCTGGGTTGGGAAGATCCCCTGGAGAAGGAAATGGCAACCCACTCCAGTATTCTTGCCTGGGAAATCCCATGGACAGAGGAGCCTCGTGGGCTATAGTCCATGGGGTCACATAGAATCAGACACAACTTAGCAACTAAACAACAGCAACAAAACACAATAAGACACCAGGGCCAGCAAGTACCACAGCCCCTTTAAAAGCCCAGAAGCTTCCCCACATAAGTTTCCACAAAAATCTCCACCTATTTCCTCATCCTCCTGTAACTAGACTTCAAGCATTACCATTTGAGAAAAAAAAAAAAAAGAAACAAAATAATTATTCAACTTTCTTTCTGCTTCATGTAATTATTGGTTTTGCTACAACCACTTTTTGTTTCTTTTTTGGTTAAGATCCAGCATTTCACCAACATTGAAGGTTGAATAAGCTCTTGTGGGCTGAACTTGAAACAAAACCTTCATTTGTGTCATTGATTCCTGGGAAAATGGGATCCAAATTCCAAATTACTGTTTACTAAGAACTCTTTGGAACTGGCTGTATTTGTAAGCTTGGAAGTGCTTGTGTCCTGTGTTACAATTACCAATTTAAGCACCTTAAGAAGAATAGGAAAACAATAAAATATATTTAACATTAAAATTCTACTAAGCATGGCTGATTCTTTGAGAGTTCAGAAAGCCCTTTAGGGTCTTTCCCTTGTTATAAACAGCAGTTGAAGTGCTGCAGGAATTCTAGGAAAGTGGGCTGACCTCAGCAATTCCCTAGAAGTGGGCAACCTCTCAGCCTGAAATGGGTTGAACCTGGTCCCCAAATTTCACAATCATTTCAGAAGCTATTACTTTTCCTTAAACTGAGAGGGTCAATCAAGATATCCTGTCCACTCTCTCTTGAGTTGGTTTTGAGCACTTTTCTGGCCGTGGGTGAAGATACCAAAGGCTCAAAAGGTATATTGAAGACGCAATTACTGCCCACAATGTTATCCTTTATGAGTAAGCTTCGATTTTTACAACAGGCAAGTTTTATGCCTTTGTATCCTCTAGCTTTTTTTCCAGTTGTATTTTGGGAGACCTAGGATCTGTCTCTGGAGAAGGCAATGGCACCCCACTCCAGTACTCTTGCCTGGAAAATCCCATGGACGGGGGAGGCTGGTGGGCTGCAGTCCATGGGATCGCTAAGAGTCAGACACAACTGAGAGACTTCACTTTCACTTTCACTTTCATGCATTGGAGAAGGAAATGGCAACCCACTTCAGTATTCTTGCCTGGAGAATCCCAGGGACAGGGGAGCCTGGTGAGCTGCCATCTCTGGGGTCGCACAGAGTTGGACACAACTGAAGCAACTTAGCAGCAGGATCTGTCTCTGTTGGTTTTTCCTTTTTCAGTTGTGTCTGTCATCATTAGGATCCATGGCAGGCAGAGTAGTAGGACATTTTGGTAGGGCTTTGGTGGGCTCATATTTCAAATGGTAAAATCAGTTCTAAAAACTGCCATCACAGAACCTTCTCAGCTCACTAGCTGTTTTCTCAGGTGAACTACCACTGCTAAAATGTTTCTTTTTGCCTGATTAAAACTCCCCTCTGCGTTCTGTGCTCAGCAAGTGATGAGTACAAGGACACTATTTACTGGGTACATTATATTCAGTTGACAAATAGGCAGAACTGTAGACGATATCACAATGATTGAGGTCTTAGGCAGCGTGGCAGCTGTAGTGAGTATATTGTAGGCTGCATTGTCCAACAGACAAAGAGAAAGTAAAATTGGGCATGTTTGGTGGCATATTTCATGAGCCAAGCCAAGAAAGGCAGCTCCCTTCCTAGAAGCTCTGAAACCATGGCAACTTTGGTTATTTAGTCACATTTTCTGGAATATACTATTTAGTGATGACGTCAATTAAATGGTGTGTGGGGATGGTGTCTCAGGAAACTTGGAATCTAACTCCTAAACCAAAATCTTGTAAAATAAAGCTGAATTGATTTGAGGGAGGTATAGGAAAAGGAGTGGCAACAGAAATAGCAAGAGACACAAAGAAGGAAAATACTAGAAGGAAGACAGAGAAATACATGAGGCAACGTTAGAGTTGCTCTTTTTGATTAAACATTTAATAGAACTTTGACACAAGAAATTACTTAAGCCTTGGGAGTCAGAAATGTCCTTTCCCTTTTCCTCAGACTGGATGTTGCCTGATGATCCAAATTAGGTTTTGTGATTGTCTTTTTGTGTGTGTGTGCTTTTCATTGGAATACAATTGCTTTACAATGCTGTGTTAGTTTCTTCTGTACATCATGAATCAGCCATATGTATACACATATTCCTCTCCCTCTTGAGCCACCTTCCCATCCCCTCTATTCCACCCTCTAGGTCATGTGATTGTCCTTTTTTCCTCTTCATTTTTTTAAATTATAGAGTTATGATAACACATTTACAGGAGACTTGGAAAATATAGAACAAAGTCACATATAGTTCCACTATACATTAGTTATTTTTAAAGTAGATTAATTAAGATTTTTAGTTGGAATTTCAATATCAAACTCTCAAAAATTAATAGAATGAATATACAGAAAAGTAGAAGGATACAATAGACCTGAAAAACACCATGAACCAGTTCAACATAATAAAGACTTATACAATGTTCACACAACAGTAGGATACAAATTTTATTCAAGTTCCCATAGACTATAAACTAGGAAACACTGGAATATATCCAGGGACATAAAACAAGGTGCAAAAATGTCATGGTCTAAAGGTATTGAAATCATACAAAGTCTGTTCTTCTATCACTGCAGCATTATATTATGGAGAAGGCAATGGCACCCCACTCCAGCACTCTTGCCTGGAAAATCCCATGGACAGAGGAGTCTGGTGGGCTGCAGTCCATGGGATCGCTAAGAGTCGGACACGGCTGAGCAACTTCACTTTCACTTTTCACTTTCATGCATTGGAGAAGGAAATGGCAACCCACTCCAGTGTTCTTGCCTGGAGAATCCCAGGGATGGTGGAGCCTGGTGGGCTGCCGTCTATGGGGTCGCACAGAGTCAGACATAACTGAAGCAAGGCAGCAGCAGGAGTAGCATTATATTAGATAGCAATATCAAAAGATTTTCGAAAATAACCCACATATTTTCAAGTGCAATGTGACATTTACCAAGAGAGGTCCTTGACTTAGCCATTGAAAGCCTCAATAAAGTTAGAAGTCTGAAAAATCACAGAGGATGATTGCAGAGAAGAAAACATTTAAATGAGAAATTAATATCAAAATGATAATTTAATATCAAAGATACTTAAAAAAAAACCCATGTATTTGGAAATTAAATGTCCACCTTCAAATGATGGGTATATCTTAGAAGCCATAACAAGGAAAATTAGAAAATACTTGTAACAAAATAAAAATGAAAAGAGAATTTACCAGAATTTGTTGCATGCAGCTGAAGCTGCCCAATGCAACTAAGTAAAGTCGCTTAGTCATGTCCGACTCTTTGCGACCCGTGGACTGTAGCCCACCAAGCTTCTCTGTCCATGGGATTCTCCAGGCAAGAACACTGGAGTGGGTTGCCATTTCCTGGAGTGGGTTGCAACTAAAGGCAATCTTAAATAAGGTATGAAAACAAATAATGTACACAAGCATAACATTTTGTGAAATTTGAATAAAATCTATACATCAGTTAATAATACTGTACATGTGATTGTGTTTTAATTGATACTGCCTTGATTTCTTTGAAATCTTTCGCAAGCATTCAGTTAGAAAGAGCCAATCTAAGTGACTTAGTTTTAAAATAAAATATAAAAATAATTTGCTTATAGTTAATATCACTTCGAATGACTTATCTCAGAAGTCCCTAATTGCAGGTTATAAAATGCTATTTTCTTGCTTCAGTCATTCATGATCTTTGGGAGCCAACCTGCAGTCTGAGTTTCACAGTCCTCGTGTGGATCCTATTGATGAAGCTTGGCATTTTCTAAAGTTGTAACTACTGACAGCTAGTCAGTTCTTTATTAGGTTATCCTGTATTTTCATCTCTGACTATAGCGAGAATCCCAATTTAAAGTGCATCCACAGACAAGAGTTTTACCGACAAACGCACCTAAAATATGTGACACCCTGATTTGAGTCGGAATTTAAAAAACAAACACCACAACGGCAGTTTAAAGACGTATCTTCCACTTCAAATTCAAAGTTCACAGATTGCATTGTTACTTTCAAAATGCACGGGAGAGACAATTGGGGACATTTTGTGCATTTTGCCACTAGTGGGCGCCAGAGATACAGTGACAAACCATCCATGAAATTATGAAAGCGCTTTTCCTTTGATTAGGAGAAATGAAAAGTATTTTTGATCATTTTTGGGCTTCCTTCAGATTTTGTCTTTCCAGTTGGATGATTAAAGTGGAAACTCTAGGTTGATTAAGTACCTTTCGATTTCCATATCTCAAGTGGAAAGGAACTTGCGTCACTTCCCAAGGAGACATGATGAATAGACAGCTGCTTAGCATTTTTCCAGGGCTTATTATGCCCCAGGCACGAGGTGAAGTGATTCACGTGTTGTTTCTTACTTAGTCCTCGTGAGACTCTTAAGAGAGTGGATGTTATTATTATTCCAATTTACCAGTTGAAAAAACTGAGGCATAGAGAGGTTAAATTACTTGCTTAAGGTGACAGTGAACGGATAAACTGAAATAAACCCAGGTTCATCTGACTCCAGAGTCAGGGCTTTTATCAGATATCACACCACCCATATGTTCTCTTTATTCTAGAAACTTTCTACTCGGTGTGGTGTAAGAAAGGTTATCCTGACTGTGAAGTGACTAGATCTTTGATCAAAATCAGACTGTCTCAGGCCACAGTTCTAGTGTGCCATTAAAAGGAAGGAAGAAAAAATAAAACCCAACCAAACAACAAATAAAACAGGGTTAAACGCTTTCAAGTTGAGAGGAGTCTCAGGGAAAAAAAACTTCCCCAGCTACACTTCCAGCCGTTCATTCAGATTCCATTCTCTTAGCCTGAGAGTCCAAGGGTCTGATGGCTCAGCTACCAGGGAGAGCCTGTGTCTTCGGCCACCAGCACATTTGCAATGCTTGAGAAAACTCCATCCGGTCTGAGATGTTTACTTTAAAGAATCAAGGTCTCATGTGCTCTACGGAACAAAGTCACATTATTTATTTTACTGTAGTGTATTTCACTTCTGAGGCTAAATGTCAGAGGGACAAAAACAGAGGTATCTTTTTTTGTCTCCTAACAATGGAGGAAATGGACTTACAAGGAAGGAGAATAACAGATGTAAAGCTCTCCGTTTTGTGTGTGAATAGAAGATAGGAAGTCGTTTTAAAATTCCCAAGTGCCTGCAAGACCAAGAGTCACATGACTTCAAACACAATATATGGCTGATTGACCTTCCTGATTACAGCTTTCTGTGGCTAATATTATAACAACTTTGTACTTAACAGGGACTTTCAATTAACATGTACACTGCAAGTAGTATGCTGAGAGCTTTATCTGCGTTATATTACTTAAACCCTAGAAAAACCCCTCTCAGCAGTTATTATTATTATCAAAGCAATACATACACACAGTTGAACAGTTAGTAGTTCTAATATTGAGAAAAAACAGCAACACTTACTCTTTCCAATTCCTGTATCCATCCTCTAAGAGGAAACCACTCTCATGTCTTGTGGCTGGTTTGGGCCTTTGTTTTTCAACTCTAAATTCCTGAATTACAGCTTTTACTGCTATTTCTTGATTTTTCAATTTGAAGCATTATCAATTCATTTCCTCTATAGAATATAATGATTTAATTCTCTCTTGCAACCTTTCCCCTTCATTATATATACACAACTGTCCTATTTTTCTTGGAGTTGATAATGGTTTCCTTTTTCACTAGCTTAGTATTTATGTGGTGTCATTACTAATCCAACCTCAGACTTCCTCAAAGGATCTAAAACTCTTCTCAATAAGATCAACACATCAAAAAATCTGATGGTTATTTTTTTCTGGAGATGTCCTTTCAGAACCTTCCATCTATCTGTCTATAGCCTACAACATGGCTGTTTTCCTTCCACCTTCATCCTGGAATTTAAATTTTTTATGTATTTATGTATTTCTGGCTGTGCTGGGTCTTCATTGCTGTATGGGCTTTTCTCTAGGTGCAGAGGCTTCTCATTATGGTAACTTCTTATGGTATGCTCTTGTTGGGGAGCACGGGCTCTAGGCAGTTGCTGGAATAAGTGCATCACCAAGACAAGGAAACAAAGGATCCAACACAAAAGACTAAGGAAGAAAAGTCTTCACGTGCCCAGCACATACTAGCCCCTGCCTAGCATGGGCACAGGCTTTGTTACTCCGAGGCATGTAGACTCTTCCCAGACCTGGGATTGAACCCATATCCTCTGCATTGGCAGGCGGATTCTTTACCACTAGACTACCAGGAAAGTCCCCTGGGACTTTTCTTCATTAGTCTTTTGTGTTGGGTCCTTTGCTTCCTTGTCTTAGTGATACACTTATTCCAATAGCTTCCTGAAAAGGGTTCATGGGAGGTACTTTTTTTTGAGAGGTTATTCCCTCATAGTCCAAAATTTTATGACAATATGTCTCAGCATGTGTGTTACAGTCTTATTCTAGATATTTAGCCTTTAAAGTTGGTAACTCATTTCCTTTGATTGGGGAAAAGCTTTCTTTTACTCTATTTGATTATTTCCTCTCTGTTTTTTCTGTTCTCTCTCTGGGACCTCCTGGATAATGGCTCTTTAACTCTTCTATCTTTTCTTTGTTACCTACCTCTCAGTCATTTTTTTCTGCATTCTAGAGATTTTTTAAATGTATATTCTTTCTGCTGAATTAGAAAGAATTCTCTTCTAAGAGTTTGAATTTTCAAGAGATCATTCTCATGCTCAGAATGTTCCTTTTTGTTTCTACCAATGTTTTCTGTATACAGTGCATTCATGCATTTCTCTGAGAATATTAAGTATATAGCTTCTTCTTTTCCCTGCATTGTTTTTATTTCTTCCCAGATTCTTTTTTCAGTGTCTGTTTTAGTTTCTTTTTTTTCTATTAAAGATTTTTCTTCAGTGTTTGATTATCTTTAACTATTCATTTGTATTTAGGAGTGAGGCAACTGAAAAGCTGTGTGTCGTGTGTGTGTGTGTGTGTGTGTGTGTGTGTTTGTATTAGGACAACTGACTGGTGGGTCTTACATTCTTATGTGGAACTGGCCATTTCATTTGAATATCCGTATCTGTGAGTCTTTTCTCCTAGGCCAAATTTCTCAGAAAGGAACCGTTTGATTTCCTGCCTGGGAGCAGGAGCAGAGTGGGGTAAGAAGCCTGACTGCCAGCATTGATGGTGTTGATGGGAAAGAGGAAGGGGGAGGGGCTGTTTAGTATCACCCTGCTCTGTGCTGAGCCTGATAACCCCAGTTAAAAGTCATCATCATCATCATCTTCATAATAGCCAACATTTATTGAAGGCTTACTTCATCAAACACAAAGATTTATGATTACAAAAATTATGGTGCAATGATACAATGAAATGGCAAGTAGCCATTAAAAACAATCTAATAGCCCTAGTTCTTGAGGCCAGCCACCTCCACCCATTTAGAGTTGGACTGAAAGGAAAACAGACGTTGCCTTTTGGGGACTGCAGTGATGGTGAGAGACTGTCTCCATTTCCACCTCCCCTTCCCTTGGTGGAAAACAAGCAATGGTATGCTGGTAAATGTTTAACAGCCCACTGGAGGCATCTCTGGAGTGTAAACACTCCAGCCAGGGCCAATTTCAAACTACCAATATGATGTCAAATGGCTAAAGTGTTTTCTGAAAATTTACCAATCAATATGTGTGAGCTCGGTTGAGTTGGCTCAGCATACACTGGAGGGAGGCTTCAGAGAACCGCAGTGCTTAAATATTTGCTTAGTCTTGCTCTGTAGACCAGGCCTGATATCACTGGAAAGGAGTCAAGACTTTTAGAATCCAAGGAATGATGGGACTGCCAGGTGAAAAGGGAGCACATAACTTCTCTTTCAATTTCTTCCCAAGAGGTCAGAGCCTTGGAAGAGATTGGGAGCTACAGGTCCCCCAACACACACACACGCATGCACATGCACATTGTGGAGTCAAGAGGCATGTGCTTCAGAGGAATGCAGAGAAGGATTACCAGTTGGAAGATGCCAGGAGTATCAGTGTCTAGGGGGTGGGTGTGAGCAACACCTAGCTCCTCAGAAGGGAAGCAACTACAGAATTGCTCAGGGGAGGTATCAAGTGGTATCATCCAAAGTGCTCAATTATAATAGTTTTGAAGCAGAAGGTAGATGGGCTCCAGGCTAGGCATTTACAACTGGCCTCTGCTTCATACCTCCTGGGGTGAGAAGACAATGAGTTTCAGGCTGTTCATTCATCACCAGCCCCTGTTTACATTTCTTGAAGCAAGAAACAAATGGGCTCCAGGACTATTAATGTATATTTATGACTGGACTCCCATCTATATTTTGAGATCTATACCTTGATATAAAAACTAACAAAATAATAGGGTATAAATAATCAGACATTGGGTGGGCATTTTAATGTCATGGACAGAGTGGGAATAAGCCCTGTTAAAAGGTTAGGAGTTCAGGGGCTTCCTTGGTGGTCCAGTGATTAAGAATCCAGCTTACAATACAGGGGACACAGGTTCAATCCCTGATCCAGGAAGATCCCACATGCCTCGAGGCAACTAATCCCATACACCACAACTACTGAGCCTGTGCTCTAGAGTCCGTGCACCTAGAGCTCTTGCTCTGCAGCAAGAGAAGCCACCACAGTGAGAGGCCCAAGCACCAAAACTAGAGTGTAGCCCCCTGCTCTCTGCAACTGGAGAAAGCCCATGTGCAGCAACAAAGACCCAGTGCAGGCAAAATAAAATAAATAAATAATTTTTTTTTTTTTTTAATGATTAAGAGTTCATATACTTCCTATCCCTGGGACAAGGGAGGCATTTCACATGTACAGAAAGGCTCCTTGGTGGTCAAAAGGATGGGGCACCACCCTACAATATATGATGCCAATATGTGATCCCTTAGGCCTCTGGGCTGGAATCCATCTTGGAAAAAAGTTGCGCAGGCATGTTGGGGAAGGTCCCAGGGTAAGTCAAGTGTGGAAAAAGAAACCAGATAATTGACTAAAGGGAAACAAAGACCCAGAAGAACTGTCCTATACAAATGACCTAACTACCTCTTACTGCACTCCTCCTCACTAGGGCGTCTTCCTTTGTTGGCTCAGCTGGTTAAAGAATCCACCTGCAATGCAGGAGACCTGGGTTCGATCTCTGGGTTGGGAAGATCCCCTGGAGAAGGGAAAGGCTACCCACTCCAGTATTCTTGGCCTAGAGAATTCCATGGAGTGTATAGTCCATGGGGTTGCAAAGAGTCAGACAGGACTGAGCGGCTTTCACTTTCACTTTCATTACGTGGGACACCCACACCCTTTCTCTCCACGTGTGCATCTCTTCCTTACTTCTGTCTTAACCAAACCAACCATTTCTCTGTGTGCTCTCCCACTTGCTGTGCTATGTCTTCAGTAATAAACTTTGTATAGATTTTTGCCTCAGTGAGAAATGCATTTTCTCACTGGGGGCAATGATCCAGAGCAAAATAGCTTCTATCCTCTAGCTTTTGTTGGGCTAGGATTCCTGGTTTTCACCCAGGCTACCCAGGTTCAATTCCTGAGCAGAGAAGATCTCACTTCACACCGCCGCTCACTGCTCCCTCACTGAGATCAGTTTCTCTTTCTTCTTTTAACCCCAATACCAGAAGGGTAAGCACCAGAAAGAAGGCAGGACAGGGAGCACTGAGGGGAAGTGAGAGCTTAAAATCAAATAGAATATTAAAGTTGCAAAACAAATGGAACTAAGTCTTAAGAAACCGAGTGGGTCCATTTTCATGAGAAGTTTCTACAATATAGATCCGATTGAGATGGCACTAGGGTGCTTTCCACCCCATGGGGGAAAGGAAATGTGAAGGGCATAGCTTGTAATTTTGGAAAAATGAAAACTGCTGCATGGTACCTGGTAGTGATCATGGAGGGGTGAGGGTATAGTTACTTGGAATTTTCTTCTTTATGGCCATATGCATGTACCTTTTGTGTGTATGTGTACCTAATTTTGTACAGCTACTATATATAACATAATTTAACTTAAGTATCCATGTTACTGATGAGCTACTATATATAACATAATTTATTTTTTAACTTAAGTATCCATGTTACTGATGATGATAAGGATAATATCTATAGTAGATGTGAAGACATGAAGTCAACAGAACTGCATTTTCTGGTGTATAGAGCTTTATTGGTAACGCAACATGCCCTTGTTACCGAACCAAACTTTACACATGTGGTAAAGCCAATCTATTGACACCAAGTTTTGGTGAAGGAAAATGCAGCATATTGTGAAGGTACTAATAGAAGGAAAACGGGTGGCTCAAACTCCTCGAAGGGTTTCAGCAAACTATTTTTTAAAATAAATGTTATATTATTTTAATATCTTTATTTATTTGGCTGTGTTGGGTCTTGGTTGTGACATGCATGATCTTCATTTTGTTATGCGGGATCTTTCTTTGTGGTGCATGGACTCTCTAGTTGTATTGCATGGCATGTGGGATCTTAGTTCCCTAACCAGGGATTAAACTGGTGTCCCCTGAATTGCAAGGCAGATTGTTAACTACTGGACCACCAGGGAATATATGTATATGTGTATGGTAGCCTAGTCACTCAGTTGTGTCCAACTCTTTCTGACCCCATGGACTGTAGCCCACCAGGCTCCTCTGCCCATGGGATTCTCCAGGCAAGAATACTGGAGTAGATAGCCATCCCCTTCTTCAGGAGATCTTCCCAACCCAGGGACTGAACCCAGGCCTCCTGTATTGCAGGCAGGTTCTTTACTGTCCGAGTCACCATGGAAGCCCACATGGTCCCTCAGCAAAGCTTTTTTAAAGGTCAGGTCAGGTCAGAGTTTATCATGAGCTTGTGCACAATTCTCTGATTGGTTGATGGTGATCAGTCCTTAGGCACCAGATCTGAGGGTTCTGTTCTTGTGTACTAGTTAATCGTTCCCATTTGGTGAAGGTGTTAGCATCTGAAATAGTCAGGAAATAAGCATCAGATACTATTGTCTAGGTATTTCAGAGAGGAGCTGAAGCAGAGCATATGGCTGGGGGTTGGAGGGGTGGGAGTGGTATCTATCCCAGTAAGGCCACATAGGGTCCTGCTCAGTTATACTAGGAAGAAGGCTGGCTTGCAGAAGTCTGGGGACATTCATGAAGAGTCAGGATTCTGTCCTGGAGAAAGTATCTAGGGTGCAGCTACTTAATAGTGTTGATCCAAGGGTGGAGGGCCCTTACTCCTACTCGTTCCTTGAGGGTGACAGAGAGGATATTTCTGATAAATACAGTATTATGAAAATATGGACAATTTAAAGTAGCATGAGAAAAACAAAGGCTTCATGGCCTATTGATCTTATTGCATCACTGGAGAGGCAACATTTGTCCTGAAAAAAGTAGACTTTTCTTCTATGATTTATGCATTACTCAGAAATCTCTTGGCTTCCTGGAATTCTTCTTAAAAAATCTAATTTTTCAGTGTAAGAGAGCAGAATTTTGTCACCCTAAAATATGTCTCTTTGGCATATTGTTTAAAACAATATGGTTAAAGCAGGTTACATTCGAGAAACAGCAGACTTGGGAAGTGCTCTGAAAACCATGGAAGAGTTGCCCTTAAGAAAGAAATATTTATATTTGTAAGAGAAATTTCCGTTTGTAAGGATGACTGCTCTCTGTGTTTGGGGAAAGACTGAGAGCAGGGAGAAGGCGGCAACAGACGATGAGAAAGTTGGCTGGCATCATCAACTCAATGGACATAAGTTTGAGCAAACTTGGGGAGATAGTGAGGGCCAGGGAAGCCTGCTGTGCTGCAGGCCATGGGCTTGCAAAGAGTTGGACATGACTTAGCAACTGAGAAACAACAACAACCGTGTTTGGGGGAGGGGTGAGTAATACCAACTCTCTAGAAACTCTCATCAACGGAGAAGGCACTTACTTAAATCTGCTTTTCTTGGTAACTTCCTGTAACTGATTTTTCCCATCTTCAACTTCCTCTTTAGCTTTAAGGTGAAGGCTTCTGCCATTTGTGTGAGTTACTCAGCTCTTCTGGGTCTCTCCCATATATACATGTCACACAGGCGGCTGCGACCTGTGCACATAGCATGGCCGAGAGGAGCTACCCACGTCTGAGGTCAGGGGCAGAAGCCGGGAGGACCCCATGCCCAAGGGGTGGCGGCTGAGAGGAGTTACCCCACAGCTGAGGTTAGGGGCAGCGGCTGAGAGTGCCAGGCTGCAATGGCGCAGGAATGGCCGAGAGGAGCTACACCACGTCTGAGGTTGGGGTGGCGGGCAGGAGGAGCTACCCCAAGCTCAAGGTAAGGAGCAGCAGCTGCACTTTGCTGGAGCAGTCGTAAAGAGATACCCCACATCGAAGGTAAGAGAAACCCAAGTAAGACGGTAGGTGTTGCAAGAGGGCATCAGAGGGCAGACACACTGAAACCATACTCACAGAAAACTAGTCAATCTAATCACACTAGGACCACATCCTTGTCTAACTCAATGAAACTAAGCCACGCCTGTGGGGCCACCCAAAACGGGTGGGTCATTGTGGAGAGGTCTGACAGAATGTGGTCCACTGGAGAAGGGAATGGCAAACCACTTCAGTATTCTTGCCTTGAGAACCCCATGAACAGTATGAAAAGGAAAAATGATAGGATACTGAAAGAGGAACTCCCCAGGTCGGTAGGTGCCCAATATGCTACTGGAGATCAGTGAAGGAATAACTCCAGAAAGAATGAAGGTATGGAGCCAAAGCAAAACCAATACCCAGCTGTGGATGTGACTGGTGATAGACGCAAGGTCCAATGCTGTAAAGAGCAATGTTGCATAGGAATCTGAAATGTTAGGTCCATGAATCAAGGCAAATTGGAAGTGGTCAAACAGGAAATGGCAAGAGTGAACGTCGACATTCTAGGAATCGGGGAACTAAAATGGACTGGAATGGGTGAACTTAACTCAGATGATTCCTGCCTACTACTGTGGGCGGGAATCCCTTAGAAGATACAGAGTAGCCATCATGGTCAACAAAAGAGTCCGAAATGCAGTACTTGGATGCAGTCTCAAAAATGACAGAATGATCTCTGTTCCTTTCCAAGGCAAACCATTTAATATCACAGTAATCCAAGCCTATGCCCCAACCAGTAACGCTGGAGAAGCTGAAGTTGAATGGTTCTGTGAAGACCTACAAGACCTTCTAGAACTAACACTCAAAAAAGATGTCCTTTTCATTATAGGGGACTGGAATGCAAAAGTAGGAAGTCAAGAAACACCTGGAATAACAGGCAAATTTGGCCTTGGAATATGGAATGAAGCAGGGCAAAGACTAATAGAGTTTTGTCAAGAAAATGCACTGGTCAGAGCAAACACCCTCTTCCAACAACACAAGAGAAGACTCTACACATGGACATCACCAGATGGTCAACACCGAAATCAGATTGATTATATTCTTTGCAGCCAAAGATGGAGAAGCTCTATACAGTCAACAAAAACAAGACCAGGAGATGACTGTGGCTCAGATCATCAACTCCTTATTGCCAAATTCAGACTGAAATTGAAGAAAGTAGGGAAAACCACTAGACCATTCAGGTATGACCTAAATCACACCCCTTATGATTATACAGTGTAAGTGAGAAATAGATATAAGGGACTAGATCTGATAGATAGAGTGCTTGATGAACTATGGATGGAGGTTTGTGACGTTGTACAGGAGACAGGGATCAAGACCATCCCCATGGAAAAGAAATGCAAAAAAGCAAAATGGCTGTCTGGGGAGGCCCTACAAACAGCTGTGAAAAGAAGAGAAGGAAAAGCAAAGGAGAAAAGGAAAGATATAAGCATCTGAATGCAGAGTTTCAAAGAATAGCAAGAAGAGATAAGAAAACCTTCCTCGGTGATCAACGTAAAGAAATAGAGGAAAAGAACAGAATGGGGAAAGACTAGAGATCTCTTCAAGAAAATTAGAGATACCAAGGGAATATTTCATGCAAAGATGGGCTCAATAAACGACAGAAATGGTATGGACCTAACAGAAACAGAAGATATTAAGAAGAGGTGGCAAGAATACACAGAAGAACTGTACAAAAAAGATCTTCATGACCCAGATAATCACGATGGTGTGATCACTCACCTAGAGCCAGACATCCTGGAATGTGAAGTCAAGTGGGCCTTAGGAAGCATCACTATGAACAAAGCTAGTGGGGGTGATGGAATTCCAGCTGAGCTATTTCAAATCCTGAAAGATAATGCTGTTAAAGTCTTGCACTCAATATGCCAGCAAATTTGGAAAACTCAGCAGTGGCCAGTGGCCACAGGACTGGAAAAGGTCAGTTTTCATTCCAATCCCAAAGAAAGGCAATGCCAAAGAATGCTCAAACTACCACACAATTGCACTCATCTCACACACTAGTAAAGTAATGCTCAAAATTCTCCAAGCCAGGCTTCAACAATATGTGAACCGTGAACTTCCAGATGTTCAAGCTGGCTTTAGAAAAGGCAGAGGAACCAGAGATCAAATTGCCAACATCCGCTGGATCATGGAAAAAGCAAGAGAGTTCCAGAAAATCATGTATTTCTGCTTTATTGACTATGTCAAAGCCTTTGACTGTGTGGATCACAATAAACTGTGGAAAACTCTTCAAGAGATGGGAATACCAGACCACCTGACCTGCCTCTTGAGAAATCTGTATGCAGGTCAGGAAGCAACAGTTAGAACTGGACATGGAACAACAGACTGGTTCCAAATAGGAAAAAGAGTACGTCAAGGCTGTATATTGTCACCCTACTTATTTAACTTATACGCAGAGTACGTCATGAGAAATGCTGGACTGGAAGAAGCACAAGCTGGAATGAAGATTGCTGGGAGAAAGATCAATAACCTCAGATATGCAGATGACACCACCCTTATGGCAGAAAGTGAAGAGGAACTAAAAAGCCTCTTGATGAAAGTGAAAGAGGAGAGTGAAAAAGTTGGCCTAAAGCTCAACATTCAGAAAACGAAGATCATGGCATCTGGTCCCATCACTTCATGGGAAATAGATGGGGAAACAGTAGAAACAGTGTCAGACTTTATTTTTGGGGGCTCCAAAATCACTGTAGGTGGTGATTGCACCCATGAAATTAAAAGACACTTACTCCTTGGAAGGAAAGTTATGACCAACCTAGATAGTATATTTAAAAGCAGAGACATTACTTTGCCAACAAAGGTCCATCTAGTTAAGGCTATGGTTTTTCCAGTAGTCATGTATGGATGTGAGAGTTGGACTGTGAAGAAAGCTGAACGCTGAAGAATTGATGCTTTTGATGTGTGGTGTTGGAGAAGACTCTTGAGAGTCCCTTGGACTACAAGGAGATCCAACCAGTCCATCCTAAAGATCAGTCCTGGGTGTTCATTGGTAGGACTGATGCTGAAGCTGAAACTCGTATACTTTGGCCACCTCATGCGAAGAGTTCACTCATTGGAAAAGACTCTGATGCTGGGAGGGATAGGGGGCAGGAGGAGAAAGGGACGACAGAGGATGAGATGGCTGGATGGCATCACTGACTTGATGGACATGAGTTTGAGTGAACTCTGGGTGTTGGTGATGGGCAGGGAGGCCTGGTGTGCTGCAATTCATGGAGTTGCAAGGAGTCGGACATGACTGAGCGACTGAAATGAACTGAACTGAACTGAGACTATAAAATTTTATTTGGAAAATCTTTAGAAGACATATAGAAGGTATCATTTTCAGTAGGTTGATTCTTCTGCAGATGAAAGATCTAGAAACCAAAGGTGTTGGGAATGCAATCCCATCTTCACTATGTTGCCTAAGAACAAAAGAATAGAAAAGACTAGGCCAGCCCCCTTCTTCAGCCCAGGGCTCTTATCTTTTGCAGGGGCTCCCACAGATGGGTTGAGGTTGACCTCTTTAATGTTACTGCCTTTCCTTTAATAATTCACTGCGGGTTTGTTAAGAGTGCATCTTTCTTTGCGTTTTGCGGGATTGCCAGCTTGTGCCATTTCTCATGGTAATGGATTCTCTAAATTTTCTCCTCACTGTGTAAAATCAGACTTCCCTCAATTTGACTTAAACTCACGTCATAAACTTGAAGGGATTTCTTCCTTTTTTTTCTTTTAGAATTCATTGCTCACTCTATGAGGCTTTTTGTGATTTTATAGCTTTCTAATACATCTCTCCCACCCAGCCTTTCTGATTGAAGGGCAGCTAATCTTTTTAATCAGGACTCCTTTCTGCCATATGGTAACACCTCCCCCTCCTGTGCCCTTAATCTCTTTCTACAGTCCTCTGTAGCTCTTTTCCAACCCATCCCCGTCTGTTAGGTAGGGCTTTCTGAAAGAGCAGTGATCCAAACCATCCCTAGGGCATGGCTAATAGAGTGATTGCTCTGACCTCTGCACTCTGGGAGTTCCTAATAGGTAGCAGAGACCAGGTGGTTGATGGGATGGGAGTAGGGGGTGGGGTGAGAGTGGAGTAAGGGGTGGGCAAATAAGCTGGAGGCTTCACCAACTGGAGTTAAAAAGAAAGATCCATCTGCTCATAAATAAATACATTACAGTTAATAGCTAAGTTGAGGTTAACTGCTAGGTTATGGCATCCTCCCCATTCTTTGGGTCCTCCCTACCCTTGCTCTATAAGACCCCTTTGAGACAGGAAGGGGGCAGGACACAACCTTAAAAGGATGACATAGCGTGAGGACACAACATAAACTACTTAGAACCAACTAGGTACAACATGGTGGACCAGTCGACTTCCACTTGACCCTGAGCCTTAGTATTCGCTCATTGTAACACATCAGAAGGCTAAATGACATACCCACAGGTGCCTTGACAGTTCCAAGGTCAACCACAAAGGTCAAAAAGTGTAGGCAGCCCAATTCCTGGAAATCCCCAGCCCTTCCCAAAATAGCTGGAATGCTCCTCTCACTCAGTACCCTATGAAATTACTCAGCCCATAAAAACTGACAACCCCATCCCCTGGCACCTCTCTTGCCTTCTGAGATGGTCCATTCTCTGTCTGTGGAGTGTGTATCTCACTGAACAAACCTTATTTCTCTTCACTATGGCTCACTCTTGAATTCTTCCCTGCACAAAGCCAAGAATCCACCCTTGGCGGCCACCCCAGGGACTCATCTGAGACCTGAGACATGACCAGCCTGTCATACAGCACTCTCTTTCCTGCAACATTTTCCATGAGAGCCCCTCATTTTCTTTGGCTTCTTCGTCTTTATTTGCCACATTCACTTTGAATAAACATACTTCCTTCTGAGGAGGGGTATGTGGGCCCACAGTGATGTGGGGGTGATATGGCAATGAAGAAATATCCTGGCATAGATGCTAATTGTTCTGGACAAAGAGGAGAGAGTGGTTTGTGGATACCAAGGGAACATTTCATGCAAAGATGGGTTCAATAAAGGACAGAAATGGTATGGACCTAACAGAAGCAGAAGATATTAAGAAGAGGTCTCAAGAATACACAGAAGAACTGTACAAAAAAGATCTTCACAACTCAGATAATCACAATGGTGTGATCACTCACCTAGAGCCAGACATCCTGGAATGTGAAGTCAAGTGGGCCTTAGGAAGCATCACTATGAACAAAGCTAGTGGAGGTGATGGAATTCCAGCTGAGCTATTTCAAATCCTGAAAGATGATGCTGTGAAAGTGCTGCACTCAATATGCCAGCAAATTTGGAAAACTCAGCAGTGGCCACAGGATTGGAAAAGGTCAGTTTTCATTCCAATCCCAAAGAAAGGCAATGCCAAAGAATGCTCAAACTACCACAAAATTTCACTCATCTCGTATGCTAGTAAAGTAATGCTCAAAATTCTCCAAGCCAGGCTTCAGCAATACGTGAACTGTGAACTCCCTGATGTTCAAGCTGGCTTTAGAAAAGGCAGAGGAACCAGAGATCAAATTGCCAACATCCGCTGGATCATGGAAAAAGCAAGAGAGTTCCAGAAAAACATCTATTTCTGCTTTATTGACTATGTCAAAGCCTTTGACTGTGTGGATCACAATAAACTGTGGAAAACTCTTCAAGAGATGGGAATACCAGACCACCTGACCTGCCTCTTGAGAAACCTGTGTGCAGGTCAGGAAGCAACAGTTAGAACTGGACATGGAACAACAGACTGGTTCCAAATAGGAAAAAGAGTACGTCAAGGCTGTATATTGTCACCCTACTTATTTAACTTATACGCAGAGTACGTCATGAGAAATGCTGGACTGGAAGAAGCACAAGCTGGAATGAAGATTGCTGGGAGAAAGATCAATAACCTCAGATATGCAGATGACACCACCCTTATGGCAGAAAGTGAAGAGGAACTAAAAAGCCTCTTGATGAAAGTGAAAGAGGAGAGTGAAAAAGTTGGCCTAAAGCTCAACATTCAGAAAACGAAGATCATGGCATCTGGTTCCATCACTTCATGGGAAATAGATGGGGAAACAGTAGAAACAGTGTCAGACTTTATTTTTTGGGGCTCCAAAATCACTGCAGATGGTGATTGCACCCATGAAACTAAAAGACGCTTATTCCTTGGAAGGAAAGTTATGACCAACCTAGATAGCATATACAAAAGTGTAGACATTACTTTGCCAACAAAGGTCCATCTAGTTAAGGCTATGGTTTTTCCAGTAGTCATGTATGGATGTGAGAGTTGGACTGTGAAGAAAGCTGAACGCTGAAGAATTGATGCTTTTGAACTGTGGTGTTGGAGAAGACTCTTGAGAGTCCCCTGGACTACAAGGAGATCCAACCAGTCCATCCTAAAGGAGATCAGTCCTGGGTGTTCATTGGAAGGACTGATGCTAAAGCTGAAACTCCAGTACTTTGGCCACGTCATGTGAAGTGTTGACTCATTGGAAAAGACTCTGATGCTGGGAGGGATTGGGGGCAGGAGAAGAAGGGGATGACCGACGATGAGATGGCTGGATGGCATCACCGACTTGATGGAGGTGAGTATGAGTGAACTCTGGGAGTTGGTGATGGACAGGGAGGCCTGGTGTGCTGCAATTCATGGGGTCACAAACAGTCGGACACGACTGAGCAACTGAACACTGAATGGGTAATGAACAGGAGGAATTCTTTGCCTTCTTTTGTACCTAGACACCCCCATGAACTTGAGCTTCTGTGTTTCAGGCCATAAGTATTATCTGCTCAAGAGCTATCAAGAAAGATATGAGTCACAAGATCTAACAAAGTTTTCTAAATTAGTCATGGTTCTGAAGATAATGACCTAACTGGTTTGAGCCACAGATATCATTAAGGACCCTCTAAAGGACTGCTTTTCAAGGTGACTCATGGTTTTATTCCATAACTGTCTGGGTTAGGCTTAGAACTGAGGATGGGGTAAGTGCGAAGGGAGAAAGAGGGAAGGTGAAGTATTTCATGTGTACACACTGAGTATATCTTTAAGGACATCTCTTTCTGACTGCTCCCTAGTCCTTACACCAAGGAGTCATCAGAAAAATTAAAAAGTGAGAAAAAACTGGCAGTGTTGGGAGGCTGCAGAAGCATCTAGTGCTCATTATTATATGATTCAGTTTTCCTTCTGAACTTGAAGTCATATTAATGGAATTTCATTGAGTGATGACATCTTTCCGTCCTATCTTTCCTTCCTGGAACTTGAGCTGGATACACCAAGTAGAACTCCCACACATAAACAGTCAAGTAAGGCCCTACAACATTTCTCCAACAACCACCTCTCCTGAATTACAGGATTGCACAATGAGCTTGCAAAATATAGAGCATGGCCAAAAATGAACTTCTAAAGGAGCTTTACCCAGAAGGCATTTGATCTTTCCCCGGGCTTTCCAAAGAAGTCTTTTTTTGGCAAAACAGTAGGACGAGGTAAACTGGGTACCTTTCTATTCTATGAAGTTTTTCTACTTCAAAGACACTTACGGTCTCTGGTGTTAAAAAACAAAATTCAGGGCTTCCCTAGTAGCTCTGTGGTAAAGAATCTGCCTGTCAATGCAGGAGACTCAGGTTCGATCCTGGCTCAGGAAGATCCCCTGGAGAAGGAAATGGCAACCCACTCCAGTATTCTTGTCTGGAAAATCCCATGGACAGCAGTGGTTTCTAAAAATAGATCATTTTGGACTTTTCAAGGTTGTCATGTACCAAAAGGTGGACTTGGGTCATTCAAACTTCCAATGAAGTATACCTAGTGGTTCCATAAATATAATGATGATTCTGAGAAATCTTAGAGTTAAAAAGAATATGCTACAGTACATAGGGTATTCTTATCTTGATGGTAATGATACTGTAATTGGTCAATACTTGCATTCCAAAGTATGCCTATAATGTCCTTAGCCCTGAAAATGCCTAATTCTTGACTTTTTCATTATTTGCTTTGTGATTCTGAAAGCAGCTCAAGTTCAGTTTTTTGGAAATACAGGGCCCTGGGCAAACTAACTGTAGGTGTTGCTAAATAACCCCCAGTATTTTTGTTTCATATTATGGAGTGGAAAAGCATGTGGGATCTTAGTTCCCCGATCAGGGATGGAACCCATACCACCACCCCACACTGCAATGGACCACCAGAAAGTCCTGAATTCCTTTCTAGATTTTCCTGGAATCTTGTTTGGAAAACCAAGGCAGGAGACTCCAGGGAACTGCACAAACAGAGGACTAGCACCGGGCAATCTGGGACTGCTATCATATGTAAGAGAGAGGAGAGCCTTTGTGCCTTCACTGTTGCCATGGAAACATTAGAAGTGTAGGTGTGAGTTTGGGCATGGGACTCTGACCCTAATGTATGTGATTGCTATGTCAAGCATTTCACCATTAGCTTCCAGAAGTTGGGTCTAACAGATCTGTGTGATTGCTGAAGCAGTGTATTTGTGTCTGTGTGTGTGTGTGTGTGTGTGTGTGTGTGAGCACGCATGCTCAGTCGCTTCAGTCTTAACAGACTCTTTGCGACCCAGGGGACTGTAGCCTGCCAGGCCTCTCTGTCCACAGGATTTCCCAGGCAAGAATACTGGAGTGAGTAGCCATTTCCTACTCCAGAGGATTTTCCTGACCCAAGGATGGAACCTATGTCTCTTGTGTCCCCTGCACTGCCAGGCAGATTCTTTACCACTGCGCCACCTAGGAAGCCCCAAAGCAGTATATAGCTCCTATATTCTCAGGGATCCCCTGAAGCACTGTCTTCTATTTCCTCATCATGAGTGCTCCTGAGTCCTAAAAAAAAACTCATGGAAGCTTTGATCTTCAAGGACAATATCCTTTAACAGATCTGGTGTGAGGAGGAGTGACTTGGACAAAAAGCAGCCCTAATTTAAGAAACAGATGTCAAATACTGTCTAAGGTTTCTGAAGGGAGTTAAAGGGGAGAGACTGATCAATTACAAATCAGAAATGGCTAGCCAAAAGGTAGTCTCTGTCACTGCAAGCTGGTGGTAGGCCAAAATGTGAAGTCGAACAATAGCGTCACCAATAGCTGACTCTTTAGAGTTTGCCTTGTGAGGAGAGTCTGCCTCTGGGGATTCAGTCAGGCAGCTGGCAGGTTGGAAAAGCCATTTGTCACTTGACCCAGGGAAGTCTGTAATCTAATAGCATCAGTTCTGCTGGAAACAAGAGCATAGGGGCAAGGCTGCTTTGGAGAAGGCAACCTGAGCAGTGCCAGGTCACTTGGCGGAGTCCCAGAGGCAGGTCATAGGTATTGGCTCCTCAGATGGTCTTACCCAGAGAGCAGAAGCCTAAGGCAGCCCTGAGTTCTTCCCATCACTTTGCTACTTGTTACAGCCTGTCAAGCATTTTGACTCTCTAGGTCCCAATATTTTTGTTTGTCACTTGGGATTAAGGGTAGCAACTCAGGTTTTGAATCCAAGAAGGCCAGGGTTCAAATCCCCACTCTAACATTTCCTCTTTGATCTTGAGCAATTAATTAACCTCTCTGAACTTTTGGTTCCTCATCCATAAAGTGTGGGAAATGATGCTTACAGTGTGGGGCTTAGGAAAGAAAATATATATCTAAATATAGGAGTGAAAGTGAAAGTCACTCAGTCGTGTCTGACTCTTCGCGACGCCATGGACTATAGGGTCCATGGAATTCTCCAGGCCAGAATACTGGAGTGGGTAACCTTTCCCTTCTGCAGGGGATCTTCTCAAGGCATGGATCGAACCCAGGTCTCCAGCATTAAAGGTGGATTCTTCACCATCTGAGCCAGTAAGCACTCAATAAATATTTGTTGACTCAATAAATGAATGGTGGTGCCTGGCACATAATAGATGTTTTTTAGATGTAATTTCCTCTTCTTTCTTTCCCAGCCATATATGATATGGAACCATATAGTGAGATTCTCACAGAGTCACAGGATCCAGATATCAGCCTAATACTCTAGAAATTGTTTGGTCTACATCTTCTGTGTTTTTCCCCCCATGGGTACTACTCTGTCCAGAAATGTATATCTTTTTTTCTTTCAGTTTTATTCGGATATAATTGACATAGACCACTGTATAAGTTTAAGCATAATGAATAGACTTACATAATCATGAAATTACTACCACAATAAGTTTCAATGAACATCGACTGTCTCACATAGCCACAACATTAAAGAAATAGAAAAACATGTTTTCCTTGTGATGAGAACTCAGGATTTGCTCTCAACAACTTTCATATATAACATTCAGCAGTGTTAATTGTATTTATCATGTTGTACATCTCGAGTACTTATTTATCTTATAACTGGAAGTTTTTACCTTTTGACTGCCTTTGTCTAATTCCTGCTCCTCCACCCCACCTTTGGTAACCATAAATATCTTCTCTTTCTGTAAGATTTTGGGTTTGTTTTTGAAGTATAATTGACCTACAACACTGTATAATGGTTTGATATTTCTATACATTTCAAAATGATATACACATCTTTTTTATCCATTCATCTGTTGATGGACATTTAGCCTGCTTCCATAGCTTGGCTATTATAAACAGTGCTTCTATGAACACTGGGGTACATGTATCTTTTCAAATTAGTGTTTTTGTTTTCTTAGGATAAATACTCAGAAGTGGATTAGATGGATTGTATGGATTGCTGGATTGTATGGTAGTTCTATTTTTAATGTTTTGAGGAATCACCAGACTGCTTTCCACAGTAGCTGCACCAATTTCTATTTCTGCGCACAGTACATAAGGGTTCCCTTTCGCTACGTCCTCACCAGCACTTGTGATTTATTGTCTTTTTCATAAGAGATGTGGGGTGATATCTCAGAGTGGTTTTGATTGGCATTTCCCAGTTGATTAGTGATGTTGGGCACCATCTTGTGTTTATGTCTCTTCAGGTCCTCTGCTCACTTTTTTATTGAGTTATTTGTATTTCTCATGTTGAGTTGTACGAGTTCTTTGTATTTTTGGAATATTAATCCCTTGTCAGATATGTCATTTGCAAATACCTTCTCCCATGAAGTTAGAAATGTATATCTTGATTATACTGATGTTAAATATCAACTAATGTCAACATTGCCCAGCCAATATAAAAAAAGGGGAAAATCCCTCTTTAGGGAAAAATATGCACACATCTTTAAATGTACACATAAACACACTGAGTTCTGCATATAATCTCATGGGTTTCACAGGCTCTCGAAACCCCAGGTTACCTCTGGCACACAAGACTTGAAAGGTTGGGCAACTCTTCAGATAGTTAATAAACCTGTAAAATTCTTTGCAGAAAATTTTAGGTGAATGGAGATTTTTTTTAAGTTATTATCTTTTTTTTCAAAGCTTCATTTTGAAAGAACCTGGCTTCACAGTCTCAGTTTCCACCTTTTTGTCTTATTTCCTTCTCTTCTTTTTAAAGATGAACAGAAGTCTTTCTTGCTGGTTTGTAACATTTCCGTCTGTTATTTTCCTCTGTTCCTCTCCACTTCCCTCTGTTGGGAAGGTCTATAGCTGGTGGTCAGTAAGCATTTTAATCTAAGTAATTTAATTGTATTACTCCATATGTTAACTATTAATGCTCTTTAAAGTAATCACTGTTAGGTCTTACAACTCTACCCCTATATAGTTATACATTCAGATCTATAGCCATGACAATTAGTATCACCCACATTCCATATACTCCATATGTAAAGGTTGTCGTTTGGACTATAGTTTCAGCCTGAAGCTCTTTGTCCCCTGGTCTTCGCAATGCCCTTCCTTAGAAAGAGCAGCAGCTCTCGTCTGACTCGTGGCATACCTATATTCCACCTGTTGCAGTGTTCCCAAGTCACTGCAGTCTGTGTTTTAAAGTCATGACTTGGTACATCTTTAGACCACATTTCTGTCTACCCTGCTTGTGGCTATCCCACTTCAATCTATCATCTTGCAGCTGGGTGAATATGGGACAGCCATCTATTTTCCATCCGGGAGAAGCTTTGTTCAATGATTATTGTTTCTTAACAAGTAGACTGGCTGCGTTCCAGGACCTGACCTGTCATTGAATATTTAACCCAGCTCCTGGATTTTACTGGTAAAGCAAAGGTCCTTCATTACAGCTTAAACCTACAATGTGATTCTGGGCACATACCACTGAAATTTTGTCTAAGAGTCAAACCCAGAAAGTTTCTGATGGTGAACTCTCTGTCAGTGGGAAGCATGATAGTTACCCCAGGCAGCTTTCATTTTTGAAGATGGGAATGATACACTAGTTTCTTGTTCTATCAGTGGTCGATGCATCAGACAGAATGTTCTGACCAGCTGGAAAATTTCAGTTGTGAGTCACTTCCTCTTTCTCTCTTACCCAAAAGCCTCCCTCCTAAAGCTCAAAATGTGTATGCTGTCGTCCGAGAGTGCAAGTGGCCCCATAAAACCCTATTATATGAGAGGAGGGGCTTCCCAGGTGAAGCTAGTGGTAAAGAACTTGCCTGCCAACGCAGAAGACATAAGAGACACAGGTTCGATCCCTGGGTCAGGAAGATCCACTGGAGAAGGAAATGCTAACCCACTCCAGTATTCTTGCCTGGAGAATCCCACGGACAGAGGAGCCTAGAGGGCTATAGTCCATGCGGTCGGAAAGAGTCAGACATGACTGAAGTGACTTAGCATGCATATGAGAGGAAATGGTGGGTGGCAAGGAGCAACAAATCCATGATACAGGCACAAGGAAACACAAGCAGTGTGAAGGTTTCACTCAAAGACTTTTGTCGGGCTAGACTCTGCCAATCCCATCCAAAGCTAAGCACGTGCCTCGGTATGAAGACGGGGGGCGAGGGGCAAGTGGCAGTGCAGAACATCTCATATTCTACTTCCTTCTCTCCCTCCCTTTCTCTCCCCAAAGCTATATGTCAGAATGTCTACCCTGGAAGGAAAGGGTTGATCATAGGACTTTTCAGATCTAGGGTCAAAATAGTCACTTATATTTAAGCACTATGGCTTTGAGCAGCAATCTAGTGGTTAAGGGCATGGACTCCAGTGCCAGCACCCTAGGCTCAAATTCTGGCTCAGTGTTTTAGTAGCCTAGAGACAATGGGGTTGATTGCCTTATTTGAGAGCCCTTATTTTCTCACTGGGATATGGCATTAATTACAGTATTATACCTCATTTTGTTGTGTTATTAAACACATTATATACATATATGTGTGTATGTGTGTATATGAGTGTGACTTAAAACAGTGTTTTAATAATAACTTATTAATACTATTATTACCAGGGTTAAGAACTCTTTCAGCCTCCCCTGTCCTACTATGGTCACGAGTTCTCTATGCTGCCCTTGGATTTCAGTACCATGTTTAGTGTTTCAACAGTACCTTTAACTTTGTAGGATTAGACTCTCCTTATTCAGGTCCGTGAATTGTGAACTTCCAAATGATCAAGCTGGTTTTAGGAAAGGCAGAGGAACCAGAGATCAAATTCCCAACATCTGTTGGATCATCAAAAAAGCAAGAGAGTTCCAGAAAGACATCCATTTTTGCTTTATTGACTATGTCAAAGCCTTTGACTGTGTGGATCACAATAAACTGTGGAAAATTCTGAAAGAGATGGGAATACCGGACCACCTGACCTGCCTCTTGAGAAACCTGTATGCGGGTCAGGAAGTAACAGTTAGAACTGGACATGGAACTACAGACTGGTTCCAAATTGGAAAAGGAGTACATCAAGGCTGTATATTGTCACCCTGCTTATTTAACTTATATGCGGAGTACATCATGAGAAATGCTAGGCTGGAGGAAGCACAGCTGGAAGCAAGATTGCCAGGAGAAATATCAATAACCTCAGATATGCAGATGACACCACCCTTATGGCAGAAAGTGAAGAGGAACTAAAAAGCCTCTTGATGAAAGTGAAAGAGGAGAGTGAAAAAGTTGGCTTAAAGTTCAACATTCAGAAAACGAAGATCATGGCATCTGGAGAAACAGTGGAAACAGTGTCAGACTTTATTTTCTGGGCTCCAGAATCACTGCAGAAGGTGACTGCAGCCATGAAATTAAAAGACGCTTACTCCTTAGAAGGAAAGTTATGACCAACCTAGAGAGCATATTGAAAAGCAGAGACGTTACTTTGTCAACAAAGGTCCGTCTAGTCAATGCTATGGTTTTTCCAGTGGTCATGTATGGATGTGAGAGTTGGACTGTGAAGAAAGCTGAACGCTGAAGAATTGATGCTTTTGAACTGTGGTGTTGGAGAAGACTCTTGAGAGTCCCTTGGACTGCAAGGAGATCCAACCAGTCCATCCTAAAGGAGATCAGTCCTGGGAGTTCATTGGAAGGACTGATGTTGAAGCTGAAACTCCAGTACTTTGGCCACCTGATGCGAAGAGCTGACTCACTGGAAAAGACCCTGATACTGGGAAAGATAGAGGGCAGGAAGAGAAGGGGACAACAGAGGATGAGATGGTTGGATGGCATCATCAATTCATTGGATATGGGTTTGGGTAGACTCTGGGAGTTGGTGATGGTCAGGGAGGCCTGGCGTGCTGTGGTTTATGGGGTCGCAAAGAGTCGGACACGACTGAGCGACTGAACTGAGCTGAACTGACTTAGGTCCGTGAGAATGTTCATACAGGCCTCTTTTCGGAAATCCCCATGGCGATGGTCCTGGGGGCCCCCCTTGGGCCCTAACACTGTAGCAAAGAATAAATTCCTTATCCTAGAAGGGAATAAACAGAACAAAAGAGCAAGGGAAGTGAAACCAAGTAGCAAGGGGAAGACTGCCTAACACATCAAAGGGCCTGCCATGCCAATAGGAAGTCGAGGACAAAATACCCCTTCAGTTTGTGGTCTGCTCGCCTTGTTCCATTCCCCACTTCTGCCCTCTCTCGTTCCCTCCCTCCTGTGTCCCCACCCTCTGTGAAAAAACAGCATGTTGGGGGCCCTGACCCCGTGGTAGCTCTTGCTGTGTGGTGACTCAGGCTGAGCAGCAGGAATAATTTGCCTGGTAGAGGAGGGAGAGGGAGTTGGGCCAGTGTGTGAGCATGAAGGGCAGTTGCCTGGGTGGTAGCATACTCAGCTAAACCAGTAGATAAGTGAACTTTCCTGAGAAAACCCCTTGAGGCCCAGGGGCATGACATCCTTTTGATGTAAGAAAGAAGCTGGAGAGGGTAGAAAACCCCTGCCCTAATCCCAACTGTCATGTTTTGAGTTTGGGGGAAAGAGGTCACAGAAGACTTCACAGTGATGAGGTTTCTTAGATCCTAGTGATCTGAAGGGTGTAAATCCGAAGGGTGTAAATCTGAAGGGTTTCTTAGATCCTAGTGATCTGAAGGGTGTGTATGAAGGAGAGCAAAGAGTAAAACAGTGAATGAAGTGCTGCTGACTTTCAGTCCTATCCCTTCCCTGAGCCTGCTGGGACTCCAGGCTTTCCTGTTGCTCTGTGCTCCTTGGAGTAACTTGGCCCAGTTCTTCCCCCCAGACTGATGGTGCTCTAGCCCATGTGTTCATCACAGTGGAAACTGTGATATAAATTTCCACTGAGTGGAAAGCCTGACCTACTCCATGGCAGGTTCTTAGCTTCTGCTGGGTTACCTTCTCTGTAGCTCCTATGTACTTTCAGTGTCAAACAAAGAGGAGGAGATGTGGGCAAGAAGATACTCTTTTGCCTCTCTCCCACTGTCCAAGGTCAGACATCATGCCTCCCACCCCAACAATGTCCATTCACCAGGCTCATCCAAAGGTACCACTGTCCCCTTTTCCTGGTCCCCACTCAGGACTTCAAACTGTGGGACAACTTAAATGTGGCTCTTGTCCCCAAAGCAGCTCAGGGATACGTGCTTTGGACCTGTCTTACTCTCTTCCCCAACAAAGCTTCTCCTGATTTGTAACCCATTTTCCTTGGCCCCTTCTGAGTGACTGAAAGAGATCAGACAAATCCAAGTTTGAGTGTTGATGGCAGATCAATAACGGCTCACTCAGCTACTTTTCTCAGGCAACATATTTTAATAGGAACTTTCAATAGATTAGCCCAAGGATTGGCATACTTTCTCTGGGATGGAACAAATACTAAATATTTTAGGCTTTGAGGGCCATATGTAGTCTTTGCTGCCACTATTCAACTCTGCTATTATAGCATGACATTAGCGTTACATACGGAGAAGGCAATGGCATCCCACTCCAGTACTCTTGCCTGGAAAATCCCATGGATGGAGGAGCCTGGTGGGCTGCTGTCTATGGGGTCACACAGAGTCAGACACGACTGAAGCGACTTAGCAGCAGCAGCAGCGATACATAATTCATAAACAAATTGGAATTTCATGTAATTTTCATGTCATGAAATAGTTTTCTTCTTTTGAATTTTTTAAATCATGTAAAAATATAAAAACAATTCTTGGATGGCAGGACAGATTTGGCCAGTGGGCTATAGTTTGTCAACTAGTGCCTTGTCTAGGCAACCAATTCAAATGGGGATTATACATGTTATTATAATTGAATGAGATGGAAGAGAGAGAAAGTTTATTTTTTGGCATGCGGCATGTGGGATCTTATTTCCCCAACCAGGGATGGAACCCATGCGCTCTGCATGGAAGCAGAGTCCTAACCACTGAACCACCAGGATATCAGACCCCCCTACCTAGGTCCGTGAGAATGTTTATATAGGGCTTTCCCCCTAAATTACCTTGACAATGGCTCTGGGGGTCCCCTAGGGCCCTAAGACTGTAGCAGAAAATAAACTCCTTAATGGAGAAGGGAATAAATGGAACAAAAGAGCAGCGAATTCTTGAGAGAGACTATTCTAGAATGAGATTGGCGGCCACCTCACCATCCTCTTCAAATCCCACAAGGTGGAAATGCTTGCTATTTCATTCAATACACATTATTCAGTAACTATTATGTGGCAAGCGCTGTGCTAGGTGCTATGTAATACATTGATAAATAAAGCTGATGCTGTCTATGCCCTTATAAAGTTAAAGCACAGTGAGGGGAAATAGACAATTACCAAGTAAATAAGCAATAAATAGGTAATCTCAAATTGTGATAGGTGAGTGAAGAAAACAGAAGAACAGTTGTAAAGAATGAGGAGGGAGCATATTTAGAAATTGTGGTCAGGGAAGGAAGATTTTGTGTATGGAGATATTTTTATTAAAGAGTTAGCCTGATGAAGAACCAGGAGTAGAGGAAAGAAAGTGTTTTCCAGGCAGAAGGCCTAGCATGTTTTAGGGTCCTGAGACAGGAAAGAGCTTGCATTATTAATAAACCTGAAAGGAGACAGTGATGGCTCAGATGGTAAAGAATCTGCCTGCAGTGCAGGAGACCTAGGTTCAATCCCTGGGCCAGGAAGATTCCCTGGAGAAGGAAATGGCGACCCACTCCTTGTCTGGAGAATCCCATGGACAGAGGAGCCTGGCAGGCTATAGTCCTGGAGTCATAAAGAGTCAGACATGACTGAGCTAACTAACACTAGACTAGACTAGTAGCATTGGACAGCAGATGGGAGTCGGCAAAGGCCAGATTACATAGAGACTTGGAGTCCATTGAAAGAGTATGGACTTCAAGTGCAAGAGCTCCCCAACCCTTTTTTTCTTTTTGCTGTGCCCTGTGGCATGTATGATTATAGTTCCCTGACCAGGCATCGTAAATGTACCCCTGTCCCCTGCATTGGCATCACGGAGTCTTAATCACTGGACAGCCAGGAAAGTCCCAGGAAAACCCTTTATAAGATTATTCTGACTCATATGTGGAGACTAGACTAGAAGGAAGGAGAGTGTAAGTTGGATAACCAGTGAAGAGCATATTACGGTAGTATGGGCAAGAAGTGACAGTGGTTTAGACTAAAAAGTTGACTGTGGAAATAAAGGACAATGGTACATGGTGTTTTTTGGAGCTAGAAACTATAGAACTTGCTGATTAGATGTTGGAAGTGAGGAAGACAGCAGAATCAAGAATGACTTACAGGTTTCTGGCTTCAATAACTTGGTAGACTGTGATTCATTTCGATGAGATGGAAAAGATGGAAAGGAACAGTTATACTGAAGGGGTAGGGAAGAGGGCACTAATAGAGCTCTTTTTCGGACAGCTGAAGTTTAAACTGCCTCTGAGAACTCCAAGTAGATCTCTAGACAATGGGTGATGTGAGTCTAGCATTTAGAGGAGAGCTTGGGTTGGGGATATGAATATGGAAGAAATCAACCTACAAATGATATTTAATGCCATGGGAATAGAGGTCACTTAGGGCTTCGCTGGTGGCTCAGATGGTAAAGAATCTGCCTGCAATGCAGGAGACCCGGGCTTGATTCCCAGGTCAGGAAGATCCCCTGGAGAAGGCAATGGCTACCCACTCCAGTATCTTTGCCTGTAGGAATCCATGGACAGAGAATCCTGGCAGGCTACAATCCATGGTGTCACAAAGAGTTGGATACGACTGAGTGACTAATAGTTTCACTTTCAGGGAGAGAGTGCAGCTAGAGACAAGGAACCGGTGCTGGGGCACTCCAAATTGCTGACACTGGCTAGGAGAGGAGACTTCAAAACAGAGTGAAAAAACAGTCAGAGATACAGGAGAATTTTTTTTTTAATTTATAGTGTTACAGTGGCTTAGAGAGGAGACTGTTGGAGGAGAGTAGTAAAACTGTATTGAACACTGTTGAAAGATCCAATTAGATGAGAACAAAAAGGACCCTATTAGATTTGGTAACATGGAAGTCTTCAGTCACCTTGACAAAATGTTTTGGGATGGGGGTGGTGGGGGGTGGTAGGGTTAGACTGGCAATGGCTGACATTAACAGAAATATAAGAGATGATGGGATTATCCCCATAAGGTTGGTTCTAGAGCTGTGATCTAGAATGTGATCAATTGGTCAAGGCCAATTCCCTCAGGAAGCATTGATTATGATGGCCTTGATGGCATGGTATGGCTCCTTCTACTCTTTCAATGTGGGATTTAAAAGAAATAAGATGCTCATTCATTTTTTATTCAACAAATACTTATCGAGTAATGAATAAGTGCCAGGCACCCTAGGTGCTAGAGAAATAGTAGAGAACGAAACAGACAGAACTCCTGCAGCTTACATTTTAATGACTAGTAAAGATGAGCAAATTGCCAGTCACTATCAGGGTTGTAGGTCCTTCTCTGGTGCCTAAGGTAGTAAAGAATCTGTCCACAATGTGGGAGACCTGGGTTCGATCCCTGGGTTGGGAACATCCCTTGGAGAAGGCAATGGCAACCCACTCCAGTATTCTTGCCTGGAGAATCCCAGGGACAGAGGAGCCTGGCAGGTTATAGTCCAGGGGACTGCAAAGAGTCGGACGCAACTGAACGAATAATACTTTAGGTCCTATGACATAAGGAAAATATATTAATCAAGGTAATTATTTCCAGCTGCTGTAAGAAACAATCCTCACATCTCAGTGGTTCAACACAATAAAAGTTTGTCATTCATGTCACAGGCAGATCTTGTTCAAACAGCTCTCCTGGGCAGCGGTTTTGTTTTGTTTCATTTTTTCATGCTTAACCTTTATTCTTTGGAAGAAGCTTTTAAAAGTTTGCGATTTAAAACAATAGAAAAATATTACAATCAAGATTTTGATATCAAATATAGCAATCTATGTACTCACTATTTGTTTAGTTGCTCAGTCGTGTCTGACTCTTTCCAACTCAAAGACCTTCAAGGGCTAAGCAGAGATATTGAGAGTTTAAAACAGTAGAGAGCAGTAGTGCCCATAGTGAGGTGGATTGCACATGTTGTACCTTAATATATTAAAGTCAAAGACAAAAGCAAACAGCAAAATACTGTGCAGGAAAAATGAACCACATCTTCTGTGGACCCCTGTTAGAAGGCTTCCTGAGAGTTCTTATGGTTACATAGGTGCGTGCTCACAGGGTGCATGCTCAGCCGTGTCTGACTCTATGCGACCCTTTGGACTGTAGCCTCCCAGGGTCCTCTGTTTACAGGATTTTTCAGGCAAGAATACTGGAGTGGGTTGCCATTTCCTCCTTCAGGGGATCTTCCCAACTCAGGGATCAAACCCAGGTCTCCTGCAGTTCCTGCATTGGCCAGCGGATTCTTTTACCACTGTGCCAACTGGGAAGCCCAGTCACCCAAGAGTTCAACCCAAAAACAGGAGACAGGAAGTTTTCAGAAACAGGATTTTGCTGCCAAGTCTTTCGTTGTCATCATGCTTGTTTGCAAATGGTTTCACACTTACTTTCTGCTATATTTTGTTACCTGGCAGGTGAGGCTATAGGTTCCTTGAAGATAGGAATGGGGTTGTCTTTTTTCCCTTTCAGTAATATTAATAATAAATGCTAGGTTGCTAGATACCACTGTGCTTTATTAACACATTCAATCCTCACAACAACCTGTGTCAGAGGTACTGTTACTATATCCATTTTTAGATGAGGAAACTGAGTGTAACCCCACAGTGACTTGTCTAATGTCACTCAGTTAGAAAATGACAAAGCCAGGATGTGAAACAAAGCAAATTGCCGCTAGAGTCTATGCTCTGGCTAAAATCCACCTCTCAACAAACATTATTCTAGATTGCCTCTCAGCTAACTGTGGGCACTGGGCGAAATTCTGAAAAAAGCGATGTATAACACCAACCTCTATCCTCAAGGATTTACCAGTCTATTACTGGGGCCCATTGGTGCAATTCAGCCTGCTGCCTGCTTCTTTATGGCCTGAGAGCAAAGAATGGTTTTAAATGGTTGAAAAGACAATTAAAAGAGGAATATATATATCTTTTGACACATGAAAATTATATGAAATTCAAATTTCAGCATGCATGGAGATGTATTGGAACCCACACACACTAATTTGTTTATATATTGTCTATAGTTGCTTTCCTGATACAACCAGAAGGCTTGAATAGTTGTGAAAGAGACTGTATGGCTCGTGAAGCCTAAAATATTTACTACCTGAGCTTTTATCTAAGAAGTGTGCTGATTCCTGGTTTATTGGGGCATGCAGATACATAAACATAATTTCAATAAAAAAAATGAAGGAAGGTAACATTGTTTGGTAGGAAGAATATGGGTTTTGACTCATTGGAGGCCAACAGACTTGGATTTGGATTCCAGATCCATTTCTGCTAGCTGTGTGATCTTGGGCAAGTTACTTAACTTTTCTGAACCTGTTTCCCAGATAATAAATTGAATAATGCTTTTCACCCCCCATACCATTGTGAGGTCTAGAGATAACATGTGTATAACATTTGCATGAAACATTCAAAAGATTAAAATGCTAGTATTAATAGTCACTCTGTGATAGAAGAAGCAAGATGCAATGTGAACATGGTATACAGACACCTAAAACATTTTAGAGGGTTTACAGAAATCTTCCTGGAGGTCGTGCCCTTTGAGTTGTCTTCTGGAGTTACATGGAGCCATTTTACATCATAATTCCTTCACTCATCAGCTGTGTGAATCTGGGCAGATTAACATTTTGAGCCTCATTTCCTTCACATGCAAAATAGGGGGCAGTTCAGTTCAGTGGCTCAGTTGTGTCTGATTCTGCAACCCCACGGACTGCAGCACATCAGGCTTCCCTGTCCATTACCAACTCCTGGAGCTTGCTCAAACTCATGTCCATAGAGTCGGTGATGTCATCCAACCATCTCATCCTCTGTCACCTCCTCTTCCTGCCTTCAATCTTGCCCAGGATCAGTCTTTTACAATGAGTCAGTTCTTTGCATAACGTGGCCAAAGTATTGGAGTATCAGCTTCAGCATCAGTCCTACCAATGAATATTTGGGACTGATCTCCTTTAGGATGGACTGGTTAGATCTCCTTGCAGTCCAAGGGACTCTCAAGAGTCTTCCCCAACACCACAGTTCAAAAGCATCAATTCTTTGGTGCTCAGCTTTCTTTATAGTCCAACTCTCACATCCATACATGACTACTGGAAAAACCATAGCTTTGACTAGACAGAACCTTGTTGGCAAAGTAACGTCTCTGCTTGGCAAAATACGCTGTCTAGGTTGGTCATAGCTTTTCTTCCAAGGAGTAAGCGTTTTTTAATTTCATGACTGCAGTCACCATCTGCAGTGATTTTGGAGCCCCCCAAAATAAAGTCTGACACTGTTTCCATTGTTTCCCCATCTATTTGCTGTGACGTGATGGGACCGGATGCCATGATCTTAGTTTTCTGAATGTTGAGCTTTAAGCCAACTTTTTCACTCTCCTCTTTCACTTTCATCAAGAGGCTCTTTAGTTCTTCACTTTCTGCCATAAGGATGGTGTCATCTGCATATCTGAGGTTATTGATATTTCTCCCGGCAATCTTGATTCCAGCTTGTAAGCACAAGCATTTCTCCAGCCCAGCATTTCTCATGATGTACTCTGCATAGAAGTTAAATAAGCAGGGTGACAATACACAGCTTTGACGTACTCCTTTTCCTATTTGGAACCAGTCTGTTGTTCCATGTCCAGTTCTAACTGTTGCTTCTTGATCTGCATACAGATTTCTCAAGAGGCCTGGCAGGTGGTCTGGTATTCCCATCTCTTTCAGAATTTTCCACAGTTTGTTGTGATCCACACAGTCAAAGGCTTTGGCATAGTCAATAAAGCAGAAGTAGATGTTTTCCTGGAACTCTCTTGCTTTTTCCATGATCCAACAGATATTGGTAATTTGATCTCTGGTTCCTCTGTCTTTTCTAAATCCAGCTTGAACATCTGGAATTCCACAGTTCACATACTGTTGAAGCCTGGCTTGGAGAATTTTGAGCATTATTTTGCTAGCATGTGAGATGAGTGCAACTCTGCGGTAGTTTGAGCATTCTTTGGCATTGTCTTTCTTTGGGATTGGAATTAAGAATAGTGCTAACCGTAATAGTGCTGAGCACACAGTCATTTTGAGAATTAAATGAGATGGCGCATATGTAACAGTGCTATGTTTGGAATGTAAAGTATTCAATAAAAATCAATCATTGTTATTGACGATGTAGTGGTTGTTATTGTAGTTTAGGAGATTTTAACAGATTTTGAAGGCAGAGAGACCTAGGCTTGTATTCTTATCCTGGGCAAGTTACTTCAACTCCTCTAGGTCTCAGTTTCTTCATTTGTACAATGAAGGTAGCAGTACTCACTGAGAAGGGTGGTTATTACAGTTAAATGAGATAATCAACTTAGCCAAATGTTTGGCAAATAGCAGGTGCTCAATAAGTGATAGCTTTTGTTACCAGGCCCAATGATGGTAGCAGAGAATGCCCAAGAGATGCTATTGAATGACCAACTAACTAGTGGATCCAAAGTAATCATATTTAGTAGCTGAGAGAGGAAAGCCCACAACTTCAGCTTTGACATCATAAAGTGAACATGAAACTGTGTAGTCAAAAAATTTTGATATCTTCTATATACCAAAACCTTTTAGGAATTTCCTGTTATTTAGTAAAGCAGTGCTAAGCCAATATATAAATATGACTTATGAGTGTGTGTGAAAGTTACTAAGCAGTATGGGGAAATGGCCTTGCTGGCTACTTTTCTCCATCAATAAATAACCCATCATTTGATGAAGCAACAATCTCATTTCCCTAAGAAAATACCAGGAAGGACATCACCCGGAACTTAAAAAAAAAAACCCTGTTTGGTAAGTCTTTGGTAAATATATATTTAGATAATGATAAACCATGACCTTAGGCCAAATTCACAATCCCTCCCCCGCTTCTGTGGCTGTAGTTATGTGAGGAAATGGAAAAAATGTTCAAAGAGACCAGGGGCCCTAGTCCAACATTTGGACTGATTGAATTTCCTAACCTCATTTCCGTCTGCAGTTCTTTCCCAGCCAGGTTAAGGGCCTCCAGTCAAGGCTGGCCCTTGGAAAAGTCATGTAGCAGGCTAACTTTCTCTTTGCCTCCTTCTAGCCTTCCTTTCCACTACTCTCTGCTCTAGGTTACCAGCATCTTCATGTTCTGCTCCAGCCCCTCAAGTTGCCACCCCCACTCCACAATGTCCTGTATGAGGTAGCTTTCCAAGGCATAGCGAGCTCATTCTCTCTCTCCCATCACAGCTGATGTGTCCCGTAGGTCACTCCCTCAGTGTTCTGCTACTGGTTTCTAAGATAGCAGGAGAAAAGACTAGAATAATGCAGCTACTTCCCACCGTCTAAACTCTGGCATACTCAGTTCACGGCCCCAGCCAACAGGTTCAGGAGTTCCTCTGTGATGCCTAGCCAGGAGTCCTAAGTTTCTTAGGGTAAGGTGGTGTTGCTGCATATATATCCCTGGTACCTACCAACTGGGCATTCTGCCCATAGCAGTGCATTGCGTTGTAGGCTACTTTGTCCAGATAAGGCAAAGCTCCTGGTCCGTGAACTCAACTGGGGCAAGCCTGGGGTGCAGGTGAAATGAAGTAAAATGGGCTTAATAATGAGATCGACCTCCCAGGGATATTGTGCAGATTGAATTAAGCCATACAAGTAAAACTTTCAAAACAATGCCTGGCACAGTTTAAGTGTCCAATAAATGTTAGTCGTTATTCTTACCCATGTAGGCTGGGTAGCTAGCTGGCAGTGCTCACCCCCACTCAAGGACCATACTCAGAGCTCCTGTTATCTTCTTGCTCTACCTACCCAGCCTCTCTTGCTTGCCTGCTGCTAACCTCATTTGCCATCCATACTAAAAGCCCTAGTGTCTTTTCTCTCGTAACGACTGGGAAGTCATATGCTGGCAGCAAGTATGTGCTGTGAACATATTTGTTTAGCTTACATGATATTTTTTAAAAAGATTGCAACTGGTTGACAATATTTAAAAAATCAAGAGATTTCAGAATTTCCCCTGTGATCAGGGTTCAATGCCTGGTCAAGGAAGTAAGATCCCACAAGTGGCACAGCAGAAAAAACACAAAAGGAAATTTTCTTTAAAAAGCTGGATTTGGGGCTTTTTTTTTTCTTGTTCCTTTTTTAAGTCTTAAGATACAGCAACACAGGCTCAAATTCTAATTGGCAAATATCTGTCTCCTCTGACTGTGCCTGCCCTCTTAAAATCTGCCATGCACTCTTAGGCTGGCTGTTATCCCCAGCAGATCCACTTCTCTTTCATGGACTCCAACAAAAGCCCTTCAGGGGCCACCAGGAAGAGCTTCAGTGGGTCTTTTAAAACTTGAGTCCCAATCATTGGCAACAGAAAACAGGCTTATCTTCCCTGGGGGTCAAGGAAGGGTTTCAAGTGTTCACAAAACTCAACTGCCTACTTTCTGACAGGGGAGAAGAGAGATGTGTCCATTCTCCTGGGGAAGGACGCTTTTGCTGGACAATGGGCCAAATGACCCCTCTTAACAGAGAACAGGGGCTTCCCTGGGGGCTCGATGGTAAAGAATCTGCCTGCCAGTGCAGGAGACATGGGAGATGTGGGTTCAAAACCCGGGTCGAGAAGATCCCCTGGAGGAGGAAATGGCAACCCACTCTAGTATTCTTGCCTGGAAAGTCTCATGGACAGAGGAGCCTGGTGCACTACAGTCCATGGGGCTGCAAAAGCAATGGACACAACTTAGCAACTAAACAACAACAACAAAACACAGAAGGGAAAAATACATATATCTGCATGTATATAGTAGACACTGAACATTTGCATCCTGCTATAAACTCATCCCTCCTTAAACAAGGTAGTCTGCATGTATCTATTTCAACTAAGCGGTCTTGCTTCCTCAACAACTAAGACTTTGTCTACGGAGTTTATAGGGCCATGAGTTAGTCAAATACTTTAGGCTGCTTTGTGGATACACTGGTGGACATTCTCCTGGAAACATTCTGGAAGCTCTCTAGAAACCTGCAGGGTGGGATCGAGAGAATATCAAATGCTAGCTCAGCCAAACTTTTCCAGAAGGGCATTTAACATCTGGGAGAATCAGGGCAGTTGCAAATCCTACCCAGGGGCCGGGCATGGCAGGAATGCTTGTAGGAGTGCAAAGTGCTTGCAGCTTGCTTTAAGTCTATAGAAGAAAAATAGCAGATCAGTTCTTATGAGCTTGAGGGTAATGATAATACACACATACATAGCTCACTATAGCCCAGTACTGCTTCATTACCTCAAATAATCCAATGAAAGAGGTCTTGTTATTACTTCCATTTTTACCAATGAGGAAACTGAGGCACAAGGCGTTAGGTAACTAGCTAAGATTGTGAAACTGATTAGTATTAAAGTAAAGATTCAAGCTCATGCAGTTGGTCCACAGAGATTGTGCTAATTAATATACTGTGGTTCTCAGTAAGATCACGGCTTCCCTGATGGCTCAGAGGTTAAAGCGTCTGACTCCAATGCAGGAGACCCGGGTTTGATCCCTGGGTCGGGAAGATCCCCTGGAGAAGGAAATGGCAACCCACTCCAGTATTCTTGCCTGGAGAATCTCATGGACAGAGGAGCCTGGTAGGCTACAGTCCACGGGGTCGCAAAGAGTCGGACACGACTGAGTGACTTCACTCACTACTATAGTAAGATCACAGGACCATCAGCATCGGCATTACCTGAGAACTTTCAGAAAGGCAAATTCTTGGCTCCACCCCAAACCACCTGAATCAGAAATTATGGGAATGAGACCCAGAAATCTATGTTTTAAGCAAGCCCTCTGGGTGACTCTGATTTAAGCTCAAGTCTGAAAACCATGTCCTATGGGATAAGGACTCACAACAATTGCAATATAGCACTGCAGCTTGCCTGCTGGAAGGAACGGGCAGAGTATGCAGTCACCTGAATGAGAACTGAAAGGCATGCGAAAGGAGGAAAGTCTCTATCACACCAACTTCTCCCAGTCACTGTGATTCAACTATTAAACATTCATTTCTTTGGACTGTTCATTCACGATTTAGAAAATTTCTTTATTAAAAAGCAAATACTCCTGGTAAAAGGAGTGCCATCAGCCAATTCCTTATGGAATCTTGTAGAGAACGACCAAATATATATGTTTACCTGAGAGTGAAGTGTTTCTGGGAATGTAGGACTTCTCAGTGTTAAAATACAGTCTCTGTGCTGTTCAGATCTGTCCAGGATGGGATTTTTGATGTTGAAACCAGAAAGTCCTAGTCAAACCTAGATGAATTGGGCATCATATTATATAGGAAACAGAGCTGCATGTTAGAAGCGTGGAATGGACAACATTAGGCATTGCCACATAAGAACGTGGAAGCCACACAGCTAAAGATGCTCCAACTTTAAACATGAGGTTGACAGCAAAAATTTTCAGGATCAGGTTTTCTCAGCTTCAGCAAATGGGTGGAGGTGAATCTTGGCATTCAGCAAAGACCCCAGGGATTATTAGGACACATAATACCACAGCACCAGACTTTTCTATGAAATTTAGTGCTGAAAGACAAAGGGTTAAGAATTACTCTCCCCAAAGTTATACAAATGGCAGTGCATATGTAAAACAGAAGATGATGCCTCCATTTAAAATTGTGGTAACAATTCCTAAAGTCATTAAGGGGGAAACAGGCAATAACAAGGTAGTGATAAGTTTGAAGTATCAGGATTTCAACCATATCAAGAAAATATGTAGCAATATAGGTTAGGAGATAAATATGCTACTGTGTTAATACTGGTTATTGCTGGATGGTGGGATCACGCATGGGGATGTTTTTCTGTTTATTAATTCTTCTCTATGACTCCCAAATTTCTACACTGCCACGTAATCAGATGATAATTAAAATAAATTAAGGGAGGAAAGAAGGAGGAGGAAGAGGAGAAGGAGAAAGAAAGTGTGTTAGTGGCTCAGTCGTGTCTGACTCTGTGCAACGCTATGGACTGTAGCCAGCAAGGCTCCTCTGTCCATGAGATTTGCCAGGCAAGAATACTGGAGTAGATCCCCATTCCCTTCTCCAGAGGATCATCCCAACCCAGGGATCAAACCTGGGTCTCCAGCATTGCAGGCAGATTCTTTACCATCTGGGCGGCCTGGGGAGCCTTGGACTTGTTGAAGGCCAGTCACCCAACATGGGAGAGGGGTGCTTACTCTTCTGCTATAACCAATCATTGCCTCATCTTGAAGGAACCATGCTGCTCTGGCTATATTATTGCTGCTACATTTGTTGAAGGATTATCGGAAGCTTGACTGTACCATGACTGAACTATACAGTATATAGGTCATGGGTATCAGTTCAGTTCAGTCGCTCAGTTGTGTCTGACTCTTTGCGACCCCATGAACCACAGCACGCCAGGACTCCCTGTCCATCACCAACTCCGGGAGTCTACCTGAACCCATATCCAATGAATCGGTGATGACATCCCCTTCTCCTGCCCTCAATCTTTCCCAGCACCAGGGTCTTTTCAAATGAGTCAGCTCTTCACATCAGGTGGCCAAAGTATTAGAGTTTCAGCTTCAACATCAGTCCTTCCAATGAACTCCCAGGAAAGTTTTCCTTTAGGATGGACTGACTGGATCTCCTTGCAGTCCAAGGGACTCTAAAGAGTCTTCTCCAACACCGCAGTTCAAAAGTATCAATTCTTCTGTGCTCAGCTTTCTTTATACTCCAACTCTCACATCCATACATGACTACTGGAAAAACCATAGCCTTGACTAGATGGACCTTTGTTGACAAAGTAATGTCTTTGCTTTTGAATATGCTGTGTAGTTTGGTCATAACTTTCCTTCCAAGGAGTAAGTGTCTTTTAATTTCATGGCTGCAGTCACCATCTGCAGTGATTTTGGAGCCCAGAAAAACAAAGTCAGTCACTGTTTCCCCATCTATTTGCCATGAAGTGATGGGACTGGATGCCATGATCTTCGTTTTCTTAATGTTGAGCTTTAAGCCAACGTTTTCACTCTCTTCTTTCATCTTCATCAAGAGGCTCTTTAGTTCTTCTTCACTTTCTGCCATAAGGGTGGTGTCATGGGTATAGGTTGAGATTAAAAAGGAAGTTTTTGATTTGACCTTTAGTATAGCCTGACTGTGCATTGATCGCTGAGGAAGGCTTTCTTATTTCTCCTTGATATTCTTTGGAACTCTGCATTCAGATGCTTATATCTTTCTTTTCTCCTTTGTTTTTCACTTCTCTTCTTCTCACAGCTATTTGTAAGGCCTCCTCAGACAGTCATTTTGCTTTTTTGCATTTCTTTTCCATGGGGATGGTCTTGATCCCTGTCTTCTGTACAATGTCACGAACCTCATTCCATAGTTCATCAGACACTCTGTCTATCAGATCTAGTCCTTTCACTTCCACTGTATAATCATAAGGGATTTGATTTAGGTCATACCTGAATGGTCTAGTGGTTTTCCCTACTTTCTTCAATTTAAGTCTGAATTTGGCAATAAGGAGTTCATGATAAGAAAGCCTTCCTCAGCGATCAATGCAAAGAAATAGAGGAAAACAACAGAATGGGAAAGACTAGAGATCTCTTCAAGAAAATTAGAGATACCAAGGGAACATTTCATGCAAAGATGGGCTCAATAAAGGACAGAAATGGTATGGACCTAACAGAAGCAGAAGATATTAAGAAGAGGTGGCAAGAATACACAGAAGAAATGTACAAAAAGATCTTCATGACCTGGATAATCACGATGGTGTGATCATTCACCTACAGCCAGATATCCTGGAATGTGAAGTCAAGTGGGGCTTAGAAAGCAGCACTACGAACAAAGCTAGTGGAGGTGATGGAATTCCAGTTGAGCTGTTTCAAATCCTGAAAGATGATGCTGTGAAAGTGCTGCACTCAATATGCCAGCACATTTGGAAAACTCACCAGTGACCTCAGGACTGGAAAAGGTCAGTTTTCATTCCAGTCCCAAAGAAAGGCAATGCCAAAGAATGCTCAAACTACCACACAATTGCACTCATCTCACATGCTAGTAAAGTAATGCTCAAAATTCTCCAAGCCAGACTTCAGCAATACTTGAACCGTGAACTCCTTGATGTTTAAGCTGGTTTTAGAAATGGCAGAGGAACCAGAGATCAAATTGCCAACATCTGCTGGATCATGGAAAAAGCAAGAGAGTTCCAGGAAAAACATCTATTTCTGCTTTATTGACTATGCCAAAGCCTTTGTGTGAATCACAATAAACTGTGGAAAATTCTTCAAGAGATGGGAATACCAGACCACCTGACCTGCCTCTTGAGAAATCTGTATGCAGGTCAGGAAGCAACAGTTAGACCTGGACATGGAACAACAGACTGGTTCCAAATAGGAAAAGGAGTACGTCAAGGCTGTATATTGTCACCCTGCTTATTTAATTTATATGCAGAGTACATCATGAGAAATGCTGGGCTGGAAGAAACGCAAGCTGGAATCAAGATTGCCAGGAGAAATATCAATAACCTCAGATATGCAGATGACATCACCCTTATGGCAGAAAGTGAAGAGGAACTAAAAAGCCTCTTGATGAAAGTGAAAGAGGAGAGTGAAAAAGTTGGCTTAAAGCTCAACATTCAGAAAACTAAGATCATGGCATGTGGTCCCATCACTTCGTGGGAAATAGATGGGGAAACAGTGGAAACAGTGTCAGACTTTATTTTTTGGGGCTCCAAAATCACTGCAGATGGTGATTGCAGCCATGAATTAAAAGACGCTTACTCCTTAGAAGGAAAGTTATGACCAACCTAGATAGCATATTCAAAAGCAGAGACGTTACTTTGCCAAAAAAGGTCCATCTAGTCAAGGCTATGGTTTTTCCAGTGGTAATGTACGGATGTGAGAGTTGGACTGTGGAGAAAGCTGAGCACTGAAGAATTGATGCTTTTGGAACTGTGGTGTTGGAGAAGACTCTTGAGAGTCCCTTGGACTGTAAGGAGATCCAACCAGTCCATCCTAAAGGAGAACTTTCCTAGGAGTTCATTGGAAGGACTGATGTTGAACCTGAAACTAGTATACTTTGGCCACCTCATGCGAAGAGTTGACTCATTGGAAAAGACCCTGATGCTGGGAGGGATTGAGGGCAGGAGGAGAAGGGGACGACAGAGGATGAGATGGCTGGATGGAATCACCGACTCAATGGACATGAATTTGGGTAAACTCCGGGAGTTGGTGATGGACAGGGAGGCCTGGCGTGCTGTGATTCACGGGGTTGCAAAGAGTCAGACACGACTGAGCAACTGAACTGACCGACTGATATAACTTTCTGGTCAATTTAGTTAAATAATGTCCTACCTAATGCAGTCTCTGACAACGTGGAAGGTGTGAATATTCATGAAAGACTCGAGATGGGGGTCAAGGGCTCCTTTTGTGTGTCCCAGATGGCCTAGAAGGATTTGGGAACTTTTAGAGAAGCACCTCGGAGAAGGCAATGGCACCCCACTCCAGTACTCTTGCCTGGCAAATCCCATGGAGGGAGGAGCCTGGTGGGCTGCAGTCCATGAGGTCTCTAAGAGTTGGACATGACTGAGCAACTTCACTTTCACTTTTCACTTTGCTGCATTGGAGAAGGAAATGCAACACCCTCCAGTGTTCTTTCCTGGAGATTCCCAGGGACGGGGGAGCCTGGTTGGCTGCTGTCTGTGGGGTCGCACAGAGTCGGACACAACTGAGATGACTTAGCAGCAGCAGCAGAGGTGCACCTTCATGAAGTGTCAGATGGAATTTTTCTGATGCTCACTCATGTCCTTCCCAAGTGGGCTGCATAGCCCTCCTGGTTCACCATAGGTATTCACAGAAGAAAGAACACAGGCTGACAGCAGCGCAAATCACATGGTAAATGGCTAGGCCATGCTCCAGGAATTCCCATACTTCCATAGCCCTTCCTTCTCACCCTCAGCCACGGTGCACAATTTGAAAGTCAAAAGTGACTCTGTTGGCCTGGTGCATATCCCTTGGAGTAAACGTTCTGTTTTAGAGGAGCACTAACATATGTCCAGGTCAAGGATCCTTATCCAGCTAAATGGGAACAAAGTTCGGGATGTGATGAGGGAAGGCATTAAAGTTTTGAGTCCCCTGACCTGTCCCTAGGGCCACACAGGAGCAGAGGGAAACACTGGAATCAAGCTCCCCACCCAGGTGAATGCAAATACCTGCCCAGGAAATCATGCAAATGCCTTTAGAACACACCTTATAGGAGACTAGTCTGAAGAGATATGCAAAAACCAAAAGTCCACAGCTTGCTGTCAGAAGTCCTGGTCTCTGCTTGCCCTCCAGCATGCCATGCCCTTTACCTCACCCCAAACAGTGCTTCCGACCCCCAAGGCCAAAAAGGGAAAACAAGCCCTCCTTTCACAGACAGGAACCTTAAAGGATTTAACAGGAAGCCAATGGCCATCTCCTTGTTACATGTTCTGCAAGATTAACAATCACTTGACTGTTTCTCTACTTTTCCTTAATGACCTAAGCAGTTTAGTTATTAAGTGATAAATCCTCTGGGTATTCATGAGCAGCTGGTTTAATTCAGGAGCCCAAACTGAAACAATCAGGATAATTGAGGTACCTCAGAAACATGAAGGAAGTCAGCCACTGTGCAGAGCAGAAAACAAACTCACCAGTAGCAGGAGCCTTGTCCCCCAGAAAGAAATGCTGAAGCACGAAGCTGAATGGGATGGAAGGGTGCAAAATTTAGGAAGGGAAAGTGGAAGACAAAAACAAGGAAGAGAAATTCCAGTTCCTCCTCATCACCCTCCCACACCACTTTTGGCATGTATCCAGGCAACCAGCTGAAACCAGCTGGCCGGATATACTCGTAGAGCCTCATCTGAGGTCCCAATCAGCTGCAGGAGAGGGGCAGAGGGAGGATGTGTGACAATCTGGAAGATTACCCTCCAACTCTTGTCCCTTCATTCACTGTCCACCCCAACTGACATCTGTTTTCTGAAAAGAAATACAGGAGGGAAAGAAGGAGAAAATTTGCGTGTTGGCATTCAGCTTTCTCTTTTGTAGACTCTGGATGCTGAGTGGGCTTGATTGGACAAGCAGATGGTGTTTGGATGATGGACTTCTGAGTCTCCATCACTTGATGGGCCTATTGTACAACCAGATGCCCACTCACTTGCTACAGAAGATTGTACCAAGCTCAACGCCTTCGTTGTAGGCTACAGACCTGTAAAAGTGTTTTCATTATTTTTCTAGAGGATTTGTTGTTGTTGTTCAGTTTCTCAGTCATGTCTGACTCTTTGTGACCCCATGGACTGCGGCAGGCCAGGCTTCCCTTTCCTTCAGTATCTCCTGGACTTTGCTTAAGATCATGTTCCCTTGGGTTGGTCATGCGATCCAACCATCTCATCCTCTGTCACCCTCTTCTCCTGCCCTCAATCTTTCATAGCATCAGGGTCTTTTTCATTGAGTCGGCTCTTCGCATCAGGTGGCCAAAGTATTGGAGCTTCAGCATCAAAGTACTGGTGCTTTAACTTCAATATCAGTCCTTCCAATGAATATTCAGGCTTGATTTCCTTTAAGATTGATTATTCTTAGAGAATAAGCTCTAGCTTTCTGGTTCAACATCTGAGCAGATGAATTATAGATTGCATTTACAGTTTCTTTATAAGCAGATTTCTGTTTGCCCTGTCACAGCCTAACTCACTTCCAGATGGCTGACTAGAAAGTTTCAACTCCAAATTCCCAAGACGAAATCTCCTCATTCAGTAGCACATTTGGCTCATTAATCCAATAAACTAAAAAAAAATTTTCTTCTTGACTGAACAACCCAAAGGAACATTTTGTTTACCCAGGGCCAACCACTTTTCTGAGTGAACCATGTTTAAGTGAGGAAATACCTGCTTGGAATAACTTTTTCTCATCCTGTGTCCATTTTACCTCCTTTCAAGTCAATGTGCACACAGATAAGTTGATTTTTCAAACATTCATTTTCTAACTTTATAAAATTTTGCAACTTTTAACATTTTTATTTTGATGTAATTATAAACTTATAAGAAGTTGCGAAAATAGAACAGAGGGGTTCAATATACCTTTCACTCAATCTTCCTTAGGTAACTATAGTAAAGAATCAAAACCAGAAAATTGACATTGGTGCAATGTTTGTGTATTTTAGTTCTATGCCTTTTTAGCACATGCGTACACAGATTCATGCAACTACCACAGAAATCAAGATACAGAACCATTCCGTGACCACTAAAGGCTCTCTCGTGTGACACTTTTATAGTCATATCCATCCCCTCCTCCCGATTTTCTAACTTTTAATTTTGAAATAATGATAGACTCATAAGAAGTTGCAAAAAGAGTGCCAAGAGGTCTCTAATACCCATCACCCTGATTCCCGCCACCCCCATGGTGACATCTTATATAATTACAACATATTATGAAAACCAGACTCATTATAATTAATTAGACTGTAGATGTCACTCAGATTTCAGTAGTAAAAAGTTAAATTATATAACATTACAATGAATGTCTCATACCCAAGGCCTCCAATTCAAGTGTCTGCCTGCAGTTCAAGTCGCTCTCTGGTCAGGCTCCATCCCACTCAAGTGGCCACAGCTCCCATTGCTTGTTAAACAACACATCTTTTTCTGTGAGCTGACTGTGCCCCCTTGGGGGGGTATATTCATCACTATCTTTGGGCCTCTGCTGCAGCAATTTTCCTCTCACTCTCCCCTTTCCAGATTGCCCCCCTTCATCTAAACCTAGCTCATATCTTGCCTTTTCTAGAAAACTTTCCTGAGCTACTCCAGTCCTCTTTGAGTTTTCCTTATTCTGAGCTCAGTATGACCAGAAATTACTTTCAGCATAGTTAGCATAATTTAGCATGTGAGTTTTATTTTTACCATCTTGCATTATTTTTAAACAATTTGTTAAAAGGCACATGTCATAAAATCTACAATATTAGCAATTTTAGGTGCACAGCTCTGTATTCTTAAGTGCATTCCTGTTGTTCCGCAACCATCACCACTGTCTAGTTTCAGAACTTTTACATCATCTCAGACTGAAGCTCTGTACCCCCATTCCACACCCCTAGCCCCTGGTAGCCATTATTTTACTTTTTGTCTCTATGAATTTAGCTAGTCTAGGTAGCTCAGATAAGTGGAATCATACATTTGTCTTTTTGTTGCATTATTTTAAACATTATTTCAAGATTTTTGCTAGATTGGAAACTCTTCAAGGATCCAGCACCCTGCTTAAATAAGAAACAGGTAGGTAGATAGGTCGATAATAGATAGATAGATAGATATTCCCACACTATGCAGCATAATTTTGGATGATTAACAGATGTAGATTTTTCTCACCTTGTCAGGAAACCAAACCTCTCATTTTGTTCCCCACCCCAAACAGGAATGTCTTATAAGACATCTCCCAGACCTTTTATTGTGGCTTTCCCCACTTTGGGTTAAAAACTTGTTCTGGGGCTGGCCCTGAATGTGCCTAAACCCAATGGGTTTGGGCTGTGCCCACTGTGATAGGGTGCGTATGCTGCAAAAGTCACTTTCCTTTTGGCCTATCTTCAGAGGTAAATGTTGAGCTCATTGAAGGCAGAAACGATATTTGAAGTTTCTTTGATGCACCCATGGCAGTGTCAAAAAAGCAGTTAAATAATGTTATCAGGATGGGCAGCGGGTGAGGGTTGTGGGAAGGTGTAACGTGGTTGCCAAGGAATCTAGTTTGATAACCAAATGAAGATGAAGAGCTTGGCACCAGCTTGTAGGGAAAACCAAAGCCCGCAGGGCAAAATACTTTAGCTCTTGGTTTCTTCATTGGGGAAGAATGAATAATATTAGTAGCCAACATGAATTGAGTACTTAAATACATGCCAGGCATTACTCTAGGTACTTGACACGTATAAACACTCACCATCCTCCCAACCATCTAAAGAGGTAGGTACTATTATTATTAGTTTCATTTTCAGTTGAAGAAATTGAGGCATAGAAGGGTTTAGCAATTTACCCAAGTTAGTAAGAAGAGTCAGGGTTTGAATTCAGATGATCAGACTCCAGAGCTCACACTGCTGGAGTCATGTGAGGAATTGAAGAATACCAGGGTCTTAAGGGACAGGAGCACTTCTGGCTGGTGAGCTGAGGTGGTTAGAGCTCCAGGCCAGGGGAGGGGCCTTTGTGGCTCAATTAGCTTTACTCCCTTCCCAGGCCCATCCCTGGCTAGAAAGTGGCTGCCTTTGGTCCCAAGGAGTAAGAGACTAAAAGACTGAGTGCATCCTCACCCCTACTGATAAAACAACTCCAAGTCCAGTGTCCCACATCTCCTAGACTGACAGGTGAATTTTTTACCACTAAGCCACCAGGGAAGCCCCTATAAGCGCACATCCACCATAAATGGGTCATTGATGTGTTCATGTACTATGGATAGTATATTTTGATATTAGGACCACTGTGAGCCTCTTGGAAGCTAAGGCCTATACAAACTCTGGGTACTGTAGGATTGTTATTTAAGGCAGGGCCCAGGAAAGAGCTATTGTGTTTCTCAGGGCTCCCCCACCCCCACCCCAGGGAGCCCATTTATTTTACTAGTAGGAAATGAATAATGTTCAGCAATTTCTTTACCTAGTTGTGGAATTAAAGTATAGTCCCTTGTGCACCTGACCCACTTGATGTATACAAGAAATGATCCCCCTCCCCAAAAGTGGCTGACTGAATTTTAGAACACTATATATCCTGCAGGAATACTTCTTATTACAAAACTTCACTGAGCCCTTGAAGCAACAGAGTAAGCAGCTATGGCTCAGGGATTCACGTTGATGTATGGCAAACCCGATACAATATTGTAAAGTAATTAACCTCCAATTAAAATAAATAAATTTATATAAAAAATAAAATAAAATGATCACTGGCATTAAAAAAAAAAAGAAAAGAAAGCCTCAAATGAGACAATGAAAATGCATCAGTGAGCTGAGGGGAAGGCCTAGTGGAGCCCTGTGTTCTGAAATGAGAGCAGGGAATGTGTTCCAGGGGAGAAAGGCCAGGCATAGGTGAGAATTTGCAAAAAGCCTGCAGGTAAAGATATTCATGGCATATTTGGGGGACAGTCATGTGACCAGCATGGTTGAAGTAGATGGTTCCTATGGGGAGCAGCAGTAGACAGGGCTAGAAATGTTAAGTACTCTTAGGGAAGACAGGCAGGCAGAAGGATTTAGATTTGAAATAGAAATAATGTGTTGGAGGTAGGAGGGAGGTTCAAGAGGGAGGGGACATATGTATATCTAGAGCTAATTCATGTTGATGTATGGCAGAAACCAACACACTATTGTAAAGCAATTATCCTTCAATTAAAAAAATTAAAAAGAAATAATGTGTTGGGACTAGAAAGTTCAGGGTCAAAGACATCCTATGATGAGTGATTCCATCATGTTGCCTTTGTCAAAGGGGAACAGTCCTCCTGGCTCCTACCTCTTTTAAGTACAAGAGGTGGCAACAGTAGAATAAAGCAAGGACAACCACAAGGCTAATTGTGTTTCTCAGATGTTTGGATTCCCTCCACCACACTGTACTAGACTCTTGTCAGTTGCCTGCTCTTGTACTTGAAGTTTCCCAAGATTAATGGGACCCAGTAAATACATTAGGCAAACTCAGTCTTTATTCACAGTTATAGGCTTTTGCCTCAAATTCATTTTGATTCTCTTACCCAGGTGAGCTGAGCTGGACAACAAAGAAACCTCAGAGCCCTCTTACCCTCTTTCATAGTTTCAAACTTGAGCCAGACCAAGAACTGGGCAACCAGCCTCTCAGTTCCTTTTCCTTGCTCCTCCCCTTGCTCTGCTTAGCTTTCCTGCACTGAATTTTCTACTAATGTGGGAGATTGTGGGCGGGAATACTTACCTGGGAGAAAGCATGGAGCCCTTTGGTCTTGCCCTTCCAAAGCCCCGCTCCACTGGCAGTCTTTCGTTCCCTATATTCTGATCTTGATGTATATCAGAGAGCCCACCCCTGAGATTACAGTGAGAGGTAATAAGACTATGTGGCCACTTGTCCAACACCCATACATCTGGTCCCTCTTCTGGTTAAGGCCATAGGTTTTACAGCAAGGTACATGACCAGCTGAGGGTACTACTGTCTTCTTCAAGGGGGATCAGAGTGTAGCTGGACCTCAAGACAGGTAGATGCATGGGCATCAGAAAGCTTCCAAACCCCTGCTAAGAATATTTGGGACACATAAAAGGGGCACTTGATCCCACCTCCCGAGTCTTCCTTGAATACCTACCCCTTCAGTGTTGTCAGGGGAATGATCAGGATATCATTTTAAACTAAATTGATCCCCAAAGCCAGGCTATACAGAAGGCTAAAACAAGTTTACTTTTTAATCTCACCCTGTACCAAGCTACATTGTTCAGCTAAGCTTCCGGATAAGTTCTCAACAAACGTGACAGATGGCAGCAATAATATAGCCAGAGCAGCACAGCGCCTGCCAATTTAGGCAATGGCTGATTACAGCGGAAGAGTAAGTGCCCCTCCCTTGTTCCCACAGGTTGTTCGAGAAATATAGAAGTTCCCCCCGCCCCACCGCCTCCCACAGTGTAGCTGTCTCTGCTCTATTCAACCCCGGTCCAAGGCGCCTGAATCTCTTTTCCAGAGCTGCAGGCTGGGGAGTGTTCACTGGGGAAGGTCTGGTCCCCTCATGTCGGGTGACTCCCCTCTAACAAGTTCATTGTGGAGAAGTCTTCTTCTTCCCCTCATGAATTTTTTTTTTTTTTGATCATTTGCTGAAGACATGGTGATGTAGAAACTTGGGAGTTATGGAAAAGAATGAAGAAACAGAAAAACATCCTCACACATGATCACCCACATCCAGAAATAACCAGTATTAACATAGTAGTGTATTTCTTTCCCAGAGTTTATTGCAGCAATTTTTCTTGACATGGTTGAAATCCTATCACTTCAAAATCATAGCTACTATTTTATCACTTGTTTCCTCCTTAAACAGCATGTCCATGGCTTTAAGAATTGTTACCATGATTTTTTAAGTGCAGGAATCATCTTCTGTCTTATGTTTACATTGCTATTTGTATAACTTGTAAGACACATAACGTTAAAGGCCTGCTAATGCGAGGCCCTTCCATGAAATTTAATGCTGCAAGATAAAGTAATGATAGCTGATGTCGTTTGGCGGCTTATTATTTGCAAAGTACTCTTTTAAAGGCTTCACGTGTATTAACTCATTTAATCCTCATGCAATTCTACAAGGCAGGGGTTATTATTATCGCCAGGTGATAGAAGCAGAACTTGGGAGTCAGAAGACAGGAGTGAGTTGCTCAGAGGAACACAGAGGGTGAGTGTCAAAGCTGGGGTTTGAACCTAGGCATTGTGACTCTAGAGTCTGTGCTCTCCGCGCTTGTAAACCGGCCAGTCCAGGAGCTCCCTGCAACCATGAAGGCAGTTTACAATCTAATATGCAACATGCAGTAACATTTTCCAGTCAAGAGTAGTGTTCTTAGGATACAATACACATTCTGTCCTTGGTTTACACTCTAGACTCATAACACCATTTCCCAGCCATAAGTAACAGACCTCTCCCAAGGATGTGAAAAATCTTATAGGAAAAGGATAGACAGCATAAGGACTTTTGCTTTTCTAAAACATTAGCTTGTATGTGCCAACCATATAGCATCTACCACCTGTAAACTTAAAACTTATTTAGGCGAGCAGTCTCCCATCAAAAGATGGATTGCGATGATACAGTGTAACAGGATAAGATAGACCATTTGTGTAGCAAGCCTCTCTTTCTTCAGAGTAGCATTTTAAACCCATCTTTCTCCTGAGCAGAGACAGATGGTCACACTTCCAAGGCCTAGAGTCTTCTTAGTTTCCTTTCTTTTCTCTCCTGCATCTTAAAAAACTTCCCATTTCCCCATCGAGGGTATCTGATATTCAGCCCTCTCCCTCCGTTGTCCCTGCCTCCCCATTACTGAAGAACTCCTGTGGGTGCGGGTTTTGGTCAGGGTCAAAGTTTCTATCCTCTCTTGAGAGCAGAGCTTCCCACATTAACAGTCGACTTGCCTAGCAAAATTCATCACCACGCACTCCTGCAAATCCTTATCCCCTGGGCATCTCTCTGTATTTCTTCAATCCTGGGAAGGTTCCAGAGAAATCTCTGCACTGCCCTGCACTTGGCTCTCCTCTCCCCGCTGGGACCCACTCCTGCCTTGACTCAGCTTGGAAAATAGGTCTTCCAGAGCAGAAGTCCCCTCAAATGAATCCTGCCCCAGAGCTTTGGCTGCGAAGGAGGCATCTGCCTGGTCCCTCACAGGGCAAGGAAGAATGGGCTTTGCTTCTTCCTTACCATTCTCCACCTGAGGCCAGTTTTTCTGGTCCTTATTTATCCTTACACTTGCCATGGAAGACTCACCCTGCAAGAGAGTCTGAACCGCATCTTTGGCTCTGAATGACATCCAAGCTTGGACTGTCAGAGGCCAAGAAGGAGGCAAGACACTTTGGTCTTTTCTATCCCTCCTCGTACACCCACTTTTCTCCCCTACATTCAACCCATCTTTAGCAAAAGAAACCTCCTCCAGTGAGCCATGGCCCGATGCCACATCTGAGCACGGGCTGCCAGCCTGAGCACTCTGATAAGAAGTAACCAGTGACAATTTATCTTTCTCCTCCTTTCGATCCCTGCTTCGAAGCTCCGTGTTAACTCCATCATTGGCAACTGCTGAAGCCCCAGCAGGAGCTGTGGGTAATGGACCTGGGTTCGTGTAAGAGGCCCAAGCCTGCACCGTCAGAGGCCAGGGGCTACGCAGGATCTTGTTCTTTTTATTTCTCCCTTTATGGTTGTTTTCCTGCTCTAGTTTTATTTCCTGGTTGTCCACCAGAGAGTCCCACTCAGCAGAGGACTGAGTTGGACTTCCTGCTGGCAACAGGGCACCAGCCGGTGCCATCCGAGACTGACTGAGAGTGGATGCCTTTTTACTCTCACCACTCTGCCTTTGCTCCCAGGCTTCATCCTCCACACTGACTTCTATACCATCCTCTAACAGAGGCGCTAGGACAGGAGCGTGACCCAGAACTGGGGCTGCCGAAGATGCTCGAGTCCGCAGCGTCAGAGGCCAAGGAAGATACACCATCTTCCTTTCCTTCCTATTCCTCCTTTTACGGCTGTTTTTCTTCCCTGTGTGTTCCCTGGTGTTAGCCCTCTGCCGTATAGCGTGATCGGGAGCTGCCTGTGGTCGTGGGGCCTCAGCTTCCATATCCAGACACAGACTGAGGTTGGACATTTTTTCCACCTCATCACCCTCTCTTGGACCCATGCTTTCCTGCCCCACATTTCCCCCACTACTTGCATCAAGATTAGTATCTTCCAGTACAGTTTGAATGGTAGGCGGGGCTCCCGTGTATGCAGCAGCTGAATCTGCGTCGTTTGCCTGGGTCGTCAGAGCCTCCATGTGAGCTAAAATGTCTTTCTCCATGTTTCTTTTCCCCTTCAACTCTGCCTTGCTTTCGTTTCTGGATCAGTGAACGTGTTGATCTGGAACAGAGGAAAAAGAAGTCATCCAAGAGGGAAATGAGATTAAAAATCAAGGTTAGCAAAATGGCCCCTCTGGAAGGAGAGTATCAAGCATCAGGTCTGGGGGACTCAAACCAAGGATACCTGAAACTATTTAGAAGCAGAGCTGGTTACGGAGGTGGTGAACAAAGCAAGGCTGTCAGATGCCTCGTTGGCAGCTATTCCGCTACAACCTCCCACAAATGGCTCACTCCTGCTATTTATCGGCGACCCTGGACACCCTCAAAATCCTGATGGCTGGTATTTTCAACCTTCGTCAGTCATCACTGTCTCCTTTGAAAGTAGAGGAAAACACTGGAAAGACATAAACAACAACATAAAAATATTTCCATTTGCATCTAAGGGGAATAGAGACATTGGTTAATGGTCAGGTATAGATCTTAGCATTCTTACCTTTTGATGCTTCAGATAGCCTTAGGAGACCAAATCGTAGCAGAGAAAGCTGGAGTTGAGCCTATTAAGTCAGAGAAAGAAAGCATCATCAAAATGAGCCTGACTAGATGCCCCTGGGTACGACTTTGAGCAGACTCTTACCTGGCTGTCCCGGAAATGATCTGTTGCAGTTTCCCACACAGAAGAATTGGTGTACACACCAAGGACCCAGGGGGTCTACATAATCCAGTGATGCTCATTTGATAAAGAAGAGATTCTGGTTTGATAGAAAACAGCAAAATTTTGTAAAGAAATTATCCTTAAATTTAAAAATAAATAATTTTTTTTTTAAAAAAAGAAGAGATTCTGTTCAGTTCAGTATGATACTAGCCTTTAGTTCTCCCTCACTGGTTTCTAATTCTTCGCCAAGTGGAAAATCCAGGTCTGGGTCTTGCACTGGCCCATATAATCCATTCATCACGTATTATAGGTGAGCATAACTGTAGAGCCAGTTGCTAGTTCTCAAAGAAGTCCTGCTGCAAATTCCAGTCCCTTCTCAGTCCTTCTATTGTGCTATATATATGTACAAATTAACCTTGGAATGGGCTCACTAGTTACAAAATATCCTTTCTATCTGAGCAAATACGTTTAGTTGAACTTCTGATCAGAAAGGAAAAAAGGAAGAATAAATCAAGTAGGACTCAAACTCCCTTTCTCTAGTTATGACTGACACGGAGAACTCAATGAGGCCCCTTTGTTTTACTTTGATAAGAAAGTGTTACCACATAACAAAGGAAAGTAAGGCTTGGCATTGACCTACTGGGCTTAGAAATGGAAATCTTGTTTGAGTTTTTTATCTTGAATGTGTTTCTATCTAGAACGAGAGTTCTGGCAGTATCTGTGTGCCTGTGATATCCCTGATGGAGCTGGGGAAGGGCTTACTGAACCTTCTCTCGGGTGCCGCCAAGGGCCTAGACCTCCTCTTGTGCAATATTCTCAGCCAGTCCTCACTGAAGTGCTCCCAACGTAAGACTGTGGAAAGAGGAATCACAAGAAAAACTACATACACCGATTATCTAGCATGGTTTCCACTTTTTAAACGGCTTTCCTGATGCAATGGTTGCGTATTTCACTGGTCGGTACATAGGGTAAAGTAGTCACTGTGCTAAGGCTAGCCTAGCTCATGACAAAGGCAGAGGTTATCTCTAGATAAAAGCCAGCTGGCTGGCTGCCAAGAGGCCACAATAGGTGAAATTTACCTTGTCCAACACGGTAGAGTCCAAGGTTGGGTTCCCCCACTGAGAGAGAGTCTATAGTCCAGGGGGAGATGTCTGTTAACCAAGCACACAGAGCCAGGTCTGTTTTCTCTATCCACAGCTGCATCCATGTTCCTAACCATATGTGTATCTACATGAAATACTCTGTCCCCTGGACACCACTTGGAGGATGGCTGCCTGCTTCGGGCTCAGTAGATTTCCCTCCAGTCTGCTGACCCTTTGGCTCATATAGATTTATTCATTCATTCAACAAATATTTACTGAAACTGCCATGTGCCCAGCATGAGGCTGGGTGCAGGGGCATACACACTTGAGTTTCAGGTTACTTATTTACAGTCATTTTCCATTTTGGTCTCTTGGAGGTGACTGCCTTGATTGGAGTTCTGCATGTTTTCCAACCTCAAGTCACACACACAGAGAAACTTTATTGATTGACTCTCAGAGATAGATAATGGCATTCCTTGCATGAGGATTCTACTAGCTTAATAATCAGAGGCCCACCTATTTATTTACTCTTTCTCCAGGTTATTGGGGCATCCCTGATAGCTCAGTTGGTAAAGAATCCACCTGCAATGCAGGAGACCCCGGTTTGATTCCTGGCTTGGGAAGATCTATTCGAGAAGGGATAGGCTGCCCACTCCAGTATTCTTGGGCTTCCCTTGTGGCTCAACTGGTAAAGAATCTGCCTGCAACGTGGGAGACCCAGATTCAATCCCTGGGTTGGGAAGATCCCCTGGAGAAGGGAAAGATTACCCACTCCAGTATTCTGGCCTGGAGAATTCCACGGACTATATAGTCCATGAGGTTGCAAAGAGTTGGACATGACTGAGCAACTTTCACTTTCCAAGTTATTGAGTTCTCCACACTCTTAGCTCGCCCTCCCCTCAGTGGCATAACCTCTCTGGATTTTGGATAGGAAGCAAGTAACTCCTGATTCCAGTATCATCCTGCTGCTTTATATGACTACCAGTTCCTTTCCAACTTTTCAGTTATGGGGTAACCACTGTTTGATGCCTGTTTATTTGCATGCTATGTGAAAATCCAATTTACATGTGTTGTGTTACAGGAGCTGTCTGGTGTCCCTCCTTTGGTAGGCAGGAACCTATCATTTTAGGCCTAACAGGCAGGGTCCTATGAGACGTGATGATTTGAAATCATGTCCTAAGGGGATTGGCCCCCAGGAAAAACAGCCTATATTATTTGGGATTCTTTCACTGCAAGTAACACACACACAAAAGACCCAAACTTGCTTAAGCCAAACAGGTGATTTGTAGCTTACAATAAGCTTAATAAGTTCAGGTGTAGAGCCAGCTTCATACATGGCTTAGTTCACAGGCAGATTACTTCACCAAGACCATCAGAGATACTTCCTCTGGGTTGGTTTCTATTTTCAGGCTCTTCTTAGAGAAGAAGGTACCCCTGGTACCTTCAGTCTCACAATGCCTAATCCAGCAGTGGAGTTCCCTTTCCTGGTAGAGCAACGGAAGTCCCTAAGTTGAGTTTTACTAATTGGCCTGACATGGGTCGTGTGTCCATTGCTGAACCAATCGTGGGTGGAATGTTCCAATACTGGGACTCTTCAGATTCAAGAGGGAAGTTGGAAAGTAAGAATGAAAGTACACAATCAGACATAATCGAGAAAACAGGGAAAGTGAGGAATGGGCAATGGGGAAGTGAAAAAAACCCAAATCTTAGACATTGTCTTTTTTTTTTAATAAGTAGCTTTATTGAGATTCACCCTTTATTGAGGGTAAAAAATTCCCTGTAAAATTCACCCTTTTAAAATTTTGTATTGGAGTATAGTTGATTTACAATGTTGTGTTAGTTTCCGGTGTACAGCAAAGTGAATCAGTTATACATATACATATATCCACTCTTTGTTAGATTCTTTCCCCATATAGGGGCTTCCCTTGTGGCTCAGCTGGTAAAGAATTCTCCCGCAATGCGGGAGACCTGGGTTCAATCCCTGGGTTGGGAAGATCCGCTGGAGAAGGAAAAGGCTACCCACTCCAGTATTCTGCCCTGGAGAATTCCATGGACTGTATAGTCCATGGGGTCACAAAGAATCAGACACAACTGAGAGACTTGCACACTTCACTTTCCCTTATAGGCCATTACAGAGTATTGAATAGAGTCCCTTGTCCTATACAGTAGGTTCTTGTCAGTTGTCTATTTTGTATATAGTAGTATGTATATGTCAATCTCTTAATTCATCCCTCCCCCACCCCTGTGCTCCCCACAGGTAATCATAAGTTTGTTTTCTACATCTGTGACTCTATTTCTGCTTCGCAGATAAGTTCATTTGTACACTTTTTAAAAGTTAAAATTAACCTTTTAAAGTGGGTTTTAGTATATTCACAGAGTTGTGCATTGCTCACCTCCACCTAATACCAGACATGTTCATTAATCCCCCCACAAAACTCTATGTCCATTAGCAATCATTCCCCTTGTCTCCACTTCCCTCAGCCTTTGGCAACCATCAGTATCTTTTCTGTTTCTACAGAAACCTATTTGCCTATTCTGGACACTTCATATAAACAAAATCATATAACCACATATAATCATAGAAAACGTGACATGGTATATCTGGCTTCTTTCACATAGCACCTTATTTAAGATGCATCCGTGTTGTAGCATGTATCAGTACTTCATTCCTCTTTATGGCCAGTTAATATTCCATTATATGGATACAACACATTTGTTTATCCACTCACCAGATGATGGGCATTTGGGTCATTTTACCTTTTGGTTATTATAAATAATGCTACTAGAAATATTTATGTACAGGTTTGGGGTAAGCTTATGTTTTCAAATTTCTTGAGTATATACTTCAGAGTAGAATTGTTGGTTTTTATGGTAGCTTTACATTTAACCAGTTGATTAACTGCCAGACTGTGTTCCACAGGGGCAGTATCATTTTGCATTTCTACCAGCAATGCATAAGGGCTTCAGTTTCTCCATATCTTTGCCAACATTTATTACTGTCTTTTTGATTAATGCCACTTCATGAGTGGAAAGTGGCATGTCATTGTGGTTTTGATTTTCATTTCTTTATTATTTTTAATATAATTTTATTTATTTTAATTGGAGGCTAATTACTTTACAATATTGTATTGGTTTTGCCATACATTGACGTGAATCCACCATGAGTGTACATGTGTTCCCCATCCTGAACCCTCCTCCTACCTCCCTCCCCATCCCATCCCTCTGGGTCATCCATTTCTTTAATGGCTAATGATGTTATGCATCTTTTCCTGTTTGTGGTTTTTTTTTTTTTTTGGTCATTTCCATGTTTTATTAGGAGAAATGTCTAGTCAAGTCTTTTACCAATTTTTAGATTAGTTTATTTATCTTTTTGTTATTGAATTGTAGAAATTCATTGTATATTTTGAATCTAAGTCATTTATGAGATATGTAACTTGCAAATATTTTCTCCCAATCTGTGGGCTATCTTTTCACTTAACAGTATCTTTTGAAGCATATTTTAAATTTTGATCAAATCCTATTTTGTCCTTTTATTTTTTGGTTTGGGCTTTAGTTGCCATATCTAAGGAATGATTGCTTAATTCAAGGTCAAAAAGACCCCTATGTTTTCTTCTAAGTCCCTATAGCCTTTGGTCTTATATTTAGGTATTTCCATTTTGAGTTGATGATTGTATATAGTGTGAGGTCAGCGGGGGTTGGGGGGGGGCACCTTCATTCTTTTGGATGTGGATATTGCACTGTCCCAGCACCATTCATTGAAAAGACCATTCTCTCAGCATCGAATTGTCTTGTCACCCCACGTTGGCTTTTTAAAGCAATTATCGTTTTGATCTAAAGGGCTGAAAAATATCTATAAAGCCATGTGACAACTTTTAAAACAGACATAATGTGCTTCACATATTCCCTTCAAAATTGTCATTTGGGAGTAGCACTGAGATATGGAAAATGTAGGTGAAAAATCAGTGACTAGCAAACTGACCTTAAATGATATTTCCAAAAACAGGACTGTAGGCAGCAAGAGCTTCAGTAGGATGAGCATATAATCCTCCAAGATGACTACTTTAAAGAAAGCACTGACTTAGAAGCAGTTCTCAAAAGCAAAGTTGCTAACCCTAACATCTAAGAGTATGGCCTTTAGATTCAGACAACCTTGTGTTTGAATCCAGATTTTACCTCTTACTTAAACTGTGGAAATTACTTAGCTTTCTGATTTTCACTCTCCTCATCTGCAGCTTTGGATAGTAACAGTACCTATGTCATTTTTGGTAAATATCGTTTTGGTGTAATTTCAAACTTACAATTGTTTATATCTTACCCAATCTACTTCATTTATTTTATTATTCTGTGTGTGTTATTGAAATCAAGAAATTTAAAATTGATACATTATTGTTATCCATAGTACATTTAAAAATTTGTCACTTTTATGAATATTGTCCTTTCTAGCTACTTTTCCCAATTCAGGGTCCAAAGCAGGATCACACACTAAATTCAGTTGTCATGTTTCGTTAATCTCCTTTAATCTGTAATAGTTCCTCAGTTTTTATTTGTGTTTCATGACCTTGACACATTTGAAAAGTATAGGCTGGTTATTTTGTGGAATGTCTCTCAATTTGTTCTGTCATTTTATCATGATTAAGATTATGTGTTTTAGACAAAAATACCACTGACTTGTACCACTGAAGTGTTGTCATGTCCTCCGTGCATCATATTAGCAGGCATGTGATGTCAGATTGTCTCCATACTGTGGTGTTAATTTTGACCACTTGATGAAGGTCATGTCCATCAGGTTTCTCCACTGTAACATTAATATTGTCCCTTTGTTACTAACAAGTCATTTATAGGGAGCTATCAATTGGTTTTCCCAGGATCAAATGAGATAATACATATCAAATATTGGGCACAATGTCTGGCATATTGTAAATGGACAAAACATGTTAGGCATCATTGTTATTATTCATACTGTTACCATAGTTATTGTGAATTAAAAATACTTTAACACATGGACCTAGTATTCTACATCTCATGTGACACAAAAGGAGAAGTTGGGAATGTAGAACAATAAAAGTTAAGAAACTATAGAGTTCACATACTTGGTGGTATGGTAGACTGGATAACCTCTGTGACCATTCAGCCTTGGGATCCTAGGCTTTTTATGTTTTTGAACTACTGGTTGATTACAAGACCCCAGAGAAGGCTGCTGTTGCAATTTCATTAAATTTACACCCTCACTTCAGGTCATCTTTACTTCTCACTATGCTGAATTCCTAGAAATCACATCATTGAAGGATCATTAAGAGCAACATCATAGTTAGATGATAGATTCCTGATTAAGCTTGAGCTAAATCATAGCCTAAGGTAGGCAAAGCAAATATGGAACAATCATAAATTTAGTCATAACTGTTTTATGTAAAAACAGTTTTAAAAAATTGAAGCTATGCCCATGTAGGAACAGACGAAACAGTATAGAAGATCTTATGCTGAGAAGCAGCAGTCTCTGGCTCCTTGTCTCCCCATTCCAGCTCCATATACCAAAGACAGCCTCTTAACTGCCTTAACTCTCAACCTCTTAACTCTATCAGTTACCATTTTTAGATGAGAGATTGCACACTGAAGGCCAGCAAGTCAGACCTGCCCAAAGATGCATTTTGTTTACTTCCCATAGTGTTTTCTGTTCTCCTCTAAATGGTTGTTAACATTTTAAAATTGGAAGATTTCATCTAAAACCAATTTCCCAGCCCCTCTTAAGAAATTGGGATCTCTGAACTTGCATTGTGCAACCTAAGTTGAATAGCAGTTGCCCCCTCTCTTCAGGGTATACACTCGCTAGTTCATTGCAATCCCTGTCTAATCAGCTTCACACCTTTGCTACCCACCTGGCCTTGGTAGGCATCTGAGTTTGCAACTTACACTTTATCTCTTTGTTACTTCAAATAAAGTTTTCCTATCAGCAGCCTGGGCACTACCTTGGAGCTTTTTAGAAATGTAGAATCTTGGAGCTCATCTCAGACCTGCTGAGTCAGAACTTGCATTTTAAAGAGAATCATAAGTAATTTGTATACACATGAAAGTTTGAGAAGTCCTGGGATGTAGACTATGCTTATATTTAATTCAATCTCTTTTTTCTTTTTAAAAATTAATTCGTTCATTTATTTGACTGGATTGGGTCTTAGTTGCTGCATTCAGGATCTTTCATTGCACCGTGTGGGCTTTTCTAGTTGTGGTGTGTGGGTTTAGTTGCCCTGTGGCATGTAGGATCTTACTAATACTTCCCCGACCCGGGATCAAACCCACGTCCCCTGCATTGGAAGGCGGATTCTTAACCACTGGACAACCAAGGAAGTCCCGTAACTCAATTTCTTGATATGTCAATTTTAGATGATCTCTAATTACACAGTACGAGAGATGAGGAAGTGGAATTACAAGCTCTTAGTTGACGTACATCTTTAGCTTTACTGCTGCTGCTGCTGCTGCTGCTAAGTCGCTTCAGCCGTGTCCGACTCTGTGTGACCCCACAAATGGCAGCCCACCAGGCTCCCCCGTCCCTGGGACTCTCCAGGCAAGAACACTGGAGTGGGTTGCCATTTCCTTCTCCAATGCATGAAAGTGAAAAGTGAAAGTGAAGTCGTAGATATCACCAAATCAGGCTCCAAAGAAATTTTACAGATTTTCACTGTTGGGTATGAAGTTCCATTTCCCAATATCCCCACTGACACTTGGTGCTGAGTTCTTAATTTTTAGTCAATCTGATGGATTTTAAATGACATCTAGTTGCTTTATTTTACATTTCTCTGGTGACTAGTGAGGATGACCATTTTTCACGTGTTGTCTATCTAGGTTTCCAGTTCTGTGAATCACCTGTTTATGTGTCTGTCCTCCCCTGACCCTTTGGGGTTGTTTTCTTTTTTATTTATTGATGCATATTTTGGATTTGAATCCTTTTAGCTATATACATTGCAGTTATTTTCTTCAGTCTATGCATTGTCTTTTTATATTTTGATGTATTTTGCTGTCTATAGTTTTACCATATAATTCATTAAAATATTAAGAATTTCCTTTTGGTTTGGTCTTCCTGTGTTTGGTTTAGGAAATCCTTTTCTATCTTGAGATCTAAAGAATATCCTCCTGTACATTCTACTAAAAGTTTTAAAGCTTTGTTTTTCAGATGCAGTTCTTCAATCCATCTGAAATTTGTTTTATACATGGTATGAGTTAGGGTTATTCTTGGCTCTTCTGTCATCCTATGTAGGGATTATTATTGTAACTGCACTGCATTTATTGATTCATTTGGGGGAGAATTGACATCTTTATAATAAGACTTCCCATTCATAAACATGATATATTTTTCCATTTATTCAAGTCTTCCTTTATGTACTTTGCTAATGTTTTATAATTTTCTCCATAAAAGGTCTTACACATCTTTTCTTCTTTTAATTTTTAATATATTATTGTTTTATTTACAACTTTGGTATGTTGACCTCATATCCAGCATCTGTCAAACTCTCTTTATAATTCTGTTTGTCTATAGATATCTTGGATTTTCTATGTAGCCAATAATATTATCTGCAAACAACAGTTTTGTATCACCCTTTCTAAATCTTGATTTCTTAAAAAATCTTTATTTTTTGCTTATTTTATTGTAATCACCTGAACCTCCACTACCATGTGGATTAGAAGCAATCCTAGCAGATATCCTTGTCTTGTTTTTTATTTTAATGTGAAGGCTTCTAAAGTTTCAGCATTAAGTATAATATTATCTTTAGGTTTTGGATTGATATCCTGCATCAGGTTAGCTTAAGGTTCACTTCCATGCTTAGTGTACCAAAAGTTTTATTCTGAAATTATGAATATATATTGAATTTTATCAAATATTTTTTTCTACATGTATTGAAATGGTTATATATCTCTCCTTTGTCCATTAATGTAGTGATTAAGTTGCTTGATTTTTATGTTAAAATATTATTACATTCTTTTTTTAAAATATAAATTTATTTCTTTCAATTGGAGGTTAATTACTTTACAATATTGTATTGGTTTTGCCATACATCAACATGAATCTGCCACAGGTATACACGTGTTCCCCATCCTGAACCCCCCTCCCTCCTCCCAATGAATCCTACTTGCTCATGATTTTTTTCAATACTGTGCTGAAATAAACTTGCCAAAATTTTGTTTTACTCTTTTACATTTCTATTTGATGTTTGTTTTATAATTTTTCTTGTAGTATTCTACTTGGTTTTGGTGTCAAGGCTAATTGATTCATAGATCAGTTTTGCAAGCTTTCCATCATAAACGACTATGGTAAAATCCACACCTAAAATAATTGGGGCCTATGGTATATTTCGTAGGGAGTTTTTTAGCTGCTAAGTTATTGCAACTTCAAATTATTTAGTTGTTATTGGTTTATTTAAATGTCACTATTTGTTCTTAGGGCTTCTTGGGTGGCTCAGTAGTAAGGAATCTGCCTGCCAATGCAGGAGATGCAGGTTCAATCCCTGGGATGGGAAGATCCCCTAGAGGAGGAAACTGTAACTCACTCCAGTAGTCTTGCCTCAGAAATCACATGGACAGAGGAGCCTGGTGGGCTACAGTCCATGGGGTCACAAAGAATTCGACATTACTGAAGCGACTTAGTACACACATACATATTTATTCCTTCATGCTTTTAAAATTGCTGCAGTTTATGCATAGATACCTATTTCACTCTTTTTCACACAAAGAGCAAAGCAGCACTGAACAGCATTGAACTTTGCAGCATTAATATTTAAAGCCTGGATACAATGCAGCAATACCTTCAAATCTCTGAGAGAATATTATTTTCATCCTATAATTCTATATCCAGTGAGGTTAAAGTCACTTTCAGCCATACAAGGATATAAAAGGACTTGTTAGACTGACTTTCATTCACTCTTGGATCTCCAGCAAAATGAGGTAACAAAACAAAAAAAGACATGGGGTCCAGTAAACAATGACAGCAACAAGGTAAGGTACTGAGAGAAGTCACAGGATGACAATGTGCCCCAGAGGCCAAGGGAACAGTCTGTTCCGTTTAGAGTAGGCAAATGAGGAAAGAGCCAACTCTGAGAAGGAAGTTGTCAAAGAATGAAATGGAATTGTTAAATTATCTGATAGACTTATGAGAGCAGAAAAAAAGTTTTGTAGACATCTGACTGATCTAATGAAGCATTTTAATAGGTAAATAGAGCCAAAGGAAATGGGAAAAAACACTCTCCAGGAACTCTAGGAAAAGCTGAAGGGTATACAAGAGAGGGAAACACAATCATAGGATCAGCTTGCTTCAACAATACAAGATATTTTCATCATCATCATAATATAAATACTGACCACTGATTTAACAAAAATGAATTGGGAGAATGGGAGCTACACTCATGTAACAAAATAGAAATTCAATAGATAATGCAAAAAAGTGATAAGGAAATAACAATATAAGCTTACAGATTACATATAGAAATATGCAGGTAAATATAAGCAGAACCCAGTTAATAGTGTTGTGAGTGATTATCCTTGAGAAGTGTGACTAGAGGATGAGGAGGAAAAGAGATCACCACTTTTCATTTTAAGCCTTTGAGTACTATTTTCTTTTTAAGATTTGTTTGTTTATATAATTCAGTACAGACTCAGGGATTCTTGCTTTACCTACTGTTCTAATCTCTATTATGTGTTTATTTTTAAATAGAACTTTTAGTGTTGAAATAATTTTAGATTCACATGAACTTCCAAGAAATCATACAGAGAGATCTCTTGTACTCTACCCAAGTTCCCTAAATGGTAACATTTTACAAAACCATAGCACTGTCACAAGCAGGATATCGACACGGATACAGTCAAGATATGAAACAGTTCCATTACCCTGATGTTGCCTTTTATAGCTACACTCACTTCCTTCCTGCCTCCCACCCACTCCTTAATCTCTGGCAACCACTAAACTATTCTCCATTTCTAGAGTTTTTGTCATTTCTAGAATGTTATATAAATAAAATCATACCTTTACATACCCAAGGTATGTAACCTTTGGGATTAGCTTTTTTTCATTCAGAATCTCTGGAGATTCATTCAAGTTGTGTGTAGTGGTAGTTTCTTTTTATTCTGTCCATGGACTTCTCCAGGCAAGAACACTGGAGTGGGTTGCCATTCCCTTCTCCAGGGGATCTTCCCAACGCAGGGATCAAACCTGTGGCTCCTGCATCTCCTGCATTGCAGGTGCGTTCTTTACCAACTGAGCCACCAGGGAAGCCCATTCCTGAGTAGTATTCCACAATACAAACGTGCTACCAATTGTTTAACTATTCAACTGTTTGAAAGGCATTTGTATTTTTTCCAGCTTTGACTCACTACAAATAAAGCTTCTATAACCATTCATCTACATGTTTTTGTGTGAACATAAGTCTTCATTTATCTGAAATAAATGCCAAGAGTAAGGCCTCCCTGTCCATCACCAACTCCTGGAGCATGCTCAAGCTCATGTCCATCAAGTCAGTGATGTCATCCAACCATCTCATCCTCTGTTGTGCCCTTCTCCTGCCTTCAATCTTTCCCAGCATCACGGTCTTTTCCAATGAGCCTGTTCTTTGCATCATATGCAGTTTTCTCCTATTCTAGGACCATTCTTTCATCCTCTCAACAGGGTCTTTTGCAGAGCAAAAGTTTTTAGTTTTGATGAGGCTCAACTTAATTTTGTCTTTTATGAATTATGCTTTTGGTGTCATGTCTAAGAACTTTTTGGCTTGTCTTAGGTCCCGAAGATTTTCTCCTGTGTTTTTCCTTCTAGAAAAATACTTTAAATTTAAGTCTGTGGTCCATTTTCAGTTAACTTTTGTGTAAGGTATGAAACTTAGGTTGAGGTTCATTCCTTTTTGGATGTTCAGTTTCTCCAGTACCAATTATTGAAAAGGCTATCTTTTCTCCATTGAATTGCTTTTGCACCTTTGTCAAAAATCAGTTGGGCATATATTGGGGTTCCCTATTTTGTTCTGTTGATCTATGTGTCTACCCCTCACCATACAGTCTTTTTTAATATTTGTTTATTTTTAATTGATGGATGACTGCTTTAAAATATTTGTTTGATTTCTGTCATGCATCAACATGAATTAACCATACGTGTACATATGTCCCCTCCCTCTACCAAACAGTGTTGATTATTGTAGTCTGATAGACTGAATAATGCCCTGCCGCAGATGTCCAAGTCTCAACCCATGACTGTTACATGATAAAAGGGACTTTGCAGATATGATTAAATTAAGGGTCTTGAGATGGGAAGATTATTCTGGATAACTCATGTGGGTGCAGTGTAATTTCAAAGGAGGAAGGAAGATCAGAGTCAAAGAGATTTGATGATGAAAGGAGAAATGAGAGTAAGTGCCATTGTGAGGATGGGGTCACCAGCCAAGGAATATAGGCAAGGAAAAGGCAAGGAATCAGACTCCCCCCTGGAGGCTCCAAAAAGAATATAGCCTTGTTGACACTTTGACTTTAGCCCAAACTTCATTTAGTATTTCTATCTTAAGAACTGTAAAATAGTAAAATGTTGTGGCTTCAGTCACTTAAGTCATGTAGAGTCTTTTAAGATTCCATGGACTATAGACAGCCAGGTTCCTCTTTCCATGGGATTTCCCAGACAAGAATACTGGAGTGAGTTGCCATTCCTTTCTCCAGGGGATCTTCCCAACCCAGGGCTTAAACCCATGTCTCTTGTGTCTCCTGTATTCTCAGGCAAATTCTTTACCGCTGAGCCACCAGGAAAGTCCTCTCTTTAATCATAGCTGCCTTAAACTCTTTGTCAGATAATTCTAACATTCTTTTTATCTCATTGTTGGCATTTATTGATTGTTTATTCCTATTCAGTTTGAGATCATCATGGTTTTTGATATTATGAATAGTTTTAGAACAAAACCTGAACATACTCATAGTATATTATGAGACACTACACCTCCTTTAAACTTTCTGTTTTTGCTGACTTTCTCTAAAAATGTTCTAACAGGGCAAGGAGTAGGGCTCCTTATTAATTTCAGTTAGAAGTAGATGTCTAGGTTGCCCATCTGGCCTCTGTTGACACCTGAACTGGAGGCTTGTTGTAATTGCCACACGAGGGTGGATATTCCCCTCACAATAGTTTCCACTGACTATTGGAGGTGGAGGAGGGATTATTACTGGCCAGCCAAGATGAAAGTCTGGATTCCCTACTTGGCTTTCTCTGACACCACTTAGGTTGGGATGTTGAGATACCTCATTGCATCCTGGTGAGGAGGTAAGTCTAGGCTTACTGGTTGGCATTTGCTGGCATGAGTGGGAATGAGGGTCACAGTGTTTTCTGTGTTGTTTGAGTAGAGTGGTATTGCTTGAAAATTTTCTGCCTTGCTAGATTGCCCCTGGCCCACTTCTTTGGCTAACTAGAGCAGACTTAACTGGTTAGACTTTTTTTTTTCTGCACCTGTTGGTAATTCTGGGTTGCCAGCTTCTTCAACTCCAAGTCTAGACTGTCTGAAGCAAATGGAAAAGTGAAAGTGTAAGTGAAGTCGCTCAGTTGTGTCCGACTCTTTGCGACCCCATGGACTGTAGCCTATCAGGCTCCTCCGTCCATGGGATTTTCCAGGCAAGAGTGCTGGAGTGGATTGCCATTTCCTTCTCCAGGGGATCTTCCTGACCCAGGAATCGAACCCGTGTCTCACACATTGCAGGCAGATGCTTTACTGTCTAAGTCAGTAGGGAAGCAAATGGAGAATCCAGCTAAATTAGTACTGTGTAATTCCTTGGGCTCTTAAGTTCATAGCTGATTTGTTTTCTTCTCCAGACCTTTCAGAGTCTTCTTACATTTGTTTTATATAGAATATTCAGGATTTTCAGTTGTACTTAGTGGGAGAAATAGGGAAAAGTATATCTACATTTTCTGAGAGGAGGCCCTTATTTTACTTCTGTAACCATGATCAAGCTTATCTTGATGTATCTTTGTATATATATATATATATATATATATATATATATATATGTATGTATGTATGTATGTATCTCTAAAGAAAGCCATCTAATGAAGTTGCAGCTAAAGTCTTCTCTTCTCCTTTTAGGAAGTAGAGATATCAGTAATCACTGCATTTACTTTAAAGCTGAGCTCAAAACACTAAAGCACGTACTCAGTATATTTTTGTTGATGTTAATGGCATTCCTATCATTATACTTCTTTTCTAAAATACAATCCAACTAATATTTCTTCTCTACATTTTCTTTTACTGCAAAATTTAGTTACTGGAACAATAACCTAGATAGGGTTGCTAAGTGGTATCTGCAAAACTACTGGACACAATGGATAAGAATCTGAAAACCTAATTTTGAAAAGACATAGAACATCCGCTGATAACAATTTCTGGCTTTTATTAGATTTTATTGCCTGTGTGTATACAGGTTTTGTGATAACATAATGATATGAATTATTTAATTGGAAAAAGAGATAGTCCTATGCCTGGCATTTTTAACCCAGACAACAAACTCAAATGCTGAAATGTTTTTGTCAAAACCAGATGCCTGGCAACCCTTGAACCTCACCCTACTGGAGCAGGGCAGGCAATCTGGGAAGTTTCCAGGAAGTTAAATTCAATAAACATTTATTGCACAACAAGAGGACATCTGGACAAGTGTACAGCACACTGGTAAAGTCTAACACTAGGTAAACAGATTGCTGGCATCAGAGGGCTCTCCACAGGGACTATATGTGTGTTCCCCAGTAGCCTGGAAGAGCTCATTGAGAGAAGCATTTGGCTATAACAAAAACACTGGGAAGGATGTGAGTATCAGGAAACAAGTAGTCCAAGCAGAGACAACAGAGAGACAGGAATGACAGGGCCCCAGGTCTAGAATTAGAGATCTGAGATGACCAAATTAGGTATGCCCAGATAAAGGAGCAAGATGAAGACCAAGTGAAAAGAAATAAGGCAGAAGTCTAATCATCAAAATCTGAGTGCAAAGAAGACAGACTCGTATATTGGAGCCACTTAATATGAACCTTGTACAGCAATTCATTTAAGCCTGTGCTGTGATAACATGAAAAGAAGTGGGAGGCTTCTGTACTCATTTTGTCTCTAGTATTTCTTTATGTTTCATTTTATTCACTCAAATCTCTTTTAGTTCTTATTTGTTTGTGTTTATTTTGTTTTGTTTTTCCCTTAGTCTGATTCTAGCTCTTTAAAAGCTCTTGTTCTTTATTGAACTGATTGGAATGCTGCCCCTGCAATTATACAAATTGCCTTGTCTTGGGTTCATGGCACCCTCCAGGACTCCTGGAAAGCCTGCCTGTGATCTCAGGCTTTTCACAATGTCAGTTCAGTTCAGTTCAGTTCAGTTCAGTCACTCAGTCGTGTCTGACTTTTTGCGACCCCATGGACTACAGCACGTCAGGCCTTCCTGTCCATCACCAACTCCCGGAGTTTACTTAAACTCATGTTCGTTGAGTCGGTGATGCCATCCAGCAATCTCATCCTCTGTCGTCCACCTCTCCTCCCACATTCAATCTTTCCCAGCCTCATGGTCTTTTACAATGAGTCAGTTTTTCACATCAGGTGGCCAAAGTGTTGGAGTTTCAGCCTCAGCATCAGTCCTTCCAATAAATATTCAGGACTGATCTCCTTTAGGATAGACTGGTTGGATCTCCTTGCTGCCCAAGGGACTCTCAAGAGTCTTCTCCAACACCATAGTTCAAAAGCATCAATTCTTCAGCACTCAGCTGTCTTTATAGTCCAACTCTCACATCCATACATGACTACTGGAAAAACCATAGCCTTGACTAGACAGATGGACCTTTGTTGGCAAAGTAATGTCTCTGCTTTGGAATATGCTGTCTAGGTTGGACATAACTTTTCTTCCAAAGAGCAAGCATCTTTTAATTTCATGGCTGCAGTCACCATCTGCAATGATTCTGGCGCCCCAAAAAATAAAGTCTGTCACTGTTTCCCTATCTATTTGCCATGCAGTGATGGGACCAGACTGGTTCCAAATAGGAAAAGGAGTACATCAAGGCTGTATATTGTCACCCTGCTTATTTAACTTATATGCAGAGTACATCATGAGAAACTCTGGGCTGGAAGAAGCACAAGCTGGAATCAAGATTGCCGGGAGAAATATCAATAACCTCAGATAGGCAGATGACACCACCCTTATGGCAGAAAGTGAAGAGGAACTAAAAGCCTCTTGATGAAACTGAAAAAGAGTGAAAAAGTTGGATTAAAACTCAACGTTCAGAAAACTAAGATTATGGCATTTGGTCCCATCACTTCATGGGAAATAGATGGGGAAACAGTGGAAACAGTGTCAGACTTTATTTTGGAGGACTCCAAAATCACTGCAGATGGTGATTGCAGCCATGAAATGAAAAGACACTTACTCCTTAGAAGGAAAGCTTTGACCAACCTAGATAGCATATTCAAAAGCAGAGACATTACTTTGCCAACAAAGGTCCATCTAGTCAAAGCTATGGTTTTTTCAGTAGTCATGTATGAATGTGAGAGTTGGACTGTGAGGAAAGCTGAGTGCCGAAGAATTGATGCTTTTAAACTGTGGTGTTGGAGAAGACTCTCGAGAGTCCCTTGGACTGCAAGGAGATCGAACCAGTCCATCCTAAAGGAGGTCAGTCCTGGGTGTTCATTGGAAGGACTGATGCTAAAGCTGAAACTCCAATACTTTGGCCACCTCATGCGAAGAGTTGACTCATTGGAAAAGACCCTGATGCTGGGAGGGATTGGGGGCAGGACGAGAAGGGGATGACAGAGGATGAGATGGCTGGATGGCATCACCGACTCAATGGACATGAGTTTGGGTAAACTCTGGGAGTTGGTGATGGACAGGGAGTCCTGGCGTGCTGTGATTCATGGGGTTGCAAAGAGTTGGACACGACTGCTTGATTGAGCTGAACTGAACTGATGGTACCAGATGCCATGATCTTAGTCTTCTGGATGTTGAGCTTTAAGCCAACTTTTTCTCTCTCCTCTTTCACTTTCATAAAGAGGCTCCTTAGTTCTTCTTCACTTTCTGCCATAAGGGTGGTGTCATCTGCATATCTGAGGTTCCTGATATTTCTCCCAGCAACCTTGATTCCAGCTTGTGCTTCTTCCAGCACAGCGTTTCTCATGATGTACTCTGCATATAAATTAAATAAGCAGGGTGACAATGTACAGCCTTGACATACTCCTTTTCCTATTTGGAACCAGTCTGTTGTTCCATGGCCAGTTCTGTTGCTTCCTGACCTGCAAACAGGTTTCTCAAGAGGCAGGTCAGGTGGTCTGGTATTCCCATCTCTTTCAGAATTTTCCACAATTTGTTGTGATCCACACAGTCAAAGGCTTTCACATAGTCAATAAAGAAGAAATAGATGTTTTTCTGGAACTCTCTTGCTTTTTCCATGATCCAGCGGATGTTGGCAATTTGATCTCTGGTTCCTCTGCCTTTTCTAAAACAAGCCTGAACATCTGGAAGTTCATAGTTCATGTATTGTTGAAGCCTGGCTTGGAGAATTTTGAGCATTACTTTGCTAGCATGTGAGATGAGTACAATTGTGCGGTAGTTTGAGCATTCTTTGGCATTGCCTTTCTTTGGGTTTGGAATGAAAACTGACCTTTTCCAGTCCTGTGGCCACTGCTGAGTTTTCCAAATTTGCTGGCATATTGAGTGCAAGACTTTAACAGCATTATCTTTCAGGATTTGAAATAGCACAACTGGAACTCCATCACCTCCACTAACTTTGTTCGTAGTGATGTTTCTTAAGGCCCACTTGACTTCACATTCCAGGATGTCTGGCTCTAGGTGAGCGATCACACCATCGTGATTATCTGAGTCATGAAGATCTTTTTTGTATAGTTCTTCTGTGTATTCTTGCCATCTCTTCTTAATATCTTCTGCTTCTTTTAGGTCCATATCTTTTCTGACATTTATTGAGCCCATCTTTGCAAGAAATGTTCCCTTGGTATCTCTAATTTTCTTGAAGAGATCTCTAGTCTTTCCTATTCTATTGTTTTCCTCTATTTCTTTGCATTGATCCCTGAGGAAGGCTTTCTTATCTTTCCTTGCTATTCTTTGGAACTCTGCATTCAAATGGGTATATCTTTCCTTTTCTCCTTTGCTTTTTGCTTCTATTCTTTTCACAGCTATTTGTAAGACTTCCTCAGACAGCCATTTTGCTTTTTTTCATTTCTTTTTCTTGGGGATGGTCTTGATCCCTTGATCCTATACAATGTCACGAACCTCTGTGGATAATTCATCAGGTACTCTATCAGATCTAATCCCTTGAATCTATTTCTCACTTCCACCATATAATCATTAGGGATTTTATTTAGGTCATACCTGAATGGTGTAGTGGTTTTCCCTACTTTCTTCAATTTCAGTTTGAATTTGGCAATAAGCATTTCATGATATGAGCCACAGTCAGCTCCCTGTCTTGTTTTTGCTGACTGTGTAGAGCTTTTCCATCTTTGGTTGCAAAGAATATAATCAATCTATAGTTTTCACACTATAGCTGCAGGGAAACTGTGTTCTGTCCTGGTTCCATTAAAGTCACCCAGTTGGTCCTACAGTTTGTCCAGCCTCCACCTGGCACGGGAGGGGAAGCCAATATAGACTTATACAGTAAGCCACAGTTGGCTTACTGCTCAGGTTCCAGACCTACTTGCCTAGGGCTCTTTAAATCTCTTTGACCACCATCCTTGATCCCTGAGGCCAGGGTGGGACTGAGCCTTTAGTTCAGTAGCTCAGTTGTGTCCGACTCTTTGCAACCTCATGAATCACAGCACGCCAGGCCTCCCTGTCCATCACCAACTCCCGGAGTTCACTTAGGTGGTGTCTAAATAACCCGAAAAGACAGATCATTTTGCTGAACCTTCTATTATATTTTAAACTCAATATAAAATTTAAATAACACCACTTGAAAGTAATGAATGCTGTTAACTCACTCATTCTTGTATATTTTGACAGTATTCTAAGCTTAATAAGGGCTTCCCTGGTGTTTCAGATGGTAAAGAATCTGCCTGCAATGCAGGAGACTCAGGTTCAATCCCTGGGTTGGGAAGAGACCATGAAGAAGGGAATGGCAACCCACTCCAGTCTTCTTGCCTGGAGAATTCCATGGATAGAGGAGCCTGGCTGGGCTACAGTTCCTGAGGTCACAAAGAGTTGGACACAACTGAGTGACTAACCTAACAAACATAACTGAATGACTAACCTAAGCTTAATAGAAAAATGATATATGACAATTATCAGCTTATTAAGGCAGAGTTACAAAGTCATTTCTCATAGAATGTCCATGACAGAAATCAGACAGAATGGGTTCTTGTCTTGGTATATCCAAGACACTGGTGCGAAATGCTGCATGAATGAAGGAAGGCCAACAAAACGGAGGGGTTTCTAGGGTTTACTAGGAGCACCAAGTGAGAGACATCAAGGTCTAAGAATCAGTGAAAGGTAAATAACAAGAGCCTATGCTTTTGGAATCACCTTCCTTTCCACGGTTCTTCAGTACCATGGCACAAAATGGCAGAAAGCACCACTTTCTGCCATAAGGGTGGTGTCATCTGCATATCTGAGGTCATTGATATTTCTCCCAGCAACCTTGATTCCAGCTTGTGCTTCTTCCAGCCCAGCGTTTCTCATGATGTACTCTGCATATAAATTAAATAAGCAGGGTGACAATAGCCTTGACTCTTTCAGCACCATTTGGCTTGCCCATACATTCACTTCTCAGCCAGCGAGTTTCAAACAGCAACTCTCACTACATGCCTCAATGAAATTTTCCAGGATTGGATCCTACCTGAATAGGAATGATGTTAAGTTACAAATTTCCGAAAAACTGGACAGTGGCAAGCGCTTGTTCATCCCTGTTGCCAGGACTTCTTGCCTCTTCTAATCTTTGACACTAAAACTTCTAATGTGATTTCTAACCCTTGTAATCTCTGCTGAGTTTCAAGTCCATTCTTTCCACTGTGTCCCACATCCACTCTATTCTAATTTCATAGTTTCCTAAACCTTCACTCTTGTCTGAGCATCTCATTCTGTCCACCATCTGGCTCTGCTGACCTTTCTTGTCTGGTTTCAGACTTCAAGCTTTGCCATTACCATCTGTTTCTGGGATCTTCACCTGACATGGCCTGTTTGGATATATAACCTTAGATTCTGCTTTTCAGGTGTAGGCGTTTATCCTGGTCCTTTATATTGTCAGCATCCCATGTTCTTAGTTTTGACCCAGGATCAACCTGACTTTGGTTGTTCAGCTAGGTAAATTGCATGGTAGGCATGCTCATGGGTCCTTTTGGCATTCATATTGATGAGTTTACTTCCTATTCCTAGGACTCCCACCTCCCCCATCCTTCCTGTGACTGTACTCTATGTTTCCAACTTTCCTAGGTTCCACCCCTCCAACAAATACCATCTAGCTTTATGTCCTAATTTCTTATGTTTACATTTTAAATAAACTAGTTTAGCAGTTATATAATCATTCCTTTGGGTTTCCTTGATGGCTCAATGGTAAAGAATGCACCTGCCAGTGCAGGAGGCACAGGTTCAATCCCTGGTTTGGGATGATCCCCTGGAGAAGGAAATGGCAACCCACTCTAGTATTTTTGTCTGGGAAATCCCATGGACAGAGGAGTCTTGCGGGCAACAGTCCATGGGATCATAAGAGTTGGACATGACTTACGGACTAAACAACAACAAACCATTCCTTCCCCTTCTTGCAAATCTCTGTGCAGTTTAAATGGGGATTTTATCTAGAAAAATTTTTACTTGAAAGAGAAACTCTAACTGAAGATAGGTAGAGTGTTAACTACTTAAGTAGGCAGTTCGGGATAGGTTTTTGTGTAGCGGAGGCTTTCAGGCTCCTATTCAATCCCAGTTGTTGTTCAGTTGCTAAGTCGTACCTGACTCTTTGCGACCCTATGGGCTGCAGCACTCCGGGCTTCCCTGTCCTTCACCATATTCCAGAGTTTGTTCAAACTCATGTCCATTGAGTCGGTAATGCCATCCAACCATCTCATCTTCTGTCACCCCCTTTTCCTCCTGCCTTCAATCTTTCCTGCATCAGGGTCTTTGCCAATGAGTCTGATCTTTGCATCAGGTGGCCAAAGGATCGGAGCTTCAGCTTCAGCATCAGTCCTTCCAGTGAATATTCAGGATTGATTTCCTTTAGGGCTGACTGGTTCTATCTGCTTGCTGTCCAAGGGACTGTCAAGAGTCTTCTGCAGCACCACAGTTCAAAAGTATCAATCACAGTAGCTCATCTATTTTTAATTAATTACTTTTACTTTTAATTATGGTAAAAGAACACATAACAAAATTTACCATCTTAACCATTAAAAGAATATTTATTTATTTGGCCATGTTGGGTCTTAGTTGTAGCATGTAGGATCTTCATTGGATCATGCAGGATCTTTTATTGAGACACATGGACTCTGGAGGACGCAGGTTCAGTAGTGATGGTGCACAGCCTTAGTTGCTCTTCAGCATGTGGGATCTTAGTTCCCTGGGCAGGGATCAAGCGCATGTCCCCTGCATTTCAGGGTGGATTCCTAACCACTGGACAACCAGGTAAGTCCCCTACCTTAACCATTTTTAAGTGTACAGTTCAGTAGCATTAAGTAGGTTCACATTGTTATACAAGAGATCTCCAGAGCTTTTTCATCTTGCAAAAGTGAAACTTCTTAACAGTTATCTCCCAGTTTTCAAAAATTTGCTTTACACCACTTCGTTTTTATGAAAGGCCTACATTAGTACATGTTTTTGCTAACCAAAAGAAATCCAAACAGGGTTTAGAGTTTTACAAAAAAACAAAAATAGCATTCAAAGTTTGTTTTGCAGCCAACCGTTAGAGAGGCAATGCATCTGAACAGGCTAAGGGGTCCCACCAAGCTCCTTCCCCTGGAATAAGAACTCAGAATCTTAGCATCAAGCTGCCATAGCTTTGAACTGTGTCTATAGGCATCTGTGCTTTATCTTGAATTATTTTGTGAGTCCATCAATAAGATGCATCTTAGGTAATTGCTTCTTCGCTGTATGCCATTTTAGCTTACAAAAGATTTCATTGGAATGCTCTACTTTTGCATGGTGGGGGAAACCCCTACTCATTAAACAACTCCCCATCCCTTCCCCTAGTTTCTGGCAATCATTAGTCATGTATCTATTTTTGAATGGGGTAGGCTTCTGCCAGTGGGGCTTCCCAGGTGGCACTAGTGGTTAAGAACACTAGTGGTTAATATCCTCCTGCCAATGCAGGAGTTGTAAGAGACACTGGTTTGATCCCTGGGTTGGGAAGATCTCCTGGAAGAGGGCATGGCAACCCAGCCCAGTATTCTTGCCTGGAGAATCCCATGGACAGGGGAGCCTGGTGGGCTGCAGTCTGTGGAGTCACAAAGAGTCGTACATGACTGAAGCAACTTAGCGTGCATACATGGCTTCTGCTAATAGGAGGCTTAATATGGATAGTGAAGGAAGGCCACACTCTGTTTTTCTTTTTAACCCAAAATTATGAATGGCAGATATGGTACAGTTGGTGGACCAATTCTATTCCAACAAGCAGGAGTGACCTAAGTAATCCTGCTGCTGCTGCTGTCGTGTCCAACTCTGTGCGACCCCATAGATGGCAGCCCACCAGGCTCCTCCATCCCTAGTTGCCCTTAATTTTGAAATGTGATAATTCTAGAGGTAAAAAATGCATGCATGCTCAGTTGTGTCTGACTTTTTCCAACCCCATGGACTATAGCCTGCCAGGCTCCTCTGTCCGTGGGGTTCTCCAGGCAAGAATACTGGAGTGGGTTGCCATTTCCTCCTCCAAGGGATCTTCCTGACCCAGGTAAAGAACCTGCGTCTTCTGCGGCTCCTGCTTTGCCAGGCAGATTCTTTACCACTGAACCACCTGAGGAGCTCAGAGGCAAAAATGAGTGCTGTTTGTTTGTTTGTTTTTATTTAAAAATTCCCTTGGATCTTGAATGTGCTATGATCTTTCTCTAAACTGGAAGACTTCAGCTAATTATCAACCCTAGGTCTTTCTTCCCCTCTTTGTGCAGTTGACATTTTCAGAATCTAAATGCAGCAAGAGAGGTTTTAAGGTACTGAACATGTTTCAGTGTCATAAAACAATATCATGAAGTGCATTCAGTGATAGGTATGAACTTGGTATAATCTTTAGACAGGTATTTTTCAGTTAAGATGAAAAGATAAACATCTCGTAATTAGTTCATAAGATAAATACCTTCGGCATGAAGTAAAAGAAAAAAAAATCCCCAGGAAAACTGAGGGAAAGTTTGCACACCTAGAGGGTTTGGCTTTTGAATCATTAATCCGGTGAAAGAAGCTCTGAATCACCTGTGCATTTTACAGTCCCAGAGGAACATGAGCAAATCTCTAGAGCCAGGAAGAGGCTTTAAGATGAGAAATGGTCCAAAGATTTTACTTGCTCATACTTGCCCTGTGATAGTCTGGAAAAAAAGGCCTTTTTCAGAAGTGTTAGTTTTGTTTTGTATCATTTCAAATTTTACAGGTACGTCTTGCCTTCCATTTCAAGAGGACTTTCAATAGTAAATTCTCCCATGTGTGAGTACTTTCTATATTAATTTTCTACTGGCCCACATGTTCTCCAAGAAGCTCATTTTTTTGACTCAGTGTTTCTGAAGCAAAGTCATAAATGGTCTCCAAAGCCGATTGTCTCTTCACCCTGGAGAATTCAGAAACATGGAAACTGCCTCCCATGGCCTACATGTTGGGGCATGGATGACATCAGGGCAAGGGTCATTCAACAGAATGTGACTCAGCAAAGGGAAGAATCAGATATTCAAAGCCAGCAAAAAGAACAACTCCAGGGAGTTAGGCAAGGTGTGAAGGCTCTCACAGTTCTTAAAGCAGAAGATGGGGAAGGGTCCCAAATCCAGAAAGACTTTGAATTTGAAGGGCAGTGACCATGGGTACCTTATAAACTTCTTGGCTTCATTTTTATTATCTGTAAATCAAAGCAATTAGATTAGTCGATGTTATGAGTTGAATTGTTTGCCTCAAAAAGATATGTTGAAATCCTACCTCCCAGTATCTCAGATGTGGTCTTATATGGATAAAAGAGTCATAGCAAATGTAATTAGTTAATATGAGGTCATACTGGAGTAGAGTGTACCCTTAATTCAACATGACTGGTATCTTTATAAGAGGAGAATAGAGACACACAGGGAGAATGCCATGTGAAGATGGAGGCGAAGATTTGAGTTACAAATCTACAAGCCAAGGAATGCGCGGGGCTACCAGAACCTGGAAGAGACAAGGAATCATCTTTCTTAGGGGCTGAGAGAGAATGAGTTCCTGTTGTTTCTAGGTATTCTAGTTTGTTACTTTTTTTTACAGCATCCCTAAGAAACTAATATGACCAACATTTAAGTTCTGTTTTCCCACTAACACTTTTTGATTGTGATTTAGAAAAGCATTTCTAATCTATATTGTAGTGTGATAGTGCTAAGCACATTTACTAGCCAGTGAAATGCAAATGGCTATTTCAGGCAGCCCAGTGAAATTTACGGAGAAGGCGATGGCACCCCACTCCAGTATTTTGCCTGGAAAGTCCCATGGATGGAGGAGCCTGGTAGGCTGCAGCCCATGCGGTTGTGAAGAGTCAGACATGACTGATCAACTTCACTTTCACTTTTCACTTTCATGCATTGGAGAAGGAAATGGCAACCCACTCCAGTGTTCTTGCCTGAAGAATCCCAGGGATGGGGGATCCCGGTGGGCTGCTGTCTATGGGGTCACACAGAGTCGGACACGACTGAAGCGACTTAGCAGCAGCAGCAGTGAAATTTATGCTGATCAGTTCAGTTCAGTCACTCAGTCATGTCCGAATCTTTGCGATCCCATGAGCCGCAGATGGCCAGGCCTCCCTGTCCTTCACCAACTCCCAGAGTCCAACCAAACCCATGTCTGTTGAGTTGGTGATGTCATCCAACCATCTCATCCTCTGTCATCCCCTTCTTCTCCTGCCCCCAATCCCTTCTAGCATCAGAGTCTTTTCCAATGAGTCAACTCTTTTCATGAGGTGACCAAAGTATTGGAGTTTCAGCTTCAACATCAGTCCTTCCAATGAACTCCCAGGACTGATCTCCTTTAGGATGGACTGGTTGGATCTCCTTGCAGTCCAAGGGACTCTCAAGAGTCTTCTCCAACACCACAGTTCAAAAGCATCCATTCTTTGGTGCTCAGCTTGCTTCACAGTCTAACTCTCATAGCCATGCATGACCACTGGAAAAACCATAGCCTTGACCAGACGGACCTTTGTTGGCAAAGTCATGTCTCTGCTTTTGAATATGCTATCTAGGTTGGTCATAGCTTTCCTTCCAAGGAGTAAGCGTCTTTTAATTTCATGGCTGCAATCACCATCTGCAGTGATTTTGGAGCCCCCAAAATAAAGTCAGCCACTGTTTCCACTGTTTCCCCATCTATCTCCCATAAAGTGATGGAACCAGATGCCATGATCTTCATTTTCTGAATGCTGAGCTTTAAGTCAACTTTTTCACTCTCCTCTTTCACTTTCATCAAGAGGCTTTTGAGTTCCTCTTCACTTTCTGCCATAAGGGTGGTGTCATCTGCATATCGGAGGTTATTGATATTTCTCATGGCAATCTTGATTCCAGCTTGTGCTTCACCCAGCCCAGCATTTCTCATGATGTACTCTGTATATAAGTTAAATAAGTAGGGTGACAATATACAGCCTTGATGTACTCCTTTTCCTATTTGGAACCAGTCTGTTGTTCCATGTCCAGTTTTAACTGTTGCTTCCTGACCTGCATATAGGTTTCTCAAGAGGAAGGTCAGGTGGTCTGGTATTCCCATCTCTTTCAGAATTTTCTACAGATTATTGTGATCCACACAGTCAAAAGCTTTGGCATAGTCAATAAAGCAGAAATAGATGTTTTTCTGGAACTCTCTTGCTGTTTTGATGATCCAACAGATGTTGGCCATTTGATCTCTGGTCCCTCTGCCTTTTCTAAAACAAGCTTGAACATCTGGAAGTTCACAGTTCACATATTGCTGAAGCCTGGCTTGGAGAATTTCAAGCATTACTTTACTAGTGTGTGAGATGAGTGAAATTGTGTGGCAGTTTGAGCATTCTTTGGCATTGCCTTTCTTTGGGATTAGAATGAAAACTGATCTTTTCCAGTCCTATGGCCACTGCCGCCTTTTCCATATTTGCTGGCATATTGAGTGCAGCACTTTCATAGCATCATCTTTCAGAATTTGAAATAGCTCAGCTGGAATTCCATCACCTCCACCAGCTTTGTTCATAGTGATGCTTCCTAAGGCCCACTTGACTTCACATTCCAGGATGTCTGGCTCTAGGTGAGTGATCACACCATTGTGATTATCTGATTATAACGTTTCAAAGCTCATTTTGGAGAAACCCACATCTTGTTTGAAATGGAACACTTTATACATGTCCATGCTGAGAAAGTAATATTTCCAGCATGAGCTATTATTCTAGAAGATACCAGGCCTGTTCTGGAGCCACTAAATTAATGTCCTTTCAAAATGTCTTAATGCAGAGCAGGAAACAAAAGTAAAAGTCTTTATGTCTCAGGTTGAAGGATTAATAAAATAGGAAGCAAGAGTCAGAGGAGCCTAAGTCTACAGTCATGACAATGAAATTGGAAAGGTTAAGAGGACAGACTCCTTTTTACTTGAGTTATTTCATTACATGATCCCCCAAAAAACCAAATTCAGGGCACAAAGTAAGAAGGTATAGTAAGAAAATTGTGCAGATATAAATGAGAAAGAAGATAAGAGGTCATTTTCCTTTCCCCTGATTCATAATAGTAATTGATGATGATGATGATGATGATGATGATGATGATTGTAAGAAACAATCTGCCATAACTCCTGAGTGTTCCTTCATGCTCTTGCTGGGTAAGCCAATCACACAAAGCCCTGACTGCTCTTTACTTGGCCCATTTCTCAGAATTGTGCTTTTGCACACAACCTTGCAAGATGAGGCAATTTCTCTTCCTGGACAAAGAGCAGGCTTGCTTACCACTTACTATCCAAGCTATAATTTCCCCAAGCTCAGGGTTCCTCAACAATGGTTCACATCCATTGTGTGCTCAATATCTGCCTGTGTTCTCACATGTCAACCCTGTGGGAACTGAGGACAAAGGGAACTCATGCAAATACACAGATGCTCATGTTGCTTGGTGTAAGTAAAATACTTCATCATCGAACCACTAGTCTCTCCTGTCTTCTGCAAGCATCTAGGAACCTGCAGCAAGTTAATTTGTTAGCCTAAAAGTAGCGTGAGGTTCCAGATTTGACAATAATAAGGTAAGCTGTTTTCATCTACTGTAGTTAATAATAGCAATAGATAATGATACTTTTAAAAGATAATAACAGTGACATTTACTGAGTGCTTACTAAGTGCCAGGCACTGCTTTATGCACTTTGAATAAAGTATCTCATGTCATACCCACAAAAATCTAAGAAGTCAAACGACTCACCCAAGGTCATATATTCTCAAGGTGACCTGACCATTATCATTACTATTGTTTCTTACTTGCTAACATCTTTCTTTCTTCCTCATTTCTGCCTTCTTATTGTAATTACTTTTCTCATGATCAAAAGACTATCATATATATCATATAAAAATAATATACTGATAAAACTCACAGACCCCCCAAACTCTTTTCTATCTCATGTTTCTTCTTCTTATCATAGCAGTTAATAGTCCCGACTCTGGAGCCAGTCTTCACTCACTAGCTGGGTGACCTTGGGTCAAGTTGTTTAATTTCCTTATGTGTCAGTTTCCTCATTTGTAAAATGGGGAATGAGTGTACCTACCTCATAGGGTTGTTGTGAGTCTCAAGTGGGTTAATATATGTAAAGGGTTTACAATAGTGCCAAACATTTAATAATACTTCTATTCAAATTAGCTCTTCTTATCATCTTCCTTCTTTTCTGAAGGCAGAATATTCCTGAAGCATCTTTTCTACTGTATAAATTTCTAATTGACAGTGATTGGTGTAATTGTATTCAACATCATCATCATCTTCAATTGAGTGCATACTGTCTCCAAGGCAAGTACTATGTTTACATCAGAATAATATTTCATTTCAGTCAAGGAATCTATCATATCAGAAATCTATCAGTGCTAGATGCAGCTGGGAATGCAAAGCTAGTTTAGGGCATTGTCCTAGCACTAAACAATCTTAAATCTACCTGATGAAATGAAATTAACCCACATGAGCTCATTAGAGGGGAATAAATAATGATTGGTATGCTATTGCTCGTATAAACTCATGTAAATACAATATGAAGGGCTTCCCTGGTGGTCCATTGCTTAAGAATCTGCCTTGCAATGGAAAGGACATAGGTCAATCCCTGTTCCAGGAAGATCCCACATGCCGCAGAGCAACTAAGCCATAGGCCACAACTACTGAGCCCGTGCTCTAGAGCCTGAGAGCCACAACTACTGAGCCCACATTCTGCAATTACTGAAGCTTATGTGCCTAGAGCCTGTGCTCTTCAGCAACAGAGAAGCCACAGGAATGAGAAGCCCATGTACCACAGCTAAGAGTAGCCCCTGCTCACAGCAACTAGAGAAAGCCCGAGTGCAACAACAAAGACCCAGCACAGCCAAAAATAAAATAAATGAATAAATAGATCTTTAAAAAATACAATATGAATGGAGAGAAAAGTGACTAAAGCAGGCAAGAATTATGCTGAGTCTTAAAGTGTGAGCAACATTTACTCTGGGACATGAGGGAAAAGATGAAGAGTCTAGACTGAACACTTTCTAGATTTACACTTCTTTTCTATGTATAGACTCATTTTGTTTTTGCGGCAAGCCCTTCAGATAGACAGAGAATGCATTCTTATTCTAGTCCATGTGTGTGCATGAAAGCCAGTCCGTCGTGTCCAACTCTTTGGGACCCCAGGACTGTAGCCCACCAGGTTTCTCTGTCCATGGGATTCTCCAGGCAAGAATACTGGAATGGGTAGTCATTCCCTTCTCCAGGGGATCTTCCCAACCCAAGAATTGAACCTGGGCAAATTCTGTTTGGGGAAGGTTCAATTGACTTCAATCTCTTGCATTGCAGGCAGATTCTTTACCTTTTGAGTCACCATGGAAACCTATTCTGTCCTGTAGGTGGGTCTTGATGCACAATGGTAAGTAATTTGTCCTGGGTCTAGAGCCAGGGAATGGACCACTCCAGGTCCAGGAGAGCCTCTGCCCATAAGAAGCTTACACATGTTAATCATGACTCTCCTACAGGTATAGAATGAATGTGTTAATTTTATTTAACTTGTTATTAATGAGAGAGCTGGTAAGATGTGACAACTAGTTCAAAGGAGTAGTCAAAGATGCACACCTTTATATGGAGTAAATTGATGATATTGAAATGAATTTATAAAGAGATGGGAAACTGGTTTTTTCCATGGAGGGTGGGGAGGAGGAGGAATGTCAACCAAATGTTCCCAAGACAGAATTTACTTCTATGTCTGTGGACAAAGATTATTATTCATTGCTACCAGTTATCTCCAACTTGCAGAGGTTTAAAAATAGCTCCAAGAAAATGAAAGACTGGATCAGATAACTCAGAAGAATCTACTCTAAACAATGCATAGTTTCCATTGGAGACAGCCAGTAATCTTTTTTTTTTTTTTTGCTTATTATAAATTTCCCTATTCATCTGAGTTATAGACATAAACGAAACACAAATGAAATAGTAGCAAATGGTATCAGGCCACAGGGTTGGATTTTCAGTTCAGTTCAGTCGCTCAGTTGTGTCTCACTCTTTGACCCCATGGACATGCCAGGCTTCCCTATCCATCACCAACTCCCAGAGCTTGTTCAAACTTATGTCCATCCATGGACATGATGGCATCAGTGATGCCATCCAATCATCTCATCCTTTGTCTCCCCCTTCTCTTGCCTTCATCGACCCAGCATCAGGATTTTTTCCAGTGAGTCAGTTCTTTGCATCAGGTGGCCAAAGTACTGGAGTTTCAGCTTCAGCATCAGTCCAGCCAATGAATATTCAGGACTGATTTCCTTTCGGATGGACTGGTTGTATCTCCTTGCAGTCCAAGGGACTCTCAAGAGTCTTCAACACCACAGTTCAAAAGCATCAATTCTTTGGTGCTCAGCTTGCTTTATGGTCTTATGGTCCAAATCTCAATCCACACATGACTACTGGAAAAACCATAGATTTGACTATATGCACCTTTGTAGGCAAAGTTATGTCTGCTTAATGCATGTACACCCGTGGTGGATTCATGTCAATGTATGGCAAAACCAATACAGTACTGTAAAGTAAAATAAAATAAAAGTAAAAATTAAAAAAAAAATGCTGCCTAGTTTGGTTTTCTTCCAGGGAGCAAGCATCTTTTAATTTCATAGCTGCAGTCACCATCTGCAGTGATTTTGGAGTCCAAGAAAATAAAGTTATGTTTCCATTGTTTCCCCATCTATTTGCCATGAAGTGATGGGACCAGATGCCATAATGTTAGCTTCTTTTTTTTTTTTTGTTAGCTTCTTGAATGTTGAGTTTTAAGCCAACTTTTTCACTCTCTTCTTTCACTTTCATCAAGAGTTCATCTTCACCATTTGCCATAAGGATGATGTCATCTGTGTATCTGAGGTTATTGATATTTCTCCCAGCAATCTTGATTCCAGCTTGTGCTTCTTCCAGCCCAGCATTTCTCATGATGCACTCTGCATATAAGTTAAATAAGCAGGGTGGCAATATACAGCCTTGACATACTCCTTTCCCAAGTTGGAACCAGTCTGTTGTTCTATGTCCGATTCTAACTGTTGCTTCTTGACCTGCATACAGATTTCTCAGGAAGCAGGTAAGGTGGTCTGGTATTCCCATCTCTTTCAGAATTTCCCACAGTTTCTTGTGATCCTCACAGTCAAAGGCTTTGGTGTAGTCAGTAAAGCAGAAATAGATATTTTCCTGGAACTCTCTTGCTTTTTCAATAATAAAATGGATGTTGGCAATTTGATCTCTGGTTCCTCTGCCTTTTATAAATCCAGCTTGAACATCTGGAAGTTCTCAGTTCATGTACTGTTGAACCTGGGTTGGAGAATGTTGAACATTACTTTGGTAACGTGTGAGTTGAGTGCAATTGTGTGGTGGTTTGAACATTCTTTGGCGTTACCTTTCTTTGAGACTAGAATGAAAACTGACCTTTTCCAGTCCTGTGGCCGATGCTGAGTTTTCAAAATTTGTTGTCATATTATGACCAACCTAGATAGCATATTCAAAAGCAGAGACATTACTTTGCCGACTAAGGTCCGTCTAGTCAAGGCTATGGTTTTTCCAGTAGTCACGTATGGATGTGAGAGTTGGACTGTGAAGAAGGCTGAGCGCCGAAGAATGGATGCTTTTGAACTGTGGTGTTGGAGAAGACTCTTGAGAGTCCCTTGGACTGCAAGGAGATCCAACCAGTCCATTCTGAAGGAGATCAACCCTGGGATTTCTTTGGAAGGAATGATGCTAAAGCTGAAGCTCCAGTACTCTGGCCATCTCATGCAAAGAATTGACTCATTGGAAAAGACTCTGATGCTGGGAAGGATTGGGGGCAGGAGGAGAAGGGGACGACCAAGGATGAGATTGCTGGATGGCATCATGAACTCGATGGACGTGAGTCTGAGTGAACTCCAGGAGATGGTGATGAACAGGGAGGCCTGGCGTGCTGCAATTCATGGAGTCACAAAGAGTCGGACACGACTGAGTGACTGAACTGAACTGAACTGAACTGAGTGCAACACTTTAACAGCATCATCTTTTAGGACTTCACATAGCTCAACTGGAATTCCATCACCTCCACTAGCTTTGTTTCCAGTGATGCTTTCTAAGACCCACTTGACTTCACATTTCAGGATGTCTAGCTCTAGGTGACTGATGACATCATCATGATTATCTGGGTCATGAAGTTCTTTTTTGTATAGTTCTTCTGTGTATTCTTGCCACCTCTTCTTAATATCTTCTCCTTCTGTTAGGTCCATACCATTTCTGTCCTTTATTGAGCCCTTTATTGCATGAAATGTTCCCTTGGTATTTCGAATTTTCTTGAATAGATCTCTAGTCTTTCCAATTCTGTTGTTTTCCTCTATTTCTTTGCATTGATTGCTGAGGAAGGCTTTCTTATCTTTCCTTGCAATTCTTTGGAAATCCACATTCAAATGGGTATATCTTTCCTTTTCTCCTTTGCTTTTCACTTCTCTTCTTTTCATAGCTATTTGTAAGGACTCCTCAGACAGCCATTTTACCTTTTTGCATTTCTTTTTCTTAGGGATGGTCTTGATCCTTGCCTTCTGTACAATGTCACGAACCTCTGTCCATTCCTTCAGGCACTCAGTGTATCAGATCTAATCCCTTGAATCATTTATAACTTCCATTGTATGATCGTAAGGGATTTGATTTAGGTCATACCTGAATGATTTAGTGGTTTTCCCTACTTTCTTCAATTTCAGTCTGAATTTGGTAATAAGGAGTTCATGATCTGAGCCACAGTCAGCTCCCAGTCTTGTTTTTGTTGACTGTATAGAGCTTTTCCATCTTTGGCTGCAAGGAATATAATCAATCTGATTTTGGTATTGACCATCTGGTGATGTCCATGTGTAGAGTCTTCTCTTGTATTGTTGGAAGAGGGTGTTCACTATGACCAGCGTGTTCTCTTGGCAAAACTCTGTTAGCCTTTGTCCTGCTTCATTTTGTACTCTAAGGCCAAACTTGCCTGTTACTCCAGGTATCTCTTGACTTCCTACTTTTGCATTCCAATCTCCTAAGATGAAAAGGACATCTTTTTTTGGAGTTAGTTCTAGAAAGTCTTGTAGGTCATCATAGAACTGTTTAACTTCAGCTTCTTCAGCATTAGTGATTGGGGAATGTACTTGGATTACTGTGATATTGAATGGTTTGCCTTGGAAACGAACCGAGATCATTCTGTTGTCTTTGAGATTGCACCCAAGTACTGCATTCTGGACTCTTTTGTTGACTATAGGGCTACTCCATTTCTTCTAAGGGATTCTTCCCAACAGTAGATATAATGGTCATCTGAATTAAATTCACCCCTTCCAGTCCATTTTAGTTCACTGATTCCTAAAATGTTGATATACACTCTTGCCATCTCCTGTTTCACTACTTCCAATTTGCCTTGATTCATGGACCTAACATTTCAGGTTCCTATGCAATATTGTTCTTTATAGTATTCAGCTTTACTTCCATCACCAGTCACATCTACAACTGGGTGTTGTTTTTATTTTGGCTCCATCTCCTCATTCTTTCTGGAGTTATTTCTCCACTCTTTTTCAGTAGCATATTGGACACCTACTGACCTGGGGAGTTCATCTTTCACTGTCAACTATGAGCCATGCTGTGTAGGGCCACCCAAGATGGATGGGTCATGGTGGAGAGTTCTGACAAAACTTGGTCCACTGGGGAAGGGTATGGCAAACCACTTCAGTATTCTTGCCTTGAGAACCTCATGAACAGTATGAAAAGGGTTGGAAGTGGGGGTTAGGAACACCTACCACGATACCTTGGTAGCTATTACCACTCACACACACTGAGACAGAGACACACACACACAATGAGAGAGAGACTTCCACGCTGAGAGACAGAAACACACACTGAGAGAAAAACACACACTGAGAGACATACACACTGAGAGAGACACAAACCCTGAGAAACATACACAGTGACACATAAATACACACACACTGAAAGACACACACACACACACACTGAGAGACATACACATACAAAGAGAGAGACACATACACACATAGAGAAACACACACACAGAAAGACATACACACTGCGAGAGTGACACAAACACTGAGAGACACACAGAGACACACACACTGAGACACACACACACTGAGACACACACACACACTGAGAGACATACACATACAGAGAGAGAGACACACACACACATAGAGAAACACACACGCACAGAAAGACATACACACTGCGAGAGTGACACAAACACTGAGAGACACACAGAGACACACACACTGAGACACACACACACACTGAGAGACACACAGAGACACACACACTGAGACACACACACACACTGAGAGACATACACATACAGAGAGAGAGACACACACACACATAGAGAAACACACACGCACAGAAAGACATACACACTGCGAGAGTGACACAAACACTGAGAGACACACAGAGACACACACACTGAGACACACACACACACTGAGAGACATACACATACAGAGAGAGAGACACACACACACGCAGAAAGACATACACACTGCGAGAGTGACACAAACACTGAGAGACACACAGACACACACACACACACACTGAGAGACATACACATACAGAGAGAGAGACACACACACACATAGAGAAACACACACACACAGAAAGACATACACACTGCGAGAGTGACACAAACACTGAGAGACACACACACACACACACACTGAGAGACATACACATACAGAGAGAGACACACACACACTGAGAACCTGGAATGTTAAGTCCATGAATCAAGGCAAATCGGAAGTAGTGAAACAGGGGATGGCAGGAGTGTATATCAACATTTTAGGAATCAGTGAACTAAAACGGACTGGAAGGGGTGAATTTAATTCAGATGACCATTATATCTACTGTTGGCAAGAATCCCTTAGAAGAAATGGAGTAGCCCTATAGTCAACAAAAGAGTCCAGAATGCGGTACTTGGGTGCAATCTCAAAAACAACAGAATGATCTCTATTAGTTTCCTTGGGCTCCCAAGCTGGTCTGGAGCTTCCTAGGACCATGAATATAATCAAGGGTGAGGGAAGCTGTTTTGTATGAAGAGGCATTCAGAGGATCTGCTTTAAGCCAAGCCAGTTTTGAGTTCAAAGGAAGCTTGAAGATGAGGTTTCCAAGTTGCTTAGTAGTAGATGGTGGTGGGTGCATTCCAGACTGGCCAATTTTATAGTACCAAGATTTAGTGATTCAGATAACTATTTAATTTAAGTTTATATATAGCAGAGCTTTTTTTTTTTTTAAGAAGGTAGTAATTTTATGATCTCAACATGGATGTGCTTTCCTTCCTGCCAGAAACTAGGGGTACCAGGCGAGCAAGGAAGAAGTTTTTATTGATGTCCTAATGAGGGGGTTGCACAGACATCCACTTATGAAAGTTGCATTCATATCCATATATGTGAATATATAGCTCATCCATTAAAGTGTAATTATGTACTTATACAAAGTGATACAGATATTAATTCATAGACTTGGTCTTACATGTAGGTAACCACCTACATGTTGTGCTCTAAAGGGTGATTAAAAGTCTCCCTGCTCCCTGATGTCCCCTTAGCAATCTGCATTAATTTATGACATTCCCACTGCTAATGTTACTTCTTTGAAGGAAGAGTTAGCTGCAGAAGGCCCATGTTAAAATGCAACAGGATCTTTTAAAGAAGACTGACAGAAGAGTGGGATGCAAAGGTCTATAATGCAGGCAGAGAGGGCACACCTGAGAAGAAAGCCATGAGAGCAGCCTTGGAGAGTGCCACGTGAGGTGCCATGAGAACTCCAGACACCAAGGAGGATCAGTGACAAAGAGTGCAGGGAGGGAGAGAAGAGTGGAAGCATTAGAAGATGAAATTGACCATACCACAGAGTTGTGATGGCTCTGTAAAAGTACCAACAATACAAATACTGTACATTAAAGATTACTCTGTCAGAAAATTTAATTTAAAAGAAATTAAGTCCCATATTTTATGAAAGGCATCTAATTTCCCTAGCATTAGTATGTTGTTGAAAAATGATTTGGCTGAGACACAGGTTGCAAATCAGGTATTACCAGAAAACAAGAGTAGAAGTGGGAAAACTGGTTTATCACCCAAGTTTCAGGACTCCAGTGCAAACTAAGAGAGACATCTTTACCATCATCTGCATCCTCATCAAACCAGTTATTAAATACCTCTTGGTACACGAGTGGTAGCAAATAAGCATAGTCAGGATCCTCTGCCCTTATGCAATTTCTAATGGTGCAGAAATACAGTAAACAAATTCAGAACTTGAAACACTGATACCTGACATTAATATAAGGAGTTACATATTTTCACTGAGTGTAAATAAGAAGGTAAGTGTGTTTGCCAGAGAGTTGAGCAAACGAGCTTTAATAGGAAGTTATTGACACTTTTCCAAGGCTTCTCTGGTAGAGACAGACTTTCAAAAGCTGTTTAAATAATGGGAAAAATGAAAACATAGAAAGGGATTCAGTATATTTTAGTAGAAATTCAGAGATGGGCAGTAAATGAATAAGTAAATGACATCTTTTAGGATTTGAAATAGCTCAACTGGAATTCCATCACCTCCACTAGCTTTGTTCGTAGTGATACTTCCTAAGGCCCACCTGACTTCACATTCCAGGATGTCTGGCTCTAGATGAGTGATCACACCATTGTGATTATCTCGGTCATGAAATTCTTTTTTGTACAGTTCTTCTGTGTATTCTTGCCACCTCTTCTTAATATCTTCTGCTTCTGTTAGGTCCATACCATTTCTGTCCTTTATTGAGCCCGTCTTTGCATGAAATGTTCCCTTGGCGTCTAATTTTCTTGAAGAGATCTCTAGTCTTTCCCATTCTATTGTTTTCCTCTATTTCTTTACATTGATCACTGGGAAAGGCTTTCTTATCTCTCCTTGCTATTCTTTGGAAATCCACATTCAAATGGGTATATCTTTCCTTTTCTCCTTTGCCTTTTGCTTCTCTTCTTTTCACAGCTCTTTGTAAGGCCTCCTCAGACAACCATTTTGCCTTTCTGCATTTCTTTTCCTTGGGGATGATCTTGATCACTGCCTCCTGTACAATGTCACGAACTTCTGTCCATTTCTTCTGGTACTCTGTGTATCAGATCTAATCCTTTGAATCATTTGTCACCTCCACTGTATAATCGTAAAGGATTTGATTTAAATCATACCTGAATGGTCTAGTGGTTTTCCCTACTTTCTTCAATTTCAGTCTGAATTTGGCAATAAGGAGTTCATGATCTGAGCCACAGTCAGCTCCCAGTCTTGTTTTTGCTGACTGTATAGAGCTTTTCCATCTTTGGCTGCAAAGAATACAATCAATCTGATTTTGGTATTGACCATCTGTTGATATCCATGTGTAGAGTCTTGTGTTGTTGGAAGAGGATGTTTGCTAAAACTGGAAAAGGTCAGTTTTCATTCCAGTCCCAAAGAAAGGCAATGCCAAAGAATTCTCAAACTGCACTCAATTGCACTTATCTGGCACAGTAGCAAAATAATGCTCAAAATTCTCCAAGCCAGGCTTCAACAGTACGTGAACGGTGAAATTCCAGATGTTCAAGTTGGATTTAGAAAAGGCAGAGGAACCAGAGATCAAATTGGCAACATCAGTTGGATCATCGAAAAAGCAAGAGAGTTCCAGAAAAACATCTACTTCTGCTTTATTGACTATGCCAAAGACTTTGACTGTGTAGATCACAATCAACTGTGGAAAATTCTTAAAAAGATGGGAGCACCAGACCACCTGACCTGCCTCCTGAGAAATCTGTATGCAGGTCAAGAAGCAACAGTTAGAACTGGACATAGAGCAACAGATAGGTTCCAAATTGGGAAAGGAGTATATCAAGGCTGTATATTGCCACCCTGCTTATTTAACTTATATGCAGAGTACATCATGAGAAGTGCTGGACTGGATGAAGCACAAGCTGGAATCAAGATTGCCAGGAGAAATATCAGTAACCTCAGATATGCAGATGATACCACCCTTATGGCAGAAAGCGAAGAACTAAAGAGCCTCTTTATGAAAGTGAAAGAGGAGAGTAAAAAAAAGTTGGCTTAGAACTCAACATTCAGAAAACTAAGATCATGGCATCTGGTCTCATCATCTCATGGCAAATAGATGGGGAAACAATGGAAACAGTGACAGACTTTATTTTTCTGGGCTCCAAAATCACTGCAGATGATGACCGTAGCCATGAAATTAAAAGACACTCCTTGGAAGGAAAGTTATGACCAACCTAGACAGCATATTAAAAAGCAGAGACATTACTTTGCCAACAAAGGTCTGTCTAGTCAAAGCTATGGTTTCCCATTAGTCATGTATGGATGTGAGGGTTAGACTGTAAAGAAAGCTGAGCACCAGGGAACTGATGCTTTTGAACTGTGGTGTTGGAAAAGACTCTTGAGAGTCTCTTGGACTGCAAGGAGATCCAACCAGTCCATCCTAAAGGAAATCAGTCTTGAATATCCATTGAAAGGACTGATGGTGAAGCTGAAACTCCAATACTTTGGCCACGTTATGTGAAGAACTGACTCATTGAAAAAGACCCTGATGCTGGGAAAGATTGAATGGGGGAGGAGAGGTGGACAACAGAGAATGAGATGGTTGGATGACATCACTGACTCAATGGACATGAGTTTGAGTAATCTCCAGGAGTTGATGATGGACAGGGAAGCCTGGTGTGCTGCAGTCCATGGGGACACAAAGAGTCAGACAGTACTGAGCAACTGAACTGAACAGAAATGACATCTGTTAAGGAACTCTGTTCCCTTAACCTAACAATTTTTTGAGGCAACATTGACTAGAGGGATGCCCATGGTCTTCCTCCTTGACCCTCCCTTATGCCCTACCAAGTGTAGAAAGTTTCATCTGCCATGAAAGTTTTTTTCTGCCATGAGCCATATGAGATCACCATGGAACCACACAGCAGGGCTCCTCACTTGCTTCACGCAGGGCATGTCATTCATTCACACAAGCATACCATAGAGTTAGTAAAGCACAGCAGAAAACATGTTCGCTAAGAGAACAAAGAACTCGAGCTCCAAGCATCCTTACCTTGTCCTGAAGGATCCCAGATGAGCCCCAAGATGAAAGACTGTTGAATCACGACGCCGGGATTCTTGGCCCCCGGAGGAGAAGAATTCAATCCGGGGCCAGAGACGAGGCTTGATCGCTCAGAGCTTTTGTGTAATAAAGTTTTATTAAAGTATAAAGGAGATAGAGTAATGAGTTTTTGAGAAGAGAGTGAGAGTGCTCTGCTGTGCCATTTCTACATCTTCTGTTTAAAGATTTTATTGTGATCTTCTCTTAGCTTATGGGAGAAGGCCTGAGCTTATCTCCCTGAACCAGTGACTAGATGAATCAAGATCCCTAATTCACAGCTGGAAGGAGGTATTAGAAAAACAGTTGAGGTCCCACATCTCAGCTATGTCTTCCAACCCAGTTTTGTAACTGATATTTTCATCTCCCGTCTGACTCTGGTGTTTGTCTCAGTTGCTAGAAAGAGGGAAAGAGCTGTTATTGATTGTTCTCCTTAAACCCAGCAGAACAATGATTAAATTTGTCAGGCAGAAGTAGAGAGGGATGGTGAGAACAGAAATAAAACTCTCAGAAACTTCATGAAGAAGCTCAGACTTCACTACCTTCCATTTTTCTTACAATAGTCATCATGAAGATATGCTTTTCAAACTGTCTATGGTGAAAGACCAGTGTTTTTTTCTTTTTTCAAAAATTCCAATCCATCATGGAATGATGCTTTTAAAAAAGAAAATTAGCCTATCAACAAATAGGTGAACTAATAAAGAAGACGTGATATTACTCAGCCATAAGAAAGAATGAAAGATTTCCATTGGTAACAACACAGATGGACATGGAGGGCATTAAGCTAAGTGAAATAAATCAGAGAGACACAAATACTGTATGATATCACTTATATGTGGAACCTAAAAAATACAACAAACTAGTGAACATAACAAAACAGAAGCAGACTCACAGATTTTGAGAACAAATTAGTGGTTACCAGTGGGGGTGGGGGAGGGGCAGTATAGGGGCAGAGGAGGTACAAACTACTATGTATAAAGTAAATAAGCTACAAAGATATATTATTCAGCATAAGAAATATAGCCAATATTGTGTACTAACCATAAATGGAGTATAACCTTAAAAAAATGTGAATCACTATATTGTATACATGAAACATATAACACATCAACTAGATCTCAATCAAAATACAATAAGAATGAATTACTATAAAATGATATTAGATAAAAACCAAAGACACAGAAAATGCAAGCCCTCAATTTTTAATAATTAGGTCCAACAAACATAAAAATTACTGTCACATTGCTCTAATTGTTTATAAAAGCTAGGTCTTAATTTCTGACTTATTGCAGATGAGTAGCAAGCAGTCCATGAACCACCACTAGCCTGCAGCCCATGCTTTTTTAGTAATGTTGATCTGGTCCACTGAGTATAGTGGTTAAGAGCACAAGTTCTGCCAACACACTTTGAAATTCCAATGAATGACTGGTGGAGTTAATATTAATGCCTCCTCCAAAGAGTTGGTATGAGGATTGAATGGGAATTTGTGTAAAGTACTTGACTGTGTCAAGCCTCTTATAACAGTTCAATAAATCTTATTTTTATTCTGGACCAATATTCACGTTGAGTGGTAGGTTTCCGCTTAATGTTTCAGAAGAGGCCTGAATGGGTGTAAATATCCCTAAGATGTGTCCTTTGGGTGAGTCAGATTGCATTATCAATTGTGCTGTGTAGGGATATTTACACCCATTTAGGCCTCTTCTGAAACATTAAACAGAAACCTAGTCAAAATCGTAGTCATAAGTAGCCATAAATAGTCATAGCCAAAGGTGTAGCTAGCCTCAGCATATCATTGTGTCTGTTTCCAGTAATATTTGCAATGTTTGCTAGTGCTGCCTAATACTCTCTCCTAAAATATTGGTCCTATTTTCCATGAGAAAAGTAGTCTTGGAGGGCATGCATGGAACTAGAACAACTCAGGTTCCAGGGGTAGGGGTGAGTTGGGGGTGCCCTGGAGCCTACAATGTATCTGACTGAGTTGGGTCAGGAAGCAGAGTATGCCAAATGGCCTTGTAACAGGGTCTTGTAACATAGAGATTTGTTTTTGTCAGAGAAGCAGCTGACTGTTCCAACTGCCCCCCCCATCCCCCTTTCTTGGTATTTCCGATTCTGCAGTCTTTTGGTGCCAGCTAAATCCACCTCATTATAAAAGAAAGTAATAAAGTATAAAAAAGTAATAAAGCTATAACCAAGTGGCATAGAACATTAACTGGTTGTTTCCCCATATCAAACAAACAAACATGCTTTTCAGAAAGGCAGAGCTAATGAAAGGCTGATTCGCTTTCACTGTTCCGGTCGGTTCACTCTGTAGGGCCAAAGCTGAGGTGGTTTGGGTCATGGGGGCTGTTTAGAACGTGGCTCTGGCCTTACCTGGCCACCGAGTTTCCTGCTCTATGGAGAACTGAACTGATTTTCTTTTTTCCAGTTTGATCTGGTAAAACTACAAGTTTCATGTTCCAAATTTACTTCAAGGCACTGTAGAGTTGATTCCTGAGTGGTTATAAAGGGAATGCTATCTACTGAGACAGGTGAACCAAAATTCTCAGAAATTAAGTTTTTTTTAAGATTTATTTTGATGTGGACCATTTTTAAAGTCTTTATTGAATTTGTTACAGTATTGTTTCTGTATTGTGTTTGTTTTTTTGTTTTTTTTTTTTGGCCATGAGGCATGTGGGATCTTAGCTCCATGATGAGGGACTAAACCCACACCCCCTGCATTGGAAGGCAAAGTCTTAACCACTGGATCACCAGGGAAGTCCCTAAATTCGTTTTTTAACAGAGGGAATAAACCCAATGACATTTGAGGGCCAGTGTGTGTATGTGCTGGTGCTGCTGCTAAGTCTCTTCAGTCGTGTCCGTCTCTGTTGGACCCCATAGACAGCAGCCCACCAGGATCCCCCTTCCCTAGGATTCTCCAGGCAAGAACCCTGGAGTGGGTTGCCGTTTCCTTCTCCAATGCATGAAAGTGAAAAGTGAAAGTGAAGTTGCTCAGTCATGTCAACTCATCGCAACCCCATGGACTGCAGCCTACCAGGCTTCCCTGTCCATGGGATTTTTCAGGCAAGAGTACTGGAGTGGGTTGCCATTGCCTTCTCCAATGTGTGTGTATAGTAGAGTGATATTTTAAAGTCAGGCCTTCAACAGGTATTTTATGTTCCTCTCTGAACTTAATGCTTGTGAAGCCCCATGAATTCTCACCAATGGCAGAGAAGAGGACCTAAGACTACCAGAGGGAAGGAGATTTTTCACATTGCTATACTAAAAGGAAAGCTGAGTGATGAGTAAGACATTTCCCCCTAGAGGCAAGACCATCTGGCAGGTCCTTGACAGAACTGAATACAAAGAATGTTAATGATCAAATCCTCCTTCAAAATTAAAAGCCATTCTTGTTTCTCAGCTAATGAGCAAAAAAGTACATATTTACCTGGAATATGAACTGCAAATGCCTGTCTTACTGTTCTTGAATTTTTTGAGATGAATGGGGAAGACTGCTATTTTAACATTTGAATAAGTTACTTTCTCATTGAAATGATCCACTTCCTGGTGGGAAGCCTCACCTGGGAAACTGAAGCTTTGTACTCAGATATTCAGATTCAATTAAAGAGACAATGAGAAATAATGGAAAAGTCATTTAAGTGGAAGTCACTCTTTCGATAAAGCAGAACCAAAGACTGTCCCCCAGAAGGCCTCTCATTTCCTTATATCATGTTCTGAAAAGGCATAGTGTACAGTAGTCACTAGTGGCTTCCTTTGTGGCTCAGAAGGTAAAAAATCTGCCTGCAATGCAGGAGACCTGGGTTCGATCCCTGGGTTGGGAAGATCCCCTGAAGGGAATGGCTACCTGCTTCTGTATTCTTGCCTGGAGAATCCCATGGACAGAGCAGCCTGGTGGACCACAGTCCATGGAGTTGCAAAGAGTCAGACATGACTGAGCTACTAACACTTAACTTACTCAGTGAATGAAAACACCTTGGTTCTGATCCAATGGAATCCTTGGATAGCCAGGGCCACAGTGAGAAAACACTGGGCTAACATAATCCTGGGCCTAGAGCTGGCAAGAACACTGTAGAAGCCACTGATGTTCCATGGCATTTAGCCCCCACCTACACCCCCAAATTCCATCTGTCATAGATGATTCACCTGTGTTCCTCCCACCATTAGAGTTTTATTTATTTATTTTTTTGGTTCATTCATTTATGCTGCAGATTAAGTGGCATTTAGTTGTGTGAGAGTTCTCTTTGGTTACCATGTGACAATCTTCTAAAGACTTTCTGTTGTTGCTAAGTCACTTCAGTCGTGTTCGACTCTGTGTGACCCCATAGATGGCAGCCCCCCAGGCTCCCCTGTCCCTCGGATTCTCCAGGCAAGAACACTGGAGTGGGTTGCCATTTCTTTCTCCAATGCATGAAAGTGAAAAGTGAAAGTGAAGTCATTCAGTCGTGTCCGACTCCCAGCGACCCCGTGGACTGCAGCCTACCAGGCTCCTCCGTCCATGGAATTTTTCAGGCAAGAGTACTGGAGTGGGGTGCCATCACCTTCTCCACTAAAGACTTTCTAGCCTGTCTTTATTTGAGGCTGGCAGCCTACTCAGGAAGAGTCAATGGTTTTTGTTTTGGACTTCCTGAAGTCCTCTGAGATCTAATCCAGACCTCCAATAAGATTCCTAAACTGTCACAGTTTCCTGGTATCCTCAAAATTCTTGAACTGGCCTAAGTGCAGGATGACACTTCTACGTATAATTACTGTGTTATAAAGGATTCTAAACCTTACTTGGCTTCCAGAGGAAATTTAAGAATGTCTTAAGCCATCCTTAGACCCAAGGATTTGGGATGAGTATATTCAGTAGTCTAAAATCAGTTTTGGAGCAGCAAGGCTAGCCACTGTGCTACTAGGGTAGAGAGAGAAAGGATGCCTGTTATACTTAACACTTGATTAATACTTTACAGTTTTCAATGTGTTTTAATACTGTCTCATTAATTCCTCCCAAGCTGTGAGGTGAGGGTGTGGGTATTCCCATAAGGAAACTGAAGTCAGAAGATTAAGTAACTTCCTCAAATGTACTATTCCAAACCCTTTCAACTGGAAAGGTAACTTGAACACAAAAGTGGATTTACTTGTTCACATAACTCTGTGGTACCTGGCAGAACTGAAGGGGAAAAAGTTGCCAGGAACCAGGCTTCAGACGTTGAAATAAAAGCTCAACATTGCCAGAAATTTCTCTCTAATCACCGTTATTTCTTCTTGTCTCGGTTTGGATTCCTTCTATATACAGGCTATCTTTATATGTTGGGAAAGATTGTGGGTAATAGCCCCAATCATATGCCTTTAACAGCTCATTATCAAAGTGACATGTACCTGTACTTCAGATAATTTAGGGTAAGGATTCCAATTTGCTTAGCCTTGGTCATTCGCCCTATCCCTTGGACCAATTACCATTGATGCAGTGCTATGGTTGGGCCAGGCCTAGATCACATGCCCATTCTGATAGTGTGGGGTTGAGAGTGGAGCACTTGATTAACCACTTCACCAGGAAGGCAAGGAATGGGGAGAGGGTTCTCTAAAGGGAAGGGGATGATGTTATTCGGCAAAGAACAATGGGGAAGTATGTGGGGTAGACAAAAACCACAACTACCACTGCTGACTACACCAATATTCTGGAAAATGCAGGTCACTCTTTCCAAAATACCATACTAGGAGAGAGTAAGAAGAAACAAATTGGGTGAACACACAGGAGAATGTTTCAGGAATTTTGGAAGGCTATCTTAGAGCCCTTAGTCATTATTTTTGAGAAGTCATAAAGAAGAGATAGACCTAGAGATATGAAAAGTTTGTGTACAACGCATAATTGAAAAGAGGAAACTTGTCTTGATAAGAGTCATGCTTGTCAAGTTAAGAGAGCAACAGTTTTCAAATATTTTGGTGTGAAGAGCCTCTCACATTCTTAGAAATTATTGAGGACCCCAAAGGTATTGTTTGTGTGAGTTATAGCTATCCATGTTGATCAAATTAGAAAGGAAAACTAAGACATTTAAAAGTTAAAATAATAATGAATCACATGTTAAAAATAACATTTTAGTGAAAAGTAATTATAATTGCTGCTGCTTCATCAAATATATTCCTAAGCAAACCGGCATTTCTTTTTCTGAAAGTGGATGGTGGTAAAGAATACAATGACTAGTAATATAGTTTCATACCTCTGCCTTGATTCACACTAACACACCAGATGTTTTACTCACCACTGCTTTTCACCATCAGTACAAATGCCAACACTCCAGGAAAAGCAAACCATACTTTAGTATTATTATGAAAGTAATTTTGACCTCTCTAATGCCCCCAAAGGTTCATGGAAACCCCCAAGCATCTGTGAACTATACTTTGAGAATCAGAATTGCTACAGGAGAGGAGATTGTCCAATAATCCATTTACTCCTTAGATTAGCAACAAGTACTGTATAGCAATCAGCTCAGCTTTATATAAAGCAAGTCATTTCATGACATTTTAATTTCTTTCTTTCATAGAAAAATAGGCCAAGGAGTTAAGAGTGAAACAGTATCATTGTAATAATGTCACTTTGAAATAGTTTCAAAACCTTGTTAGATTTTCACAGTCATCAACATCAAAAAATATTTGTCAAGCTTGCACTTCCCTAGAATAAAGCCCTGTTTCTCTTAAAGATTTAAAAATGTAAGCTAGAAGGTACTGACAGAGTTTCCCACAGGAATAAATGTGTAGGAGAAGCAGGTAACAAACCAAAAAGAAGAGCTCATATTTAAACAGTTGAATTTATATATCAAATACTCAGATCTAATCTATAGTCACAGTCTTGCCCATGATAGCACCATCAATGGCTAGTCACGTAGACTTGTCAATATGAACAGCACAAGGGGACTACATCTATCTGGAGGCTCACACCCCCAAAAAAGAGACTCTCAGTGCTTCTTTATTAAAACCTGGAAGTGATGTGAAACATAGTGTTTCACAGGCAGAGCCCTGGGAATGGTATATCAAATCCATTCATAATTCCAAAAAGGAATAGACTGAGTAATACATCTGCATAAAGCTCTAATCATGGCACTTGGTTAAATTGGAACTGCAACTTGGGAACAGACCAGGAAATTTAAAATATATATATATATATTATCAGGCCATTGGACAGAGTCTTGGAGCATTGAACTTCTGGAGAAGGAACTTAGTTATTATAGATTTATTTGTGTGTTTGTTTAATGTCTGCCTTTCTCATTCACCACAGTATCCAGAGTCTAACATAGTGTTCAGTAAATATTTGCTGAATAAATAAATAAACGATTGCTTCTACCTGGACCTGCATGATCTGACCTCTGCCTCCCTTCCCAGCTCCATCTCCACCACGTTCCACCTGGCTCTCTGGACTCAAGTCACAGTTACCTTATTTTCATTCCTTGACTACACTCTACATTGCACTATCAAAAAGACCATTCTATTCCCTTTACTTAGAGTGATCTTCCACTCTATTCCCTAATTAAAACTCACTTGCCAAATATCAGCTCCAGTTTTAGGTTTATATTCCTTAGGAAAGCCCCCCTTGAGGCCCATTTCTAGAGCAGACCCCCTCTTAGGAGTTTGGGCAGGACCTAGCACAGGTGCAGGGTTCCATTTGTTTGTGTGGTTATTTGACTGATGTTGGTCCCTATTCCTACCTGACGAGATTGTAAGTGTCGCGAAGGTAGGGACTAGGTTGGTTTTCACTTAGCCTTAGAGGTCAGAGCATAGTGGCTGGGCATGGTAAGCGCTTCCCCATTACTTGTGAAATGAAGGAGAGAATGAATGGAGCATGCTGTTTCCTTGTCATGGAAGGAATCTAATACCATTTAGGATAGGGGAGGGTCATTGGAGGAGACACTGCTTGTTTTCCGATTTCTTCTATTCTTCTCACTCCCTTTATTCCCCTCTGCAATTTATTTGCCTTCTGTGGTTGCTCAGCTGAAGTGGCCATTAGCATCCTCATTGTTGTTGTTGTTGTTGCTCAGTCTCTAAGTCATGTTCAACTCTTTGACACCCCATTGATCCATGGGTTTTCTCAGGCAAGAATATTGGAGTGGGTTGCCATTTCCTTCACCAGGGGATCTTCCCAACCCAGAGACTGAACCCTTGTCTCCGGCTTGGCAGGCAGATTCTTTATTGCTGAGCCACCAGGGAAGCTCAGAATCCTGTTAGCCTAGGATAATTACTTGGAGCAGGGATAGGCCAACTATAACCCATGGGCCAAATCTGATCCACAGCTTTTTGAAATAAAGTTTTATTGGAACACAGCTATGCCCATTCATTTACATAGTGTATATGACTGGTTCTTCCTCACAGCAGCAGAGGTGAGTACTTGCAACAGAAGCCATCAGTCCTGTGAAGCCTAAAATAGCTCCCATCTGGCCTATTACAGAGAAAGTTTGCTAACTCCTTTTTACAGAAATGTGGTGTTTTGAAAACCCAGTGTCTGAATTTAACTTCCCATGTATTGCTGGACTTCCTAGTTATACACTTAAAATGATGACTATGTGTGAGGGCTTAACACAAAAAAGATATTAGGCAACTAATGGTCTTTCCATGCAATCTTCACAAAAAATATGTTTGATTGGTAGCCAAAATTGCCCCTAAGTAGCCTGCAAATTTTGAGTTCCTTGCATAATGATAGCTAATATTTATTAAGCACTTTTAATGAACTGGGCTCAGTTCATAACACCTTATGTGAAATTATCTCATTTATTCCTCACAACAATTCTTTGGTGCATAGATTATAATTATTCCTGCTCTGCTGATGAAGAAAGTAAGGCACAGAGATGTTATACTGCATGCCAATATCACACAGCTTGTGGAAGTACTTGAGCAAGAATTTGATTTGGAAGATTCTGACTCCAGACAGGACAGGACCTGTGCTTTTAATCATTCTACCATCCTGCCATTTGGTTCCTTCTCTCCAAAAAAAAAAAAAAGCCACCCTGTTTCTGATTTCTAAATGTGAAGACAGTTGATGTGCTATTGTTTCCAAGTGGGACCACTTTGAGTTTTGAGCTTTGGAGGTAAGATGTGGAAAAGTTTTTAAAAATCCCAGGGCTTGGCAGAGTGCCAGACACACAAAAGTCAATCAATAAATGTCTTTATTGTGGTTGGAAGTGAGCTGGCATTGAAGAGGAAAAGGATGAAGACAAAGAATAAGTTTGACCTCATCCTAGGTCATTGCCAGTGGATGAGAAGGTAGTTTCAGGTACTGGATTCACTGCTTAGGGATCTGGCTACCTCTGAGCATGTGAGCGGAAATAGCTGACTTTTCAGTAGAAACTCGTCAGGCCAGAAGGGAATGGCAGGACATACTTAAAGTGATGAAAGATTAAAAAACCTACAACCCAAATTACTATACCCAGGAAGAATCTCATTCAAATATGAAAGAGAAATCAAGTTTTACAGACAAGCAAAAGCTGAGAGAATTCAGCACCACCAAACCAGCTTTTCAACAAATACTAAAGGATCTTCTCTAGACAGGAAACACTGAAAAGGTTTATAAACTCAAACCCAAAACAATGAAGTAAATGGCAATGGGATTATACTTATCAATAATTACCTTAAATGTAAATGGGTTGAATGCCCCAACCAAAAGACAAAGAAGGACACCACATAATGATCAAAGGATCAATCCAAGAAGAAGATATAACAATTATAAGTATATATGCACCCAATATATGACCACCACAACTTGTAAGGCAAATGCTAACAAGTATGAAAGGGGAAATTAACAGTAACACAATAATAGTGGGTGACTTTGATACCCCACTCACACCTATGGATAGATCAACCAAACAGAAAATTAGCAAGGAAGCATAAACTTTAAATGATACAATGGACCAGTTACACCTAATTGATATCTATAGGACATGTCACCACAAAACAATGAATTTCACCTTTTTCTCAAGTGCACACGGAACATTCTCCAGGTTAGATCACATCCTGGGCCATAAATCTAGCCTTGATAAATTCAAAAAAATTGAAATCATTCCAAGCATCTTTTCTGACCACAATGTGGTAAGATTAGAGATCAACTACAGAAAAAAAAAAAAAAAACTATTAAAAAATACGAACATATGGAGGCTAAATGACATGCTTCTGAATAACCAACAAATCACAGAAGAAATTTAAAAAAATCAAAATATGCATAGAAACAAATGAAAATGAAAACACGACAACCCCAAACCTATGGGATTCAGTAAAAGCAGTCCTAAGGGGAAGGTTCATAGCAATACAAGCTTACCTCAAGAAACAAGAGAAAAATCAAATAAACAACCTAACTTTACACCTAAAGCAACTAAAAAAAGAAGAAATGAAGAACCCCAGGGTTAGTAGAAGGAAAGAAATCATAAAAATTAAGGCAGAAATACGTGAAAAAGAATCAAAGGAGACTGTAGCAAAAATCAACAAAACTAAAAGCTGGTTCTTTGAGAAGATAAATAAAATAGACAAACCATTAGCCAGACTAATCAAGAAAAAAAGGGAGAAGAACCAAATAAACAAAATTAGAAATGAAATGGAAAAATCACAACAGACAACACAAAAATGCAAAGGAGCATATGAGACTGCTATCAGCAACTATATGCCAATAAGATGGACAACTTGGAAAAAATGGACAAATTCTTAGAAAAGTATAACCTTCCAAAACTGAAGAAATAGAAGAAAGAAATAGAAAATCTTAACAGACCCATCACAAGCACAGAAATCGAAACTGTAATAAAAAATCTTCCAACGAACAAAAGCCCAGGACTAGATGGCTTCATAGCTGAATTCTACCAAAAATTTAGAGAAGAGCTAACACCTATCCTACTCAAACTCTTCCAGAAAATTGCAAAGGAAGGTAAACTGCCAAACACATTCTATGAGGCCACCATCACCCTAATACCAAAACCAGACAAAGATGCCACACAAAAAGAAAACTAAAGGCCAATATCACTGATGAACATAGGTGCAAAAATCCTCAACAAAATTCTAGCAAACAGAATCAAACAACATATTAAAAAGACCATACATCATGACCAAGTGGGCTTTATCCCAGGGATGCAAGGATTCTTCAATATTCACAAATCAATCAATGTGATACACCACATTAACAAATTGAAAGATAAAAACCATCTGATTATCTCAATGAATGCAGAGAAAGCCTTTGACAAATTCAACATCCATTTATGATAAAAAGCCCTCCAGAAAGCAGGCATAGAAGGAATATATCTCTACATAATAAAAGCCATATATGATAAACCCACAGCAAATATTACCCTCAATGGTGAGAAATTGAAAGCATTTTCCCTAAAGTCAGGAACAAGACAAGGGTGCCCACTCTCACCACCAAACTATTCAACATAGTTTTGGAAGTTTTAGCCACAGAAATCAGAGATGAAAAAGAAATAAAAGAAATCCAGATTGGAAAAACAAAAGTAAAACTCTCACTGTTTGCAGATGACATGGTCCTCTACATAGAAAACCCTAAAAATACTGCCAGAAAATTACTAGAGCTAATCATTGAATATAGTAAAGTTGCAGGATATAAAATTAACACACAGAAATCCCTTGCATTCCTATACACTAACAATGAGAAAACAGAAAGAGAAATTAAAGAATTCCATTCACCATTGCAATGAAGAGAACAAAATACTTAGGAATAAATCTACCTAAAGAAACAAAAGACCTATATATAGAAAATTATAAAACACTGATGAAAGAAATCAAAGATGACACAAATAGATGGAGAAATATATCATGTTCATGGATCAGAAGAATCAATATAGTGAAAATGAGTATACTACCCAAAGCAATCTATAGATTCAATGCAATCACTATCATGCTACCAATGGTATTTTTTACAGAACTAGAACAAATAATTTCACAATTTGTATGGAAATACAAAAAGCCTCAAATAGCCAAAGCAATCTTGAGAAAGAAGAATGGAACTGGAGGAATCAACCTGCCTGACTTCATGCTCTACTGCAAAGCCACAGTCATCAAGACAGTATGGTACTGGCACAAAGACAGAAATATAGATCAGTGGAACAAAATAGAAAGCCTAGAGATAAATCCACATACCTATGGACACCTTATCTTTGACAAAGGAGGCAAGAATAAACAATGGAGAAAAGACAATCTCTTTAACAAGTGGTGCTGGGGAAACTGGTCAACCACCTGTAAAAGAATGAAACTAGAACACTTTCTAACACCATACACAAAAATAAACTCAAAATGGATTAAAGATCTAAATGTAAGACCAGAAACTATACAAATCCTAGAGGAGAACATAGGCAAAACACTCTCTGACATAAATCACAGCAGGATTCTCTATGACCCATTTCCCAGAGTAATGGAAATAAAAGCAAAAATAAACAAATGGGATCTAACTAAACTTAAAAACTTTTGCATAACGAAGGGAATGAAAAGCAAGGTGAAAAGACAGCCTGCAGAATGGGAGAAAATAATAGCAAACAAAGCAACTGACAAAGAATTAATCTCAAAAATATACAAGCAGCTCCTGCAGCTCAATTCCAGAAAAATAAATGGCCCAATCAAAAAATGGGCCAAAGAACTAAACAGACATTTCTCCAAAGAAGACATACAGATGGCTAACAAACACATGAAAAGATGCTCAACATCACTCATTATCAGAGAAATGCAAATCAAAACCACAATGAGGTACCATCTCATGCCAGTCAGAATGGCTGCTATCAAGAAGTCTACAAACAATAAATACCGGAGCGGGTGTAGAGAAAAAGGAACCCTCTTACACTGTTGGTGGGAATGCAAACTAGTACAGTCATTATGGAGAACAGTGTGGAGACTCCTTAAGAAACTAGAAATACAACTGCCATACGACCCAGCAGTCCCATTGCTGGGCACACACACCAAGGAAACCAGGATTGAGAGAGACACATGTACCCCAATGTTCATTGCAGCACTGTTTACAATAATTAGGATATGGAAGCAACCTAGATGTCCATTGGCAGATTAGTAGATAAGAAAGCTGTGGTACATATACACAATGGAATATTACTCAACTATTAAAAAGAACGCATTTGAATCAGTTTTAATGAGGTGGATGAAACTGGAGCATATTATATGCAGTGAAGTAAGTCAGAAAGAAAAACAGCAATACAGTATATTAACACATATATATGGAATTTAGAAAGGTGGTAACAATGACCCTATATGCAAGACAGCAAAAGAGACACACCTATAAAGAACAGACTTTTGGACTCTGTGGGAGAAGGTGAGGATAGGATGATTTGAGAGAATAGCATTGAAACATGCATATTACCATATGTGAAATAGATCGCCAGTCCAAGTTCAATGCATGAAACAGGGCACTCAAAGCTGGTGCACTGGGACAACCTGAGGGATGGGATGGCGAGAGAGGTGGGAGGGGGGTTCAGGATGGGGAACACATCTACACCTATGGCTGATTCATGTCAATGTATGGCAAAAACCACCACAATGTTGTAAAGTAATTAGCCTCCAATTAAAATAAATGAATTAATTAAAAAAAGAAATATCTCAATACTTTGATTAGTTCTTCCTTATAAACAAAATGGAAGATGGAAGGAAACAGTAATTAATTATAGTACAGAATCAATAAGCCATACCCTATAAATATTAAAAAATAATGAGATCACATTTCACTAAATGAAATATAACTACAATTTCATCCCAGTTTTCTGATATGATTGAACAGACTTCATCAAAACAGTTTTCTCTCCACAATCAATGCTTAGCTCTTTTTTTCCTATGTCTTATTAATTGTTCTTATGGGGTCTGGTTAGTTCAGTGATGTACCCTGACTATCCCTTCCTCTCATAAAGTGGTCATATGATCTTAGACACAAGGGCAGATGCCAAAATTGCAACAAAATTGAGATTTTTCACCCCCACCAACAGATAGGACATATTTGTGCTTCAGTTTGGACACAAAGCTTTGTTTCTGCCTTCTGTGTTGATAACTGCACCATTTGGGGTCAGCACTGGCATCAGTAAATTGCATGTCCTCTATCCTCTGATGTGTGTTGCCCTGAATTTGAATTGTTTGAATATCTGTAGTCTAGTTGTACTCCAGGACTTGGTTATTGGCGAATCGAACCTGACAATGCTGATTATAGCTTGTAGCTGATCCCAACACACTTAATTTGTTAAGATAACAAGTTTAAGGGACACCTAGATGAGATGTCCAATTCCCACTAACAGGCCCATACTGTTTTAGTGAGAGGGAACTTGTAAGCCTGCTAGACTTCTCAAGACAGCCAGATTTATTCAAAAGTTTCCATAGCCCATTTCTGTAAATGGCATTAAGGGCTCCAGTTAGGTCAATATATTATGTGTCATCTTGATGCTCTTTCCCACATTTTTGCTAAACCAGCCATAGGATCATGTCCATCAGAAGCATCCTAATACTTTGCATCTTGTTCTGATTTCCTAAGTTCTTGGTTTCAAGGTACTGTGTTAGAAAGGACTTTACCAGCTGGAGGAGTGGTATGATTATGTTCCTCCACTCTTCTATTCAACAGCTATATATTGTGTGCCTATATGCTCTAAGTACTAAGGATGCAACAGTGGAACAAACTAGACAAGAAGCCCCTGCTCTCATGGAACTTACATTTTTGTTGGGAGAAAAACAGAAAAACAAATACAGGATGTCAGGTGATTATAAGTCCTATGAAGAATAATAAAGCAATTTAAGAGGAAGGTGTGAGAGAGACATGGATGACCAGTGCAAGGGATATGTACTACTTTAGGGAGGGTAGTGGAGAAGGCAATGGCGCCTCACTCCAATACTCTTGCCTGGAAAATCCCATGGATGGAGGAGCCTGGTAGGCTGCAGTCTGTGGGGTCGCTAAGGGTCAGACACAACTGAGCAACTTCACTTTCACTTTTCACTTTCATGCATTGGAGAAGGAAATGCCAATCCACTCCAGTGTTCTTGCCTGGAGAATCCCAGGGACGGGGGAGCCTGGTGGGCTGCCATCTATGGGGTCGCACAGAGTCAGACACGACTGAAGCGACTTAGCAGCAGCAGCAGTGGGGCTTTCCTGGTGGCTCAGATGATAAAGAATTTGCCTCCAATGTGAGAGACCCAAGTTCAACCCGATTGGGAAGATCCCCTGGAAAAAGGAATACCAACCAACTCCAGTATTCTTGCCTGGGGAATTCCATGGTCATAGGAGCCTAATGGGCTACAGTCCATGGGCTTGCAAAGAGTTGGACACGACTGAGCAACTGACCACCCACACACAGGGAGGGTTGTTAGGGATCCACTGAGACCTGAAAGAAATGAGGGATGTCAGAGGGAAATGCATGAGTAGCAGCAAAGTGAAGTCTGTGGGGCAAGACAGTGCTTAGGTTGTTCAGGGCACAGCGAGGAGGCCTTTGCTAAAGGCCAAAAGCAAGGAGTAGTGGAAAGGAGTGAGGAAGGAAGGGAGTAGTGCATAGGGAGGTCAATGAGATAGTTAGGAACAGGACAGTGTAAAGTCCAGTGAGCTCAGGCCATGCTATGATAAAAACTAATCTTGCTTTTACATTTTTTGTTTTAGAGTTTCATTTGTAAACTGGGTCATGGATTAATATAACAATGTTTTATTTACATATTTTGATATTTAGTTGCAGTGGTAAAAGTAGCTAGCTTATATATCAATAGCTAGGAAACCTTTATTTTCAAGGGAAACATGATTTGGAAATAAGACAATTAGAACAGGAACTGATACATGTGTGGTGTAACAAAGCTGTGCTTTATTCAAAACAGATCAGTTCCCCGGTGGATGGCTTACTTGTGGGCTGATAATGTCTGACATTTTCAAAATGCTTTTAGATTTGTGATCTCATCAGACTCTCATAACAACCCAAAGAAATTGGGGGACAGGTGGTATTACAGATATGGAAATAGAGGGAGTTTATATGGTTTACCCCAAGATAACCCAGTGTATGAGTCAGTATCAGAACAGGAGAATCCTGACTCTGAATATCCACCTCCTCACTGCCTGCTAAAATGATTATTAAGTAACTTTTTGACTCAGGGGTCAGAATGTTGAATCAACCAAACTATTAGCTTGTTTCTCCCTTTTACCTCCCAAGGGCATAAAAATATGCACTATAGAGTTGAGAAAGAAGGCAAGGGATCTCTCTCCCTCTCTCTCTCTTTTGTTCCCCAAGCAAAGTCATTGACCACTTTGAAAACATAGCTCTACACTCACAGAAAGATTGGGTGTGTGGGACACAACCATCTTCCAGATCACCATAGTACAGGGACTATCCATTTCCCACCCTCTCAGAATCAACCCTGGAAGAGTACAGTAGCTCTCTGTGTGTCCCATGTGTCTATGAATAAGGCTCAATACTTCAACAAGTTAAACTTCTGCTACCATATTCTCAACTTAACAGTATATAAATTTTTTCTAGTTTTTTGAGAAGTATTAACAGTGTATTTACTAACATCCTCCTACTGATATCTGGTAAAAAGCAAAAGTACTCCCTCACAAAAATAGCACAATCTCCTTCAAGAAAGGGAATGTTGATTTAAAGAGGGGAAGAGTTATTTTTTTTGATGTAGTTAGGGTGATTGAGTGGCAAAGTGAAAGAAAGAATTCAGGATTTTTGATTTCCAGAAGTGAAGGAGCATCCACATGTTGTCATAGCTACTTTTTCCTTTTGGAGTACAAAATGAAACAGGGCAAAGGCTAACAGAGTTTTGCCAAGAGAACACATGCATCATAGCAAACACCCTCTTCCAACAACACAAGAGACGATTCTACACATGAACATCACCAGATGGTCAATACAGAAATCAGATTGATTATATTCTTTGCAGCCAAAGATGGAAAGCTGTATATAGTCAGCAAAAACAAGACAGGGAGCTGACTGTGGCTCAGATTATGAACTCCTTATTGCCAAATACAGACTTAAATTGAAGAAAATAGAGAAAACCACTAGACCATTCAGGTATGACCTAAATCAAATCCCTTATGATTATGCAGTGGAAGTGACAACTAGATTCAAGGTATCATATCTGATAGACAGAGTGCCTGAAGAACTATGGATGGAGGTTCGTGACATTGTACATGAGGCATTGATCAAGATCATCCCTAAGGAAAAGAAATGAAAAAAAGGCAAAATGGTTATCTGAGGAGACCTTACAAACAGCTGTGAAAAGAAGAGAAGCCAAAGGCAAAGGAGAAAAGGAAAGATATACCCATTTGAATTCAGAGTTCCAAAGAATAGCAAGGAGAGAGAAGAAAGCCTTCCTCAGCGATCAATGTAAAGAAATAGAAGAAAATAATAGAATGGGAAAGACTAGAGATCTCTTCAAGAAGATTAGAGATAGCAAAGGAACATTTCATGCAAAGATGGGCACAATAAAGGACAGAAACAGTATAGACCTAACAGAAGCAGAGGATATTAAGAAGAGATGGCAAGAATACACAGAAGAACTATACAAAAAAGATCTTCACGACTCAGATAACCATGAAACCATGATGGTATGATCACTCATCTAGAGCCAGACATCCTGGAATGTGAAGTAGGTCTTAGGAATCATCACTACAAACAAAGCTAGTGGAAGTGATGGAATTCTAGTTGCGCTATTTCATATCCTAAAAGATGATGCTGTTAAAGTGCTGCACTCAATATGACAGCAAATTTGGAAAATTCATCATTGGCCACAGGACTGGAAAAGGTCAGTTTTCATTCCAATCCCAAAGAAAGGCATTGCCAAAGAATGTTCAAACTATCACACAATTGCATTCATCTCACACACTAGCAAACTAGTGCTCAAAATTCTCCAAGCCAGGCTTCAACAGTACATGAACCGAGAACTTCCAGATGTTCAGCTAGATTTAGAAAAGGCAGAGGAACCAGAGATCAAATTACCAACATCCACTGGATCAATGAAAAAGCAAAAGAGTTCCAGAAAAACACCTACTTCTGCTTTATTGACTACACCAAAGCCTTTGACTGTGTGGATCACAACAAACTTTGGAAAATATTTAAAGAGATGGGAATATCAGACCATCTTACCTGCCTCCTGAGAAACCTGTATACAGGTCAAGAAGCAACAGTTAGAACTGAACATGGAACAACAGACTGGATCCAAATCGGGAAAGGCGTATGTCAAGGCTGTATATTGTCACCCTGCTTATTTAACTTATATGTAGAGTACATCATGTGAAATGCTGGGGTGGATGAAGCACAAGCTGGAATGAAGATTGCCAGGAGAAATATCAGTGACCTCAGATATACAGATAACACCACCTTTATGGCAGAAAGTGAAGAAGAACTAAAGAGCCTCTTGATGAAAGTGAAAGAGGAGAGTGAAAAAGTTGGATTAAAACTCAACATTCAGAAAACTTGGATCATGGCATCTGGTCCCATCGCTTCACAGCAAATAGATGGGGAAACAATGGAAACAGTGTCTGACTTAAATTTGGGGGCTCCAAAATCATTACAGATGGTGACTGCAGCCATGAAATTAAAAGATGCTTGCTCCTTGGAAGAAAAGCTATGACCAACCTAGACAGCATTTTAAAAAGCAGAGACATTGCCGACAAAGGTCTGTCTAGTCAAAGCTATGGTTTTTCCAGTAGTCATGTATGGATGTAAGAGTAGGACTATAAAGAAAGCTGAGCACCAAAGAATTGATGCTTTTGAACTGCGGTGTTGGAGAAGACTCTTGAGAGTCCCTTGGACTGCAAGGAGATCCAACTATCCACCCTAAAGGAAATCAGTCCTGAATATTCATTGGTAGGACTGATGCTGAAGCTGAAACTCCATTACTTTGGCCACCTGATGGGAAGAACTGACTCATTGTAAAAGACCATGATGCTGGGAAAGATTGAAAGCAGGAGGAGAAGGGGAAGACAGATGATGAGATATTTCAGTGGCATCACTGAAGCTATGGACATGAGTTTGAGCAAGCTCCAGGAGTTGGTGATGGACAGGGAGACCTGGTGTGCTGCAGTCCATGGGGTTGCAAAGAGTTGGACATGACTGAGTGACTGAACTGAACTGAACTGTTTTGTTACACATGTTGACTTTTCCTGAGGCCTGATCCTCAGTTGTCTCCCATCTCTATGCTCTTTCTCCTGGCAAACTCACCCACATCCACAGCTTAAGTACCACGTGCACACACATGAAATCCCCAATTTATATTTCCAGCTCAGTCCTCTTGTGTGAGCTTCAGACTGGTATATCCAAATGCCTACTGGACTGGTCCTCTAGGATGTCTGAAAGCCTGCTCAGACTCAACTTGCTCCCCAAACCTGGTCCTCTTGCAGCCTTCCCTATCTCAATTGATTGGTCTACCATTCATTCTATCCAGTGGTACTTAGGGATCTTTTGATACCACTTGGTTCCTCCCTCACTTTGAAACTTCCTTTTGGGAGGGGAGTCAAATTTTGCTTATTTTTTTGTTTATTGCTTACTTCCTAAAATCTTGGGAATCCATTCACTTCTTTCCATCTTCATTCTCACCATGCTACCATCAACCTCTTTCCTAGACTACTGCAGTATCTCCTCATCTACAAACATTCACTCTGATCTGTTCTGTTAATTGCTACCAGAATGGTCTTAGCATAAGGAATGCCATGTCATTCTCATGCTTAAAAGCCTTTTGGCTTCCCATCACTTTTACTTTTTTTTTTTTTTCAAATTCAGATTTTATTTTATTTATTTATTTACTTTACAATATTGTATTTGTTTTGCCATACCATCAACATGAATCTGCCACGGGTGTACCGGTGTTCCAAATCCTGAACCCCCCCTCTCACCTCCCTCTCCATACCATCCCTCTGGGTTATCCCAGTGCACCAGCCCCAAGCATCCTGTATCCTGCATCAAACCTCCCATCACTTTTAAAACAAACACAAACAAGACTCCTCAATGTAGCCTACCAGGCCCTGCATGACCTGGCATGTGTTCTTATTTCTCCAGCCTCATCATAGACCCCTTTGCTCTCCTCACTTACTATCACATTTGTCTTAAGTTCTTCAAGTCACCAACTTCCCTCCTGCTATGGGGCCTTTGCATATTTGGATTTGTTTGTTTTCTTTGTTGCTCCTTCCTTTCTTGTCTCTTATTCATCCTTTAGATGTCATTTTGAGTGACTCCCTTAGCGTTATCTTCTTTGACCACCCCCCCACCCTGGCCACCCTCCTCCCTGTAGGTCAATTAGTGTCTTGGTACTGTGTACTAGCATTTGTAGCACTTACTATAGTTCCTTTTTGACACTTGTTAGTATGATTACTTGATTATTATCTGTCTCCCCAGTAGATTGTTAGCTCCTGGAGAGCAAGAAATTAACACAGTATTCCCAGGGCCTAGTAGTAGTAGTCCTAGGGCCTAGCACACACTATATGCCTGGCACATAGTAGTAGTAGTAGTAGTGTTAGTTGCTCAGACATGTCTGACTCTTTGTGACCCCACGGACTGTGGCCCACCAGGCTCCTCTGTCCATGGGATTCTCCAGGCAAAAATACTAGAGTAGATTGCTATTCCCTTCTCCAGAGGATCTTCCTGATCCAGGGATCGAACATGGGTCTCCTGCATTGCAGGCAGATTCTTTATAGTCTGAGCTACAGGGAAGATTTTGGCACTTAGTAGACACCTAATAGATACTTGTTGAATGAATAAGTATGTTTAAGTACATTAGGTCAGTACTTTTCCCCTGGAGAACAAACACTGGGCCTTTTTAATTTTTACATTCCTTAGAGCTACTGACTGGATTCCATAGCCATGCCCAATGGTTACCTATGTTTTTAACAGTAGATTCAAGGATGAGAAAAAATAGACCTAGTTAGGGCTCCCACAAATTTAAATACCAGGGAAATAAAAGAGTTTTGCAACTGGAATTTCTGATGTAAACCATTAAAAAAATACCACCTTATTAATGCTGTTAGAATAATTTAATTTTTAATATTTTGTCCATTGTGGTTTTCCCCCCTTTAAGTAGACTTTATTTTTCAGAGCACATTCTTTTAGGTTCGTAGCACAATTGAGCTGAAAGTACAGAGAGTTCCCATATACTCTCTGCCTTCAGACACATACTGCCTCCTCTACCATCAACATTCTGAACCAGACTGGTACATTTGTTACAGTCAATGAACCTACAGTGACACGTTATAATCATCCAAAGTGCAGAGTTATCTTAGGGTTCACTCATGGTGTTATATGTTCTATGGGTTTGGTTTAGTCTCTCAGTTGTGTCTGAATCTTTGTGACCCCATGGACTGTAGTTTGCCAGGTTCCTCTGTCCATGCGATTCTTCAGCCAAGAATACTGGAGTGAGTTGCCATTTTCTTCTCCAGGGGAACTTCCCAACCCAGGGATTGAACCCGGGTCTCCTGCATAGCAGGCAGATTCTTTCCTGACTGAGCCACCAGGGATGCCTAATTTTTTCAAAAGGGCTGAGAGGCTGTAAATGATTCCTTCCCTTCAAGTAGTGTCCATGGGAAAATCATCGAAAAAGAATTCAAAGCATGGTCCAAGTCCAAAAGCACTTGGAAACATACTTCACATTGTAAGGCGAGTGCAGAGGAAAAGAGAGCAAGCTGGGCAGTCAGGCAAGAAAAGGGAAATTTATTAGAGGGGAAAGAGAGGGTGACTGGCCCTTAAAGAGAACCAGCGTCCTCTCTTTCTAATGGATTCCTTCTTATACCCCATCAATGAAAAATTCTCTGGGTTTGGACAAGTGTATAATGATATTGTAGTATCACACAGAATATTTTCACTGTCTTGAAAATCCTGTGTTCTGCTTATTCATCCCTCTCTTTCCTGCTTATTCTCTGGTAGCCACTGACCTTTTAAAATTTTTTTTTAATTAATTAATTTATTTATTTTTATTTTTGCCTGTGTTGTGTCTTTGTTGCTGCATGGGCCTTTTCTCTAGTTTCAGTGAGTGGGTACTACTCTTGGTTGCCGTGTGTGGGCTTCTCATTGCAATGGTTTCTCTTGTTGCTGAGTACAGGCACTAGAGCACTCACGCTTCAGTAGCTGCCGCATGTGCGCTCAGTAAATGCGAGTGCTGTGCTCTAGAGAACAGGCTCCATAGTTGTGACGCATGGGCTTAGTTGCTCTGCAGCATGTGGGATCTTCCTGAATCAAAGATTGAACCTGTATCTCCTGTATTGGCAGGCAGATTCTTTACCACTGAGCAACCAGAGAAACTCACCACTGACATTTTTATAGTGACTATAGTTTTGTGTTTTCTAGAATGTCATATAGTTAGAATCAAATAGTATATAGCCTTTACAGATTAGCTTCTTTCATATCTTTTCATGACTTGACTTCTTTTTAGCTTTGGGTAATATTTGACTGTCTGGATGTATTACTGCTGCTGCTGCTGCTGCTAAGTCACTTCAGTCGTGTCCGACTCTGTGTGACCCCATAGACGGCAGCCCACCAGGATCCCCCGTCCCTGGGACTCTCCCGGCAAGAACACTGGAGTGGGTTGCCATTTCCTTCTCCAATGCATGAAACTGAAAAGTGAAAGTGAAGTCCCTCAGTCATGTCTGACTCTTAGCGACCCCATGGACTGCAGCCTACCAAGCTCCTCCATCCATGGGATTTTCCAGGCAAGAGTACTGGAGTGGGGTGCCATTGCCTTCTGTATTACAGTTTATTTATCCATTCTGCTATTTAAGGACATCTTGGTTGCATCCAGGTTTGGGGAATTATAGAATAAAGCTTCTATAAACATTCATGTGCAGGTTTTTTCGTAGATGTAAGTTTTCAGCTCATTTGGACAAATGCCAAACAGTGTGAATCCTCAATCATATATTAAGAGCATATTTCATTTTGTGAGAAACTGCCAAACTAGCTTCCAAAATGACTGTATCACTTTGCATTCCCACCAGCAATAAATGAAAGTTCCTATTGCTCTGAATCCTCATCAGCATTTGTTGTTGTCAGCGTTCTGATTTTTGGCCATTCTAATAGATGGGTACTGGTATCTTATTGTTGTTTTAACTTACAGTCACCTAGGCAATAGCATTCTATTCCAGTACTCTTGCCTGGAAAATCCCATGGGCAGAGGAACCCGGTAGGCTGCAGTCCATGGGGTTGCTAAGAGTCGGACAACTGAGTGACTTTGCTTTCACTTTTCACTTTCATGCATTGGAGAAGGAAATGGCAACCCACTCCAGTGTTCTTGCCTGGAGAATCCCAGGGATGGAGGAGCCTGGTAGGCTACCATCTATGGGGTCACACAGAGTTGGACACGACTGAAGCGACTTAGAAGCAGCAATAATACACGATAGGGGCTTCTGCAGTGGCTCAGTGGTAAGGAATCCACCTGCAAGGCAAGAGATGTGGGTTCGATCCCTGGCTCGGGAAGATCCCCTGGAGGAGGAAATGGCAACCCACTTCAATATTCTTGCCTGGGAAATCCCATAGACAGAGGAGCCTAGTGGGCCACAGTCCGTGGTGTCACAAAGAGTCGGACACGACTGAATGACTAAATAACAACAAATAATATACAATTTGGATAATTTTTTTCATATGCTTATTTGACATCTGTATATCTTTTTTTTTTTTTTTTTTGGTGAGGTGTATGTTCAGGTCGGGTGTTAGAAAAGGCAGAGGAACCAGAGATCAGTTAGCCAACATCTGCTGGATCATTGAAAGAGAAAAAGAGTTCCAGAAAAACATCTATTTCTGCTTTATTGACTACGCCAAAGCCTTTGACTGTGTGGATCACAATAAACTGTGGAAAGTTCTGAAAGGGATGGGAATACCAGACCACCTGACCTGCTTCTTGAGAAACCTGTATGCAGGTCAGGAAGCAACCGTTAGAGATGACATGGAACAACAGACTGATTCCAAATAGGAAAAGGAGCACGTCAAGGCTGTATATTGTCACCCTGCTTATTTAACTTATATGGAGAGTACATCATGAGAAACGGTGGGCTGGAAGAAGCACAAGCTGGAATCAAGATTGCCAGGAGAAATATCAATAACCTCAGATATGCAGATGACACCACCCTTATGGCAGAGTGTGAAGAGGAACTAAAGAGCCTCTTGATGAAAGTGAAAGAGGAGAGTGAAAAAGTTGGCCTAAAGCTCAACATTCAAAAAACTAAGATCATGGCATCTGGTCCTATCACTTCATGGGAAATAGATGGGGAAACAGTGGAAACAGTGGCTGACTTTATATTTGGGGGTTCCAAAATCACTGCAGATGGTGACTGCAGCCGTGAAATTAAAAGACGCTTACTCCTTGGAAAGTTATGACCAACCTAATTAGCATATTCAAAAGCAGAGACATTACTTTGCCAACAAAGGTCCATCTAGTCAAGGCTATGGTTTTTCCAGTAATCATGTATGGATGTGAGAGTTAGACTATAAGGAAAGCTGAGTGCCGAAGAGTTGATGCTTTTGAACTGTGGTGTTGGAGAAGACTCTTGAGAGTCCCTTGGACTGCAAGGAGATCCAACCAGTCCATCCTAAAGGAGATCAGTCCTGGGAGTTCATTGAAAGGACTGATGCTGAAGCTGAAACTCCAGTACTTTGACCACCTCATGAGAAGAGTTGACTCATTGAAAAAAACTCTGATGCTGGGAGGGATTGGGGGCAGGAGGAGAAGGGGACCACAGAGGATGAGATGGTTGGATGGCATCACCAACTTACTGGACATGAGTTTGGGTGGACTCCAGAAATTGGTGATGAACAGGGAGGCCTGGCATGCTGCAGTTCATGGGGTCACAAAGAGTCAGACATGATTGAGCCACTGTACTGAACTGAACTGATGTTCATGTCTTTTGTCCATTTTAAAAATTAAATTGTTCATTTTCATATTGTTGAATTTTAGACTTTGTACATTTTGAATGATAGTCTTTTATCAGATATGTTTTTTTGCAAATATTTTTTCCCAATCTGTGGCTTGTGTTTACATTATCTTAATGTTGGGAGTTGTGGTGTTCTCCAACACCACAGTTCAAAAGCATCAATTCTTCAGTGCTCAGCTTTCCTTATAGTTTAACTCTCAACTCTTAATAATGCTTCAGAAATGAAGCATATATTTTTAATGAAGTCTAGCTTATCAATTATTTCTTTCCTGATTTTTGCTTTGGTGTTGTATCTAAGGGGCTTCCCAGTTGGCACTAGTGGTAAAGAACCCACTTGCCAATGCAGGAGACATAAGAGACATAGGTTCAGTCCTTAGGTTGGGAAGATATACTGGAGTAGGAAATGGCAACCCACTCCTGTATTCTTGCCTGGAGAATCGCATGGATAGAGGAGCCTGATGGGCTGCACTCCATAGGGTCACACAGAGTTGGACACAACTGAAGACACTTAGCATGCACACACACTGTAACTGAAAAATTCATTGCCATACTCAAGGCAATGATATTCTCATATGTTATTTTGTAGGAGGTTTATAGTTTTGCATTTTATATTTAGGTCTGTGATCCATTTTCAGTTAATTTTTGTGGAGAGTATACCTAGATTTTTTTCTTTTTTACATATAGATGTCCAATTGTTCGAGCACCGTTTGTTGACAGGATTATCTTTGCTCCATTGTATTGCCTTTGCTCCTTTGTCAAAGAACAGTTGACTATATTTTTGTGGGTCTATTTCGAGGCTCTCTATTCTGTTCCTTTGACCTGTCCATTCTTTCACTCATCCCATTTGGTTATGGTATAGAATTCTTTTTATACATTGCTGGATTTGATTTGCTAATATTTTGTTGATGAATTTTGCTTAAATGTTTCTAAGAGATATTCGGTCTGAAGTTTCCTTTTCTTGTCATGTCTTTGTCCAGTTTTGGTATTAAGGTAATGCTGGCCTCATAGAATGAGTTAGAAAATATTCCCTCTCTTTCTATTTTCTGAAAGACATTGCAGAGAATTGGCATAATTTCTTTCACAAATGTTTGGTTGAACCCACCGGTGAATCTATCTGGCACTAGTGCTTTCTCTTTTAGAAGGTTATTAATCATTGACTCAATTTCTTTAATAGATATTGGCATATTCAGATTGCCTATTTCCTTTTGAGTTTTGGCAGAGTGTTTTTGAGGAATTCCATTTCATTCAGGAGGACCATTTCATTCAGGTTAAGAAATATGTGGGTGTGGCAATATTCATAGTATTTCTTTATTATCCTTTTAATGTCTACAGGGTCTTCAGTGATGTTACCTATTTCGTTTCTAATATTAACAGTTTGTGTCATCTCTCTTTTTTTCCTAATTGCCCTAGCAAGAGGTTTACTGATTTTATTCATCTTTTTAGAAAACAAATTCCTGGTTTCATTGATTTTCTGCATTGATTTCCTGTTTTCAATTTTATGGAATTCCTCTCAAATTTTTATTATTTTCTTTCCTGTGATTGCTTTGGGTTTATTTCGCTTTTTAGTTTTAGAGGTTTCTACTGACATATCCTCAAGCTCAGAGGTTCTTCTATCTTCAGTTGTGTCCTAGGACGGACCACATAGAAGCATGGCTGAGAGGAGCTACCCCACATCCGAGGTCAGGGGCGGCAGCGGGGAGGAGCTACCCCACGCCCAAGGTCAGGGGCAGTGGCCAGGAGGAGCTACCCCCTGCCCCAGGCCAGGGGCAGTGGCCGGGAGGAGTTACTCCACATTCAAAGTCAGGAGGGGTGGCCCTGAGGAGCTATCCCTCGTCCAAGTTAAGGAGCAGTGGCTGCGCTTTGCTGGAGCAGCCATGAAGAGATACCCCACGTCCAAGGTAAGAGAAACCCAAGTAAGATGGTAGGTGCTGTGAGAGGGCATCAGAGGGCAGACTCACTGAAACTATAATCACAGAAAACTAGCCAATCTGATCACACAGACCACAGCTTTGTCTAACTCAATGAAACTAAGCCATGCCCTGTGGGGCCACTCAAGACGAGAGGGTCATGGTGGAGAGGTCTGACAGAATGTGGTCCACTGGAGAAGGGAAAGGCAAGCCACTTCAGTATTCTTGCCTTGAGAACCCCATGAACAGTATGAAAAGGCAAAATGATAGGATACTGGAAAAGGTACTCCCCAAGTCGGTAGGTGCCCAATATGCTACTGGAGATCAGTGGAAAAATAACTCCAGAAAGAATGAAAGGATGGAGGCAAAGCAAAAATAATACCCAGTTGTGGATGTGACTGGTTATAGAAGCAAGGTCCGATGCTGTAAAGAGCAATTTTGCATAAGAACCTGGAATGTTACGTCCATGACTCAAGGCAAATTGGAAGTGGTCAAACAAGAGATGACAAAAGTGAACATCAACATTCTAGGAATCAGTGAACTAAAATGGACGGGAATGGGCGAATTTAACTCAGATGACCATTATATCTACTACTGTGGGCAGGAATCCCTTAGAAGAAATGGAGTAGCCATCATGGTCAACAAAAGAGTCCGAAATGCAGTACTTGGATGCAATCTCAAAAATGACAGAATGATCTCTGTTCGTTTCCAAGGCAAATCATTCAATATCACAGTAATCCAAGCCTATGCCCCAACCAGTAACGCTGGAGAAGCTGAAGTTGAACAGTTCTATGAAGACCTACAAGACCTTTTAGAACTATCACCCAAAAAAGATGTCCTTTTCATTATAGGGGACTGGAATGCAAAAGTAGGACGTCAAGAAACACCTGGAGTAACAGGCAAATTTGGCCTTGGAATACAGAATGAAGCAGGGCAAAGACCAATAGAGTTTTGCCAAGAAAATGCACTGGTCATAGCAAACACCCTCTTCCAACAACACAAGAGAAGACTCTACACATGGACATCACCAGATGGTCAATACCGAAATCAGATTGATTATATTCTTTGCAACTAAAGATGGAGAAACTCTATACAGTCAACAAAAACAAGACCAGGAGATAACTGTGGCTCAGATCATGAACTCCTTATTGCCAAATTCAGACTCAAATTGAAGAAAGTATGGAAAACCACTAGACCATTCAGGTATGACCTAAATCAAATCTCTTATGATTATACAGTGGAAGTGAGAAATAGATTTAAGGGCCTAGGTCTGATAGATAGAGTGCCTGATGAACTATGGAATGAGTTTGTGACATTGTACAGGAGACAGGGATCAAGACCATCCCCATGGAAAAGAAATGCAAAAAAGCAAAATGGCTGCCTGGGGAGGCCTTACAAATAGCTGTGAAAAAAAGAGAAGCGAAAAGCCAAGGAGGAAAGGAAAGATATAAGCATCTGAATGCAGACTTCCAAAGAATAGCAAGAAGAGATAAGAAAGCCTTCTTCAGTGATCAATGCAAAGAAATAGAGGAAAAGAACAGAATGGGAAAGAGGAGATCTCTTCAAGAAAATTAGAGATACCAAGGGAACATTTCATGCAAAGATGGGCTCAATAAAGGACAGAAATGGTATGGACCTAACAGAAACAGAAGATATTAAGAAGAGGTGGCAAGAACACACAGAAGTGTACAAAAAAGATCTTCATGACCTGGATAATCACGATAGTGTAATCACTCATCTAGAGCCAGATATCTTGGAATGTGAAGTCAAGTGGGCCTTAGAAAGCATCACTATGAACAAAGCTACTGGAGGTGATGGAATTCCAGTTGAGCTATTTCAAATCCTGAAAGATGATGCTGTGAAAGTGCTGCACTCAATATGCCAGCACATTTGGAAAACTCAGCATTGGCCACAGGGCTGGAAAAGGTCAGTTTTCATTCCAATCCCAAAGAAAGGCAATGCCAAAGAATGCTCAAACTACCACACAATTGCACTCATCTCAGATGCTAGTAAAGTAATGCTCAAAATTCTCCAAGCCAGGCTTCAGCAATACGTGAACCGTGAACTTCCTGATGTTCACGCTCGTTTCAGAAAAGGCAGAGGAACCAGAGATCAAATTGCCAACATCCACTGGATCATGGAAAAAGCAAGAGAGTTCCAGAAAAACATCTATTTCTACTTTATTGACTATGCCAAAGCCTTTGACTGGGTGGATCACAATAAACTGTGGAAAACTCTGAGAGAGATGGGAATACCAGACCACCTAACCTGCCTCTTGAGAAACCTGTATGCAGGTCAGGAAGCAACCGTTAGACATGACATGGAACAACAGACTGGTTCCAAATAGGAAAAGGAGTACGTCAAGGCTGTATATTGTCACCCTGCTTATTTAACTTCTATGCAGAGTACATCATGAGAAACGCTGGACTGGAAGAAACACAAGCTGGAATGAAGATTGCTGGGAGAAATATCAATAACCTCCGATATACAGATGACACCACCCTGATGGCAGAAAGTGAAGAGGAACTAAAAAGCCTCTTGATGCAAGTGAAAGAGGAGAGTGAAAAAGTTGGCTTAAAGCTCAACATTCAGAAAACGAAGATCATGGCATCTGGTCCCATCACTTCATGGGAAATAGATGGGGAAACAGTGGAAACAGTGTCAGACTTTATTTTTTTGGGTTCCAAAATCACTGCAGATGGTGACTGCAGCCATGAAATTAAAAGACGCTTACTCCTAGGAAGAAAAGTTATGACCAACCTAGATAGCATATTCAAAAGCAGAGACATTACTTTGCCGACTAAGGTCTGTCTAGTCAAGGCTATAGTTTTTCCAGTAGTCATGTATGGATGTGAGAGTTGGACTGTGAAGAAGGCTGAGTGCCGAAGAATTGATGCTTTTGAACTGTGGTGTTGGAGAAAACTCTTGAGAGTCCCTTAGACTGCAAGGAGATCCAACCAGTCCATCCTAATGGAGATCAGTCCTGGGTGTTCATTGGAAGGACTGATGCTGAAGCTGAAACTCCAGTACTTTGGCCACCTCATGTGAAGAGTTGACTCATTGGAAAAGACTCTGATGCTGGGAGGGATTGGGGGCAGGAGGAGAAGCGGATGACAGAGGATGAGATGGCTACATGGCATCACCCACTCGATGGTCATGAGTCTGAGTAAACTCCAGGAGTTGGTGATATACCAGGAGGCCTGGCGTGCTGCAATTCATGGGGTCACAAAAAGTTGGACTCAACTGAGTGACTGAACTGAACTGAGCTGAATGAGCCTACCAAAGGAATTCATTTAGTATGAATGACGTTAGTAGGTTTGATTTCTAGTGTTGCTGTTTTAATCTTTTCTAGAATTTCTGTCTCTCTGCTTATATTATGCATTTGTTCTTGCATATTGCTTGCTTATTCTTTAGAATCCTTAGCATATCAGTAACAGTTGTTTTAAATTCATGGTCAGAATTCCATATTCCTGACATACCGAGTCTGGTTCTTTTTCTCTTCAAACTGTATTATTTTTACTATTTAGTATAATTTATTTTTTTTTTACTGAAAGAAGACATGATGTACTGAATGAAAAGATGGTCAGTAGATAGGCATTTAGTGATATGCTGGTAATGTGTAGGAATAAGGGAAAGTTTTCTGTAGTCCTATGATTAGGTCTCAGTCTTCTATGAAACTGTACCTTTGGGATATAAAATTCACCAGTATTTCTCAGTCCTCCCTCCTCACCTTAAGTCAGACAGGATGGCCAGAGGGACTTGGAGTTGGGTATTTCCCTTCTCCCAAAATCGGGTATTTCTTTTTCATCAGGTGGAAGGCTAGAATATAAGCTGAAACTGAGTATTTCATTTCCTCCAAGTCAGGCTCCAATATAAACCCAAAAGTTTAGGCTCTAGTAAAATAGATTCCCTTGAGGGTAAGTCTTGTTAAGAAGAACAGAATGCTCTGGTCTACTTGAAAGTGGTCACTTTTCCCTTCTTCCTGCCAAAAGCCTGAGGGGATTTTCTTTTTCTCCTCCCTGTAAGAACCTGGTAGGAATTGAGCTGCATGAGTTGCTTGTATATTTTTGAGATTACTTGTTTGTCAATTGCTTCTTTTGCTATTATTTTCTCCCATTCTGAAGGCTGCATTTTCACCTTCCTTATCGTTTCCTTTGTTGTGCAGAAGCTTTTAATTTTAATTAGATCCCATTTGTTTCTTTTTGCTTTTATTTCCAGTATTCTGGGAGGTGGTCATAGAAGATCCTGCTGCGATTTGTGTCGGAGAGTGTTTTGCCTATGTTCTCCTGTAGGAGTTTTATAGTTTCTGGTCTTACATTTAGATCGTTAATCCATTTTGAGTTTATTTTTGTGTATGGTGTTAGAAAGTGTTCTAGTTTCATTCTTTTACAGGTGGCTGACCAGTTTTCCCAGCACCATTTGTTAAAGAGATTGTCTTTTCTCCATTGTATATTCTTGCCTCCTTTGTCGAAGATAAGGTGTCCATAGGTGTGTGGATTTATCTCTGGGCTTTCTATTTTGTTCCATTGATCTATATTTCTGTCTTTGTGCCAGTACCATACTGTCTTGATGACTGTGGCTTTGTAGTAGAGCCTGAAATCAGGCAGGTTGATTCCTCCAGTTCCATTCTCCTTTCTCAAGATTGCTTTGGCTATTCGAGGTTTTTTGTATTTCCATATACAAGCAACTCATGCAGCTCAATTCCAGAAAAATAAATGACCCAATCAAAAAATGGGCCAAAGAACTAAACAGACATTTCTCCAAAGAAGACATACAGATGGCTAACAAACACATGAAAAGATGCTCAACATCACTCATTATCAGAGAAATGCAAATCAAAACCACAGTGAGGTACCATTTCACACCAGTCAGAATGGCTGCGATCCAAACATCTACAAGCAATAAATGCTGGAGAGGGTGTGGAGAAAAGGGAACCCTCTTACACTGTTGGTGGGAATGCAAACTAGTACAGCCGCTATGGAGAACAGTGTGGAGATGCCTTCAAAACCTGGAAATAGAACTGCCTTATGACCCAGCATCCCACTGCTGGGCATACACACTGAGGAAACCAGAACTGAAAGAGACACGTGGACCCCAATGTTCATTGCAGCACTGTTTATAATAGCCAGGACATGGAATCAACCTAGATGTCCATCAGCAGACGAATGGATAAGAAAGCTGTGGTACATATACACAATGAAGTATTCCTCAGCCATTAAAAAGAATACATTTGAATCAGTTCTAATGAGGTGGATGAAACTGGAGCCTATTATACAGAGTGAAGTAAGCCAGAAAGAAAAACACCAATACAGTATACTAACACATATATATGGAATTTAGAAAGATGGTAATGATGACCCTGTGTGTGAGACAGCAAAAGAGACACAGATGTGTAGAGCGAACTTTTGGACTCTGAGGGAGAGGGAGAGGGTGGGATGATTTGGGAGAATGGCATTGAAACATGTATAATATCATATAAGAAATGAATCACTGGTTTAGGTTCAATGCAGGATACAGGATGCTTGGGGCTGGTGCACTGGGATGACCCAGAAAGATGGTATGGGGAGGGAGGTGGGAGGGGGGTTCAGGATTGGGAACTCATGTACACCCGTGGTGGATTCATGTCAATGTATGGCAAAACCAATGCAGTATTGTAAAGTAAAATAAAAAATAATAATAATAAATAAATAAAACATATAAAGCAGTTTGAAAAAAAAAAAAAAAAAAGAACCTGGTAGGGCTCCAGGAGATAAAACTCACAAAAGTGTTGGGTCTGCCCTGGAGTTTTTAACTCACGGAATTTTCCACACTAAGCCTCCAGCAGTTCATCATTTACATCTCTGATTTTCCCACCCCAGTACCCAGTACAGGTTCCACTGGAGGTTTCTGCTTTGATAAAGTGTGATTCTCTACATCCGCCTGTCTGTTTCTGCAACTTTCAGAGCAACATTTTACCCTGTGACCTCACTTCTTTTGTGGATCTAAGAAAAACTGTTGATTTTTCAGTTTGTTCAGCTTTTTACTTTTTGTCAGGATGGAATGCCGACTCCCAAGCTCTTTACATGTTAGACAGGAAACCAGAAGTTCCTGTTATGCTTTTAATGCCACCTTTTAGTGTAGATGTTATCTCTGCAATCCTTAGATAAAAACTTTAAAAACAAAAAAGTAATTTGATCTGTGTTAAAGAGTGAATTACTTATTGAAATCTTGGTAGGCTAGAATAATATGCACTTTGTTGTACATTAACTGTACAACTGATCAAACAGCTATCATTGCCCCCAGGCAAGAGTTAAGTTTTTTGTAAGAAAAGGACTTCAACTATAGCCCTATGATTAGGTCTCATTCTTTTATGAACCTGTACCACTGGGATATATAAAATTCACTGACGGTTAACTCTCAGATGACAGGGACTACACCCTAAGCCACTCTTACCTATGATTACTTGACTCCATCTCTGCATCATCATTACCTTCTCTTGTATTATTTAAAGATGCCACTGTTGGCAGAGTCCCCCATATGTGGAAAAGTAATTGAAGAGGCTCAAAATTGAGGCAGTTTTCTCTACACTCGTGTGTGTAAGGAGATGGACTGCAAATGAGAATAGACCTTTAGAGCTGTCAAAGGCCACAGAAATAACTATTTTTAGTTGTCTATTTCCATGATAATCTCAGGATGTTATGTAATGTTTCCATTGATATATCTAATATATGACCTCAGTAGTATTTCTATTTATTTCCTTGATCATTGGCATATCATCTTGTGAATATTTTCATGGCACACATTCGGGCTACAGGAGCACTTGGATCTTGTATGAATTATATGCTTATTGAGAAGAAGAGTGAAAGTTTACCCCAAAGACAAGTTTCTAAACCCCTTGCTGGGTTATGTCTTGGCTTAGCTTCCCTGGTGGCTCAGATAGTAAAGAATCTCCCTGCAATGCAGGAGACCCAGGTCCAATCCCTGGGTCAGGAACATCTCTTGGAGAAGGGAATGGCTACCCACTCCAGAATTCTTACCTAGAGAATCCCATAGTCAGAGGAGCCTAGCAGGCTAGAGTCCATGGGGTTGCAAAGTGTTGGACATGATTGAGCAAGTAATACTTTCACTATGAAAGATGAAAATGGATTTATGACACAATCTTTTTTTTTATAGCCTTAGTGACTGAGGGGAATGTTCAGGATTGTTGTTCATTGCTCAGTCACCTACTTGTGTCTGACTCTTCACCCCATGGACTGCAGCATGCCAGACCTTCTTGTCCCTCAGCATCTCCCAGAGTTTGCCCAAGTTCATGCTCACTGCATCAGTGATGCTATCCAGCCATCTCATCCTCTGACACTCTCTTCTCCTTCTGCCCTCAATATTTCCCAGCATCAGGGATTTTTCCAATGAGTTGTCTGTTCGCATTAGATGACCAAAATACTGGCACTTCAGCTTCAGCTTCAGTCCTTCCAGTTAATACTCAGGGTTGATCTCCCTTAAGATTAACTGGTTTGATCTCCTTGCTGTCCAAGGGACTTTCAGAAGTCTTCTCCAGCACCACAGTTTGAAGTCATCAATTCTTTGGCATTCTGCCTTCTTTATGGTCCAGCTCTCACAATTGTATGTGACCACTGGGAATACCATAGCCTTGACTATACAGACCTTTGTTGGCAGAGTAATGTCTCTGCTTTTTAACACACTGTCTAGGTTTGTCACTGCTTTCCTGCCAAGAAGCAATCATCTTCTGATTTCATGGCTGCAGTCACTGTCCACAGTGATTTTTGGAGCCCAAGAAGAGAAAATCTATCACTACTTCCACATTTTCCCCTTCTATTTGCCATGAAGTAATGGGGCTGGATGCGATGATCTTAGTTTTTTAATATTTAGTCTTAAGCCGGCTCTTTCACTCTCCTCCTTCACCCTCATCAAGAGGCTCTTTAGTTCCTCTCTGCTTTCTGTGATTAGAGTGGTATCATCTCATATCTGAGGTTGTTGATGCTTCTCCCTCCTATCTTGATTCTGGCTTATAACTCATCCCCTTCATGGATCACTGCCTTGTCATGGCAAAGGAGCCTGCCTAACTCAATGAAGCTATGAGCTATGCCATGCAGGGCCGCCCAAGATGGACAGGTCACAGCAGAGAGTTCTGACAAAATGTGATCCACTGGAAGTGGGAATGGCAAACCATCTCAGTATACTTGCCATGAGAACCTCATGAACCATGGTCGTGTTGGTTTAGTTGCTAAGTCGTGTCCGACTCTCTGTAACCCCGTGACTGTAGCCTGCCAGGCTCCTCTGCCCAAGGGATTTTCCAGGTAAGAATACTGGAGTGGGTTGGGTAGCCATTTCCTTTTCCAGGGTATCTTCCCCACACAGGGATCACACCTGGGTCTCCTGCATTGCTGGTGAATTCTTTACCAACTGAGCTACCAGGAAAGCTAAAAAAGACATGTTCAGGATACCAATATCTATAATATAATTGACCATATTATTATGGGATATTAAATGGATATCATCTGAATCTTAGCTGTAAGACAAGAGATTAGGCTTCAAGAAATTTGTGCTAAATCTTTTGTCAGTGGATAATATGGTCTAGAAATCTTAGTGTTCATTGAAATTTTTTTCTGTATCTGTTGCAATGCAAAGAAAGTGAATGCTTGTTATTCCACAGTAAGTAAACAGTTCAAAGAAAATGAGGAAAGGAACAAAATAATGTTATATTTATCCAAGAGTTGCAAAAGTCTGGGTTTTCAGCAAAGTAATGGTTTGAAGATGTCTGCTTTTGTGAAAAGAAATACTGGTCATTGAGAGAAGCAAGTGGCTCCCTGTGTGAAGTGTTTATAAAAGGATATGTTTAGAGCTTACCACAGGAGATAAAAAGAATCCTTGTTGACTTAAGAGACTATCTGAGGAAGAGTAACTCTTGGGAATTTACAGAGGATAAGAACTATAGCCCATTAATATGACATTAGATAAGATAGCTCAAAGGACTCTCAATGAAAACTGTAGTGGAATTCCTTTAACTGTGGGATGGGAATGATGGCTTAGGCCTGGAGAAGTAGCAGTCTTCTATGATGGAGGTAAGCTTAAGAAGCGCGAGTTTTTATTAGAAGTGAGGGCTAGATAACAAGAATTATGTAACACAAATATGCCAGGGTTTTCCATTTGGTGAAATGAGATCACATGAATGCTACTATCCAAATTTCATCAGCTGCAAAGCCCCACCTGCTCTCAGAGGAATTTAATCCCCTTCCAAAGACTCTCCAGTTATTTCTAGCCATCCTCTGCAGAAAGCTTTACCACATGTGCTTGTAACAATACCATTGATATTCTTATAGTCCAGCCTACCAGACAAGGCACCTCATCACTATCTCTGTTGCTGATACCCTTTGGGCAAATAACATTGAGCTTTCAGTCCTTGAGGTATTGAGATTGGGACCCTCACCTAACTTTATATTAACTTTATCAATTTGGCCCTAAACAGCAACATTTGAGCTCAGAATCACAGAAGGTCCTTCATGAAAATGTTTATTTTTTTTTTCTTTCAGTTTTTGGCTCCATCTTCCATATTGAGCCTTGAATCCAAAGGGCTAGCAGGAGCACCAACACTCCACCTTTCTCTCTGTTCATTGAAACTTTCTCTCCTCTTCTGTGTGCCCCAGCAAAAACCCAACAAACAAAAACCCAACTTATCACTCCTTTGGGCAAAACCAGAAAGCCTCAATGTGCACAGAATTATGCTATTAGATAAAGGAAGTAATAGGGGTAGGTGTCATCTGATTTGTTTCAGAAAAAGTTCTATCACTAGCACCAGCCTAGTCAAGATAACATGTAACACATACGATAAAAGCACAGGCTATGTTTCTGTTACATCCTGAGTGGGAATAGGAAGAGCATATCAAGGAAAACAGTGGTATAAAGGAACCACCACTTCAGAAAGAGAATTAAACCTTTCAAGAGTGATTGACTGTCTTTGTCATTCTTTCTTACTGCTCTCTTTCATTTTCTCAGGTTTAATTTCAATATTGAGTCAAACTCTTTTGTTCCTTCGTCTCCTTCATCTTTAGATACAGGACAGGACAGAGATTAATTAGTATCTATAACTGAACAACCAGGAGTTAAGATGAATTTTCATTATGAAAGCTATGGAAAATGATTGATGACATTAAGTTTGATAGACCTCTTTGCTTTAAGTTAATTCTACTTTATAGCCAAAGCAGAAGGCTTCTGTTTCATAATTCAGTGGAATATCTTTTTAGACAAAGCAGCCTTATAACGAGGACAAGATCACACTTGAACTATGATTACTGAAACAGTAAGGACATGCAAGTACTCCCCCATCCTGTTTTTTGGAGCAGAGGAAGGATTATTGCATGGCCATTCAAGGAGAACCAATGGCTCATATTCAAATGACCCAAACTCCAACAGTAGCCCTGTTAAATTAGTCACATCAATGAAGATTTTCATACCATAAAAAAGAACAAATAGTTGAATAATTATCTCATGTCTTGAAATGGAAGAATTTATAGACTTGATTTGTGAGATATTATTACCCATGAGGGAGATGACGATGAACCTCACTTCAATAGTTATGTTGTGGATTGCCAGACAAAAGTGGAGAGGAAGAAAGTTCTGGAAGCTGTAGGTGAAGACTCAGAAGATTTTAAAGTTTTAAGAAAAATTCTTGTACATCAAGAGTTGCTGACAACATAGAGAAGAATCTCGAACTTGGTAAAATACTATAAGATGTTGTTGTGCTGTTTAGACATTAAGTTGTGTCTGACACTTTTGCGACCCCATGGGCTGTAGCCCGCCAGGCTCCTCTGTCCTTGGGATGTCCCAGGCAAGAATACTGGAGTGAGTTGCCATTTCCTTCTCCAGGGGATCTTCCCTACCCAGGGATCGAACCCACTTCTCCTGCATTGGCAGGCAGATGCTTTACTGCTGAGCCACCAGGGAAGCCCAGTACAGAGGGTGGAAGTGCTATAATGAAAAAGCAAATGATTAGATTGAGTTAGAGCTGTGGTTCTCAACTGGGGAAGGTTTTGCCCACTAGGGGACATTTGGCCATGTCTGTAGACATATAAAAAATAACCTTTCAAATATTAGTATATCTTTAGAGTTACAAAAAAGTTACAGAGGACAGAGACTTCCTGAATACCTCTAGTTTCTCCTATTAACCACCTGGTGGCTTGGATGGTAAAGAATTCACCCGCAATGCAGGAGACCTGGGTTCCATCCCTGGGTTGGGAAGATCCCCTGGAGAAGGGAATGGCTAGCCAAGTCTAATATTCTTGCCTGGAGAATTCCATGGGCAGAGGAGGCCAGCAGGCTACAGTCTATGGGGTAGCAGAGTCAGACACAACTAAGGGACTGTCATGTACTAGTATGATATATTGGTGCTAGATACCATATTGAAAAGCAGAGACATTACTTTGCCAACAAAGGTTCGTCTAGTCAAGGCTATGGTTTTTCCAGTGGTCACGTATGGATGTGAGAGTTGGACTATAAAGAAAGCTGAGCATTGAAGAATTGATGCTTTTAACTGTGGTGTTGGAGAAGACTGAGGGACTGAACTGAACTGATGATATATTATTACAACCAAAGAAACAATATTGTCATTAACTAAAGTGGATTCTTTATTCAGAAGTCCTTAGTTGTTATCTAACACTTCCTTTCTGTTTCAAGAAGCTACATTGTATTGATTGTCATGTCTCCTTAGCTTTCTCTAAGTGAAGGTTTCTCAGATTTTCTTCCCTTTTGATGATCTTGACAGTTTTGAGGGGTACAGGTCAGGTATTTTATAGAATGTTCCTTAACTGTGATTTGTCTGAAATTATTCTCAAGATTAGACTGGGGTTGTGGCTTTCTAAGGGGAAGAACAATAGAGGTGAAGTGCCATTCTTATCACATCATATCTAAGGTTATCAACATGACTTACCAGAAATGGTATAGACCTAACAGAAGCAGAAGATATTGAGACGAGGTGGCAAGAATACACAGAAGAACTATACAAAAAAGATCTTCATGACCCAGATAACCATGATGGTGTGATCACTAACCTAGAGCCAGACATCCTAGAATGTGAAATCAAGAGGGCCTTAGGGTATCACCAGGAACAAAGCTAGTGGAGGTGATGGAATTCCAGTTGAGCTATTTCAAATCCTAAAAGATGATGCTGTGAAAGTGCTGTACTCAATACGTTAGCAAATTTGGAAAACTCAGCAGTGGCCACAGGACTGGAAAAAGTCAGTTTTCATTCCATTCCCAAAGAAAGGCAATGCCAAAGAATGCTCAAACTACCACACAGTTGCATTCATCTCACACACTAGTAAAGTAATGCTCAAAATTCTCCAAGCCAGGCTTCAGCAATACATGAACCGTGAACTTCCTGATGTTCAAGCTGGATTTAGAAAAGGCAGAGGAATCAGAGATCAAATTGGCAACATCTGCTGGATTATCAAAAAAGCAAGAGAGTTCCAGAAAAACATCTACTTCTGCTTTATTGACTATGCCAAAGCCTTTGACTGTGTGGATCATAACAAACTGTGGAAAATTCTGAAAGAGATGGGAACACCAGACCACCTGACCTGCCTCCTGAGAAATCTGTATGCAGGTCAAGAAGCAACAGTTAGAAGTGGACATGGAACAACAGACTGGTTCCAAATATGGAAAGGAGTAATGTCAAGGCTGTATATTGTCACCCTGCTTATTTAACTTAAATATGCAGAGTACATCATGAGAAATGCTGGACTGGATGAAGCACAAGCTGAAATCAAGATTGCTTGGAGAAATATCAATGACCTCAGATATGCAGTTGACACCACCCTTATGGCAGAAAGTGAAGAAGAACTTGTGAGCCTCTTGATGAAAGTGAAAGAGGAGAGTGAAAAAGTTGGCTTAAATCTCAACTTTCAGAAAACTTGGATCATGGCATCTGGTCCCATCACTTCATGTCAAATAGATGGGGAAACAATAGAAACATGACAGACTTAATTTTGGGGGCTCTGAAATCACTGCAGATGGTGACTGCAGCCATGAAATTAAAAGATGCTTGCTCCTTGGAAGAAAAGCTATGACCAACCTAGACAGCATTTTAAAAAGCAGAGACATTACTTTGCCAACAAAGGTCTGTCTAGTCAAGGCTATGGTTTTCCCATTAGTCATGTATGGATGTGAGAGTTGGACTATAAAGAAAGCTGAGCACCAAAGAATTGATGCTTTTCAACTATGGTATTGGAGAAGACTCTTGCGAGTCCCTTGGACTGCAAGGAGATCCAACCAGTCCATCCTAAAGGAAATCAGTCCTGAATATTCATTGGCAGGACTGATGCTGAAGCTGAAACTCCAATATTTTGGCCACGTGATGTGAAGAACTGACTCATTGTAAAAGACCCTGATGCTGGGAAAGATTGAAGGTGGGAGGAGAAGGGGATGACAGAGGATGAGATGGTTGGATGGTATCACTGACTGTATGGACATGAGTTTGAGCAAGCTCTGGGAGTTGGTGATGGACAGGGAGACCTGGTGTGCTGCAGTCCATGGGGTCGCAAAGAGTCAGACATGACTGAGCGACTGAACAGAAATGAACTGATCAACATGAGTTATCACTAGTGGTGTTAATCTTGACCACCTGTTCAAGACAGTATTTGTGAGGTTTCTCCACTGTAACATTATCTTCCCTCATCCCACCCATCTCATACTCTATCCTGTGGAAGCAAGTCACTCCCTTTTTGTAGCCCTCACTTGCAAGGTGTGTAGTTACACTGCGTTGAATCAAAGGGGCAGTATCTATGTAAATGAGTTAGAATTTTGCACAGGAGATTTGTCTCTTCTCTCATATTGATTTATTCATTGTTCAGTTACATCAGTATGGACTCCTGTATATTTATTACAAACATTTAGATTTTTATAATAATCTGGGTAGAGTGCTTATGGCATCTAGTGGGCAGAGACCAGGGATGCTGGTCCTGTATTACACAAGACAGACCTCCACAACAAAGAGTTGTCTGATCCCAAATATCAATAGCACCATGGTTAAGAAACCCCACTTTCGAGTCCTGGATGTTCTATCCTGCTAGAGATTGCATACGGAAATACAGGTCTAAAATCATAATTGAAGTCAATGAATGAAAGTTGTATTTTCAGAGAACTTCATTGGAATACATAAAATGAATGATTCTTTTGGTGTTATAAAGATGTAAATAAAAGGCTTAGTCTCTCTAGATTGTGCTCAAAATGAGCTGGAAACTTGAAGCAGCTACCCAGACTATTTAAATCCAGAGGTATAGTGACTCAATAGTCCACATAGATAGTGTGCATTGAATGAATTTACCGAATATTTACTTAGCACTGATGTATGAGTTCTGGGAATCAAGAGATGCTTTGCAATGAGCCTGGAGATGGGAAGGTTAAACATGGTATAATGCACAGGACAGGCTCCTCTGTCCATGGAATTCTCTAGACCAGAATACTGGAGTGGGTAGCCTTTCCCTTCTCCAGGGATCTTCCCAACCCAGGGATCAAACCCAGGTCTCCCACATTGCAGGTGGATTCTTCACCATCTGAGCCACCAGAGAAGCCCAAATAAAGAATTATCCAGCTTCAAATGCCAATAGTGCCAAGGTTGAGAAACTCTGGACTAGAAGGGAAAACAACAATCTTTCAACTTGATCAAATTGATTTCTCACAGAGGGTGGTGTAATTATCTTGGATATCTCTTTTAAAATTGTGTGTGTATGTTTCACCAGCCTCTTTGTCCAGATGACTGCTGGTGCTGAAAGCCATTTCAGAACATAGGTGTGTCTGAATAAAATCAAACTTCTTATGCTGGCCTATAAAACTGAAAAAACCAGGCCCTCCCCACCTTTCTGTCTTCTTTCCATGCTCTTATGCCCTTGGTTCTCTTGATCCATCCAACTGTAGAAGGTGCAAGCCCCATCTGACTTTAAAACCTTTGTACTTCATAATGCTTCTGCCTGGACCACTACTGTCTGAGACTTAAGCATGGCTTGCTTTCTTCATCATTCCCATCTCAACTCAAACATCACCTTCTCAGTAAAGTTTTCTTTTTCTTTCTTTCTTTTTTTTAATATGGACCATTTTTAAAGTTTGTATTGAATTTGTTACAATATTGCTTCTGTATTATGTTTTGGTATTTTGGCCATGAGGCATGTAGGATCTTAGTTAGCTCCCTGACCATAGATTGAACCCACACCCTCTGCATTGGAAGGCAAAGTCTTAAACCAGCGGACCACCAGGGAAGTTCTTAGGACTCAACACTTCCACTGCCATGGGCCAGGATTTGATTGCAGGTCAGGGAACTAAGATCCCACAACCCGAACAATGTGGCTGAAAAAAAATGAAATTATACATTATGTGACCTTTTATGTCTGGCCTCTTTCACTTGGCATGCTATTTTTAAGGTTCATCCATTATGTATCACATGTCAGTGTTTCACTCATTTTTATGACCAAATAATATTCCATTGTATGGTTATACCATATTTGTTTATCCATTCATAAGATGATGGATCTCTGGGGTGTTTCCACTTTTTGGACTATAATGAATAGTGTTACTTGAATGTAAGTTGTTCCTATATTGTTTGATTACCTGTTTCCAATTATTTGGGGTAAATGCCTAGTGGTGGGATTGCTGGATTACATGGTAATTCTATACTTATCTTTTTGAGGAACTGCTGAATTGTTTTCTACAGCTATACCATTTTGCATTCCCACTAACAGTATGGGAGGGTTTCAATTTCTCCTTTTTTGTTTTCCTTTTTTAAAAAATAGCCTCCTTAGTGAATGTGAAGTGGTACCTCAATGTAGTTTCAATTTACATTCCCTAATGACTAATGAGGCTGAGCATCTTGTCCTGTTTATTGTACGTTTTCCATGCAGATTATTTCTGACTGTGGAGTATTTCTGAACTTTTATAGTTTCTTTTATATAGTGTGATGGACTTCCCTGGTGGCTCAGACAGTAAAGCGTCTGTCTACAATGCGGGAGACCCGGGTTCGATCCCTGGGTTGGGAAGATCCCCTGGAGAAGGAAATGTCAGTCCACTCCAGGACTATTGCCTGGAAAATCCCATGGACAGAGGAGCCTGGTAGGCTACAGTCCATGGGGTTGCAAAGAGTCGGACACGACTGAGCGACTTCACTTATATAGTGTAGAAGACAGAAAGATCAGAAGCAAACAAGAACAAGAGAACTAGTGTTATAAAATTATATTTGGCAAATACCCCAAAAGTCTTTCTTGCGTCAACTCCTGAGAATTTCACATTTTCCGTAACACTGGAAAGTTCCCTTCTGATATCAGGTATTACCAGCCTTGAATATTTGCTGATACAGTCAAATGACACTGCAGGAATGTCATAAAAATGACAGACAGGAAATATGGAAGGCATCTATAGATGGGGCAAGCCATCAACTCCATGCCTCCATTGGGTAAGGAAGAGGTTGCAGTCTGAAGTGGACCTTTGTAAAGTATATTGACCACATTCAGATAAGCAGGAGAAGGCAATAGCACCCCACTCTAGTACTCTTGCCTGGAAAATCCCATGGACGGAGGAGCCTGATGGGCAGCAGTCCATGGGGTCGCTAAGAGTCGGACACGACTGAAGCGGCTTAACAGCAGCAGCAGATAATCAACAAACACATTGGAAGAGTTTGTTTCTTTCCCTTAACGAATTAGATTAGGGAGCAGAAATGATCTTTTCCCTCAAAATTTCCACTTGCTTTCTCAGACACGTTCCACATAAATTGAACAGACCACATTTTCTTGCTATTTAAAAAAAATGTATTCCTGATTTAAAAAAAGAAAACTGGGCAAATCAGGGCACTTTAATAAATGTGGTTATGGAAACATAACCTTTCCAATTTGCTTCAAATATCAAATGACCACAGAATGGTCAAATATACATACATACATGAGAGAGAGAGAGAGAGAGAGAGAGAGAGAATGAGAGAGCGAGCGAGTGAGCTTATTGTTAGATCATCAAACCTCTGGCAAATTGATATGAGGTAGGCAATGTAGCGAAATAGGAAGGGCTTTGAGCCCAGTCAGGAGATCCATGTTCTGGTCTCTAGTTCTGAAAAAACTAGTTTTATAACCTTGGATAAATTAAACTCGTGAAGCCCCAGCTTCCTCATTTGTAAAGAAACGAGTGATTGTACTCTAGATTAGCCTTCAAGTCCATTAGAGCTCTAAAATCCTGCTTGAAAAGTTCATGTGTTATGCTAAATTTCAGAAGCAATACATACTCTTTTTATGTTTGCATGTGTAAAAATTAAAACCGTTGCCTCAGTTCAAACCTGTATCAACAGAAAAAGTTAAAAAGGAAAATAAATAAGGCCTAGGGACACAGGCTTTCAGGTTCCAGAGCCACACTCTTCTTTGTGTACTGGCTAAATGCCTGGGTGCTTTCTACGTGTGATGATCTGTCCTCTACCCTGAGGTTTCTTAATCTACGTTTTGCAATGTGTGTCATAGATGTTTGTTTATCAAACATAACTGACTCACACAGGACATAGTACTCTTTCCTAATCAGTGGCTCAAATATTTCTCATCTCCTGAACTTTTCCAGTCTTAAATTCTGGTCTGAAATGAGGATACTTTGACTTTCACTTAATCTGATGATGCATTTTATTGTTGCAGGAAGATACTGGGTTTCAAAATGTTTTCCCCCACCCCCTTCATTTGTAGGAAAACATTACATGAAATGGTAAGGTGATTTTGTTCTGTCACCCATAGAGTCTCTTTCCAGGCACAAAACCTGGGGAGCTCTGGGTCATTTCATTGCCATTGCCAGGAGAGTACAACTAGCAACTTTAGTCCCTGATGAAGAATCCAGAGCTTATGATCTCTCTGGGAAGGGTTGTGTTACATTTAGGTACAGTATAGCATGAAGTTGTTTGTAATCTTGGGATTAACATAAAGCCAGTGGAAGGGAAAGGGTGAAGCTAGTCATCTCAGGTGAGAGAAGCTGACGTGGTCTTTGCATTAGCATTTATTTCCAATTCGGAAGATGTTCTCACATGAAAAACTGTCCTAGATAAGATAAAGGCTCTATCAAAATTTATGATCAGAGAACTCTATCAGAAAACTGATCTGTTCTGCACTATCTTAAGACTCATTTTTCATATATTTATTACCTCTTGGCTATTTCTTTTATGTTCATTTACAGGTGTACATTGCATCAGTGCTTTTCTTGGTTTTCTGTATTTGGTCTTTTAGCCCTAGGTCAGCTTGTGTATTTCCCAAAAAGCAGCAGCTTCTGCAAAATGCTGGCAAACAGGGCGGAGTATGGGGTTGAAGGAGGGAAATGTGATTGAAGCTGAAAGGAACTTTTACAGTTAGTGTGTTCTGTTCAACTAAGCTATCTCTCCCTTGACTTTTTTTCTCCAGTAGAATGTTAAAATATTGTACTTCTGCCAAAAAATTTCCTAAACTCAAATCCTACACAAAAGAAATGACCTCTCTGTCCTGAACTCAGCTGTATTTATTTTGTTTGTGTCTTATTCCAAGAATCATTATATTTTATTTAATTTAAAATTACCTTTGTGATTTTACAGCAGAAAAGTACATATATTTGTTTTCCTATTGGGGTCTATTGATAAATGGGACTATCACTACAAATCATTGTTTTCAATTTCTTTTTAAAATCAGAGGAAAATTGTTATGGTGATGTGAGTCAATTACCTTGAAATGCATCATTTGATTCAATAAGTCTATATCTAGGAGTTATTCTAACAAAATAATTAGGAAGACAAATGTATGTCCAAGAATGTTCACAACAACATCATTTATAGTACTGGAAAAATTTAAAAACCAACATAAATGTCTGGCAAAGAATAGGTTATTAGTTAAATAAATTATACTCTCATATGCTAGAACAGTATGCAATTGTAAACATTATTTTTAAATAATTTTAGCAAATGGGGGAGAGCTCGTGTTATATGTCAAGTGAAAAAAGCACACAGTATTCAATTTTGGAAGAAATATGCATAAGACAAAACTGATAAATATATATCAAAATATTAACAGTGGTTCTCCCAGGGCAGTAGAATTGTGGAATTAAACAGCATTCTTCATACATTTTTGGTGTTTCCTATATTTTCTATGATGAATAGTCATTACATTCATAGAAAAATACAAATAGTTACCAAACATTTTAATGAAAGCCAATTAAACAACAATGAGATGGCATTACCTATCAGATTGGCAAGATTTTAAAAGATTGATAATATTCAATGTTTTCAAGAATATAAGAAAAATGTTACTCTTATACACTCTAAATAGGAGTATTAATTCATCTGGCCCTTTTGAAAGACAATTTGACAGTATCTTTTAAAATTTAGAATGCACATACTCTTTGACCCAGAATCATTTCCACTTATAGGGATCTACTGTAGAGATACTCAGACAAATACACAAAGCTATATGCATTGGGATATTAATTGGCATATTGTGAAAATTAGAGAAAAATCCTGACTGTACATCAGTAGCCCTTTGGCTAACCCATTATGGTATATCCATACTATGGAATACTGTGTAACAGTGAAAAAAGGATGAGGTGTAATTCTTTAGATATCTATCTACACACAAATATAAAGACATGGGATAATGTTTGTGATGTATGATTAAATGCATAAAGGCAATCTGTAGAGCAATATGCATAATCTCATTTTGAAAAAATAAGTATATGAATGTACCTGTGCCCAACAAACATTTGGAATGATATATACCAGATTATTCACAGTTATCTCAGAGATTCTGTTACTTCATACACTTGAACCAAAGAAGTGAACATGCACTTCGTTTGTAAAAATAATAATAATAATAAAGAGACAATCAGTGGAAAATGAGGCTTGCTGTGTGAAAATCTGATTTATTAATAGCCTTTCAGGAATGTATTACAGTGGTATACAGCTACTAAGTGTTTGGCCACCGTAACCTAGGGCCTAATCTGTACCATGGCTCAATAAAGAGACAGAATAGTCTTAGGGAAAGAATTGATTCATAAACTGATCTAGACTTCCATACCTGAATTTTTCCCAGCGGCTACAAAATCAGATTTGTTGAATTCTTTCATAAATACCATTGAAGTGAGCTTCCAGAGAGTTGAGGTTAGCCAGTGATGTTGAAATTTGCCTGCATAGGTGGATTAGATACATATCATAGCTAAAAATGACTCTTCTAACCTATGAGTTAAATATTTAAAAAAAAATTCTATGTGTTCACCTTCAAGGTATTTGCTTTATATTTCCTTTCATAAGAGGGATTTTCCCTGGGTCTGATATAGAAGTAGGATGTTCCCAAATGAGACTTTGCTTCTCTTCTAGATAGGTTAATGTGATAATGAGATGGACATTGGAAGTTTTACTTATTCGATCATATGTATATTTCCTCTGGAATAAAAATAGTATCCACCTCATAGGCTCATTGGGAAGGTAAAATGAAATAACACATGCAGTGTTTGTGGCAGTGCCTGGTACATACTAGGTACATACTAGGTACTCAATAGCTGGTGGCCATCATTATCCAACCACTTTTCTATTTGAATAATAATAACTTGGCCTGAACCAGGTGCTATATATAGTCTGAGTGAAGGAGACAGTTTTCTTATAGTATTTTAGTTTGAAGAAGAATTGCTTTGAATGGAAGTTTGCCAGTTTAAGCAGAGTGAATATCCAGGTATAAAGATGGGGCTTGTGCATTTCATAGAAAGCATTAGCAAAGGCACATTTAGAGGACTGAAAAGAATGGAAGCTGGCTTGTAGGTCAGAGAGTGATTTAGTGAATGAAAGTGAAGATGGTGGTTGTAGACCACCTCAAAAGGGATTTAGCCCTTGGCTTTAAAGAAAGTCACTCAATAAGTAGGATAATCTGGAGAAAGACTGGTGGAGTATAATGGAAGGATATGAGTTTTGGTACTAGCTTTTTTTTCAAATCTGTAAAATGAGGTCTAAGTTGGTAATTAATAGCCCCATTTTCTATATGCTTGTCATCAGTTCAGTTCAGTAGCTCAGTCCTGTCCAACTCTGCAACCCCATGGACTGCAGCACACCAGGTCTCCCTGTCCATCACTAACTCCCGGAGTTTATTCAAACTCCTCTCCATTGAGTTGGTGATGCCATCCAACCATCTCATCCTCTGTCATCCCCTTCTCCTCCCACCTTCAATCTTTCCCAGCATCAGGGTCTTTTACAATGAGTCAGTTCTTCACATCACGTGGCCAAAGTACTGGAGTTTCAGCTTCAGCATCAGTCCTGCCAGTGAATATTCAGGACTGATTTCCTTCAGGATGGACTGGTTGGATCTCCTTGCAGTCCAAGAGACTCTCAAGAGTCTTCTACAACACCACAGTTGAAAAGCATCAGTTCTTTGGTACTCAGCTTTCTTTATAGTCCAACTCTCACATCCATACATAACTAATGGGAAAACCATAGCTTTGACTAGATGGACTTTTGTTGGCAAAGTAATGTCTCTGCTTTTTAAAATGCTATCTAGGTTGGTCATAGCTTTTCTTCCAAGGAGCAAGCATCTTTTAATTTCATGGCTGCAGTCACCATCTGCAGTGATTTTGGAACCCCAAAAAATAAAGTCTGTCACTGTTTCCATTGTTTCCCCATCTATTTCCCATGAAGTGATGGGACCAGATGCCATGATCCAAGTTTTCTGAAAGTTGAGTTTTAAGCCAACTTTTTCACTCTCCTCTTTCACTTTCATCAAGAGGCTCACAAGTTCTTCTTCACTTTCTGCCATAAAGGTGGTGTCATCTGCATATCTGAGGTTATTGATATTTCTCCTGGCAATCTTGATTCCAGTTTGTGTTTCATCCAGTCCAGCATTTCTCATGATGTACTCTGCATATAAATTAAATAATCAGGGTGACAGTGTACAGCCTTGACATACTCCTTTCCCGATTTGGAATCAGTCTGTTGTTCCATGTCCACTTCTAACTGTTGCTTCTTGACCTGCATACAGATTTCTCAGGAGGCAGGTCAGGTGGTCTGGTATTCCCATCTCTCTCAGAATTTTCCACAGTTTGTTATGATCCACACAGTCAAAGGCTTTGGCATAGTCAATAAAGCAGAAATAGATGTTTTTCTGGAACTCTCTTGCTTTTTCAATGATCCAGCAGATGTTGGCAATTTGATTTCTGGTTCCTCTGCCTTTTCTAAAGACAGCTTGAACATCTAGAAGTTCATGGTTCACATACTGTTGAAGCCTGGCTTGGAGAATTTTGAGCATTGCTTTACTAGTATGTGAGATGAGTACAGTTGTGCAGTAGTTTGAATATTCTTTATATTGCCTTTCTTTGGGAATGGATTGAAAACTGACCTTTTCCCGTTCTGTGGCCACTGCTGAGTTTTCCAAATGTGCTGGCATATTGAGTGCAACACTTTCACAGCATCATCTTTTAGGATTTGAAATAGCTCAACTGGAATTCCATCACCTCCACTAGCTTTGTTCGTAGTGATGCTTCCTAAGGCCCACTTGACTTTGCATTCCAGGATATCTGGCTCTAGGTGAGTGATCACACCATCATGGTTATCTAGGTCATGAAGATCTTTTTTTGTATAGTTCTTCTGTGTATTCTTGTCACCTCTTCTTAATATCTTCTGCTTCTGTTAGGTCCATACCATTTCTGTCCTTTATCGAGCCCATCTTTGCGTGAAATTTTCCCTTGGTATCTCTAATTTTCTTGCTTGCCATGGTTTCTTGCTTCTTGGTTTATGCTTGTCATAAACCAGACATTTTATGATCATCCTTTCATTTAGCCCTCCCTCAGAAAAGCCTGTGGTACCACAATGAATGTGGTATCATTATTATCCTTGACTTACAGATGAGCAGGCTGTTGCTCAGAAGAGGTTATGCAACTTGTCTACGGGGGTCTAAGTCCAAAGCCCATAGTTTCTCTCCTGCTCCTCTGTGTGACCTCCTGACTCCAGTAGTCAATGATTCCCAGTAAAGGACATTAAAGAAAAAACATTTGTTTAGTTATGTTTGCCCGTGCTGGCCTTCATTGCTGTATGGGTTTTTCTCTAGTTGCAGTGAGTTGGGGTGGGGGGTGGCTATTCTTCTTTGTGGTGCACAGGCTTCTCATTGCAGTGGCTTCTCTTGTTGCAGAGCATGGGCTCTAGGGCTTCAGTAGTTGTGGCTCCTGGGCTCTAGAGCACAGACTATAGTTGTGGTGCATGGGGTTTAGCTGCTGTGTGGCATGTGAGATCCTGCAGGACCAGAGATCAAAACTGTGCCTCCTGCATTGGCAGGCAGATTATTTACCACTGAGCCACCAGGGAAACCCCAAGTAAAGGAAAACCTGGACTCGTGTTTTGAGAATGGGTAAAGAAATCAAATCTTCTTGCATGTGCAAAGGAAAGGAAAATAAAGATTTAAAGCGAGTTAAGATATTGATGACCTTTTGTACACACTGCTATATTCAAAATGGATAATCAACAAGGACCTACTGTATAGCACAGAACTCTACTCAATGTTATGTGGCAACCTGGCTGGGAGGAGGGCTTAGGGGAGAATGGATATACGTATATGTATGGCTGAGTCCCTACACTGTTTACCTGAAACGACCACATTATTCTTAATTGGCTATACCCCAATACAAAATGAAAAGTTTAAACTTTGAAGAAGTAAATAAAATAAAAAGGAAAATTCTAAAAAAAGAAAAAGATATTGATGACCTTTCCCTCTAACATTACTAGGCTAGAATCACTACAGAAAATGGGCAAACTATAAAAAAGGTAAGTTTTTGCAGATTTGAGGACTACCACTGCACATTCAATTTGCCTCTGGACTTATGGATAAACATAAATATTTTGTTCCTTTTTTCTTTCTTTTTGGGAAGGTTGCAAAAGCAATTTGCTAGGATACTGCAGAGGATTTTATCTAGAGGGGATAGAATTCATTTTTAAGAAGACAGAGTTAATGAGAGACATAGAAGTCAAATTTCATTAAAACCTTGCTGGGATTTGGTTTGGACTGGACGATCTATACAGATGAATTTGGGAAGAATTGGGTCTTTACTGAGTTTTCCCATCCAGATGAGTTCAATATCTTTCCATTTGTTTTGTCTTTTCAATTAGTTTAAAAGCCAGTGGAATGTACTAAAGTAACAAGAAATTGTGGTCTGATAGATAAAAGAGTTGTTTCTCAAAAAATGATATTAAATCTAGCTACGATGCCAATGGTCATTTTTGAAAGGATTAGCTTAGGTTATTATTTATGTTCACAGTTAGATCAGCTTCTGTCTAGGTTTCTGATTTCACCAGTTGTTTCAGACACGCCACTGAAGACAATATTTGGCTTGGTTATTGGGTCTAAAAAAAATAAGGGCTCATGAATGACAAAGCATAACATCACTTGGCTATGCAAATATTATTATAAAGTCCTGCTGCTTGTAGTGAGACCAAAAAGGAAATTATTATTTTACAAACATGTGAAGTATGTTTAACATGCAAAGGCTTGTTACACAGTCAACGAAGAACAGTTGTTTTCTGCCCCTTCCATAAATAACTAATGCCAAGAGCAGCCTGGCTATCTGTTTCAGCTTCTTGTTACAGGAGAGTAAAATGGGCAAGGTCTAAATATCAGTACCTGCTAACAGAGCTATCCTGTAAGTTGTTTGCCTTCAGTTTAATTTCCATGCTTTCAGTGCTTTTTTATGTTGTATGTTGAATCTGTCAATTGCACTGTACATTTTCCCAACTTTTCTCCATGTTCTTATGTTTCTCTCTTCTGTTTCTAATTGGACTGGTTGTCCTGGGTAAAACTTATTACCTAGGAAGCCTGATGTAGTGTAAGCACCCTGGTCTAGGACTCATAATTGTGATGGGAAATCCAGGCTCTGCTACTGGTTAGTTGTATGTCTAGACAAGTCATTTAACCTGCATCTGTTTCTCTGTCTGTAAAATAGGGATAATAATCCCATGTCTTCCAAACTAGTAAACAGTGATGCAAATGTTCTCTCTAAAATGTCAGACAGGTGGCTTGGGGGATGTTTTGCTTCTGGGTAGTACACTTCTAGAGGGTTTCTGATGACAAGAAATTAAGCAAAGTTTATTTTGACCTTGAAAAAGTGAAAAAAGAGCAGCTAGAAACTGTGTGGATATACTTGGTTTCCTTTTTGGAGATCTTCTATCCTCTTCATCCTGAGTGTGGTTAACTAGAAAGGAAAAGGTGAGAAAAGGCAGATGATAAAGGTAGCCAGAACTGTTAGCATGGATGACTAGCATGTGATAAAGATCTTGAAAACACAACTAGTTTCTTGGTCTGATAAATATCTCTATATCTGTATTTACAGACATGCTTATACATAGGTGTGTACATGCACAGATTCATACATACAAACAAAAATTGATAGCTTCAGGCTCTTTCCTTTACACCTTCTAAAGCTGGAGGAACATTAGCAACCTGTGCTGACTCAGTGTTCAGAAAAAATTACCCAATTGAAAAATTCTGGGCTAAATGCCTGCTAGAATCCCATGGACGGAGGAGCCTGGTAGGCTGCAGTCCATGGGGTCGCGAAGAGTCGGACACGACTGACCGACTTCACTTTCACTTTTCACTTTCATGCATTGGAGATGGAAATGGCAACCCACTCCAGTGTTCTTGCCTGGAGAGTCCCAGGGACAGGGAAGCCTGGTGGGCTGCCATCTCTGGGATCACACAGAGTCGGACACGACTGAAGCGACTTAGCAGCAGTAGCAGCAAAGGAAACTGACAAAAGTATATACTTTCATTACGAGTTTTTTTTTGTTTGTTTGTTTGTTTCATTTTGGTCTGATTTATGTGGTCTACTGGGTCTGTTCTCTGTGTTTTCATTCCATCACTAGACCCTAAGTGTGTTGAAGGCAGGGATGATCATTTGTTTGATTTCGTTTGTGTTTACTATACTTGACAGTGCTCTGTACGCTGTTGGTGCCCAGTGAATTTTATAGATGACAAATGATTACTTATTTCTGGTATTACAACAAGATCTCATAAATAAACATGACAATTAAACTTGTTGTTTGAAGTCCTGAACTTTCTAGGTCAGTCTTGAAAAAAGAAGTTAGATGACTGCCATAGCAATATTCATAGGCATATTATATATAAGTGGGTGGGCCTGTTGAAAATTGGATGAGTAATCCCACTTCAAAGAAGTAACATATACAGGCTGCAGCTCTCAGCTCTCCAATTGCGGGCTTCCAACCACCTAGAGTGTCACCATCTGCTTATTAAAGATTCAAATTTCTCAGTCCCACTCAGATCCAGGTATCCATACTTTAACAAGCACCCCGGATGATTCAGATGCACACTAAAGTCTAAGGACAACTCTAGCCTGTAATCTGAGTTGGCCACACACACACACACACACACACACACACACACACACACACACACGCAAACACACATGCGTTGTTACCTTCCATAATTATATGGGAAAATGAAAAACAGTGAAATGACATGTCCATGCCTAGCAAGAAAAGGAAGCTAGTTCTCCATTAAACATCAGGGAACTGGAAGAATACTGGCATTTTCTTTCTTTGGGTGATAAATTCTTGGCAGTTTGTCGTGGCTTATTTACAATTACGGTCTCTTTTGAAGCCCCGAGACAGTTCGCCAGCATTTTATTTTTAACAGCAATTTCTTGAATCTCTTGGGAAGATTATTTGTAGGACTGGCTCAGAAGCAACGATTAGGGCCAGTAAGATGTCACAGTGCTGCGGTGACATTTCCTTATCGGTTGTGAGCTCTTTTTGCCATGACACCATCGTAGAAACACAAGGCATAAAGTGAAAACCCTGTATTCTTGTGATATTTCATAAGTGGGGATGGCTGTATGGGGTCTTAATGCGGAGAGGCGCGATAGAGAGGCGTTAGGTGGGGCTTGGAGGGGCAGGATGTCTTAGGCAAAAGAACGTTAAGATTCCTCTCTAAAGAGTACTGAAGTCCGAAGATGAGTATCTTGAAAGGGCAGCTGGAATATGACCCGAGGGCAACTTTCATTCTTGGGTGGAGTCCTGGGAAAGCGAGCCGCAGGTACGGGCGTGGGCCCACGGGGTAGCTCGCGGAAATCAGATAAGCTCCGGAACCTCTCCCAAACAAGCTCCATCACCAGGCGGCGGGTGCGGGAGCTGGACCCTAAGGCAAGCCCGCGAGGAGCCGTTAGCCAACTCGGTTCCCCCGCACCTCCCCCCGCCCCCCGCGTTCTAACGGCCCTCGCCGCCCCTCCTTTCGGCTGACGTCGGGGTGAGCGGAGGCGGGAGCGTGGGTGGGCTGAGCGGGCCGTCGCCCGCGATTCGGCCGGCTGTGCCACACCACCGCGCGCCCCCGCTCCGCCCGCCCCTCCGGGCGCGTCTTTTCCGGGCCCGCGCGGCGCTGCGCCTCGCCCCGCCTCCGTTGGCCCTCCGGGTGCGCGCGCGCTGCTGCGGCTTTTTCTCCGGCGTCCGCGGCGCGCCCCTCCTCGTCCCAGCGCTAGCGGGCACGCGGCTCCTTTCCGCCGGCTTCTGGAGTGTCGATTCCCCGCCGGCTGCGAACACGCCACAGGCAGCGCCTCGGGTGAGTAGCCGTAACCGGAGAGGCTCCGGCCCCGGCACCCGTACCCCGTTGCTGTGTCCCGGGCCCCCCGCTCTGGCCGCGCCACCATCCCACACCTGAGCCCAGAGGACGTGCGCGGGGGGGGGGGGGGGGCGTTCCTGTTCCCGAAATCCGTTCGCTTTCTTCCAGAGCCTGGGCAATTTACCCGCCCGCCTCCTCCCGGGCTGGCAAGATTTCCCGAGATGCCGGCATCATCTCCTTTGCTGAGGGTGTGGGGTCTTCGAGACCCTGGTCTGCCTCTTCGTGCCACTGACCGCCTCCTGGAGGGCCAAAAGCTCTTCCTGATCGGGGTGCTAGGCTTTGCCATGACCTTTCCCCAGTGAGCACACCAGGGACTCGCCAGACCTCCAAACGACCTTTAGGACGCCCCCGGACCTCAACTCCATTTTGTCTGTTTCGAGTCGCTCTATGTCTGAGAGCTTGGGACTCTTTCTGGCTCTAGAAGCATCCGCCCTTCGAATTTGAAGGATGCCCTAGGTTCCGATATCCTCTTAGTTTCCTATCTTTAGGTGGGTTAGAAAACGACTGGTTTCTAGCAGAAGCGTGCTCTTATTTTTTCCTGTCCTACCTACCTACATCCCTGCCCTCCGTGGGTGCTGTATATTTAGCATCAGCTTTATTCACTTCCTCTTCCTCTCATTCGAGTGCCCTACAGAAAGAACTGTGGTCGATGTCTATAGCACAGAGAAAAATCGAGGAGAATATGATTCACTGCCTAACCCCCATTAAGGGGTTACATATTTTAAATAAGACGTCATTTCTCCTCTTCACTCCAGCATCTCCTCTTTCAAAGGCATTTTTTTCCCACTCTCTTGAAATGACTTTGCTCTAATCGCTCTTTTCACGTTAGAAGAATCAATCATCCCCCTAAGAAACAACAGCGAAATGGCATTTAAATGAGTCCCTCTGAAAAAGTAAGCAGTCTGCTCTATTGGTTAATGGTCTAATCAACGCCTCAGTTAGCTTATTTACAAAATTGAGGGTGTTGAACGAAGGTTCCTTCTAGTATTTTGATTTTAAGACCTGTGAATTCATGCTTAGTATTGTAACGTGTTGCAGCGTAAGGGAGATTTAACCTGATGAAATCCATGTTTCCCAGTAGTTGCTTGTCACATTAGGTTTTCTTTTATATTACTTATAACAAATCCTTTTAATTGCTCTTCATGCATACATTTGTAGGCAGATATCCAAAGACTGTACTGTCAATGAGCCTATCAGTTAAGATTTGCATAGTGTGAGGCCTCTTCCTTGAATTCTAAAATAGCTCATCTTTTAGATTGAAAAGAAGTGTGAAACACCTAAAACTCCTGTAAGAATTAATACCCTCTCTGCCATTTTGGCAGAGGATGAAACACTGAACTGTAACTCTTCTCCCAACGTAGAATAAAATACCTTATTGTTCTGATAGAAGTAATTTGACACCTAAAAATCCACAGAAGGTGTAATGCAACAATAAACATCTTGAATAAATTCAGTTTTTTCCCCTAAGCACCGATTTTAAAAATAAGTGATTCAGAAGAACATTTTTGAGTGTTTTGGGTAGGGGCAGGATGGGTGGAGAAAGGAGAGGCTTGCCCAGTTCCATGGGAAGAGAAATGAATTGGGACTCTGGAGAGGCTGATGTGCAGTTCCAGTGGTAGCTAAATGTATAACCTTGAACAAGTCACTTTACCTCACTTCATTTTTGCATCTGTAAAAGGGTCTTGATGTTGTCAGAATACTCTGCATAAGTCCCCTAATTTGACAATACATATCTATCACAGTTTGCATTAAGGCTGTGCCGTAAATCATTAGTTAAGTCCTAAGTTTTTTAGAACATTTTTCTCAAAGATCTGCTTATGCCAGTTCCAGTCTATATATGCATAATTCTTAATTCATCCATATCAAATGAATTACTCTGTGTGAAAGTCTATATATTGGGAAGCATTCTACAAAAGTCAGGTATTGTTCACTTCTGCTCGCAAGTGATGGGTGTGCATACCGCACTTTATTTTTCTTTAAAGGTTCAAGGCTTTTAAGAAATTTGTATGGGAATGTATACAGACTGCCTTGTAACTGTAATTGGCTAGGCAACTTCAAAAGAATGTGCAAGCACCTCATTCATTCATTTGTTTGTTCCTTCATTCAACTTATCTCATTCCTCCATCTGTCATTTATTCTGTGCCAGGCCTCTAGGGTATGATGGTAGAGAAGACAATTCTCTGCCTCCAAGGTTTACTTTTATAGTCCAGGATGCAGACGATGGTGGTGAGGGTTGTGGAGAGATAGTTTTGTGTGTCAGTTTATTTTTATTAACAACAGTCAAATCAGGGACATAAAATCCTGGGGAAGTTAAGGCTCCACAGGGGAGGAAGAGATAATTGTGTTAACTGTAGCCTGTAGACTCTCTTCTTGGTGTTCCTTTTTTTTTCTTTCCATTCCTTGACTTTCAATTACTGAGACTTTAGCAAAAATGAAAGATTTGTTTTTTTTTCACTCCTGCTGTTGACTGGTTTTATATATTCCTTTCATTTGTTTCTCTTTTAGCTGTTTAAGATAGTTGTACATTCTTATACAATTGTAAAAAACAATACCCTTTAATTTTCTTAGTGGTAACATCTGGCATCACTGTAGCGTAATATCACAAGGAGATTGAAGCAGGTACAATCCATCCACCTGATTCAGAGTCTCCAGTTTTACATGCACTCACTTGTGTGTGTATACTTAGTTCTGTGGGCTTCTCTATAGGCAATATATATAAGCAATATATAGTGGTAAAGAATCTGCCTGCCAGTGAAGGAGACATGGGTTTGATCCTTGAGTCAGGAAGATCCTCTGGAGAAGAAGATAGCAACCCACTCCAGTATTCTTGCCTGGAAAATCCCATGGACAGAGGAGCCTGGCCAGCTACAGTCCATGGGGTTGCAAAAGAGTTGGGTACAACTTAGCTACTAAAAACAACAGTTTGTCTCTATGCAGTGTTAGCACATGTAACCACCACCACAGTCAAGATACAGAATAGTTCCATCACCCCAAAGGTCTCTGATGTCCTTTTATAGCCATCTCACTCCCTTCCTGACCCCCTGGCAAACCCTAATGTGTTTCCTTTGTCTGATTGGTGTTTTTTCACCCAGTGTGATTGTGTGCAGATTCTTGCAGGGAATATATCTTGTATCAATAGTTCTTTTCATTCTTGAGTCGTATTCCATGCTGTGGATGTATTATAGTTTAATCATTCACCCATTGAAGGATATCTGGTTCTTCCTTGTACTTTGTAACCCGTTATGAATAAAGCTCCTATGAACAGTTATGTACTGGTTTTTGTATGAACATAAATTTTCATTTCTCTAGGATAATTGCCCAAGAGTGCAATTGATGCTTGTATGGATGTTTAGTCTCATAAGGAACTGCCGAACTGCTTTCCAGAGTGACTGTGCTATTTTATATTCCCTCAGCAATGTATGAATGGTTCTCATCTTTGCCAGCACTTGGAGTTGTTACTATTTTTTATTTTTAGCCGTTCCAATAGATATATATACGGTGATATCTTGTCATAGTTTTAATTTGCATTTCCCTAATGGCTATGATGTTGGACATATTTTCATGTGCTTATCTGCTATCTCTGTATTTTCATCAGTGAAATGTATGTTCATGTCTTTTCTCCATTCTCTAGTTGGATTTTTTTTTTTTTTTTACTGTTCTGAGAGTTCTTTATATAATTCTCAATACTAGTGCTTTGTTGGCCACGTGGTTTGCAAATATCTTCTCCCAGCCTGCAGTTTGCATTTTTGTCCTCTTCATAGGCAAGTTTCACAGAATAAAAGTCTTTAATTTTGATGAGGTCCAGTTTGTCAATTTTCCCTCTTATGGATAGTGTGAAGGAATCTTATGTACCTTTGTTATTTAATTTTATTCCTTGCTGTTCTATATAACATCCAGTATTTCTGTAAGCAGTGTGAACATGTTTTTTTCTTTGAGCATTCCTGGAGCTCAGATGTATTCTTCAAACAAGTGACCTTGATGGCTTAGAGTGTGAATCCATACTTACACATGTTCTCACTGGATTAAAATGGCTGCCATCCTTTTGTGCCTTAAAAATATAATTTCTGTCTTACCAGGCAGTCACTGTAACATTAAAATTAATATTTTAAAATTAAGTATATGTGTCATATGCCAAGGAGATTTTTGGTTTGACTTTCTAATTTTAAAATATTTTGGCAAAACTGTGTAGTTTCTAATCAACATTTCTGGTAAGTACTCCAAAGAAAAAAATTTGAGTTCTCATTTAAATATACTTTGAAAGTCTCCTTCTGCATTTTGAGTAGTGAAGTCGCGAATAGGATAGATTTAGTAGGCTTGTTTTGCTCAGAATAATGAATAGAATGTTGAATTTGTCTGTCTAGACTGTATGTTTTGCTTTTATAGTAGCTACTTAATGTTCATTTTAATTATCTTTGAAAATAAGCATTAATTTTAAGGTAGCTTACAAGTACCTTATTCTGAAGTACCTGTATTCTTACAAGGTAGCTTATTCTGAAAAATATATGTGCTCATGTTTGAGAACTTACAGGAAAAGCTTAGTGATTGATTTTTAAGAGTATTCATTTCTGTAAGGGGGTACTGAAATTATTAATTGTCCCTTCAGTGTCACAATATTTGCTCAATAAATTTATAGCCAAGATAGTGGATTCCTAGTTGGAAGAGATCAATCATTGGTGTGAGACAATGGTGGGTAAAGTACTACCTGTGACGAAATCCTGCCCACCACCTGTTTTTGTAAATACGTTTCTGTTGGAATACAGGCACATCCATTCATTTATGTGTTGTTTGGCTGCATTCAAAATACAGTGTCAGAGTTGCAACAGAGAACTTAACGGCCCTGAAAGTCAATTGACTCTCTGGTCCTTTACACAAAAAGTTTGCCCAGAGATAAAGCAACCTTATAATAAATTATTGAGTCTTTATGCTTTAAAGGAAATTTAACAAATGTTACCTTGACTTTTAGTACCTTTTAGGTCTATTTCCATGTGGAAATTGTGGTTTGGAAGAGCGTATTCATTTTCTTTATTGTGTCTAAAGGCACTGATCTAGGGGCAGCGTTAAGGAATGGATGGAGAGTTGGAAAAGTTGATTTTTGTCAAGTGTGGGCTATTTCAGTGTGAATGTCAGTTTGCAGGTTTGCTAACTGGTAAGATTCAGAAGGAGGCCTATCTAGTCGCGATATCCTTTGGAGATTCTGTTGTGTGCCAGAGTGGGAATGACAGAGCCAGGTATGGCAGTTCTGTTGCTCCTCCTCCCAAAGTTACTGTGCTCTTTAAATACATAGCAGTTTGAGCCTGTCAAGCTGAACTTAAGACTGTTGGTTTATTATTTTGTGTGCACAGCTTCCTTTTGTGAGTTAGAAGTTCATACTTTAGTTATTTTAAATGCCCCACCTACAAGTAAGGTTGAAAATGGAAACTGAGTTTGCACTGTTTCACTGTATATTTGGAAAGAGATGGGTCCCTGCCTCACATCATACTCCAAAATAAGTTAAAGATGTATTTTTTTCAATCTATGTATATATTTTAAAAACTTCTGGAAAGCGCAACACACCGTAACAAAGTTGAAAAGTCATATGACAGGCTGGAGGGAGGAAAATAATTTCTATATATGCCATGGAAGCTTTTATTGACTTCCACTTAACTGACCCACCATATTAAATGAGATTCGTTTGTTTTGTAAAACACACTGCGAACTGAACACTTGCTATTAGTAGATTGGTATCTGGTACGCCAGGCTTGTGAGCCCACCAGTACAACAGATGCTTTTGTTACTCAGTTATTATGAATTAAAATAATTAAATTAAAAATATGAATTATTATTTTATTATAATCACTGTGCTTGTTCTTGTTTTTGTAAATATAAAATTTATTTTCATATAACGATACAATCTGAGTAGTGAGGAATTGAAGTTCTTACTGAAAATTTACAGATGAAATGATATGATGTCTGGGATTTTCTTCAAATTATACAGAAGTTGAGGTTCAGAGTGCGTAGAGATGTGAAAGAAATAAAATTCAGCAAATACAGATGATAGTTGAAGTTGGGGGATAGGTTTATTGTAACAAAACAAATGGTGTATTTTGAAATGAGTTGATGAAAGCAAGTGGTAAGTTAGGTGTGTGTAAGACAATGATAAAAGATTTGTATAAAATATATATATAAATCCGAAGGGTGCTCCACTAATAGTTCCTTGCAAGTATCTTTTAAGTTCTTTGAAGTTCTGCATTATCTAAGAATTCAGTTTAAATTTCTTTACAGTCAGTGGGCCTGGAGTTAAAGAAAGGTTTTGGCCTTCTGGCCCTTTATCAAAAACTTGTTGAATGAGTGTACATTTACCACAGATAAAATGAAGATAAAATGAAATGTTTGTCATGAGCATATTTTTTTATGATTGTCCACCTTAGTTGACTTTGTTAATTAGATAAATCTGTTCCAAATAAAATTAGGTTAAAAGGTTTCTACTATGTAATATCTATGCTATGTAAAGAGCTCCTACAGATCAATAAATAAAAGGTACCTGTTAGAAAAAGTGGCAGAGGGTTGTGATTGGCCTTTTACAAAAAAAGAAAAGAAGTTGAAATAATGATTCAAAAAGAAAAGATGCTCAACTTCACTCTAGTAATTAGGGAAATGAAAACCATTTTTTTATCAAATACATTGGCAAAAACTGTAATATCCACTTTTAGAAAGGAATGGGCACTGTCGTACACTTTAATGAGAGTGTGAATTGTGTAGCTTTTTGATAGAGTGCCAAAATCCTCTCATTTTTAAAGGTGCATATATTTTTGACCCAGTAATTCTGTAGGAAGCTATTCTGGGTAAGTATCTGCACATTTGTATAAAAATAAATACAAGATTTGAAAGCAATGAAGCTTGGTAATGGTGAAAACTTGGCAGCAACCTAAATGTCCACAAGAAGGGGAATGACTTAAATAATAGCATGCTGTTCTGTGGAATAATATGAAGCTATGAAAGGAAAGAAATCCCTTAGACCTATATAAATGGACATGGGAGTTCCAAAATATGTTGTTAAAAGGTGGAGAGAATTATATAGCACTCCATATACCATGATTCCACCTATCTAAAAAGACAAAACCTTGCCATGCATATGGATAATACAGAGGTGTGACTGATTGATAGGCACCCTGCATGGTTATCTCTAGGGCAGAAGGGAGTGGTGTTAGAGGAAGGCATTATAGAGATACTTATACTTTTTACCCTATACAATTCTATAATGCATTTTAATATATGATTACCCTTTTGATAGTAGTTTTACAGATTCCTCATATGCAACATTACAGATTGAAGGATATTTACAATGCAGTTTCTTCATTGTGCTTTATACAATAACATTGTGCTAGAAATGGGGTGAGTGCCTTGTATTTAGAGAGTACTTAGTACTTTAACCAGAGAAGGCAATGGCACCCCACTCCAGTACTCTTGCCTGGAAAATCCAATGGATGGAGGAGCCTGGTGGGCTGCAGTCCATGGGGTCACTAAGAGTCGGGCATGACTGAGCGACTTCACTTTCAGTTTTCACTTTCATGCATTGGAGAAGGAAATGGCAACCCACTCCAGTGTTCTTGCCTGGAGAATCCCAGGGACAGAGGAGCCTGGTGGGCTGCCGTCTGTGGGGTCGCACAGAGTCGGACACGACTGAAGCGACTTGGAAGCAGCAGTAGTACTTTAACAAAGGAAGAACACTATTTTTAAAACTATTTGTATTTTCTGAATGTTCTGCACTGAAAATATAAGTATAAAAAAAGAATAAAAACACTATAATCCTATACCCAGGGAGATCTATTGTCAGCTTTTGGGCACACGTGTGCAAACATATGTATCTTCTTTCTACAAAAGAAGGGTTCTTAGTGTACATACTGATTTGTACCTTGCTTCCTTTAACTGGACTCTATACAGTGAGCATCTTTCATGATCGATAACTGTGAATAAGTGAAAAAGACATACTAGTGGGAAAAAGAACAACCATGTGCCAGGTAAATGCAGTGTTCCATTTAAAATAACATTTCTGGGACAAACTATAATCTTCAAGCAAAGTCATGGCCACCAAAAGTAAATAACCAAGGAATGAAAAAGTTTTCAATGTTAAACCAGTTCAGTTCTGTTTTGAATTTATGCATGTTGGTTACGTTGTAGTTACTAGTAATGATATATAAGTACAGTATATTAAAAGGTCATTAGGCATCTTTTGGGTGGGGTTTGGTTTTAATGAAGGTTTTAAAACTGAGCTTGAACAGTTATTTTGGTTCAAAGAAAAACCAACTGCTCTGACTAATTTTTGGTGAATGTGTGGGCGTAGTTGTGCTCTTTCATAGCTTGTAAAAGTAAAGAAAATCTGGGTGTCTGTGGCAACATGAAACTTTGTCTATGGTATCTCAGTCTACAGTAAAATTGAACATTAGAAGTGTGTTGCAGGACCAAGTTTGATTTGTATAGTATGTATTCTGCTTATATGTCATCGAGAAGCATTTATTAAGCACATCTGCTATAGGCTCATTATAACCACTTCTGGGTTTATACTGTGGGATTTAGAGGTGAAAATACCTTACTTTATGATGAATTCAATAGAGTATTTAACAAAAGAATATTCTACCTTGTAGACAGTGGTGTTAATGCGATGGCCCAGTGTAGCTGCTCGTATTTTCATTACGGCAATTGAAATAGCATCCCCATTCTCCAAGGCCTTTCTGGAACTGATTTTGCAGCAAGAGGATTTTTTTTTTCATAGGCACTGTGAAGTTAGAAGATTTTATAGGGGAGTAAAAATCCCATGGCCAGAGGAGCCTGGCAGGCAACAGTCCATGGGGTCGCAGAGTCAGACACGACTGAGCCACTAAGCGTGCACGCAGAATAGAGTTTTCCCATTTCTCACAGGTGTGTGTGTGAATATAATAGAATAGATGAGACTATTAACAGAGGTATTTGAAACATTTATGGTGGTTTCTAGTGATTGTTAGGAAGTTAAGGCAGTGGAAGGCATGGTGAAATACCTGTTTTCTCTTAGGTATTCTCTTTATTACCTTCAACATGTGCCTGAAGCATTCTAATACTGTTAAAAAAAGAAATGACAGGGTTTTGGAGGACCACTCCCCTGGGGGTACCCAGGTGATGTCATTAAAAAAAGGTCTGCAAAAATGGGCAGAGCTGCTCCCTCTGAAATGGTGATCATTCGTTTTTCTCAGAATAGATTAGTCATTTCTGCTTTTCAAATGAACTGCAAGCTGAAAACTTCCCACAGACAGGAAACAGAAACTTGGTTGAATGAGCTTAAAGTTCAGTTATGGCTTTGGAAACAGAAGAGAAGACACAGCTAGCTAGCACTAGTACCTCATGGGATGCATCCAAGTGAAAGGTGCTCTGTCCTCCATGACTGCTGAAGATGGTAACTCGAGAAGTAGCTTCAAAGAATAGTTGAAAAACCGTAACTTGACTCGGCTGGAACTGAGCAGAACTAGCCATAAATAACTGTCAGATGAATGTGTTTCAGACAAATAGAGTAGAAAAGAGAAAAGCAGGCCGGTATAATGGTTCTTATTCTCGGAACCACAGAAACCTTCGAGATTTGGTCAATTGCAGGTTAGTCTAGAATGGCCTAAAGCCTTTGATAAAATATTTGGGACTCCATCTGTGCATTTCCTTACAGAAGTAGGTTAGAATATCTGTGAAGAAAGTGATTTCCATACTCTGGAAACTAGAAAAGGCAGGGATCAGGCTCACTGTTTGGTGAATTATAGTGACCTGCAGATGGGAAAGTATGTAGTGTTTATTTCCCTCAGTAGAAAGAAATGTCAGTATTAGCATATTCATTCAAATATAGTTACATGTTATACATTTTTAAGCAAAATGACTGAACTTGGAAGGCTATTATACAACTCAGATTTTCCACCAGAAATTTGGGGATCCCTTTCCTTCGATTTTGTTTTTAGTGTCAAGTGTAAAGGCCAGGATTTTTATGTAAAAGCAGGTTTTTAATTTATGCCCTTATGTACATTAATTTTAATATTCTCTTGATCACCAGGAGATCGTTGAGAATTAAACTGTTAATAAGGGAGTAGCTTTCTTTAGGAAGTATCCCCCCAAATAATTTACTTCTTACAAGTAATTTTAGAAAAGACAGCTGCAAAATGGAAACCTCCCTGGTGAATCTCCATTCTCTGTTTTTTATTCTTGTTTTGAAATGGAGTTCCCCAACCTCACTATTCCAGCCTTTCTTTTAGGACTGAGTAGAATTGAATCAGGGATGATGATTCTCAACCCCGGAAGTACAAATTGTTCACTGCAGTTGTAAAGACATGTGCAGTAGTCCTGCTGGCTGACTTGAATCCTAGCTCAGTAGGGTCCTTTTGCAGTCACTGTAAGTATAAGGAGTCTGCAAAGGAAGACTGTTCTACCTGGCTCTTGGGAGAAGAATATTCCAGTGCTCAGATAGTTACCTAATCTCTGTCTAACGTCAGCAGTACCCTGCATTTGGGCCATTGTTCTTTGGTTATATGAAATGTTTGTGTGGAGTGATTGGCCTATAATTGCAATGATATACATGTGGTGAAATGGCGGAGTTGTTCCTAACTCAACTTTCAGACCACTGATCTTTTTCTCATAAAGCCCCCAACCCTTAACGATTGTGGGGTGTTTTTTTTTTTTTTTAACTTCTTAGGGAGAACGTGTGTTTCCCTGGTGGCCCAGTGGTAAAGAATCTGCCTGCCAATGCAAGAGACTCTGGTTCGATCGCTGGGTTGGGAAGATCCCCTCGAGGAGGGCATGGCAACTGACTCCAGTATTCTTGCCTGGGAAATCCCATGGGTAGAGGAGCCTGGCAGGCTACAGTCCATGGGGTCACAAAAGTCGGACATGACTTAGCGGCTAAAAAACACAAGGAGGAAGTGCTTCCTATTAGTCTCGCTTCTAATTGTCCTCAACTGATGAAGACTGTTGTCCACCTCCCTCTCTGCCTTTGATTGAAGGGCCATGTTGCTTAGGGCATTGCCCACAGGAAAGAGGAGGTGGATGCTATACTAGGGCATGACCAAAGGAGTGGGAGGTGGCTGTGAGCATAGTCTCTAGCCAGAACGTCCCTTGAGTTTTGAAAACCAGGAATCGCAACTCCAGTTTAGAAGACATATTTTAGAAACCAGCTGTAGCCTATCGAATTCCTAAACTAAGAGAATATTGAGAAGCCTTGCAGTGTTTAATCTGATGATATCACAGTCCTCAGTGGAAATCTGCAAAATTGAGTCAAAATTCTTTTTGTCTTCTTCAAATCTGGGATTGTTATGATACACTTACATGTTACTTTAATGAATTTGATGAGATGCATGCAACTCATTTTGATGCAGCTAATTCTGGTTGAAAGAATTACTTTTCAACCCAGACTAGATTTCTTCACTCTTGCATTGTTTCTAGCTGTTGTAACACTAAGGTCATTTTATTTGTCTGATCTCTTCTAGATGTCATAACATTTTGTCATGAGATCATGAGAAATGTTTCTTCTGCTTTGAGAGGAGTGATTAGGAATCTGTTTAGGATGGAAAATCTATTCTTCGATTTGTTGCCTCTACTGCTTACTTCTACCTGCTGCATGAAAGAAAATCAATAATGTCTCAAAGCCTCACAGTTACGGATTTGAGTTACATAAAATTGTTCTGTGGAAGAGTTTGTTTTGAGTTTGGTACTTGGCTGGCTCTGAGGCCATGTTTTGCTATTGCTTGACCTTAAAAAAATTTTTTTTTCTTTTTTTTACTGGCACTGCCCCATTGCTGATGAAAGATCAGGATGTTGTCTAGGTGGGCTTGGCACCAGGTGCCAAACCTCAGTACCTTTCTCTTCTATTTTCAGGCATAGCAGCCCTGGAAACCATCAAATTGAGGTGCTGGAAGCATTTTGATAATATCTTTTCTTATTCTTTAAAAATCTGGCCCGTCGCTGTCACACAACCATCAGACCTCAACATGTGTGCTTAACGGAGAACGTTTGTTTTCAGAACCACCTCCGTGTTGACCTTAGTTTTGCTTTTGAAGAAGAGTAAGCAGTGTATTGCCCCATGCAGTACATGAGAAAGCAAACCGCTTTTACTGCTCCTCATATTGTTTGCAGATGTTTGTAGGAGGATTGAATTATAACTTAATTTAAAGATGATATACTTTCGCTTAACAATTCACAAAAATAACTGCAAAGATGTCTTAAAGGTGGATTACATTGCAGATACAGCAGAAATCAATTGCTTTACAGATAAATGGGTGATTTCTACTAGTAGGAAGTATCAACACTGTTGAAATTGCAGCAAGTTTCTTGGCTGACCTTTTTATGGGGGCACATAATAGCCCTTCCTTAAGCACTGTTCCATTGAGATGGGAAAGACTTCTGCTCTGCTTGAGAGTTCTTAGTACACTGGTGCTTCTTTTTAAATCTTTTTTTTTTGAAATTCTTGTTTTGGATCTCATCTGCAGAAATACCTTATTGATGCATTTTCAATACTCAACTAATGAAACTTCCAGGTAACAAAACCTCAGTTGGGTGTGTTTTGCAATGGCACTAACCTACTCCAAATTTTACACTTGCCAGAGTAGTAGTATAACCAGAAAGCTGTAACCTGTTTGTAAGAGCTGGGTAGCAGTCTGCAGATGAAATTGATCCAAACCTTTTAGTTTTCTGTTTGTGTACTTCAGCTCTGCATTTTCTTTTCCTTTATTTCTTTTCAGAACCTCACTTTCATCCTTTGGCTTTGCATAATTCTTCTTGCTCCAATATTTAAAGATTTAAAAAAAAATACATTTTGAGCAAGCCAGCTGGTCCCTAAGCAGTAACAGGTTTAACTGGATAATTCTAGAGGGTAGCTATTAGTATTAGCTTTTTATTAATAAAAGGTAAGATGATCATCTGATTGGGCACATAGGGTTGAGGGTTGACTCCTGGGTGATCCTCCTTTCCTGTTACAGGTGTATATGTGCTCTCTGTGTTAGTCTCATGGCCTCTTTTTAAAAAAAGTTTTTAAAGATTTCTCTGATGTGGATATTTTAAAAGTCTTTATTGGATTTATTACAATATTGCTTCTGTTTTATGTTGTGGTTTTTTGGCCACGAAACATGCAGCTCTTAGCTCCTGGATCAGAGATTGAACCTGCACCCCCTGCATTGAAAGGCAGATTCTTAATCACTGGACCACCAGGAAGTGCCTAGTCTTAGGTCCTCTTAAAATGTTATCTATTGAACACTAAGCTCCAGAAGGAGAGGAGGGCATAGTAAGTGTTCACTGGATTTTTCATGAATGAATGCATGTTCATGTACCTGTAGCTGCCTGGAATTTGACAAGTAGAAATACTACAACTAAAAATATTACAAAAGAAAAGGGTTGGGACTTCCCTGGTGATCCAGTGATTGAGAATCTGCGTGCCAATGCAGGAGACATGGGTTTGATCTCTGGTCTGAGAAGATCCCACATGCCACGGGGTAACTAAGCTGGTGCGCAACAACTGCTGAGCCTGCGATCTAGAGCCTTTGAGCCACAACTACTGAAGCCTATGGGCCTAGAGGCTGTAGTCCATGCTCCGCAACAAGAGAAGCCACAGCAGTAAGTCTGTGCACCACAACTAAAGAGCAGTCCCCACTCACTGTAACTAGAGAAAGCCCGAGGGCAGCAATGAAGATCCAGTGCAGACAAAAAGTAAATACATTTTTTTTTGAATTAAAGGTTGTTACTGGCTGTACTTACTTTTAATTCCTTCCCTCAAATGTTCTTATGGTGGTTGGTCTTCAGCAATGATGATTACAAAAATCAAAGAAAATAGAGACTCAGCCATTTATTTCCAGCTTCAGTGAGTCTTTGCCTAATAGGGTAACTTCACTTTCATATTATGAAAGGCAATGCATATGTTGTGAAGTCTTTATAGCTTTTGGTTGTCATGCTAGAAGGCATACCTTCTTCAAAGCTTCTATCTATGAAAGAAGTTTGATTCCACAATATTATTCTTTAAATGTAGGAATCTTTTTAACCAAATGGATTTTTTCTTCTAGGTTTAAAAGGCGTGATCTTAATACATGGTTTATTTTTTAAAATAAGTATTTCATGTTGGAATAATGTTAGATTTACAATGAATTTGTGAAGCTAGTTCTGATGTTCTGGATATCTTTCCCCCAACTTCCCCTAAGGTTAACATTTTACATAACAGACAGTGGCACAGTACTTTACAACACAGAATTTGTTTGGATTTCCCTAGTTTTTCTACCAAAGTCTTTATTTTTCTTCCTGTTTCAGGATCCAAAATTGTTATACATGTTTCTAAGAAACGTGTATGGATAAAAAGACAAAACAAAGTAAGAGTAACCCCCTACCCAGAGACATCTATTGAGATTTTTAGTATATATCCTTCCATATGCCCCCAAACTTCTTGAATGCCCCTAAAACACTGGGTCTTAGAAAAGACCCTGATGCTGGAAAAGATTGAGGGCAGGAGGAGAAGGGGATGACAGAGGATGAGATGGTTGGATGGCTTCCCCGACTCCATGGCCATGAGTTTGAGCAAGCTCCAGGAGATAGTGAAGAACATGGAAGCCTGGCATGCTGCAGTCCATGGGGTCGCCAAGTCAGGCACGACTGAGTGACTGAGCAACAATGACAGAACACAGAATGTGCTTTATATACTGCTTTGAAATTGCCTTTTACACTTAGTATAGCATTTACTTTTTTGGTGAACATGTTCCCACGTCTGCTATTTTTTAATATAGTTTAATCTATTCCCTATCCTGAGGGTTTTTTTTTTTTTTTTCATTCTATGTGGCTTGCAGAATCTTAATTCCCCAACCAGGGATTGAACACATATCCTCAGCAGTGAAAGCACCGAGTCCTAACCACTGGACTGCCAGCAAATTCCCTATCTTTAGTTATTTTGTTTCCATTTATTTGTTCCATTAGCTCTTCATGATTAAAGAGAAACTGTATGTATTCTCAACCTTTTTCCCCCAACAAACCTGAGAGATAGGACACTCTTATCGGTAACAGTGGCTCACTAAATCAGTGATTCTAAATAGGTGTGTATTTGGTTGAACTGTTTGAAATTGCTATTTGGGGGGTTATGCAACAGTTTTTTGACTATCAGCAATTTTATCTGGCTCAACTTTTTTTTTAAGTTAAAAAGAAAATCTTTATTTGTATTTTGAAAAATTTCCGATAAAAATCATGTTCATTTACTAAGACAAAATATATTCTTTATTTCTACTAAAAGTGGTTTAAGAGGGACTAAAGAAAAACTGCCAAAATCAGTTCATGAAAGTTTATTTTAAAACGTGGGATAATACCACCTAATAGTTTTTAAAATAGCTTTCTAAGTCATTCTGATCCCTTTCCTTCCTTATCACTCCACTCAGAATCCCTGGCATCTCACTCTGAGATTCTCTGCATTTAGAATGATAAGCTGACCCTGAAAAATTTCACCAGGTAAAAATGTTGACAAACCACCTTCTAGGTGTCTCTGATAAAAAAAAAAAAAAAAAAAAAAATCCTTAAAACTTATGCCTGTGTTAATAATATATGCAGAGAGCTTGAAATCTGGTGAATTGCATCTGTCCATCAGTATGCTGAAAATAAACTTCTGAGCATTTAACCTAAGCTCTGCAAGATGCAGGCTAATTGGTGGCTCTGCCTCCTGGTTCCATATCTGTATTGGAAAGCCAGGGGCACTGGCGCCACCCAGTGGTTCCTTGTAGACTAGCAGCTGATGTTGCTGCTTAGTCGCTTCAGTCGTGTCCGACTCTGTGCGACCCCATAGACGGCAGCCCACCAGGCTCCTCTGGTCCCTGGGATTCTCCAGGCAAGAGTACTGGAGTGGCTTGCCATTGCCTTCTCCGCTCTTAATACTACTTTCACTTTTTTTTTCTTTCCTGTTTTTCCGTGTTCATGGTCTCACCTTTCCTTTGCTTCTCTCCATCTGTGCCAATTGCACTAACGGATTTCATTTAGCCCAGCTGATGAGAATCGGAGCAGTACCATAACCATATAATTTTGCTGCAATATCCTTATATCAGTAAAGGCTTTGGAATATGAGACATGAAATCATAGATGTAAACATCCTGAACAGACTGTTACTTGCTCTGCTTGTGAAATCATTATTCCTACCCAGAATGGCCATAAGCTTTGTATTCTACCAGAATGTGGCATGTCTCATGTTTAATTTCAAAATTCTCAATAGATGAGAGGAAGTATTCCTATACATCTCAGATATGAAGAGGCGTACATTTCTGCCTAGAGTGAAAGATTTAAGTGGGAATTCATTCTTTAGTCTCCTTCCTCTTTAGCATGACTTGTTATTTCAGTACAGAACTGTTTTGCAAGCACCTACTGTGTACCTGTACTGTGCTGGGTTCTTGGGATTATAGCAGTGATGGAGACAGACATGACTTTTGTCTTTAAAGAGCTTATAGCCCAGCTGGGGAACAGAAACTTGAACATGTTTAGGTGTTGTGCGATATGAGCACTGGGAAGACAAACAGCAGAGGCACCTGACATAAAGTGGGGAGGTCAAGGAAGGCTTTTTAGAAGTGTCATTTAAACTAAGACCTAAAGGAAGCCAAGAAAAGGGAGAAGAGAATGTTCTTGGCAAAGAGAAAAGCATGTGCTAGATGCAGAGGTGAGAGATTAAGCTTGGTGCTTTTGAGAACCTAAAAGAAGTTCGTGATGGCTGGAGCTGTGAGATCAGCTCATTCCAGCTTCACAGCAGTCCCAGGAGGTAGGAGCATTATTCCCTCCATTTCAGGGTTGTGGCAAATGAGGCGCAGAGGGTACATAACTTGCCTGAGGTCACTCAACTCTAGTAAGTGGCACCTCTAGGAACTGGACCCAGGCCGGTTGGCTCCAGCACTTTGGTTCACAGTTGCCCTCATCAGGGCGCTGTGTTGTGTGTACCGGAGCTTCACTGTCCCCCTCCCTTTAGCCTGGTCTTTTTTTTTTTTTTTCTGATGGGCCAAATTAAATAAAATCTTTCTTAGTAAGCTGAATATTAGACTGTCTTGGATACAGCCTCTTCCAAGAACTGAAGCTTATAAACAGATGAAAAATTCCTTAAACTTACAGCATCTGGGTTAGCCTGGAATGTCTCCTGTTGGCTTTAGTCTTTTATCACTGGGAATCAAAGACCTCATTCGATATGCAGCTCTATGGTTGCTAACCTGTATTTTCCAGAAAATCTTCAATGGCAAGTTATAATCGGTTGTATTTTTCAGAAATGAGTATCAGATTTGTATTCCCTGCAAAGTTAGAATTTTTGTTGGCTCAGTCCGTGGGGTCGCAAAGAGCTGGACATGACTGAGTGCCTAAGCACAAAGTTGGTTTGGCAATAGGTTAATTGCCAAATTAACCTATTTGATTTAGGTTAGTGAAAGGGTAAACACAACTTCTTAAATAGGATTATAGTCTTTAAAAGTCATAAGTTAAAAACCTATTTGTGGAGGTATTTTCTTAAAATGGATCTGATTTATCCTTTATGTACTTAATATACAAGTGTATGCTTTGTAAGATGAGGAATTGACTTCAGTTCGAAATTACCAATTAAAATCTAAGTAGATTTTAGAAGTGGGATTATAAATATTTGGTTGTAGATAAAATATTTAAAGTTATAATTTGATATTGTTGAAACACTTGGAATAAAAAGTCATGTGTGTGTTTAATGGCACAAAGCTGATTATTTCATTTACTTGCCCATTTGTATATGACTGTGGGTTCAGTCAGGACTTAGTACATGGAGGTGTCTTTCCAGTTGTGAAGGTTGGCTTCTGCTGATGTAGCCATACATTCTTACCTTGTTCTCTGTGGGACCAGAGTTAGGGTTATTACTGGGTTATCACTAGGGTTGTCTCTCCAAAAAAGGAAAAAGGTTGGGGCGGGGGGGAAATGACTCTGATAAGAATTCTGGTAAGAATCTGGGACAACACATGACAAGCAGGGAACATACATGAGCAAGCTGAGAAATGTGATTGCTTTTTTTCACCAGTTCATGGGCATGTGAGCTTGGTCACTCAGTTGTGTCCAGCTCTTTGCAATCCCATGGAGCCCACCAGGTTCCAATGTCCATGGAATTTTCCAGGCAAGAATCCTGGAGTGGGTTGCCATTTCCTTCTCCAGGGGATCTCCTGACCCAGGGTTCACACCCTCATCTCTTGCATTGAAGGCAGATTCTTCACCAATTCACACAGGGCTCAAATTTGTGAGCTTAGCTTCAGAAGCACTGGCTCAGCTCAGTTGAGTTAACCAGCAGCCACAGATAGCTTTCCCTTTACTTTGGAGTAAAAACATTAATTTTCATGTAAATTAAAAACATTAATTTTCAGGTAAATTGTATATTGCAGCGGGATGTTATGCATAGCCGCTGTGTGCCTTTTATCATTTTGAGCACTGTGAACTCAGTGCCACTAGGCCCTGTCGAGGTTATTGTAGGACACAGTTGGAGCTGTGTGGGCCTTTACAGGAAATGAGATTACTTAATGATACTTTCCTGTTGCCCGAAACATTTTGAAATGAAAACTTTAACGGAAAGAAATGATTCAACCCTTTCTGCCTTCTACGGCTTTTTGAAGTCAGCTAGTACATATTAGTAACCTGATATCACAGTTGACTGGAATGTCTGAAGCAAGACAGTCTTAGGTAAGATGAGATCCTCTAATATTCTGAGCTACTGGTCCCAGAGTTCAGGTTGTAAACAAGTGGGTACTGATGGAGAGTTTACTTCTAAAATCCCCTGCCTGTATCATCCCTCCCATCACCGTGTGGAAAGCAAAGAAAGGATACTCATTTGCTGCCTTTTGCCTGTGATGCTTTCACCTGGGGGCAGGCAGGCCTCAATTCCCATTAGGGGGCTGATTGATGTTAATATTATATTAATTAATAATATATTAGTATTAATATACTTGGGCTAGCTGAAAAATATTGTCTTTGTGGGGCAGAAGAATGCCAGTATGATTTTCTCATACCTCTTAAATCTTTTGCCAATGTCACCTGGCATTGGAGTTCCTGTTTGTTTTAATAGGATAAGTGGGTAGAACTGTGGGCATTAAGGAAATTTTGATATTTCCATCTGTGCAGAACCCCTTGTGATTATCTGGCTTTTTGATATTGCCTATTCACTTGCCAATGGGCTTCCCTGGTGGCTCAGACGATAAAAATCTGTCTGTAGTGGGGGAGACCTGGGTTCAATCCCTGGGTCAGGAAGGTCCCCTGGAGGAGGGAATGGCTACCCCAACTCCAGTATTCTTGCCTAGGAAATCCTGTGGACAGAGGAGCCTGGTAGGCTACAGTGTAGTTACAGCAAGAAAAAAACCCCACTTATTTTGCTTCATAGATCATATTACATGAGCAAAAGAAGTTTCTTTTACTTTGAGTCTAGTTTAAAAACTGAAGTATCTAATCTCTCTACAGTGCAGTTATGTCAGCAAAATAGCATCACTTCACCATGTCAATAGGGCCAAATGCCTTATGGGCCATGTTATTGTCACTTATCAATAACCACATATAAACAGACACACACTAGAATTAATTGACATTGGTACTATATTTTTTACTTATGTATTGAATAATAAAAGTAATATGTTCACTGTAGCAGTTTTAGAAAATGTAGGAAAAAATAGGACAAAACTAAAAATCACCTGTAATTCTACAATCCAGAGATGAATATTTCAGCTGGTAGCCTGCATATATTTGGTTAAGTTTTGTCTTAAACCAATTTCACTTATTAATATCTTGACTTTTTTAATATCCTTAAAAATCTTTGACAACACTGTGTTTGATGACTGTAGTGTTAAATCATGAGGATACATCATTATTTTACCAGTCTCCTTTTGGGTATGTGCTGTTATTTCTAGTTTTCTGTTATTTTTATCACAGCACTGACTATTGTCTATGTTTTTTGTGTGTGTGCATTTCTATTTCCTTAGGCTAGTCCTGGAGAAGGCAATGGCACCCCACTCCAGTACTCTTGCCTGGCAAATCCCGTGGATGGAGGAGCCTGGAAGGCTGCAGTCCATGGGGTCGCTAAGAGTCGGACACGACTGAGCAACTTCCCTTTCACTTTTCACTTTCATGCATTGGAGAGGGAAATGGCAACCCACTCCAGTGTTCTTGCCTGGAGAATCCTAGGGATGGGTGAGCCTGGTGGGCTGCCGTCTATGGGGTCGCACAGAGTCGGACACTACTGAAGGGACTTAGCAGCAGCATCAGCAGCAGGCTAGTCCTAGAAGTAGAGAGTGAAATTACTCAGTCATGAGGTATGTATGATTTAAAGTTTCTGAATGCCTATTGCTGAATTACTTTCTATAAAACTTGTACCAATTTACATTTCTGTCAGTGGGATATAAAGTGCCTTTCTGTATACATTTGGCAACACTGAAACATTTTTTTTATTCTTAATTGGCACTACTTTCGACAGAACTCCAGTGCATTTTTTTTTTCAGCAAATAAAAATTATTTCTGGCAGAAACAAAAGTGGTGCTTGCAATATTATGAACAGTAGTACCGCCAGGAACTGGTGGCCCCAGATACTTTGAGAGTCATCAAAACAGGCCATATTTTAGCTCTGAGTCTGTATTTCTAAAAATAAATTTTCTTTTCTCAAGTGGTTTATCAATCTCATCTTTAATGTACAAGAAAATGCTAATGTTTTTCTCCTAAAATGATTGCTTCATGAGTACTTACTGTTCATTACCTTAGTGCTCTCTGTGTGTTTATTTATTGAGTCATGTCTTTAAAAACAAAATGTAACCTCTGGCAAAAATTACCCAAGCTTTTGGAAAGTTTTGATTGTTACACAGCAGTACTTTCTGGTCAAGATCTCTTAAAGTAACAAATACTTCTTTCAAGCATTGTTCAGTTCTTCAGTATTTTAATAAAGGCCTTGTAAATTCAGAATTACTCATGTATCAACACACTGCCTGAGTAAACTTGAAAGGAAGAGATGTGGTAAGTCCAATGATTGATATTATGCAATGAATTTGTTCAAAACACTTTTAAATCAGTATTGGAAGATTGTTGTTCCTGAGTCGAGAAGGTAATGGCATCCCACTCCAGTACTCTTGCCTGGAAAATCCCATGGATGGAGGAGCCTGGTAGGATGCAGTCCCTGGGGTTGCTGCGAGTCGGACACCACTGAGTGACTTCACTTTCACTTTTCACTTTCATGCGTTGGAGAAGGAAATGGCAACCCACTCCAGTGTTCTTGCCTGGAGAATCCCAGGGACAGCGGAGCCTGGCGGGCTGCCGTCTATGGGGTCGCACAGAGACGGACACGACTGAAGCGACTTAGCAGCAGCAATTTTCAGCTATTAAAACAGTTCTTCCCCAGTGATTGCCTCCTAATAGTCAAGCTATATCTTAGGTGGATCTTACAAATAGGATTCTTGATATTTGTGACTTTAAAATTTTCTTATTTAAATGCAGTTGTTCTATTGAGAGCATTTAAAGAGAATGTGCCTTTCTGTCTTGATACTGTTAATTTCATCCTAGGTAACCAAAAGGTTAGAAATAGTGTAATTTTTTGCTTTCTAATATTCTCACATTTCATCTTAAGAGTAAAACTAATCCACACTGATTAGAAAAATTCTTACATTAGCCATATAGGGAAGCATATAAGAGGCTTTCCTTATGTTTTAGAAAATAGATCCTCTCTTAGCTCCTTTGATCATTTGGAAGGGGAGGGAAGAGTTTCTTTTTAGAGACTAATTACTCTCATTTTAAGGAGAAGGAAATGGCAACCCACTCCAGTATTCTTGCCTGGAGAATCCTGTGGACAGAGGAGCCGAGAGAGCTGCTGTCCATAGGGTCGCACAGAGTCGGACATGACTGAAGCGACTTAGCATGAATGTATGCATTGGAGAAGGAAATGGCAACCCACTCCAGTGTTCTTGCCTGGAGAATCCCAGGGACAGAGGAGCCTGGTGGGCTGCCGGCTATGGGTCGCACAGAGTCGGACACCACTGAAGCGACTTAGCAGCAGCAGACTCTCATTTTAAAGCCTATTTCAGCTTTGGAAGTCTATAACTTTGTAGGTAAGGAATGGTATTTATATGCATATAGTTTATCTTCCTGTTCCAGGTGAGGTCTGGTACTTATGTTGTAGGTAGATACTTGTCATTTTTATACATACACATAATTTACATATGTGTGTGATATGCAAATTGTATGTGTGCATGTATATATATATAAAGCCATGCTAATGATGAAACTGTCTGTGTATATAATTCATATAATTCACCATACTAATTATAAGGGGAAAAGTTATGTAAGAGAATGGGTGATAACAGAATTCTTCACTAGAGTTGAAGTATTTCTCTTAATGTTCAAACTGGACTCTGTCTTTGAGCTTGGGTAAAGACAATGAGTAGAGTATAAATAAACATTGCTTCACAACTGAGAAAACGAAACAAAGAATTTACTCCAGAATACTGCAGATCTGACTACGTAAAGAAATATTCATTGTTGTCATGGATATGCAATTTATATATTGTTCTAGCACTGAAAATAATAATTTCTGACTAACGAGTAAAACAAAGGATTTTCTCTTTGGTTAAAATTGATTATCATTGTATCATTGTTCTAAAATATAATGGTAGTTTTTTGTTATAAGTACTTTTCCAAAATAGCTGCTGAAGTTGATAATGTAAAAAAATATCCTACCTTAAAAATAGTTACTAATGAAGTGAAAGCTGATATTAAATGTGAAGAAAAAAATGACTTAAACCAGCTGTATCCTCTGACAGCTGTTAGTTTCCTTTATCCATTCCAACAGATTTTTAATGCTCTTTCAAGCCAAAATAGATGCAGAGATAATAAGACACAATCCTTGCCCTATATGACCTTCTATTTATGTTTACTTAAGTGATTAAGATAAATTCATAAATGGTATAAGGTGCAGTTAACCTAGCAGTTTGACTTAATAATTCTTCTAGAAATGTATCCTATAGAAGGGCTGGCATAAATATATTGTTAAGGTTGTTTATTGCTATGTTTCTAATGATGAGAAATTAGAAAATCCCAAATACCTATCAATAGGGAAGATTGTTGGAGAAGGCAATGGCACCCCACTCCAGTGCTCCCGCCTGGAGAATCCCATAGATGGAGGAGCCTGGTAGGCTACAGTCCATGGGGTCGCTAAGAGTCGGACACGACTGAGCAACTTCACTTTCACTTTTCACTTTCATGCATTGGAGAAAGAAATGGCAACCCACTTCAATATTCTTGCCTGGAGAATCCCAGGGATGGGGGAGCCTCTTGGGCTGCCGTCTATGGGGTCGCACAGAGTCAGACACGACTGACGTGACTTAGCAGCAGCAGCAGGGAAGATTGGTAAGACTTAATTTTGACATGGCCATACAGTGGAATACCATATAACTGTTAAAAATTTAAAAAGCAATAACAAAGTAGTATTATGTTATATCTATGTATTCTGACATGGAAAGGCATGTAAGAGCCATTTTTTAAAAAGCAAGTTGCAAGCTTATATAGATAGTATAATTCAGTTTTTAAAAATTGTGTGTGTGTATTAGAATATGCTTAGAAAAAAGTCCCCAAGGGTATTCACCAAACTGCTAAAGCTCTTGTTTCTAGCGGATCGAATGAAAAAGAGTTTCAGTTGTATTTGATAATTTCTAGTATTTGTTTTTCAAGTAGATTTTTGAGATCGTGAGTATTTTATAAACACTTTTTGGTTTTAACTTTTCCATGAAGCAACATTATAGTCTATGACTGGTCTGTGACTAGTCTAGAGTCTGGAATTACATCCAACTCTTTTCATGATAGATTCTGGGTAGTTTTACTTAGATTATAACATTTCTTTAATAGTTTTAATGTTTACAAATCAAGTGACCCACAATCTTAGGAGCATTTAAAGCTCCTGGACCACTCATACTCAAGTATATTTTTAAAGGGAAAAGAAAAGATTCTATTCTAGCTTAGACTCTGAGCAGTACCTCTGGTGATTTGACTACCTTATGACTGTCAAGTAGGCCTTTTAAATGAGTCATTTTCTTGTTCCTTTAGGAATTTGGAAAATTAATTTTTAAGTAAGCAACTTTTATTTCTGGAAACTTTGGAAGATACTAAATCAAAGAATACACAACATAAAATTAGTAAAGCATGTAAAATTCCCCTTTAATTGTACTATGCAATTATAGCAGTAATATTTGGTGCATGTCTTTGCTAATTTTTCTACAAGTATGTGCCTTCTCAAATATGTATGTATATATATAATGATAGACTCATATATACTGTTTGTACCTGTGTTATTTTTTATTTTAACATCTCTGACCTTTAAAATATATGCTAGCATGGCAGCTTTCATCCATTAGTATTTGCCGGTATATAAATTTTGTACACATAGATTTATAAAACACTGTTGCTTAGGGAATTGTTTTGTAAGGGACTTTCCAGGATTTACTTTTAGATTTGGACACAATGTGCGTAGGACTTTGTTAATGTTTCCCACTCTTTCCCGAAACATTCTCTTTTAAACTAAGATTGGTCCTTGAGTCATTAAGGAAAGAATGATTGATCATGCCTGAAACATTTCCATCTGATGCTATCACATTTTTAGTAAATGGACTTTACTTTAGAAAAATGTTTCCAAAATATTCATTAGCAGACTAATTTATTTACAGAAAGGGCAACAACTAAACACATTAATGGTTTGTTATGAAGTCTGTCTCAAAACATGAGGTAGAACAACACTGCCTTCTATTTGTATTACTTTTTCCCTTAGTCACTCTCTTGTTAGTTGCAAGGACACTGTTATGCTCCCTGATATTTAGTGGGTAAGGCTTTCTCAGAGCTGCCTCGTTCCCTAATTGAAAGATGATCAACTCTAGATGCTGTACTTACTCCTTTTGTTCATGCCACCAAGTGACTATAAAGTGGAAACAAACCATGTTATATGCTTCAGTCTGTTTAAAAATTTGCTGTGCTAAGGATTTCCAACTTCCTTATGTTGCAAAAGCTTACATATCCGTGAAAGTGAAAAGTATGACTCAAATTTGCATTGTAATTTTAGCCAGATCATCCATATTTCTGATCATCTGTAAAGAGAACCTGCGTGTTGATAATCCGTTTAGTTCTTTTATATCAGATTATTTCTTCAGTTTAACAGGATGACTTAAAGAGGAGGATGCTGTTTTGTAGGGAGGAGGCGAGAGAGAGAGAGAGGCGAGTGCCAGTTTTTCTGTTGTGTAGAGAAACTTAATTAGGCTCGGTTAGGAAATGTGATTCGGAGAAGGCAATGGCACCCCACTCCAGGACTCTTGCCTGGAAAATCCCATGGATGGAGGAGCCTGGTAGGCTGCAGTCCATGGGGTCTCTAAGAGTCGGACACGACTGAGCGACTTCTCTTTCACTTTTCACTTTCATGCATTAGAGAAGGAAATGGCAACCCATTCCAGTGTTCTTGCCTGGAGAATTCCAGGGACGGGGGAGCCTGGTGGGCTGCCGTCCATGGGGTCGCACAGAATTGGACACGACTAAATTGACTTAGCAGCAGCAGCAGCAGCAGCAGCAGGAAATGTGATTTGATTCCCTTTTATCATACTGGGCAGCTGTTGCTTACTTGGTTTTTTTGTGTGTGTGATGAAAGAAATGTCCTTTACTGAGAAAAATTATGTCTGTCTTTTGTATTAAAGAACATCTGAGAGTTACTTTGTCCTGCCCAATTGATTGAGGGCTCTCAGACTGGAAATTAGCCAGAGGTTGGTATGGGCCTCTCATCCAACTGAAAGAGTTCTCTTATACTTTTGAGTATCCTCTCCAGCCTCTCTCTCTGTAGGACCAATGACCAAGTGTCAAGTCTCCTTTGGAAACTTTCACTATGGAAATTATTTTTCAAATTACACAAACTACTGGATAGTTTTGTATCCCGTCCCCACTCTGCACCACCTATAGATGTTCACGTGGTTTTACGAAAGGTTGGTTTTTTGGTGTTTGTTAGTTATCTGAATTAAGCTCTGTGTGGGGGAGGAAATACATGCATTTGTATAAGAAATAGGGAGTTTTTCTTCCTCAACGTTCTCTTGTATTCGTACTATTGTCAGAGCCTCCTTTCCTAGAGTAGATTGTGGGTATTAACTTGAAGTTGAAAAGTAATTCTATTAAGCCAAACGAGAGACATACTCAGTTAGGATTGATCTGGGTATAAACCTTTGTTTTCTTCACCCTCCTGATGGTAGCGAAAGAGAAAACCAACTGTTTTGAGTTAATACCAGCTAGTTAGCATGTTGATTAGTTATATGGATGTTTGATTTGCAACTTCCATTGTGGTGTCTAGAGTAAAAATTTTGTTTGAATGTTATTCTCATAATCATATGGAAGTAGTACCGAGTACTACTGGATGGAAAGAAAACTGAAGCATAATATGATGCCCAGTCGTGTTGAAATGTAAGTAAACAGTATCGGTTACTGGAGAGCTTTATTTTACTGTTCCTAGTATTCAGATGGTAACAAGTTTTCTCCTGCATTTTCCGAAATAGACTAACCCTTAATTATAAATGGATCCTAAACCTTCACAGTGTATATATCTTGAAGGACGTCACAAGACTATCTCCTGATTCATTGAAGAAGATAAAAATTATCTCTCATTTCTACTTAGACCAGTGCTGTATTTGAACTTGAAAAGAGCCATGTATTGTTTAAAGAAAATAGTTTGTTTTTAATGAGAAAATAGCTGGGTGCCTGTGGGCATTGACGTTGGGGTTAACCAGTCAGATTGACCTACTAGTTTCCTATAGTCAGACTTTGTCTCTGAACTTGGCTTCTATCCTGACTGTGGGAGAAGAGGTAGAAATAAAACCATTAACATCATGACTCCTGCTCCCTGTCATTAAAAAAAAAATAATTGTGTATATATATATAATTGAGATATAATTAACATATAACATTGTATAAGTTTAAGATGTACAATGGGTTGATTTGATATATTTATATTATACTGATTACTACCTTAGTATTGGCTAACAACTATCACATCATGTTAACTATCATTTCTTTTTTGTGACAAGAACATTTGAAATCTAATCTCTTAGAAATTTTGAAGTATGTAATACACTATTGTTGATCATAATTGCTATGCTGTGCATTATAGATCTCCAGAACTTATTCAGCATTCTAGTTGCAAGTTTGTATCTTTTAACAGCATCTCCCCAATTCCTCCACCACCCAACTCAGCCCCTGATAACCAGCCTTCTAGTCTGTTTCTTTGTGTTTGACTTTTTCGGATTCCATATAAGTGATATAATACACTATTTGTCTTTCTTTGACTTAATCTAACTATAATGTCTCAGGGTCCATCCATGTTGTTGAAAATGGCAGAATTTCCTTCTTTTTCATGACTGAATAATACCTCCATTGTGTGTGTGTGTCTGTGTGTGTGTGTGTGTGCACGCATATCACATGTTCTTTATCCATTCATGCCTTAGCAGACACTTAGGTTTTTTCCATATCTTGGCTAGTGTGAATAATGCTTCACTAAACATGGGAAGGCATTGAAGAGATCTTCAGTATCCTGTTTTCATTTCCTTTGCATATATAAGCAGAAATGGGAATGCTGGACCATGTGATAGTTGTAGTTTAAATTTTTGAGAAACCTCCATACTGTTTTCCGTAGTGCCTGTATCAGTTTGCATTCCCACCAACAGTGCGCAAGAGGTCCCTTTTTCTCCACATCCTCACCAACACTCATCATCTCTTGTCTTTTTGGTGACAGCCATTCTAACAGATGTGAGATGATAACTCAGTGTAGTTTTGATTTGCATTTCCCTGATGATTAGTGATATTGAGTACCTTTTTATGTGCCTTATTGACCATTTTCTTTGGGAAAATGTCTGTTCAGTCCTCTGCTTGTTTCTTAATCTGCCCTTTTCCCATAGGGTTTTGACTACTGTTTCTTAGAGCCAGGCTCAGTTACTTTTGTAAGACCCCAATAGTACTAGTTCTAGTCATTTCTTGTTTTTCCTTTGGTACCTGGCTTATCATGAACTAAGGTGCACAGGTAATGTGAAAAAGCAGATGGATTTCTTTTTAAAAAGGATCTTTTCTTATGTCACCACACACATAAATATTGTCTCTTATTGCAGATTCAAATCCAGAAAAATATACGGGTTCTTCTTAAGAAAAAAAGAAAAAATCTGTAAGTATTTGTCCTTTAAAAATTCTAAATTTGCAATCTTGTCAGCTTTTGGAGAAAGTTCAGTGACCAAACTAATAGACATTTTTCCTCTCTTTATATTGGAAAAGCCCTGCCAATATTTATGTATTAAAAAGGCATTATTTGGAAAAGTAAAATATAAGAACTTTTTACTCTGGACAGCTTCTAAGATTTAAAACATCTGTCACTCATTTATGGGGAAGTGATAATTAAAGTCTAAATATAATCTTTTTTTTTTTTTTTAACCAAAAAGTGGAGTCACGATTGGAGTTCCAGTTCTGACTCCTGAGGCAATGTGTCTCTGAAAAAGTTATTTAGTTTCTCTTTGCCTCAATTTCTTTATCTGTAAAATGAGCTTAATAGTAAGTGTCCAGTGAATGGTTCATTAATATTGATGAAGTTGAATCTGTAGTAGTGTATACTTTATCCAGTAAATTGAAGCTTAATTTTAGTTATCATTTCTTAAAATGATTTAAATATATTTCTAATCTTCAAAAATCTAAGCATCAGTGCTATCCTTCATGTTACACCTACTCTAGACTATAATATAGAATGAAAGAAATAAAACAGAGCACCTAAAATTATAATTTTAGTGTTTGAGCCTTGGACCTTGAAAATTACCTAGTTCAGGAGTTCCCAAACATTTACTTTTAGACAGTACCCTGATCAGTGAAGACTTTTTACTGGTCCATGGTGAAGTGAGGGAAATAAGCCCCACAGGCCATGAGATTTTTAAAGCTGAACTTTTTCCATTTGAAAAATTGCTGCTTATTATAAGTTATATCCTTCTAATTTTGAGGAGTTAGACCCGTTCTGTATTTTATGAAATGATGGTGATAATACATGATAGGTTTTTGTTTTTTTATGATCATGCTTGGCCAAAAAAAAAAAAAAAAAAATTGACAGTTGTGTCATTGCCCTCACCATCATTCTTTGTTTATAAAACTTTTACTTGTCTGTGATATCTTAAAATCTGAATCCAACTTTCTCATGTAGATGAGGAAATAGATAAGAGGTAATTTAATTTGTTCCAGGTTGTGCAGCTCGTCAAGCTGCTGAGCCAGGACCAAAGCCCCGTATACAATGCTGTCTCTCCTGTATTTCTGGTCTTCTAAGAATTGCTCTCATTATAATAGATTATGAAACTGAAACAAAAGAAATAGTAGTTTTTATGTGCTCATAATTATTTTTGAATCCAAGTACAAAGAAATTCAAAAGACTTAATGTGCTTGTATAGCGAAGATTGCTATAGTTGACTGATTAGGCTGCATTAGAAAAATCTTGAACATGAACAAAGATTTTCATCAACAGACCAAAATTAGTTGTCTCCGAATTCAGCTACACAGGCCGCGTGCTATCCCATGATTGACAAAGGAGATAAGGTAACAGGTTTAGAGTTTCTTTTGGGAAATAGACCATAGTGCAATTGTATGGGCTGTAGGATTCAGGCTCCTATAGTTATTTATACACAGAGAATCTATTTCCTGTTTCTTTTTCCCTCTCCACCCCCACCTCACATGTCCCACACACATAAAAATTCATTGTAATTGGCCTGCAGCCCACTTAGATGTGTAAGAGAAAGAACTACCAAGGTGAAGAGCAGGAGTTTCCAGAAGCTTTAGCAAGAGTATCTGGCCAGTTCAGGAGTCAACAGACACTTTGGAGAGAGTTCTTCAATTGGCATAGTGCCTTGCCTCTCCCAAAGTACACTTCAAAATAGAAATACCTAATTCCCTTATCTCACTCACGTTCGTGAAGCTTGCATGGGTCAGGTGAACAAATGAACGTGAAGAGAGAACAGAATGGAAAATATTCCTCATCCCTAACATGGAGACATTACCTCTCGGAGTACTTTTCCATGGCTTCTTGTATTTGACTTCGTGTGGCATCCTTCTTTAGTTAAGAATTCTTTAATTTCTCAAATGTCAGGTACACCCATAATTCAGTGTAAATAATTTATGTATTGCATTAATAATAATGTTAATAATAAAAATACATATTGAATTTTTTCATTGTCTTTGGAATATCCATGCCCTTTTCTTTACTAGTGGTAATATTTGAGTTAACTGAATGGCTATAAGATTTCAGTCTTCAACAGATTTATCAGTCACTGAACTCTTTTATTAATCTCAGTTATAAGATATATTTGCTACTGAAGAGCAAAGCAAGGTTTTGTTGTTTTATTTTGTTTGTTATTTGCCACAGTACAGTTTCACATTATGGTGGCCTGGTAGCTGAATCATAGTGACTTATTTAGCCATTTTGTAAGAAGTGGTTTAAGACTACCTTGCTGCGTAACTTTTTAACAGCGTGAGTACTGGGAAACAACATTCATAGAGAACCAATCTATTAAACTGGTCCTTCCTCTAGCAAAGGCCAGAGGATAGGGCATGTAGCCAAAAAAGATGTAAGTTGCAAAATTCTCCCTGTGACACAAAGGCTGTGGGAAATAGCACTGCAGGTTAACAGATTTTTTTTTTAACCTGTGCTCAGGGTTGGCAGCTCACAGCTGTATTGATTTATTATAATTAGTAGATAAGATGATAGGAGACAGATGTGTAACAAATAGCAAAGCTAATAGTCTATTTCTCATTCAGATAACACATTTATAACTGTGAGTTAATTTGTCAGATATGTAATCCGATTGTTTTTAATTAACTTATGTTAAGCTCATAAAGAAAAAAATACCCAGTACACAGAAGACTTTACAGACAAAAAGTCTACACCATGCATGATGGACCGTTTAATGTAGTAGCAGGGTTTTGTCTAGAGGGACCTGTAGCAGATCCCCTTTAGCAGCAGCTGTAGGGATTGGGGTTGTCATTGTCGTTGTCTGCTTCCCTTCTACAGCACTGAACCCTTTATATTTCTCTCTGAACACATAACTCCTAGAACTTAGTTTCTCTCCCATTTTTCATGATGTCTGATAAAGTTGGATTATAACATCATGTCTTGTTGGCAGGTGCCACTTCTAGCATGATATATCCTCAAAATTTCTTTTATATAAGCTTTGGATTAAATTATATCCAACCCACTGTCAACTTTGGAAAGCTTTAAAAAATCAAGTGTGTTTTTAAAAATAAAAATCAAGTGTGTTTCAATCACTTAAAATAAGGAAGATAAATGTACTTGTACTCAGTGTGAAGTGTGTAGGCACAACATTGTATGAGGCTCCCACATTTCAACACACGACATCTCCTTATTTCAACATATGTAGATAGGATCCCAATTATATATCCTGTGACCTAGAAAAAGCATTATCTGATGCATGCTGGGCATGTTCTTAACGCATTATGGGAGGGAATGCATGCTCGAGCAAGAAAGGGCATTTTCAACATGGCAGCTGAGGTGCTTTCTTTGCTGGGGAAAGCTGGGAAGAGACTAGCAGGATGGCGACTTCAGAAGTTAATACCCATCCAGGTGATGAAACAAACAGGTTTGGTTCATCTTGTTAGAGATGTTACCAAAGATCAGTCATAGCTGTGAGACTCTTCTAGTCAAACTAGCTAGGCAGGCGTACATTGTGTGGTATAGAGCGTCTGTCTAGTCATCCTAGGTGTTTGCTTTTCTTTTGTTTTTTTTTTTCAGCTTTCAAATGTATTATAATTACTGTATACTTCAGAAGTTTGACTGTATAAGCTATTTCATATTGATTAGATTGACTTACCAACTTTGAGTCACATGAAACTTACATAGAGCAGACAGATTATATTTCACATGATTATTCAGTCCTACAAACTGTCTGAAAGCAAAAGATCGTACTAGCTACTCTTACTGCCTTTTATTTTCTTAAAATATTAACATTTAAAAAGTTTTAATATTGAAATGTAAGGTTAATTATGTTGTAATGTAGTACCTATGAAGTTTGATTTCATTAACCAAAGCAACTGTTTTCTTCAATGTGTATATAACCTTTCTCCTATATGTTTTAAAATCACTTGAAACTTTTTAATAGTGTGTGAAAGAAAATAGGAATTTTTAAAAAAGCACTCCACCCCTTTACAAAAGTCTCATTGATGCAATATCTTTGTCGAAGTATGATCTTTTAAAGTGCAACAGGTATGCATATCTGTTTTAATCTCTTGGAATTTTTATAATTGTTTTCTGATTTAATGTTTAGTGGATATAGGCTTATCCTTTTCAGAAGGCAAATTATCTCTTTATTTGGCATTTAAATTACTCTTAACTGATGTGTGATTTGAGAATGTGATTTCTTAAAGTAGCACTGACAGTTAATCACTGATTATCACATTGCTGTCTCTTACATTTTCGTAAGGAAATATATCAAGGACAGATGAAGTATATTTGTCTCTACCACATGTCTCAACTTGGTAGATGCATGGATCCTTGCTTGGTTTAGACTGTTTTCTAAAACTTTTGGAAAAAAAATATCTTGGCATTGACTTTAGTTTATTATATTTTCTCTTTCTTAAATGGGTGTTGTGTCACATGCTACTGGGAAAGATGATGATTTCTTTTAAATTCAGCCTTTAATCAGCATGTCGCATTTGTTTACGTTGTGTGCTGGAGCTTCATGTATTACTAAGGCTTTTTGTGTTTAACCTGACTGTCTCAGAGTGTTTGAAGTAACTGGAATGAAATACTTCATTAAACTTGGCCTCAAAACAAGAAGCAAATTAAAATTACACCTGATTTTCACTTATACTTCTAGGATGTACTGGGCAGCTTAAGGGCTCCCTGCCCCGCCCCCGCTGCTATAAAAATGCCTTAGACTGTAGGACAGATCAGTGCTCAAAGTTGTCATCAGGATTTTTTCATACACAAAGTTTATCACTCTTACCTATTTAAATTATACCAGTATGACCCAGGTCGCAGACTGTACAGCTAAAAGCATGGACTTTAAAATCCAGTAGACCTGGATCAGAATCCCTAGTTAGCTGTGTTATCTTGGCCAAATGATCTGTCTGAGACTGTTAGATCATCAGTTATAAGTTATATCCCTAGGGTAATTAGTTCAAAGAGTGTTTCTGAAGGGTTAAAGGAAATAGTGTATCTAAAGGACTGAGCATAGTCTTAGCCCATAGTACAAGCTCATTAAGTGGTTATTAATCTGATTCTCGGGCTTCCCAGGTGGCTCATGGGTAAAGAATCCCCCTGCCAATGCAGGAGATGCAAGAGATGCAAGTTCGATCCCTGTGTCAGGAAGATCCCCTGGAGGAGGGCATGGCAACCCACTCCAGTATTCTTGCCTGGAGAATCCCATGGACACAGAAGCCTAGCAGGCTGCAGTCCATGGGGTCACTGAAGAGCTGTACACAACTGAGTGAGCATGCAATCCGATTCCCAAATGGAATGCTGAACATCAACAGGAATGATTGGCTATCCCCTGACTGAAGCTGACACCCTGCCCTTTCCAGCTGCAATACAAGTGCATCATTTGATTTTAAGGAAGTGCAACTCAGAGTTCATGTCCTCCTGGTGAGACAGCAGTATCCCTCTTCATACATGGCAGGACAGCATTTGTGAAAGGCATCCGTGAAAAGGCACATGATACAAATTCTATAATCCTCTTGCTTTTGTAACAAGTTGTCTTTTTCCTCTGTGGAAAAGACAGTTTGTCCAGTTTCATGTTTTCTATCAAGCAACTAAACACATGTTCAAGTTAATTACCAGGGATGTTTAAGAGTATACCATTTCCTGGAGTGTTGGCCTAGACAAGTGATTTTTTAAAAAGATGACTAAGATTGGTTGTCTTCTGGCTATTGCCCTTAACATCCATTTTTACTTTATAGTTTCAGAGCAATCCCATCTCCATTCTTATTTCAGTCAACAAGTTTATTGAACACTTCATACACAGAGGTACAAGTGTAGGAAGATTCAGCAGCGAACAATAAACTCTGCCTCATGGAACCTTTATGTTCTAATGGAGGCCTTGAAAATAAACATGAAAGATAAAGCATATGAAGTAGTAGTATTAAGTACTAAGAGAAATCAAAATGGGCTGTGATTTTGGAGTGACTGGAGAAGGCCTTGGGCTTCCCAGGTGGCTCTGTGGTAAAGAATCTACCTGCAGTGTATGAGACGCAAGAGACCTGAGTTTGATCCCTGGGTCAGGAAGATCCCCTGGAAGAGGGTATGGCAACCCATTCCAGTATTCTTGCCTGGGAAATCCCATGACTGGAGCCTGGCGAGCTATAGTCTATAGCATCACAGAGTCGGACATGACTTAGCATCTGAGCACAGAGAAGGCCTTACTGAGGGGGTGATATTTGAATAAAGGCAAAAAGGAGATGAGAAAATAAGCTGGGCAGGTATCTTGGAAGAACATTCCAGGCAGAGAGAATAGCATGTACAAGAGCCCTGAGGCAGGGTCATGCTTGTTGTGTCCCAGAAACATCAAGGAACAAGTGGCATAGTAGCAGAAGGAAACGGACAGAGTCGCAGATGAAGGCAGAAACTTGAGGTGGGGGACAGGTCCCTTCTCATAGATCAGAGTAAGGACTACGTTTTTTTCTGAATGAGTCACATGGGGATTGTTTGAAAGGTTTTGAGCAGAGGAATGACATGATCTAGCTCACAGTTGAACTAGAGCACTCTGGCTGCTGAGTTTAGAATTTGTTATAAAGGTGGAAGCAGGAAGCTTACATTGGCTATTGCAGTTCTCCAGGTGAGAGGAGATAGTGGCTTGAGCCAGGTTGGTATGTGTGGAGATGGTGAGAAGTAGTCAAATGTGGTATCTGTTTTGTGAGTAGAGCTGGTAGGATTTGCTGATGAATTGGCTGTGGAATTGTGAGAAAGAGAGGGGAATGAAAGTGAACCTGATTGAAGGCTTTTGGTTAAAGCAACTGGAGCTACAGAGACGGGCAAGACTGAGTGGGCTATTTGTGGAAGGATGATTAGCAGCTCAATTTCCTATTAATACATATGTATTAAATGAATATGTAACTGATATCTAAATGGATCTGTTGAGGAAGCAGTTGGATATACAGACCTAGTGCCTAAGGGAGACTTCCAGGCTTAGTGGAGAAACTTTGGGATCATCACCATATATATGCTATTTAAAGCTATGAGCCTAAATGAGATCACCTTGGGAGTGAGCTTAGATAAAGAAGAGGTTCAAGGACTGAACACTATAGCATTGAGAAGTCTGGGAGATGAGGAAGAAGCAGCAATGAAGATGGAGAAGGAATGGTCAGGGAAGTTGGAAGAAAACCTGAAGAATGGGTTCTCCTGGAAGCGAAATGAAGAAGTTTCCAGCAAGAAAAGAGGGGTCAACTGGGCTAAAGGCTGGTGGTGGGTCAAGGGCGGGTTGAGGCCTGAGCTTTAACTGACCTTGGGATCTGACAACATGGAAGTCATTGGTGACCTTGAGCAAAGCAATTTTGTGGAACAGGAGGAGGAAACCTGAGCTAAGTGGGGTCAAAAGAAAATGGGAGATAACTGGGTGACAGGGCATAGGGACAACTCTTTAAAGGAGTCTCACAGAGAAGGAGAAGGTTTCCTAGGTGGCGCTAGTGGTAAAGAACCCACCTGCCAATGCAGGAGACTTAGAGACACAGGTTCGATCCCTGGGTTGGGAAGATTCTCCCTGGAGAAGGGCCTGGCAACCCACTCCGGTATTCTTGCCATGGACAGAGGAGCCTGGTGGACTGTAGTCCAAACAGTTAGACATGACTGAAGTGACTTAGCACACACAGAGAAGGAGAAGAAATGGAACCATAGGCAGAGAATAAGGTACGAGAGAGGGAATGGTTTTTAAGATGAAAGAAATCATAGCCTGTTAGGATGTGGGTGGGACTAGTTCAGCAGAGCAGGAGAAATTAATGAGGCAGGAAAAGGAAGAATCAATAGAGCAGCAGGATGCGGGAGCCTGGTAGGCTGCTGTCTATGGGGTCGCACAGAGTCGGACACAACTGAAGCGACTTAGCAGCAGCAGCAGTAAGGTCTTTCTAGTCTAGACAGGGGCTTCATGCATGAGTGAAGGGGTTGGCCTTGGCTGGGCGCATCAGCAGCCCATCTCTAGTCACAGGAGAGAGGAGAGATGTGGCCACAGATGCGAGTAGTTGCAGACACACGGGTGGGAGTCTGTGGATGTTCACTTCAGACGGTTTCAGTTTTCTCAGCCAAATGGTAAGCCAGGTCAGCAGCTGAGGTTGAGGACAGCGAAGGAGACTCAGTGGTCTGAAGAGAGAAAACAAAGCATGAACCCCAGGAGAGCAAGCCTGTGGATGGCCTAGGGCAGGGCAGCATGGCTTCTCTGCAGCTTCAAGGGTCCAATTTGAGGGAGCAGCCATGGATCTAAAGGGGGATGTTCGGCTCTGTTGGGTGTTTCTCCAGCCAAATTCAGCTGCATGGGGAAGGGTGCAGATGAAGTGGTGAAATGGATTTAACCAGGTCGTGGTTTAGCCGAGTGAGTACGCCGAAGTGGGAAAGGGGCAAGAGGGTTGAGAGTGTATTCCAGGGACCAATACCACACACCCATGGAAGGTGAAGCTGGATCAGACAGAGGACTTTCCCAACAGTGCCATGAAGCAGATAACAAACACAAGCAGTATTCCCGATTACACATGATGCTGCTGGTACAGAGCTTTTACGTGAGAGGTCATATGTCTTGTCCAGAGTCACATTTAAGAGCAGATACTGAGTTGAGAAGCCAGATCTCCTTTGATTAGGGTGTTTACCACCCAACCTATCATTAAGCTTTCTTCTAATATAACAGCAGGGTGTTTAATCTTGAGTTACCAAATCATTATACACATGTGTCTCTTGTAGTGACATTCTAGTAGCATTGACTCTGAAATAATATGACTTAGACCACAAAAGGGAACCAGCACTTTAAAAGCAGAAAGCTCGAAAGCGTCTGCTCTGCTGCTTGCTGTTTTCTGATACATCCTGCAGTTCTGCCGCCAGCCATTCCCTAGTCCATGAGGACCATCCTCATTTCCCAGTCTTTGTCCTCTCCTTTTGAAAACATCCCCATCCTTTACACCAACCCAAAATACTGTGCTTTTTTTGTGAAACCTTCCTAGATGGTTCTTCCTCCTCCTTCATCTCTCCCCTGGCCCTGCTCCCCAAACTGGGTGTAATCTGATCCCTTTTTGGACTACCTTTTGTTCTTGCTTCTCTGATGGGACCTATCACAGTCTACTGTGTATGTTTGTGAACTCATCTCCCTGCCCCCTACCATACATATGGACATGCAGGTGTGCATGCAAAGGATTGAGAGCATGTTTTACTCATCTTTGTATTATGTGCTCAAAACATACATAGTAGGTGTTCAAATTTTTTTTAAAAAATTAATTTATCAGCAGACTGTGTGTAATGCTGGAAAATTTTTGATAAAGAAGGATTTTTAAATGATAGGCCAAAGTGGGCAGAGGCTGGCTGGGAGTGGGGGGTGCTTGAAAGAGCACCAAACTTGGGGACAGACCTTGGATACAATTTGCACTGTCACTCATTCACTTCCCTTGGAGCTGAAAGATCAGACAGCATCAGTGGCTCAAATACTCAGCTGAAATGGAGGTTCCATGGAGTCCCTTCAGGTGCTTGCACAGCTTCCCCAACTGAAGCAACTCTGCTTTTTTCTTTTATCTATACTTGTGTTTCCATGTCCATATAAGATTTTATTCAAATGAGTGACCCATACCCACATCATGCCCCCAGCCTCAGCACCACCAGAAAAAAATTAGAAAACTTCTAGGCTAAATGATCTTTCTTTACCTCAGTGTTCTTTGAGCCTTGTGGTGTGTGTGTGTGTGTATACTATGAGGATTAAGTAGATGTTTCCCTACGTCTAAGACTTAAGGGAAATCTGTGTAAAAAATTAAGTGTATTTAACAATACAGTTGACGAAAAGCATACAGCGCAGTTTAAATCCAGCTAGTTTGTAATATTGTCAAAAGCTGTCTTCTGCTTCTTCAGCCCCATTTTTCAAATGAGAATGAAGTGATACTCCCCACTTAGGGGGATTTTATCAGTCTAAAGACTTGTTTGTCTTCTGGTATTGTCCCTGAGAATTTATGTATTGAAATAAGTATTTATTTTGAATTAATTTCCTTTCAGTACTTCTTTATATTATCAGTAAGGAATTATTTTTAAAACTGTGTGTGTAAGTAGACTATCATCTCTGAGTACCCTTTAAGGTTTATAAAGGAGTATTATAAAATATTTGTTATAATAAAGAGGTGCTGGGTTTGATAGGGTTGAGAACTACTAGTCTGTGCTGCATACTTAGATGCTTAGATGTTTAAAAATGATGGCATAATCAAGGATCAGAATGAGTGGTAGACATTTCTAGTGATGTGGGAAATTAGGAAAAGGAGAGATTATCATGGATTTGGGTAGTCATGGAATGTTTGAGGAGGAGAGGATTGTTAGAGGGGATCTTGCATACTGAGGATCAGGCACTATGATAGACCCTTGGTGTGTTCTATCTTGAAAAAAAAAAAAGGATGACGAGACTTGTCAGAGAGATGGAGAAAGCAATTTCTAGGTATATTGTTGTTTAGTAACTCAGTTGTGTCTGGCTCTTTGTGACCCCATGGACTGTAGCTCTCTAGGCTCCTCTGTCCATGGGATTTCCCAGGCAAGAATACTGGAGCAGGTAGTTGTTCCCTTCTCCAGGGGATCTTCCCAACCCAGGGATCAAACCCACATCTGCTGCATTGGCAGGCAGATTCTTTCCACTGAGCCACCAGGGAAGCCCTTTTCTAGGTATAGTAAAGCATGAAGTTAAAGTTGCAAGGGCCCCAGGAAATTGTAAGGGTGGTGTCAACCTTTGGTGTTCATGGATGGATTCCAGGGAATTCAGGAATTCCCTGAATTTGAGTATACCATTTTGCATATCTCTCTGAGGAGAACTGGGTTTATAGTTCTCATTGAATTCTGAAAGTGGTCCATCACCCCTAGGAAATTAAGGCCTGCTGATCTAGCCAAATCTTATGCTCAGAGGCTTTGCCCAAGGTTACATAGCTAGTCAGTGACAGAGATGGGGCCTGAATCGCGGGTCGTTTCATCTGTAGTTTCTTGCTCATTTCACCATGCTCAGTTGAACAACATGAACAAAAGCAGAGCAGGTTTAAGGATTATGTTACCATTTTATAGTAATTGGCATAAAAAGGCACAACTGGCTTGGGGTCAGTGGTCGATTTTCGTAGGAGTTGCAGAAGGATGCACTTTACTTTGGCTCCTCAAAGTGAGCTAATACTTACTTTACTTTTTTCTAGTTGAAATATGCTGCTACTCACCAAAATAGCTTTCTCAACTGAAGGCAAGCTCCTGGAGAAAGATTATTCTCCACGAGGCTGTTTCTGCAGTTCCTTTCCAATTGGCACTGGTTTTCTGACCTGCAGTGGCCTCCAGTTTCCTGCCAAATCAAATGAAAACTACTTCGCCTGATTTGTCAGATCGTGTACTGCTGTGGCCTGTACTGCTGTGGCGAGTGCTCTGTGCCCCAGTCAGGCGAGTGTCCTTACTATTCGCACTCATTCCTCTCCTAGAGTCTTTTCATTCCTCTCTTCATGTGGTTCCCCAGCCCAGAATGACCTCTGTCCTTTTCCTTTGTTTCCAGATCCCCAACATAAGGTCCAGCTTAAGTCTAATCTCCACAAAGCTTCCCTTTGTAACTGTGGACCATTTTGCACTTGCTCTGAACTGCTATCACATTAATTGCTTGCACTGCGCACCACAGGACTTAGGCATTTCTACAGACTCTTCATTGGAAAGAAGGTCGAGTGGTCACTTTGGGAATGGGGTTCCAGGAAGTCCAAGGTGGGACTCAGGGCACTCCCAATCCCTGCTTCAGCCAGAGCAATTCCACTTTAGTGTTTACTCCACTTTAGTGTTTACAGATGGGAAGTTTTCACTCGTGTTTATTTGATGAAATGGGTTAGCTGCCCCTTTCTCCTGCAAACAAAGTTTGAAAAACACTGGATCTATCTTGTGTGCTGATAACTGTTAACTCATAATGAGCAGGAGCCAGGAGACTTACACTGCCTTGGACTTAATACTGCCACTCCCAGGCAACTGGTGCAATTTGAGCACAAAACAGACATGTAGGAAATGATTTTATGATTATATTAGTCCAATTTGGGGGATAGGCAATAATGAATAGCATTACTAAAAAATTATCTTAATAAAGAACTCTGGGTTGATCATTGAGAAATAAACCAAAATTGGTGGATTTATTTCCCCTCTTTTGAAAAAGTCAAATACTATTTAAAGCTGTTCAGTTTACATACGCATATTGAAGAGAAACCTCAGTATTGGCATTCTCTACTCTCCTAAAATTTAGCCAAACTTAAATATCACATGCATGTGCTTTAGTTGCTATAGTGTTATACAACTGACTTGTAGAGTCATGCGCAGTATACCAGATAACCTACAAAAACTACATCTAAAATTTATGGCCATAATGATTAAAACTGGAAAATACCAGTCTTTCAGACCAGTTATTTCCGCTTTCTTGTATCAGATCAATGATAGAAACTAATAAAAACCTGGGTATTTAAATCAATGGTGCTATCAACTTGTTAATACTCTCTTGTTTTTGTTTTGTTTTCCCTGCTCTCTGCCTGGTTCATTGTCTTCACCTGCAGGTGTACTTTGTTGTCGGCTTCCAAAGATTACTAACTCTTTCTGTATCATTAAAATTGAACTGCCTTGACTATTCTGCTACTCTTACTGCTGCTCCCATTATTGCCTTCTTCAGCAAAATCAGGCTTTCTGAAGCCAAAGAATAACAAGAAATAAACACCATTTTAGAAGCCTTGCCACCATGAAACTTAAGCAAAGTGTGCTCACCATTATTTTGCTGCCTATCCACCTGTTAATAACAATATACAGTGCCCTTATATTTATTCCATGGTATTTTCTTACCAATGCTAAGAAGAAAAACGCTATGGCAAAGAGAATAAAAGCTAAGCCCACCTCAGACAAACCTGGAAGTCCATATCGTTCTGTCACGCACTTCGACTCGCTAGCTGTCATAGACATCCCCGGAGCAGACACCCTGGATAAATTATTTGATCATGCTGTCTCCAAGTTTGGGAAGAAGGAGAGCCTGGGAACCAGAGAAGTCCTAAGTGAAGAAAATGAAATGCAGCCAAATGGAAAGGTTTTTAAGAAGGTAAAGCATTTTGGGGCTTTCTGTTTTTTTTTTTAAGGGGAAGGTACACTTGACTATAAATCAAGTGCATTTAAAACACGCCAACATTTCATTACAGTGCCTGTAACTAATTCTCCAAAGGTGTTCCTAGTGTCTGTATATTCACTTAAAGGCAATTTTGAGTTCTCCCCATTGAACAGTATTTTAATTACTTGTTTGAGTACATGTGCTAATATTACACCATCTCTCACTCTGACAGTTAATTCTTGGGAATTATAAATGGTTGAACTATCTCGAAGTGAACCGCAGAGTGAATAACTTCGGTAGTGGACTCACTGCGCTGGGACTGAAGCCAAAGAGCACCATTGCTATTTTCTGTGAGACCAGGGCTGAATGGATGATTGCGGCACAGACCTGCTTTAAGTACAACTTTCCTCGTAAGTGCCTGGTGGTTTTGGAGGGAGAGAGTGGGCTGTGCTTACACATGAAACTGTCCTCAGATCCTCTTGTCTTCCAAGCAAGTTTTAAGCTAGAAGCTGTTGACCTTGAGAATCTTAACTGATGAATTTGTGCCCAGTTTGTGGCACTTTCAGTATTTTCCAGTTTCTTTAGGTTTAGAGAGTTAGAATCCTGAGAATTTGTAAGACACATTTGTAACTGCCAGGAAGTTTGAGGCAGGGTGGAAGGGTAAGAGCAGAGACTATGAAATCAAATTAGATTATAAAATATATTCATGTCTGTGAGTCTACCATTAAAAGTTGGGTGAAATAATATATCTAAGAAATGTTTATCATTTAATGTTTGTGTTTATTTTTTATTATGTAGTTGTGACTTTATATGCCACCCTTGGCAGAGAAGCTGTAGTTCATGGGTTAAATGAATCTGAGGCTACCTATCTGATTACTAGTGTTGAACTTCTGGAGAGTAAACTTAAGGTAAATATGACATTTTCTTTTAATTTATGGTAGCATTTGACAGCATAGGAAAATATTAAGTAATGAAGTTGATTGCGGGCCCATATTTAATAGCTGGATTTTCTTTCTGTTCAACAGACTGCATTGATAGATATCAACTGTGTTAAACATATCATTTATGTGGACAATAAGGCTATCAATAAAGCAGAATACCCTGAAGGATTTGAGATTCACAGCATGCAATCAGTAGAAGAGTTGGGATCCAAGCCAGAAAACTGTAAGTAAAGCAAACAAATTTATTAATCGATTCAAGGCTTATTATTCCAGTAGATTAAAGAAATAATACAAGTGAAAACTGGTAAGTCCTCTGATTTAAAAAAAAAGGTTTGTATAACTCAATAAAAAATAACTTTAAAAATGTTTAAAAACTATCAAGACCATATAATATTAAGATTTTCTCTCTCTCCTCAAAAAGGTAACCACTGTTTGAAAATTTACTAAAGTACTGAAAAGTATTCAATGGTTCAGGGCTCCCCTGGTGGCTCAGATGGTAAAGAATCCGTCTGCAATGCAGGAGACCTGGGTTCCATCCTTGGGTTCGGAAGGTCCCTGGAGAAGGGAGTGGCTACCCATTCTAGTATTCTGGCCTGGAGAATTCCATGGACAGAGGAGCCTGGCAAACTGCAGTCCATGGGGTTGAAGAGAGTTGGACACAACTAAGCATGCTTGCATTCAATGATTCAGATTTATGGCAGCTGCTGCCTAACTTTCTTTCCTTTTTTTTTTTTTTTTGTTTGTTAAAAACCTACTGTAACCTTCTAATCTGAACCTCATGTAAGGGACAGATCTCAGGCCTTCCATTCAGTAAAATTTTCCTTTATTTTTTTAGTGTTAATGCTACTGATTTTAATCATATCTCTGAGGATACAAACCATAAATAAAACCATACTTGGATTTATTCTACCACTGATATAGTAGTTAGTATTCCTTTTGAAATAAGTTAAGTGTGTCATATCAAAATGTCAGTTGGTCATCAGGTCAGAGAGGGTTGAACAGTTGAAATACTTCATTTAAATTATTTTCTTTCACATGTTTAATGAGAAGATCACAATACTCTGCTAGATGACGAAGCCGAATCTTTTATAACAGGCAGTCAGCATGCCTGCCCTTTGCTCTGAGGAAAAGTATTTTCTTTATTGCACTGGACAGTGAGCATGCCTGTTCCTTGCTCCAGAGGGAGACACTTTTTGTATCTTCCAAGGCTGTTCACTGTGGAATCATCCTTCAAAAGATAGTCCAGAATAAAGTCTCACAAGATGTGCAGAAACTCAACAGACCCATGGAGAGTTGTGTCTCAACACCAGGTTGACACTGCAAGACTGGGATAAAGTTGACTGAGAAGTCCTGATTGGTTGGGATTTGTTGGCATAAAACTATGGGAGGTAGGGGTCCTCATAATTTTGTGTGAGCCATAACATGATATGCCACATATCCCACCTAGTCTCCTCATCTCTACCTTCTTTTATTGTATTTTACAAATGCATGCATCCATAAATTATTAGGTGGAAAAAAGTCCTCATAGCAGATAGTTTGAGAAGCATGACTCTAGCAGACAGGTTAGCAAGCTTCAACTTTTAAATGAAGTTGGATTGGAACACAGTCACATCCATTTGTTTAACAACTGCCTATGGTTTCCTTCACTCTCCAGTAACAAACCTGGGTAGCTTTGGCAGAGAGACCATACGACCCTCCAAGTTTAAAATATTTACTCTATGGTCCTTCGCAATGAAAGTTGGCCGATCCCTGCTCAAGACAGCTGACTGTAATCTGTTGGGAAGACCTCTCTATTTCTTTCCCCCAATCATTCAACAAGCAGAGACAGCACTGGGGCTCAGGACACAAGATGATTAAACGTTCCTACCTACAGGCAGACGGCAAGAAGAAACAAAGTTTAGAAACTGTTTAGATATTACCTTTGGTGGGAAATGAAGGGCATCTAAGCCCCTCTAAATTGTCTCTTTTTCTTGGTTTCCTAAAATTCCTGTCTGATTTTGATTAAAAAGAATTGAAGTATGATCAGACCCTGATAGGGAAAGAAGCATTAATTCTGGAAGACCCAAAAGAATCCCCAATCCAGACACATACCAAATATTCTAACTACAGCCATGAGTGAGTGAGTGTGTGTGTGTGTGTAGCAGAGAGAGAAACAATTTCCTGTTACAGTTTTTATGTCACTGCACTTTCAGTAGTTTCAAGAAATGATTTCCTATAGAGATTTCAATAAGCAACCATCAAAACACAGACATCATTTTGGTTTGATGTCCTTTGGATTTTATTTGCTACTTGGAATCTAACTAAAAATATGTTAAATGTATAATGGTTATCTTATTGTTATCTTATGCAACATCCATGGTTCAATTATTTTTTAAAATAAAATTATTTTTCTAAAAACTTCAAAAAAATCAAGTCCAGTTGGTTTTCAATTAGGAGTGTGTATGAGTGTCATCTATGGAGCCTGTGGTCCATTCCAGACATACAAAACCAGAATTTTCAGAGCTGGGGTCCAGAGATAGTATTTATTTTACTTAAGTTCCGCAGGTGATTCTTATGCCCACCACTGGTTAAGAACCAAAATTTAGTCCAACCATTTCATTTTAGACATGAGAAAACTGAGTCTTGAGGACCTCACACATAGTACTCTATCGTCCTAATTCTTCAGATCTTAGATATCTTTCCACAACAAAACCCTGTAAACAGCACTGTGGAGAGGGATTAGGCTAAACATTCAGAAAATGGACCAAATTAAGTTTGAAGTTCTCATTGCAGGTAACCAGAATTGGATAACCATTTTCTTGTTGATGATCAATAGGGAATATTTGTTTTAAATAGTTTATCATTACACCAGAATCTAAAAATCTTATCTTTGTTTAACAGTTTAACTTTTAAACTAAAGGAAATGTGCTTTTTCATTCATTTAGTGAGCGTTTCTCCAAATAGACCAACTCCTTCAGACTTGGCTATTGTCATGTATACCAGTGGGTCTACTGGCCGCCCTAAGGGAGTGATGATGCATCATAGCAATTTGATAGCTGGAATGACTGGCCAGTGTGAGAGAATTCCTGGGCTGGGGTAAGAGAAAATTATTAAGTGTTCTTAGAACTCATGTTTGATATTCTCTAAACTCAGGCTATAGTAAAACAATAATTGATGTTTCTAATTTACAGTGTCTTTTTCAGAATGGCTAAAATCTTTCTCTTACTTTGTTTTAGACCAAAGGATACGTATATTGGCTACCTGCCTTTGGCTCATGTGCTTGAGTTGACAGCAGAGATCTCTTGCTTTACCTATGGCTGTAGGATTGGATATTCTTCTCCACTTACACTCTCTGACCAGGTGACAAGCTTTTCAGTCTATTGACATGATCATATTAAGTTAGTGTTCAGCTGAGAACAGTTTACTAAAACATGAAATATTTTAGTTTAGCTAAGACTTTTTCCTTGGCTTCAGAAATAGCTCCCATGAGCAGTATGTTGCTTCAGAAAATAACCTTGAGCATTTGTTAGCATTGCTTTATCTATATATTTTAAAATTATTTTGAGACTGATAATTACTTTCATTGTCTTCAGTATTTTATCAACCAAAATGTTACCAAAATATTATTTCTATATGATGCTAGTTGATGTTCATAGAGATGACTTTGAGATGTGGCTTTGCGTTTTGGCTGATCAAAGAAAGTTAAATTTTTTTTCAGTTTTGTTTTAGTGTTTGATCTACCTTAGTTTAGGTTTTTCACCTTTTTTTGTTTTTGTTTGAAAGTGATGGTCTGTGCTATGTGTGATGTTATTAGTAAAAATGCTCAGTTTACCAAAATACCCCATTTTCTTTTATCCTGGATCAGAGTTTCTCCTGTAAGAAAGACTGAAATGTGCTAGAAGAAATCATCTACAGGACAAAACACTAATGTCCTCATACCTCAGACTTGTAGGTTATGATAGTTGGAACAGATAACTCATAGAGCAGTAGAGAGCAAATTCCATGTGTAAATGTTTGTCTTTGCTCTTCCTAATACTTAAATTATAACCTTTTTTCTGCTAAGGTTTCTTTCCTTGATCCTATTTACTTTTTGTTTACTCTAGTCCAGCAAAATTAAAAAGGGAAGCAAAGGAGACTGTACTGTACTGAAGCCTACACTCATGGCTGCTGTCCCGGTGAGTATAGCATGTCAGTGTCATCCATGGCCTGCACTTGGACTTTAAAAAAAGTAACCCTCTTAAATATTTGTCAACATTTTAAAACAATTTTACTTTGTGGAAATTACAGTAAAATGTGTCCCTTAAAATCTTAGATAAGCATCGGGAAAAGATGAAATGGCAAACTTCTAAAGTGGATGCCTGTAAGGGTTTGCTGATTCTTGAAAATTAAGTGATGAAACTGACCTAGCTCAAATTACCTAGTCTGAGAATTGGTCATAATATTTTAAAGATAGACGACACTCCAAAGATCATTTAGTTTAGTCACTTCATTTAAAAATGAGGCAACCGAGGCCATCCTAGAGAATTGGGGCAGTGTATCCAAGGTTACAGAGCTGGTCCATGGCAGAGCTGAATCTAGAATCCAAGCCTGCTGACCCTTATGGTGGCTAAAGATTAAGGAAACTGTCACATGAGAGAACTCCCAGAGAAAAAAAGTTGAATTCTCAGTTCAGTTCAGTTACTCAGTCGCGTCTGAGACTTTGTGACCCCATGGACTGCAGCACGCCAGCCTTCCCTGTCCCATCACCAACTCCCAGAGCTTGCTCAAACTCCTGTCCATAGAGTAGGTGATGCCATCCAACCATCTTGTCCTCTGTCGTCCCCTTCTCTTCCTGCCTTCAGTCTTTCTCAGCATCAGGGTCTTTTCCAATGAGTCAGCTCATCACATCAGATTGAATTCTAGATATTCAAAATCTTTCTGTGAAATACTGCCTTTAATAAAAATAAGATGTTACATTTTATAGCCTTGTAATAATAAATTATTAAATATTTAACAATGTTTCTAACTTGTATAGTCAAATATATTCTAGCACTTCAGGCTTTAGAAACTCCAGTGGGAGTATCACTACTGCTTGTATTATGATCAGACTTTACATCTTATCCTATTATCTTTCTAAGAATTATTTTTGCATATGGAAAGCCTGCGATTAGATAATATGTCCAGTCCAAGTTTTTCTAAGAATTACAGATGGAAGATAATTTTTTTTCCCTTCAAATTACCAAAATAACCAAAGTATTAGATCAGAGTAGCATTTGTTTTTTTATTTAGAGGTGCTGTAGAATTCAGCAAGTTTACAAACTGAAAGGAGAGTCTTCTGATTAAAAGCATAATAAAATGCTGATAATAGGCTTCACAGTACTTAACTATGTTCCAGACACTGTGCTAAGTGGTTTAGATGGATCATCTCGCTTAATCCTCCTGAAGACTCTGTTGTTGCTGCTGCTGCTAAGTCACTTCAGTCGTGTCCGACTCTGCTAGGTGGGTCCTTTTATAAAGAAAAAAAAAATACTTGCCAAAGGTCACAGAGCCCATAGGTGGTAATTAAAAATTGAACTGTGATGGCAGAGACTTCTTAACCACTGTGGCTGTCTATTTAGGATTGTCTTTGGGAAACAGCATGTTGGGTTTATTACCCAAGATTGGGTTCTTAGGAAACAGTATCAGAGGACATAATTAGGGAGAGGGAAGGACTGAGGAGTCTAGGAAATAATGTCTGAATTTAGGCCTGAAAGATAAACAAGAGTTAGCTGATATGCTGTGTATCTTTTAATTACCTGTTTTTTATTCTTTATTTTGTGTCTTGGGAGGCTAACTCCAGGAGGATTTGCATGTGTTCTGATTGTTGCTGGGGCTTAGCCACTTGTTGGTGCTCATGAGAGATCAGAGGACGGAGAAAGAGGTCTGCCTGTTTACTGACTTTGACTCTTCCCTGCTAAGCTGCCATTTTTGGTAGTTGTTGCCAGTGCTTATTGGACAGTCTCTTTCCTATTAGCTCTAACCAGGTCTTTCCCATGGCAATGGTCCTCCACCAGATTCCAGTAATACTGCTATCCTCTCACTTCTTCAGATCTAGAGATAGTAAACCATCTCCTATGTGACTAGTTCACTGCTGTTTCACCATACCTTATTGGTTCCCTTACCTCCTTCCACTCCTCTTTAAATAAGCCTTTAAAAAACCTTTTTATTGAGAATTGTTTCTGATAGACTCTATTTTCTCAGTTTCTTTCCTGAGTCAGAATAAAAGATACATTTAGTATTGTAATATTCACATACATGATGAGAATTCACAGTAAATCACTACTTATAAGTAATGACTATGGAATGTCATGTAATATTATTAGGTTGAGTTAAAGGACTGATTGTGCTAACAATAAACCCTACCAGTGTGTTGCAACTCTGTTGAGTTCTTTACTCATTAAGGCCTTTCTGTATCTGTGATTGGTATCTAGTGTTGGAAAGAGTGGTGAAAGTAGTTCTCACACATCTGTCTCGCTCCTGTATGCTCTTTTCCACCCAACATATTTTTTTTTTAAATGACTTATACATGATTTCGCTGTTGGCCATCTGGTGATGGCCATGTGTAGAGTCTTCTCTTGTGTTATTGAAAGAGGGTGTTTGCAGTGACCAGTGCGTTCTCTTGGCAAACTCTATTAGCCTTTGCCCTGCTTCATTCCATATTCCAAGGCCAAATTTGCCTGTTACCCCAGGTGTTTCTTGACTTCCTACTTTTGCATTCCAGTCCCCTATAATGAAAAGGACATCTTTTTGGGGTGTTAGTTCTAAAAGGTCTTGTAGGTCTTCATAGAACCATTCAACTTGAGCTTCTTCAGCATTGGGGCATAGGCTTCAGATTGGGGCATAGGCTTGGATTACTGTGATATTCAATGGTTTGCCTTGGAAACGAACAAAGATCATTCTGTCATTTTTGAGATTGCATCCAAGTACTGCATTTCGGACTCTTTTGTTGACCATGATGGCTCCTCCATTTCTTCTAAGGGATTCCTGCCCACAGTCCAGTTCAGTTCAGTCGCTTAGTCGTGTCCGACTCTTTGCGAACCCATGAATTGCAGCACGCCAGGCCTCCCTGTCCATCATCAACTCCTGGAGTTCACTCAGACTCAGGTCCATTGAGTCAGTGATGCCATCCAACCATCTCATCCTCTGTTGTCCCCTTCTCAAGAGGCAGGTCAGGTGGTCTGGTATTCCCATCTCTCTCAGAATTTTCCACAGTTTATTGTGATCCACACAGTCAAAGGCTTTGGCATAGTCAATAAAGCAGAAATAGATGTTTTTTCTGGAACTCGTGTGTTTGCCCTCTGATGCCCTCTCGCAGCATCTACCATCTTACTTGGGTTTCTCTTACCTTGGACGTGGGGTATCTCTTCACGGCTGCTCCAGCAAAGTGCAGCTGCTGCTCCTTACCTTGAACTAGGGGTATCTCCTCATGGCCGCCCCTCCTGACCTTGAATGTCGAGTAGCTCCTCTAAGCCCTCCTGTGCCTGCTCAGCCGCTGCTCCTTGGACGTGGGGTAGCTCCTCCTGGCCACCGCCCCTGACCTCCGACATGGGGTAGCTCCGCTGGGCATGGGGTAGTTCCTCTCCACTGCCGCCCTGACCTCAGGCATGAGGTAGCTCCTCTTGGCCACTGCCCTGACCTTGGGCGTAGGGTAGCTCCTCCCAGCTGCTGCCCCTGACCTCGGACATGGGGTAGCTCCTCTCGGCTGCCGCTCAGATTATGAACTCCTTATTGCCAAATTCAGACTCAAATTGAAGAAAGTAGGGAAAACTGCTAGACCATTCAGGTATGACCTAAATCAAATCCCTTATGATTATACAGTGGAAATGAGAAATAGATTTAAGGGCCTAGATCTGATAGATAGAGTGCCTGATGAACTATGGAATGAGGTTCGTGACATTGTACAGGAGACAGGGATCAAGACCATCCCCATGGAAAAGAAATGCAAAAAAGCAAAATGGCTATCTGAGGAGGCCATACAAATAGCTGTGAAAAGAAGAGAAGCAAAAAGCCAAGGAGAAAAGGAAAGATATAAGCATCTGAATGCAGAGTTCCAAAGAATAGCAAGGAGAGATAAGAAAGCCTTCCTCAGCGATCAATGCAAAGAGATAGAGGAAAATAGACTAGGAAAGACTAGAGATCTCTTCAAGAATATTCAAGGGAACATCTCCTGCAAAGATGGGCTCGATAAAGGACAGAAATGGTATGGACCTAACAGAAACAGAAGATATTAAGAAGAGATGGCAAGAATACACAGAAGAACTGTACAAAAAAGATCTTCATGACCCAGATAATCACGATAGTGTGATCACTCACCTAGAGCCAGACATCCTGGAATGCGAAGTCAAGTGGGCCTTAGAAAGCATCACTATGAACAAAGCTAGTGGAGGTGATGGAATTCCAGTTGAGCTGTTTCAAATCCTGAAAGATGATGCTGTGAAAGTGCTGCCCTCAGTATGCCAGCACATTTGGAAAACTCAGCAGTGGCCACAGGACTGGAAAAGGTCAGTACTTATTCCAATCCCAAAGAAAGGCAATGCTAAAGAATGCTCAGACTATGGCACAATTGCACTCATTTCACATGCTAGTAAAGTAATGCTCAAAATTCTCCAAGCCAGGCTACAACAATACATGAACTGAACTTCCAGATGTTCAAGCTGGTTTTAGAAAAGGCAGAGGAACAGAGATCAAATTGCCGACATCTGCTGGATCATCGAAAAAGCAAGAGAGTTCCAGAAAAACATCTATTTCTGCTTTATTGACTATGCCAAAGCCTTTGACTGTGTGGATCACAATAAACTGTGGAAAATTCTGAAAGACATGGGAATACCAGACCACCTGACCTGCCTCTTGAGAAACCTATATGCAGGTCAGGAAGCAACAGTTAGAACTGGACATGGAACAACAGACTGGTTCCAAATAGGAAAAGGAGTACATCAAGGCTGTATATTGTCACCCTGCTTATTTAACTTATATGCAGAGTACATCATGAGAAACGCTGGGCTGGAAGAAGCACAAGCTGGAACCAACATTGCTGGGAGAAATATCAATAACCTCGGATATGCAGATGAAACCACCCTTATGGCAGAAAGTGAAGAGGAACTAAAAAGCCTCTTGATGAAAGTGAAAGAGGAGAGTGAAAAAGTTGGCTTAAAGCTCAACATTCAGAAAACGAAGATCATGGCATCTGGTTCCATCACTTCATGGGAAATAGATGGGGAAACAGTGGAAACAGTGTCAGACTTTTTTTTTTTTGGCTCCAAAATCACTGCAGATGGTGATTGCAGCCATGAAATTAAAAGACACTTACTCCTTGGAAGGAAAGTTATGACCAACCTAGATAGCATATTAAAAAGCAGAGGCATTACTTTGCCAAGAAAGGTCTGTCTAGTCAAGGCTACGGTTTTTCCTGTGGTCATGTATGGATGTGAGAGTTGGACTGTGAAGAAAGCTGAGCACTGAAGAATTGATGCTTTTGAACTGTGGTGTTGGAGAAGACTCTTGAGAGTCCCTTGGACTGAAAGGAGATCCAACCAGTCCATTCTAAAGTAGATCAGTCCTGGGTGTTCATTGGAAGGACTGACGCTAAAGCTGAAACTCCAATACTTTGGCCACCTCATGCGAAGAGTTGACTGATTGGAAAAGACTCTGATGCTGGGAGGGATTGGGGGCAGGAAGAAAAGGGGATAACCGAGGATGAGATGGCTGGATGGCATCACTGACTTGATGGACGTGAGTCTGAGTGAACTCCGGGAGATGGTGATGAACAGCGAGGCCTGGCGTGCTGCGATTCATGGGGTTGCAAAAAGTCGGACATGACTGAACGACTGAACTGAACTGATACATGATTTATTGGTAGGATACACATGATACAATTTATATCCCTTGATGGGAGTTTAGATTGAAATATAGCTAAGGTATAATATTATATTAGTTTTAGGTGTACTTGTACTACATGGCTTGTCATTTGCATACCATACACTTTCTTAAAATTAATAGTTATAGGTTGTTAAAACCCTTTTAGAGAGTCTTTGGGATTTCTCAGTCACGGATATAAAGAAAGATTCTAGTTTATCCAGGAGTGATTCTTTTTGAGGAAATGGAGAGAAACAACATTGTACCATACTTGAGTTGCCATGCTACCATCCCTCTCCAGCTTTACTGAGATATAATTGACATATAGCATTGTGTCAGTTTTCGAGAAGGCAGTGGCACCCTACTCCTGAACTCTTGCCTGGAAACTCCCATGAATGGAAGAGCCTGGTAGACTGCAGTCCATGGGGTCGCTAGGAGTCGGACACGACTGAAGAGACTTAGCAGCATTGTGTCAGTTTAAGGTCTACAATGTGATGATTGGATGTACATATGTATTGCAAAATGATTACCACAATGTTAATTAAAACATTTATCACCTTACATAGTTACTATTTGTGTGTTTATGAAGAGAACATTTAAGTTTTTATTTTACCAACTTTCAAGTATACAATACAGTCTTATTGATCATAGTCACCATGGTGTACATTAGATCTCCAGACTTATTCATCTGGAAGTTTATACCCTTTGACCAACATTTTCCCATTTCCCTCACCCCCTAGACAGAGGCAACCACCAATTTATTCTCTGTTGCTATGAGTTCAGCTTTCTTACGTTTCACATAGAAACGAGATCATGCAGTAGTTGGCTTTTTCTGTCTGACTCATTTCACTGAATATAGTGTAAGGGCTGATTCTGCTCTCATTTGAGAATGACTCTGTTCTAGTATTGAAAGAGTCATCCATAGAGTTATTCATTGTAGCACAGCTGAATTTACATTACTTGCTATTTTGAATATTTAAATTATGTATAAATATGTATGCTTTATGTAATAATTCTTGTTGATTTGGTCTAAGGAATGCCAAAACAACATCACCTAGTGATATAGTGATAGTTGGGGCTTTTACTGGTTGGTTGGTTTGTTTTGTTTGTTTTCTGTTTTCTACTTATTAGCTTGGGAGTTAGTATACCCCAAACCTTGAACTACTTCTAATTCTCCACAGAGCTGTGAGCAAGAATCCTTTTTTGTTGTTGTTGTTGTTGCTAACTTAGCTTCTATTAAGATGGAATAGGAATGCCTCATGTATAGGGAAATAATTTTAAGAAACTGTAAAACTCTCTGCCAGGCTGTAAGAGTTACAAGGTGGCAGTAACAACATTAGGATTGTTGGATGTTTTAGTGCTATTTGAGAACACGTCAATATATTTTAAAGAAAAGAAATATTTTAAAGTTATTTTTATGTGACATGTGGACGAATTATTTATACTTTCAGTTCAAGTCAGTTCAGTCACTCAGTCATGTCTGACTGTGACCCCATGGACTGCAGCACACCAGGCCTCCCTGTCCATCACCAACTCCTGGAGCTTGCTCAAACTCATGTCCGTTGAGTTGGTGATGCCATCCAACCATCTCATCCTCTGTTGTCCCCATCTCCTCCTGCTTTCAGTCTTTCCCAGCATCAGGGTTTTTTCCAGTGAGTCAGTTCTTCACATCAGGTGGCCAAAGTATTGGAGCTTCAGTTTCAGCATCAGTCCCTCCAATGAATATTCAGGACTGATTTCCTTTAGGATGGACTCGTTTGATCTCCTTACAGTCCAGGGGACTCTCAAGAGTCTTTTCCAACACCACAGTTCAAAAACATCAATTGAGTCAATAGATTTATTAATTGGCCACACCACATGGCTTCCAGGATCTTAGTTTCCCAACCAGGGATTGAACTCAGGGCCATGGCAGTGAAAGCACTGAGTCCTAACCCTTGGACCTCCAGGGAATTCTTGTAAGAAATTTTAGACAAAGTTAGTGTATAGAAGTGAAGAAACCCCTATACTTGCTCTTAGTGTTTTTGAAATGGTAAACAAGTTAGTGAAATTAATTCTTTAATAAAGTAAATATTTCCATTATGCTAAAGACTTAAGATTTTGTAAATAGAGTATTTTCAACTAAAGGCTATCTCAGTGTTCGTGTAGTTCTTTTCATATTATTTAATATGTTGCTTACCTTTCAGGAAATCATGGATAGAATTTATAAGAATGTTATGAGCAAAGTCCAAGAGATGAATTATATTCAGAAAACTCTGTTCAAGATAGGGTATGATTACAAATTGGAACAGATTAAAAAGGGATATGATGCACCACTTTGCAATCTGTAAGTATATTTCACAGACTCTGTAGTTTGAGCCTTTAAATCTTTTTGTGTTTTAATATCTGGAAGATGAATAAGTATGACAAGTTAATTTAGTTTGAGCATTGCCACCATGATCATAACATTGAATTTCTCTCTTACTTCTAAGCTTTGTTGCTTATATAGCAAGCAGAGGACCTTGAACTCTAATCTTGGCAGTTTAACAAATTTTAATAATTGGTGTACATATTTAAGATTTAATTATAAAATTTGGTCTCATGAAGAAAAACTAGAGTAGACTTTTTCTCAAGATAGTTGAGAAAAAAGTGATCTAACTAAAGTGATTTTCAATATTTTGTGTGAAGGTTTCTGATTTACTGTATTCATAAAATAGCATATTAAGTATATGAATATAATGGTTACTGTAAATGTAGTGCTGCGGAGTCAAGATGAGGAAGCATTTTTCATTGGAAGGGAAATAGATGACAAAATGTTCCAAAGATAACTTCACGTTTTTTCCTTTGACATCATCCTTTTCTTTCATTTGCTATGCTAAGTCACTTCAGTCGTGTCCAACTCTGTGTGACCCCATAGACGGCAACCCACCAGGCTCCCCCCTCCCTGGGATTCTCCAGGCAAGAACACTGGAGTGGGTTGCCATTTCCTTCTCCAATGCATGAAAGTGACAAGTGAAAGTGAAGTCGCTCAGTCGTATCCGACTCTTAGCGACCCCACGGACTGCAGCCCACCAGGCTCCTCCGTCCATAGGATTTTCCAGGCAAGAGTCCTGGAGTGGGGTGCCATTGCCATCTTCGTTTCTTTCATTTACTATGTGTCAAAGCAGTTTCCCAACACTGTACAGTTTTCTTTTTGCATTTTTCAGAGTTTTTCTAGCATTTTTTAAGGTGTTACTAGTTGTTGCTTTGATCACCTCTCATTATCATAATGGTCCCGAAATTTAGATGTTCAACCAAAGTTGAGACATCTTTTCCAGAGGCTTTGAATTATGCTGCTTGTTGCATCACCAAGAATAATCTCTGCATACATTAAAATATAGATAGCCAGTGGGAATTTGCTGTGTGACATGGAGAGCTCAACCCAGTGCTCTGTGACAACCTAGAGGGGTAGGATGGGATGGGAGATGGGAGTGAGGCTCAAAAGGGGAGGGGACATATATATACCTGTGGCTGATTGATGTTGATGTATGGCAGAAACCAGCACAATATTGTAAAGCAATTATCTTCCAATAAAAGATTTTTAAAAATCATTTTTCGCCCCTTTTAATCAAGGATACTGTTTAAAAAAGTGAAGGCTCTGCTGGGAGGGAATGTCCGTATGATGCTGTCTGGTGGAGCACCCCTGTCTCCGCAGACACAGCGATTCATGAATGTCTGCTTCTGCTGCCCAGTTGGTCAGGGTTATGGATTAACAGAAACGTGTGGTGCTGGGACAGTTACTGAAGGTAAGTTTTTTTTTTAATTAAAATTTATTGAAGTATAGTTGCTTTACAATGTTGTGTTTGAATGTAAGCATTTTTAACATGGCAAATAATTATATAATTATAATTGCTGTTGGGAACCATGGTGACTTTATACCTCTTAAGTAATATTGGATTTAGTGCAAATCTACATATTTTAGTTTTAGAAACTTTTGGTTGAGTCACGTGTACCCTTTATTTGTAAGCCTCATAAATATTTATGACACATTGTCATTCCTCAAAGTTCTGTTACCCTGGTCTCGTAATCTGTCTCTAAAGTGATCACTTCCTCAGAGCACTGCGCTCTTGGATTAGGTATCGGTATTTTTTTCCTCCTAGCTTTCTTTTTTTATTAATTGTTATTGGAGTAGAGTTGCTGTATGATGTTGTGTTAGTTTCTGCTTTTCCACTTTTATGCTCCTTCTTGAACCTGTGTTCCTATCCTGACTTCTTGTTTGCTTTCTTTTCTATGTTTTCAACAGCCTACAGCAGGGTTTCTCAACTTCAGCACTGTTGAGATTTTGAACCAGATAATTCTTTATTGTTGGGACTGCTCCTGCATGTTGTAGGATGTTTAGCTGCTACATAGCCGCCAGATGATGTGACAATGAATTATATCTTTAGTTGTTGCCAAGTATCCCTGGGTTGTGAAACAATGGAGTAGAGCAATTCTTTTTTGTTATCTCGCTTTCACTTTAAACTCCTGTCCAAAGTCTATGCCATTGTCCAAAACCATCTGTCCATTGCAAGATTGTGTATGACAGTGTTATTCAGTTCAGTTCAGTTGCTCAGTCATGTCCGATTCTTTGCGACCCCATGGACTGCAGCACACCAGGCTTCCCTGTCCATCACCAACTCCCGGAGCTTGCCCAAACTCATGTCTGTCGAGTCAGTGATAAAACCATTCAGGGCATTAGCTTGGAAGTCATTGGATTGTTTAGTTTTAATATCTTTAAATTTCACTCGATCTCCCCATTTTTTCATTGGATTGCTCCCTCCCCTGGCTGCCACCTTTGGCATCTCACCTTTTGTTACTTCACCATGTCCTGAAGTAACAGTCTTTCAACTGCTGTGTCTGCCTCTATTATGCCACTTCTGATTCATCCTGTTAGGCATGTCCACCTCAAACACTGCTTCATACCTGGTGAACCTAGATTTCAAGCATCTCTAACCTGGCACCATTGTACCTATTCATCATTATTTCCCACCTGTGTATACACCTGGGTTCTTTTCTGCAGACAAGCCAATCTTCTTACTCTGTCTTGTGTTTTCTGTTCCCTTCTCTTGGAATGCCCCTTTTGCTGTCTGGTCCCAGCCTTCTTCTCACATGCAACTAACTCTTCAATTAAATCTTTCCCAGCCATTTCATTGTATGTTGATCTTTCTAGCCTCCAAGGTGCTAGTATGCTCACCTTCAGAACCATGCAGTTTACTATTTAAATGTGCTCCAAATTATTTAATGTGCTTTTCTCTCCAGGTAGTTTGTTTGTAAGCTTGGTGAAGGCAGGGTCTCCTTACCTTTAATGTGTTTTTCTCACAATGTTTAATGTAATGCTAAGGTACATAATAAGTTGTCCATAAATACTTGATTAATGCACGCAGTAATCACATACTACAAAAGGACAATATCAGTGAAATGTCATGCACTAATTAATATCCTTGTTACTCTTTCCCTTATAGTTACTGACTACACCACTGGCAGAGTTGGGGCCCCTCTTATTTGCTGTGAAATTAAGCTAAAAGACTGGCAGGAAGGTAAGCATTTTATGACAAACTCTAGTGTTTCTAGATATGCTGAAAATCACCATGAGCCTCTAGACTTCCATTTTTCTTAAAGTGTTAGGTTGTCAGTGGTAGCAAGTGAGTCTTTGCTCTTGCTTGTTTTTTGTGCTTTCTTTTTCTTCAGTAACTTCATTAGGTTCCCAATAGAAAAAGAAAATCTCTAGAATCTAGGCATGAAGATTCTGAACTTGGGAATACTTGATGGATGGTAAAGAGGAAAACGTTCTTAATGGGGCATTCCCTGGGTTCAGAGAAGGATATATTATCCTATCCTTTGAATCTAAAGATTGCTAGTGAGTAGATTTGGGCTGAGAAATGAAACCCCAGATTTTCAGGGGAGACAGTGACTAATCACACACACACTCCCCCAACTTCTTAGCTCTTGATCCCAGCAAACATTTTTATAGTTGAGAATCCACTGTCTAGCTTTGTCTAGTTTAATTTTTATAACTATAGAAGGTGAACCACTTAGAGGAGACCTGTGCTTTACAGACATTAGTGATAATCCTTTTCTATAAATCAGCTGAAGGCAAAAGTAAGGCAGTCTTCCCGTGATGAAATTGTGAAAAAACATTAAGCATATTCATTAACTGCAAAATAATTAACAACCTAGCCATGCCAGATGAAGAGTAATTAAAAAGTTTAAGATTTCCTTCTATTTTTAATTTACTGTATTTGGTATATAATATGCAAATTGAAGACATACAACATGTTATTTTGGTACCTTTATATATTGTAATATGATTGTTGCTGTACTGACATTCAGCATCTCTGTTACATTACATAATTGCCTTTTCTTTTTAGTGGATGGGATAGTTAAGTTTTAGTCTCTAAGCAAGTTTGATGGATATAGTACAATATTATTGTCTGTTTAAAAAAAATCAAAGCTTAACATTTAAAAAGGGAGTATTCACCTTAGGATGGAGCCGTAGACTGAAATTTTAAAGGACCAGTTATTTTGTTGTACATATCCCTTAGGTTGTTCAAACCCAAGAAAATGAATGTGCTTTGTCTGATGTGAATTTGAAGTTTCTAAGTGTTCCTTCTATGTGACTTTTTAATTATGTGCATTATTGTTGGTGCTCTATGAGCAAACAACCATTTCTTTTTAAATACCATGTTGAAAAGCCAGTTTCATTCCCAGGTGTTTTACAGCTTGGAAATAAGACTTCATTCTCCCATGATAGTGCCTTTCCAGCTTTAAAATGAAAATTTGAAAAAATATAGGGGCTGTGTGTCTATGTATATTGGGCATCAGCATCAAAATTGCTGTATTCAGTGGGTTATTTATTAAGCAGTGGAATCAGAGAAACAAGGTATATTATAAAACTTGGTAGAGTAGCTAACAGTTGGAACTGCTTTTAATTCTTTTATGACCTAAAATCTAACCAGCATCTCAGTTGATCAATTCGAATTTTTGTGTATTTTCCTTACAGTAAGCTTTGTTCAGTAATAAGTAATGAGTGTGATAAAATGTTTCATGACTCATTGTCAGTGATTTTGGTGTTTTCACTTTTAAAGCCATGACTGGCCAGAGGCAAAGTGAAGAAAATAACCTTTCCCTCTCACTTCATAGCTTCTCTGGTGGCTCAGGTGATAAAGAGGCTGCCTGCACTGCAGGAGACCCAGGTTCGATCCCTGGGTCAAGAAGATCCCCTGGAGAAGGGAATGGCTACCCACTCCAGTATTCTTGCCTGGAGAACTCCATGGACAGAGGAGTCTGGCAGGCTACAGTCCCTGGGGTTGCAAAGAGTTGGGCATGACTGAGCAACTAACACTTTCTTACTTCATGGTGTTGCCTTTGAGAGCACTTACTCTCAAACTGCTCTCTTTGATTAAAACAATATATTTGAAACACATTTGATATCAACATATTAATAATTTATTTATAACAGCATCAAATATTATCCTACTTGGGGGTGATTTTATTTTAGTATATGTCTGTGAACCCTAATGCTGTCTGTGAGGCTTTAATGATGTTCTGAGTGCGAAATTTTATGGTCCTGGGAAGGTTTCAAATGGATTGGTACTTCTGCAGTCACAGTCACCCTCTATCCTCACACAAATCTCAGTAAATACTAACTACTGTGCTCCTGTAGAGTGAAGTAAAATTTGACCAGCAAAAAATATTAGCAAAGGCTCTTTAAGAATTAATGCAAGTAAATTTTGTTTTGGAACAGTAACTAAATAGCTTTTATAACCTCCAGGCGGTTATACAATTCATGACAAGCCAAACCCCAGAGGTGAAATCGTAATTGGTGGAAAGAATATCTCCATGGGCTATTTTAAAAATGAGGAGAAAACAGCTGAGGATTATTCTGTGGATGAAAATGGCCAAAGGTGGTTTTGCACTGGTGATATTGGAGAATTCCATCCTGATGGGTGTTTACAGATTATCGGTCAGTGTGTTCTCTTTTTGTGCTTTTCTGTAGTTTTTGCAGCTTCAACAACTATGAAAGGTAATATTGGTCAAGTCATTAATAACATTGATGATGAAGTGTTCCTCCTATGTGACTTTTTAATTATGTGCATTCTTGTAGGTGCTCTATGAGCAAACCACCATTTCTTTTTAAATACCATGTTGAAAAGCAGGAAAATAGCAGTTGGTGATGAGAAAACAAAAATTGCTCAGAAGAGGGATTTTTGGTTGTTTCTTTGTGGGTTTTTTTCCTTTTTTTGGTTACATATAACCATGTACTGCAACATACCCTATTCTAGGGCTTCCTCACCATTTACCTCCCCACCCAAGAGGCATTGTGGATACATTATTTTCCCTAGTGCCCACTTACATGACTCTAACTAGCCTAGACTCTTAGAACAAGCTTTTTGGCCAACACATCTCAGTTCTCAATGTTAATCTATTCTGAGATTGTCAGTTGGCTTGGCACTGCCTTTATTGAGCCTACTAGAATAGACTTTGAAGTTCAAAACTACTCCAAAATAGCCCTTACACTACTCACTTTAATCAGGCAAAAGTTAAAAATTTGACTAGCTAATACCGATCACAGTGTTGGGTCTCATTCAGGCCCTTTTCAAGCCATAAAATTTCCTCACTCATATCTCCAACGGTCCATTTAAATCTGTCTCTGGACCCATATGTGACCTGAATAGAATTAGAGATTTCCTGAGAAAAGCTGGTTCTTCACCTAGAAGTTTGATCTGCCAGGGAAATTTCCTGGAAGCATGGCTTGATTTAGAACCAGTAACAACCTCATTGCCTTTTCCCCCTTGATCCTTAATTGTGCTAGAATCAAAGGTTGGCTCTGTTGGCATGTAGAGTGGGTTCCAAGCCTATGGGTAGGGATATAAGACAACCTGATAATTAGCCACGCTGTGCCATCCTGTGCCAGCATGTTATTAGAGCACAGTCATTTTAACAATAAAAAAATTGAAAAACTTTTGGTGTGGGATGTAACATTTTAGCCAGTACTTCTTTAAATAGGCATTTTCTTTTTAACTGATGTGTGTGAGCGGGCATTCTATATAACAAGATTTTAGAAGTATCTTTATAACTAAAGGTTAAGGCAATGGGGTGGAAAGGAAATCAAAATTGTACATACCTGTACTGTGGGTAAGCTAACATGCTTCATGCTTACAGACCGTAAGAAAGATCTGGTGAAGTTACAAGCAGGAGAATATGTGTCTCTCGGGAAAGTAGAAGCTGCACTGAAGAACTGTCCACTTATTGATAACATCTGTGCTTTTGCCAAAAGGTAATTTTAAAGTCGCATTTGTTTCATATACTTACAGTTACAGGATAATTGGGAAAATATTGATACAATCATAAGGGAAACATTAAACTTTCAGAGTTGGGGAATGTTATACATTTTATGAAAGTTCTTGAATTCAACAGCTTAAAGGTCATTTGAGATACTCCAGACATTTTAACCATTTATGGACCACCTACAATGTCTTGCTATGCCACAACAGTTATTTGGTTTAACATCCATAACAACTGAAACTTAGCATAAGTAATTTTCCTAAGAAGGTAACACAGCTAGTATAAGTTTACTAAATAAAAAGCCTGAGAGACTGAACCATTTTCTTTCTTTATATGTTAAGATGGTTTATTTTTCTGGACTTTATTACTCCCTTTAAAAAATTTCATTGTAAAAAACACAAAACCTAAATTTACCATCTTAACCATTCTTAATATAGTTCACTAGGGTTAAGTATACTTACATTGTTGTACAACCAATCTCCAGAACTTTTCATCGTGCAAAAGTGAAACTCAGTGTCCATTAAACAACTCCACGTTTCCTCCTTCCCCCCATCTTCCCCACCCCTGTCCACCAACATTCTCCTTTCTGTTTCTGTGAATTTGACTACTCTAGATGCCTTAAATAAATAGAATCATACAATGCTTGTCTTTTTGTGACTGGCTAGAATATTATTCAGCCTTAATAAGGAAGGAAATTCTGATACATACTACAGTATAGATGAACCCTGAGGGAAATTCTAAGTGAAATAATCCAGTTACAAAAAGATAAGCACCATATGATTCTGTTTATTCAAGGTATCTGAGCAGTCAAATGGCAGAATCTCTTTCCTTCTCATGGCTCAGTAATATTCCATTGTACATATACACCACATCTTTATCCATTCATCCACTGATAGACACTTGTTTCTGTATCTTGGCTATTAGGGACTAATGCACGCAGTCCATCACATGGACTATGCAGCTGTGGACATGGACCAGCTATCTCTTTGCTATCCTGTTTTCCTTTCCTTTGGACTTATACCAAGAAGTTAGATTACTGGATCACATGACAGTTCCATTTCTAATTTTTTGAGGAGCCTCCATACTGTTTTCTATAGTGCCTGCACCAATTTGCATTCCCATCAACAGTGCACAAGTGTTCCTTTTTCTTCACATCCTCCCCCAAACTTGTTATTTCTTGGCTTTTTGATAATAGCCATTTTAATAGGTATGAGGTGATATCTTATTATGGTTTTGATTTGCATTTCCCTGGTATTGAGCACCTTTTCATGTACCTGTTGGCCATCTGTATGTCTTCTTTGGAGAAGTGTCTATTCAGATCCCCATACCTATTTTAACTGAATATTTTTTGCTATTGAGTTATATGAGTTCTTTATATATTTTGGATATTAGCCCTGTATCAGATACGATTTTTCAAATACTTTTCTCCCATTTTGTAGGTGGCCTTTTCATTTCGTTGATGACTTCTTTGCTATGCAGAAGCTTTTTATATGCTCCTACTTGTTTGTTTTTGATTTTTTTGCCTTTGCTTTTGGTGTCTAATTTAAAAAGTCATTACCACACCTATGTCAAAGAGCTTCCACCTTTGTTTTCCTCTAGGAGTTTTATGGTTTCAGGTCTTTGCCCATTTTTTAATAGAATTATTTTTTTGTTGTTATTGAGTTGTATGAATTCTTTATACATGCTAAATATTAACCCCTTATCAGATATATCATTTGCAAATAGTTTGTCCAGTTCCATAGATTGCCTTTTTATACCCTGTTGTAACCTTTGATACACAAAAAGTTTTTTATTTTTCTTGTACTCTTCATCTATTTTTTCTTTTGTTGCCTGTGCCTTTGGTATCATATCTAAGAAAGCATTGCCAAATCCAATGTCATAAATCTTTCCCCTTGTTTTCTTCTAGGTGTTTTATTATTTTAGCTCCTACATGTTTAGGTCTTTGATCTATTTTGAGTTAATTTTCCTATGTGCTATAAGATACAGGTCCAGCTTCATTCCTTTATAGGTAGATATCCAATTCTTTCAACACTATTTGTTTTAGAGACTGTCCTTTCCCCATTGAGTGGTCGTGGTGCTCTTGTTGAAGATCATTTAACCATATATGCAAGGATTTATTCTGAACTGTAGTCTATTCTATTGGTCTATCTATATGTCTGTGTTTATGGCTGTACTATGGGTTTTATTACTTCTTAATGAACTTGTAACAAGAGAAATATATATTTGGACTTATGTGTATTATTTTCGTTGAATCTATGTTTTAATTTCTGTTCTGCTTTATTATCTAAATTTTTAGTGACCAGTCCTATGTGATAAGTTTTGTGGTTCCTAATCAGCAAAAGTTGACACTTTTGGCACAACAGAAAGGGGTAGAAGGAACTTGGGTTGATATCTGCAATAACCCTGCCATGGAAGCTGAAATACTGAAAGAGATTAGAGAAGCTGCAAATACCAGTAAGTAAGAAATTGTTTGTCTGCTGAAGTCCTCAAAAGTTATTTAATGAAGTCCTATGCATTAGGCTTTTCAAGATGTCTGTTTTGATAATAAAATACAAGTTTTAAAAAAAACTCTTATATATAATGAATTTTCTTAATGAAAGGATCTTTAAATGTTATATGGTGAAGTAACCTATCTAATTCTTTATTGCATGTCACAGCATCCCTGCTAAGTGGTCATCTAGCCTGTGTTTGGAATGGTCTGTCTTTGTTCTCATTGGGCGTCCCTGATAGCTCAGTTGGTAAAGAATCTGCCTGCAATGCAGGAGACCCAGTTCGATTCCTGGGTCAGGAAGATCCCTTGAAGAAGAGAAAGGCTACCCACTCCAGTATTCTGGCCTGGAGAATTCCATGGACTATATAGTCCGTGGGGTCGCAAAGAGTCGGACACGACTGAGCAACTTTCACATGTGCCCTGGTGTGAATCTTTTATCATTTACTATTATGTATACGTACTTGGTGTGGTCCCTTTTAATCTAGAGATCTCTGCTCTTTGTTTCTGGGAAATATCCATTTACCTTTTGTTGTGCGTTTGCTTTTCTTTCATAGTCTTTCCCCCCTTTAAGTTTCGGATTCATGTTTTTATCTGGGACTACTTTTATATGACTGTTGACCTTCTGCATTCATCCTCTTATTTTCTTATCTATTTTTTCTTTTGTATTCTGTCTGGTCCATTTTGTTTTATATTCTGGCAGATCCCTCAACTTTATCATTGCTTCAGTGTGTTGAATTTCCAGCTTCTAATATCAGGATTGAGATTTTCAAGAGCTCTTTCCTGCTTTCTCAGTGTCCTTTCAGTAGCATCCAGTTGCTTTTTCCTGGGTGCAGTCATCCTCTGAGGATAACTTTTATGACGTTTTCTTCTTCTGTTAGTGTTCCTGTTTCCTCCAAGTTCCACTTTCTGCTTGCTTTGGTTAGCCTCACATACATCTGCTGACCTTTGCCCATTCATATTTGAGAACAAGGTACTAAAAAGCTGTTTGGAAAACTTACTGGGCTTCACTGAAAGGTTACTCAAATGTTAACATCTTGGGTAATACTGTTGCTGCAAAGACTTCTCCACTGTCTTCCCTGGAGTGATATTAACCCGAGTGTCAGTATTCTGGCAGCCACAAAAGGGACTCGGGGCTGGGGTACGTAGATCTTCTCCTCACTGAATTCTTGGGTTTTCAGCTTTATTCCCTCCCTCTACTGTACCTGGTTTCCTTGAGTCCAGAGTCTCTAGTTCAGTTGGGGCTTCCCAGGTGACACTAGTGATAAACAACCCATTTGCCAATGCAGGAGACTTAAGAAATGCAGGTTTGATCCATGGGTTGGGAAGATCCGATGGAGGAAGGCATGGCAACCCCCTCCTATATTCTTGCCTGGAGAATCCCATGGACAGAGGAGCCTGGGGGGCTACAATCCATAGGGTCACAAAGAATTGGACGTGACTGAAACAACTTAGCACACATGCACACCTATCTCCAGCCTGGTTGGGGACGAGCAGAGTAAGAGAGAACTGTCCTCTGAGGAGGCGGGGATCAGCCCTCCTGTTTTCAGTGTGCCTCTCATCTCTTTCTTTGGCCCCTGTAGCTTCTGTCTATGGGCTCGGGAAGTCGGTTTGCCTGTCAGTGTCCTTCAATGTCAGCAGTTAGCTTTTTAGCCCATTTGCTTTTGGTCTTATAAGATTTTCTTGAGTCCTCTCACCCACTGTCCTCTTTCTCGTGATTCTGTTTTTTTTCCTATGAGGTTGATACCTTTTTAATATAAAAATTATTTTCAAACTGTTTATTTTCCAGGGGAACCTGTATAAACTGTGTACTCTGCATGCTTAATTGGAAGCTGTTAACCTAGTTTAACCTGTTACCTTCCCTCCAAAAAATGAAAATATCATTTTTCTGAGGACAAGTTTCCTATATTCATTCTAAACTACTGGACAATACAGAAAATTTAAAGGAGGAAGCAAAAATCACTTGATAGTAGTTACCTTTGGATGGTGACATTACATTCTGGTATATATACTTAACGTATCAATGTCATCTACTTTCTTCTAAGTCAGTAGATATAGAATTGCATTACCATTTTTTTTAGTTAATAGTATTCCAGGGTAGGAGTGTCTACTTGTTAGACTTTTTCCCTCTACTGTTAAACAAATAGACCCCCACCTGTTCTCGCCTCCCAGTCAATTTATTTTTTTATGTAATTATTTTATTAGTATGAATCCTTAGCCATTGAATTTCTTTTTTTAAAATAATTTTATTTATTTCATTTTGCCTGCGCTGGGTCTTTATTGCTGTGTGTGGGCTTTGTCTAGTTACAGCAAGTGGGGTCTTCTCCCTGCAGTGGCTTCTCTCGTTGCAGTGCACAGGCTCTCGGCAATGGGCTTCAGTAGCTGCAGTCCCTGGTCTCTAGAGCACAGGCTCAATAGTTGTGGTGCCTGGGCTTAGTTGCTCTGAGGCATGTGGGATCTTTCCAGACCAGGGAGTGCACTTGTGTCTCCTGCATTGCCAGATGGATTCTTTACCACTGAGCCACCAGGGAAGCCCCAGAAATGAAATTTCTGAGTTAGGGAAAATTATATTTTAAAGGCTTATGGTTTACCTTAGACTTCCCAGGTGGCGTTAGTGGTAAAGAGTCTGCCTGTCAGTGCAGGAGACATGAGACGAAGGTTCTGTGTCAGGAAGATTCCCTGGAGCAGGGCATGACAATCCACTCCAGTATTCTTGCCTGGAGAATCCCATGGACAGAGGAGCCTGGCAGGCTGTACTCCATAGGATCGCACAGAGTCAGAAGCAACTTAGCACACGTGCCTGGTTTGCCTTATGTTGTGAAATAACTCCCTCTTCCCCCAGAAAAATTGGACTAGTTTATACTCCTGTTAGAGATACATGAGCACACCTATTTCCCTAGCTAGGGTACTCTTATTTTTTTAGATTACCTACTCGAGTTCCACTTTGGTTTAAATAAAGAGTTTGCAACATTTGTTAGCAAGTTGAAGTTAAAAAACTATTTCCCCCAAGAAGAACATTCTTCTAGGTAACTCTGGTCACTGTAAAGTTTTGGATAACAGTTATTAACATAATCTAAAAAGTATGTTACTTTATTAGCATAAAGACAGTGGCTTAATTTTTTCTTAAAGTTGGTTTTGTTATAGTATTATTGACATATCACACTTTTTATGTTAATATCACCAGGCTTCCAGAATTTTCTTTGACACAAATCCTCATTTTTTTCTTTAAATGTAGTATTTTAAAAACAGTTTCAGTCAATAGGAGAGGCTGTTAGTCACTCTCAAAGTACTAATGGACTAGAATGTGACTTGAATAATTCATCATTGAATATTTAACTGTGTGAAAGCAATAATGGGGGAAGTTTTTCATTGAAAAATGGAACAAAATTCTAGGACCTAATACATCTACATAACTTTCCTATGTTTGGAATAGACATGAAACTGAACAGTTCATGATTTGGTTAATGAACAGTAATCATGAGTTAAGTCTGTATAATTCATGAGCTTGTCTGTGCCACAAAAGATTTATTTTACTAATCTTTTGCTTCAGATTATAATTTCAGAAAGTGAAAGTGTTACTCTCTCAATTGTGTCTGATTCTTTGTGGCCCCATGGACTGTAGCCCACCAGGCTCCTCTGTCCATGGGATTCTCCAGGCAAGAATACTGGAGAGGGTAACCATTCCCTTCTCCAGGGGATCTTTCCAACCCAGGGATAGAACCTGGGTCTCCCATTCTTTAACTTTTGAGTCACCAAAGAAGCCCTAATTTCAGAGACTAAGGCAAAAAAGTATGAAATAGTTTTGATTGGTCTCAGCTAAATCTGCCTGAAATCATGCATTGTTCATAGCAGGCCTCTTCATGTTTTAAATATAAGTGCAAGGTATTGATAAGAATGCAAAATAATTGTTTTGGGGTGATTTGACAATTAATCACTGGCTAAAAAACCTGACATTTGCTGCCACCTGCAGGTCACATTTCATAATGTCCTAGATAATTCTGATAAAATGCCATGATTAAAATTGTCTTTTTCTCTTCCCCTAATCTTTTTCACTTGTTGGCAACTTTTCCTTTTTATAGGAAACTATGTGATTGCCTATTGTTCTCTATAACTTGTGGTACTAGATAATATTTAGGCACTTCCAAAACTTGGAAACCTCTGATGCAGCATTTAAAATATATATATGCTTTATTTGCTTGTGTGCAATTGAAATAATATGCCTGTTTTGTCTCATTGTTGTCAGTGTTTCTGGAATAGGACCTAGGTAAGTAGGGAAAGTAATACAAAAAAAAGGTTCTGGCGCCTGGTCAATACTTGAGTTATTCCCTTGAAATTCAAATTTGGCCTTATTTCAGGGACCTCTGTGTAACTGAGCTGTAATGTATCATCAGAGTAAATACAGTTAATTTGAACAAGTTTTGATAGTGTTAGTTGCTCAGTCATGTCCGACTCTTTGCGACCCCATAGCCTGTAGCCTGCCAGGCTCCTCTGTCCATGGAATTCTCAAGGCAAGAATACTGGAGAGTGTTGCCATGCCCTCCTCCAGGGGATCTTCCTGACCCAGGGATCAAATCTGGATCTCCTGCATTGCAGGTGGATTCTTTACCATCTTAGCAACCAGGGAAGCCACCAGGGAAACAAGTTTCATATCCTTTTATTTACCTTTTTAGGCATCACTTTTAGGAAGTTGGTTTTAAGTAGTTCAAAAGATTACTTTTCATACTCAGCTTTATATTTTTCTCTTATTTTAATGAGAAACTCACTAATTCAACCAAGCTTTCATAAAACTTAGACTAGCCTTATAACAAAAGCTTCATTGAATTTGAGTTCCTTGTGCCTATCACTAAAACCAAGTTACCCCTAAAGTTACCTAAGGCTGTTTAGTAGTAGTTTTAAAGCATGTGGATGTTGGTGTCTTCAAAACTGCTGTTTTAAATAATAGCATATAAAATAAAGCTCATCTGTAGATTAACATTACTGTTAGTAGTGAGCCTTCAGAATCTTAAAGAAGACGTTGTATTAATAACAAGTAACTTGACTGACTATAACTTATTGAGATTTAAAATCATTGAGTACTATATTGATTGCTTCTCTTTATTTTCACCATTTTCTTATATTTCTTTCAACAAGTGTTGTCTAACTCAAACCCATTATGTGCTACATCAGTTCTTATATCGTTTAAAAGTATGAAATTCACAACCCCCTTTTGATTATTTGAATTATAATAAAGTTTCTGAAGAACAGTTATCTAGAGGCTATGTGGAATGAGTGAATAAATATGTATGTGCTTCTTGAGGGCTCAATGTAGCCTGTGAATGGCAGTGAATAGAACAAAGCCCCTGCTTTCATGAAGCTTACATTTTAATAAGTGAGACACCTATACAATGTATGGGGTGGTGATAAGTATTTTGAAGAAAAGATAGCATAAGGGGATACAGAGAGACAAAGGGACTTCTGTTTTGTTAGGAGTGGTCAGGGAAGTCCTCTCTGAGGAGGTGACATTTGAACAGACACTTGGATGAAGTAAGGAAGCGAGCTGTGCAGCTACAATAGGGAAGGCCATTCCAGGCAGAGGGGGCAGCAGATAGACTCTAAATAGGAGGGTGTCTACACCCTACATATATATATATGTGTGTGTGTGTGTGTGTGTGTGTGTACTCAGTCATGTCCGACTCTTTGCAACCCTGTGGACTGTAGCCCGCCAGGCTCCTCTGTCCATGCGATTCTCCAGGCAAGAATACTGGAGTGGGTCACCATGCCCTTGTCTGGGGAATCTTCCTGAGCCAGGGATAGAACCTGCATCTCCTGCATTGGCAGACAGATTCTTTACCACTACATGGCCTGGGGACATATATATTAGGGAAAAAAACTGCATAGACCAAAACCATACAACTGAAACAATTGATGTGTACTTTGAGAAGTATAAAATGAAATTATAAGGTGGTGGTATTATTAATTAACTATAACATACCATTAAGTAAGTTTATCTCATCACCTGCATCATCTAAATCCTGCAAAACTCATGTTTTATTAATTGTTTCTTTCTTGCGCTCTTCCCCCTCTCCTTTCCTCCCTTTCCTCTCCCTGCCCCTACACTTCTCACTTCAGTGAAACTGGAGCGATTTGAAATTCCAATCAAGGTTCGCTTAAGCCCAGAGCCCTGGACCCCAGAAACTGGTTTGGTCACTGATGCTTTCAAACTGAAAAGGAAGGAACTGAAGAACCATTACCTCAAAGACATTGAGCGAATGTATGGGGGCAAATGAAATGCTGATCTTGTATTTACAGTTGTGCAGAAGGTGGCTTGGTGGTTTTTTTGGTTCTAGAGTTTTAAGCCTCGCATCATTGAACTGTCTGTTAGAATGTAAAGTGTATCGTTCTAAAGACATAGTAACAAAAAATCAAAACCAAAAGAGATTAAGTCCACTTTAATTAGTTTCCATAGTTCTAGTGAAGCTGAAATTGAAAAGTTATTTCCCTGTAATTGTGTTATTAATTTTAGAACAAACCTTCTGTTTTTAAAAATTAGCCTAAGATTTTACTCATGGGGTCGCAAAGAGTTGGACACTACTGAGCGACTGAACTGAACTGATACTTGTTTCATTAAAGAAAAAAATTTAATGTTGAACAAAATAAATTAGAGCTGGAGTAGAATGTAGTTTGAGGAAATTTGCAACTTCCAACGTCTACTGTCTTCCTAGTTCAGAAGATGCTTAAATATTAAGCATGACCAAAAAAATGTATTAACACTACTCAAAGCAGAAGTACTGCAGGGCTTTAAAATTCTCTTCCAACCATTTGTCTTGATTTGTAATGTAATATACGGAATCAAATAAAAACATTGGAAACCATTTTAGGATTCATAATTGTTGTGTAGGTTAGACGTAGAATCATTATAATATTGTGAATAATTACAGTGCCTGAAGTTAGAATAAAAACATATAAATGCACCAAAAAATATCTAGTAATACATTTAAAGGGAAATTGAACTGTTGTTTGAAACTTGGAGATTGAAAATCAGTAACTGTAATTATTTGAATGGCTTAAGTATAAAAGTACATCTTCAAAATGCTGAAAATTGCCTTTCTCTGTTCAAAATAAGACTGAAACCAAGAGTTAAAATGATAGAAATTTAATCAAATTTTAGTGGGAGCATTTTCTCTGTTAGAAAAGGTGATGAAATCCTGAGTATTTCTTATCCTGACTCTTGCATAGCATTGAACCTGGGAAAGGATTTAGACTCTGAATTTATCTTTAATAACAGGGATTGATTTTAAAGTATATTAAATCACACTCATAATTTAAGGTCTGTTTGCTGTTGCTGATTTGATTCTTGATCAATTGGTATTTCTAAAAGCATTGCATTTTGCTTTAATTTTAGCAAAGCAGATTATGATAAATGAATTCCCTGCTATCTTGTTTGAATCTATGAATGATTAATTAACTTGGATGAATTTGGGGAAGTTAAAGGGAAGAACACACTGTTACTACTTTTTTTCCTGTTTGTAAGAAGAGTTTAGAAACTGGAAATGCTGGATTTGGGAGAAGGGAAGTTACTCAATAAGGGACTGATATTTGTGCAGTAACTTTGTGTGTGGGCTTCTTGTTGAATCTTTAATTGAAATCTGGGATTATATATCCCTGAAATATAGTCACACTTGAACCATAGTTACTGTAAAAAACCACAAAACTTCTTAATACTGTTATTCTTTGCACTTTTTTCTTAATCATTTTATATATATACATATATATATGCCTATATATATATGTTGCTTATATTGCTTTGTACAGTTGTGGGCCACCACTGCAACAAAACACATTCTTTTTGCTCTAGAATATTTATAAAGAAAATATTTAAATGTTATGTATATGGTGGTAAAAAGGAAAAATCATCTGGTGTTATTATAAGCAAGAATGAAGGTTTTTGTAAAGAATGTTCAGTGTCTGCAATGTAAAATTTGAAGCAAGGCCCCCTGAAGTTATGTGTATGTGAGTATTCTCATTCTTCCCAAATTGCCTTTGAAGCGTGAAAAACCATTCTTACCAAGTAGACTACTATTCAGCTTCTGCTGTTCCCACTGTTGACCCTCTAAGGATGATGTACTTAGACTTTTTCAGTATGTGACCCCCCCCCCCTTTTGGAATGGTGATTTTAAATGTGTGAGTGCATGCATACATACTCAGATATTTGCACCCCTACCCACTCCCATCTCCCAAAAGCTAGAACACTGCCAACTAATCTGTTGTATGGGTCCTTTAGAAACACGTAATTAACACTTAAGGATGGGTGCTGCTAATTCTTTGTGAAAATCCAAATATTGTTAAGGGACCAGGGAGATGCCACTACCCCCCGATTTTTCATCAAAAAATACACTTGTTTATGTAAACAGATCTTTCCATATTCATAGTGACTTTTCAAGTATTTGAGCCTAAAGATTTTGATCCTACATTTTTATACTGGTTTAAATCGTTCACTGTTATTATTACATGTCAGCCATCAAATAAAGTTGTACTTTAAAAATTTCCTACAAGTATGTACATTTCTAAGATGAACACCTGTGATTTTTGCTTTAATTACATGAAAGGATCTTGCCTCCAAAATTTCCTACAAGTATGTACATTTCTAAGTCAAACACCTGTGACTTTTGCTTTAATTATGTGAAAGTATCTTGCCTCCTTGATATTTGTATTGATTCTTTTTTTTTTCTGGAGTGGAGGTATAATTGTATCACTTTTTGGAACTGAGATACAGATGAATGATTCAAACAGTCAGAAGTTAAGAATGATGTTTCTGTGGTCATAAAAGATTGATTAATAATCTTTGCCTGTATTTTCCTGATGGCATGTTACAGATGTTTCTGGAATAGCAAGATGAAAACAGATTAAAGATTGTGGGGTATTTGGGATTTGGAGAGAAATATTTTAATTTTCAAATGTAGTTACAAATTAGAATGTATTCATATTTGTATTTTCTGTTAAAATGCACGATTGCAGGATTGTTACTTAGATTTTCGTGTTTTCCTTGATGAAAAGCTTTGTTCTCGTTTTTAAGTTTGCACTCGAATCTTAAGAAATAAATCCACCCATGTTATCAAGCCAATTTGTGCTTAATTATGTGCCAGGATAAAATCTGCAAATTTGAGGAATGTTAACCAAACTTTTAAACACATATTTCAAAAGTATTCATCTTTAGGTTTATAGAATTGCATTAGCAGATAACCTGGTTTGTACAAATCACATCCATTAGTTTGGAGGATTGAACCCAAAGCTGTTACTTTCATACAGTTAATAGAGTAAAATTCCTTTGTAGCACTGATACTGTGGGACAAAACATAGTCATGTTGTGTGGATTGTTAGCATGTGCTAATAAATAATTGTTACCTTCAGGCTAATTAAAATTTAGGGAGAAATTAAGTTACCTGAGTTATACGAGGGTGTATATAAAATGGTATTAGAGACCGGGAACCATTGCCTGAGTCTATTTCCTGGCTTTGCCACTCACTAGGTGTGTGACTGGGCAAGTTCATTAACATCTCTCCGCTGCATTTCTCCTTCCTGAAAAATGAGGTTGATTGATAATAGGATGGTTGTGAGGGTAAAATGAGTTAAATTGTTTAAAACATAGTAAGCATATGTTACCAGCACCAACAAAAACATATGTTAGCTGTTATCATCATTGTTGTATCCAGGTAACATTCATCAGTCAAGTTATTTAACATATTGGCTGGCACACTCAGGGACTCAAAGAACTGCTAGCGCCTGAAGACTTGGTAGAGAGAGTTCTGGATTTAGAGGTGAGGAGACCTGGGCTCACTCTGTCACTAGTTTTGTAGCCATGGACAAATTTCATAACACTCCCTTAGCTTTAGTTTCTTTTTCCTATATCAAAGAAAGAGAGGGGGAAGACTGGACTTAAAAAAAAAAAAAGCCCTTTGTAAATAGAGAAAAATGAATGACAGAAGAAATAAGGAGTGTAATTGACCCTAAGTCCCATCACATCTAGCTTTCTTATTGTGATTTTGCTATCCCAAGGTGATTTTTTGTTTTTTTAAGATGCCCTCAGTCCCAAGTTTCCTATATGGATATGAGGCTGTAGATGATGCCATGCTACTAGGTACCAAGAGTTTCTGTTACTCCTATGTTCTCTCCTTAAAAAGCATGGCTGTGCACACACAATTCAACTGTGCTTTCTATTTTTTTAAACATGATCCACGATGCTGTGACCATACACTTCTGTGTATCCTGCTCGTGCTCAGTCCCTCGGTTGTGTCTGACTCTGTGATCCCATGGACTGTAGCCCACCAGGCTTCTCTATCCATAGGACTTTTCAGGCAGGAATACTGGAGTGGGTTGCCATTTCCCTCTCCAGGGGATCTTCCCAACCCAGCAATCAAACTTGCATCTCCTGCCTTGGCAGACTGTTTCTTTATACTGAGCCACCTGGGAAGCCCCTGCTTCTGTGTATATGAAACAATATTTTATGACAATGTTTATGTGGAAAAAAACAATGAGATGACCAGTGATGCTATTTCATCTATTTAAATGCTGGTTGTCACCCTCTACACTGATTTCATGATCCCACAAGATAGTGCTGTCCGATGGGACTCTCGAGTTTGGAAATGTTTTGTATCTCTGCTATCCATTATAGTACCACTAGTCACGTGTGGCCATCAAGCATTGGAGATGTGGTTAGTGTGACTGAGGAACTGAGTTTTTCATTTCATCTCCATGCTGGGTAGCACAGCTCTAGAGAGTCTGCAAGCCACTCTTTGGAAAGCACAGGTTCAAAGTCAGCTATCATATGAAGTCCATGAAAGAAAGCTATCCCTTACCCTCATCCTCCCACCTCCTGTACCTCAGAGACAACCACACTGTTAGATCTCCCAGTCAGTGCTAGTATTTTCTTCTTAGATGAGAAGGCAAGGATTACCTTTGAAAACTAGAGAAAAGAGCAAATTGGAGTAAATTGGTTCTGTAAGATAAAAAAATTTTCACAAAAAAACTTGAAAACTCCCATTAAAAAGAGCAGAGAGCTGCAGAAAAAGTAATTATAGAAAACAAAGCCCAGCTCTTACTATAAATATGATGGCTAAAATGGAAAATTGAAAGATCTGGTAGAGGAACTTTCTCAGAAAGTAGAATTTTTGGAGGGGCCAAAATATTGTGGTAAAATAATATATAATGAAATGTTGCTTTAACCATTTTTGAGTGTGCAATTAGGTGGTATTATATTCACAACAACGTTGTGCCACTATCACTACTACCTAATTCCAAACAGTTTTTTAAAGATGAAAAATAGGAACAAAAAGGTAAGGGTATTAAAGAGTCAGTCCAGGTGATTCATCATTTGAACAACAGAACTTCAAGAGAGAGAGAACCAAAAAAAGGGGGGGATTTCAAGTATTCAAGAAAATTACCCAGAACAACATGGGCAGAGTTTGTTAAAAAAAGCTTTGCTGTAAGGTGATGTTGGCTGAACCATTTGGGAAACCCCATGTCAGCACTGTTCATAATGACCCACAAATTGGAAACAACTATAATGGCTATCAACAGGAGAATAGATAAATTGTGGTATATTCATACAAGGAAATGCTACATAGCAAGCAAAAAGAATAAACTGCTACATGCAAAGATATGGGTGAATTATATTCACAGATAATTATGCTATACGAAAGAAGCTATTCACAGTACATTATGATTCTATTTATATGAAGTTTATATGAAGAATGGCCACAACAGTGATAGAACCCAGAATAATGGTTTTCTCTGAAGAAAGTGGTGGTATTGCCTAGAAAGGGGCATGAGAGAATCTTCTGGCATCCTGAAAATGCCCTATATCTTGTTTACACGAGCATCCTGAGTAGGATCAGACATGTCTGGCCTGAGGAGGCAAGATTGATAGGAGAAGTTGAAGGTTGGGTGTGTTGGAGAAGAGGTTGAACCAGTTAGGCTGATCTCAAGCTGATCAATTTTGGGAAGAAATGTGTTTAAGGGTGTGGGAAAACCTGAAAGGCTCATCTGATGAGTAACATCTTTGTGAGCTTGAATAGGAGAAAGCAGACCTAGGCAGCTGTGAAATAGGGCACAGACAACTTGGGTGAACTTAAAATACCTGGAGTATGTCAGTATATTTCACTGTTTGCATCTGCTTTCGGTCTCAGTTGGGCTTAGTTTTGGGGAGACTTGACCTCATGTACCTGAAGTTCATTTCCTATGCTCTTCCCGCAATTACTACCATAGATCAGACCTTCACTACTTCTCACCTCGATCACCTGTGCATGCCTGAGCGCTTAGTCGCTCAGTCTTCTCTGGCTGTTTGCTACCCTCTGGACTGTAGCCCGCCAGGCTCCTCTGTCGATGGGATTCTCCGAGCAAGAATAACAGAGTGGGTAGTCATTCCCTTCTCCAGGGGATCTTCCCAACCCAGGGATTGAGCCTGATATTCCTACATTGCAGGCAGATTCTTTACCGTCTGAGTCACCAAAACAGCTATACTAACCTCCCAACTAGTTTCTTCAGTTCAGTTCAGTCACTCAGTCGTGTCTGACTCTTTGCGACCCCATGAATCGCAGCACACCAGGCCTCACTGTCCATCACCAACTCCCGGAGTTCACTCAGACACGCGTCCATCGAGTCAGTGATACCATCCAGCCATCTCATCCTCTGTTGTCCCCTTCTTCTCCTGCCCCCAACCCCTCCCAGCATCAAAGTCTTTTTAAATGAGTCAACTCTTCGCATGAGGTGGCCAAAGTACTGGAGTTTCAGCTTTAGCATTATTCCTTCCAAAGAAATCCCAGGGCTGATCTCCTTCAGAATGGACTGGTTGGATCTCCTTGCAGTCCAAAGGATTCTCAGGAGTAAGTCTGACACTGTTTCCACTGTTTCTCCATCTATTTCCCATGAAGTGATGGGACCGGATGCCATGATCTTCGTTTTCTGAATGTTGAGCTTTAGGCCAACTTTTTCACTCTCCTCTTTCACTTTCATCAAGAGGCTTTTTAGTTTCTCTTCACTTTCTGCCATAAGGGTGGTGTCATCTGCATATCTGAGGTTATTGATATTTCTCCCGGCAATCTTGATTCCAGCTTGTGTTTCTTCCAGTCCAGCATTTCTCATGGTGTACTCTGCATATAAGTTAAATAAGCAGGGTGACAATACACAGCCTTGACGTACTCCTTTTCCTCTTTGGAACCAGTCTGTTGTTCCATGTCCAGTTCTAACTGTTGCTTCCTGGCCTGCATACAGATTTCTCAAGAGGCAGGTCAGGTAGTCTGATATTCCCATCTCTTTCAGAATTTTCCACAGTTTATTGTGATCCACACAGTCAAAGGCTTTGGCATAGTCAATAAAGCAGAAATACATGTTTTTCTGGAACTCTCTTGGTTTTTCCATGATCCAGCGGATGTTGGCAATTTAATCTCTGGTTCCTCTGCCTTTTCTAAAACCAGCTTGAAAATCAGGAAGTTCACGGTTCACGTATTGCTGAAGCCTGGCTTGGAGAATTTTGAGCATTACTTTACTAGCATGTGAGATGAGTGCAACTGTGCCATAGTTTGAGCATTCTTTGGCATTGCCTTTCTTTGGGATTGGAATGAAAACTGACCTTTTCCAGTCCTGTGGCCACTGTTGAGTTTTCCAAATGTGCTGGCATATTGAGTGCAGCACTTTCACAGCATCATCTTTCAGGATTTGAAATAGTTCTACTGGAATTCCATCACCTCCACTAGCTTTGTTCGTATTGATGCTTTCTAAGGCCCACTTGACTTCACATTCCAGGATGTCTGGTTCTAGATGAGTGATCACACCATCGTGATTATCCGGGTCGTGAAGATCCTTTTTGTACAGTTCTTCTGTGTATTCTTGCCACCTCTTCTTAATATCTTCTGCTTCTGTTAGGTCCAGACCATTTCTGTCCTTTATTGAGCCCATGTTTGCATGAAATGTTCCCTTGATATCTCTAATTTTCTTGAAGAGATCTCTAGTCTTTCCCATTCTGTTGTTTTCCTCTATTTCTTTGCATTGATCGCTGAAGAAGGCTTTCTTATCTCTTCTTGCTATTCTTTGAAACTCTGCATTCAGATGCTTTTATCTTTCCTTTTCTCCTTTGCTTTTTGCCTCTCTTCTTTTCACAGCTATTTGTAAGGCCTCCCCAGACAGCCATTTTGCTTTTTTGCATTTCTTTTCCATGAGGATGGTCTTGATCCCTGTCTCCTGTACAATGTCACGAACCTCATTCCATAGTTCATCAGGCACTCTATCTATCAGATCTAGTCCGTTAAATCTATTTCTCACTTCCACTGTATAATCATAAGGGATTTGATTTAGGTCATACCTGAATGGTCTAGTGGTTTTCCCTAGACCATTTTCTTCAATTTGAGTCTGAATTTGGCAGTAAGGAGTTTGTGATTTGAGCCACAGTCAGCTCCTGGTCTTGTTTTTGTTGACTGTATGGAGCTTCTCCATCTTTGGCTGCAGAGAATATAATCAATCTGATTTCCGTGTTGACCATCTGGTGATGTCCATGTGTCGAGTCTTCTCCTGTGTTGTTGGAAGAGGGTGTTTGCTATGACCAGTGCATTTTCTTGGCAAAACTCTATTAGTCTTTGCCCTGCTTCATTCCATATTCCAAGGCCAAATTTGCCTGTTACTCCAGGTGTTTCTTGACTTCCTACTTTTGCATTCCAGTCCCCTATAATGAAAAGGACATTTTTTGGGGTGTTCTAAAAGGTCTTGTAGGTCTTCATAGAACCATTCAACTTCAGCTTCTTCAGCGTTACTGGTTGGGGCATAGGCTTGGATTACTGTGATATTGAATGGTTTGCCTTGGAAACGAACAGAGATCATTCTGTCATTTTCGAGACCGCATCCAAGTACTGCATTTCAGACTGTTTTGTTGACCATAATGGCTACTCCTTTTCTTCTGAGGGATTCCTGCCCACAGTAGTAGATACAATGGTCATCTGAGTTAAATTCACCCATTCCAGTCCATTTTAGTTCGCCGATTCCTAGAATGTTGACGTTCACTCTTGCCATCTCCTGTTTGACCACTTCCAATTTGCCTTGATTCATGGACCTGACATTCCAGGTTCCTATGCAATATTGCTCTTTACAGCATCGGACCTTGCTTCTATCACCAGTCACATCCACAGCTGGGTATTGTTTTTGCTTTGGCTCCATCCCTTCATTCTTTCTGGATTTATTTCTCTACTGACCTCCAGTAGCATATTGGGCACCTACTGACCTCAGGAGTACCTCTTTCAGTATCCTATCATTTTTCCTTTTCAATATATCTTGGCAAGTCTTTTCTTTCCATCACAGCCAGTATACTCAGTATACTCCATCTTCTAGAGTTCTGCCAGACTAACCTTCTTAAAATATTACCTTGTTGATGCTGTTTTTATTCAAATCATAATGTCTTGGTTCAAGTCCCTGAATTAGAAGCTCTCTCTTTACTTGTCTTACTATATCTCCACAACAGAAACCTTCCATTCTCTTTCATTTCTGTGTTTTCCAATCTGCCAAGCTCATCCCTCCAAGTTGTTCTTCATCCTGCCTTCACTTAGGAATCACATGGGAAGTTTAACAGCAATAACAACAACCAAAACCCAAACAAACAAAAAACAGTATCCGTGCCTCATCCTCTCTGGTCAACAGTGACCTTTTCCCTAGATCTGTAAATTCCTTTAACACCTGTCCTTAGATTAAACTATTATACAAAATAATTCACAGAAGAGAGGGCAGTCTTCACAGCTTACCAAGATAGGAGGCTCCCGGTTAACTGTTGGCTCCCCTAACCCTCTACTGTTGATATGGGATTGATTTTTCTTTTGTATGACAGATTATCTATTTCTTTTGACACCTGAAAACGTGAGAGATTCTGAGAGAATGAAATCTTGAATCAGTTTGTTTCTTGGAAGACACTCTAAGGGTATCAAGAATCAGAAATGGGTTTTAGTGGTGGGACCACTTGGAAGTGCTAACCATCAACTTTATCTAATTCATATTTTTGCCTTGGGGCTGTGAGAAATCAACAGCAACAACAATAATAATAAGAGTCAAGAGATTCTTAGGGACAAGGAAAACGAGAAAAGAAGAGATAATATGTTGACCTATTTGTGTGTCTCTCCAGAGAGACTTTTTGAAGCAGAATTATGAAAATGATTCTTTTGAAGTCAGGTATTTCTTCTTGTGGCCAGCTTTTTGCTAGCTCATGGAGTTATAAGAAGCTTAGAATCAGATATATGTATATGTATACATACATATCTATTACAGACATGTCCACACATATTTTCTTTATGGCCAACAGCTCTACCTTAGCCGTATCTTTGACATTCCTTAGGATGGGGCACTCCAATGCCCAGTTACAATTTGGGATGATGAACTGTACTCATCAACATAGGAAAATAGCAATGTAGCTTCCCAAGAATGGGGGGAGGACCTTCCCTAGTGCTCTAGTGGCTAAGTCTCTGTGCTACCAGTGTAGAGGGCCCAGGTTTGATCCCTGGTCAGAGAACTAGATCCCACATACCACAACTAACAGTTCCTGTGCTGCAACTAAAGATCCTGTGTGTGGCAACTAAGACCTGGCACAGTCAAATAAATAAATATTCTAAAAAAAATTGTTTAAAAGAATGGGGGAGAGACGGGGCCAGAAAGGGAAATCAGGAAGCCTCCTTGTCTAGTGACTGAATCATGAACTATTTGAGCAGGCAATGCAGAGATGAGTTAAAATTGGTCACATTTGAACCCCAGCCTTCCTCAAGATCACATCATTTCTCACCCAAATCTTCATTTCATTGGCCATTAGGATTCATGATGGTGAGAGAATGAACTTTTCTCAGGGAGTCCAAGGGAAGGAAAGGATGCAGACTCTTCTGTTTCATTTCAGCAGGAGTCTTTGTTTTCTCAGCAAGACACCCCTTGGGCTCTCTTTGCTTGTGAATTCTTCCCTTTTGCTTATGATATAAACAATAGCTCCCTCGACCCTATCTCCTGGGGTTGTGGGATATCTTGGTTGACCTTTGGTTGTGTTCTGAGAAGAAAAACTCCAAACTGGCCTGGAGCTGTGGGGCTTCAGCATCCTGTTTCCAGGAAGAAGGCCAATTACTTCATTCTCTTGCAGCTTTGGGACTTTCTCAAGTTTTAAAAGATGGCTTCAGCACTGAATGATTCTTAGATAACAAAGCTATTTGTATTTTAAGACCCTCTTAAGTTCCAATAAGATTTCTTTGGTCTTGAAACATGGCGCTGAAGAAGTATTTCGGAGCCCTCTCTTGTATAGCACTGCTTGATGCTATAGGGGAGATGATGTTCTTGTGCCGTCAGCACGCAATAGCAGACTATGCGGGTGAATCAGAAGTTGAACTGTGAACTGAAGACAGTCAGTATGGAGGAATTTGGAAGAAGCAGAGAATCCTTTTAGGCTTCAGTTGTCCAGGAAGCCTTCCTTGGAGGCTCCAGTCTAAAACCTAATCCTGAAGAGGCAAAAGTGACTCTTGCCAACTTCTAGTTAATAACAAAGACTGCGTATTCATCTGCAGCAGCATCCCTTCTGTGCCCATCAGCCTACAAGGACGAGGTGAGATGAGAGCAACAACAATGCCATGGGTTATAACTTGAGATTCTCAACCAGAGATGCTAGGTATGCCTGAGATATTGGTGCCCTCTGCCCCTGGAGTGGCCAGAGCTCCCTGGCAGGCTACTTTCTTACCCATTTATCCTAGGGGTCATATATGTTATCTATGTGTGCTATGTGAAGAAAACAATTGGAAAGCACTGTTTTAGACAGATCCCTCCTCTGAGAAAACTCTGGTGACTCATGGTCACAATGCTTTGTTTTCATGTCATAGTTCCAGGCAGACTGTCGGCTCTGGGAAGGTAGACAGACTGTGTCTGTCTTGTTCACTGCTATATCTCTAGTGTCTGCCACTGTGCCTGGCACATAGTACATTCTCAGAAAATATTTCAGGCAAGTCAAAATCACAGTGAGCTACAACCTCACACCTATTAGGATGGCTATTACCAGGAAGACAAGAAATAACAAGTGTTGGTGAGGATGTGGAGAAAAGGGAACACTCGTGCACTGTTGGTAGGAATGTAAATTGGTGCAGCCACTATGGAAAATAGTATGGAGGTTCCTCAAACAATTAAAAATAGTATCGAGGTTCCTATCATATGATTGAGCAATTCCACTTCTGGGTGTTTATCTGGAGAAAATGAAAATACTAACTTGAAAAGATATATGCATCCCCATGTTCACTGCAGTATTATTTACACCCAAGATATGGAAACAAACTAAGTGTCCTCTGATGGATGAATGAAAAAAGAAAATGTGGTGTATATGTACAATGGAATAAATCAAATAAGTCAGAGAAAAAGAAATACTGCATGATCTCATTTATGTGTGAAATCTAAAAAAAAAGAAAAACAAGTTCATAGATACAAAAAACATTGGTGGCTGTTGGGAGGTATGTGGGAGAAAGGGGTGAAGAGGGTCAAAGTTACAAATTTCCAGGTATAAAATAAATATGTCCTGGGGATGTAACGTACAGCCTGGTGACTATAGTTAATAATACTGTACTGCATATTCATAAGTTGCTAAGGAAGTAGATATTACTCTCATCACAAGAAAAAAATTTGTAACTGTGTGTGGTGACAGATGTTCATTCACCTTATTGTGGTGATCATGTTACGGTATATTCAAATATCGAAGCATTATGTTGTACACTTATAACTAATAAATGTTATATGTCAATTATACCTCAATATAAAAAAGAAAATATTTCATGAACAAATGAGAAAGTCTAGACCATGAAGGATGAGTAAAATTGGGATAACATAGAAGGCTTAAGAGTTTGCAGGGAAAAGAATATGAATAGAATCAGATGTGGTCATGATGTGGGCCAGGCACAATTTGGAGAGCAACAGAGGGGTCCAGAAATGTTCATGTTTTGAGGCAGTGGGAACTTACCAGGCTTCAGCATGCCTATGTTGGGTGAATAAAGAACCAGTGAAGCACTATTTCCCCCAAAGTCAGAATTAAAACAAACACCAGTTGACACAACTGGTCTTGATTTTTCTTTTAGTATCTAATTTCAAGTCAAGCTTTGCTTATCCATTGTGGGAACCAATTTCTCACTTGGTCTGGGTCCCAAACCCAATAATTCTTAAATGTTCCCACAGCATCTTCCAGCTCAGAGGCCCTCACTGAAGCCCCTGGCACTCCTGAGACAAGGATGCTATGCCAGCCCTTCATGATGCAGGGGCGAGGGGAGGTGAATGCTGTTGTTTTCCTTACCCACATGTTGCAGACATTGCTTTCCATGTGGAGGAAGGGTTTGAATGACTACTTCCTATTCAAGACATCCCAAATGTCACATCCGCAGGGACGGCTGCTATGAGCTCTCTGAGGATGAGCTAAATGCCCCTCCTCTGGGCCCCACAGCACCATATGCTTATCTTTAATGATGAAGTAACCATGTCTGAGGGCTTCCCAGGTGGATCAGTGGTAAAGAATCTGCCTGCCAGTGCAGGAGACATGGGTTTGATCCCTGATCCGGGAAGATCCCCCCTGGAGGAGGACATGGCAACCAACTCCAGTATTCTTGCCTGGAGAATCCAATGGACAGAGGAGCTTGGCGGTCTACAGTCCATGGGGTTGCAAAGAGTCAGACACAACTGAGCATGCCTATAACCACGGCTGACATTCTTAAACATTTAATATGCTCAAAGCACTATTCTCAGTGCTTTCTCAGCATTATCTTATTCAATCCTGCCACAAAACCCTACAGTGAGCACTTCTATTATTATCTCCATTTTACAAAAGACGAAACTGGGACACAGAGAAGTTAAGTGACTTTGCTCAAGGTAACAGAGCTGGTAGGTGGCCAACCCAGAACGAAAATGCAAGCTTGCCTTATTTGTCTCTAATAGGACTTTTACCACGCAGTGTTGTAAGGGTTTGGGTAACCCCCACACCGTAGAACGTTAGCTTCATTATGGGAGGAAGCGAGGCTCATCTGGATCCTCCACTCCTAACCCAGGGCCTGGCACAGAAACCGGCAATAAACCTGTGGACAGAAAAACGAAGAAAAACAAAAACCCAAGCCTTCCACCAGATGGCGCTGTGGCAGTCCAAGAGAAAAGTGCCCCCGGCTTCTTCCTTTCCAACTCCTTTCCCACAGAAGACCTCAAGTCTGCACATTTGTTTTCTTTCCTTTTCCAGAGAAGACTGAGTGGGCGGGAGAAACATTTTTCAAGATAATGTTTAGGCATGAATGACACAGATTTGACAATTTAATTTGTGACCTTATGTTTTGGCCCTAAAGGGAAGGTCGACCCTACTCCATTCTCTTATATTCACACACTTCTTTCAGAGATCTCAAAATGGTTTTCAGATTCTTGTCATCATTAAAAAGGTAGAAATAAAATCCGAATTGCCCCAAACATTGAAGGAGGCTGTGTACTGGAGTGGAAAGATTTCCTGACTAGGAGGTAGGATTCTGATGGCTGTGTGTGTGTGTGTGTGTGTGTGTGCTCCATCATGTCTGATTCTTTGTGACCCCAGAGACTGTAGCCCACTAGGCTCCTCTGTCTATGGAATTCTCCAGGCAAGAATACTGGAGCAGGTTGCCATTTCCTTCTCCAGGGGATATTCCCAACCCAGAGATCGAACCCTGGTCTCTTGTGTCTCCTGCACTAGCAGGTGGATTCTTAACCACTGAGGCACCTGGGGACTTCAGTCAAGTCTTTCTCCTCTCTGGACTTCCATATTCTCAGCTGAAAAATAAAGGGGTTGGGAGTGAACAGAGAAGTTCTTTTTTTTTCCTGTTAGCCTCTGGACAAAGGACATTAGACAGCAGCATTGTAGCACAGTGGTAGTACATTACGGGCGCCTTCCCCTGTGGCTCAGTGGTAAAAAGTTTGCCTGCAATACAGGAGCCTCAGGAGATGTAGTTTCAATCCCTGGGTTGGGGAGATCCCCCGGAGGAGGAAATGGCAACCCACTCCAGTATTCTTACCTGGAGAATCCTATGGGCAGAGGAGTCTGACAGGCTACAGTCCATGAGGTGGAAAAGAGTTGGACACAACTGAAGTGACATGGCATGCATGCAGCGCATTACAGACTCAGGTAAGTCGTGGCCACCTACAAGCTTGTGACTCTGAGCAAGTTAACCTCTCTGGGCCTCAGTTTCCTCAACTGTATAATGGGAATGATATTGTACCTACCTCACAGGGTTCCTGTAAGGATTAAGTCAGATAATGCATATAAAGTGTTTAACACAGTGCTGGGCACATGTAAACTTTCAGTAAAAGCTATTATCGCACAGAGTTGACTCACATTCTAGCAACTCCATCTAGGGACTGGATATACATTTAGTAGTCAGCAAAATGGGTGACGGGGGGGAGACTTTAAGTAATAAACCACAAACAGGCCTGGCCCTATTCTAAGAGTAAATGCATGTCATGGGTACAAGACAAAGCTAAGTATGGGATTGAAGCAAAGAGATGGAAAAGTAACCACAAACAATTGGAATCCTCATACATTATTGGTGGGAGTGTAAAAAAATACAACCACCTTGGGAAAAGGTCTGGCCGTTTCTTATAAAACTAAATCACATCTTCCCTGTGACCCAGCATTTTTCTCCCTCTATACTTACCCAAGAAAAAGGAAAATATATGTTTACAAAAAGACTTGTATGAGAATATTCATAGCCACCTTACTCTTAATAGACAGAAACTGAAAACAATTCAAGTGTCCATCAGTAGGAGAAAGGATAAATGGATAACTGATACACAAACTGTGGTGTGGTCACACAATGGAGTGCTATTCAGCAATAAAAAGGAACAAATGACAGATACATGGTTGGATGATTCTCAGAAACCTCAAGCTGAGTCAAAGAAGTCTTTTCTTAGCATGTATCTTTTCAAAGAAGTCTTATACAAAAGAGTTCATGCTATATGATTCCATTCATATGAAGTTCTGTAATAGGTAAAACTAATCAATGATGGGAAAAAAATCAAAGCAGTGGTTACCTCTAAGAGTAAAGGGAGAGGACTGCTAGGGAAGGGGCAAGAGGAAGCTTAATCTTGAGTGGAAATAATCTTCTACATCTTAGTAGGGAGCTAAGTTACACAGTTACATTTGTCAAAACTCAGCAAATGTACAATTAATGTTGATATATTTTACCTCAAAAGTAAAACAAAAGAATAACAAGCAAATATTGAACCCTATCCCCTGGAGTAGGAAATGGCTACCCACTCCATTGCATGGGAAATCTGATGGACAAAGGAGCCTGGCAGGCTACAGTCCAGGGTGTCTCAAAGAGTCAGACATGACTGAGCACACATCTGGAAAGTGTTTAGGAGTAAAATGTACTGATACCTGCAACTTAAGAAAGAAAGGGCACTGGATAGACAGACAGATGGATAGATAAGGGATGGATAAAGCCAGTATCAGAAAACTTTATGGTAGGATCTGGTTAATAAGTTACAAGATGCTGCTGGCAAATTCTTTCAACTTAGCTGTATGTTTGAAATTTGCATAATATTCTCTTTTTTGGGGGAAAAAATGCATCCACAAAGTTCCATATCCTGAATGGAGCCAATTTCTTTCAAACTTATAAGGCTTCATTGGAAGAAGGCAGACCTCAGACCCAGGTAAATATTTCCTGATCACCTACTGTATGCCAGACACTGTTCCAGGCTAGACGAAGAATACGAAGAGAAAGAACACAGCCCTTGCCCTCAAAAGGATTTTTGGGACCATCTGACAAGCACACATATTACTGGTATCCTATGCTGTGGAGTTGCTAAGGACGGAGAGATGTTATCTAATTGAAAACGTGTCTTAAAAGCTTTGCCCACCGAAAAGAAATGATCATTATGTCAGGTGATAGAGGAAGATTTAGCTCATGTTACAGTAGTAATCATTTTGCAATACAAATGTACCAGATAAACATATTTGACACCTCAGACTTACACAGTGTTGTATGCTAATTACATCTCAATAAAAATAAGTTATAAAAAAAGAGAAGAGATTTCTGGTATTGGAGACATGTTGGGTAGTTATTGCTACAAATATGACTGGAAGGCATCTTCAAGCCAGAGCACAGAGAGTTTTGATGGCCACACTAAGGTGATAATTTGTCAAGCCAATGCGGCCCATTCAAGAATTTTGAGCCAACAAGTGGCATCCTTAGAAAACTGCTGGGAGAGAGGGGCAGCTGCAGTAGATATCATTGCTTTAGAGGAGTCAGTAGGCGAGGGATATTTCACGTACTTGCTGTGAACACAGGGAGCAGTGGAGGCACCAGCAGGGAGGAAAGAGATTCAAAATGACTCAGGACATCTGTGAACCCCAAGGAGATGAGATCTTCGTTTCGTCTTCTGGGAACTAGGAAGCTCTGTAGTCTGTGCCTCTCTTCTACTTCTCTGCCCCATGATGTGGCTCTGTGAGGCTATATTGGTTGTTTATAGTCAGCATCTAAAACCTACTCCAGTATTCTTGCCTGGAGAATCCCAAGGACAGAGGAGCCTGGCAGGCTATAGTCCATGGGGTCACAAGAGTCAGACGCAACTTAGCGATGAAACCATTCTGATTGTTTACTTATCCATCAGTACCCAAGACATAGTGCTGTTAAATATTTTTAATAACAACCCTACCCTCCTCATAGGGTTGTTGTGAGGTTAATTAATAGCACATGCTAGGCATTTGAGACTTGAGAGTCCCTTGGACTGCAAGGAGATCAAACCAGTCAATCCTAAAATAAGTCAACCCTGAATATTCACTGGCAGGATTGATGCTGAAGTTGAAGCTCCAATACTTTGGCCTCCTGATGCAAAGAGCCGACTCATTGAAAAAGACCCTGATGCTGGGAAAGATTGAGGGCAGGAGAAGGGGGCGACAGAGGATGAGATGGTTGGATGGCATCACTGACTCAATGGACATGAATTTGAGCAAACTCTGGAAGATGGTGAAGGACAGGGAAGCGTGGCGTGCTGTAGTCCATGGGGTCTCAAAGAGTCAAACACAACTGAGTGACTGAACAACATCAACAGGCATTTGATAAATGAGATCAGGGGCTCCCTGATCATGCTCCCATATGTGGCCTGGATATAGGGTAACCTCAGCACAAGCCCATCTCCAAGAAATCTCAAAAGTAGGCACATGAAGCCCCTGGGGTTCATTTGGACCCATAAATATTGATTTTATCAAAGCACAATCCCTCTACCCCCAATACTGCACACAATCCCATGAAGCAACTGAGAAGTCCCAGTGCGATCCAGGAACTGTCTCATTTATTCTCCTCCCTCTTTTGAATTAAGGGGAATCTTCCTTTTTTTAAACAAGTCTTTGGACTCTAATGCTTAGGTCTAGACTCAAAATTCTCTCCCAATCAGAATTCTGGCTATCCTTCATGCCCACCTCTCATCCCATTCCAGATCCTGGCACTCCCTGATTTGGCCCAGTTCACAAAGAAGTGTCTGTGAACCGTCAAAGCCACAGCCAGCTCACGGGTGTGACTTGTTTGCTGAGGTGTCTCTAGGATCCAGCACAGTGCCTTGAACAGTGTAACATGCAACAAGTATTCATTGAAGAAATGAATGAATGAATGATTCTTTCTCGGTCTGTAGTTGGTGCTTCATGAAGCCTTCTTTCCTCCCCTCCCTTGGAGCGCATTGTAGCTTTGCCAGCCTCCTGGACTCCAACAGTGCTTACCATCTGTGCCCGTCCTTTGGCAACTAGCCAAACTCAACTCAGTTCAATTCAACCAACTTCCATGGAGCTGCGCTATTGGCAGGAAACATTCACAGTTTCAAGGAATGGTGAAAGCGTTTCCTAGCCCATGGCGCCTCAATTGTACTTTTAAAACAACCCTGGCATGGAACAGAACCTTTTCCAAGACATTTTTGAAAGTCTAAACACATGATTATAAATTCCTTCCCTTTGTCAACACACTTGATTACCAGTCAGGAAATAAGTGAATTCTGGACAATGGATAAACAGATGATTATGTGTCAGGTATGGGACAAGTGTAGAGGGGATGGAAAGCTAGGGAGGAATGAGATTCAATCCTTGTCTGCTGGATTCACAATTTCATTAAATGTAGGGGGTTGGAGGGGGTTGGCATCTCAGCCATTCAGGGCTGGGGTTGTAGGGCTGTCCAGCAGCCAGCCCCTTGAGTGAAAAGAAAGCCAGAGTCTCCCCCACACACACCTGTTGTTTTTTTCGGAGGGTTGGGCCTTTTTAAATTTTATGACTAGTCTCCATTCCTGTTTCCACCCCCTTCTATACATCTCTTGCTCCTTATGCCAGTCTTCTGTAAATGTGTAACTTGCTTTCTCTCTGGTAATTATTTCCTTTAAAGGAATTAGAATTAGCCTTGTATGTATTCATGAAAACATTATCTTTAATAGCAAGAAGCTGGAAATTAACCAGAAATCTTACAATAAGAGCTCATTTAAATACATCATAGAAGGTCCATAGTCCAGAATACTGTGTAGATAATAAAATGATGTTATAAAAATTAGTTATTGACATGAGGAAAAATCCCCAGTATCTTGTTAAGTGAAAAAGGCTACAAAACAATGATGTATGTATGGTGTGTGCCTGTATGTGTGTATGTTCCTGTGCAACATTTGTGCACTCTTGGGGATTCTTTTTCTTGGTGTTTTTCTGTTTTCCAAATTTTGTGCATTGAATACTGTAGTCTGAGTTGGGGCACTTTCAGGCAGGGTGTGTTGTAAGGACTCTGAGAGCACAAATAGGGGTATCAAGCAAGACTTCCTTTTGTCAGTGTATTTTGAGGAAGATGAAAGACCCAGAGTATTGGAGAGGAACACCAGGAATATGCTATTTTGCAAGTACAAAGTTTCACTATATTTTGTGTCTATTGGTGATGAGGACTTCAGACCCATCAAAGAAGATTGGACTCCATTAAAGAAGCAGTGGAGAACAATTTTGGGTTTCTGAACACAGGGGTGAATGGATGGAAGTGGTGTTGGCGGAGAATTATTTCAGTCATAGCAAGGTGGACTGGGTTGTAGGCAGGGTGATCTGACATAAGACTCTTAGTTTGCATATTTGACCTGAGGTAATGAGAGCTTGGATTAAGCTTGTGGTGATAAAACTAGAAAGGAAGGAGCAGATGGATCTAAAAAATGTTACCAAGAAAGAATCAGAGCTAGAGATTCAGATTTGGCTAAATAAATACCATGTGGTCGGTGAGACCATGTAAGGAGACACTTTCCAAGGAAATAGATGTTAAGAGAATGGCTGAGGGCTGAGTCTTTGGGAATTCCAACAGCTAATGGGAGGAGGAAAGAACAGGAGCCAGCAAAAGAGACAGAGAATGATGCATCAGAGAGATAAGAAGAGAAACTTGAGAACACAATACCACCAGAGCCAAGGGTAGGACAGGAAGAAGTGGGCGGTTGATGGTATCAAATTCACCCTTGAGGTCAAAGATGCAAACTGAGCAGAGACCCTTAAATTCGGCCCTGAGGGTGTTGGTGAACTTACGTACAGAGAGTAGTTTTGGCCAAAAGTGCTGGACTCTAGAAGGTTCCAGGAATGGAAAGGAAAGGGAGGGGTGAGAAAATGGAGGCAGCTCATGGATACCGCCCATGTGACAAGAGGCATGTGTTATGACATAGAACAAGGTCAAACTTTATTATTCTAGTCCTGCTGCTTAACCGGTTAATTTGAATCTACTGGCTTATAAGGCTGTTGAAAGTAAAAGTTTCAATGATTGTATACATGCTACAGTGAAGAGGCTTCTTCCTCCCACTCCCCCCCCCAAAAAAACCCTAGATATTATGGTCATGTTTTAACAGATCAGAGAGGTTTTTTTAGCTTAACAGTTCTGTCATTAGGTTGGTAGTGCTTGAGAATTTCCTAGCTGTGTCCTCCTAGCATTAGTCATACCAATTCACTTGAACAGTTCTTCCCTGAGTCCCTCTGAAGTGAGGACATTGAGGCAAGGTGATTAGGAGGGATGCAGTGGTCAGGGTCACGTGGAATGTCTCTAAGAGGTATGTAGAGGCTGCCAAGCAAGGTTCTGTTTGAGACCCTGGATATGGTTTGGTACCACCTTGACTCCAACATACAGAAGGCTACAACCTTGCAGTGGCTGGCCCACTAGTTGAAGGGTGGCTGAAGCAGAGACATCAGAAAAGCATCTCTTTTTAAACCCATGGTCCTTGAAGATCAAATGGCCCCTGGACTGAATGGTCTTAAACAGGCAGCTTGATTTGCATGGGGTGCATACAGGCATATAGCTTTTTAAAAAATTCCTTTTACTCTTACCTAGCAATCATATACAAGACCTGACCAACAATACTTCGTTTTTTTTCCTGCTTGCTGTTTAGAAATCAATCCTTTGAGCAGTTTCTCTTTGTGAATCCCAGTCTGTTTCCAGTTGGACATACTATGAACTTATCTCTGTCTTAGTGCCTTGATTCCCCCTAAAAGAAGACTGTTGTTGTTTAGTTGCTAAGTCACGTCCAACTCTTTGTGACCCCATAGACTGTAGCCTGCCAGGCTTCTCTGTCCATGGGATTTTCCAGGCAAGAATACTGGAGTGAGTTGCCATTTCCTTCTCTAGGGGAACTTCCAGACTCAGGGATTGAACCCACATCGGGAGGCAGATTCTTTACCACTGAGCCACCAGGGAATACTCTATGAGGAAAAAAAAAAAAAGACTGCTGCATGACCCAGCAGGGCCAAGACTTGTTACCAAGCCCCACAGAGGCACAGAGCTGGATATCAGGCTAATTGGGTGTGGAGGTCAGCATATTCTCTAGAATTGGCACTTTTCAGATCCTGAGATGTCTAGAGTGTAGCCTTCTAAATGTCTCTGCTCCTTTTAATGGAAGAACTTGGTTGCATTTCTGGGAAGATGACTTGCTGCCCAAGGGAAAACAGGGTCACATAATCGATGCTACCCTCACATGCTAAGATGTGGAGGCCCCTCTAAAAATGTGATAGGAGATCAGAGGAGGGGTACTTCCCAGGAGGCTAGTATATTATCAGAAGCCTGGGGCATCCTATTCCACTTGAGTCGCCTAATTTGTCCTGAGCATCTTCTGAATAAGATGCTCACCTCCTCCGTCCAGGGGAAGCAATGATGGCTGGGAAGCTAGGCCAGGGTCCTTGTCTACATCAGTAATCACCAGCTCTGAGAGGCGGACCAGCGGTCTCTGCTGCCACGTCTGTGAGAGCTGATGGAACCCCCGCACAGGGCCGGCCTTGCAGGGGGTGGGCAGATGCTGTAACTGGGCCAAAACTCAGGGCAAGTGGCCAGAACTTAGAAGGAATTCTCTTCCGCCGCAGCCTGGGGTCCAGGCTTGGCCCCAGTGAGCCGCCCGGCCAGCCTTGGCCACCCGGGGGCCCCGCGCATTCCGCGCCCCCGCCCCCTCCGCCCCTCTTGGCCTCGTCCCCTCCCTCGTCCCCTTCTCCTCCCCACACCAGCTGTCCCCTGTCCCCCGGGCGGCGAGACAGCCTAGGAAGAGGCGGCCTCGGGCCGAGGGGGCGTGGTGGGGAAGGGGAGGAGGTGCGGGGCTGAGGGAATAAGGAGGCCCGGGCGGCGGGGCCCCCCAGCCACTCCGCCGCCCGCCAGGAGGAGCCGGGTACCGCCGCCGCTCGTCCGCCCGCATCCCCTCGGCCTGGCCCGGGGGCAAGGTCAACAGCGATCTGGAGCCGCCGTGTCACTCCCCGACAGCCATGAACTGCAGCGAGAGTCAGCGTCTGCGGACCCTGCTGAGCCGCCTGCTGCTGGAGCTGCATCACCGGGGCAACGCCAGTGGCTTGGGCGCCGGCCCCGGCCCGAGCATGGGCATGGGGGTCGTGCCCGACCCCTTCGTGGGCCGCGAGGTGACCAGCGCCAAGGGCGACGATGCCTATCTCTACATCCTGCTCATCATGGTCTTCTACGCCTGCCTGGCCGGTGGCCTCATCTTGGCCTACACCCGCTCCCGCAAGCTCGTCGAGGCCAAGGACGAGCAGTCCCAGGCCTGCGCTCAGCACGAGTGGCTCCCGGGAGGGGCCCCCGCCACCGCCGACGCCGAGACAGTGGCCGGCTCGCCCGCCGAGGGCCGCCGCCAGCTCGCCCCCTGCGGGCTGCCCGCTCCGGCCCTGGCCCGGGGCACCGAAGGGGTCTAGAACCGCCACCCAGCTCGCTGGCTCGCCCGGTCCCTCCTCAGCTCGCTCGTCTCGCCGTGTCCTCTCCTCCCCTTCCAGGACTTGCCTCACCTGAGGCTCAGAAGACGTTGAGGCCAGGAGACCTCGTCTGGAAGGCCGTGAAAGAAGCATTACCCTCCAGGCTGGCCGCTCGCTCCGCTCCCACCACCCCAGACCCCCACCCCGCACATCCCACCACCCTAAACTGCCTCTGCTCGCGTGTCTTCAGGCAGCCCCGACACCAAGCTCCAGCCCCCTGGGAACTGAATCCAACACGTCCAACACTTGGCATTGAACTGAAGCAGTGAAGTCTACCTGAACTCTGGGCCGTCTAACTGGCAGCTGCTCCAGGGGCTCAGACTCTGCAGAGCCAATGCGCTTGCCACCACTGCCAGGCCGGCCACTGCGGCTCCAGCTTCCTGTTGCCTTAGGGACAGAGACAAAGAAAATGAAGAGACCTCAAGATGTCTTTTCCCTCCCTCCTCCTTCAGCAGGGAGCTAAGCAAGACACTAGGACCAGTCTGTGGTGTAGAACGGACTTGATGGGGACTGGTAGCGGATGGGGCTTAGGGGTGGGGAAGACGTCCGAGTCCCAACTGTATGCTTTTCTTGCTTCCACTTGTCATCCCAAAGGTAACTCGTCTACTTTTGAGCAGCTTTGCCATCTTCTGCTGTGGATAAACATTGCTGGGTGTATTACTCCAGTACTTGCCCATGCCTCTCTTATCTTGATTCAGTTATTAGGGGAGCTATCTGCTTCCTCCATGGAACACGAGGCTCAGTTGCCTCCTGTTCTGTAACCTGGGGAATGTCAGAGGCAGGTAATAAAGGTTGTTTAAAAATGGCTTAAGACTCTTTTCTCAAAGATCCCAGCGTTGAGACTCAGCACTATATACAGAATGAATTATTTTTGCTTTTTGGAAATAATGTTTAGATTTGGGAGTTGGGTTGTTGTGATATCCAGTTCCAATGCCATAGATGTCACTGTGGGTGAAGAAAAAGCTTATATATGGCTAAATGGGTTGTTTTTTTATTTCAAATGTTTCCAAGTTATAATGGCTTTATTCTCCTTTTCCCTTAATTCTGAAACACTTTCAAATATCACAGTGCTAAATAAGGATTTTTCACTTGCCTTTTGCAGTTTTTTGGCATAGATTTTTTTTTTTTTGGCATAGACGTTAAATGAAAGCAACATCTCATATCCATCTCTATTAGCTATTATCAAAGTTAATTTTTAGAAGCCACATTTGTAACTCTCTCAAAGAAGTGGCTTATTTAAAAGAGAAAAAGCCACCAAAGAGTGTAAACCTTAAGTCAGAGAGGAGATGCTTAAACTATCTTAACCAATGATGGGTAAAGTTAGAGGTGTATGTTTATTGATTTATTCTCCTCTGAAGGTCATCAGAAACTTGCTTGCTTAGGGCTTGAATGCTTATACCTGATGATGACTGTTTGAGCCTCATCAAACAAACATGAAGTCACCTGAGCATTAAGTCAACTTGCTTCAAGACAGCTGGTTTCTCAGTAGTAGCAGGACAAAGATATTATGGATTACTTAAATGCACTGAAAATATACAAGCCTCATGCAAGGCATTGGTTTTGACCTTGTAGCCCATATGGTATTTTACTGGAGCTATTAATAAGTTAGATGGACTTACTTCCATTCCCAGGATACACTCCTTGAAGATATACTGGCCTTGCCCCACTGGCTCCTCTCCAGCCCTAGTTCCAGCCCTAGGAACTTGCAGGTGGGGGCCAGGGATTGGGCAGTGGTCCAAGACAATGAGAGGAGAAGAGATGATGCTGTGAGAGTCATCTCAGGGCCAGGCAGGGGGGCCTGAATGGGATATGGAGGGAGGACACAGATATCCATCCATGCCAGGGGCATGGCAGGGGAGGGGGAGCAGTGGCAGCCCTCAGCCTTGTATTAGTTGGCCAGAAAGTTCCTTCAGATTTTTCTGTAACATCTTATGGAAAAATCAGAATGAACTTTTTGGCTAACCCAGTATTTTGGGTACAAAAGCGTCCCTCACTAATCTGGCATAACTGGGGACATGAGGTTGTTTGATAATGAAGCATCAACACTGCTCTAAGTGTTGAAATTTTGTAAACATCTGTACTATTTTTTCAAAGACATTAAAAATATAAGGGAGCAGTTAGGATAATGTCCATAAAAAGCATGAATGTGCCAGCTGTGGGAGACAAACCCCATTGCCAAACTATTCCTGCTTTTAAACACATTTTAACCTTTTGTTTTTCAATTTCATTTTCTTTTAATTTTTTTAATATTAATTTATTTTTAATTGAAGGATAATTGCTTTACAGTATTGTGTTGGTTTCTGCCAAATAGCAACATGAATCAGCCTTAGGTATACCTATGTTCCCTCCCTCTTGAACCTCCCTCCCATCTCCCTCCCCATCCCACCCTCCTAGATTGTTACAGAGCCCCTGTTTGAGCTCCCTGAGTCATACAGCAAATTCCCATTGGCTATCTGTTTTACATATGGTAAAATATGTTTCCATGTTACTCTCTCCATACCTTCCACCCTCTCCTCACCACCCCCAAGTCCACAAGTCTTCTGTTCTCTGTCTGTGTCTCCATTGCTGCCCTGAAATTAACATTTTAACCTTTTCAGGATGATGAGGGTCCTCATTAAGTTCATGTGAGATTAGCCAAAGAGCTTTCCCAGTGAGAAAAATGAGCTGGATGGGGGAGAGTGATCTGCTTGACTGGCCAGCCACTTTTCCCAAGCACTTTCAGGAGTGCAACTGTGTCCCAGATAATGAAGTTTCCCACATGTCTGGACACTCGACTCTCTACCACTTGTGGGGGTGTTAACAGCATAGAAGTGCTCACACTGTGGTCAACAAGAGCTAGAAGAAAGAAGGCCTTAAGGGACCTGGCCAACCTGTAGTTCTAATAATGTATTCCTGAATAGCACTAGCTGACTGTACAAACTGGGAAATTTTTTCACCTTCTCCTTAATGTAATTCTAATCAATTAGAGTGATTTTTTTTCAATCTACCCCCCAACAGCAGGCTCTTTCTTCTGTGTGAGTAGGTCCCATTTCAGTTCAGGTTCAGATCTTTGCTCTATAATAATAATGAAGAATGCTTCCTTACTTGTAACTTGAGGCTTTCAACCAAGTGGGGCTAGGAGATGTTTTGAGTTCCAATGTCTGGAAGTGCTCATTGACAGTGCAAAAATAAACAGAAGCTTTCCTCCCTTTACAGACATAATCCCGTGTTGTCAGTTCACTTTTCTAGAGAGATATAAACGGGGTCTTTCATTTGTCTGCAGTCACCATCTTCTTTACAATTTGCCATCTCCTTTAGAAACCAAAGATCTGCACACAATTTGTATCAATAAGAGGAAAGGGACTGGGCTGCTTTCCAAACAATCTTGCCTGACAGCTAAAGCAAGGACAAGAATCTGGGAGAACTGGGGTCCAGCCCCAGATTTGCCACTTAACAGGCTTTGTTTCTCAGGGTTAGCTACTTAACCTCTCTGGGCCTGTCTCCCGCAGCTGCAGGGAACTGAGGATCAAGTGAAATAGCATACGGGAAAGAAGTACAGCAACTAGAGAATAAGATGTTACGTTTATATTTTCCTTTTCCTTCTTTGGGGGCTTGCTCTTGGGAAGGTGTGTGGGGAAAGTGAGGAAGAGAAAATTCTCTGCTGCGTTGTTGTTGTTTAGTCACTCAGTCGTGTCCGACTCTTTTGTGACCCCATGGACTGTAGCCCGCCAGGCTCCTCTGTCCATGGGATTTCCCAGGAAAGAACGCTGGAGTGGATTGCCATTTCCTTCTCCAGGGATCTTCCTGACCCAGAGATTGAACCAGAGATTGAACCTGTGTCTCCTGATTTGGCAGATGGATTCTCTACCACTGAGCCACCAGGGAAGCTCTCTCTACTGTGTGGTTCACTTTTATTGTTCAAAGAAGAGAATTGCAGTTACTTGGCCACTAGCTCCCAGATTTTTCAGCCTTTCCCCCCAATCTTGGAATCTTGGATAACTAGGAATTTGTGCAAAACGGTCTCACATTCCTGCTCCTATTTATCAGTAGGCCTACAAGTGCCCTTAAAAAAAATAATACATACTGTATTTTCAGGGATTCACCAGGACTGATGTCTAGACTTTGAAGACACAGGTCAGGGATTAAGAGAGGACATAAGAGAAGAGAACGAAGGGACATAATCACAGGCTGTGGGCTTCATGAGGGACTTAGGAGGAAGAGCAATCTAGAATGTTATGTGAAGGCAAGGGAGCATGAATGAAGACCACCAAGCATGCATAGATTAGACTGGTTAATAGCCAAGCCTTGTTGAAGAACCATCAGAATGGCTTTGGGAGAAGAAGTTGGATGGAAAGTCACTTTTTAGCTCTTTTTGTCACTTAACCTACCCTGCAGCCTATCTAGGAAGACAAATAATGTGATTAAGGCAAGTCTTCTTTGCTAGATCTCAGCATGGGACCAGGTGACCAGTCCCTCATCAGCTGTTGTTTTTTTTTCAATTGAGTAAAAGATTCTTTATATTCTATAGTGCTTCATAGTTTTCAAAAGTTGCAAACATAATTTCATATAATGCCACAAATACCCGCATTTCCCCCTATCTTGCCCCCTTCCCCTTCCCTCTCCCCTCTGATAACCCCTAGTTTTTTCTCTATATCTATGAGTCTCATCAGCTGTGTTTTGAGGCAGGCAGGGTCTTGGTACAGCTGTGGCCTGGGCCTCTTCCTCTGAAGAGGGTGTAGTCAGAGCAATGGGGGAATAGTTCAGATACATTTTTTTTAGGAAAATTGTGGTAAGTTACCTACAGCATAAAATTTAACATCTTAGCCACTTTCAAAAGTATATAGTTCTGTAGTGTTAAGTACATTCATATTGTTTCCATCACAGTGCCCTTGAAGTCAGAGAAGAAGGCAAGCAGCTAAATTATGTAGAAGAAGCAGGGCTTAATCATTGCTTCATATGATTCACCCTTTAGGGTATGCACACTTTATAATAGACCATTCAGGGCGATGTAAAGGTGAAATCTGAGGAAAGAATCTCGAGTTGTGAATTTCAATGGACTCTGAAAGGAGAGCTATCCAGAAATGTCCACGCAGGATGGGGAAGGTGTTTGGGGGAGAGGTAAACAAAGGAGAAGCCCCAGTAAGATGGTAGGAGGGGCGAAATCACATTTAGAGTCGAACCCCATATCTGCCAGAAATGCTCAGAGGGCTCAAACAAACCTTGGACCGGGACCCAGAGACCCCACACAGACTGAGACAGGACTGTGTTGGCTGTCTCCTGTGGAGGTGCAGGTCAGCAGTGGACTGCCACAGGGGCAGGAGCCCTGGGTGCAGCAGACCTGGGTATGGTGTAAGGCCTCTTGGAAGAGGTCGCCCAGACTTGCTCATAAGTGTCCAGGAGTCTCCGGCAGAGGTGCAGGTCAGTGGTGGCCTGCTGCAGGGCTGGGGGCACCGAGTGTAGCAGTACCTGCATGGGACCTTTAGAAGGAGGTCGCCATTATCTTCATAGCCTCCACCACAGTCTGGCCCCAGGCAAATAAGGAGGAAACATAGCCCCAGCCATCAAGAGAAAACTGGATTAAAGATTTACTGAGCATGGCCCCGCCCATCAGAACAAGACCCAGTTTCCCCCTCAGTCAGTCTCTCCCATCAGGAAGCTTCCATAAGTCTCTTAACCTTTTCTATCAGAGGTCAGGCAGACTGAAAACCACAATCACAGAAAACTAACCAATCTGATCACATGGACCAAAGCCTTGTCTAACTCAATAAAACTATGAGCCATGCCATGTAGGGCCACCCAAGACAGATGGGACATGGTGGAGAGTTCTGACAAAATGTGGTCCACTGTAGAAGGGAATGGCAAACCAGTATTTTTGCCTTGAGAACCCCATGAACAGCATGAAAAGGCAAAAAGATAGGACAATGAAAGATGAACTCCCCAGGTCGGTAGGTGCCCAATATGCTACTGCAGATCAGTGGAGAAATAACTCCAGAAAGAATGAAGAGATGGAGCCAAAGCAAAAGCAACACCTAGTTATGGATGAGACTGGTGATGGAAGTCAAGTCTGAAGTAAAGAGCAATATTGCATAGGAAGCTGGAATGTTAGGTCCATGAATCAAGGCAAATTGGAAGTGGTCAAACAGGAGATGGCAAGAGTGAACATAGACATTTTAGGAATCAGTGAACTAAAATGGACTGGAATAGGTGAATTTAACTCAGATGACCATTATATCAACTACTGTGGGCAAGAATCCCTTAGAAGAAATGAAGTAGCCATCATAGTAAAAAAAAAAAAAGGCCAATATGCAGTACTTGGATGCAATTGCAAAAATGACAGAATGATCTCTGTTCGTTTCCAAGGCAAATCATTCAGTATCACAGTAATCCAAGTCTATGCCCTGATCAGTAATGCCGAAGAAGCTGAAGTTGAATGGTTCCATAAAGACCTATGAGACCTTCTAGAACTAACACCCAAAAAAGATGTCCTTTTCATTATAGGGGACTGGAATGCAAAAGTAGGGAGTCAAGAAATGTCTGCAGTAACAGGCAAATTTGGCCTTGGAGTACAGAATAAAGCAGGGCAAAGGCTAATAGAGTTTTGCAAAGAGAATGCACTGGTCACAGCAAACACCCTCTTCCAACAACACAAGAGAAGACTCTACACATGGACATCACCAGATGGTCAACACTGAAATCAGACTTATTATATTCTTTGCAGCCAAAGATGGAGAAGCTCTATACAGTCAGCAAAAACAAGACTGGGAGCTGACTGTGGCTCAGATCATGAACTCCTTATTGCCAAATTCAGACTTAAATTGAATAAAGTAGGGAAAACCACTAAACCATTCAGGTATAACCTAAATCAAATCCCTTATGATTATACAATGGAAATGACAAATAGATTCAAGGTATTAGATCTGACAGACAGAGTGCCTGAAGAACTATGGACAGAGGTTCAGGACATTGTACAGGAGGCAGGAATCAAGACCATCCCCAAGAAAAAGAAATGCAAAAAGGCAAAATGGTTGTCTGAGGAGGCCTTACAAATAGCTGTGAATAGAAGGGAAGTGAAAGGCAAAGGAGAAAAGGAAAGATATACCCATCTGAATGCAGAGTTCCAAAGAATAGCAAGGGAAGGTAAGAAAGCCTTCCTCAGTGATCAATGCAAAGAAATAGAGGAAAACAATAGAATGGGAAAGACTAGAGACTTCTTCAAGAAAATTAGAGATACCAAGGGAATATTTCATGCAAAGACGGGCACAATAAAGGACAGAAATGGTATGGACCTAACAGAAGCAGAAGATATTAAGAAAAGGTGTCAAGAATATACAGAAGAACTATGCAAAAAAGATCTTCACAACTCAGATAATCACGATGGTGTGATCACCAACCTAGAGCCAGACATCCTGGAATGCTAAGTCAAGAGGGCCTTAGCAAACATCGCTATGAACAAAGCTACTGGAGGTGATGAAATTCCAGTTGAGCTATTTCAAATCCTAAAAGATGATGCTGTGAAAGTGCTTCACTCAATATGCCAGCAAATTTGGAAAACTCAGCAGTGGCCACAGGACTGGAAAAGGTCAACTTTCATTCCAATCCCCAAGAAAGGCAATGCCAAAGAATGCTCAAACTACTGCACAATTGCACTCATCTCACACACTAGAAAAGTAATGCTCAAAATTCTCCAAGCCAGGCTTCAGCAATATGTAAACCATGAACTTCCAGATGTTCAAGCTGGATTTAGAAAAGGCGGAGAGGAACAGGATATCAAATTGCCAACATCCGTTGGATCATCGTAAAAGGAAAAGAGTTCCAGAAAAACATCTACTTCTGCTTTATTGACTATGCCAAAGCCTTGGACTGTGTGGATCACAATAAACTGTGGAAAATTCTTCAAGACATGGGAATACTAGACCACCTGACCTGCCTCTTAAGAAATCTGTGTGCAGGTCAGGAAACAACAGTTAGAACTGGACATGGAACAACAGACTGGTTCCAAATAGGGAAAGGAGTATATTAAGGCTATATATTGTCACCCTGCTTATTTAGCTTATATGCAGAGTACATCATGAGAAATGCTGGGCTGGAAGAAGCACAAGCTGGAATCAAGATTGCTGGGGGAAATAATCAGTAACCTCACATATGCAGATGACACCACCCTTATGGCAGAAAGCAAAGAAGAAGGAAAGAGCCTCTTGATGAAAGTGAAAGAGGAGAGTGAAAAAGTTGGCTTAAAACTCAACATTCAGAAAACTAAGATCATGGTATCTGGTCCCATCACTTCATGCCAGATAGATAGGGAAACAGTGGAAACAGTGACAGACTTTATTTTTAGGGTCTCCAAAATCACAGCAGATGGTGACTACAGCCATGAAATTAAAAGTTGCTTGCTCCTTGGAAGAAAAGTTAGGACAAACCTACACAGCATATTAAGAAACAGAGACATTGCCGACAAAGGTCCATCTAGTCAAAACTATGGTTTTCCCAGTGGTCATGTGTGGATGTGAGAGGCGGACTATAAAGAAAGCTGAGTGCCAAAGAATTGATGCTTTTGAACTGTGGTGCTGGAGAAGACTGCTGGGGGCCAGCGTGAGGAACTCCGCCCATGGCAAGGGTCATGAGGAAGGAGGCTTGGCATACGCAAAGGCGTGATCAAGCCTCAGGAAACCCCCTGTTCCCGAGCATCAACCCCCAAACCAGAGTCTGTTTTATGCTCTCACCTACACCTCTGACTTTACGGGGGGCTCTCCCCCATAACCGTTTCTCTCGGAGAAGGAGTAAACGTGCAGCTCCAAGGCAATAAAAATCCCTGGGCGTGACAAGAGTGTTTCAGCTTATGGACTCCTCTGAAGGTTATCTAGCCCACCTGTATAGGTTCGTCCGGCCACATGTGATTGTTTACAGCCTCCTAACCTGAGAGGCACGAGATGTTTTAGACTTACTAAAGGCATATTCTTTTGGGGAGTTGGAAATTATTAGTATAGTGGGTTGGTTAGGAATTATATTGGTGAAGGGTTTTTCATTTGTTGCTGTCAATAATTGCTGCTAATTCCCTCCCCTGGGTGGGACAAGGATGTCTCAGGTCAAACCTCTCTGCTGACAGACTAGCTTGTGTGACAGGATTATCCATACTCCTGCCACATGATTGTTTACTACCTCTTAACCATAAACAGCACAGAGAGTTTTGGAGTATTTTGAGAGTCTTAATTAGCATAGGGCTTTTTCTTCTTGTTGAGTCAATAGGCACCTGGGCATATATTAATCAATGTATTTGGAATATAGAAAAGGAAATATAGTGGTTTTTGATGTTAGCAATACTAGACTTTTTGAGTTAATGAATTTTCTCTTTTGTAATAGATCACTGTACTTTGTTATAAATCACTGTGTCCTTGCTATGTGAAAATGTAACTTTATCACTATCTTAAGACTAAATAGATCTTAAGGGGAACATTGTTGAAAGGATTTTCATTTGTTGGGCTGATGTTTCCTGCTAAATCTCCATATTCCCTGCCCTTATAATGAATATAACTAACATATAGGAGAAATAAGTATTAACCTTTAAGCATATAGGAGAAATAAGTATTAACCTTTAAGATTAGTCATGTTAACCTTGGGTTAAATAAATTCCTTTCTTGATTGTAACTCACTACACCCTCACCCTATAGGAATGTAACTTTATTTGGAGGGTGGTGCCTGGTTTAAGAAAAAACACCCTTGGAAGAAATAAGTTTTTTGGTTATCAGAAAGAAAGGATCATAAAATGTCAGCAGGTCTCACTCATGGCCAGAAGATGATGTAATATCCCTAAGACCTTTTTTTTATACATTTATGTGAAGCACCTGATTTTGATAAAGGTCAAGACTGCTGACCCCCGTGTGACTCTGTATTCATCCCTATGTGTAACAAAAGGTATATAAGCAAACCCAAAAATAAAGAAATCAGATCAGTTTCCAGAAAGACTGATACCCCCATGTCATTCTTTCTTGCTCCCTGTTTTTCTGGCTGAATTCCCATCTGGAGCATGGATGCTATTCCACATAGACCAAGTTATTCAGCCTCTTTTTCTCCACTAATCTTCCTACTATATTATCCGTTTCTAATCTCTCTATATATCTGTAATTAAATATGTCTTTTTCCAAGGACGGCAACTTCGTCCCCACCTTCGAATCACCCTGGATCCACCGGGGCTGGATCCCGGCAAAAGACTCTTGAGAGTCCCTTGGGCTGCAAGGAGATCCAACCAGTCCATCCTAAAGGAAATCAGTCCTGAATATTCATTGGAAGGACTGATGCTGAAGCTGAAACTCTTAATGTTTGGCCACTTGATGCAAAGAACTGACTCATTTGAAAACCCTGATGCTGGGGAAGATTGAAGGCGGGAGGAGAAGGGAATGCTAGAGGATAAGATGGTTGGATGGCATCACCAACTTGATGGACATGAGTTTGAGTAAGCTCCAGGAGCTGGCAATGGACAGGGAGGCCTGATGTCCTGCAGTCCATGGGGTCGCAAAGAGTCAGACACGACTGAGCGACTGAACTGAACTGTACTGAACCTGCCACAGCTTCTCAAGTCACATCCTTGTCTGCCTGCCAGATGCTGTTAGGACCCTGTGGAGGACCATGGTGGCCATGAATGACAGGATTTAGCATGAATGTGCTGAATTTCTGCATACCTGACTCAGGGACATCCACTCATGAAAATATTTCAGGTCCCTAGAAGGACAAGGGGCCTTCCCTTGGCTCTTTCAACTATCTAGATATGCTCTAGCAGGGGTTGCATCTTGAGTGGGCCTGGAAGAGAACGAATGGAGAGAAGAGGGCACATTAATTTTGCTCCTCTTCTTGTGGGGCCACTCCTCTGGGGATACTTGTGGTCGGGACTAGTTCTTAGTAAAACTATGGGATTGATATTTATCTCATTTCCCCTTGTCCTGTTCCAGTCTTCCCTTGGCCATTCCTAGTCTTCCAAAACTGTTTCTTCCCTATTGCCAGAGTCTGCTAAAGCTGAAACTCCAGTACTTGGGCCACCTCATGAGAAGAGTTGACTCATTAAAAAGACTCTGATGCTGGGAGGGATTGGGGGCAGGAGGAAAAGGGAACGACAGAGGATGAGATGGCTGGATGGCATCTCCAACTCGATGCACGTGAGTTTGAGTGAACTCCGGGAGATGGTGATGGACAGGGAGGCCTGGTGTGCTGCGATTCATGGGGTCGCAAAGAGTCGGACATGACTGAGCCACTGAACTGAACTGAACTGAATGATCTTATTCATTTACATCTAATCTGCTGCTCATCCCAGTGATGATCATAAGAGTGTATCTTTTCAAAAAATTTATTTTTAATTGGAGGATAATTGCTTTACAATAGTGTATTGATTTCAGCCATACATCAACATTAATCAGTCATAGGTCAAGGAGTGTATCTTTAATGGTGGCTTTTAGACACTGGATCAAGGAGAAAGATGTCAAGAGGGACTTGTCCTAGGACACCCAAATCTGATTTGAGTAAGACCGCTCCGACAGTCACATCGTTTTGGTAAGCTCGAGAACAGAAGTTTGGCTCTTTCTTTATCCTCATTCCTTCTAGGGGGTGTTCAGAAGACTTGAAAGTGAAGCCGCTCAGTCATGTCTGACTCTTTGTGACCCCATGGACTGTAGCCTACTGGGCTCCTCTGTCCATGGGATTTTCCAGGCAAGAGTGCTGGAGTAGGGTGCCATTGCCTTCTTCAGAGGCTCTTCCTGACACAGGGATCTAACCCAGGTCTACCTGCATTGCAGGCAGACACTTTATCCTCTGAGCCACCAGGGAAGCTTAACTTTAGCCATGTAGGAGGGCACCTGCATTTCCAGGTGAGTCTCTTGGGGTTGGGGGGAAGGGTGGGATGGGTGTGGGGATAGGAGTAACTGGAACAAGCAGAAAGGTGAGAAACCCTTTGCATACTTTTCTGTTAGGTCTCTATACATTGGGAGGCTAATTTAACAAATAGGACACCAGAGAGGAATGGCTAAGGTGAGTGAGAAAAGAAATATTAGGATAGATACCTTCAGAACTGTAAGGATGGAATTCCTATTGTTTGTCTGTCACTGCCCTATACATCTGTGCCAAACCAAGGCCATGACCAGCTAACAAGCCCTGCTAAGAGGAGGCTGCTCTGCCATCAGCTGGGTTAGTCTCCATCCCAGCTCGAAGTAACTGGTACCATCTCTCAAAGACTAGGATTTCCCTCCAGCAAGTCCAGGGTGCTGGTCAGTTCAAAAGCCCCCACCTTTTGACTTTCTCTGTCATCCAGGAAAGTAGGATGGTGTAGTGCATAGGGCATGGACTCTAGAGCCAGGCTGCCTAGGGCCACACTGATGGTCTGCCTTTCATCAGCTAGGTAATGTCAGGAACAGGACTTCACTCTCTCTAAGCTTTGTTTCTCCATCTGTAAAATGGATGGAAGAATAATGCCTACCTCCCTGAGCTGCTGTGAAGATTGAATGCTTAACATAGTACCTGGTTCTGGGTAAAGGTTCAGTAATCGTAGCTTCCAATCTTGCCCGGATTACATGCAGGGTTGTCACCTACACCACACCAATGAAACAACTTTGTCATTGGTCACTGATGACCTGCATATTGCTGAATCAAGTACTCAATACTCAGTCCTCATTTTCTATGATACAGGGCAGCATTTAATGCAATCGATCACTCCTTCCTTGAATCTTTTTTCCTTAACTTCCAAAACACCTTAGTCTCCTGTTTTGCCTCCTTCTTCACCAGCCCCTTTCCTTCTTAGTCTTTCTTTTCCTGGTTTCTCATCCTCTCCTCAACCTCTCAACGTTGAGTTGCCCAGGGCTCCATTCTGGGACTTCTTTCCTTTTTCATCTATTCTGTCCCCCTTGTTGATGTCTACTAGTCCCAACATGCAAAATATCATCTTCATATATGAATACCATCTTTATAATGACGATTCCAATATATATACATATTTATCCCTGAAATCCCCTACTTTGAACTCCAGGGTTTAATATCTGACTGCCTATTTAACATCTCTATCTAGGTATCTATACCTGTCTCAAAGTTTACATGCCCAAATCAGAGGTTTTGAGTCCCTTCCCCTAAAATTTACTCCTCCACCTGAGAATGAAAGTTTCCTGCCATCTGGGAATGGGTCTGACATTTCCGTTTAGGTGTCACTGTTGGTTAGAAGCTGTTCACAGATAGGCCATGTTATTCTCCTGTCAGACAGATATAATCTCATAGAACACCATATTAGACAGGACATGTTTCTGTGACCATGATGGAATGAGACAAAATAAGAATGTTTAATAATGTTATTTAAATACTGACAAAAATAAGGTTACTGTGAAACTCACCAAGCACCAGACAGCATCCTTTCCCAGCCAATCTGAGTGACTGCTGCTTCTCTATCCATCATTGCTTTAGTCTTGCTCTAGCTTTCATTATTTTTGGATAAGATTTACTCAATTATAGACTCACCCTCACTGCCTAATAGCATCCAACTCAGAGTGAACACTTGCTTCCTTGGACCTTCCCTAAAAAAACCTAACATAAGCTCCAACCCAATAATAAGTCCTTTCTAACACTTCTTAGTTAGATACTCATGGTTTGCCATGCTATGAATTCTTCATTTCTGCCATGAGTAATAAAGTCAGCCTGTTCAAATGAAGGTTTGTTCCTGGTGATTGTCAGTTGAAGGGCATTACCACATTAATCTCTGCCCCTATTTTTTGTAAATGGTTAAGCAAAAACAAGAATCACATTGATTCTACTCTTTCCCTCACCCTTCCACAGTTAATTTAGAAGCCAAGACCTTTGAACTCTACTTCCAAAAGGGATTGTACATAGGACCTCTTCTCAAGATCTGCTCTTCTACTACCCTAGTCTACACCGCCATCATTTCTTCCCTGAACTAATATTACATTTTCTAACTGGTCCTCTTGTTTTTACCCTTAGTTCTCTACACAATAGCCAGAACAATATTAAAGCATAGAGAAAAGTATGTTCTGTCTCTACTTAAGGCCCTCCATTGGTTGACCCATCCAATTAAAATACAATGTTAATGCTTTACCATGGTCTATAAGACCACATGCAAACCAACCCTTGCCAACCTCATTTTATGATACTCTTGACTTCCTCATTAAACTCAGGTTACACTAGTCTTCTTGTTGTTCTTTAAATACCTCAAGCTCATTCCTGCTTCAGAGCTTTTGCATGCTCTGTTTCCTGGAATATTCTTCCTCCACGTCTTCTCAAAAAAGCAAGAGAGTTCCAGTAAAACAACTACTTTTGCTTTATTGAGTATGCCAAAGCCTTTGACTGTGTGCATCACAACAAACTCTTGAAAATTCTTCAAGACATGGGAATACCAGACCACCTGACCTGCCTCTTAAGAAATCTGTATGCAAGTCAGGAAGAAACACTTAGAACCGGACATGGAACAACAGACTGGTTTCAAATCGGGAAAGGAGTACGTCAAGGCTGTATATTGTCACCCTGCTTATTTAGCTTATATGCAGAGTACATCATGAGAAATGCTGGGTTGGAAGAAGCACAAGCTGGAATCAAGATTGCTGGGGGAAATAATCAGTAACCTCACATATGCAGATGACACCACCCTTATGGCAGAAAGCAAAGAAGAATGAAAGAGCCTCTTGATGAAAGTGAAAGAGGAGAGTGAAAAAGTTGGCTTAAAACTCAACATTCAGAAAACTAAGATCATGGCATCTGGTCCCATCACTTCATGTCAAATAGATGGGGAAACAATGGAAACAGTGACAGACTTTATTTTTTTGGGTTCCAAAATCACTGCAGAATGGTGACTGCAGCCATGAAATTAAAAGATGCTTGCTCCTTGGAAGAAAAGCTATGACCAACCTAGACAGCATTTTAAAAAGCAGAGACATTACTTTGCCAACAAACGTCCACATAGTCAAAGCTATGGTTTTTCCAGCAATCATGTATGGATTGAGAGGTGGACTATAAAGAAAGCTGAGTGCCAAAGAATCGATGCTTTTGAACTGTGGTGTTGGAGAAGACTCTTGAGAGTCCCTTGGACTGTGAGGAGATCCAACCAGCCCTTCCTAAAGGAAATCAGTCCTGAATATTCATTGGAAAGACTGATGCTGAAGCTGAAACTCTTAATACTTTGGCCATCTGATGCGAAGAACTGACTCATTTGAAAAGATCTTGATGCTGGGAAAGACTGAAGGCAGGAGGAGAAGGGGACGACAGAGGATGAGATGGTTGGATGGCATCACCGACTCAATGGACATGAGTTTGAGTAAACTCCGGGAGTTGGTGATAGACAGGGAGGCGTGGCGTGCTATGGTCCACGGGGTCACAAAGAGTTGGACATGACTGAGCGACTGAACTGACTGACTGACTGACATCTTCTCAAGGCTGTTTTCTTCTTATCATTCAATCTCACTTCAAACCTCACTTCCCCAGAGGCCTTCCTTGATCATCCTGTCTGTAGTTGCTCCTTTTTATCTGCTCCACTCTATTCTCTATTCCATTATCTTATTTATTTTAAATTCACACAACAAAGCACTGTCTAAAAATACTATAGTTTACTGTCAATCTCTCCCATGTAGACTGCAAGTCCCATGAAAGCAGGGATATTTTAGGTCAATTAAAATTCCTTAAATTTATTTTTGTTATGTCATTGAGGTATAATTAACATGAAAAAGTGCACAAATTTAAAATACATAACATGGTTGATTTTGACATATGTATACATCTATGAAATCATCATCAGAGTCACATTAATGAACATACCCTTCACCACCAAAAGTTTCCTTGTGATCCTTTGTGTCCTCTTCTTTCTGGTCCAAATAATCAGTCAACGATGTGCTTTTCATTGCTATTGATCAATTTGCATTTTCTGGAATTCTATATACATGTAGTCCTACAGTATGCACTTTTTTCCTCAGCAAACTGATTTTGAGATTCACCCGTGTTGTTCCATATTTCAAGAATTTGTTTCTCCTTATTACTGAGTAGTTATAGAAATGTACCACAGTTGGCTTATCCATTCACCTGTTGAAGGACATCTGGGTTGTTTCCAGTTTTTCACAATGATGAACAAAAACTTCTCTTAACATGGGTGTGCAAGTCTTTATGTAGATCTATGTTGAAGGCAGGGATTTTGTGCATCTGGTTCTTTGCAAGTCTCCCATGCCCAGGCACCTGTATATTATTTATATAGCATGTGTTTGTTAAATGCCTGTTCAGTGAATAAGTGAGCCCTCCTTGTTAGCCCAGGTTTGCGGATGTTTCCACTGTTTCTGTGTCTACCCTAGAGTCCTTTACCACCATAACTTTTGTTCTCCTCTTGCCTTTCCAATCTGCAGCCCTGGGTGACCCCTTGAGTGGAAGGTGAGTGTTTCCACTCTTGGCCTGTGGGAGAAACCCTGCTCATCGTGTTTGCTGCCAATGCATGCTCTCTACCCTAAGCTGGCCCCTCTGGCTGTTCAACAATCCATTCATTCCTCGCTTGCTGACTCCCTATCACATTCCCTACAGCAGCTGCTCCAAACTTCCTGTGCTTTCCTCAAGCCCCCAGCCCCAGCCCTCCCCCTCATTCTCAGGAGATGACTTCACCTCCTTCATTAGTGAGAAGACTGAGGCCAACTGACAGGAGCTTCTTCGGCTTCCATCAGAGCCATCTTTACATCGCCATCTCAAACGCTTCCAGCTCTCAGGAAGATGTGTCCCTTCACCTCGCCAAGGTTAAGCTCTCTGCCAGTGTGCTTGATCTGAGTTCCAGCTTTAATGATATTAATAATAACAGCAGCAAAACAAAAGTATTTAGCTCTGGATATGGACCATGCACTTGGATAAGTACTGATAAAACGACTGATGTTCACTGAAAAACTGTGTTTTTAACATGTATCCTTTCCTTTTTCTCTCTAAGTTGAAAAGTGCATTTTGAAAACAAAACCATTGTATTTGCTGTGTTATCTAACTTAATCTTCACAGACAGCTTGTAGCATAGTACCATTTTAAAAAAATTAATAAGACTGGTGATCAGAAGGGTTATGTGACTTACTTTGGGTCTTAGAGCTAGTAAGTGGTGAAATTAAGATTTAAGCTAAGATCTAAATCTTGTTCTTCTTTCCTCTCCCTGTCACTTTCCCTCTTGCTGTCTCTCTTTTTCCTTGAAGTTCAGAGAGTTCTTCTCATCCTACTCCTCAGGTCATGGCCAGTTATCAACCTTGGGCAAAATATAAAGTAACTATAGGAAAAGTAAAATATAGGGGAAAAGAGACACACTAAAGGAAGGCATGAAGGATCTTGCCAGACTAAGGAGTCTGAACTTCATCCTGTAGGCAGTGATTCCCCAACTTCAGGCAGCCCTCTGTGGGGTGCTTGTTAATAGCACAGATTTCCAGGCTCTACCTTCAGACCGACTAGATCAGTACCTCTGAAGGTAGGCTAAAGTGGGAGCGTAAAAGACCAGTGAGCAGGCTATGAGAGTATTCCAGAGGAAATGACAGTGGCCTGGACTATGGTGGTGGCTATGGAGGTGGACCCTTTGAATCATTTTAAAGTGTACAATTCAGTGATATTTAGTACATTCATTCACATGGTGTGCAATGGCCAGCACTATCACTTTCAAAACATTTTCATCACCCAGATTGGAGAATTTGAAAAGGTCCAACTGGCAAGGCTGTGTAATGGATGGAATAAAGATGGTGAGTGAGATGGATGGGTCAAGTTCGTTAGGCTTGGTTGGCATGCTGATCAGGATAATGGTGATCTGTAACAGAAGTGAGTGAACAGAAAGTGAGACTGTGCACAAGTAGAAATGAAGGAAATATGAAGGCAATTATAGACATGTTGAATTTCTTAGAGACCTTCGGGGCAGATGTGAAGCAACTAGTTGGAATGGATCTGGAGCACACAAGTGAAAGTTCAGGCCTGGGGGTTCAGACTATACAACAGCAAACACATGAGGCTCACTACTTGTTAGAGACTGGTCCAAGTCCTCTTATATACATGATCTCAATGGATCCTCAAAGAAATAGAGGAAAACAACAGATTGGGAAAGACTAGAGATCTCTTCAAGAAAATTAGAGATACCAAGGGAACATTTCATGCAAAGATGGGCTCGATAAAGGACAGAAATGGTATGGACCTAACAGAAGCAGAAGATATTAAGAAGAGGTGGCAAGAATACACGGAAGAACTGTACAAAAAAGATCTTCATGACCCAGATAGTCATGATGATGTGATCACTAATCTAGAACCAGACATCTTGGAATGTGAAGTCAAGTGGGCCTTAGAAAGCATCACTACAAACAAAGCTAGTGGAGGTGATGGAATTCCAGTTGAGCTGTTTCAAATCCTGAAAGATGATGCTGTGAAAGTGCTGCACTCAATATGCCAGCACATTTGGAAAACTCACCAGTGGCCACAGGACTGGAAAAGGTCAGTTTTCATTCCAATCCCAAAGAAAGGCAATGCCAAAGAATGCTCAAACTACGGCACAATTGCACTCATCTCACATGCTAGTAAAGTAATGCTCAAAATTCTCCAAGCCAGGCTTCAGCAATACATGAACCATGAACTCCCTGACGTTCAAGCTGGTTTTAGAAAAGGCAGAGGAACCAGAGATCAAATTGCCAACATCCGCTGGATCATGGAAAAAGCAAGAGAGTTCCAGAAAAACATCTATTTCTGCTTTATTGACTATGCCAAAGCCTTTGGCTGTGTGGATCACAATAAACTGTGGAAAATTCTGAAAGAGATGGGAATACAAGACCACCTAACCTGCCTCTTGAGAAATCTGTATGCAGGTCAGGAAGCAACAGTGAGAACTGGGCATGGAACAACAGACTGGTTCCAAATAGGAAAAGGAGTACATCAAGGCTGTATATTGTCACCCTGCTTATTTAACTTCTATGCAGAGTACATCATGAGAAACGCTGGACTGGAAGAAACACAAGCTGGAATCGAGATTGCCGGGAGAAATATCAATAACCTCAGATATGCAGATGACACCACCCTTATGGCAGAAAGTGAAGAGGAGCTAAAAAGCCTCTTGATGAAAGTGAAAGAGGAGAGCGGAAAAGTTGGCCTAAAGCTCAACATTCAGAAAATGAAGATCATGGCATCTGGTCCCATCACTTCATGGGAAATAGATGGGGAAACAGTGGAAACAGTGTCAGACTTTATTTTTTGGAACTCCAGAATCACTGCAGATGGTGACTGCAGCCATGAAATTAAAAGACACTTACTCCTTGGAAGAAAAGTTATGAGCAACCTAGATAGAATATTCAAAAGCAGAGACATTACTTTGCCGACTAAGGTCCGTCTAGTCAAGGCTCTGGTTTTTCCTGTGGTCATGTATGGATGTGAGAGTTGGACTGTGAAGAAGGCTAAGCGCCGAAAAATTGATGCTTTTGAACTGTGGTGTTGGAGAAGACTCTTGAGAGTCCCTTGGACTGCAAGGAGATCCAACCAGTCCATTCTGAAGGAGATCAGCCCTGGGATTTCTTTGGAAGGAATGATGCTAAAGCTGAAACTCCAGTACTTTGGCCACCTCATGAGAAGAGTTGACTCATTGGAAAAGACTCTGATGCTGGGAGGGATTGAGGGCAGGAGGAGAAGGGGACGACCAAGGATGAGATGGCTGGATGGCATCACGACTCCATGGACGTGAGTCTGAGTGAACTCTGGGAGATGGTGATGAACAGGGAGGCCTGGCGTGCTGCGATTCATGGGGTCGCAAAGAGTCGGACACGACTGAGCGACTGAACTGAACTGAACTGAATGGATCCTCATGTTACAGATGTGCAAACAAAGGTACAGAGTAACTTGCCAAAGTTACTAGCATGTGATTGGCTCTGGGGGGATCGGAACTCAAGCAGACTGATTTTAGGGTCACTGCTCCCAGCCCTCTGTGCTGTGCTGCCTCTCTCAGGGACCATTTCATCTGCAGAAAGAGCACACTTGAATCTAGGACAATAGAGGCAAGGCTGAAGGCAGAGACTTTAAGAAAAATCTACATCTATAAGGAGAGAGTAATATAAGAGGAATCTACTGAAGAAAACAGAGAAGAGATAGGAAGCTAACAGGGAAATGGGGAAATTGTAGAGGCCAAAGGACACAGAGTTTCAGGAAGGAGGGGGGTGTCTGATCCTGCTTGTGATTGTCACTAGTAACCTTCCAGATGACTATTTAGTGGGGGACAGGGAAAGCCCGAGGGAAAGAGGTAAGGAGTGAGATGGTGGTAGGAATAGAAAACATTTGTATGGACTATTCTTTGGGGAATGTTGGAAATGAAGTGAAAGGGAGTGATAATTGATTGATAAAGTTTTGGAAGGAGTCAGCATAGCCTCTTGGATCATGCAGACAGATCAGACTTCCTGTTCTGCCACTTACTTGCTGGGTGGCCTTGGGTAAGTGAGTTAACTTCTTGGAGCCTCAATTTCTTCTTAATAATAACAGAAATAATAATTATATATGTGTGCATGCATGCTAAGTCACTTCAGACATGTCCAACTCTGTGCAACCTTATGGAATGTAGCCCGGCAATCTCGTCTGTCCATGGGATTCTCCAGGCAAGTTTACTGTAATAGGCTGCCACGTCCTCCTCCAGGGGATCTTCCTGACCCAGGGATCAAATATGCTTTCCCTAGGGAAAAATCTGCCAGTGCTCAAGGCATACAGTGGCACTTGTGAAGTTCATCTCTTGGGACTGGCAGCTAGCATCAGTGCCTACCTCACAGTGATACAGAGAGCAAATGCTGACCCAATGCTCTCTGAGCAATATGTCAACTCTGGCTTCTAGAAGCTTCCATCTGAAAACAACTAACATGGGAAGGGATGTTAGCTTCTTCTCTGCATTTTCCCTCTATCCCACCCATTTCTTTTTTTTTTCCCACCCATTTCTTTAGCTCCCTTTGCCACTGGTCTTCTGCTCCTTTCCACTGAGTCTTTGGAGGGACCACCCACAATTACAACCCTTCCTGCCTTCTCATCTAGGTCAGTCTCAGAGATGTTTCTAGTTGGAAGGATCACTTTCTCAAAGCTGACGTTGCTACCTATGCATATCTGGTGACACTGACTTGAGCTTTCCTAAAAGTGGGAGTCTATGTCAACAGAGAACTGGAATTCCAGCAACATGCCTGGAAGGGGAGATGTAGGGGCAAGGGTTTCCTATAGCAGATTCAAGGACATGTGCCACTGAGCACTGTCAGCTGATCTGAAGAGAGTCCCCGGCTTTGGTGAAACAAACCTGTTCTCATCTAGCTAGAGAAAAGTGGCATTTCTCCTTTAAGACCAGGCCCAGTGCAAATACAATATGCAGAGTCTGGCCGCTGGGCCTTCTCTTCAGTGTGTGCTGATCACCTTTTAAAAAAGAAGAAAGGATGTCCTCACAAAAACAGAAACAGACCAACAGAACAGGATAGAAAGCCCAGAAATAAACCCATGCTCCTACGGTCAGTTAATCTATGACAAAGGGATCAAGACTACACAATGGTGGAAAGACAATCTCTTCAATAGATGGTGCTGGGAACACTGGACAGCTACATGTAAAAAAAGAAACTACAATATTCTTTAATACCATACACAAAATAAGCTCAAAATGGATTGAAGACCTAAATGTGAGAATCTCTTAAAGGAAAACGTAGGCAGCACACTCTTTTTCTTTTTTTCTAAATCGCAGCAATATCTTTTTCAATCTGTCGTTGAGTCTAACAGAAATAAAAACAAAATAAACAAATGAGACCTAATTATACTCAAAAGTTTTTGCACAGCAAAGGAAATCATAAACAAAATGAAAAGACAACTCACAGATGTATAATGATATATAATGTTAAATGGATTTCATTCAAGTATAGGCTCAGGCAAATGTGGAAGTCTCAGGTATACACAGTGGCATAATTATGTAGAAGAATAAAGCCTTTTGTTCTTGTTCTTATTCAGTTGGTAAGTCATGTCTGATTCTTTGCTTTCCCCATGCACTGCAGCATGCCAGGCTTCCCTGTCCTCCACTATCTCCCAGAGTTTGCTCAAATTTATGTCCATTGAGTCAGTGATGCCGTCTAACCATCTCATCCTTTGCTGCCCCCTCTGCTTTTGCCTTCAGTCTTTCCTAGCATCAGGGTCTTTCCCTAGTGAGTTGGCTCTTTGCACCAGGTGGCCAAAGTACTAGAGCTTCAGCTTCAGCATCACTCCTTCTAATGAATATTCAGGATTGAGTTCCTTTAGAATTGACTAGTTTGATCTCTTTACAGTTCAAGAGACTCTCCAGCACCACAATTTGAAAACATCAATTCTTTGGCATTCAGCCTTCTTTATGGTCCATCTCTCACATCCATACATGATTACTGGAACAACCATAGCTTTGACCATACAGATCTTTGTTGGCAAAATGATGTCTCTGCTTTTTAATACTTCATCTAGGTTTGTCATAGCTTTTCTTCCAAGGGGCAAGTGTCTTTTAATTTTCTGGCTGTAGTCACCATCTGCAGTGATTTTGGAGCCCAAGAAAATAAAATCTGTCTCTGCTTCCACATTTTCCCCATCTATTTGCCATGAAGTGATGGGACCAGATGCCATGATCTTCGTTTTCTGAATGTTGAGTTTTAAGCCAGCCTTTTCACTCTCCTCTTTCACTTTAATCAAGAGGCTCTTTAGTTACTCTTCACTTTCAGCCCTTAGAGCAGTATCATCTGCATATCTGAAGTTATTGATATTTCTCCCAGCAATCTTGATTCCTGCTTGTGATTCATCCAGCCTGGCATTTCACATGATGTACTCTGCATATGTTAATAAGCAGGGTGACAATATACAGCCTTGTCGTATGCCTTCCCCAATTTTGAGCTGGTCAGTAGTTCCATGTCTGGTTTTAACTGTTGCTTCTTGGCCTGCATACAGTTTTCTCAGGAGATGGGTAGAGTGGTTTAGTACTCCCATCTCTTTAAGAATTTTCCACATTTTGTTGTGACCCAAGCAAAGGCTTTAGTGTAGTCAATGAAGCAGAAGTAGATGTTTTTCTGGAATTCTCTTGCTTTCTCCATGATCAAATGAATGCTGGCAATTTGATCTCTGATTCCTCTGCCTTTTCTAAACCCAGCTTGTACATCTGAAAGTTCTCAGTTCAAGCTATCTGAAGCCTAGCTTGAAAAGTTTTGAGTGTAACCTTGCTAGCATGTGAAATGAGTACAATTAGTTTGACCATTCTTTGGCATTGCCCTTCTTTGGGATTGGAATGAAATGTGACCTTCTCCAGTCCTGTGGCCACTGCTGAGTTTTCCAAATTTGCTGACATTTTGTGTGCAACACTTAAACAATATTATCTTTTAGGATTTTAATAGCTCACTTGGAATTCTGTCACTTCCACTAGCTTTGTTCATAGTGATGTTTCCTGAGGCCCACTTGACTTCACACTCCAGGATGTCTGGCTCCAGCATGAGTGACCACACCATCACGGTTACTGAGGTCATTAAGACCTTTTTTGTATAGTTTTTTCTGTGTATTCTTGCCAACTCTTCTTAATCTCTTCTGCTAATTATTAGACAAATGCAAATCAAAACTACAATGAGATATCATTTCACACTGGTCAGAATGTCCATCATCAAGAAGTCTACAAAAAATAAATGCTGGAGAACACTGTTACACTGTTGGTGGGAATGAATATTGGTGCAGCCACTATGCCACTATGGAGAACAGTGTGGTGGTTCCTTAAAAAGCTAAAAATAAAGCTACCATATGATCCTGCACTTTCAGGCCTGGGGATACATCTGGAGAAAAACATGATCCAAAAGGATATATGCAGCCTAGTGTCCACTGCAGCACTGTTTACAACAGCTAAGACATGTCATCAACACAAGAATGGATAAAGAAGATGTGGTATATATGTATGTGTATATATATATACATATATATGTATATATATATGTATATATATATACAATTAATATTTTGTTGTTGTTTAGTTGTTAAGTCATGTCCGACTCTTTTTGTGACCCCATGGACTGTAGCCCTCCAGGTTCCTCTGTCCATGGGATTTCCCAGGCAAGAATACTGCAGTCGGTTGCCATTTCCTTCTCCAGGGAATCTTCCCTGCCCAGTGATCGAACCCACATCTCCTGCATTGGCAGGTGGTTTCTTTACCACTGAGACCCCAGGGAAGCCCACAATGGAATATCACTCAGTCGTTAAAAAGAATGAAATAATGCCATTTGCAACAACATGGATGGACCTAGAGATTGTCATATTGACTGAAGTAAGTCAGACAGAGAAGGAGAAATACAGTCACTTAGATGGGAAATCTATAAAGAAGTGATACAAATGAACTTATTTACTAACAGAAACAGACTCACAGACTTAGAGAATGAATTTACGCTTCCCAGAGGGGATGGGAAAGGGAAAAGGATAGTTAGGGAGTTTGGGATGTACATGTACACACTGCTATATTTAAAATGGATAACCAGCAAGGTCCTGCTGTATAGTACAGGGAACTCTGCTTAATGTTATGTAACAACCTAAATGGGGAAAAGAATTTGAAGAAGAATAAATACATGTATATGTATAACTGAATCACTTTGCTGTACACCTGAAACTATCAAAACATTGTTAATCAACTGTGCTCCAATGTAAAATAAAAAGTTAAAAAAAGAAAAAAATATTAACTGTGAAAAAAAAGACAGAAAGGGTGTGTCGGAGAGGTGGAATTCTAGACTTGGACTGTAATGTCAATTCTATATTTGGAGATTCTCTGAGTGATTGAGCATGGTCCTGTTACTCAAAGGCCTCTCAGGTCCTCCAGCCTGTGAATCTGGGTCACCTCTAGAGTTATGTTCAAGATTCTATATTTTCCCATCCCTCAGCTGTTCCTGGTAGTAGGCTGGCCCACTCAGAAACTCCCCCACTTCTTTCTGAGTATCCCCTGGAGTGATGCCTGCCATGTGCCTATACTCAGCTCTGTCAGCTGTACTCATTACCCTGATATTTTTGTTCTACTCCAGAACCCATTGTCCACACCAGTTATTGTTGCTGAGCGTGGCCATAAGGGGTATATGGATGTCCATGCCTAGGGACCTGCCTGGCACCAGACACCCCTGTGTGAGCCAGGAGAAATGGCCTTGACAAACCATCCTTCTCTAATTCTCTTCCCCATTAGGTTAGGGGTGCCCAAAGTTAGGCCTGCTTCTGCCTAGAGTCTCATAAAGTCCCTAGTGAATTGTTTTCCTAGCCTCTGAGCCTCAGGGCTCACATAGTCGCTTACAAAGTCACCACTGGTTTCTGACCGCTCTTTTTACCAAATGGGCTTTAAGCTCAGCTCAGTGGACAAGGAGGGGAATAGGAGTCTGACCAGTCTCCCAAGTCAGTTTCCCAGGGAAAAATTCTGCCAGTGCCCAAGGCATACAGTGGCATTTGTGAAGTTCATCTCCTGGGAGTGGCAAATAACATTATTGCTCATCTCATAAAGATACTGAGAGCAAGTGCTCTCTTGCAGTGAGCAACCTTGTGGAGGAGATTTGAACAAGCTAATTAGGTACTATGGCAGCAAGAAGGGCCCAGTTGAGATTGGTAATCATGACTGGAGGGTATGTAAAAGGCTGCCAAGTTATGTATTAATATTTCTCCAGCAGCACTTTGCAACAGGCATGGAGAAAGAAGTTTTCCCTTCTTTCAAGTGGAAATATTTCTGCTCTTTCTTGGTCATGGAAAAGGTCCTGGATCAGGACTGAGGAGTCCTGGGTCCAAAGGCAGTAGTTTTATCATCATCTGTGTGACCATGGGACAGCTAATGTGACTTTTCAATATCTTTTATCTTATCTACCTCAAAGGTTGTTATGTGAAAGAAAGGTCATGGGTAAAACCAAAGAGAATGAAAAACGGCTCCATGATAAACACTGAAAGCTAAGTTGTGGCAAAATTAAAAGAAAAAAGAGAAACATTTGCAACACATACTACAAAGGGTTTACTACACGAAGGGCTCTTGCAAATCAAAAAGAAAGTAGAAAAATGGGTAGAAAGAATAAATAGGCAATTAATAGAACTACAGTCATAAACAGAGAATTGATGTTTAGCCTCACTAATAAAAAATTAAAATTAAACAACAGGGAATTCCTTGGCTGTCCAATGGTTAAGACTTTGCCTTCTAACGTAGGGGATGTGAGATTCAATCCCTGGTCAGGGAGCTAAGATTCCACATGCCTCACAGTCAAAAAACAAAGCATAAAGAAGCAGAAGCAATATTATAACAAGTTCAATGGTGGTGGTGGTTCAGTTGCTAAGTCGTGTCCAACTCTTGCAACCCCATGGACTGTAGCCCACCAGGCTACTCTGTCCATAGGATTTTCCAGGCGAGAATACTGGAGTGGGTTGCCATTTCCTTCTCCAGGGGATCTTCCAGACTCAGGGACTGAACCTGGGTCTCCTGCACTGCAGGCAGATACTTTACCAACTGAGCTACCATGGAGTTAATAACAAGTTCAAAAAAGGTTTTAGAAATAGTCCACATCAAAAAAATGTTTTAAAAAAACAACATTGTCTTATATTTTTTACCTATCAGATTTACAAAAATTAAATATTTAATAACTAGTGTTGGTAGAGGTGTGAGGACCCAAACATTCTTGTGTTCTCTTGGTGGGAAAGCAGGCTGGCACAATATTTCTAAGCCAAGAATTCCATTTCTAGCAATTTATCCTACAGATATGCTCACACAACGATATATATGTAACAAAATCTACTACTTCAAAGTTTGTAACAGTAAAAAGCAAGCCAACAGACAAAAACCCTTGTACAGAACTAAAATTTCCTTCAAAAGAAAATTAATTATGTAACATATGATGGAGTACCATGCAGCCACATTAAAAAGAATGCCACAGAAATAATCCAAGATAAATGATTAAAGGAACACAGTGAGTGTAGACCAGTGTATGTATAATTGTATCCCCTTTAAAAATATCTGTGTATAGTAGGAAAGCATATGGAGGAATACACAACAAACTTAACAGTGGTTACTCCTAGCAGGGTGATTATAAAGACTTTCTACTTAATGTCTTTCAGGAATTTTTTCCCATCATTGCGCCACAAAAAAAGTTTAAACCTACAGAATTAGAAAGACTTGTGCAGTGAACACTTGTTTTCTCCCACTTAGGTTCTGCCATTAACATTTTTCTTTACTTGCTTTATCACATGTATCTCTTGAACTACCTTTTCCTCTAGCCATTCCTTCATATATTTTGCATTCACTTTAAGTTTAGAGTAGGGGGCTTCCCAGATGCCTCAGTGGTAAAGAATCCACCTGCCAATGCAGGAGACTCAGGTTCGATCCCTGGTTCCAGAATATTCCCTGGAGGAGGGCATGGCAACCCACTCCAGCATTCGTGCTTGGAGAATCCCATTGACAGAGGAGCCTGGTGGGCTATAGTCCATGGGGTCGCACAGGGTCGACATGACTGAAGCGACTTAGCACACACACACAATATATTTGTCATAACTAATTAACCAATACTGATACATAATTATTAACTGAAGCCCACAATTTAATCATATTTTACCAGTTTTCCCCTAATGCCCTTTTTTCGTTCCACTATGCCATATAGGATACCACATTACATTAAGCTATCCTAGCTCTTTTGGCTTCTCCGGGCTGCGACCATTTCACAGGGTTTCCTGGTTTTTGATGACCTGGATAGTTTTGAGGAGCACAGGTCAACTCTTTTTATAGAATGTCCCTCAATTTAGGCTTGTCTGATGTGTTTCTCATGGTTAGATTTCGGTTCTGCAATGTATCCATATTTATAATTATCATGTTTAATTTTTGTAATGAGACAATAAAGAAATAGGTTCTAAAGGCATGATGGTAGGTGGTGGTGATGAGCAGTGAGGTGGCTGACAATAAGGAACTCAAAGAAGCAGGTCTACTTGGAGCAACTTGGGGAAACAAGACATGAGAATGTGGAAAGCTCCGATTGCCCAGAGTGGTCCAGGCTGACTAAATGCAGGCATATCCTTGCAGCGGCTATAACCTGTTTTAGAAGAGGCTGGCGGTGGCGGCTGGAGGGAAGAGATTCCCCAAAGGGGACTGAGATCTTTCCATAACAAATGTCTCCGAAATCAAGAAGCTTTTCTAATCTTGAAGGATTGACTATTCAGCACCACGTCAAGTGAGAATTCCTCACCACCTTCTGCGCAGATAGCGACTTGAATCTGGATAGTGAAACCAGTTCTGGGAATGTCCAAGCTTGAACACAGCCTCAGCACTGGGTCTATTTTGGGAACATTTGGACATATTCTACAGCATCATATTTATACTCTGGCAAAACAAGCGAAGGTTCAAAGAAATAATCTTGGGCCGCCTTCGTACACCCCACGTTTTCCTCTACAGCGTGGCATGTAAGCAGAGACGGGGAGAGCGGGGTGGCTGGTTAACCATTAGAACACTTGTCCATCTGTTGGGGTCGAGCGGGACTGGAAAGAGCAAGTGCCCAGGACGCGGGGTTAATGGAGACAAGAGGGATCGAGTCAATGAAATGTGAGAGAATCAGTACGCGGGATGCTTGACGAGAGCACATTCACTTATTTCACAGAGGAGGGGGACTAGGGTTACACCCAGCAACTGCTGATGCTTGATGAAAAAAAACAACCTGATGCGTTTGCTCTTTGTGGGCTGCCTCCAGCACCCCAAAAGGCCTCTCAAGCGGAGCTCGATATCCTTTCTTGATTTTCTCTGGGTATTTTTTTGGCGGCTTAAGATTGTTCCTCTCCCTCGCCATCCGTCCAGTTCCACCACCCTGCCCTCTCCCCCGAGGTGGGGAATTCCACGGGGATTTGGAAAGGAGGAGGCTTGGGTGTGTGTGTGTGTTTCACTCTCCAAGTGAAGGTGTGCCCAAAGGATATGTGTATGTGTGTTGCGGGAGGAGTGGGGCGGGGGAGGGGAGCGGCACAGCGAACTGGTGGAAAATGAGCAGTTGGAGACGCTCCCAGACGAGAGAGGATTTTAGATCCGGCGCTGGTGGGGGCAGGAAGAAGAGATGGGGAGGGGTTGGAGATAGTGGAAAGCGACGGAATCTAGGAGCCTCCCCTGGCTATTAAAACTCAGCACCTGGTCTAGGACTCTGCCCACAAATGACACATTAATTAATGTTCTAATAATACTGAAGATTTATTGAGCACTCAAATCTTCCTAGGAGCTAGATTTCATAAGCGTTATCATCTTTAATCTTTCTCTCCTTCCTCAATACCCTGGCTGAAGGGTAACGATATTATTGCCTCTATTTCACAAAGGAGATACTGAATCCCGGAGGGGTTACCTAACTTGCCCAAGGTCACAATTAGCAAGTGGCCGAGTTGCGATTTGAATTCAGGGCCTGTGCGCTCAAGTTTCTGTCTTGCGTGAGAGGCCTCAGCGTGAATGGTCGGGGTTGGCAGGATGAGGATGTCATCAGTTCCAAGCCCTTCCTTCTCAGAGTCAGGCCTCTCCGTTGTCATCTCTTCATCCCCCGGCAGTAATCCTCCCATCCCTAGCCCCCAGGGCTTGTCCACGGCCGGGGCACAGAGATAGGAGCCTTCCATGACTCCAGTCTAAAGGGATGGGAACAGTGGAAGGCGGAGTAACAATAGCTGGCCTGCCTCTGTCCCATTCCCTTCCTCTGTGATCCTCTGGGCTTCCTCACCTCCTCCCCCAGATTCTCACCCTCTTGTGACAAGAGGTGCTTGCCGCCTCCTTGCTTAATGGCTCAAGGGGTGGGTGGCAGGATTTGGTGCAGCCTGGGCTTCCAGGCAGGCTTCTCGGGTGGCCCAATTTCTGCGCGCTGGCGGCCGGGCTACACCCGCCTATTTGTGTGTGTGTGTGTGTGTGTATATATATATATATATATATATATATATATATATATATTTTTTTTTTGCTCTGCTTTCTGCCGCAGCCGCCCCCATCTGCCTGCAGTCAGAAGCTTGCTCTCTTTACCTTCAGAAAATGACTGTGAAGCGCCCGCCAGTCCAGGCCGCTGTAGGCAGCTGGCCGCAGACGCGCGGGGATTAACAGCTCCTGGGCTGCGGCTGACCTCCAGCACCGTTGTGCTCTGCGCTTGGGTCCTGCCGCACGCCTGCCTCTGCGCTCCTGGCCGGCTTCTCTTTTTCTTTCTTTTTTTCTTTCCTTTCCTTTCTCTCTCTCTCTCTTTTTCTTTCGTTCCTTCCTTCCTCGTCTTTTTCTTTCCTTCCTGCCTTCTTTCTTTCCTCCCTTTCTTCTTTCTTTCCTTCTATTGCCGCCCCCACCCCCACCCTTTATGCTGGCTTCTGTCTTATTCTCTCTTTTTCTCATCTTCTTGAATTTCTTTTTACTAAGGGTTTTTAAGATGATGTGCTTGGTCTTCAGCAATACAAAGATATATTGGGGGAACATATCAGTGTTCAATTTCAGTGTTCAGTTTGCTGTGTACCCTTTCACACTTTTCTCCCCCATCCCGCACACCTTAGTTTAAGTTTTGACACAGGTTTTCTTTAGATTTGAAGACTTTACCAAAATTGCAGATGTTCTTCGTTATTTGAAAACTTGTGGCCTGTTACATAGTCCTTTAATAAACATAGCCAGATAGCCGCAGTACCAGGATCTTGTGACAGAAGTGAAGCATTTTGGTTTGATACACAGGGCATGTTTCCTGTACACAGGTTCAACTGTAAGCTTGAACTGCTTTGAGCGGAATTCAGACAGATCCTCTGAGTTCAGCTCAATGCCCACGGATACATGGTCCCTTCTCCCACCTACTGTAAACTAAAATTGCTTCTTACTATGCTTCATACTCTGCCTCTTTAAAAAAACACTAATATATCATGGAGACCTCTCTTGGCAGACAGAGCTAGCACTCATGCTTGATTTCAGCTTTTCAGTATTCCTATAACTTACTCAACTTTTCCCCTTTTGATGAGCCTTCAGATTGTTGTCCTTTATTTTGCCATTGCCAACTGTAGTGAACATCCTTGGACATAGGTCTCTGCTCACTAATAAAAAGAACATATTAGGTTACAGACCTGTAAGAGGTATCACCAGATCGAAGGTTTGTACATTTAAAATTTTTGGTAGTTGCTACCTGATTACCTTTGAAAATGGTTGTAGCAACTCCCTTGTCTACTAAAGATAGAGTAAGAGAGTTGCTATTGCCTGTGCTGAATATTATCAATATTTTAAAATGGTGCCAGTCAGAAGGGTAAGAAGTGCTGTCGCATCATTTATAATATTTTTATCCTTGACAACCTAGGAGGCTGGAAACTTCTGTTTGATATCTGTATTTCCACTTCTGTGATTTGTCTCTTCACTACCTTTGCCATAAATTTCAGATTGTTGGCTTTTTCATAGAAAATTTTAGGGTTATATTATAGGCTTTATATTTTTATTATAGGGTTATAAATCTGTTTCTTTTATATTTTAGGATTATGAGTCTGTTTTAATTGCGGACATTTCATCTCAGTGAAATTTTTACTTTTTCTTTTGCCCCACAGTAAATTTTAAATTATGTTGTCAAAATTGCCAATCTTTACAGCTTATTAGTTTCCTATCTTACATAAGAAGGCCCCTCCCACTCTGTGGTTCTAAAAATATTCTTTTTAATTTTCTTCTAAAGTTTTCATATGAAAATTTAAATATTTAATCCATCTGGAATTTATTTTGTGAGTAACACAAGGTAACAGTCTAACAATTTAATCCCAGTTACCTAGCCAAAGGACATTCTTTCTCAGTGAAAAACAGCTTCTGCTAATCTTATATTTAGCTCTAGCCATGTAGGCCTGAGGCAACTCACAAAAGGCCAATCCTGGGGGCTACCACCATAGACACAACACTTGGCATTTATCTTAACTCTTCTGTTTCAACACTGTCGTAGATCAAGGTCATTCTCACAGAGGCCAGGAACAGCCTAGGCTTGATGTTACCTTTTCTTTTCAAAGTATTTCTTATAGTATTCATTGGATTTTGCTAAACAGTCTATTAGATTGAAGTGGTTTCTAAGCTTTTTTTAAAAGGTTTTATTATTATCCATACCTGCTGAATCATATCAAATACTTTTCCATTACTTTTTAATACAATTATATAACACTCCTCTCCTTTAACTTGTGGATGTAATGAATTATATTGATAGATTGCTTAATTTAACCATATTTGCATTCTTCAAATAAACCTTATTTCATCAGAGTGAATTAGGTTTTTGCTGCTACTCTGGCATGTGTTTGCTAATATTTTATTAAAACATTTTGCATCTATATTCATAAGTAAAAGTGGTCTTTAGTTTTATCTTTGTTGTATTCTTTAATCACATTTTTAAAAGGTTATTTGTAGAGTACATTGGGGTGCTCTATATAAACCCAGATCAGTTTGAATAACAGAAAGTTTTTTCGAAGGTTAGATAGAACTCAGAAATTTCCTTTTTTTCCCCCTGTGATTACTGGTCTGTTCAGATCTCCTATGATTTCTAGAGTGTATTATATTCTTTGTCTTGCTAAAAATTTGTTCATTTGCTTTAGATTTTCATTATTGAAAAAATTGCTTATAATTTTGTCTTATAATTATGTCAATGTTTTATCTAAGTGGTTATATCTTATTTTTCATTTCTAATAATACATTTTAACCTATGCTCTTAAAAAAATAAAAAACCTAGGCTGCTGAAGGGAGTAGTTTTATTTTATAGGTCCGTTGATTTGGCTTTATTCATCCTCCTTTGTGTCTGTGGGAGATGAGTAGGATTGTGTGGTGGTAGTAGCTTTTACTTCTTTAATTTTAGCTTCTGCCTTTATTAATTCTCTCTTTCCACTTTCTTTAAGTTAATGTTTTTTTTAAATTTGTAAGTTTAATTTTTAGTTCATTTATTTTCATGCTTATTTTTTAGTAACAAAAATATCTGAGGCTATAAATTTCCCTCAGAGTTTAACTCTAGCCACATCTTACAGATTTTCTTTTATGGAATGTTCTTTAAATTATTTCTAGATAATTTGTAACTGCAATTTTGATTTCCAGTTTGACCCAGTGACTCTTCAGGAGAGTATTTCTTCATTTTCAAATGTTAAATTTTGGAGAGTTATGGTTTTTGTGAATTTCTTGTTTTATTTTATTTTAGTCAGAGAATATAGTATATACATTTCTTCCTTTTGGAGTTCATTGGACTTTCTTTGTTGCCAAGTACCTGACTGATTTTTAGAAATGTTAAGAATGTGTCTTCTTTGTAAGGTTCAACTTTATAACAAATTCATCTGTTCATTGTATTACTTGGATTCTTTATATCCTTGCTTATTTCTTGTCCCCTTTATTTGCTAAATATTTAAAGAAGTATACAAATTTTCTCACTATAACTCTGGCTTTCTGTTGTCTTCTGTTTTTAGATTTTATTTTCCTTATGTATTCACTGCTACATTGTTTAGTGCATAAGCTTTATGATATTTAAATTCTGTGTGTCTTTTTATCATTAGATGAATATATCCTTGTTCTGTTTAATTCTTCTGGCTTTGAATTTCACGTTATCTGACTTTAATACTGCATTATTTTTACTTGCACTCATTCATATGTCTTTCTGTTGCTTTATATTTAGTATTTCTTTGTTCTTTTTTTCCAGGAATATTCATTATATATACCATATCGTTGTTTTTTTAAAACAAAAACTGAAAATCCATTTTATTTTTTTGAGGAAAGAATAATTTAAGCCTGGGCTTCCCAGGTGGTGCTACTGGTAAAGAACATGCCTGCCAGTGCAGGAGATCCCCTGGAGGAGGGCATGGCAACCCACTCAACCCTGGAGAATCCAATTGACAGAAAAGCCTACTGGGCTACAGTCCATAGGGTTGCAAAGAATCAGACAAGACTGAAGCAACTTAGCATGCAGGCATACTTATTGCAAAAACAAATATATTTAATCTTCTTTCTTCTCTCATGGTTTGTTCATTACACTTTTTGTTTCCAGTTTTCTCTTTCCTTACTTTTCTAGGTTTATCAAATTTTTTTAATCAAAAATTTTAAAATCCTTTATTTGCCTTTTTTCTTTCCCCAAGGAATTTAGAAGTTCTCTAAATAGAGCTCTATTGTGCTGGTGGTTACACTCCTATTTTTAACAATCATATTTCAGCTACTTTTCTCCTTAGATATATAAAAATTTAATAATAAATATATTCTCACTCAACCACACATTTTACAAAGATCAGTGGCTACCTCAAGGTGAGTTGATTAGAGAGGATTCAACAGGAAGTGGGGAGACCAGATAGGCAGTAATTGCTATGACTAAGATAAGAAGTTTTTCCATGGAGTGTATGTGTTTTTTGATTTTTCATTTCAAGTATTTTTACTTAATACATACTATGCTGTCATATTATCATCATCCTTTTATATTTATCAGTAAATATTATAACCACTGCTTCTTTAAACTTAAATCCCTAAATCTTTACTAATCTTGAAATGTTTGTTTTGATTTCATTTTAATTTGCTGAGTCATTTCTTCAGTAATTTTTTTTGTCTTTGAGTGTCTGAGAATGTCTTTTGCCCACACAGATGAATAATATCTTGAATGAGTACAAAATTACTGAATGATAATCCTCTCACTTGTCTGTAGATATTACTTCATCATTTTTTCGCTTTCACTGAGGAAAGTGAGACCTCTGAGTCTAGTCTGATTCTTTCCTTGATAAATATAAAATCAAATGAAAAGAAGCTTCTTTTTCTGAAAGCTTGTAAGATTTTTCTCTTTATCCGTGAAATTTGTAAGTATAGAGACGTTTTCTTCTATCATTTTCTTGATTTATTTGTACCTATTCATTTTTTTATTGGGCTTCCCTGGTGGCTCAGTGGTAAAGAATCCTGCTAATGCAGGAAATGTGGGTTTGATCCCTGGGTTGGGAAGATCCCCTGAAGAAGGATATGGCAACCCACTCCAGTATTATTGCCTGGGAAATTCCATGGATAGAGGAGCCTGCCAGCCTATAGTCCATGGGATCACAAAAGAGTTGGACATGACTTAGTGACTAAACAACCATAACTTGTTCACTTTTTATTATTCCTGATATTTTATTTTTATACATCAAGTTTTCTGGATATGTCTCTATCTCTTATAATTTCAGTTTTTCTGTGCTTTTGCTCTTGTATTGTGGGTTATTTCTCCAGTTTATCCTCTGGAAAGTTACCTTTGTTTTCAGCAGAAGTCATGTCTCTACTGAAATTTTGATATTGGCATCACTTAATTTCAGTCTTCAGTCACTTTTTAAAATGTCCTCTAAACCTAGTACATATAAATTGTATTTAACATTCAGTTTATAGTAAAATCCAATAAAGTTATTAAGACTATCAAAAATGAAGTGATAGAGAGAGGGACAGAATGAAAAAAAATTAAATGCAGATCATTAAATGCAGACTACAGATACAAAAGAACTTACAGACGGAGAAGTCATTGTGGACAGGAAAAAATAAGTTGTATGCCATAAACTGGAAGGCAAGAAGGGCGTGGAATTGGTCTGTCTCAACCTTGAAAATTTAAGTCAACACATCATTCTTGTACTTCTGCCATCCTATAAATGAGCCATGAATGTCCAACATTTTTCCTGGCAAATATTTTACCATGCCCCTTGGTCCAAGATATTCTTTCATTTTTTTTCCTGACCTGCTGTTGCAATCCGGTTAAGAAAATCAATGTCTTATCTATGACCCTGCTCTCGTCTTTGGACCTGGATGTTTGCATCTTGTCTCACTAGTTTTTGACCTTTCTTCTCCCTTTCAAACTCTTGGGCTTGGATTGGACCTGCTACTCTCTATCTTCCTGATCTGGGCAACCTGGAAGAGTATACCTGCCTTTATGACTCCTTGGAACCCAACCTCAGACTCTGGTCTCCGAACTAGTACCTAAACCAGTCTACGCTATGAGTGTGAAGAATTCAGGGAAGCTGGACATGATGGATCTTCACAGATGGGTAGGATATGAGAAGAACAGAAAGAGTACAGAGCTCACCTTGAGCATGAGATGAGTGTGTGCATGTGAGAGTTTGTGTTTATGTGTATGTGTGCTTGCTCAGTGAATAGTCAGACTTACTGGAATGGGTTAATATAGAGGTAATGTCCAAGAAGGTCCTCTAATGGGGAGGGAGTGGAAGATGAAGGAGGAGTCATATGGCTGGAAGGATTCCTTAGGACTGATGCTGGTGGAACAAACTTTTCCTAAGTTGTAGGAGAGTGATCTTGAAGCCAGAAGAGTATAAAAAACCAAGGGTCAAGTAGGGAGCTGAGTCTGGTAAGGCGGAGAGGAGATTTGGGCCAATTCATCAAGACTAAAGGGCTAAAAGAAGACATTTAGAAAGGTTCAGGGACTGGAGATGCATAGAGATAAGAGGTAGCTGAGGAAGGAAAACCAGGAATAGTTGAGAGAGATTGTGTGCTATAGTCGTGGTTAACATTTAGGTGCTGCTACAATATGGCACCTGCATGTGGCCTTGCTCACTAGATGAGGGAAGAGTGGGTTGGAAGAAAAAGGCCAGATTTTTCTGGGTCTTAAAAACCATACCAAGCAACTTAGATCTGAAGCAGTGAATGATCAATGCTATCAATAGATTTTTGAGCAGGGAGGTAAAATGATGCATACACTGTTATTTTGAACAGCTGTTTGGAAGGACTGAAGGAAGAGAGATTGGAAATAGTCTTGCACCTCTTTAGAAGGTTCAAGTGAGAGATGTTGAGAATTTAGACATGGGTATGGAAAAGGAGTAGAGAGTGACACATCCAGGAGATACTATGAAGAACCACTAAAAATAGGATATTTGAATGGATTAGAGAGAAGAGAGAAGAAGGAGCCATCAAAGATAAACATGAGATTTTTTAGTTTGGAAAGGCTACTATGGAGAGTGGGGAAGGTTAGGCATGTTGAATTTGAAGCAATGACTAGATAATTCACTTGGTGGAAAATACTATTTGAATGTTAGACTATAGTTATTTGGTCATAGACAGCTTAAGTGTCAAGCTGCATCAACATAGAAATGATCACTGAAGTCATGACTGTGGATGAAGGGAGAAGAATGGAGAAGGGGGGATATAAGGGCAGATGGTGATCATTGGGTATAGGTTCACATCTTGTGAAAGAGAAGAGGAAAAAGAGACACTGAAGGAGAAATAAAAGACAGGAGCAATCAAAAAAACTGAAGAATGAGATATTTAAGCAAAAGGAGGTGGTTGATAGTTTCACTCATTACAGGGAGGTTTGGAGATGAGTGGCCTGCCAAGGAGGGTGATAATATTTAAAGACTTTGACTAGAGCAGTGATTCTCAAACTTAAGCATGCAGCAGAATCACCTGGGGGTTTTGTTAAACATATTTCTGGGTCCCATCCAGAGTTTCTGATTCAGTATGGTCTGCAGTGGAGCCCAATAATTTGCATTTCTACCTAGTTGCCAGATGATGCCAAAGCTGCTGGCCTGGGAATCACATCTTGAGAACTATAGGGCTAGAAGAGTGATATCCACCTTTTCATTTGTTCATTTCTGACCCGACACATCCAAGTGCTATGACACACTCCTCCTCATAGCAATGGCTCACAAAAGCAGGGATTCTTATGTAGGGCTCTGATCCAGTGTATCTGGTTTTAAAAAGCACTCCCCCCACCCTCAGATAATTCTGAACTCCCTTCACTTGGGGAGAATTACTGAGCTGATACATGGCATTAATAATATTCAAAAACAAAAGACAGCATTGGAACCATACCCAAACAGATCATTCTTTCTTTGATGATGCAGAAGGCCCTTAAGGATCTGGTCTGCTTTGGGGTGCAGCTGCATGTAGGTGGTGGTTCCTTCTGCTTTCTGGCCCTCAAGGTGAGTCTGTAGCTACTGCTGGTGGGGGGAGTAGGGGAAAGGGACCTTACTGTCTTCAGCTGGATCATCATCCATGGGTGGATAATCCTCGAAACCTTGTTGCCCACAGTCATTTGCAGGGAGGTACTCCTTGCTACCTCACAGTCCTCGGTGATGCTGCTGTCAATATCCATGGAGGGAGGAAGCAGCCATTTCCTCCTTTGGCTCCCTCCTCTGCTGCCTCATTTCCTGTTCTCTAAAATATACTGTATACCTTGAATCCTGAAGGAAGTTTAAGCAGTTCTCAGAGCTCAGGTGATTGGTCCAAAGCCATACCAAGTTGAAGATGAGGGTAGGCATTGTGCCCTTAGTCTAGCTTCCTCATTCCTTTACACAGGTGCAAGTCCTCGCTGCCTTGGTCCTTGGGGGCATCACATACAGAAGCTCCCCAGGCCTTCAGAAGAAGGCCATCCTTCACTGATTGGCCCCTCCTTAAGTCCTCTCCCTTTCACCCCTTTTCTTGCCCCATGTCCCTATCTCCTCTTTTCCAGGAACATGCCCCACCCCTCCCTACCAAAGTGATCATGTCCCATGTCTCTGCTGCCTCTGGTGTTTGTTGAATGTCAATGACTTTCCTCCCTTACTCAATTTCTGCTGAATCTGCAGAGGGGAGAGGGTAGGCTCAAGTCTATCAGATTTAATTAAAAAGTTTTTTCTTCACATGATAGTTGAACAAGTTAAGTGGTACAGATGTGTGTAAAGAAAAACACAGAACCTTTTATTCACCCCTATCCCCAACCACAGTCCCTAAAAGTAGCCAGTGTTAAGAATTTGGTGTATGTCCGTCCATACCTTTCTCTACGTTCTTACAAATGTGCCTGTGTTTGTTTCCCCAAGGTAGATGACATACTTAAATGAGATTTTATTCTGTACATTGTTCTACAACTTGCCCCTCCACACAGTAGGTCAACTCATTGTCTTTTGATTGTGTGAGTGGTAAGGTTGCATGAACTCCAATGTGTGGGGAGGAAGCCTCCCACTCTAGACTGGATTCTGCAAGAATTAATTTCCTTCTTGACAACCCTGATCTTATTTACAAAAGCGATTCACATTTCTTCTTTTAACATAACTTATTTCTTGTGATCCAATGACCATGGCCTCATAGAGTATTCACCTGATCTCTTCTTTCCAGCTTCCTAATGGTCAGATGATTATTACAATATATCACCTTGACAGCTGCTTCCCTCTATTCCTGGCTGCCCCCAGGCTGGACTTTATATGTTGGCAGTCATCCTTGCTTTCCCCTACCACATACAGTGTGCCCTTCCAACACTCAGCTATCTTAGACAGACTCAGGATGCCCAGTTTCCGCAACTGGACCCAATCTCCGGTCCTTGACTCCTGGCACCGCACCTGTATATCAAGTGCTTTATTTGCCTTGCTAGGTTATTCTGGGCCACCTTATCCTTCGGCTCAGTTGCATATCTGTTAAGCCTGTTTCCTTCTTCACCCTGCCCCCTACCCCAAAGCTGAGGTCAGTGGACAGCTGGGGCTCCTGTGCAAATAGGAGTGAAGGAGGGCAAAGCTGGAGGAGTCCTTCCTGGTGTCAAGTGTGGGCATTGCCAGGAAAGACACATGTTGGCTTCATTGCCTCCTTTGCTCAGGGCACAACATCCCCACACATTTAATAAAGTTTTGTAGCTGTGAGGTACCTTTTCCACTGTTGCAGACTGGATCGAATTCTGCACACCTCCCCCACCCCCAACCCCAACGCAGGTACAGACTCTTCCTCTCCACCCCATGAGATGCCTCAAAGGTCACCTTGGGCTTCCCAGGTGGCACTAGTGGTAAAGAACCTGCCTGCCAGTTCAGGAGATGTAAGAGATGTGGGTTTGATCCCTGGATTGGAAAGAGTCCCCTGGAGAAGGGAATGAGCAGCCTGTTCCAGTATTCTTGCCTGGAGAATCCCATGGACAGAGGAGCCTGGTGGGCTGCATCCATAGAATGGCAAAGAGTTCGACAGGACTAAAGTGACTTAGCATGCAGGCACGCACAAGGTCACCGTAGCTGTTAAAGTGGTCCTGATAGGTTTACAGTGTTAGACCAAAGATCCATGGCACACTGTCTTGAGTAACTTTCCCAGTTTGGGGACCTGGCATTCAGTCTTCTTTCTCAGGCTTCTTTGGCTCTGGCCCCTGCCCTCTTTCTCTTTCAAACTAAACACTCTCTCACACTTTGCACTGCACATCACTTCTCGATGGCCAGGTGTGACAGCTTCTCTGATGAGCTGATTGGCTTATTCAAGTAAGAGCCCAAGTCACCGAAAAGCTGATGGTTCCCCACCCTCACATTCTCCACAAGGACAGTGGTTCTGGTGGTACTGCTCCTCCTAGGGGGCAATTGAGAGATCTGTAGGGGCATTTTGGGTTCTCATAGTGATTGTGGGACATTATTAGCATTAAATTGATGATGGCTGAGGATATTTTATTTTCTTAATTTTTTATTTTATTTTGGTGTATGGTTGATAAACAATGTTGGGTTAGATTCAGGTGTACAACAAAGTGATTCAGTTATACATATACATAGTTTTAGTAATGCTCAGCACATCTTCACACAACAAAGAATTGTCCCATATGACTTTCAAATGTCTTGCTGGATAGTCAAGTTGGATACAAAGCCTGATTATAATGATCAAGTCCAAAATCTAACACTATGTTAAATACAAGCAAAAAGGAGCTTTTAAGAGCTTTCATATTGAATTTCCCAAGACTGTAACTATTATACAAATTGAGAGAAAACTGTGCTTTGTTTTCTTTGGAACTTAATAAACAATTATTTACCTTTTGGGGAAACCACAACACTGATCAGTCATGATATGAGTTAATAATAACACAAATCTTTATCACTCTGCATTTCTGGCTATTGGGATCATTGTTGCTTGACATAAAGGTGTAAACAACTGAATATTTCAATACAACCTTTGTAGTATTCCTCTATCTCTTTAAATATTTATTTGATACATAAAACTATGTATATAATATATATGTATTAAAATTCATAACAATATGATAAATATGTATTAATTCATCACCCAACTAAAGAATTGAACATTATTCATAATTAATATCTATGTATACCATCTCACTCTTTTCCTAGACCCAGAAATAACCAGTATCTTGAATTCTATGTTTTCTATACTCTTGCTTTAAAGAATAGTTTTATTACATATTTACGCATGCCAAAAGAAGTTTTTAGGTCAATATAAATGACATCCTACTGCATATAGTCTTTTTCTTGGACTTTCTTTATTCTGGACATAATGTTACTAAAATCCATCTGTATTGTTTAATGTAACTATTTCATTCATTTTTACTGTTGTGTGATAGTCCACAATATATTTATCTGTTCCTTTGTTGGTGAACATTTGGGTTGCTACCAAATATTTCTTATTATGAGCTGTACTTATAAACATTTCTATTTTTGACTCCTTGTACACATGTGCAAGAAAACAGACTAAGGAGTGAAACTGGTGGATTATAGAGTATGCAAATGCAAAATAATGCCAAGTTGTTTCCCAAAGTGGTTGTACCCATTGACAGTCATAGCAGAGACATACAAGAAGTCCTGCTGATCCACATCCTCTTCAACATTGGTATTAGCAAACATTTAAGATTTTACTATGGGCACAAAATATTGTTTCATTGTGGTCTTAATTTGCATTTCCCTGAATACTAATGAAGTCTAGCATCGTTTCATAGGTTCATTGGCCATTTGTGTTTCTTCTGTCAGATGACTGTTCATGGCCTTTGCCCATTTTTACATTTGTTTTCTTTTTACTTTGTGAGAATTCTTTGTATTTTTGGTCAGGAATCCTTTTTTTGGTTGTATGTTTTGTAAATATCTCCTCCAAGTTTGTAGCTTATCTTTTCATTTTCTTTATGGTCTCTTTTGACAAATGAAAGTTCTCAACATTAAGAGAGTCTAATTCCTCACTTTTATTTTATGGTTAGTGTGTGTGTGGGATGTGTGTGTGTGTGTGTGTGTGTGTGTGTCTGTTTTGTTCAATAAATCTATTACTACTTTAAAATTAGCAAGGTATTCTCTTATGTTTTCTTCTAAAATTTTAACCTTCAGGTGGGAAGCCAAGTACCAAGCTAAAACTTGGAGTTTCTATTATTAAAAGAAGAAGTGAGTAGTATATGTTGGAGAACAACTATCAGTTTCTATCACATTACACTAGGGACTGTGTACAACTGATTTTCAGAGATGTGAAGATTCCAGGTTGTGGGCTGACTGCAAGCAAGCATGTATGATGCCAGTGGATCAACTAGCCAATTACTATTTTAGACTTTTTAGGATTCTAATATGTCCTCTATACTACCACAAATACTATCTTGGAAAGACTATGATAACAGTGTCAGCCATGAATTAAATAACCCTAAACTGAATGTTGTTTTATTGGATGGAGGATTAATACAGAGATCAGCGGGTAGTGTTACAGCAATCGTCAGTAGTGGGAGGGAAAGGAGTCTTGCTGGAGAGGTGACAATATGAGTTTACTCTCCAGATGTAAGCTTTCATCTCATGGGAATGAAAAACTTTCACTAGTGGATGCTCCATGTGTCCTTTAGATGGATGTGGAAGCAGTTGTAGCCTTGGAAAGAAAGCCCTGGAGTTCTGAGGGCAGTGTTTGGGGGGAATGGAGACATGCCAGAAATAATTAAGGGGTAGATATTTGAACCAAGAATATCAAGAATATCCAAGAAAAAGTTTACAAGTAGACTGGATGCAATCGGTGGAAAATATTGCCCACCAAGGAGCCTATTCAGGGATGCTCCAAAGGATCCTAGGCAACACACTGGTGGAATTCCCACTGCTCATACTAGCAAGGGACATGACACTAGCTTCACTCACTGTTCCTTTGCATTCAGGGGGGAACCGAATTGCCTTGTTTCAGAAGGAGTTTAATGTGAAATGAGGGCCTCACCTGTAGGCAGCTACCTTGAATGGCAGGTTCTAAGCTTCAGACTGCCTGATGGCCCTGGCAGTCCAACATAACACAAGCCAGAAAAGGCACTGTGACACATCCCTCCCCCGAGTCAAGGAGAACAGGGTCAATTACTTGCTTAAATGAAGAAAGAAGGGAAATGGGGAAAACAAGAAGAAAATAAAAATATAAATTCCTATCTCAAAACATTAATTCTAGACTTCCCTGATCGTCCAGTGGTTGAGAGTCTGCTTACGAATGCAGGGGACGCTGGTTTGATACCTGATCCAGGAAGATCCCACATGCCCATGGGGCAGCTAAGCCCATGTACACAACTATGGAAGCCCAAGCACCTAGAGCCTGTGCAGTGAGAAGCCACTGCAATGAGAAGCTACTAAAGGGCAGCCATCACTTGCTGCAACTAGAGAAAGTCCACACCAGGGAAAGAAGACCCAGCACAGCAAAAATAAATACACAAATAATTTTTTTTTAATTTCCCTTTCACAAAACATAAAGAGCAAGGAGATAAAAATGGAATTGACAGCCTTGAACACAAGAGACAACTTCAGTATGGAATGAGAGAGGGGGTAAAATAGGAAGACAAGTAATAAACAGAGAGGAGGGACTTCTAGGGGTCATGAGCTGTGAGCATTGTGCTGGCTAAAAGGCAGCTTAACAAAAGCAGCAAATAAAGTATCTCATCATCCTCTGGGACCTGAGGGTATCCAAACCTCTGAGGAAGAGCAGAATTTTCACAGTCATGAATTGTAGGTGTAACCAGAAGTCTCCCCTACCGTGGTTTTGTGAGGGAAGTAATATCATCTGATTTTCTGTTCCAGAAGATCACTCTGGCTGCTTTATGGATAATGGGCTCTAGTGAGGCAACAGTAGAAGAAAGAATATCACTCTAGGAGATACTGCAGCAGCTTAGACAAGAGATGCTGGTGTGGTGGCTTGGTCTTGGGTAAAGGCTGTGGAAACTGAGTAAAGTACAGGTGATTCCCATTATTCATAATAGTTACAGTCTATAAAGTTGCTATGAACACTGCATCAATAAAGATGGAACTGTTGTTCCTAAAGGAAATAAAACATGGTTAGGTTCTGGCAAACCTTTGGTCATAACATTTTCATCAACTGATGAATCCATAATTTCATGTGTGCTTTGTTTAAAAAGACCTTGTTTAATATATATTATTGATTCATTCACATTGACTTCATGGCCAATAGCATTATACTTCATGTCAGAGCAACAGTTACATAACTCTGTATTTTCTCTGAAAGGCACATCACAGCCTTCTTGCACTTAGCAATACTAGAAAGCACTTGAGCACTACACTTGGGGGCCATTTCAAACAGAAATTGTCAGCAAAAAAAAAGTGAAAATGTGGCACTAAAATAAACCATGAAAAGGACATTTGTCTACAGATTGAGAACTAAAAAAAGAAGGCATCACCTTGTTTGAGCCCAGCTGGGAATGTGCACATTGGTTGAATTACATTTTTCACTGTTCTGTCCTCATATTAGGGCTTCCCTGGTGGTTCAGACAGTAATGAATCTGCCTGCAATGCAGGAGACCTGGGTTCGATCCCTGGGTTGGGAAGATCCCTGGAGAAGAGAATGGCAACAGACTCCAGTATCCTTGCCTAGAGAATCCCATGGACAGAGAAAACTGGTGGGCTGTAGTCCATGGGATTGCAAAGAGTCAGACATGATTGAGCGACGAAGAACAAGCACAGATGCTCATATTAATTTGGAGGTTACAAATGCACTTTAGTAAGTAGGTAAATCCACAAATATGAAATCTGTGAATAGTGAGGGTCAACTATAGATATTTTTGAGATATATTCTAGAGAGGGAAACTGATGGGACTTAACAGTGGATTGAATGTAGTAAGTGAGAGTGGTGTTAAGGTGGACTCCTAGGTTTCTGAATGAGCAACTAAGTCAACAGTGTTACCATATATAGGGAAGGGGCAGGTTTTTAGGGGAGATGGTGAGTTCAATTTTGAGCATAGTAAGTTAGATATAGTGGTTATCCATCCAGCAAAGGATACCAATCAGACAGTTCGATATTTGAGACTGGAGCTCAGAGGACAGGTTTAAGGGGAAAACAGGCACTTGGGAGTGGACATATAATGCTAATGAAACATCTGTCCTTCCTCTGTCCCAAGTTATAGTCCAGAGCATTTCAAAATTGATGGAGAATGAAGGAAAATTGGTTCCTTTGCTTCCTAATCCCTTGGTTTATTTCACCTGATTTCAGAAGAAAGTGGTGGTGAGTGAAGATAGCTCACTTCTCCACAGGTCATGGTTTGGCAGGAAGGTCCATTATAAGAATCATGAACTCAGTGCTTGGTGCTCAGTTACATCTGTGATCCCTACCTGCATTTTCCTAAAATAGGAACAAAAAATAGACTTCTACTTATAACATATGCCTAGAAAATTAAAAAAAAAATCAGATGAATCTATACTTTATAAAAGCTCAAGGAAAACAAATATCCCCAAACCTATGTAAGCACTTGAAACTATGAGAGGATACATTTATAATTTTGGGATTGGGGATACTGTTTTAAGCTTGTCATGAACATCAGAAGTTAAAAAGTGTACCATGATTGACCAAATAAAAGACACAGAACATCCACATGGCCAAGTTCAGTTCAGTCGCTCAGTCGTGTCCAACTCTTTGTGACACCATGGACTTTCCACTTTAATTCAATAGTTCTACTTCAGCCCGACAGGCTTCCCTGTCCATCATCAACTCCCAGAGCTTGCTCAAACTCATGTCCATCAAGCTGGTGATGCCATCCAACCATCTTATCCTCTGTCATCCCCTTCTCCTCCTGCCTTCAATCTTTCCCACCATCAGGGTCTTTTACAATGAGTCAGTTCTTCGCATCAGGTGGCCAAAGTATTGGAGTTTCAGTTTTAGCACCAGTCTTTCCTGGATATTCAGGACTGATCTCTTTTAGGTCGGACTGGTTGGATCCCCTTGCAGTCCAAGGGACTCTCAAGAGTCTTCTCCAACACCACAGTTCAAAAGCATCAGTTCTTCAGCACTCAGATTTCTTTATAGTCCAACTCTCACATCTATACATGATTGCTGGAAAAACCATAGCCTTGACTAGATGGACCTTCGTCGGCAAAGTAATGTCTCTGCTTTTGAATATGCTGCCTAGGTTGGTCATAGCTTTTCTTCTAAGGAGCAAGTGTCTTTTAATTTCATGGCTGCAGTCACCATCTGCAGTGATTTTGGAGCCAAAAAAAATAAAGTCTGACACTGTTTCCACTGTTCCCCATCTATTTGCCATGAAGTGATGGGACCAGATGCTATGATCTTAGTTTTCTGAATGTTGAGTTTTAAGCCAAGTTTTTCACTCTCCTCTTTCACTTTCATGAAGAGGCTCTCTCGTTCTTCTGTGCTTTCTGCCATGAACGTAGTGTCATCTGCATATCTGAGGTTATTGATATTTCTCCCAGGAATCTTGATTGCAGCTTCTGCTTCATCCAGCACAGCATTTCACGTGATTTATTCTGCATATATTCTGCATATTCCAATACTAAAGAAAGGCAATGCGAAAGAATGCTCAAACTACCCCACAATTGCACTCATCTCACACGCTAGTAAAGTAATGCTCAAAATTCTCCAAGCCAGGCTTCAGCAATACATGAACCATAAACCTCCAGATGTTCAAGCGATTTTAGAAAAGGCAGAGGAACCAGAGATCAAATTGCCAACATCTGCTGAATCATTGAAAAAGCAAGAGAGTTCCAAAAAACATCTATTTCTGCTTTATTGATTATACCAAAGCCTGTGACTGTGTTCAGTTCAGTTCAGCCACTCAGTCGTGTCCAACTCTTTGCGACCCCATGAATCGCACCACACCAGGCCTCCCTGTCCATCACTAGCTCCCAGAGTTCACTCAGACTCACATCCATCAAGTTGGTGATGCCATCCAGCCATCTCATTCTCCGTCATCCCCTTCTTCTCCTGCCCTCAATCCCTTCCAGCAGCAGAATCTTTTCCAGTGAGTCAATTCTTCGCATGAGGTGGCCAAAGTATTGAAGTTTCAGCTTTAGCATCATTCCTTCCAAAGAACACCCAAGGCTGATCTCCTTTAGAATGGACTGGTTGGATATTCTTGCAGTCCAAGGGATTCTCAAGAGTCTTCTCCAACACCACAGTTCAAAAGCATCAATTCTTCAGTGCTCAGCTTTCTTCACAGTCCAACTCTCACATCCATACATGATTGCTGGAAAAACCATAGCTTTGACTAGATGGACCTTTGTTGGCAAAGTAATGTCTCTGCTTCTTAATATGCTATCTAGGTTGGTCATAGCTTTTCTTCCAAGGAACAAGTGTCTTTTAATTTCATGGCTGCAGTCACCATCTGCAGTGATTTTGGAGTCCCCAAAAATAAAGTCTGACACTATTTCCACTGTTTCCTCATCTATTTGCCATGAAGCGATGGGACCGGATACCATGATCTTCGTTTTCTGAATGTTGAGCTTTAAGCCAACTTTTTCTCTCTCCTCTTTCACTTTCATCAAGAGGCTTTTTAGTTCCTCTTCACTTTCTGCCATAAGGGTAGTGTCATCTGCATATCTGAGGTTATTGATATTTCTGCTGGCAATCTTGATTCCAGCTTGTGCTTCATCCAGTCCAGCGTTTCTCATGATGTACTCTGCATAGAAGTTAAATAAGCACGGTGACAATATACGGCCTTGACGTACTCCCTTTCCTATTTGAAACCAGTCTGTTTTTCCATGTCCAGTTCTAACTGTTGCTTCCTGACCTGCATGTAGGTTTCTCAAGAGGCAGGTCAGGTGGTCTGGTATTCCCATCTCTTCCAGAATTTTCCACAGTTTATTGTGATCTACACAGTCAAAGGCTTTGGCATAGTCAATAAAGCAGAAATAGATGTTTTTCTGGAACTCTCTTGGTTTTTCCATGATCCAGCGGATGTTGGCAATTTGATCTCTGGTTCCTCTGCCTTTTCTAAAACCAGCTTGAACATCTGGAAGTTCATGGTTCACGTCTTGCTGAAGCCTGGCTTGGAGAATTTTGAGCATTACTTTGCTAGCAGGTAAGATGAGTACAATTGTGGATCACAATAAACTGTGGAAAATTCTGAAAGAGATGGGAATACCAGACCACCTGACCTTCCTCTTGAGAAATCTGTATGCAAGTCAGGAAGCAACAGTTAGAACTGGACATGGAAAAACAGACTGGTTCCAAATAGGAAAAGGAGTATGTCAAGGCTGTATATTGTCACCCTGCTTATTTAACTTATATGCAGAGTACATCCTGAGAAATGCTAGGCTGGAAGAAACACAAGCTGGAATCAAGATTTCTGGGAGAAATATCAATAATCTCAGATATGCAGATGACACTACCCTTATGGCAGAAAGTGAAGAGGAGCTAAAAAGCCTCTTGATAAAAGTGAAAGAGGAGAGTGAAGAAGTTGGCTTAAAGTTCAGCATTCAGAAAACGAAGATCATGGCATCTGGTCCCATCACTTCATGGGAAATAGATGGGGAAACAGTGGAAACAGTGTCAGACTTTATTTTTTGGGGCTCCAGAATCACTGCAGATGGTGACTGCAGCCATGAAATGAAAAGATGCTTACTCCTTGGAAGGAAAGTTATGACCAACCTTGACAGCATATTAAGAAGCAGAGACATTACTTTGCCAACAAAGGTCCATCTAGTCAAGGCTATGGTTTTTCCAGCGGTCATGTATGGATGTGAGAGTTGGACTGTGAAGAAAGCTGAGAGCTGAAGAATTGATGCTTTTGAATTGTGGTGTTCGGGAAGGCCCTTGAGAGTCCCTTGGACTGCATGGAGGTCCAACCAGTCCATCCTAAAGTAGATCAGTCCTGGGTGTTCATTGGAAGGACTGATGTTGAAGCTGAAAGTCCAATACTTTGGCCACCTCATGCAGAGTTGACTCATTGGAAAAGACTCTGATGCTGAGAGGGATTGGGGGCAGGAGGGAAAGGGGACGACAGAGGATGAGATGGCTGAATGGCATCACCGACTCAATGGACATGAGTTTGAGTAAGCTCCAGGAGTTGGTGATGGACAGGGAGGCCTGGCATGCTGCAGTTCATGGGGTCGCAAAGAGTCGGACACGACTGGGCGACTGAACTGAACTGATTCTGCATATTAGTTAAATATGCGGGGTGACACTATACCTTCTTGACACACTCCTTTTCCTATTTGGAACCAGTCTGTTGTTCCATGTCCAGTTCTGATTGTTGCTTCTTGACCTGCATGCACATTACTCAGGAGTCAGGTAAGGTGGTCTGGTATTCCCATGTCTTTCAGAATTTTCCACATTTGTTGTGATCCACACAATCAAAGGCTTTTGCATAGTTAATAAAGCAGAAGTAGATGTTTTTCTGGAACTCTCTTGCTTTTTTGATGATCCAGTGGATGGTGGCAATTAGATCCCATGGCCAAAGTTATAAACAAAATAAAAAGGTAAGTGACAGAAAGGAGAAAATACATGTAACAAAGGGTTAATATCCACCTGCTCTAGAGGACTCATATAAGAATCAACAAGAAAAAGAAAAAATTCAGTGTAAAAACAGGCAAAGGACACAAAGTGGCAGTTCACAGATCAAGCACTTTAAATGGTTATACTCACTATTGCTCAATTTCAACCATTCATTTATTGAACATATATTTAGTGAGCAGCTTCTACATGCCAAGCACTCTAGTAGCTGGTGGAGATTAAGCAATGAACGACATATATAAAGTCCCTGCCTCCTTGGAACTTACATGCCAATGAGTGGAGTCAAATAGTAGAAACTGAGATACATAATATGTCATTGGTGAGAAGTGCTCTGAAACAAAATTAAGTACTGTAGGATGATAGAGAGTGATGTGGAAAGTTGCTTAAGGAAGGATGGTGTAATGGTTAATTTTATGTGTCAATTTTACAAGGCCATAAGATGTCCATATATTTGGTCAAACATTATTTTGGGTGTGTATGTGAGGGTCTTTGGAGAGAGATTAACATTTGAATTGGTAGACTAGTAAAGCAGGTTGCCCTCACTAATGTAGGTGAGCATCCGCCAATCAGTTGAAAGCCTGAATAGGACAGAAAGATTGAGTAAAAGGGAACTCCTCCTGCCTGACTGTTTGAGCTGGGCATTGGTCTTTTACAGCATCTGAACTTGAACTGAAATGTTAACTCTTCTTGAGTTGTGAACCTGCTGGCTTTTGGATTGAAACTTATACCATGAGCTCTCTTGGTTTTTAGGCTTTCTGACTTGGACTGGTACTATACCATTGGCTCTCCTGGAGCTGTAGGCTGCTGATTGCAGATGCTGTGACTTCTCAGCCTCCATAACTGTGTAAGCCAATTTCTTATGTTCTCTTGATGGATAGATAGATGACATATAGATCTATATATATCCAGTTTTATACGAATATAGAGATAGAGATGTTTCTGTGCATGTGTGTGTGTGTGTGTGTGTGTGTGTTTGTGTGTGTGTATATGTGTATTTTCCCTGGAGAACCCTGACTGATACAGATGGCTAGGGAGAATCTCCCATTACATGACATTTGATCAGAAGAGACATGAAGTGTGAAGATGCAGTGGAAAGATATCTGGTGAAACGCTGTGGCCGGGCACAAAGGCTATAGGGTGATGTCTTCCTTAGCGTGGGCCATATTTAGCAAAGAGGCCAAGCGGCTGGAGTGGAATGAGTACAAAGATGAGGTCAGGGAGGCAGCAGAGGCCAGACCATGAGGCCCTTGCAGGCTGCTGAAAGGATGTTGGCTTCTACTTAGAGATAGAAAGGCATTAGAGATGGGGGCAGGCGTTGAGCAGAGGAGTGACATGCTATGACTTGTGCTTTTTAAAGGATCACTTGGTTGTTGTTTTGAGAATGGACTGGGATGGTATCCACAGCGTGGGAACAGTAGAAGGGGACCAGAAAGACCAAGCAGGAGGTTTGAACAATAATCCAGTCGGAAGAAGGTAGTGGCTTGGACCAGGGTGGCATTGGTAGAGGTAGTGAGAAGTGATTAGACTCTGTAGAGTATGAGAGAAAGGGAGGAATCAAAGATAGCTCCAGAATATTGGTCTGAAGATTGGAAGAATGGGGTTGCCATTGACAGAAATGGGATATTGTGTAGCAAGAGCAGGTTTGAGGATAAGATCAAGAGTTTAGTTTGGACCTGTTAACTGCCTCTCATTTCAAATGTTTTCTCATCTATATTTTATATCTGTGTTTTTTAAAAAAATTCATCCAAATTATGATTTTGATTTTGGATATGCTAAATTAAGTTATAACTGTCCATTAGACACTAAGAAAGCAACCGATTTGACTACAAATGTGGAGATCATGGCTAAAGGCATAAATTTAAGAATTATCACATTACCTAACAATTAAAGAAATACAAGGTGAAGTCGCTCAGTCGTGTCCGACTCTTTGCAACCCTGTGGACTGTAGCCTACCAGGCTCCTCCGTCCATGGGATTCTCCAGGCAAGAATACTGGAGTGAGTTTCCATTTCCTTCTCCAGGGGATCTTCCCGACCCAGGGATCGAACCCAGGTCTCCTGCATTGGAGGCAGATGCTTTAACGTCTGAGCCACCAGGGAAGCCGTCTGAAGCAAAATATTGGTTTTTCTGCTCATGAGGTTGGCAACATTTTTTGTTTTTTAATTTTATTTTTTAATTGGAGGAAAATTTCTTTACAGTGTTGTGTTGGTTTCTGTTGTACAACAATGTGAATCAGCCATAATTATACCTATGTCCCCTCCCTGTTAAGCCTCCCTCCCCTCCCCCATCCCACCACTCTAGATCAACACAGAGCACCAGGCTGGGCTTCTGTATAACAGAAGTGTTATACAGCAACTTCTCACCAGCTATCTATTTTTCACACTACTGGGCCCCAAGAAAGCCACAGTTCTAAAAGACACAGGTACCCCAATGTTCATTGCAACACTATTTACAACAGCCAGGACATGGAAGCCACCAAGATGTCCATCTACAGACGAATGGATGAAGACGATGTGGTACATTTATATACAATGGAATTTTACTCAGCCATAGAAAAGAACGAATTTGGGTCAGTTTTAATGAACTGGATGAATCTAGAGCCTGTTATACAGAGTGAAGTAAGTTAGAAAGAGAAAAACAAATATCATGTGTTAATGCATATATGTGGAATCTAGAAAAATGGTAACGATGGACCAATTTGCAGGGAAAGAATGGAGACACAGATGGCAACTTTTAAAAAATCAATAATATCCAACGTAGCTAAGGGTATGGAAAAATAAGTGTTTGTATTCATTTTGTGAGAGTATAATTGGTGGAACTTTTTGGAGGGAAGTTTGGTAGTTTCAGTCAAGGTTTAAAAGGTGCATATCCTTTAACCCAACTGTTGCACTTCTAAAAGTTTATTTTCTAGGTATTTACACTTGTGAGCAAAACTATGTGTATAAGACGTTCAATGTTGCATCATTTCTAATAGAAAATAAATGGAAGACTTTTCTGGTGGTCCAGTAGTTAAGAATCCAAACTGACAATGCAAGGGATACAGGTTCGATCCCTGGTCCAGGAAGATTCCACGTGCCATGTGGCAGCTGAACCTGTGCACCACAACTACTGAGCCTGGATACCCTAGAGCCTGTGCCCCACAGTAAGGGAAGTCACTGCTATGAGAAGCCTGTGCACTGCAACGAAGTGTAGCCTCCACTTGCTGCAACTGGAGAAAGCCTGTGCTGTAATGAAGACCCGACAAAGCCAAAAATAAAAATAATAGATAAAATTTTTTAAAAAGAAAATAAATGGAGACAATTGGTATATCCAATGACAGAAAGTAGTTAAATACCTTATTGTTCAGCCAGCCTGGAGTACTAGATTCCTGTTCGAAAGACTGACCATGTGATGATAATGATGATAATATTCCTTACTGAATGCTTACTATGTGACAGGTACTGTGCTAAGTGTTTTGTGTCTTGCCTCATTTAAATTAATTTTTGCTACTCAGTCATTTCTTTTTTCTAGTCACTGATTCACTCATGTAACAATTATTTGGGGGCACCTGTGCATGCTACATTGGTAAGTTGCTCAGTCATATCCAACTCTGTGTGACCTTGTGGACTGTAGCCCACCAGGCTCCTCTGTCCATGGAATTCTCCAGGCAAGAATAGTGAAGTGGATTGCCATGCCCTCCTCCAGTGGATCTTCCCGACCCAGGGATCAAACCTGTGACTCTTACATCTCCTACATTGTCAGGCAGTTTCAATACTATGTGCTAATTCTGTCTGCTAAATCTATAAAAATGGACTTACTTTCCCTGGACCAATAGTTTCTAATCTCTATAGCATTACATTTATCTTTGAGATGCTGATGAAACCTACAGGCTCTGTTCCAATATAAATACTCATGCATCTTTGGGGGAATCTCAGACCTCTCCTGAAGCTCTGGGGGTCTGTGGACCCTCAGACTAGGTTCAGAGTCTCTGTTCTGGAGCAGTGGTGTTGGGACATACAGAGGGAAGAGCTGGAGGTAGAGTGGGGAAGAGGCCAGGGCATACAGAAATTTTTGGCAGGCCAGTTTCTGTGTGGAAAGTACTGGTTAAGTGCAGAATTTGTTGCCATGATGTTAAGACTTGGGGATGCCACGGTTCCTTGTTGAATACTAACTGCTCTCTGGGCCATACACTCCCATTCCCCAGCATTTCCCTCCCCATCCTCCATCTCTTTCAGACTTGGTCAGCCTAAGTATCTCTCCCCCTCTTTAATTCCAACCCTCACAAGGCCAAATGCAATTGGCCAGGACCCTAAGCCTTCGATCCAAGTAATTGGGGATCCTCTCCCATAGGCTGAGTGTGGGACTTTACAATGAGTCCTTGTCTCCTTCTTTTCCCCCCTTTCCTGGGGAAGTTTCCATGGCAATGGTCAAGCAGGCTACTAGGATATCTGCCTGAGAAGCCACCAGACACTCACTCTCAAGATTGATTCGGTGCTTCAGTTCAGCAAAGGACAGGCAACAAACCCCTTTGGGTCAGTTTGTGTTCTGTAAAGAGATACTGAGATGGAGTTAGGGATTTTTTAAAAAAGGCTTATTGGGGGTTAACCCTGTGAAAGATAAAGAGGGAGTAAACAATGTTGGGCAGCGAAGTCTCTAGACATTAATTACTTGGGTCTAAGTTGCAGCAATTGGGAACTAGTTCCCCGACCAGGGATAGAAGCCAGGCCCACTGCACTGGGAGCATGGAGTCTTAGCCAGTGGACCACCAGGGAAGTCCCCAAACATTGATGTGTATTTGATATTTGTGAGCAGAAAAGCAAGAAAAAGCAGAGTTAGGCAGGTCTGTGATGTGTACCTGAAAGTCTTGGCCAATCTAGGGGAGGGCTGCAGGGCAAGGATGGTCCATTAGAGAAGTTCTGCAAAGGGCTGAAATAGCCAGGCTTTAGCCTTCTTGCTGTGTTCAATCATGGGCTAGAGGCTGCCCCAGGAGAGCATGGCATCAGCTCAAATACTGCAGAGGATCCTGCAGACACTGTTGCTGGAGGCTATCAGTTAACTGTCCTCCTCAGAGCTGAAAGGTTAATTCTTTCTGGAAGGGCTAATCAAGCCTTGTCTCTAGCTGACACAACCTCTTACCTTTTCTAACCCCAACAAAACATCTATCATGGTCCGATCTAGGCAGAGTCTTTTCCAGCACCACAGTTCAAGAACATCAATTCTTCAGTGCTCAGCCTTCTTTATGTTCCAACTCTCACATCCATACATGACTACTGGAAAAACCATAGCTTTGACTACACAGACCTTTGTCAGCAAACTGATGTCTCTGCTTTTTAATATGCTGTCTAGGTTTGTCATGCTGTTCATACTGTTCATGGGGTTCTCAAAGCAAGACTACTGAAGTGGTTTGCCATTCCCTTCTCCAGTGGACCATATTTTGTCAGAACTCTCCACCGTGACCCATCCGTCTTGGGTGGCCCTACATGGCGTGGCTCATAGTTTCACTGAGAGAGACAAGGCTGTGATCCATGTGATCACAAAATAGACAACAAATTCGTACTGCTTCATTTATGATTAATACAAAATAAATTTTCCTTGTAACAGCCAGAAAACAATGTGCTGCTAAGTCAGATGGAGAAAGCAGAAACCACGGAATCGCCACCTTTCAGGCTTCATGATACTCAAATCACGTGGCTCTCTCATGCTTCAGTTTCTTCACCTTTTAAGCTTAAGCTGTATGAAAACTGATGTCAGTTCCTGAAAACAGTTCAATCAGGAGACAGTACTTTGATGTTACTGATGGAGCTTGAACTCTCTCGGCCTCTGGACACAGCAGCATCACGAGGAAACAAAGGCGAAAACCCGATTCTCTTCTCAGTTTGCGGCAGTCACTTGTCCCCAAGACTATCTGAGCAGGAGAATAGAGCAAACGTCTTGCCCTCAGAGAGCCTCTGCAGTCTCTGTAGCAAAGCAGCCTTTTGTGCTTCTGGGTCCTGAGGCCATGGCTCTGGAGCGAGGCGGCGGGAGCCCAGGGTCAGCGAGGGAGGACGGGATGTTTTAAGGGCCCGGATCAGCCAGGGCTCCCCGCGCTCCCCGCGCTCCCCGCCCCCTTCCATGCTCCCGGGACGCGCAGTCGGCCTGGCGGCGGCGGCGGCTCCTCCCCAGCTCGAAGGAGATCCCCGGCCTCGCTGGCCGGTCCGCAGAGCCGGGCGGGGAAGCCCACGCCATGGGTCTCCGGCCAGCCCGCTCGCCCCAGCCGCACCTGACGTGCCTCTTGAGATATGCAGGTCAAGAAGCAACAGTTAGAACTCGATATGGAACAACAGACTGGTTCCAAATAGGGAAAGGAGTGCGTCCAGGCTGTATATTGTCACCCTGCTTATTTAACTTATATGCAGAGTACATCATGAGAAACACTGAGCTGGATGAAGCACAAGCTGGAATCAAGATTGCCAGGAGAAATGTCAATAACCTCAGATATGCAGATGACACTACCCTTATGGCAGAAAGCAAAGAAGAAGGAAAGAGCCTCTTGATGAAAGTGAAAGAGGAGAGTGAAAAACATGGCTTAAAACTCAACATTCAGAAAACTAAGATCATGGCATCTGGTCCCATCACTTCATGGCAAATAGACGGGGAGACAGTGGAAACAATGACAGACTTTATTTTTGGGGGGCTCCAAAATCACTGCAGATGGTGACTGCAGCCATGAGATTCAAAGATGCTTACTCCTTGGAAGAAAACTTATGACCAACCTAGACAGCATATTAAAAAGCAGAGATACTTTGCCAACAAAGGTCTGTCTGGTCAAGGCTATGGTTTTTCCAGTAGTCATGTATGGATGTTGAGAGTTGGACTATAAAGAAAGCTGAGCACTGAAGAATTGATGCTTTTGAACTGTGGTGTTGGAGAAGACTCTTGAGCGTCTCTTGGACTGCAAGGAGATCCAACCAGTCCGACCTAAAGGAAATCAGTCCTGAATATTCATTGGAAGGACTGATGCTGAAGCTGAAACTCCAATACTTTGGCCACCTGATGCGAAGAACTGACTCATTGTAAAAGACCCTGATGGTGGGAAAGATTGAAGGCAGGAGGAGAAGGGGATAACAGAGGATTAGATGGTTGGATCGTATCACCGGCTCAACGGACATGAATTTGAGTGAACTCCAGTAGCTGATGATGAACAGGGAGGCCTGGTGTGCTGCAGTCCATGGGGTCACAAAGAATCAGACATGACTGAACGACTGAACTGAACTGAACTGAACTGAGGTTTGTCATAGCTGTTTCTTCCCAGGAGCAAGTGTCTTTTTAATTTCATGGCTGCACTCACCGTCCGCAATGATTTTGCAGCCCATGAAAATAAAGTCTGTCACTGTTTGCATTGTTTCCCCATCTATTTGCCACAAAATGATGGGACCAGATGCCATGATCTTAGTTTTTTGAATGTTAAGTTTTAAGCCATCTTTTTCACTCTCCTCTTTCACCTTCATCCAGAGGCTCTTTAGTTCCTCTTTGCTTAAAAATGTACACACAGCAATTATAGTGATTGCTACTATTGGTGAAGTGCCTGTAATTTTGGTATCATTATTGTTAGAATCATAAAGGGCTAGTTTTGAAAACCGCTTCTGCCACTGAATGGCCTTGGACAAGTGACTATCTCTTTAAGCTTCAGTTTCCTCATTTGTGAAATGGTCATGACAATAATACCTATCTCATAAGGCTATCGTGATGTCAAATGAGATAATAATGCATGTGAGGTGCTCAGCATAGCTGGGCACATGTAAGTGCTCAGTGATGGTCAGCTATATTATTGCTGTGTGCCAGGAACAGTACAGCTGTATCTAACTCAGGCCTCACAATAACCTTGCCATGTCAGTACTATCATCTCCCTTTTATAGATGAGGTATTGGAGGCTCTGGTGGAGGATTAGTGACTTGCTGAAGGATCACACAACTAGCAACTGGCAAGTCTGCCAGTTCTCTGACTTTAGTGTCCAGACTCATTAGCTCACACAAAACCACCTTCTAGAGCTTTCTTTGGCTGCTGCCAGAGGGGCTCTGCAGTCTCATAAGCAGCATGAGGGAGAAATGAGGTTTGGGAGTATTCTCAGCCCACTGACAGAGAGAGAGCAGCAGTGGAGTGAAAGCCATTTAGGACAGCGAACAGAAGTCAAAAGAAAATATCATCAGTAAGCTATTTGGGAGCTTATATGGTGGGCTCATTTATACGCCATGATAAATGATATGAGTTCCCCTCCTACATGGTATAGTAGGAGGGGCACCAAACGTCCCTCTCTCTGATCTTCAAGTCAAACTTCTCCCATTCCTCACACACAAAATATGTCTGAAGAGCCAAGATTAGTAAGCCATTCCTTTGAGTTATGGTATTGTTCCAGCTGCTTCCAGACAAAATATAACAACCCCAAGAGATAGAAGCTAATCATCTCCATGGTGAGTTTATGAGTTAGACTTAACTTGAGAGTGGAGGGTGGGGCCTGAGGTGATGACTCTTGGGACAAGTTTGGGTGGGATGGAAAGGATTTGAGAGGATGGCAGGATAGGACCAGAGTCTGAAATTGGGGAGATTTTTAGGAAGCATAACAGTGTAGGGCCTCAGAAGATTGGGAGAAAGGGGCACATGGAGGAAGGAGGTCCCCATTATTAGTTTTGTACTGGTCTCCCAGACATTTGCAAGCATATGTATGTATATTTTTATTTGTTAAGATATTTATTTTTGGCTGCAAACCCTCTCCAGTATTCTTGCCTGAAGAATTCCATGGACAGAGGAGCCTGGTGGGCTACAGTACATAGGGTTGCACAGAGTCAGACACAACTGAGCAACTAACACTTTCACTTTACACTTTCAGTTCTTAGTTGCGGTACATGGGCTTATTTTTAGTTGTGGCATGCAGGCTCAGTTGCCCTGTGGCATGTAAGAATCTTCGTTTCCTGATCAGGGATCAAACTCACATCCCCTGCATTAGAAGGTGGGTTCTTAACCACTGGACCACCAGGGAAGTCCCATATATGTGTATTTTGGCTGCATTTCTCATTCTAAGATGCAAGGGGATCCTTAACTGTCATGCAGTGATGATAAATTTCCTATCCAAGGGAGGCTAAATTTTCCAGTTTCTCTCCCTTACTTCCTCCTTTTACTTTCAGTTGTTTAGAAGGTAAAATTTATCCAACAGCCCCTCCACCTCCCCCTAGCTAATCTCTCTTCTGGTCCCTTGTCCCAAGCTTGCAATTTCTCACTAGCAACATCAAGAAACAATGAATTTTTATCCGCGAGATTGGACTTGGACCACTGGGGATCCTGGGTGCCACCGATGGACAGACGAGCTTATTAGAGAAGTCCTTCCCAAAGGCTCCTTCAGAAACAACACGGAAGGGTTGGGGAAGAGAGAGTAGGCTGGCCACCTCAGCCAGCTTAGAGCTCTAAGGCAGACTGTAGCACCTGCAGTTGCTAAGTGTTGCAGACACTTCTTGCTGATATCCTGCCGTTGAGTAAGAGAACTGGAGTCAATAATGTTCAGGCCCATTTTTTCCCCCTTTATAGAAAGACCTCTCAAAAATACATTTGTGAATTGCTATCCTTGCTTTTCTTAAAGGCCCTCGATCTCCCTTCATAGTTAAAAAAAAAGTCATCTCCTGTATCAATCAAATCTTAGGCTTTTTGTGGAGCTGGACGAGTCCTGCTAAGATTTACACCTTAGAGCCCACCATTGCCTTTGTTAAATCATGTTTTTTTTTTCCCCTCCCAATGCATTGTGTGGCTTGCAAGATCTTAGTTCCCCAACCAGGGATCAAACCCATGCCTTGGAAATGAAAGTGCTGAGTCCTAATCACTAGACTGCCCGGGAATTCCCAACCAAGAGGGTTGAATGCAGATGTTTGGGGTGTCCAAGAAGGGAGGGAAAGAGAAAAACACATGAAATTGACTTAAAATAGGCTGAAATACAGTGTATTTGGTATCAAACCATGTTCAAAAATGCTTCTGCTGGAATGCCTTCTCAGTTCTCTGCTTGGACATCTGAAATAGGGCAGCCTCCTCTGTTTCATCTTTGTTTCATTGCCACACATACTATTCCCAGATTCTGCCTAAAGACTAGCCTAACCAGTTGTTTTCTTAGCTTTGAACTTCAGGTACAAGATAAGGAATGGGAGGGAAACAGACCTACCCCTTCATTGTCCTCCACAAATATGACATGCCTGAGAGGAAGTTTTTAATCTTTTCTAAGCCTCAGGTGACATCACTGACAAAACACTGCTTTTTAAAAGCCAATCCTCCTCCCCACCCCCCGATAGAAAGTGATGGTGAAAATATTATGCTTTCTCTATTTTCGTGCTTTCCAAACTGCTGGACAATCTAACAGGAAGTTGTAAAAATCAATTAAGTAGGTGATCAGCACTTTAAAAATTAATAAAATGAAGTAGAAAATTCCAAAAGCACATCACAAAATAAAACATGAGTTTTATTTTGGACACGTAATTTTTATTACTAGTTTGTTATATGTAGATGTATTTGTATACTGGCTTGTGACATTTTACACCTCTATGGGTTACAGCAAAACTTTGAAAACCACTGATCTAGAGGGTGCATATACTTCAACCTCAGATGGAGTCTGTAGTCTAAGACCCTCCATCTGACACATTATTTCAACAATATTCTATAGTTCTCTACTTTTTAGGGCTTCTCTGGGAAGCAAAATTGATGTATATAGCCCACTGGTAAGTCACCAAGAAATCTTTTGTATAGAAAGATGCATCTGACAAAGAAGGCCAAATATCTCTAATAGAATACAGCAGAGTTTGGTAGCAACTGTTTTGATGGAATATTTTTGTTAGAGAGACAATTGTTAAATAAAAAAGCTAAATATGCCCTACCATCTCTCCCTAAATATATAAGGTTATGTTAAAGCACATCTATGCTTATTCTATCTTATATTAAATCAATTTAATATTAAATAACTAAATTAAAACAAAAATCAGCAACTGAAGTCCCCTGCAATCAAATTTCCTGCATCAGTAATCTCAGGCAAGTCAATCCAGCAACATTTCAGAATAAAATGCCTTCTTGACTTTGACTACTTGCTCCTTTCCCAAACACTGCATTTATCCTTTAACCTCATCGAGAGTTATCTTTTTAGACACACTGTATGTTATTAATGGGCTTCCCTGGTGGCTCAGTGATAAAGAATCCACCTGCAAATACAGGAGATCCCTGGGTCGGGAAGATCCCCTGGAGAGGGAAATGGCAACCTACTCCAATATTCTTGCCTGGAAATTCCATGGACAGAGGAGCCTGGTGGGCTACAGTCCATGGAGTTGCAAAAGAGTTGGATACCACTTAGCTAAACAAATACATTACTAGGAAATTTCCAGAAACTAGGAAAATGCTGATTCCTGTTCACCAAGCCACTTACATGCTTAAATAAGGTCTGTGGTTCTTTCAGCATCATGAGGTAGACATGAAAAGCAAATAACTTGGTGATAGAGTTTGAGTCATGAGTCTTTAACCTTTAAGCTTACAGTCTTTTACTTTAACTAATGCCTACAAATTTACACCTGAGTAGATTCCTAACCATTTTTATCTAGCAAAATTCATTACTGTATTTCATCAATCTAAGACACCATTGATTTTAAGACAGAATTTTATGTACCACTGAGAAAGGAAAAAAGGCTGATTAAAGTATGCTTTAGCAAGAATTTATAATACATCAATTTCAGGGGTATTAAATTGTCAAAAATACGTGCCTCATTGAAGAGATGAAATACAGGGGTTGATTTCAAAGGCTGTTGCCTCTTCTCACTCCTAAAGTGTCTGTTGACATATTTTTAATGTAGAATTAAAGTTAATGGGACCATTTTTTCCCCCTGAAAATGAACTGTCTTTTGGTTTCACTGCCTACTGAATTTTGGCTAGTTTTTTTTTAATATTTGGCTAGTTTTTCAAACTTAGAATTTCTAACATTCAAACAGGTTATCTCAGGAATGTATTTCGTAGGAAAAGAGGGAAGAACAAGGTAGGCTAGAGAAAAGACAAGGTCCTAGTTGTCAATCACTGTTTTCAATATCCTAACTTAAAATTCTTTTTTAAACCTTATAGTGTAAGAAGAAACAACTAACTGTTCTGGAGCCTTAAAAAAATCAAAAGACCTTATACCAAGCTTGAGAAAACTTGTTAAAGGCAAATTTTATTTATTTTTTTAAGTTACAAAAATATGCACATGTCAAAAATACAGTCTAGTCCATATAAGAGTAGTTCCAGCCATTAAAGTTATACAGAGTTTGGAAACAGCAATTTATACACAAGTCTTAAAGCACTCAAGTAATGAACAGAATACATACAACCAGTCAATTCAGTTATTGCTAGTTATATGCCACTTTTACTTGAGACTGTTCTCCTTTAGGGAAAAGGCAATATTTGGGCAATCTGATTGTTGCTACTAAAGCTGTGGTTTTAAAAAGTCAATCCAAAATTAGAATAAACTCAGTTTGAGTAGAATATGTGTAAGCTTTAATCAGTACTACAAGAAGGTGTGGTCTAAATTTCTGTTCTATCCCTTTCTCCTACTTAGTTCTATTTTATATCAGAAATGTGATGTGTAGTTTGTGACAAGAGTAAATGAATCGTTGATCTTCAAATTAAGTAACAAGAAACACTGAGTTGGAATGTGGAAACAAAGTTGGCACATCTAGTGTAACAACATGAGAATGATGAATTCAAGAATGGAAAAATGTTCAAATTTTAACCAAAAAACAAAGACTTCTTTCTCTTTAGATGCTGAGACACAGAATGAATCAACCGGTTTTTCTGAAGTTTATAGGCTATGAAGATCTGGTGTTCTCTATCTTCTCCAAAAAGAAAATGTGAGCTATATAACAGGAACATGTTTTATAACATATCTATTTGCTCAATGCCATATGGAAGAACACCATTATGAGATTAAATAATTTTAGCTTTAAGTAGTAAAAAGATCATGCAGTTGACAGTGTAAACACAGGGAACAAATCACTCACTTTGGGGGTGGATACTATGTAGCAGACTTTTGGTCTGAAGTTCATGTGGAAGACTTAGAAGTTAAGGGTCCCAAAGAGAGAGCCATGGCTTTGTTTCCAACTTTTCTGTCAGACCCTGCTGCAGGGTCAGGCTTATTGCTGACATTTTTCCCCAACAAGTTCTTAAATTGAAACATATACTGGTAATAATAAGTATGAGGTGAACTAGAAAAACATTTAAAAATAATTCTTAGAACAAAACTGACACTCATGACCTTTTGGTAAAAATACTTATTACCTTAATGACTTAAATTCTAAAATTAGGCTACATTTTTAGGAGGTAGAAAACAAATACCCAAAGCGTACCACTTGGCCATCCTTCCTTACTTGTGGCCAACCTCGGATCTATACATTTTTCACTCCTCATTCTCCCACTAAAGCTATTAGTCCTACTACCATTTACTATCTAAAGTTACAGACCTGGAGCTGCCAAGAAAAAGCTTTTAAAGAAGTCTTGCTTTTAAGTCACTGAGTGTATCCAACACTCGGGTATCAACTGAGAACACTTTATATCTCTCGAGTAGATTAACTCACTTCATAAGAAAACATGCCAACATGAAAAAAATTACTTAATATAAAAAGACTATTTAAAATCTTTACATGTGACTCTAGTATGTCAGAGTAGTTACGTAAACCAAAACTAGTAATGCGTTCATTGAATTGCTTTAAAAAAGCCTTATATATAAACCGCATTACCAGTGTTAAACAAAAAAGGTACATTTTATACTACAAAATTAACCTAAATTAATCTAATAACAACAACAATAAACACTCCACTTCCTCCCAGAAAGTTACATTGTGCTGATATCCCATAGATAGTACTATAAAAAGATTTTATTTTTGCGATATGCTGGGCTCACAGTGAATATGCTAATACAGCGATCATGGATATAATGTTACTGTAAGAAAGTCATTAGTGAAACATGTATAAGGCATGTAGAAAACTAGCATTAAAGCTCTTAAGGGCAATGATTCAAATTGGCACCTGCTAGAAAAGGTGCTGCTAGGAATAAAAAAATATTAAAGAAATTTAGTTTCAGCACATACTAGTTTTTAATGCTTCCACAATGAAATGAATTAATAACTCACATAAATTTCTGTTGCTGGAACTAATGGACCAAAAAAGAATGGACTTCTGCCCCCTTTAAATAGCAGCCCAATCTTGAAAACGGAAGCAGTCACTTGCAATCTTCCACACGGTATTGTTAGCAGTAGTCTGAGCGGTCAGCAGGAAGTTCTGGTTGAAGTAGTGTTGCTTGTTGCCATCAAACTTCACAGTTCCACTGGTCACAACAAGAACTGTGGTCTGGGCCTGAGTAGCTTGCTCTGCACCCACACAAGAAAAGAGAAGAGGTTGGATTCTTTACACAGGCAGATTTGCAGGCTTAAACACATTGTATATAACTTAAACACAAAAAAAAGTTTCATAAACTGTCTTTACTTTAAGCATAATCTTGAGCATGCCCACCCAGAGCCAGAAAACTCAATAACCATTTCAAAGATACTAACATTATTTTCAGTCCAGAAAGATTTTGGGTACTCTAAACTTTCAATATCTAGCTTTTTGGTTCCTGTGTTAGTATCTCCTTGTTTTTGTTTTTGTTTTTTTTTTAACAGAACTTGGTCAAATTTTGTTTAAGTTGTCATTCTTTTCAAGAACTATAAAGGCAAAAAATCACTCAGGAAACTACTGCTTAAGATGCTTAGGCCCCCACCTAGAGGTTAATCTTATAAACTGCATCAATCTGCCTGAAATCAAAATCTGCCTTGAAAGCTACCCTTTCACGTTTGCTGTGAAATTTTAATAGATTGTAAGATAATAAAACATTAATCAGAGATATGGTACATTTTTTTCTCTTGAGACATTTCAAGGTACATAAGGCAACTATTTATTTAGGGAAAAGAGACAGTTGTTCCCCTCCATCAACAGAAATCATAGTAAGGCTCAATTTGCCACATGACTTTTAATAAGCTGCACAATCACTCAATCCACCAAAACCTACCACTGGCTCTCTGGAATTAGATGCATCTAGATGAAGATCAAAAGTTTGACTTGACAGCTGAATTTTTCATATTTAACTTGCTCAAAAAAGTAATTACTGCTACCACTGAAAGTTGCTAGCTGCTTTTGGTGTTAAAGTTCAGTGCCCACTAAAGGAAAACAAGTACCTCAAAAGACCATGATCTTACCATGAACTGGCTGGCAATCTAACATATTGACCTGGAATTCACTAGAAGGCAACATGTCAAAAAAATTGGCTAGGGCTTCCAGCCCTGTAACAACATTTCCATTCCATATTAAAGTGGCCTTGTCCAGATACAGCCTGGTTAGTGCCTAAAAAGAAAGAAAAAAGAAAAAAAGGGGAAAGATTTTTGCTTTGGGGCAAATTATCTTGTAGAAATGGATTGAAAGGTTACAGCGGGTGTTTAAACATTTTTATAGTTCTTTCTCCATCTCTCCTTCCCTTGCCCCCTCCCACAGAGGACAATGTGAACAAGGTATCTGCCTTATACAGTTGCCCTTAAATGGGTATTATCCTGTGCTATGCTGTGCTTAGTCACTCAGTCGTATCCAACTCTTTGCGACCTCATGGACTATAACCTTCCAGGCTTCTCAGTTCCTGGGAATCTCCAAGCAAAAATACGGTAGTGGGTTGCCACGATCTCCTCCAGGGGATCCGAACCCAGGTCTCCCACATTGCAGGCGGATTCTTTATCAGCTGAGCTACCAGGGAAGCCCTCTTAATATACTAGGCAGCTAGCTACTTTTTTTCATCTTTCACTTTAGCCATACTGAGAAACCTTTGTATCAAATGGATAGGCTTTTTTTTTTAAGTTTTGCTTTCTGTAATTAAAATGAATTAAATGATCACAGGTTTTAAAGCCCTTGCAGCCTGGAACCAGTTTGAATCTCCCTCCCTTTTCTAATTCTGTGAACAAAGTTGTCTGTAAGGCCCTACCTGTACCTTTCAATCCTAGTGTTTATATACAATGTGAGCCCTTTAATGTTTGAACCATTTAATGTTGTATGTGTTAAGAAGAATTAGTTCCTTTTATCGCCATGGAAATAGCATAATCAGTCCAAAACAATCAATAGTACTTGCTAAAGCAGAGTCTTTGATAAGTCAAATAAGTTAAAACTCAAATAAGGAAGAATTCAACAGTTAACTCTTTAGTTCCTGGAGTCAGTCACAGGAATTTAGTGTGTCAAAGGGGATATTATTTGCTTAGCTCTAAATTTTAAAACTTAAAGGGCCAACACATATCTAGACTCTGGAAATGAACTATGTTGCTTTCTTTTTTTTGCTACTTTGTCCTTGAAGGCACCAAGGCCCAACAAATGTCCACTGTTACATCCTGTGGCAGATCCCACATCATCAAACGTCAGTATCAAGAACTTCTTTTTAATCTTCTGCCTTAACAAAACAGCTTTTAGAGATATTTACTTCTACAGCATAGACAAGAGTTCTCTACAACACAGTGTTATACTGATAATAGACCTAGTGAAGATTCTAGGTCACATACAGAAATCCTTAAAAGATATGGCTCAGGAACACATCACAATGAAAAAAGCTGATGAAGTGAGAACTTTCTCTGTGGAAGACTAAAAGTATCCAAGCCAGGCAGATTCTATTTGTGAGTGCCAGATACAGATGTGAGCTTTAACACAAAATTATCAATTAATATATGAAATTAAAGGGGCAAATCAGGGAACATTCTCTGTAATGACAGACCCCCTTCATTAGCACTAATACTATTTTAACTATATTGGTTAAATTATGTGATTAAGAAAATGTAACGAATTTAAGTAAATATATGTTGGGTCCCATGTTACGTGCAGTATTTAATTCCCATTTACCACCCTAAAAATAAAACAGGGTTGAGAGAGGTTAGCAACTTGCCCAAGGTCACAGAACATGACAAACACAAAACTGGGGTATGATTTCACAGTTCACACATCCATAATGCCATACCAACCCTTTCCTAAGCAATGTGTTTTTAGAGAACATAGCTATCACTTATGCAATTTGGATGAATGGCTGGCTCAAAAAAAACAAAACAAAACAAAACAAAACCAACAACAACTGGTATTTAATAAAGAATAATAGTCTGTAACACTCACCCGTCTTCTTTTGTCCATTGTCTCATAGTAAATATTGACAAATTCCTCAGCAGCTCTGCATGCCTGATCTACATAAGTTTTAAATTCCTACAAGAAAAATTTCATTAAAATGTAATTACCACCCTTCCAACCCCTCACAAATATATCACCAACAAAAGCTGATGGTTTATTTCAATCATTATATAACTCCATACACAGTCTACATTCTTCCATATAAATTTGGACATTTTTAAGGTTAGGGCCTAGGTTTCCAACTTTCACTATTTTTAACTACATTATGGTTAGGACATACTAACCATTCATTAGTGAATTTCAGTTTTTTCTTACTTTAAACATAAATTTACAATCTTTGCATGGCAACTGGTGTTTTAGGCTTCCAGTATTTTAGAAAACATTTACCTCAATAAAAAACGATGGGTTCTGAACTGTAAAAAAAAAAAAAAAAAGAGGCAGGGGGCGGTGCCGGCAGGCGCAAATTGCCATTGAATAAGTTAGCAAATTGTTGAGTTCCCTTTTCAAGCTGCTAAATTATTGATAAGTTATTCAAAAGTTGTTGAATGAGAAAAAAACTGAGTATGTTCTACGAACTTGTTTGAAAAATTAGGTACTCAGAAAACGTCCTCATATTATGTAAAAATTTACAGGAGTTTGTAAAGGATTTTAGCATACGTGCTGCCAAAGCGAGCAATGTAAAGGATTTTAAAACGGAAGAAAAGAAATATTGTTGCGGTTTTCTCCTGCGAGAAAATTACTTTTTTCCCCAGCCATTTACCAGACCAAACTATTATTTGAATTAATAACTAATTTCATTTCACTCTCACGTAATTGAAAGTTATTTAAATCGTGAAAGGATTACAAGCCAGAAGCAACAGACCCCAACATTCCCAACTCTCGCTACTTCCCGTCTTAGGGTCTTTTCCAGGATCGGAAAGCAACTGCACAGCCCTGGGCGGTGGGGGGGTCGGGGGTCGTGGGTCGGCGGTCGGGGAATAATGAGGGGCTTCAGAGAGCGGGCCCCGCCCCCGGCGCCTGGCGGGCCAAACCCTGATTCGCCGCTTGACCACGTGACCAGCAACCAGCCCGCCCCAGAGCCCCTCCCCTCAGCCGCCTGCGCCGGGCACCCTGCGGCGGCTGGGGTACGCACCACAGCCATGGCCGTCCGGGAGTCCGAACTGTCCTTTTTCTTCAGTGGCGACGTCACTACGTCTTCTTGTCCCTGGTTCCCTCTCCTGTGGGATGATCAAATACTTAGCAAGACAGCGAAACCCGCCAAACGCACACAATTCTCTGCCCGCCCATTCTCTCCCGGAAGTACCTCGGTCCGATGTTAAAATCACCCCGATGTACCAACCTTAAGTACAGTTCTCTTGAGTTCCGACCGTCCCGTCCCGTCCCGTCTGCCTTATGTACTCACTTGTTTGATATTTATTAACTTAGTTTAGAAAAAAAAAAATCACCCCGCTTTTGTAACTGGATAATCTTAACAAAAGTATCCATTTCTCCAACACGTCCAAGGACAGCGAAAAAAAGAGCTATTTAAAGCGTCTAATGTGCGGGCTTCTTTGCTCCAGGGGTTGGGGAAAAGGCTAGCTGATGAAACCTACCAGATATGTAAGCGAGTAGGAAAAGTGGGTAGAGCTTGGGGAAAAGCGTGCAACAACACTGGTAGAAAATGGCGTAAAGTTCTGGAACCTTCTCAAAGACTCAATCTTAACTGAATTTACCCGTGTCTCAGTAATACTCCTAAAATTTTTCACTACTTTATAATATGCTTAGGGTCAAAAAACTAATTGTAATTCAAGTTTAAGTAGTTTAACTACCACTGCAACCAGACTCCACTCCCCAACATACTTCAAAACCACTCAAAGTCCCCAACGATGTCTGGGCAGTCAAGTCAGTCAGATATTTTGATAGTCTTTTTACCATGAATAGCTGGTGTGTGGCTCCTCAGAAAAATAATTTCTTCCTTGGTACTGTTCTCTGTCTCCTTGAGACCAGTCACTTCTGAATTTTCTCATACTTCAATCTGCTTTTTTCCTGTCTCCCTCCGTTTGGTCTAGCTCTAACTGAAGCAACGACTCTTCCCCGTACCCTATGACCTCTGCCCCCCTCTTATTGACGTCACTTCCGGGGTGTCTTCCTGTTTAACACCTCTCCTCCTGCTGCTACTGCTAAGTCACTTCAGTCGTGTCCGACTCTGTGCGACCCCCATAGACGGCAGCCCACCAGGCTCTCCCGTCCCTGGGATTCTCCAGGCAAGAACACTGGAGTGGGTTGCCATTTCCTTCTCCAATGCATGAAAGTGAAAAGTGAAAGTGAAGTCGCTCAGTCGTGTCCGACTCCTCTCGACCCCAGGGACTGCAGCCTACCAGGCTCCTCCGCCCATGGGAGTACTGGAGTGGGTTGCCATTGCCTTCTCCTCTCTCCTCCTACGTGGTCTCAATTGTTACTTGTATGCTGACGAATTTCAATAACGTGTCCAGCACCGCCCTCCAACTCGTCTCTGGATTGCAATTCTATTTATTAAATATGAACACCAGTGTGCACTACAGGTTTCTCAGACTTGGTGAGTCCAAAATTTGAATGCGTGTTTTCCTCTGCACTTATAATCTTCTGTATGCTTTCTGTTATCCGTGCTTGAATTTTTGGAATGTTTCTATTTAATTTTTTTGGTGTCTTTCCCCTCCTACCCCCGTCATTGTAATTCATTCGTTCAGTCAACAAATATTTATTGAATGCATACTATGGGACAGGCATTGTGCAAGGTTCTGGGTATATAGTGATGAGCAAAATAGACATGATCTATACCCTCATGAAGCTCACGAAATAATTTTGAATAATGGACAATAAATGAAACAATGGATTACAGAGGAGTTCCAAGTAACTTGCCCAGTTCTGCTCATTCTCCACCAACCCCCTCCCCCCACCCCATTCCGCCTTTCTTTCTCTTTCCTCGACACAAACTTTGATCGCTCTATTCTCATTTTTTCCAAAATTCTTCTAGTTTTTGAAGACCTATCTTAGTCTAGCCTCAATTTTCCCTTCCAGACTTCTCTCCATTATTTACCAACACTGGCAAAGTTAACTACTGTTTACCAAAAATGACTCATGTTTACCGATTTATAGGTGATTGTCTGGCATACAGTCCATGATTCAGAAATATTTTCCTACCCATGACAGAGGAGATTATGCAGCCAGCCCCCTATTTGAGTGTATGAAGTTGGGACTGATTAGATACATTTTGATGTGTTGAGAGGTATCAGTACAATTCAGGAGATGGTTAAGGAGCCGGGAATAGCAGACTGTAAGAGCAATAAACTGGGTTGTAGGGCTGCTTCCGGCTATTCAGTTCAGCCATTTCTCTTGGTCAAGTGTAGACATATGGAACCCAAGCTCTTTGGACTTATCACCATTCCTATCTGAACCTTTCCCTTGGTCTTGATTCAAGAAGGACTAGTCTAGGTCACTCAAGGAAGTGATCTGAGCAGTCAGTCTCTTCTCGGGTCTCTAACTGGTGACCAGCATTCACTAAGTTTTCTGCTCTACCCACTAAGTTAGCCAGGCACATGTGGCCTGTTTACATTAAATAGTACTTTTGAAAAAGAACTTTTTTGAGATACAATTCATACCACCCATTTAAGGTGTAGAATTCGGTGGATTTTAGTATGTTCAGAGTTGTGAAAGCATCATCATGAAATTTTACAACTTTTTAAATGTCCTGAAAAGAAATCCCTTTCCCATTAGCAGTCATTTCCCATTCCTCTTTCACCCCAGCTCCTGGCACCAGTAATGCACTTTTTACTTACATAGATTTGCCATTCTGGACATTTCATTTAAATGGAATCATACAATATGTGGTTCTTTGTGTTTCAGCAATGTTATCAAAGTTCATCCATGTTGTAGCATGTATCAGTACTCTTTTCCTTTTAATTGTAGAATAATATTCCAACTGTATGAATATAACATTTTGTTTATTCATTAATCCATTGATGGGCATTTGGGTGGTTTCCATTTTAGGATATAGTGAATAATTCTTCCATAAAAGTTTGTGTACAAGTTTTTGTGTGGACGCTTTCGATTCTCTTGAGTAGATATCTGGAAGTGGAATTTCTGGGTCATATTGTAATTTATGGGCTTCCCAGGTGGCTCAGTGGTAAAGAAACCAATTGCAATGCAGGAGCTGCAGGAGATGTGGGTTCAATTCCAGGGTTGGGAAGATCACCTGAAGGAGGGCACAGCAACCAACTCCAGTATTCTTGCCTGGAGAAGCCCGTGGACAGAGGAGCCTGGTAGGCTGCAGTCCATGGGGGTCTCAAGAGTTGGATGTGACTTAGCAACTAAACCACCACCAGGGGCCTATTGGGCAGATTGCCTAACTAGTAGTGATCGGACGATTCTTGATTGGTTTACTATTTTATTTGGGGGAGAGCCCAAACTGTAATTAAACCTTGGTTTGGTGACATTGAGGCTTAGCATAAACCATTCCATTTTGGTCCTGTTTTATTTTTAAACATATCTTTAACATTTTATGGAACTGCTGGATTGTTTTCAACAGTGGCTGAATCATTTTACAATCCCACCAGCAATGCATGAGGGTTCCAATTTTCCACATCCTCACCAATGCTTGTTATTGTCTATCTTGAAAAAGAAATGTTTATTAAATTAATTTATTTTAATTGGAGGCTAATTACCTTACAATATTGTGGTGGATTTTGCTATACACAGATATGAATCAGCCATGGATGTACATGTGTCCACGATCCTGAACCCCTCTCCCACCTCCCTCTTCACCCCATCCCTCTGGGTTGTCCCAGAGCACCAGCTTTGAGTGTCCTGCTTCATGCATTGAACTTGCATTGGTCATCTGTTTTACATATGGTAATATACATGTTTCAATGCTATTCTCTCAAATCATCCCACCCTTGCCTTCTCCCACAGAGTTCAAAAGTCTTTTCTTTAGATCTGTGTCTCTTGCTGTCTTGCATATAGGGTTGTTGTTACTGTCTTTCTAAATTCCATATTATATGCGTTAATATACTGTATTGGTGTTTCTCTTTCTGACTTACTTCACTCTGTATGATAGGCTCCAGTTTCATCCACTTCATTAAAACTGACTCAAATACATTCTTTTTTATAGCTGAGTAATATTCCATTGTGTATATGTACCACAACTTCCTTATTCATTTGTCTGCCGTTGGACATCTAAGTTGCTTCCAAGTCCTAGCTATTGTAAACAGTGTTGCAGTGAACTTTGGGGTACATGTGCCTCTTTCAATTCTGGTTTCCTTGGTGTGTATGCCCAGCAGTGGGATTGCTGGGTTGTATGGCAGTTCTATTTCCATTTTTTTAAGGAATCTCCACACTGTTCTCTATAGTAACTGTACTAGTTTGCATTCCCACCAACAGTGTAAGAGGGTTCCCTTTTCTCTGCACCCTCTCCGGCATTATTGTTTGTAGACTTTGGAATGACAGCCATTCTGACCAGCGTGAGATGGTACCTCATTGTGGTTTTGATTTGCATTTCTCTGATAATGAGTGATGTTGAGCATCTTTTCACATGTTAGCCATCTGCATGTCTTCTTTGGAGAAATGTCTGTTTAGTTCTTTGGCCCACTTTTTGATTGGGTCATTTATTTTTCTGGAATTGAGCTGCATGAGCTGCTTGTATAGTTTGGAGATGAATTCTTTGTCAGTTGTCTTGTTTGCTATTATTTTCTCCCATTCTGAAGGCTGCCTTTTCATCCTGCTTATAGTTTCCTTTGTTGTGCAAAAGCTTTTAATTAGGTCCCATTTGTTTATTTTTGCTTTTATTTCCATTACTCTGGGAGGTGGGTCATAGAGGATCTTGCTGTGATTTATGTCAGAGAGTGTTCTGTGTTTTCCTCTAAGAGTTTTATAGTTTCTGTTCTTACACTTAGATCTTTAATCCATTTTGAGTTTATTTTTGTGTATGGTGTCAGAAAGTGTTCTAGTTTCATTCTTTTTCAGGTGGTTGTATTGTCTATCTTTTTAAGTATAGCCATCCTAGTGAGTTCAAAGTAATATCTCACTGAGGCTTTGATTTGCATATCCCTGATACCTAATGATGTTGAGCGTCTTTTCATGAGCTTATTGGTCATTTGTAGATCTTCTTTAGTGGAGGGCAGAGGAGCCTGGTGTGCTGCAGTCCATGGGGCCGCAAAAAGTCAGACATGACTTAGCAACTGAAAAACAACAATCTTCTTTCAAATCTGTACATTTAGATCCTTTGTCTATTTTTAAAATTAGGTTATCTGCCTTTTTATCATTGTTGTAAATATTCTTCATATATTCTAGAAACAAGTCCTTGATCATATATACAATTGGTAAGTTATTTTTTCTCATTCTTCGGATTGTCTTTTCACTACTGTGGAGCTGTAGAGAGGGAAGTGGGATTAGGTGAGTAGGGAAGGTTATAACACTACAAACCCTGATGTGTTTATCAGTGTTTGGCGGTTCCTTTTGAACAAGTAAGTACTCCTTAGAATTTGCAAGTGTTTGCTTAATTTCTAGAGTTCTGAAAAAGTTAATTTTGACAATTTTGCTAGTGTTTTTATTGCTTTTATTGAAGGGTGGACTTACAGAGGTCCTCACACTGCCATTCCAAAAACCCTGCCTGTATAGCCCTTGTGTAATCTTCTGAAAGGCATTATTGTAGTCTGCCTTTTGTTATTCTGTATTTACATTCTTTATTAGATTTGAAGTTCCTGTGGCTAACCATGTGTGTTTTTGATACGTTAAACACCCACTCATACCACTGGTATTGAGTAAAAACCTTACATGGAGTAGTAGGTAGTTAAAAGTGAATGTCCAAATGAAATTTCATCCTCCTTTAGCCTCATTCTGAATCCATTCTGAAAGAAGTGAGAATGTGACCTAATTTTTTATAAATGGAACTTTTTCTTCCTACCATAATAAAAATGAGAGAATAATCCATTTCCACCTCATTACTTTTCAACTGCCTCCTCTATGGGGTATTCACAAGCCTTATCTTCAGGAGAGAACAATTCTTTCAACTCTGCTGCAAACTTCTTTTCCTTCAACTAATTATTTTCAGAAGCAAAATGTACAATAAGGCTTTTGTATTGGCTGAGCGCTCAGGTTTTGGGAAATCTGACTAACATTCTGGCTCAACCAGTCTAAAATTTTCTTAGAAAAATGTGAATTATCGTTGTCAAGACATCATAATGTAAGGTTCAGACAGGGGCATACTGTTAATTAGCAGGATGAGAAACTAAGATCTGCAAATGTTCTTATCTTACTTGGCTCTATCTTAGAAGTCATCTTCATAATAAACATCTGTACTTTTTCTTACCTTCTGTCTCCCATCTATTTCCAACTTCTTTTCTGCTTCCATGTATTCAACAGAAATAAACAAAACAAAAAGTTGTCTCCACCTCTCAAAAAAAGGAAAAAAAATGCTGCTAGGGTCTTAACATAGTCACTCAATTTTTCTCTATTCTTTTTACCATTAAATATATGTTTTCCTGATATTAACATAGATCTACAAATTTTTTTGTTATTATTTTCCTGACAAAACATTTTCTCGTCATTTTCTTTTCAACCTTTTGAGTTGCTATGTTGAGGAGTGTCCTTTGTAGATTTCATATAGCTTGATTTTTCTGGGCTTGATAGTCTGTCTTTTAAAAATACTATATTATGTTCCTACAGTAATGTTCATAAAGTTTGTGTACTACATCATGGATTTTTACAAAAGTATACAGACATGTAGCTAATCACTAACTACATTAAAATAATATTTTCAGTGTCCAGAAAGCTCCATTTTGTCCTCTCTCAGTCAATGATCCCCAAAGGAAACCAGTATAATGACTTTGATGATTATAGATCACTTTAGTGGCTCAGATGGTAAAAGCATCTGGCTACAATGCGGGAGACCTGGGTTTGATCCCTGGGTCGGGAAGATACCCTGGAGAAGGAAATGGCAACCCACTCCAGTACTCTTGTCTGCAAAATCTCATGGACAGAGGAGCCTGGTGGGCTGCAGTCTATGGGGTCGCAAAGAGTCGGACAGACTGAGCAACTTCACTTCACTTCACTTCACTTTACTTTTTTCATATAAATGGATTTATATAGCATGTACTCTTTAACACTGGCTTCTTTCACTCAGCATTAGTATGAGAGTATCCAAGTTCTTGCATTTTAGCAATAGTTCAGTCTTTATAACAGCTTCCAAAGGGAGATAACAAAAGGGAGAGTGGAGAAGAAAACTGATTTGAGGGGGAAAGAGTTCAATATTTCATTATTAAATTGTATTCTGGCTTTAAAAAAAAAGTCCTTGATTTAGAGAAATTTCTTTCCGTTCCTTGTGTGGTGTGTATGTTTTTTATTCCTTAAAATTATATACAGGTTGAATTTTATCATTAAAACTGACTCAAATACATTCTTTTTTATAGCTGAGTAATATTCCATTGTGTATATGTACCACAGCTTTCTTATCCATTTGTCTGCTGATGGACATCTAGGTTGCTTCCATGCCCTGGCTATTATAAACAGTGCTGCGATGAACATTGGGGTACAAGTGTCTCTTTCAATTCTGGTTTCCTTAGTGTGTATGCCCAGCAGTGGGATTTCTGGGTCATATGGCAGTTCTATTTCCAGTTTTTTAAGGAATCGCCACACTGTTCTCCATAGTGGCTGTACTAGTTTGCATTCCCACCAACAGTGTAAGAGGGTTCCTTTTTCTCTACACCCTCTCCAGCATTTATTGTTTGTAGACTTCTTGATAGCAGCCATTCTGACTGGCATGAGATGGTACTTCATTGTGGTTTTGATTTGCATTTCTCTGATAATGAGTGATGTTGAGCATCTTTTCATGTGTTTGTTAGCCATCTGTATGTCTTCTTGGAGAAATGTCTGTTTAGTTCTTTGACCCATTTTTTGTTTGGGTTGTTTATTTTTTTGGAATTGAGCTGCAGGAGCTGCTTGTATGTTTTTGAGATTAATCCTTTGTCAGTTGCTTCATTTGCTATTATATTCTCTCATTCTGAAGGCTGTCTTTTCACCTTGCTTATAGTTTCCTTCATTGTGCAAAAGCTTTTAAGTTTAATTAGGTCCCATTTGTTTATTGTCTGCTTTTATTTCCATTACTCTGGGAGGTGGGCCATAGAGGATCCTGCTGTGATTTATGTCAAAGAGTGTTTTGCCTATGCTTTCCTCTAGGAGTTTTATAGTTTCTGGTCTTACATTTAGATCTTTAATCCATTTTGAGTTTATTTTTGTGTAAGGTGTTAGAAAGTGTTCTAGTTTCATTCTTTTACAAGTGGTTGAAAGGTTTTCCCAGCACCACTTGTTAAAGAGATTGTCTTTTCTCCATTGTATATTCTTGCCTCCTTTGTCCAAGATAAGGTGTCCATCAGTTCAGTTCAGTTCAGTTGCTCAGTCGTGTCCGACTCTGCGACCCCATGAATCACAGCATGCCAGGCCTCCCTGTCCATCACCAACTCCCGGAGTTGAATGAGCCTACCAAAGGACCTGATGTTCCTTCTATTCCTGCTTCCTGGAGGGAAGTCAGACACGACTGAGCGACTGAACTAAACTGAACTAAACTGAAGGGAAAAAACAACATGTAGGAAGTTGGGCTTACTTTGATGAGTTTCCCTCCTTTCTGGAATCTCCCTTCCCAAGTCCTGGCTCCCTGATACTTTCAAAAAGGATTTTGGTTTTTGGAATTTTACCTGATTTTTTAAGTTACTCTCAGCAACAACATTGGTCTGCTACAAGTTATTCCATCCTGAATCAGAAGTCCCTTGGTACAATATTTTCATAAGTATTGGGCCTGGAATTTTCTTGTATATTTCTCTAATTTATGTGGCCCATAACTGAATTGGAAATCAGATGTTTGCAATTCCTTAAATACATAATGTTTAATGATGATGGTGCCAGTGTGACAATGTGTGTATCAGTCAGATTTTAGTGTAGGAAAGAGAAGCCACTCTAAGAAGTTTAAGCAGAAATGGATGTCTTTACCTCTTTATTACAAAAATGGAATTATGTAACCTGTTTTATTAAATACAGCATATATCATGACATATATGCACAACATTTTTTTTTAGTTTGATCTAGAATATCTCATAGTGTAGATGTACTGTAATGAATTTAGCCATGCTTTTATTTATGGAAATTCAGGTAGTCTCCAGGGCTTTTTTTTTTTCCTTGCCACTGAAAATAACACTGCAATAAATGTCTTTGTGGCAGTGAATCTGGATGCTCTTATTTTTGTACAATAGAATTTTCTAAGTAAGACTGCTGGGTCAAAGGGTATACGTATTTTAAAGATGTAATAGATACAGTTAAACTGTACTCTAGAAAGTTTATAACAATTTACAGGAATGAATTTAAAACAGAGAAATGAATACTTACAAAATTGCTGGAAGGTCTAAAGGAGGAGAGTGGAGTCTAGATTTAAAAGAATAGTTCTAAAAAATATTGAACTGAAACCTCAAGGGACCTCCTCCTTTTGATGTCACCCCTAGAGCCCTGCAAGAATCAAGGGCTTGCCATTGTCACCTCCGTATCTGGTAGAGCTCTCTCTGAGTACCCAGGGAGGTAGACGAAGAGCATCAATAACTGCGATCCAGTGATTAGAAATCACATTGAGAAACTGCTCTTGCTGCCTTTGCTGGGGGTACCTCCTCTGTTCCTCTTGATACCCAGGAAGCTGGAGAAGAAACACTGCAGAAAATCCTCATATCTATAAGCAGGACTACAATTTCTAGCTTGTCAACCCGTTTCCAGGGACTTCCCTGGTAGTTTGGTGGTAAAGATTCCACCTGCCAGTGCAGGAGACATAAGAGATATGGGCTTGATCCCTGGGTCAGGAAGATCCCCTGGAGAAGGAAATGGCAACCTGCTCCAGTATTTTTGCCTGGGAAATCCCACAGACAGAGGAGCCTGGCAGGCCACAGTCCACAGAGTTACAAAAGAGTTAGACAATACTTAGTGACTAAACAACAACAACAACCCATTTCCATCTGCCAGACTTTTACATAAGTGAATCTAGGTAGGTGATATCTAATTTACATGCAAAACCCTAGCTGGATGGGACTCTGTGGTGGAATGGACATGGAGTAAACCAATCCATACTGCTAGCTACATTCTATAGTTATTGTACAGTATTACTAACTACCCAATTTTGCATAATGCTGGGCAAGACATTAATTAGGGGCTATTCTCTTGATACCACTGGACCTTAGAAGTGGAAGAAGAGACAAAGAGACTCTTTACAAAACAGGAAATTCATAACACTTAAAAAATTATGGCAAAAGAATGTTTGAACAACTCACCAGTAATCCAAAAATGCATATTAAAATCAGATACCATTTCGGGGGAGGGGCTTGTGAAATTAGCAAATATAAATTTGAGACAAGGTAGAGCTGATGACAGAGCAATAAAATGGACACTTTCATTTTATTCACTGTTAGAGCATAAATTGGCCCAAATATTTTGGAAATAAATAGACCATGTGTGTCAAAAATCATTATTGATATTCATATACTCTAACCCAGTAATTTCACTTCTGGGAATCTATTCAAAGGTAATAATCCTAATATATTGAAAAGAAGTTTATATTGAAAGATATTCATTGTAGCATCACTTATAATAGAAAAATGGTAACAATCTAAGTTTATGATAATAGGGGAATGTTTGAGTGAATTTTGGATCATACACAAAATTAAATATTCCACAGCCATAAAATAATGCATAAGTGAAGTGATAATGATGTTAGCCAGAAACTTTCATTTTAATCCATTAAATACTAAAGGGATAATATATAAGGTCTAACACTTTATAGGTCTATGACCTAAAAGATGATGCTGTTAAAGTGCTGCACTCAGTATGCCAGCAAATTTGGAAAACATAGCAGTGGCCACAGGACTGGAAAAGGTCAGTTTTCATTCCAATCCCAAAGAAAGGCAATGCCAAAGAATGCTCAAACTACCGCACATTTGCACTCATCTCACACGCTAGCCAAGTAATGCTCAAAATTCTCCAAGCTAGGCTTTAACAGTATGTGAACCGAGAACTTTCAGGTGTTTAAGCTGGATTTAGAAAAGGCAGAGAAACCAGAGATCAAATTGCCAACATCTGTTGGATCATCAAAAAAGCAAGAGAGTTCCAGAATAATGTCTACTTTTGCTTTATTGACTATGATAAAGCCTTTGACTGTGTGGGTCATACCAAACTGTGGAAAATTCTTAAAAGATGGGAATACCAGACCATCTTACCTGCCTCCTGAGAAATCTATATGCAGGTCAAGAAGCAACAGTTAGAACTGGACATGGAACAATGGACTGGTTCCAAATTGGGAAAGGAGTACATCAAGGCTGTATAGTGTCACCCTGCTTATTTAACTTATATGCAGAGTACATCATGCAAAATGCTGGGTTGGATGAAGCACAAGCTGGAATCAAGATTGCCAGAAGAAATATCAATAACCTCAGCTATACAGATGACACCACCCTTATGACAGAAAGCGAAGACTTCTTTAAAGAAGTATTTAAAGAGTCTCTTGATGAAAGTGAAAGAGGAGAGTGAAAAAGCTGACTTAAAACTCAACATTCAAAAAACAAAGATCATGGCATCTGGTCCCATCACCTCATGGCAAATAGATGTGGAAACAATGGAAACAGTGTCAGACTTTATTTTCTTGGGCTCTAAAATCACTGCAGATGGTGACTGCAGCCATGAAATTAAAAGACACTTGCTCCTTGGAAGGACAGCTATGGCCAACCTAGACAGCATATTAAAAAGCAGAGATATTACTTTGCCAACAAAGGTCCGTCTAGTCAAGGCTATGGTTTTTCCAGTGGTCATGTATGGATGTGAGAGTTGGATCATAAAGAAAGCTGAGTGCTGAAAAATTGATGCTTTGGAATTGTGGTGCTGGAGAAGACTCTTGAGAGCCCCTTGGACTGCAAGAAGATCAAACCAATCAATCCTAAAGGAAATCAGTCCTGAATATTCATTGGAAGGACTGATGCTGAAGCTGAAGCTCCAGTACTTTGGCCACCTAATTCGAAGAACTGACTCATTTGAAAAGGCCCTGATGGTGGGAAAGATTGAAGGCAGGAGGAGAAGAGGATGACAAAGGATGAGACGGTTGGATGGCATCACTGACTCGGTGGACATGAGTTTGAGCAAGGTGATGGACAGGGAAGCCTGGTGTGCTGCAATCCATGGGGTCGCAAAAAGTCAGACACTACTGAGAAAGTGAACTTACTGACTGACCTTTTCAAGGACCTGCAAATGTGCTTTACACTTGGTGAAAATTATTGGCTTCAAATTATGTAGGTAACTGCAAATTTAAAGCCAATAAATCTCTGCTACTGCTGCTGCTAAGTCACTTCAGTCGTGTCCGGCTCTGTGTGACTCCATAGAGGGCAGCCCACCAGGCTCCCCCGTCCCGGGGGTTCTCCAAGCAAGAACAAATAAATGTCTACATGTAAAAAATGTAACACATTAATTTTATAAATTATTTCTTTTTGTATTCAGAAACATTATATCAGAAAAAAATTGATGGTTAGATTATATCAGTTTGTAAGCACTGCTGAGTATACATGATCTCTGCTAAGAAGTCATAAGTTCTAAATTTCAAAAGCAGAATTTTAAAAGTTACTTCAATTTAGCAAAAAATATATTTAATGTAGGATGTGAGTACATGTTAAAAGTATAAATGGAAATATATAGAGTGGCCCTCCAAAAGTAAAAGTACATGGGGTTTAGTACGGTCTTAAAATGCTCTGCCTAAGAAATGCCATGTTTTTAGTACCTAGTGTGTGCCAAGCTCTTTATATACATCATCTTTAATCCCCACAACAGTGCTGGTTTGTAGCTCTGTTTAATCATCATTTCTTTCATAAGAGGAATTATGCAAGTATTTCAAGATTACATGGCTAGGAAAGGTGAAGCTGGAATTCGAAGGCAGGTTGGCTTGACTCCGTATCCTGAAATTTTAAGTTTATGTATGTTGTGGTGTTATTTTTTTTAAAAGGAGCTTATACAATTGTATATGCGGTTTGATTGTGACTTTAAAAAAAAATACAGTATTCATTAAGAACAAATTTTTCTGATTTTTACTGTTCTGCATTTTCTGAAATATTTTTACAAGTCATGCAACACTTAAAAAAAATTGAGTTGGAGAATACTTGCTCAATAGTGACATCCTGTGGATATATGGAGGTGATTGCAGTCTTAGCTTTAATTTCAGTTTGGGAGCTGACTGCTTGAAGGCTATGCTGAGCTTTATGTTGGTCAAGATTTCTGGGCTGAATGTGGCAGAAAACTTGGTCAGGATTCCACCTTTTCTCTCAAAATTGGAGAAGAAAATTTATAATGTCATTTTTTGGCAATTATACTTCAGTAGAGTTTAATGTGATTTTACTATACTTAAAATATTGTTCTGGGAAGGGTCTGTAAGTTTCACAAAATTGCCAGGAATCCACAGCAGGAAAAGTTCACTAATGCCTTGATTGGGTATATTTTAGACAGGCTACTCCACTAGCCGGGTCCTGGAGAGAAGATCACAAGAAGCGGAGCTGCCACTGACTCATAGATAAATAGATAGACAGATAATTAGGTGAATAAAACACTCTCTAATAGCTTCTCTGCATCCTGAAGCAATATAGCAAAGTCATTAAGCTCCCAGCCCTGGATCCATGTTGCCTGAATTTGAGATGTGACTCTAGCATTTCCTAGCTTTGTGATCTTGGCCAACTCACACAACCCCTCTGTACTTTATCTTTTTCTCCATCTCTAAAGTGAGGATAAGAATTGTCCTGTCTTAGGGTTTTGTGAGAAAGAAATGAAATAATACACTTACAGTGTCATTTGGGGGGTGCTTAATGATTAGTAATTATTATATTGCCTGCTGCCCAAAACTGTCCTTCCTTTAAGAATCAGTATGTACCTTGTTGAGCATTATAAGCAAAGAGAACTTTGTCACTATTACTGAATTCACAAAAGAACTTCCAGTGGGATCGGGTTTATATGGAACATTTAGAGAGAAGTTGAAAATTGCCGTTCAGAGCCTGTACTGGAATCAGGAAGATCTGGCTTGAGCCCAAGCAAGTTACCTGATCTGTCTATGCCTCATTTGTCAAAGATGGAGAAAATAATAATATGTACATCATAGAGTTTTTGTGATAATTGAAGAGAGTGCCTGTCATGCTTGCAGCACATGTAGAGCTCACAGCAACTGTTAAATTTTGTTGTCCTCCTTATCCTCAGTGGGGTTACACATGCCATGGCAGCCCTTGTGGCAAAACGTGTATGATTGTCTAACATCATTTCTTGTAGTTTTCCTCTCCCATTCTCAGTCATCCTCCCCTACCTCCCTTGCTCCTTAGGCTCTCACATGACTTCCTGACTGCAAAGATCTACTTGTCCAAGCCTTGTTCTGGATGATTAACTAGGAACACATCATTCTGGACCTATTTTTATAATTGAGGCCCCAGCCTTGCAGAACTATTCATACTGTGTCTCGAAAAGAGTGCATAGATCCCAGGGTAATGTCATGGAAAGCCTTGGCCACTTTCCCACGATGTATATAATTGGAGGTTTCCTGTAGTGTTTAGCAGTACAAAAAAGAATCATTACATATTAAAGGATTGTGTTTCTGCTTTTGGAGCTAAAGTTAGGAAGGAATCTAGAGATACGTGTCTGGATTCACAATCAGTTTTGTGGGGAGAGAGGGTTGGATCCCTTTGGATCCTTTTGTTCCATGGCTCCTTAGGAAATAAAGATCATCCAGAGATGCCTGAATTCTGTAAATCACTAGGCTTCAATATAGGGAACATAGAATGGGAACTGATATAAGCTTCAGTAAAATCCAGTAGAATCCCATGAACGTTTTTCAACAAGACCCCTGAGGGACAATATTTAATCAGACAATGTAGCTGAATTTTCTGACACAGTGATTCTAAAAGGACCATAGGAATGATCCCTAAGACTGTACTTATAAATGAATGTAAAATTTTTGCAATTTTTAGACTCACAAGGAACCCAAGTGGTTTTGAATCATTGTCATTTATCATCACTAATTATACTGTCACTGAAGGAGGTCTAGAGATCCAGTGGATATTTTTGAGCTTATGGATAAATCCAGTGGCTTCACCCTATGATGCCTTTTAAGACGCCTTGACTCTAAAGCTAGACCATTTGTTTTCACAATCTGGCTCCACCACATAGTAGTTGTGCATCCTTGGGCAAGTTACTTGACCTCTCTGTGCTTTAGTTTCCTCATCTATAAAATGTTCGTGATAGTAATACTACTAATCCTATAGGACTATTGTGATGATTCAGTGATTTAGTGTATGTAAAGCCCATAGAACAGTGCCTAGTACATAGTGAGCATGTAGTAAATGTTAATTATCATTATTAACAAGAGAGAAACAAGTATTTATGGATCTCAGTAAAAATATCTCTTTAGAAGTTTATATATTTTATGTAAATTTTATTCATATAATTTTATTCATGTATTTCTCAGCTACTCTTACCTAGAAATTTGGAATCTCATGTCTATTCAGGATTTTCGAGCTTTTCTTGAATATGGCTCCTTGAGCATCCATCCTAGCCCTCGTCAGAACACTCCTGTGAAGTATCTGCTGGCACTGTAGGTAGATCTAGAAGGCCCTCACTTGCATGAATATTTCCATCAGGTTACCCAGCATTCCACAATCAGGGATTGTTTCCTTTGGGTAGTCACCAGGGTTTCCTGGAGCCCCTGTTAAGATGCAAGCAGCCTTGGAGGCATAGCACAAGAGATGCATTAGTGGAATGTAGCAAGGATAAGCGGAGAAGGCAGTGGAACTCCATTCCAGTACTCTTGCCTGGAAAATCCTATGGATGAAGGCTGCAGTCCATGGGGTTGCTAAGAGTCAGATATGACTGAGCGACTTCACTTTCACTTTTCACTTTCATGCATTGGAGAAGGAAATGGCAACCCACTTCAGTGTTCTTGCCTGGAGAATCCCAGGGATGGGGGAGCCTGGTGGGCTGCCGTCTATGGGGTTGCACAGAGTTGGACACAACTGAAGTGACTTAGCAGCAGCAGCAAGGATAAGAATGGGCTTTGTTGGAGCCAAATGGCCTTGGGTTTAAATTTTAACTACATCACTTATTCAGAATCAGACTGTCTGGGTTTAAATTCTGGCTCCACTGATTAGTGGCTGTGTGACTTTGAGTAAGTTACTTTAACCTCCTATCTCTATGTCTGCAATTTAAACAGTATCTACCTTATGGGATCACTGTGCAGATTAAAGGAACTAGGGATTCCAAGATAGAGATGCCAGCCATATCATCAGTACTCAATAAATATTATTATTGTCTAAGTCTGAGACTTGGTATCTTCCTTTACAGAACGGTATTGACTTGTCTGAGTCTTGGTATCTTCCTTTACAGAATGGGGGGGAATAATAGCTACTTTCATGGTTATTGTGAATATAAAATGAGATCATATACATATAAAAATACTAAAAAAAAAAAGGCAGACAAATAATGAGTATTGACAAGAACAGGTGGAGAAAAAAGAACTCTTGTGTATTTATGGTGGGATTGTAAAATGGTACAGCGTCTTTGTTTTTTAACTTTTTAAAAATTTGTTTGTTTGGGCTCCATGTGCAACTTGTTGGATCTTAGTTTCCTAACTAGGGATGGAAACTGAGCCCCCTACAGTGGAAGCACGGAGTCCCAACCACTGGATCACCAGGGAAATCTCAGGTATAGCCTCTTTGGAAAACAGTTTGACAGTTTCTCAGAAAGTTAAACAGAGTTATCATCACATGACCCAGCAATTTTATGTTTAGGTATATGCACAAAAGAATTGAAGAATTATGTCCACACAGCAACTTGAACACGATGTTGGTAGAAGCATTATTCATACTAGCTAAAAAGTGGAAATTACCCAAATGTCTGTCCATTCATAAATGAGGGAACAAAATGTGAAATATTCAATAAAGTAGAAAATTATTCAGTGATATTAATAAAAGCGAATGAAGTACTGATCCATGCTACCATATGTATGACCTTTGAAAACATTGTGCCAAGTCACAAATGACAGCATATTGTATGTGTGCATTTATATGAAATTTCCAGAATAGGCAAATCCACAGAAAGTAGATTGATGGTTGACAATGGCTGGGAGGAGGGGAAGAATAGAGAATGACTGCTAAATGGATACAAGATTTCTTTGTGGGGAGTGATAAAAATGCTCTGGATTGGACAGTGGTGATGGTTATACAGCTGTGTGGTTATATATATCAAAGCCACCAAATCGTATGCTTTTAAGGAGTGAATTTTATGGTATGTGAATTGTGTCTCAGTAAACCCCGTTAGTTTTTTTAATGTCTGCCATGTGGTAGTCATCATTTAACAAAAGTCATTTTTAGCCACCAATACCTCAGCTCTTACCTTAGGATTCCAGAACAGTTCCCTGAATGAATGACACTCATGACAAGGAAGATTGCTAAGGGAAAATGGATAGATTTAAAGGGTGAGGGTATGTGCAGAGTTGAGGGGTGGGAGTTGGGGGTTTCTCTTGGAAGGAAAGGCAGTGAAGGCATTCAAGGAGAACAGAAGAAGGAGACAAACTTCACCTACTTTGAATTTTGTAGGGAGTCAGCCTGCAACCTTTCATATCGTGGACTGGAATCACAACTGATGAATGTTCTGGCATTTAAAGCCATCCTGGGCAAAGGGTGATATGTGATCATTAGAATGGAGAAAGGAAGAACAAAGAACTCAGAGGCAAAATCCGAGGGTATATGAGTCCAACTTTGAAAGGTAGAAGAAGGCAGTAAGTAGTCTGTTGAGGACGAATTTATCCAGGGGACTATTTGTTAATCTCTGGGTCAATGCATTTAGGTCAGCACCAACTCTGCTACAGGTGGGATCAATTTAAAGGATTAGAAGTGTCTCTAAATCCTAATCCTAGTCTTGGGCTAGGGATGCTGAAGAGTAATTTTAAAAACGGTTTACTATCCCTTTCAATTATTTACCCCATTAATGGAATTTATCAACAGACTGGAGTCCTTGGCAGGATTATGAATGCATAGAGGATGCACCAAAATGGACACACTGAGTAGCCGTGCCAGAGATTTGCCTGTGCAGACAGTAAATTGAAGACATTTGAGCAGTGAATTACATGGTGAGTAGTTGACAGCTCTTGTTTATTAGAAAGATTGTAGTGGGGAAAAAACACAGCCCACTTGGCAGCTCAGACTTCTGACTGAGATACATCAGTTTTACAGCAATAAGTAGTGGGGGAGAAAAGAAACAAAATAAAGAATGAAAGAGGAGAAAGAATGAGAGAAAAGGGTTGGAAAAGGAGCTTTCAGGACTCTTTAAATCAAGATTTGGGCTCAAAGGCTCTCATCCAAGTTTTCATTTAGTTTCTGTCATGATTCTTTTTTATTTCTTTCCAATGTTGTCTTACACAAGCTGTTAACTTGACTCAGGCTGTAACTGCAAAGATCAATCATTCATAGATGTCTTCAGCTTGACAAACTAGGATGAGGAACCATTTTCCTCAGAGCTATTTGTCATAGTCTTTCTTTGTACAGGTTTAAAGAACAGTCATTTCCCTTGTGAAATTGGGCTTCCCGTCATATTATGAAAGCTACCAGAAATAAAATGTTGCATCCCTATGCTCTAGTTACTTTCCATGGAAGCCCGATTCCATGCAGGACTTCAAACCTGTGTTATCTGGGCAATAGCTCCAGAATAGTTGTGGGTCAGTAGTATTCAACTTTCAAAATTTCATACCTTCAAACTTTCATTTATATCCATATTTCCTTTTAACCTGAAGGAAGGCTTCAGCAAGCTTGTTGTGAAGGCGGTGTATTTTACATGAGAGCTTTTTGTTTTTAAACCCACTGAAGAAGGCTTAGGGTATCCTCTCTCACCCCTCCCTCCCTCTTCCTTTTTTTCCCTTCCCTCCTACCTTCCTTGTCTTCCTCTCTTTTCTGTCTTCCCACGTGGTTTTTTAGACTAAGTTTACTTCTGAAAAATTCTGGGATCAGGGATCAAGACTAAATTCTAGAGTAACACAGAACTTTCTGGTCTCCAAGTGAGTCCTAGAAGAGTTAGAAATACCACCCAAGGCATGAAACAGAGCCCAGGAAGAATGGAGGGACAAATCTTTAGCTTGGAAGTTGTTTAACAAAGGGCAACACCTAGACAAATACAAATAGAAAGGTATTTTCTGACATGTGCTTTGAGGAAGGATCCATGTTGTAAATGTGTAAAACTGAAAAATGCTACACAGAAAGAGCAAAATTTTAATTTAAATTTTTATTATAAGAACACTTAACGTGAGATCTACTCTCTTAACAAATTTTTCAGTGCAAAATATATACTGTTAACTTTAGGCACTGTGTTGTACAGTAAATCACTAGATCTTTTTCAACTTGATTAACTGAAACTTTATATTCATTGAACAACAATTCACCATTTCCCTCTCTCCATAGCCCTCAGCAACGACTATTCTATTCTCTGCTTTAATGCATTTGACTATGTTAGATAGCTCACATAAGTAGAATTATGCAATATTTGTCATGGCTTATTTCACTTAGCATAATATCCTCCAGGTTAATCCATGTAATTGCATATGGCAGGATTTCCTTTTTTTTTTAAAGCTTAATAATATTCCATTTTATGTATATACCACATTTTCTTTTCTATTTATCCATCGATGTACATTTAGGTTGTTTCTGTATCTTGGCTCTTGTGAATAATGCTGAAACAAACATGGGAGTTCAGATATCTCTTTGAGAACCTAGTTTCAGTTCGTTAGATATATATCCTGAAGGTGGACTACTAGATTATACTGTAGGTCTTTTTTTAATGTTTTGAGGAATGTCCATACTGTCTTCCACAGCTGCTACACCATTTTACATTCCCACCAACAGTATGCAAGGATTCCAATTTCTCTGCTTGCTTATCAACATTTGATATCACTTTTTAAAAAATAATAGCCATCTTGACAAGTGTGAGGGGTATCTCATTAAGGTTTTGAGTTGCATTTCCCTGATGATTAGTAATACTGAGCACCTCTTCATCTACCATCTGTCTATATTCATAGACAGCATTTGTATGTCTTATTCAGAGAAATATCTATTAATGTCCCTTGCCCATTTTTAAATCACATTATTATTATTTGCTGTTGAGTTGTAGGAGTTCCTTATATATTTTGAATATAAATCACTTATCAGATTTAGAATTCGCAAATATTTTCTGCCACTCTGTAGGTTGCCTTTTCATCCTGTTGATTATTTCCTTTGCTGTGCAGAGCTTTTCGTTTGATGTAGTCCTACTTTCTGTTTTTGCTTTTGTTTACTGTGCTGTTGGCATCAAATCCAAGAAGTCATTGCCAAGACTAATGCCAGGAAGATTTCTGCTTGTTTTCTTCTAGGAGTTTAATAGTTCTAGCTCTTACATATTTAGATTTTTGATCCATTCAAGTTAATTTTTGTATATAGTGTAAAGTAAGAATCCAACTCATCCCTTTTCAGTTTTCCCACTATCATTTGTTGAAAAAATTGTCCTTTCCTCACAGGACAGTGAGGACAGTGTATTCTTGGCTCCCTTACTAAAGATCAGTTGACTCTATATGCATGGGTTTATTTCTATGTTCTCTATTCTGCTCCATTGATCTATGTGTCTGTCATTGCACCAACACCACACTGTTTTGATTACTGTAGCTTTGTAATGTATTTTGATATCAGGAGTGTGATACTTCCAGCTTTATCAGGATTGCTTTGGCTATTCAGATTTTTTGTGGTTCAATATGAATTTTAGGATTATTTTTCTGTTTCTATAAAAAATATTGGAATTTTGATGGGAATAATACTGAATCTATAGATTGCTTTGTGTAGTAAGGACATCTTTAGAATATTAATTTTTCCAATCCATTTTCTGGCATATCTTTCCATTTATTTGAGAGTATTCCTTAATTTCTTTCATCATTGTCTTATAATTTTCAGTGTGAAAGTCTTTCACCTCCTTTGCCAAATTTATTCCTAAGTAGTTTATTATTTTTTGATGCTATTGTAAATAGGATTGCATTTTAAATTTACTTTTTTGTATAGTTCATTGTTAGTATATAGAAATGTGACTAATTTTTGCATGTTGATTTTATTCCTGCAACTTTTTTGAGTTCACTTTTAAGTTCTAATAGGTGGGGTTTTTGTTTATTTTGAGTCATTAGGGTTTTCTGTGTATAAGGTCAAGTAACCTAGGAACTGGGATAACTTTACTTCTTCATTTCCAATTTTGATGTCTTTTATTTCTTTTTCTTGCCTAATTGCTCTGGCTAGGACTTCCAGTACTAAGTTGAATAGGAGTGGTAAGAAAGGGCATCCCTGTCCTGTTTATGATCTAGAAGAAAAGCTTTTAGTTTTTTACCCTTGAGTATGATGTGAACTGTGAGCTTATTATATATGGCCTTTATTGTTTCGAGGTACCTTCCTTCTCTACCTATTTTGTTGAGAGTTTTTATCATGAAAGGGTGTTGAATTTTGGCTAATGCTTTTTCTGCTTTTATTGAGATGATAATGTGATTTTAATCCTTCATTTTGTTCATGCAGTATCATATTTATTGATTTATGAATTTCAACCATCCTTACATCCCAGGGATAAATCTAATTTGATCATGATATATAAATCTTTAAAGTGCTTTTGAAAAACAAACTTTTTAGAACTTGGAATGGGTAAGCAGTCTGCTTAGGTGGAATGACCTGATTTATAACTTAAAAATGCCAACCTTATAACTAGAATAGACAGCTAATCACTTTGATCTGAGAAGTGCCAAAACTCCCTTTATTTTTCTATTCAAATAGTGGCCCATCCCCCTTTGCCTACCTGCTACTGATGCTTGAAATTGAAACGATAATATTATAGATTAATTCCTTTGTCATAAACTTCTCCCCACCCCATGTTTAAAAACAAACACCATTTGTTGGGGAGGAGAAGGGGAAAGTATCAAATATTATTTTACATATCAGTGAAAAATCACTTAAAGAGTTTCTTTCTGTAGAGTTGCTTTTCCTCTCCATTAATAGAGGGAGCAAAGAAAAGTCCAACTGGAAGTTTGAACACAAACTTTGCTTACTGGATAATTTGCCAAAGGTCGTTCCTAACCAAAGTCTAAAATAGAGCCTTTTCAAGAACATGGTAATATAAAACATTTTACTTGTACTCCATGTCTCCTCTTCACTATTTTATTCAACAAATATTTACTGAATACCTATAATGTTTCAGGCTGGGCACGGCCCTGGAGATACCATAGTGAGCAAAAACAAGCAGGGAACTTACAAATTTGACTTTACATAGAACCATGTTGATGGACATTATTGCCCGTTTCCTCCTGATGTGTGTATAGTTTCTTTTCCTGGTAAAATTTCTTGGCTAAGCCTTATATGCTCCCACTTTTTTTTCTTGTAGCTACAGGCCTGGCTTGCCAGGTGGCACAGTGGCATAGAATCCTCCTGCTGATGCAGGAGACACAAGAGACATGGATTCAATCCCTGGGTTGGGAAGATCCCCTGGAGGAGAAAATGGCAAACCTTCTCCACTATTCTTGCCTGGAAAAGTCCATGGACAAAGGAGCCTGGCAGACTACAGTCCATTAGGTCACAAAGAGTCAGACACTACTGAGCCACGGAGCACTCACACATGCCTAGGACAAACCAGATTCTCAATGTATCCTTCCTCATAATGATGATATGATAGTGAATGGTTCTAGGAGTCCAGATTTTCAGTGTGGCATAACTCCAGCAAGGGTGGGGGGAACTTCACATTGTAAGTACTTGATAGAGGATTCTAGACCAAAATTTAAAATGATCAGGAACTGGATCTGCCAGACAGAAGCAAGTGCTAAACACTTCAGCAAAATCTAATTAGAACAGCAAAGCCTAGGGAATGTTGAATGAATTCAGAAAGCAGTTTAATAGTGCAGAGGTTTAGAAAACCTCTTCCAAGTACTGCTTGGAAGAAGTACAGAATCCCAGGATCAATGTAGGTCAGAGAAGAAAAGGACTTGAAGAGCCTCTAGTTCAACTGAAGGAGTAAAAGAGAAACCTAGAAGGGGTAATGATATCTTCAGTGTCATATGGTGAGTCAGTGGCAGTCCTGGGTTAAGGATCCACGTCTTCCAATTCCTAATGCAGTCCTCTTCCCAAACAGCAAGGAAGAACCAGTATTTACTGAAGGACAGCTGCATGCTCAACATTCTATCTTATTTAATCCCTTACCTCAAAGGCATTAAATTTACCTCTTATTTTGTAGATGAGGCAGTTAAGAAGAACTAATGTGCCAAAGGTCATACTCCCAAGACTTCCACTCTTAAAGACTAGTATTAGCTTCATATAGAGTACAGTGTGATTGGAGACCCATTCCCCCAGTTGTGCAATACTGCACCCTGAGTGAGGGGTCCCCAGGTTTGGCTGGAAAACCGGTGGCAAATTTCTTCCGGTTGGATGATAAATTTCTGTTCATCCCTCCCAGTTTACTCCATCCGTCCCTCTCATTACATAATTTATTATTTCAAGGGGAACAAGAGATTTTAAAAAAACCACCAATGAATCATTCAAGTTCAATCTGGGTAGCATAGAAGGTACAATAAGTATGGTCTCAGTGATTTCATAAATTAGAGGCTGTTGGCAGGTAGTGCTTGATCAACTGGGGGTACAAATCCCCATCCTGGTACTATGTGCTCTTAGGAAAGTTACCCTTTCTGAGCCTTAGTTTCATCATCTGTCAGTTCAGTTCAGTCGCTCAGTCATGTCTGATTCTTTGCCACCCCATGAATTGCAGCACGCCAGGCCTCCCTGTCCATCATCAACTCCCGGAGTTCACTCAGATTCACGTCCTTCGAGTCAGTCATCTGTAAATGAGGGTAATAACCAGTCCATTCTGAAGGAGATCAACCCTGGCATTTCTTTGGAAGGAATGATGCTAAAGCTGAAAGTCCAGTACTTTGGCCACCTCATGCGAAGAGTTGACTCATTGGAAAAGACTCTGATGCTGGGAGGGATTGGGGGCAGGAGGAGAAGGGGACAACAGAGGATGAGATGGCGGGATGGCATCACAGACTCGATGGACGTGAGTCTGAGTGAACTCTGGGAGATGGTGATGGACAGGGAGGCCTGGCGTGCTGCGATTCATGGGGTTGCAAAGAGTCGGACACGACTGAGCGACTGAACTGAACTGAACCTCAAAAGGTTGTGATGAGTTGATTTTATTTTTTGTTTATTTTTACTTAGTTATCACTATCATAATTTTATTTTTCATTGAAGAATAGTTTATTTACAATGCTGTACCAATGTCTGTTGTACAGCAAAGTGACTCAGTTGTATACATATATACATTCTTTTTTATATTCTTTTCCAGTATGGTTTATCACAGGATATTAAATATAGTACCATGTGCTATGTAGTAGGACCTTATTGCCTGTCCATCCTATATAAAATAGTTTAAATCTGCTACCCCCAAACTCCCTGTCCTTTCCTCCCCACCCACCCTCTTGACAACCACAAGTCTGTTCTCTATGTCTGTGAGTCTGTTTCTGTTTTTTAGATAGGTTCATTTTTGCATACTTTAGATTCCACATATAAGTGATACCATATGGTGTTTGTCTTTCTTTCTGACTTTCTTTTCTTAGTACGATCATCTCTAGTTGTTCCCACGTGTGAGTGCTTAGTCACTTAATTGTATCTGGCTCTTTTGTGATTCCATGGACTATATATAACCCACCAGGCTCCTCTGTCTATGGGATTTCCCAGGCAAGAATACTGGAGTGGGTTCCATTTCCTCCTCCAGCTAGTTGCACCCATGTTGCTGCAAATGAAATTATTTCATTCTTTTTTATGGCTGAGTAGTATTTCATTACATATATGTATACACACATATATGTGTATGTATATATATCACACACACACTACATCTTCTTTATCCATTAATCTGTTGATGGATATTGAGTTTTAAAAATAAGGTAATACATGCAGAATTTAGCCCAGTGTTTGATACATAGCAAGAACTCAGTAAGTCTTAGCCTTTTATCTCCTAGTGCTATTTTCTGATTTAAATGTACAACTTCTGGGAGATAACCCATCAAACTAGGTATGTTTGGGGAAGAAGAGGCAGTTAATTGGCCTCCTGGCTCTGCTGCTGTCAACAGAGCTCTGCTCCCCATATAGAATGGCCTTCATTCTGCGGAATCCTAGTGGTTGAAAGAGCGAGGTTCCTAAAAAGACAGATCATACAGCTCAGTGTCGTTGTCCCAGTACAAAAATAGGGACCTCTCCCATGCTACTCCAGAGAAGGGTCTGCTTCTAGACTGACCTGGCTCCCAAGTTTTGTCATGCCAAATAAGGGAGCAGGGCCAGGGGAGGATGGAGAGAGCAGTATGTGGCTGCTGACTAGAGCTCACTTTGTAGTGCTAGACTGAGAGCTCTTTGGAGGCTAAGTCCCCATCTCAACACCTTGTCCATCATAAATCTCACCCAGATGCTTTCACCAGAGCACACAGAATGCATCTATTTCAGGGGAAGAAGGTTGCACTAGATCACTTTTGAAAGTCTAGGAATAAATTTGATGTCTTTATGCATATAAGCAGTGCAGAACTACCTTTCTGCCACCTCCAAAGCAAAGTTGGAAGTTTCCCCCTCAAACCTACATACCCCTGGTTCATGCTGTTTTTCGAGCTATCTCCTCAACTGTCATTCTTGACTGTCCTTTTGATGAGCTTTCACCTACTCACTGATGATGGAGCATACTATTGTGATAGGTCTGTAAGATCCAGCAGATGTTCCTCTGGCTGGTTTCTTGAACAGTCAAATTTTCTCATAAAATGAGGGATGAAAGTCAAGATGATAACCAACAGACCTAGCACAGGCAGAATTGTTGCTGGCAATAAGCAACCAGTTGTGTTTGCCCAGTTCATACCAGTGCTGATTATTAGCCATGAAGAGTGTCATACCATTATTTTGATCTTTGTTTGGAACTAATAATTCACTAAGGATTTTCCTCATTAATGTCACTCCCAAGCAAGTAATTCTTTTTCTTTTTATATCCAGTGAGGCTATTCTTGACCTTAGACCAAATTTAATGTTTTATTAATTGATTTCACAAACATTTATCTGGTATCTACTATGCTTTGGCTAGGTATTAAGGAGACGGAGAAGATCGCTAGGAAATCCCATTATGGAGGGCTCTGCTCCCCATAGAAAGTTGCCCTCATTGCCCACCCCTTATAGTTGAAAGTGTGAGGTCTTGAAATACAGAGATATCAAACAGTTCAGTATCCTTGTCACAACATAGACCAGAAATAGGGACTGTTTATAAATCAAAGGAACACCTTTCCTCATGGGTGTAAGTATGAGGCACAGGTGGGAAAAAAATGAACTCAACCTGAGGGTGTTAACTAAGGCTGAACAGAGTGGTGAACACTGCATTTGGGTTTTGCTGGTAGAAGGTTCATCAGGAGAATCTGAAAGTGGAGTATGGGAAGAAGGAGGAGGACATTCCAGGCAGAAGAAATGGCATTTTCCAAATCCTATGCTTGACAAACTATGTGATACATGTCTGTAGAACTGTAAAAAAAATTACTATAGCATCAGATGAGAACAGGGAGATGGGGTGTAGAGAAAAACAAGGGTCAAATGGAGAAAGGCTTTGCATGCATTGTGTTGAAAGAGTTCTCCACATTTACTGACTCCACTTCATTAATTCCCATTCAGTGGGACTTCCCTGGTGGTCCAGTGGCTAAGACTCCAAAGCTCCCAATGCAGGGTGCCCAGGTTTGATCCCTGGTCAAGAAACTGGATTGCATATGCCACAACTAAAAAGGTCCCATGTGCTGCAACTGAAAGATTCCACATGCCTTAATGAAGATCAATGATCCCTGGGGCCAACGCTAAGGCCTGGAGCAGCCAAATAAATAAAAATAAATAAATATTTTAAAATACATTATAAAAAATTTCCCATTCATTTTTGACTCATTGTGGGTCCTTCCACTTGCAGCCTTACTCTCTGAATCCAAATCTAATAGACAGATACCTTTCTAGCTTACCTGACTTCTCAACAGAATGTGAGATGTGATAAACACTTTTCATCCTGAAAGCGTCATCTTCCTTGGATTGTAAGACACCACTAGCTCCTGGACTTTGCTGTTTCTCCATACTGTTCATGGAAGTTTTCATTATGACCTCCCTTTTCTCTGTCTGAACTTTGTGTTGTGGGTTCTCAGGGCTTTGTCCTCTGACTTCTTACTTTACTCTGCAACTCTCTTTTGTTGATCTTATACACTGCCATGTCTTTAGTTCAGTTCAGTCGCTCAGTCGTGTCCAACTCTTTGAGACCCCATGAATCGCAGCACGCCAGGCCTCCCTGTCCGTCACCAACTCCCAGAGTTCACTCAAACTCACGTCCATTGAGTCGGTGATGCCATCCAGCCATCTCATCCTCTGTCGTCCCCTTCTCCTCCTGCCCCCAATCCCTCCCAGCATCAGAGTCTTTCCCAATGAGTCAACTCTTCGCATGAGGTGGCCAAAGTATTGGGTTTCAGCTTTAGCATCAGTCCTTCCAAAGAACACCCAGGACTGATCTCCTTTAGAATGGACTGGTTGGATCTCCTTGCAGTCCAAGGGACTCTCAAGAGTCTTCTCCAACACCACAGTTCAAAAGCATCAATTCTTCAGTGCTCAGCTTTCTTCACAGTCCAACTCTCACATCCATACATTACCACTGGAAAAACCATAGCCTTGACTAGACGGACCTTTGTTGGCAAAGTAATGTCTCTGCTTTTGAATATGCTGTCTAGGTTGGTCATAACTTTCCTTCCAAGGAATAAGCATCTTTTAATTTCATGGCTGCAGTCATCATCTGCAGTGATTTTGGAGCACAAAAGAATAAAGTCTGACACTGTTTCCACTGTTTCCCCATTTATTTGCCATGAAGTGATAGGACTGGATGCCATGATCTTAGTTTTCTGAATGTTGAGTTTTAAGCCAAGTTTTTCACTCTCCTCTTTCACTTTCATCAAGACGCTCTTTAGTTTTTCACTTTCTGCCATAAGGGTGGTGTCATCTGCATATCTGAGGTTACTGATATTTCTCCTGGCAATCTTGATTCCAGCCTGTGCTTCATCCAGCCCAGCATTTCTCAGGATGTACTCTGCATAGAAGTTAAATAAGCAGGGTGACAATATACAGCCTTGACATACTCCTTTTCCTATTGGGAACCAGTCTGTTGTTCCATGTCCAGTTCTAACTGTTGCTTCCTGACTTGCATACATATTTCTCAGGAGCAGGTCAGGTGGTCTGGTATTCCCATCTCTTTCAGAATTTTCCACAGTTTATTGTGATCTACACAGTCAAAGGCTTTGGCATAGTCAATAAAGCAGAAATAGATGTTTTTCTGGAACTCTCTTCCTTTCTTCATGATCCAGCAGACGTTGGTAATTTGATCTCTGGTTCCTCTGCCTGCCTTTTCTGAAACCAGCTTGAACATCTGGATGTTCATGGTTCAAGTATTATTGAAGTATGGCTTGGAGAATTTTGAGCATTATTTTGCTAGCGAGTGAGATGAGTGCAATTGTGCGGTAATTTGAGCATTCTTTAGTGTTGCCTTTCTTTGGAATTGGAATGAAAACTGACCTTTTCCAGTCCTGTGGCCACTGCTGAGTTTTCCAAATTTGGTGGCATATTGAGTGCAGCACTTTCACAGCATCATCTTTCAGGATTTGAAATAGTTCAGCTGGAATTCCATCACCTCCACTAGCTTTGTTTGTAGTGATGCTTCCTAAGCCCCACTTGACTTCGCATTCCAGAATGTCTGGCTCTAGGTGAGTGATATTTTTTAAGGCTTAAAAAATAGTTATTTATTTGGCTGCATTGGGTCTTAATTGAGGCATGCGGGATCTTCGTTGTGGCACACCAGCTAGTCTCTAGTTGTGGCATGTGGGCTCCATAGCCCTGAGAAATGTGCTATCTTATTTCCCCAACCAGGAATCAAATGTGCATCCCCTGCATTGGCAAGCAGATTCTTAACCACTGGACCACCAGGGAAATCTCTGCCATCTTTTCTCATATGGATTACTACAATAGCTTCAAAACCGGGCTCCTTGCCCCCTTTCAACCCATTCTCTGCCCTGTTATTTGAGTAATCTTTAAAAAATAGGAATCTTATTATACCATTTCTCTGCTTAAAGCTATTATCTATATGATTAAATCTAAAAGCTTATAAATGATATATAGGACTCTTGGTGATCTGGCCCCTGCCTTGGTTGACACCACAGACCTGAGCAGAACAAATGTCTTGGAATTCTGAGAATCTAATATCAATATATCCTTTTCCTTTTTCCACCTCTGGCCCTTACTGCATATTGTTGCTTCTTCCTGGAAGGCTCTTAGCACCAACCCCCTGGCAACCCCATTCACCTAGCTAACTTTTCTTTGAAGCTCAACTCAGAGAGACTTCCCTCCTCCTCCCTCTTCTGGGTGTGTTAGTTGCTCAGTCATGTCCAGCCCTTTGCGACCCATGGACTGCAGCCCGCCAGGCTCCTCTGTCCATGGGATTCTCCAGGCAAGAATACTGGAGTGGGTTGCCATGCCCTCCTCCAGGGGATCTTCCCAACCCAGGAATCGAGCCCGTGTCTCCTGTGTCTCTTGCATTGCAGGAGGATTCTTTACCCACTGAGCCATGAAAGGAATGGCAGTCCCTGTTCTGCTCCCCTGAAATTTGGGCTTAGATGACCCTCTCTATCTTCCTCTGTCTGGGCTACTTCAATCATAGCACGTTTTACTCTGCTTTGCCATTATCTATTAACATCTGCATCTGGCCCCAAGAGGGCAGTGTGGTCAAGAAAAATGGACATACTTGAAACTCTAGTAGTAATAATATCACTAAAATAACATCAATGATGTGTTATGTTAAAATATTAAATGTTAAAAGCATTTGCTGTATGTTTTAATCCATGTAATCCTTATGTAATCCTATGAGATGAGCAGCTATTGCTGAAGTTGAATCAACAGTAATTGGGGATGGATTGAGTGAGAGGCAGAAGAAGAAAGAATCTCAGCTGATTGCCAGGTTTCTGACCAGAGCAAGTATAGATGGAGGTGTCATCTCCTGAGATAAGGATTACAAGAACTACAGGAACAGGAAGAGTTTGATCAGGGTCGGGGAGGGAAACTTACAGTTTAGGGACTGCCATTCTTTTCATGGCTCAGCGGGTAAAGAATTGGCCTGCAATGCAAGAGACACAGGAGACACGGGATCGATTCCTGGGTTGGGAAGATGCCCTGGAGGAGGAAATGGCAACCCACTCCAGTATTCTTGCCTGAAAAATCCCATGGACAGAGGAGCCTGGCGGGCTGCAGTCCATGGGTCGCAAAAGGCTGGACACGACTGAGCAACTAACACACACATTCCTTTCATAATTTTTATTTCCAGAAGCTTCAGGAATAATGGGAGTAATATACCTTTTCTTCTGATTGACAGGCACTTGGACACCCCACTGTCCGTCTCGGAACAACAGAATCACCTTGCAGTATTTCTTCATTAGCCTGCTGGAAGCAGGAGGGCTATGTTCTTGGGACCCTGGCCTTTCTCCCACCTTATGCTCTCGTTCGTGACTCTGGGAAGACAGCGAGGACAACATGGCCTTGCATCTTTCAAGCTCCTGTGGTGTTTGTGGCTCTTGGTCCTTATGTCTCTCCCACTGCAGGTGTGGGCACCACCCTACAAGATAGGGGTGGTTGGCCCTTGGACTTGTGATCCATTGTTCTCAAAGGCCCTGCCTGAGATTGCTGCTCAGTTAGCCACTGAGCGGATCAACAAGGACCCAGCCTTTGACCTGGGTCACTCTCTTGAATATGTGATTTTCAATGAAGACTGCCAGGCTTCCAGAGCTCTCGCCAGTTTCATTTCCCACCACCAGATGGCCTCAGGGTTTATTGGACCTGCCAACCCTGGCTACTGCGAGGCAGCCTCGCTCCTGGGAAACAGCTGGGACAAAGGGATTTTCTCTTGGGCTTGCGTGAATTATGAATTAGACAGTAAAAAGAGCCACCCGACTTTTTCTCGGACCCTCCCTTCTCCCATCCAGGTGCTGCTAACTGTCATGAAATATTTCCAGTGGGCTCACGCTGGAGTCATTTCCTCAGATGAAGACATTTGGGTGCACACAGCCTATCGAGTTGCAAGTGCTCTTCGGAGCCGCGGCCTACCAGTAGGGGTCGTCCTGACCACAGGACAAGACAGCCAAAGCATCCAGAAAGCTCTCCAGCAGATTCGCCAGGCAGATAGAATTCGCAGTGAGTGCTTTCTCGGGGCTCAGCTTTCAATGTGGCTTCAGTGAAAGGTTTCTGACCCTCACAGCCTAGGATAGCACATTACTCCCCAGTTCTTCATGCATTTGCCCCCTTTAAATGACACTCAGGCCCCAAGACTGTCCTGCTTCAACAGAGCCTATTTTATGAACTGAGTCCAAGTACAAAGACCTCTGTGATTCAAATGCCCTTGGGTGCCAGTGCCTCTTTCAGCGCCTCAGTGGGGCTGAAAGAGCATCAAGAGCAGCCGTGGCCACACACCCTCCATGCTCTTAGGACCTTGGCAGTTTCAGATCAGCCGAGAAGGGGTGTTCTTAGAGCTTTATTTTTGTCCAGTCTAGTCACTGAAGTGAGATTTACCTTTGATTCCCTTCTGGGTACTTTCCCTTATAGGTGCCCAGTGCCCCTGGGTCATCACCTCTAACTTACAATGTGTCTTCTCTGGACTCCAAAATGCACACCCACCCCTTCTTGCTTTCAAGTCCTTGAAAACAGGGTTTTTCTCTCTCTGCAGCATACAATGAGCTGATATGGAGGGACCTGGCTGATAAAAGAAAGCATATTAAAGTGAGAAACCTACCCAAATTGTAACCATTCCCCTTCCAAGAGAATTTTTCTGTTCAAAGCTGATTCTTGCAGAGACCATGGAGCAACTGTGAAGCAGAGGACTGACCCACTGACTGAGGGCGAGTTGGGTGCATTTTGGGGAAGGGGAGGATAATTCCTGGTCCTCTTAAATCAGATGGATGTGTTTTACATATACTTACTGCAAGCCCTTGTGACACTGGGTCTTGATTTTTTTTTTCTATTCTAATTGTTTAATCTCTACCTTACCTTTTTCTGGAAAGTAGCAGTGATTTGTGGGAACACTGCTCATCCTCTATTGCAGTCATTCCATCACTTTAAGACAGATAGCTCAGAAACTACTTGTCAAACTGATTACTTCTAGGATTAGTCCTGGTCCCAGTCATTTCCTTAACATAACAATGCACTTGTTAGAGAATGGTCCAGCTTGGGGCTGGCCTATAACCCAGAAGCTCAGTTTAAGTTTTGAGTGTCTCCAGTATTGGACCTTAATTATGATCATTTTGGGAGGATGAGGGCAAGAATATTTAGTTCCAGGAACTACAGTAGTCTGCTTCTAGCTCCAGTCTACAAGATCCTATAAATGTTAAGCAATCAGTGTGGCTCTGATTACTTCATAATAGAGCCTGATACTTTCAAAGTAGAGCACAAAATTATTTTCAAAGATATAAAACCATTTCCAGGGAGGAGTCATGCCAGAAACAAGCTAACATATTTAATATCATAACTTTATAATATGTTACAAATCCTCATGAAGCCCAGTGTCTCCTGCAAGTTTACATTCCATGAGCATTTCACATCCCACCCATTCTAAATAGTATACTCTTTAAAATGACATTTTGTTCCCTACCATGAAATGTTAAATAAATCCAGGCCCCAAAGCTCTTTGGGTTTTCAGACTGAGAGAAGTCAGGATTGAGTGCTCAGCACCCACAACTCTTTTGAGGCAGGGAGGTAGCAAATACGCTTATTATTGCCCTGCTATTAGAAACTGGTTCCCTTAGGTCAATGGTTCTCACTTCGGTTGCACACTGGAAATACCTGGACATCTATTCAAAATGAGTAGAGCCAGAGTACCACCTCTGGATATCCTGATGTTCTGGTGGTTGAGGGCCCAGCAAAGATACTTTAAGTAGCTTCCCAGGTGCTTGCAAAATAAAGCTAGAGTCAAGAACCATTGCTTCAAGTTCATGAAAATGCAAATAAACTTTCCCCACTTTAAGTTACCAGGTATTTTTTCTTAATATGACTTTGTTTAATCAGATTGTTTTCTGTATAACAGTGTGGATCAGCTCACTAAGGGAATGAAAATTTTAAGATGGGGGTGAGAGAGTAGATGGGGGCAGAATGGAGGTGGGATCCAGGAAACCTAGAGAGGACGGTATGTGGTTATGGAGCAAAGGAAGACCCTGAATAGGGAGAGAAGCAACAGAAAGTGCAATAAGGACTCAGAAAGACAAAGTGAGTGAAGACAAAGCTGTGCTTGCAAGGATTTTACCCTGGGTTTCTGACAAAACATAGGCAGATTCAGATGAGGCATGCTGGGACCTCAGCAACATGAATCAGAATGTGGGTAGGTTGGGAGTGGATGCAGGGAAACTGAGCCATTGGTTGATCTGTGGTCTGAGTATGACCTCTGGCAGTTCGGTGTGCAGTAGCCAAGAGTGTGTGGTACTCACACTTGGCACAGCTAGTTGTTGGTATCTCAGGGCGACCTGAGTGGTGGGTGGGATATGGTAGAAGGATTTGCAGAAGAGGAGTGAGTTTTAAGGTAAACTTAGTGTCCAGTTGATCATTGAGAGTAGTGCACCAGCCAATAGGAGCATGAGAAGCAGGATTCAGAGTATGAATGTAAATTGAGTATTGGGACTTTAGCCATGAAGCCTGAGGTTCAGGGCACATCTCTGGTCCCATCAGAGAATGGGAGATCTGGTGAGAAACTGAGTTGGGAGCTAATGAGTATGATGGTGATTTAGTCACTAAGTCGTGTCTAACTATTGCGACCCCATGGACTGTAGCCTGCCAGGTTCCTCTGTCCATGGGATTCTCTAGGCAAGAATACTGGAGTGGGTTGCCATTTTCATCTCCACGGGATCTTCCTGACCCAGGAATCGAACCCGGGTCTCCTGCATTGCAGGCAGATTCTTTACTGACTGAGCTATGAGGGAAGCCCCAATGAGTATGGATTGGGCCAACAGAACAAGGGAGAACAGTTACAGTACACCAGATTCAGCACATCCTAGATCAAATCTCTGTTGACTTAAAAAAAAAAACACACACACACAGTGTGAGAGTTGCGAGTTAAGTTTTATCTGGGGCAATATGAGGACAGCAGCCCGGGAGACAGCACCTCAGATATCTCTGAGAAACTGCTCCAAAGAGGCAGGGGGAAAGGACAATATATATGTGATTTTGGGGAAGGAGGAGTATGCAATCAGGCACATATTTTTTTGTAGAAAGTTTCTGCTGGTCTTGGGAAGCCTCTGCTAGTCTTAAGAAACAGCCATCACCATGAATGATTTTAGTGCTTTTCTAGATATGAGATACAAGAATTGAGCTCATAAAGTTAGCTTCCTGAAAATATCAAACTATCTGAGCACCTGTCCTGCCAGTTTCCTGGAGCACAGAGTGCCTCATCTCTGCTCTCCACCCTGAACTCCTTCAAGGGGTGTTGAAGGTCAGCAGCTGGAGGGGCACATGATTCAATCCTTGTAGAGGTAGATGGCAAGCACCCATGACAAGTGCCAATTTGTGGTTGACATTTCTAGCTGATTTTCTAGCACCTTTTGACTGGGACTGGAAATATGGTAATACTGTATATAGTATTTATACAGTATAGCGCAATACTGTAATAGTATTCCTAGCTGTTAACTATCATAACTGAAAAAGCACTAAGGTTTTCGTGGTGACCTTAGCTGAGAAGGACTGAGCAAGGCAGGACCTGGCCTCTTCCTTATTCTGCTGGATATGAAGCTACTTCTTAACACTATGGAGCCCCAAACAAACCTTCAGGGTAGGACCTTTTGGGATGTACAAAATATAGTAGAAAGGGATCCCTTCCTTTGGAGAGGACTGGCAATGTTTGGAAGTAATGGAAATAGTTTGAAGACTGATTTCATCTGACCTGCTCACAAGAACAGGGACCACAGCCCCACGGGACAGTGGCAGTGGTAGCGGCGGTGAGACATAGTGGTGGGGAGGGAGGGTAGAGAAAGCTAGCTTATTACTGGCTGTTATGCCACTTCTCTTTCACATAAATTTATGTTTCTGGTGCTTACTGGGCTTCTGGGTGGCTCAGTTGTAAAGAATCTGCTTGCTAAGGCAGGAGACATGGGATCAATCCCTGGGTTGGGAAGATCCCCTGGAGAAGGAAATGGCTGCCCACTCCAGTACTCTTGCCTGGAGAATCCCATGGTTGGAGGAGCCTGGTGGGCTGCAGTCCACAGGGTTGCAAGGAGTCAGACACAACTGAGTGACTAAACACGAGCATAAGCATGAGTGCTCACTGGCACCTTACTGGAGTCAGAAGGAGTGGCTTTTTTAGAAACTGGTCTAAATTGTGCTTAAACGAAAGCAAGACAATGATAAAATTTAATTGTAAAGATGATCATAACAATAATAATGGTTATGGGCTTTCGTAAGGGGAAACAGTGGGGGCGTTATTAGAGGCTGCCACTGAGACAATGAAACCTCTACAGTTTACAAGGTATTTGCATATAGATAATGTCATTTAATCCTCTGGGTTATCCAGGAGAAAGGTATTCTCTTTTAAGTTTTACAACACCTGTGGACCTCACATAACAAGTAGGTAGATACAGACATCACTAAAATCAAAGAATGGGGTAAATGAAGTCCTATAGGAGTCGGTATTCTGTTTCTCCCAGATTGTCAGCTCGTTTCCTTTAAGCTTCAGAGGCAATTACCAATTATCTTTGTTTCCGAAAAAGTCATAAAGGAGAGATATTGTTCAAAGACAAAGGCCTTAACTTATGGTCAGGGCTGCTGTGTGTGGTTATGGAAGTTGTGCCCTATGCAAGGGGACCTAGCTGAGTGGACATAAGGGCCAAAATTCGTTCACTCTCCACTCCTTAAACCATGAGTCCTGTTGGAAGTTTTGATCCAGTGGCAGGAAAAAGCATCTCTCACAGGCTGAGCACCTGTGGAATTGCAATTACCCAGAAGTTCTTTTGCTAATTCTCACAAAGACTAGCAGGAGGCCCCACTGAAAAGCTCTTTAGAGAACTTTTCAAATGGCTATTTCAATCCCTCCTCCCTTCTCCTCACCTTTTTGCCTATCAATGCTTGGCTGATTGTGAAATCCTTTCAATTTGGGTTTACCAGGCTGTTGAACCATTTGGGGATTCCTTTAAATCCTTCCAAATTGGGAATGCTTAGTTACAATATGATGTTCAGTAACTAGGACACTGTCAGAATGTCCTTCTCTTGTTCTTCCAAAATCAGATACCTTATTACTACCTCATTGTCAGGGATCTGGCCAGCCTCTACCATCTGTTGAAGATTCTTGACATACACACACACACCAAAAAAAAAAAAAAAAACCCACCAGTAATAATGACAACAATGATAAAAGCTAATATTTATTGAGTATTTATTATATGTTGGTCATTTTGCAAGGGTTTTATATGGACCATCTCATTCAATTTTTGCAACAGCCCTGTAAAGTAAGGCCAATTACTATTAAATGCACTTTATGGGTGAGACTTTGGAGTCTAAGAGAGATTAAATACTTGCCCAATACCACGTAACTAGTGAGTGGACAAAGGCTGGTAAAGAATCTGCCTGCAATGCAGGAGACCCAGGTTTGATCCCTGGGTCAGAAAGATCCCCTGAAGAAGGGAATGGTTACCCACTCCAATATTCTTGCCTGGAGAATCTCATGGACAGAGGAGCCTGATGGGCTACAGTTCATGGGGTTGCAGAGAGTTGGACAGGACTTAGTGACTAACACTTTTACTTTCATGGATGCGATTTGGAGGCTGCTGCTGCTGCTAAGTCGCTTCAGTCGTGTCTGACTCTGTGCGACCCCATAGACAGAAGCCCACCAGGCTCCTCTGTCCCTGGGATTCTCCATGTAAGAATACTGGGGTGGATTGCCATTTCCTTCTCCAGTGCATGAAAGTGAAAAGTGAAAGTGAAGTTGCTCAGTCGTGTCCGACTCTTCGCGACCCCATGGACTGCAGCCCACCAGGCTCCTCCGTCCATGGGATTTTTGAGGCAAGAGTACTGGAGTGGGTTGCCATTGCATTCTCTGATTTGGAGGCTAAGAGAGGTTAAATAGTTGCCCAATATCAGTAACTAGTGAGTAGGAGGACTAGGCTACGTATTCCGGTTGATCTAAAGTAGTGCCTCTCAAACCTAAGTGTGGGCAGAATCCCCTGGAAGGCTTACATCCCTCTTCCAGAGTTTCTGACTTGGGAGGGCTGGAATAGGGCCCTGCTGCTGCTAAGTCGCTTCAGTCGTGTCCGACTCTGTGTGACCCCAGGGATGGCAGCCCACCAGGCTCCCCCGTCCCTGGGATTCTCCAGGCAAGAACACTGGAGTGGGTTGCCATTTCCTTCTCCAATGCATGAAAATGAAAAGTGAAAGTGAAGTTGCTCAGTAGTGTCTGACTCCTAGTGACCCCATGGACTGCAGCCCACCAGGCTCCTCCGTCCATGGGATTTTCCAGGCAAGAGTACTGGAGTGGGGTGCCATTGCCTTCTCCAGGAATAGGGCCCTAGAATTTGCATTTCTAACCAGCTCAAGGTAGTGCTGATGCTGATGGTTCGGGGATCATACTTTGAGAATCACTGGTTTAATAAAAGACTTAAGCTCCACTGCCTCTTGTGTACTTGAGGAATGCCCCGAAGGCATACTCACTTGAGACCCTGTGTTCCATGGTGTATAATTCAGCCCTTCCATTTTTCTCTCTTAACTTTTGTGCCCACTGATGAAATTCTTTTAAGTGCCTCAAAGTGATAAACATTATCCCATTTTTCCTAAAGTAGTAACAATAGTGATAGCATAATACTATGACCAAGAACCTTAGTGTTGATAGGGAATTTGGTATAGTTAAATGTTAATCAATGTGAATGGTGAAAGGACAGCTTGCTCTCATGAATGGGTCCACTATCAGTGATGATATAATTATTGAAGACCCAGCCCAAGAGAAAAATCTATAAACATCTAGGCTTCCTGCATTTAAAAGCCCTCATTTGGGCTTCCTTGGTGGCTCAGTGGTAAAGAATCTGCCTTCCAATGCAGGAGACAAGGGTTTGATGCCTGGGTCAGGAAGATTCCCTGGAGAAGGAAACGGCAACCGACTCCAGTATTCTTGCCTGGAAAATCCAATGGACAGAGGAGCCTGGTGGCCTACAGTCCATGGGGCTCAAAAGAGTCGGACACAACTCTTGTGTGTGTCTGAACAAACACACACACATACACAAATCTGCATAGCAGTTTAGGAAAAGTTGAAAAAAACATATGTTGCAAGATATGAAGGAATATTAAAAATGTAAGCTGGGCAGTAATGTGAAGGCAGTAAAAATACTTGTGATACCAGTTTTACTGGGTATGAAAAAGCATGATCTAATACAGACAGAATGGCCATTGAATGTAATATGTGTCTGACAGCATGCTAAGCTACTTGAACCAGTTCAACACTGGTGGCAGGTTTGTAAGTGGTGGTCTCAGGACTTAAGGCTAAAAATGTGTGTGGCATCCTCAATTGATAGAAATAGCCATACATCATGTACTGTGGTGTTCTAAAAGTATGGTGTTTGAGGGCATCCTGCACTGAATCATACTCTGGGGTGGTGGTTGGGAAACATGCAGATTTTAGTTATGTATCCATTTTATAGAGTGGGTGGGGGAGAGCTGAGAGGAGAATGGTGTGAATCTACTTCTATCAGGCTGTGGCCCCATGGGTATGAATCCTGGGGGAATGTGAGACCTGGGATAAATCACACTGGATACCCGCTTCCCACTCTGACTGCTTATTCTCTCCCATCTCTCTCAATATCCGTTAACATGAAATAGATTAAGATGAATGCTAGTGGTAGGAAATGTCACAAAAGGTTAAAATGAAAATCAAGGACAGTAGAACGGAGGGTTTCTGTGGATTGGGAGCAGTGTTGCACGTTCAGTGTTCTAGGCTATTCACAGTGTGAATAGGACTTCTAAGAACTTCTTCAGCACTAGCTAGTGAAAACATTTTCATCTCACAAGGTGTGAAACTGGGCTTAGGTTCCTCCACCAAGCACTCTATAGCCAGGAATCTGGGAGAAATAAACTTTGCTTTTGGAGAAACACAGTTCCTATATCTCAAGGAAATATTAAATAGAGTATTTTAATATAGGAAGAGAAGTAGGAGTTGAGTGACTTGGGAATTAGCTTCTAGAGTTTCATGACATTTCCTGCTGCTGCATTGAAGGGTTTTGAGCACCCTGCCATAGTGGACATAGCTGTTAGACAACTCAAGTGGGGCTCAGGTGGCTCAGAGAAAGAGCTAGTATCATATCCTGGTGAGATGGGATCTCAGGAGGATGTATTTTCTGGTCCTTGTTTAGGCGATAGAGTGGCTTGACAGTTAACAATCAGGACGGAAACTTACAGATTAATATTATTCAATGATTACCTGTTGACCTAGACCTTGCCAAGGATTTAAGGTTTCTGTCTACTAATCCTTTCCTGACAACTTACAGGTAAAATCCCATTTTAATGAATGTCATTTTGAGATAATAAAGCTATTTAGTAAAATAATCATGTAGAACAGATGCATCCATAAATCCTTATTCACGAAGCACACAATCTATTAAATTAAGATGGTGTTGTTTGAATTCAGTATTTATGCTTTCTGTTTTAATCATGTTCAATAGCAAAGTCTTACCTTGCAAAAAATAGAGTATAATGTGATCATTCCCTCTTGAGTCTTCCATTTCATCATCTGTAAAATAATGAGGGAGTAAGAGGAGGTAGATGGTCTCAAAGAGTCTTTCCAGTCATAAAAATTCTGACTCTTTGCCTGAAATGACCTCCGTGTGGGCCAGTGAAAGGAAAATTAAAAGTAGAGGTTCAGGTTGAGGGTAAGGTCTTGAGCATAGTTAATGGCACAAGCATTAAAGACAGGCATGTTAGTATCTACCTGCCCAGCAAATATCCCTTTGAATTGTTCCTCCATACTAACGATCTGAAATGCCCATGTCTCACATCTCAAGGAACCCACAAAAGATACCCAGTTCATAACTTCTCCTTCTGAAATTTTCAGATATTCATTGTATACTTGGTGCATAATTACGTACCAGGATACAGAAATAAATAAAATACAGTTTTTTTTTTTTTTTTGCTTCAGGGAACTCATGGTTTCATAGTAGAGGCTGACATAATAAATAAGGGCAATACATCTTGTAAGTGCCATGATGGACATCAGTTCAGTGTACAGTGGGGATCTAAACCAGTGTCATAAGTTGGTACCCTGGAAAAAAAAAAAGTATGGCAGATGGAGACTTGTCTGCAGGAAGCTTATTGGGTGATTGCTTTCAAGGACGTCTGTGAAGGAGAGACAGCAGTAGGGTTGGAAAGAGAGAAATTAAACTGTCACGCAGCCACAACAAAGGTCCCAGCCAGTCCCAGTGGGAACTCTGGAACTGGGATGGCCTTTCAGAATTGTCCAGAATTAAGGAGTGTTGGCCTTTATGCCTCCATATTGACCAGTAACTGGGCACAGGCTGATGCAGAGAAAGGCATGCAGTGTTGTTGACTTAAAAAAGACAGTCACAACCTGAAAGTAGAGAGTTATTTTATTTGGTGGGAATGTTTAGGACTCCGAGCCTGGGAGACAGCATCTCAGTAGCTCTGACAAAACTGCTCAGAGGAGTTTGCAGGAGGGGAAGTCAGGCTATATACAAGTTTGCAACAAGGGGAGCAGGCAGTCTGATCTTCAAAGATCAGGTATCAGGTGAAGGAATTTAGCGTTCTGTGTATGGGAAGATGCAAGCCTCTGGGCTCGCTGAATTCACTCCTTTCATATGCACCTCAGCCTTCTGGGGCAATCCTGTTTCCTTGTTCACCTTGCTTCTTGCATTCTCCCAGCCCCTCAGCAATCACGGTGGGGGGCGGCAGCATCCGGTGGATTGCAGTTTTGGGAACCCTCACTCACGTTTGGAGGCCAGAAATCGCCGATGGCTGTGACATTTCTTGCTGATTAATATGGCAAGAGATATTTTCATTTCACAGTGTGATAATAATTGTTTAACAGCCAGTTTATGGGGGAGGAGGGAAAAGCCTTGATTTGTAGCATTTGCTGATTCCCATGGTTTTGTAATGCCCACCATGGCCAATTTCAAGCTACCAACATGACATTAACTAGCTCAGAAAATCCCTGAAAATACAACCATTGGCTCTTGTGAACCAGCATGAGCCAGCTCTAGTACACTACTGAGGGGATACAATTTTGGGAAAGGTGGTTCTCCTCACCTGAGGCCAGTTCCCAGGGAGGTATCAGTTATTATCTCCAAACATTCCCAAAAGCTAGGAGAAAGAATGTTTCATTACTGAAGGTTGCATCTGGCTCGCACACCACAGCACCCGGTACACATAGTGTACATTAAAATATATGTTGTATTTTAACCAACACGAAGCACTTAGTTTTATATGTTTTCCATTCAGTGAAGTAATTTTGATATTCCTTTCCCAGGTGGCGCTAGTAGTCAAGAACCCGCCTGCCAATGCAGGTAGACATAACAGACCTCCGTTAGATCCCTGGGTCGGGAAGATCCCCTGGAGGGGGAAATGGCAACCCACTCCAGTATTCTTGCCTGGAGAAGCCCATGGACAGAGGAGCCTGGCGGGCTACGTCCATAAGGTCACAAAGAGTCAGACACGACTGAAGCAGTAGACTTAGCTCAGCATGCATGCACAAGTGAATTAAATGAATTTTATCTCTCTTGGGTAACCTTGGTCTCATCAACTAATCTGTCTTTGTAGAAGAAAGATGCCAATACTAACCTACTTGCCAGAGATACTGTTGGAAGAACTGGCCAGCTACCCGAAGCACCTGACAAAACTCAATTTTCCCCCTCAATGGACATGTGACTGTACTGACTTGACCACAGTGATTCGTATTTAATGGTGGAGCCAAATTTAGGGAGCTCCGGACCTTCGGTCCTATTTTTTCTTCTAAATCCAATCATTGCCTTGTCAGACCTCCCTTTCACTCAATTTCCCCATTATACAATGTGTGATTATGAATCAGGGAGGTTGAATTCCTTGCGTGGCTCATGAACTAGCTCCCGAGATATCCCTAGAGTATTCAATGGAAAGTTTGTGCATCAGAATATATGTAGAACCTCTCAGGATAATAATATTGAATGAGCTAAAGGTCATTTCAAAATTCAAGTTATGGTGTGTGTGTGTGTGGATGTGTGTGTTTGGTGTTTAAATCAACTTCATAACTTACTAGGTATGACTTAAAAAATGAAGGATACTAGCTCTGCCTCAAAGAAGAAATTTTCTGGGGGTACTTAACAACTGCAAAGAAGGTTTTTGAAAATAGAGGAAGCAATATGTAAATGCCCAGCATCAGTCATTGAACGTAGTTTAAGCCTACTCAGTTCCTGAGATTAAAGTTGCCGTGTAAGCATGTATAATTAATATTTACCAATGGCAGTAGGGTCTTTGCCTTTCTTCGAGGAGCTCAGAGTACTTGCCAGGCATTATCTAATTAAACCACTCAATGTACCTGTGAAATGCATTGGAATCTACATTTTAAAGATGTGGGCGCTGAAGCACAAGTGGACTTAAACTAAACTCATTTAGCATGCCAAGGGCGAAATTGGATATAAGACTTTCAGTCTCATTATCTAGCTGCTATTCTTCAACCGTGGCCAATCCACTCTATTCTAGCATAACCTTGCCAAACAACATAGTTTCATAAGTCTAGGAAGAATTGGAGTGAATGCAGAGTAATTCCAATTATAAGGAAGTGGGATTTTCAAAAATTGAACAGATCACCTGTAATATTATTATAGCAGAGTATGAGTTAGTGCCATTCATTTTCTATAATGGCCTTGGTAAGTGTGGGAACACTTGGTCAACATCTGTTAGAATGTATGTTTGTAGGAGGTAGGCAATAAAAAGCAACAGTGCCTATGGGAAAATCTCCCATCTTCTTCTAGGTGTCTTATTCTTAGGTATACTAATAGTTACCATTTATTGAGGGCTTCCTGGTGGCTCAGCCACTAAAGAATCTGCTTGCAATCAGGAGACTCCGTTTTGATCCTTGGGCTGGGAAGATCCCCTGGAGAAGGGAATGGCTACCCACTCCAGTATTCTTGCCTGGAGAATTCCTGTGGACAGAGGAGCCTGGTTGGCTACAATCCATGGGATTGCAAAGAGTTGGACATGACTCAGAGACTAACACACACAAACACCATTTATTGAGCACTGTGTGTTAAGCCCATTATATGGATTCCTCCTTCAGTCATCACTATCATCCCCTGAAGTAAATATTTTGGCAGAGAGAGGTTAAGTAACTTCTAAGGGTGGGCATAGAGCTAGTAAGTGGTGACATTAGGATATAAACCTAGGTCTTCCAACTCCAAAGCCTTTCATTATGCTACCTCCTACTTGGTATCTTTGTTCTTATTCCCATCTAGTGTTAGACACTGCAGCCTGTAGACATATCTGATTTTTCCCTATCGTCTAATCAGAGTCCCTGAAAAGACCTCAGCCTCAGCTCAAGGTTTCAACATCTTGCTCATCTTGAAGACATAAGATAGATATCATTTACAAATTGGTTATAGTACATTTATTTGTTTCTCCCAATCTGTAGTGTTTAGTTCTGTATCTTACTAACATATTGCCGCCATAACCTCCCTGCTTTGTTGGTTTCAGTAATCATCATGTGTATGCATTCGACTTTGATTGGGGGAGAGACTCAGACGCATCTCTTGGAATGGGCTCATGATCTGCAAATGACTGATGGCACCTATGTCTTTGTTCCCTATGACACCCTGCTCTACAGTTTACCTTATAAGCATACCCCCTACCAGGTTCTAAGGAACAACCCAAAACTCCGGGAAGCCTATGATGCTGTGTTGACCATTACAGTAGAGTCCCAAGAAAAGACCTTCTATCAAGCCTTTGCGGAGGCAGCAGCTAGAGGTGAAGTTCCTGAGAAGCTGGAGTCAGATCAAGTAAGTGCAGATTCACAAATTAATCATGATCAGAAAAACTCAAACATCAGGAAGGTAAATATTTTTCCTATCAAGTGCTTCTATTCCTGAGGAAACTCAGTCAATAACAGGTAACTGCACACAAGTTAAAAACACCTTTTGTTTGCAAAAAACTTTTGTAAAACAAAGACACATTATTGGAGTTTTTATTTTTATTTTTTTTGTCTTCAAGCTACCCACAATGACAGCATACAACCATGAAAAAGAAACAAAATGTGTTTAAGAATAGGGACACAAAACTTTAATATATACTATGCTAAAATACATATTATATATATATATATATATACACATACATATAAGTGCTGTTCAAAGGAGCCTAGTAAAAATGAATCCTATTTCTGACCCAAGTTCTGATGAATTCAACAATAAGAGCTGGTATGTAAGAAGATACTGGCTTTATTATTGATAAAGCTGGTATTGGGGAATACAGCTTCTGTCTATGTGCATTTGAGTTTCTCACTATTGAATCTGAAGATTGATCAGCCTTCTCCATCTAGTAACCAGCATTCAGTTCAGTTCGGTCAGTTCAGTCGCTCAGTCGTGTCCGACTCCAGACCCCTATATTCTTGCCCCATGAGGGCATGCCTTTCATTTAATGTGTAACCTAGAAGAGCATAGTGGAGTTATGTACTCCCTATAGGGAGCTCACTCCTAAGAGAAAGAAGTTAGGATGGCCTGGGATATACATGTTTAATTCTCTTTCCAAATGGACCAGTCAAAGTCACTCCTCCTTTGTGGGAAGGAATGAGTAAGGTGGTGAAGAAGTTAGGTGTTTTTTTTTTTTTTTTTTTTTTGCTAGTAGGGCTGTCTGTATATGAAAGGAATCTTTGGGAATGGGGAAGAATTCCTCCCTAATAATATATAAGAAATAATATATAGATATATATGTGTAGATGAGTATATGTAAAAAAATATTGCAGATTCAAATCACAGCCAGAGGGACTAGAAAAAACAGTGGAGACGGGAAGAAAGCAGAGAAATGAATGGACAAAACCAAAATGGATCAAAAAATGGATACAAGACGAAAACAAAGAGGGAGAAATAAAAAGAAGACAAGGAATATGAGAGGAAGATGGGGAGGCCAAAGATAGTTACATGAGAAAAAATACAGACGGAGTTTTTGTTTGTAGGTTAGAGGCCAGACATAGAAGGCACTCATTTTTAGAAGTATTTAGCTGCTAAGTCACTTCAGTTGTGTCCGACTCTGTGCGACCCCATAGACGGTAGCCCACCAGGCTCCCCCGTCCCTGGGATTCTCTAGGAAAGAACACTGGAGTGGGTTGCCATTTCCTTCTCCAATGCATGAAAGTGAAAAGCGAAAGTGAAGTCGCTCAGTCGTGTCCGACTCTTAGCGACCCCATGGACTGCAGCCTACCAGGCTCCTGCACCCATGGGATTTCCCAGGCAGGAGTACTGGAGTGGGGTGCCATTGCCTTCTCCAAGAAGTATTTAGAGTGGCACATAAATAAGTTGAAAAGTTCTAGCATTTGCTAGCATATTGTATTAGTTATAATGTTCTGGCTGTAACTAACAGAGAGCTCAACACAAAATAACCCAAGTAATTTTTTTTTTTTTTAAGATATGGGGACTTTAGGGTCAGTTAATTCAGCTGTTCAATGACATTATCAGTCAACCAGGTTATTTTCACTTTTTTACTTTACAACCATAGCATGCTGGCTTGCCCTCATAATCTGGTTACTCTCCTGGTCCCAAGATGACTGCTACAGTTCCGGACAGCACATCCAAGTGGAACTGTCTACAACACAGTCAGAAATGTCCCTTTCTTGTGTCTCTTTTTAAAAGTGAGGAAATCTTGCCAAGAATCTCTTCAAGCAGACTTCTCCCCACACTTTCCTGATCAGTCATGTCCCATACTCATGCTAAATTAAATAATTTAGAAAGAAGAATGAGACCATTGTGACTGACCCTATGGTTGCTGGAAGAGTATGCACAATTAAAATTGTGATTCCATTAGCAAGGAAGAAGGCTGTCCTGTAGGCAATTGATTGTGCCTGACACATTCTCCATGATCTTCTCTTTTGTGTATATTATTTATTCCTTTATTCTGTGCATTGCCTTTCTATCTGAATAAATGATTCAGGTCAACCTTAGATTTTCTTATCTCTTTCTGTCCTGAGTATTGATAGCAAAGATTTTGCTGATTCTTGTTCTAATAAAAAAAGTAACTAGCATAGATATTAACAGTTTTGAATTTGAACTTTATTGCCACTGATGTGTTTATAATAAATATTTTCTTTTAGGAGACACACATATATTTATTAAAAACAATTCATTGATTTGGTCAAGAGTGGCAAGAATCCTGCAGATTGCCAAGAATGGTTGCTCAAACCAGTTGTTTGGTGTATTCACAGGCGAGCAACCAGATGGTGAATTTTTGTACTTTTTATCCAATGATATGGTATCATATAGATACAAGACTAAATCATTTTTTTTTTACTTTAATCACAGGATTGAGGGAAATATAAAGAAGTGTGTGTGTGTGTGTGTGTGTATCTGTGTGTGTAATATGTGTATGTGAGCAGATATTTTGATACAAAAATTTCAGACCTTTTACTCTTAATAGTTGATCCAGTCTCTTTGAGCTGTGGAAAACATAAGGTAATTAAGGTAAAAAAAGACACCATTAGTTTGGTTGCTAGGCAGCCTGTACTCTGCTTTAGACAAGGAAATAGAGCGAAAACAAAGACTCTAAAGCTTATATATAAAGAAAGCTTGTTTAGATGCATTTCTGCCCCCACTTTGCAGGTGCCTTGGCTTTACCTTCATAACAAAAGAGTGATAGAAGTGTAAGATAATTATTTTTGCATCTCTGATAAACAAAAACCCCCTTTCCCTTAAATTGCCTTGCTAAAAGGTATTTTTAAAGGCAGCTAGTATAGCAGAATGGAGAAGGCAGTGGCACCCCACTCCAGTACTCTTGCCTGGAAAATCCCATGGACAGAGGAGCCTGGTAGGCTGCAGTCCATGGGGTCGCTAAGAGTCGGACACGACTGAGCGACTTCACTTTCACTTTTCACTTTCATGCATTGGAGAAGGAAATGGCAACCCACTCCAGTGTTCTTTCCTGGAGAATCCCAGGGACGGGGGAGCCTGGTGGGCTGCCTTCTATGGGGTCGCACAGAGTCGAACACGACTGAAGTGACTTAGCAGCAGTATAGCAGAAAGAGCATATGGTAAAGAGTTAGACAAACTTGGTTTAAATCTCAGCTTTTCCTTTTGCTAGCTGTCTACCCTTGGGCAAATTACTTAGATTTTTGAGTCTCAATTTTACCATCTGTAAAGTGGGTTAGTAATCTACAGCTTTTAGGATTGTCGGGAAGATTAAACAAAGCAATATGGGTGAAGTGACTAGCAGAGTGCTTGACTTACAGCTACTTCCTTTTCGCCTTTTGATTTTGGTCAATGACCTTATTGGTTGATGATGACCTAGCCTCTAAGTGACAGTCTGACCTCAGCTTCCTACTCTCTTGAAGTTTTATGATTATTGGCAAAGAATTGCTCAATAGTCCCTTTGCTTACCCCTGGACTCCTGTTTTTTTTTCTTGTTTAGTCAACAGATCAACAGCTATTTATTAAGCACATACCATGTGCCATGCACTATGCTGAACTTCAGATAAAAGAGTAAACAAGACAGGATTTTTGTCAGTAGAATTGAAGCCAGTTCATAAAAGCCAATTGTGTGCCTCTTTTCCCACCACTGTGTTCAGTGGCATCATATTGGTAGATTGAATCAAGTGTTGAGAATATTTATGCCACATAAATTGATAACTGCTACAAATAAGAGGTAAATGCTACAAATAAGAGGTTTTTCCCTTCTCTTAGAGCTATTGCTAATATTTACTAGCACATTAATTGTTCCCAATCTTATGGGGCCTAAATTCTAATGAAAGAGAGATTGTAAATGAGTAAATAAACATATGAGAAAGATGGCTATATTTTTCCCTTGCTCAATAACTTCCAGTGAAGTTGAAAATTCCGAATATAGAAGCTATATTGCTTGTAGCAATGGTTTGCATCCTTTTAGTTTATACAATTGCATCTTCAAAAAATTTAAAAGAAAAACAAAAATTATCAAAGCAATGCATGCACATAGTTTTAAAAGTCAAGAAATACTAGAATGTTTTGTATCAACAAGGCAGTCCCTAGGCCTTCCTCTCACTCTTCATCAGAAACAACCACTTTCATGTCTTTTAGTTCTGTATTGTGGTATTTATATTTCTAAATATCATACTGCTACTGATTTCTTGATTACTCCACTTCGGATATTATTTGCTCATTTCCTATCATAGTTAAAGATTGTTAGCTCTTATATACTTTCTTACCCTCCTTCAGACTCTCAATACAATTATGTCACACCTTTTAGTTAAATTCATATTTTATGTTTTTAATATTTTACCTGTCTAAATATCACTCATATATAATCCATGTGGTATACTATAGTAAGAATTCATTTCAATTATAACTTTTGATTTTTACTGGAGTTAATAATTGCTTTATTTTTATTTTTTTTCTTTAATTTGGATTACCAAGTCTTTCTGCACTGTCTGATAAAACTATAGAATCCTTTCAAAACAATTTTATATATGGCAAAGTCTGTTAAATCCCTTATCAATTTCATTTGTTTTTCCTGAGGCTCTCTGTCCTCCTATTCCAATCTAAACTTGTTGCTCCCTAAGGTTGCTGTACAACTACTATGATAGGATCTTCCTTTTTGCCACTCTGGAAATTCCTTGTTCTCTTTCTTCTGTGTTGGGTTCACTCTTCATGACTCTAATGACTCCCGTTTTCTTGTTTACGGTCTCATTTTGGTGGAGCACATCCTTTAGCAGATTATGAGAAAGATATACAGGAGTTAAACTTTCAAAATTTTACACTGTGAACTTTTATTCTAGCTTCACTATTGATTGATAGTTTGACTAAGCTTGTCATAAATATAGGTTGGCTTCCCAGGTGATGCTAGTGGTAAAGAATCTACCTGCCAATGCAGGAGACTTAAGAGACACGGGTTCAGTCACTGGGATGGGAAGATCCCTTGGAGGTAACCCACTCCAGTATTCTTGCCTGGAGAATCCCCATGAACAGAGGGGCCTAGCAGGCTACAGTCCATAGAGTCGCAAAGAGTCAGACACAACTGAAGTGACTTAGCACAGCATGGCATAAGTATAGACTGAAAATTATTTTCTATTAGCACTTTGAAGACATGGCACTTTGTCTTATTTCCATCATTGGTGTTGAGAACTCCAGTGTCATTCTTATTCCTGATCCTTTGATGCAACGTGTTTTCACTCCTCCTTATCTTCCCTGGAAACTTTTAAGGTTCTCTCTTTATTCCCTATGTAGTGAAATTTCATGATTATGCCTGGATTTTTGACATGTATTATGCTGTACATTTGGTAGGGCCTTTCAATTTAGAAGCTCTTTCTGCCTAGAACATTTTCTTTCTTTCTTTTTTTTTTTTGATAATTTCCTCAACAACATTGTCTTTGTACTTTTTGGAAATACCACTAGTTGATATAAGATTGCCTGGGTTGATTTTTTTTTTGGGGGGGTTGGATTTTTAAATTGTTTTCTTAGTTCCCTTGTATCACTCATATCTTTGTTTTTAGTGTTTTTTCCTGAAAGAGTTCTTCAATTTTGTGTTCTGACTCTTTTACTGATTAAATTTTTTGCTATCATGTTGTTAATTTCCAAGAATTAATTCTTGTTTGATTCTCTTTTGTTATAGCATCCTGTTTTTGTTTCAAGAATATATAATTTTCTCTTATTTCTCTGAAGATACTCATAGTTTCTTTGAAGTTTTCCTTTGCTCTTTGTGTCTCCCTCAGTTCCTAATTTTTCATGCTTCTTTGTTTTGGTCTCTCTATTTAATCTTGGAAGCTTTCCTTAAGTGATGATCCTGGCTGTCTGGTCATATTTAACAATGAAGCTTTAAAAGAAGGATTTGAAGGTTTATGTCCATGGTGGGCATGTTGACCTGTAGGTTTCAGTATCAGGGAATTGACTTGCCAGCTGTTTTTTTTTGTGTGCGTGTCAATATCTGTAGATCTTGCCTCTTGGGCTAGTCACTTTCTTCAGAGAAGAATGCTTTTATCTCCTTCCTGGGAGTTGTAATCCTGGTTGTCACTATTCTTGGAGCCATGTTGGGAGAAGTAGACTGGGATTTTCATCATTAAGTATGAACACTTTAGCTTCATCATTCATTTTTTTTATGGCTCACCTCATTTTCACTGTCCTTTGGGTGAAGTGTTCCAGCTCTGGAGCTGCTCTGAATCAGTTTAACCTGTTTCCTGCAGGGATTTGGCTCTCCTTGGTACAGGCAGATGGCAGAAATCTAACTGTTCCGTACACACACATTCAAAGCTACCCCTCTTTTAGTGCTCTGCCTAACCCCCACTTCTGTGCATAGCACCTCTAACTCCTAAGCCTTCCAGGATTCACAGGGGCCTATCTCCTTGTTGCTTACCAATATTCCCCTCTTCAGGTACTTAAATTTAATCACCCTCCACTCTGCTAAATCAGTTACCACTCCTGTAGCAGGTTTCTGTGGTTCAAGATTATAGATGTCTCCTAATACCATTAGATGTGGAAGTTTACTGTTTCTGCTTCTTGTTCTCCTTGGTGTTTGGGAGTGATGTTTGAGAAGGGGAAGAGAGAGAAGAAAAAAATTTGATTTTTCTGTCTTTAATAAGGAAGCCATGAAAGGAAAAAGAGAAGTTACAAAAGGTATACATGATACTCTTTTATTGGTGAGTTTACCATCCATTAATTAATTTAGCATGTATTTATTAAGCTCACTTGTAACATGGTAAGTAAGAGCATGGGCTCTGAGGGCAGAGTACTGCAAATTTACTTAAGCTCACTGTATCTTCACTAATTTTAAATTGGGAATAATAACAGTACCTACCTCATACAATTGTTGTGAAGATTAAATGAGTTAATACACATAAAAGAGTTTGCCTGGCACCTAATGACTCCTCAATAAATGTTTTGTTATTATTAATGTTGTTATTTTTATTATGATGATGGCCTAGGCATTCTGCAGGTAGCGTAATGGAAAGCAAAATAGAAACAAGATCTTTCCCCCAATAAGGTGAACAGGTTTACCATTTCAGGATGCTAAGGACACTGGGTCTAAAACTGGGACTGTGTTATTTATTGGTGGTGAATTCAAGACTGGAACAAGGATCTTGAATACTAACTTCTAGGATGATATTACCAGAGCCCTATGCTCCTCTTCTGAAATGCAAACAATAGCAGCTATCATGTAGTCCATGCTTATTTTGTACCAGGTAATTTACATAAATGGTCTCATTGAATCCTCAGTCCAAGCCTACAGATTAGGTATTATCAAGTGTATGGGGTGGCAACGAGTTGGACATGACTGAGCGAGTAAACTGATTGAACTCCATATTATGGGTGATGCAACTGAGGCTCAAGGTAACTTGTCCACTGTCATACAGCTGGCAAGTGGCAGAGCTAGGATTCCAACCCAAGTCTCATACCAGAAGTACCAGAACCTGACTATTCAACCACACAATAGCCTTTTAAAAAATTAGATCATTTCCCATGTCTAGTACTTTACTCAAAGTAACATTACTAAGTGACTAATACTTTGATTTGAATGGATTTATTGGATTGTTTGGGGCTCCCTTGGTGGCTCAGTGGTAAAGAATCTGCCTGCAGTACAGGAGACGCAGGAGACATGGGTTTGATCAATGGGTTGGAAAGACCCCCTGGAGGAGGAAATGGCAATCCACTCTTGATTCTTGCTGGGAAAATCCCATGGACAGCGGAGCCTGGTGGGGTCGCAGTCCATGGGGTGGATGGAGTTGGTCAAGACTGAGCACACACACACACAGACACAGACACATTGGATTGTTTTCCTCTAATAGAGGAGGTGATAGGACATTATGGCAACCTGTGAAAAGAGAAAAATAAATCTGAGTGGAGAGATTAGGGGGTGGGATATCAGTGACAAACTTTCTAACTTGGTCTCAGCATGACTGGACAAGGATTACCCTTTGTACCTTTATATGTTGGCATAAAAGGGCTTCTGAAATAAGGTTTTAGTTCTTGCCTCCTTCACTTTCATTGTATTCCCAGTCCTCTTTTTCAATGAAATTCTATTGGCTACAAATGCATGTTGCTAGAACACATATTTTGAATATTTTTTCCAAATGTGACCTTATTTGGCTAAGCAAAAGAAGTCCTCTGGATTTCTCAGCAAGCCTGGGGGACCTGAAGCTCCTACACGTATTGTTTTCCATTGCTATAGATATGGGTGGTTAGCAGAGGGCTGCTAGGCTGATGGGGATGTGGTTAAGACTAGAGCTTTCCAGGATGGGGCCTACCAGACAGGTTGTCCGTAAAGGTTGCCTGCCACTCATAGTGGCTACAATTGTCTTTGTGCTTTATTCTATATAAAATAAGAGTGTGATGTTCATGAGTATCATGCCAAACAGATTAGGCTATTAGCCATTTCTTGGCTAAGTTCAGGAAATTCATTATTTGAGGTACCGCCTTTAATAACAAGAATTAAGTTACCTTTTGGTTTCTTGATCTCTGTATGTACCTGGCTTTTTGTTCAAAGGTAATGTTGCTATTTTGTCCTTCAAATGGTGCTTTCCAAGCCAGGTGTATATATATATATATTAATGTACTTCCAAAGTCAAAATTCTTTTGAAGTGTTTTCTGTCTTTTAACCACAGTAAATCTGAACTGATAATAGTCAAATTAATTACAGCAAGAATCATTACACTGAACAAATTCAAATATCACTGCTCCTGACCCAGACCTTGATTTCCAGGACACAAGCTCCAGAATGCCTAGGGTAGCTAAAATCATTGAAAGTCACTCAGTCGTGTCCAAGTCTTTGCGACCCCATGGACTATATACATTCCATGGAATTCTCTAGGCCAGAATACTGGAGTGGGTAGCCTTTCCATTCTCCAGGGGATCTTCCCAACCTGGGGATCGAACCCAAGTCTCCTGCATTGCAGGCGGATTACCAGCTGAGCCACAAGGGAAGACCAAAATCTCTGAGTAACAATGAAAGATTAAATCTCAATTATCATTCATTTATTCACAGTTCATTCATTCTGATTCAGGTCTATACAGTAGTCAAAACCAATAGGCTGAGTGGTGCCACCATTCTGATCTGTGATATAACAAGGTCATCTGCCTGACAGTAGGTCCTGCTAATCCTGTCTTGCTTCTTGGGAACTATAGTCAGAAGCCAACACAGAGGGTTGTAAAGAGTGTTCTTCCCTTGTCCCATCCTCTACTCCTTCTTTTCCTCATTATGTGCAACAGCTGCAACTACAGAGCTTTTGCTACTAATGCTATCAGAGTATGCCTTTGGCTTATGGGAAGGGGCAGTTACCATTGTTGAAGGGCACAGCAGGTAAAATGGCAACATAAACCAGCTAGAACACAAATCTAAGCCCTTAAAGCAAGAGTGGGTCTTAGTGACAGCCCCTCTTTTGCAAATGAATGCTGTTGTCACAGCTGTGTTCTTTCCCTTAGCGTCAAGTCCCCCTACCATACTTTTTGTGGCTCTTTGTGTGTGAGTATGTGCATATGTGTGTATATGTGTGTGATATGTGGTGGAAGCTAGAGAATCCTGCAGGATAAGCTTCAGGTTTCATTCATCTTGGGGAGTTACTGTCAGTGAGCTTTAACAGGGGTCAATCCGAGAGATCAGCTGAAAACCCCATGGGATGGGTCAGCCTAGAGGTAAGGATATTGTTTTTAAGAGTTCAGATCTTTGCTTTTGGTGGTAGGTTAGATGCAGTCCCTTTCCCAGAAGGCTTTGTACCTTTCAAAACAGAATACTAGCATTCTCCCTGCTTTCAGGGACTTGCTGCCCTGTGGGTTTTTACTCATTTGTTTTACTAGTATTGATTTTATCGTCTACCTTCCAGCCTTCACTTATTGTCATAACCTACCCAAGCCCCAGGGAACAGGCAGACTCTGGCAGAAACCCTAAATACAATTAACTGGAGCATCTGAGAATGTCAGGAGGGAGAGTTAGTGCAGCCCCCTAAAGGGACCTCAGTGTGTGCTAGGCAACTAAGTGTGGATGCCTTAGTGGCAGCAGATGTCATCTATTCACCGTGCTTATTTCTATAGTGTGTGTTAAGGTAGGGTGGTGAAGGGGGATCATTGGAATAAAGCTCAGGAGATTGAGATGTTGGTTTCTTCTCTGCTATTAGCTCTGTTGCTGGGGCAAGGTCTTTGGCCTGAACAACTGGAAAAACGGAGTGGCTTTTAACAAAAATAGGAAAGCCTTGTTGTAAATGGAGCACAAAGATTTGAGGTAAAGATCAGGAGTTTGATTTGGGAGAGATACCAAGTAAGCAGTTAACTGTAAGAGTCTAGAATTTAGGAAACAGGTCTTAACTGGAAGTGTAAATCAGATTTATGGCATAGAGTGATATTTAAAGCCAGGAGAGCAGAAGAGATCACCAAGGGAGTGAGTTTAGATAGAGAAGACCAAGGACCAAGGACTGAGCTGTAGGGCACATCAATGATAGAAGGTCAGAGGAATTAAGAAGAACCTATAAACAAGCCAAACAAAAAAGTCTGCAAGCTAAATTTGCTCTCTGGACTAGATCACGATTTGGGAAGTTTCACAGGAGTTCAGAACTAGAAGAGACCACGGAGAATATGTATTTCAATCAAGAATGCTGAAATAAACAGAATCAACAGACTTGGGTTCTAGTCCTGATTTTATGCCTAGGTGAGTGACCATGACCCTTGCAGGACATTTGATCCTGTCCCAAATATCTGTAAGAAATTTGGTCTGCACCAAAATGTCCTTGATATTTGGTCATGACCAAAACATCTATCTACATTTGGTTCATAATACATTTGGTCCTTGCCAAATGGTCCTTGATATTTGGTCTTCTCCAGAACCATTTGACATGGACAGAATATGCTCATGGACACTTTGGATAGGAACAAATGGTCTTGCAAATATCAAAGAGCTTTTGATGTGGACCAAAATCTTATGACTGTTTTGCTGTTTTTGTTTGTTGTTTTAGTTACTAAGTCGTGTCTGACTCTTGGCAACCCCATGGACTGTAGCCAGCCAGGTTCCTCTGTCTATGGGATTTCCCAGGCAAGAATACTGGAATGGGTTGCCATTTCTTTCTCCAGGGGATCTACCCGACCTAGGGATTGAACCCTAGGTTCAATCTTTACCACTGAGCCACCTGGGAAGCCCATATGACTGTCTTGAACAGCAAACCAAATGTTTGCTAGTCAACTTTGACCAATCACTTAACTTCTTTGGGACTCCTTTTCATATCTAGGAAGTAAGATAGTTAGACAGGATGACTCCATTCATGATTATGTATCCTCAATTTACAGAGGAAGAGATTGAAGCCCAGAGAGAGGGAACAGTGACTTGTGCAACATATGGCGTTAGGAAAAGACCCACGGGCCAGTGTGTCTTCTTCTGTACTGTTGGTCTTGAGTCCTGTGTGAATATTAAAATTTCTGGGGAGCTTTTCATAACTCTAATTACTGGGTTCCTAAAGTGTTTGGTTTTGTTAGCTGGGTTGGGTTTGGCATCAGTATTTTTGACATGCCTTGGGTAATCCTAATGTGTAGCCAGGGTTGAAAACCCCCTGCTCTACATTTTCAAGACATGACAGTGTTTTGCTAGCTGCCACACCTCTCTGCATCTTCATTTGTATTTCTAACAAAAAACCTAATTCACTCAATTTTAAGCCCTTTTATTCAGATGAAGATTGTTACAGGAGGATAGCTTTCTAGACTTTGTGAAACCGAAGCAGCAAGTATTGGCTTTCCCTGAAGCTCAGTAAAATGGCATGACCATAGCTTTCTTGAACTCCATCCTAGAAGTGAAATGTTATGAAAAACCATGAAGCCAGTGTTGGGGTAAGATGGGTGGGGGGGATCATTCACTCTTCTTATCTACCTTTTTTGAAAAAGGATACAAGGTTTGTTCCAAAAATAAACTTTCAAGGTTAATGAGTGAGGTATCAGACACAATAAACAAATGCTTTTTCTTTTATCATATTTATGTAGGAGGAAGAATCATGTTGTTCACTGTAGCAGCCTTACTGCTTTACAATGGTTTCTCATCAAAGCTTTGCCACTTTGCACAGCAATAGGTTATGGGGTTTCTTGATTAAAAACCACCTTCGCCAAACACAACAACATTCGGCTCTGAATTTGTGGGTGTGTATGTGTCAATATGCGTATCTGCATGTGTACTTGTGGGGGAACATATTTAAAACTGTACTGTAGTGTTAACTTTCTCTGGAGTGCATGTATGTAAGAGAATAACCATTTTGAACAAAGTGGGGACAGAGACATGGACTATGGAGACACATTATTTACAGTCTTACCACATATACCAACCAGTCTAGTAGTCCCAACCAAATGATTTTACCATGCATAATGCCCCAGTAATTAACCTGGTAAATTTCTTTTGAGTGCCTCTTGTTTATTTCATACTTTTTTTTAGCCCCTTTATAACTCTAAATCACTTTCTTAGTTTAGAAGCATAAAAATATATTGTGTATGACTTGGTTTGCTCATAAAATCGTCATATTTGATATATTTAAAGATGTGAAGGCCTGGGGGAGAAAAACAGAAAAAATCAGGGGAGAAACCAAGCAAGTCCTAAGAAACAATTGTTTTTTTTTTTCCCCCTCTGGGTCTTCATAGCTCACCTCCACTCAGACGTGCAGCCCATAATAATGAACACAGGCTTGGAATACACTCTGAGATTGCTCTAGGGCAACTAGGGCTCAAGATAATTGTAATTTTTAAAAATAGGTTTCGCCGTTGTTTGGAACCATCTACAATTCAATTTACTTTATCGCACAAGCCATGAATAATGCTATGAAAGAAAATGGATGGGCTAGTGCTGCCAGCCTGGTTCAGCATTCCAGAAACATGCAGTTCTATGGATTCAACCAGTTGATAAGGACAGATTCAAATGGAAATGGAATTTCAGAATATGTAATCCTGGACACCAACTGGAAAGAATGGGAACTCCATAGTACCTACACTGTGGACATGGAAACGGAGCTGCTACAATTCGGAGAGACCCCTATTCACTTTCCTGGTGGCAGGCCCCCTCGAGCAGATGCAAAATGCTGGTTTGCAGATGGGAAGATCTGTCGAGGAGGTAAGGAATGGAAAATCACAGGTAGTCAATTTGGCTCAGCTTGGGTTACAGGGAACCTGTTTAGGGGAAGGCATGTTTTAATGTTGGGACACTTGCAGACTCAATCATTTGCAGTCAGGTGACATAAACAGCTTGGAACTCTATGTAGTTAATTTAAAATAATAAGGACAATGAGAGGTACTTTGCAGCCTTGAATAACCATCCACAATTTAAAAGCCGCCTGCAGTCGCCTTTTAAAAGGATCCCACTCCCAAAGAGGTTTTTCTAGTAAGAGGAAGGCATGACGCTTTATCTTGGTCTTTTTTATGCTATGATCTACAATTGTTTCCCTTGCTAGAAAATTTACCTGTCCTTCCCTTGATGTATCCAAATCCTGTCAATCAGGTTCCACCACGGAAATACAATTTCTCCACCCTCTCCTCTCTGAACTCCCATTGAACTAAAAGTCTGTACCTCACAGCTTAGCACAAAATCGCTCTCCAATTGTTTCTTGTGTATTGATTGTGTCTCTTCCTCCCAAATGGACTGCTCCTGGAGGGCAGGGACCAGAGATAATAATTCTTATGCCCCACCCCCAACCACCCAACACGGTCGGCACCCCATAATACTGGCAGTTTGATTGACTGATGGAAACCCTCTGGTTTGTGGAAATGGGGACACTCCATCAAATCTCTGAGAGCCAGAGGAGAAATTTGGAAGGATCTATATTATTCCTATGCAGGTATACCCCACACCTTTCTAAAACCAAATGCATCTATTTGAATTAGACTTCAACTTCTCTTTTGCTTTAGCACCTCACTGCCTCTTCACTTGCATCATTTCCCTCTGAAATCTTAGTAATCCATCCAAACACTTAGCTTTTGCAGAGGACAATTTACGTCCTAGTGAAAACACTAATTATCAAAACCAGGCTCACCCTTGAAGGACAAGTGCTACGTTTTTCATCTATAACTCACGAGGTCTGTGGGCTTGGGTGGATTAAAAAGATCTTTTATTTTATGAAGGCAACATAATACCTTTCACAGGTGAGATAACATATTTATTCTAAAGAACTGTATCGCTGTTCAACTTAAATTAAGGTACTCAAAGTTTTCCATTCGTGAACTTTTTTCTCCAAAGAAACACCTGGGTCAGCCTTCATTCATGTGATTTGTTATTGTCAGAGTGGTGAATAGTTTTGCTTCAGAACTGTGAAATTGCTTTCTGTGTTCATAAAGTCAACAAGACAGACTGTATTGGAAAAGAATAGAAATAAGTTAGGTAGATGTAGCTTGATTTTAGAGTCACCAGAAAGCACGAGGAGTCGCTCTGTGGTGCCCTTTATTTACAGCCTCTTTCTGATGCCATTCTTCCCCTTCCTCTTCCTCTCTGCAGGCATCAACCCTACCTTTGCTGTGATGGTCTGCCTTGCTTTGCTTATAGCCCTGCTGTGTATTAATGGATTTGCTTACTTTATAAGGTACTCTTTTTTTTTCTTTTTGTATATAAAACTACAAGCCCATAATAGCCTTGTTAATATTGATTTCCAGGAAATCATGTTTCAGTACAATTGCCTCATTACATGACCCACTGATTTTTTTTTTCCATAGTGATTTACCATCCCTACTGGCTCCATTTAGAGTGAAGTGTTTTCGTGATGCCAAGAATAGCTTCCTCAGCTGTGTTGTCAGTGTTGTTGCCTATAAGTAGATCTGGCTCTCAACACTATCATGAAATAAGAGAGCTAGTACTTTAGGGACTGCCTACCCCCATCTGTGCTCCCTTTTCCACTGGCAGAGTCTCCTAGAAACATTTCCCTCTGCAAGTGGTATGGACTGGGATATTTTAACAACTTCCAAGAATTAGGCAAACTTTGGCTAGAATCTAAGATTTAGGAATAATGGTATAAATTCACAGGACTGTAGAGGGGATTAAATAAACCAAAGCCAATAAAGTACCTAGAACAATACCTGCCTCACAGTAGGTGCCCAAGAAATGGTAAATCTCAACTCCTTCTCAAGCACATGGAACTCTCCTGATGGTTGTTAGGAACCCAGAATCCTTGCTTTAAGAGTCATCACTTTTGCCCAGGGCATCCTATTGCAGATTTTTACTATCATTCTTGTTTGGACAAAATCTGTCCTAGCTAATCATCACCATCATCATTACCATCAGGTCTTTATCTTTCTTCTTCAGATCTTTAAATTCCTGACCAGCTACTCTGATGAACTAATTCAGGATCAGGGATAAATGGCTGAAGCTGGCTTTATGATATGACACCCCGTTCTTATAATCTTCACACTTTAACAGTTGGTTCCTCCCCACAGTAGGATGATTTTGGAAAATTAAATCAACCACAACTCTTCCACATTACTCTTTCTACTCTGCAAACCGCACCTTTGCTATCTCTTTGTAAGGGTGGTCCTAACAACAATATGACAAGAACTTGGTGGGGAATGGGGTGGAGCTCTCTGGGCAAATTTCAAGAAAAAAATGTGTCTATAGAGTGTCTTAAGTATCTGTGTAAATTTGGACAAGACACTGAATTTCTGTTGGCCAGAATTTTCTCATTTGTATAATTAAGGAATTGGATTAGATGATCTTTAAGAGCCCTTCCAACTCTGATATTCTAACAAGTATGTAAAATCCTGGGTTGAAACTGACAGGTGTTATTCCTAGTGTTTAGTATGTTAGCATCACTGTGAAAAACCACTATTATCCAGTCTCCGCAGTATTAGAGACTTGATAAAGGCAAACAAAGTTGTAGGTAGCTTATGAATTGTTAAAGCACACTGGATAAAGATGATAGTTTAAAGTTTTTCTTTTGATTTCTGTAACATGCCCCTACTCAGAACAGAAATTTAATGTTTAGCTGCTGCCAAGGAATAAAGTATTTAATTAACATCATGAGCTACTTTTAGTGAATATAAATGCCCTCCAATCAAAATCTTCCTCCTCTAGAGAGATTTGAAGAGGAGTAGGCTCTGGCTCCCCAATGGCAAAAGATACCATGGCAGGGTGGAAAATGGAGTCACTCAGCTGCTTATGTTATTTGACAACTGCCCCCCGCCCCCAGCAAATGACTGATCTGACTGGTCTTTCCCATGAAATGGACTGTTCTTTGGGCTCAGAGGGAGCCTGACCTGTAATTCTTAGGGAGGGAAGAAAAAAAGAAAAAAAAATCATGGAGGGGGGATTTGTTTGGAGCTTGTGGGCTGAAGGGCAAAGAAGACTGGAGAGGGAGATGATTGGAGAGGGACATGATTAGAGAGGAAAATGATTGGAGAGGAAAATGAGTTTGAGACAATTGGTACTTCAAGTGGTCACAGAAAACTCAGAGATGGGAGAGAGGCACATCATTTCCCAGAGTCACTTGGGTCTTGGTTCTTCAGCTAACAAAACACAAAAGATGCCCTCTCTTCACTGCCTTCCTCCCTCTTTCTGCCCACCACGGCTGCAATCAGAAGAGCTGAGCGGCTGATGAGTTTCGGTAATAGATGGTGATTACTTGCAGGAGAGTGGCTCTCTGTTCCTTCCTTTTCTCTGTGTTTTGATTGTTTAAGTTTTTTTTTTTTTCTTTTCAAAAAGAAAAACGTGCAAAGAACCCAACCACCCCAAAACAAAGGATTCTTTGAACTCCTCCTTTCTCTCTACTCTGAACCAGATTGCCTCGCTTTTCTATAAAGCTCTCCCGTGCTTTGTAATACTAATGATGATAATGGTAATAATGAGCTCTTATACTTTCATAGTGCTTCATGCTTTTCAGAGCACTTTCACATATATTATCTCATTTGGTTTTCAAAACAACTCTATAAAGCGAGTAATGCAAGGACTATTATCCTGCTGAAGAGATGAGGACACTGGTGCATGAAGAGGTTAAATTATTTATCCAAGGTTATCTGGTTAATTAATGACAGAATCTGCACTGCATCTCAGATCTCTGGATTGGGGGGTCCGCTTTTCTTTCTACTAGAGTGTATTCTGTAGCATGATTATTTTTACAGGTGTGTCTGCCTTAAGACAATTCATTGCATATATGAAATAGACAAGTTAGGGAGTGAGGCTTTACTTTGCCAAAAGATTAATGCGCTCTACCCAAGAATTCACTACAGGGCTCTTTTAATTTTCTCTGCAGGGCAGCAGCTCCCACAATGATAAGGGACATATTTGTTGGCAGACAATTAGAAACACATTAATTGTTTGTTTACAAATCAGTGGAATCACAGAAAAACTGTCTGGGTTGTTGGTACTTAAAGCTACAGTGACACCTTAGACTTCTTAAAGCAACCTGACAAAGCATTTTTTTTTTTCTTTCTGACAAAGCATTTTGATTCCCCCTATTCTGGCTGTCTGCTTTAGTACATTCCACAGGGTGATCGTTAAGGGATTATGGAAAAAGTGAATCCAAACTAGCTATCAGAGCCCCCAAGATGAAGCAGAACAAAACAACCATATGAACTAATTCCAAGATTCCCTCGAGATCCTCAGGTTGCCCAGTTAGCTCAGCTGAGGACCTACCTGACTGTGTGGGTAGACATCATAAACTTCTGTGTCTACTAATTGATTTGTAAGAGATAATTGCATTCACCGCAAATTAATGGGCATGTTTGGAGAGAATCAGGTTTAAACTGTGTCTATGTAATGCTCAGACAAGAGACCAATTCAGTCAAAGGAAAAAAAAAACAGTCAGCCCATTTGTTTGGAATCATGTAGACAAAGCAGCCAACTGATTGAATTTTTCCACTTTTCAACCTGTTGCTTTGGCAACTTTGCAAGACAAGTGGTCTTGTGGGCAGGAATCTGGGCCCACAGCCAAACACCCAGGATTCAAGCTCCAGCTCTGCCTCAGGCAATGGTATCTCACACAATTTGCTTTATTTTGTTTTGTTTCTTTAATATTTTTTGTATTTGTAAAACTGAGATTAATGATTCTTGGCCCTGGTATTATTAGAATATATACTATGGTAAATGAGAAAAGGTGTTGTATTCTTTAAAAGTATTCAGAGGTGTTGTTTTGAATGTGCCCTTGATATGGAATCACTGTTTTAATAGTCTGAGATACCCATCCCTATGCTGTACCCCCCTTCTGATACTTCTTTAATAGCATTTTTACTTTTCTCTTTTGGTCTTTCTAATATTGCAAGTTATGAGGCCCAGACTCGCTCTCTCTCTCTTTGCTGTGGATACTGTGGTAAACATCCCTGTGTGTTTACTCTCTCAATTATCTTGTATATTTTTTAAACTTCTATCATAGGGCAAATTTACCCCTTGGTTTGCAAAATATCCAACCCCCGTGACCTTCTGACTTTATGCTTGTTTCAGACATCGTATAAATAAAATCCAGTTGATTAAAGGACCCAACAGAATTCTACTGACTTTGGAGGATGTGACATTTATCAATCCCCACTTTGGCAGTAAGGTAAGGAGCATCCCTTTCTCTTACTGTGCGGCCCCTGGTGGTATCCACAAGCCACAGGTGACTTTCAGGCACTTTGCATGTGGCTAGGCTGAATTGAAATGTGCTGTAAGAGTAAAATACATGTTGGATTTAGAGGATAGTCCAGAAACATGTAAAGTATTTCGTTCTAATATTTCAAAATATTAATGACGTCAAAATGATAATACTTCGGATATATTGGGTTAAATAAAGTGTATTACGATATTACTTGGAAGGAAAGCTATGACAAACCTGAACAGAGTATTAAAAAGCAAAGAATCACTTTGCCGACAAAGGTCCAAATAGTCAAAGCTATGGTTTTTCCAGTAATGTACAGATGTGAGAGTTGGACCATAAAGACGGCTGAGTACCAAAGAACTGATGCTTTCAAATTGTGGTGCTGGAGAAGACTCTTGAGAGTTCCTTAGACTGTAAGGAGATCAAAACAGTTAATCCTAGAGGAAATCAACCCTGAATACTCATTGGAAGGACTATTGCTAAAGCTTAAGCTCCAATACTTTGGCCACCTGATGCAAAGAGTCAACTCATTGGAAAAGACCTTGGTGCTGGGAAAGATTGAGAGCAGGAGGAGAAGCGGGTGACAGAGGACGAGATGGTTGGATAGCATCATTGACTCAATGGATGCGAGTTTGAGCAAACTCTGGGAGATAGTGAAGGACAGGGAAGCGTGGAGTGCTGCATGGGGTCTCAAAGAGTCAGATATGACTGAGCGACCAACTCAACAACAACATTACTGAAATTAATCTCATCTGTTTCTTTTTAGTTTTTTTAAATGTGACTACAAGAAAACTTAAAAGTACACATGTGGTTCATATTACATTTCTGTTGGATAGTACTGGCTTAGAACAGTTTTGAGAAAGTGAAGTACTTTGAACAATAGGGTAGCAATGACTTTATATAGCCCTTCTTTTTACATTTGGACTCAACATGTGATTGCTAATTCCCCAAGGGCAGAGGTACATCTTTTGTGTTTAATGTCAGCCATAGGACCTGATGTGGTGCTGATAGTGTAATAGGTGCTTTTAAAAGCTTGGTGGACCAATCAACTAGTGAAAGAGATTTAAGTGTCACAGGATGGTGTTCTGATTGTGATTGTGTTGTATTGGTTATTTGTATTTAATGCTTGCTACTATGTCCTGGCCTTGGGCTAGGTTTTGTAAGAGATGGCACATGGTCCCTGCCTACATGGAAATTACAGTCAGGTCAGTTCAGTTCAGTCGCTCAGTCGTGTCCGACTCTTTGTGACCCCATGAATCGCAGCACACCAGGCCTCCCTGTCCATCACCAACTCCCGGAGTTCACTCAAACTCACGTCCATCAAGTCAGTGATGCCATCCAGCTATCTCATCCTCTGTCATCCCCTTTTTCTCCTGCCCCCAATCCCTCCCAGCATCAGAGTCTTTTCCAATAAGTCAACTCTTCACATGAGGTGGCCAAAGTACTGGACTTTCAGCTTTAGCATCATTCCTTCCAAAGAAATCCCAGGGCTGATCTCCTTTAGAATAGACTGATTGGATCTCCTTGCAGTCCAAAGGACTCTCAAGAGTCTTCTCCAACACCACAGTTCAAAAGCATCAATTCTTCGGCGCTCAGCTTTCTTCACAGTCCAACTCTCACATCCATTCATGATCACTGGAAAAAGCATAGCCTTGACTAGGTGGACCTTTGTTGGCAAAGTAATGTCTCTGCTTTTCAATATGCTATCTAGGTTGGTCATAACTTTCCTGCCAAGGAGTAAACATCTTTTAATTTCATGGATTACAGTCAGAGAGACAAGTTATACCATACAGAAGAGTCAGTAGATGCCATGTTGCACAAAGGACACCAGACGTATAGTAGAACTTCAGAGGAGATAGATTACTGGAGGAAGACTTCTCAGAGACCCAGAACCAAATCTGGGTCTTAAAGAAGGAAGGATGGGCTTTGTCTAGGTCCCAGGTCACAAACTGGTAACCACTTTTGTTTGATCTTTTTTCTTTTTAAATTTTACTTTATTTTACTTTACAATACTGTATTGGTTTTGCCATACATCAACATGAATCCGCCAAGCGGGTACACGTGTTCCCAACCTGAACCCTCCTCCCACCTCCCTCCCCATACCATCTCTCTGGGTCATCCCAGTGCACCAGCCCCAAGCATCCTGTATCCTGCATCGAACCTAGACTGGCGATTTGTTTCTTACATGATATTATACATGTTTCAATGCCATTCTCCCAAATCATCCCACCCTCTCCCTCTCCCTCAGAGTCCAAAAGACTGTTCTATACATCTGTCTGTTTGATCTTTATGATTATAAAAATTATAGCCAGAATTTTGGAATCATGAAGTTACACATAAAGTCTTGGATTTCTAGATATTCCTTACAAGTTGGAAGATCTATCAACTTTGGGTATCATTGTGGCTATTGGCTAGAATTCTGCAGTAGTTTTCCATTTTGGAAAAATTTGTAAAAACAGTGTCTGCTGTTTGACGCAGTTTCCATTGCTCTCCATTGTCTTCTGCTCAGCTTATTGGGGCTTCCCTGATGGCTCAGCGGGTAGAGTCCATCTGTGATGCAGGATACACAGGAGGTGCGGGTTCAATCCCTGGGTCAGCAAGACCCCTTGGAGGAGGAAATGGCAACCCACTCCAATATTCTTGCCTGGAGAATCCCATGGACAGAGGAACCTCGCAGGTTATGGTTCATAGGGTCAGAAAGAGTCAGACACGATGGAGCCATTAAGCATGCATGCACTCAGGTTATTTCATTAATCTGTATTACCTGCCTGGCTCCTATAGGCATCCTAGGCAGAGAAAACCGCATAAAAAAGAGTTTGGGAAGAGGATGTGTAGTGAAGAGTTTTGTTGAATTTAGCTAGTAGTGGGAGAGTGTGCCTCTTTGTAGGGCTTTCCAGGTGGTGCTAGTGGTAAAGAACCTACCTGCCAAAGCAGGAGACCTAAGAGACACAAGTTCGATCCCTGGATTGGGAAGGGGGGCATGACAACCCACTCCAGTATTCTTGCCTGGAGAATCCCAGGGACAGAGGATCCTGGCAGGCTACAGTCCATGGGGTCACAAAGAGTCCGTCACTGAAGTGACTTAGCACATAAGCATGCACGTAACTCTTTGTGCCCAGTCTGTGTGGTTGAAATAAAGACAGTAGTCTTTGCAAATTCTAGTATGGTGGTGGCAGGGTGTCCGGAGAGGATGCAAACACCTCACATTGTCCCCATGTGCTATTTTTGCTACACCAGCATACAAGATCTGAGAAATAATTATCTCTGTGACAGAACTGATCATTTGCTTAAATGTGACACTAAAAAGGGTGCTTTAACTAGTTGTCTGGGTGAGAATGGCTTTACAGGATAATACCTTGTGCATCTGGAATCAAATGAAATGTTCAGCTGTTTGCTTTAAGTCTCAATTACAACCCTAACCTTTACGTGTGTAAATCACCGGATCCTTTTGTAAGGTTGACATCATGTTCCTGGAAGTGTATTGCTGAATGCCAAAATGATCACAGTGGCTGAAAGGTACATTCTATTCTTATGCCATCAAAGCATGTTGATGTTAGTTTCTAATTTTGAAGCCACTAAAGGACCCTGGAACTCATGTGGTATAACTTGTCTAGATTTGTCATATTCAACATAGCTTGTATGAAAATTTCCCACCTCAATTAGAAAGGGTAGATACTGAAGTACAAGCTCTAAACCAAGCCAACTAGATAACCGAGTACTAAGAGAACAAGTATTCAATTCTGTGACAAAGTATTTTATCCTGAAATGAGTGGTCAATAATAAGAGCAGATGGCTAGTAGTTATTGTCCAAATGAAGCAATATATAGTAAAGTTTTGGTCAAAGGAAATAAACCTATTTTTAAAAGCCTTACTTGTTTATTGGTCAGTCAGTTCAGTCGCTCAGTCATGTCTGACTCTTTGTGACCCCATGGACTGCAGCACGCCAGGCTTCCCTGTCCTTCACCAACTTCCATGAGCTTGCTCAAACTCATGTCCATTGAGTCAGTGATGCCATCCAAGCATCTCATCCTCTGTCGTCCCCTTCTCCTCCTGCCTTCAATTTTTCCCAGCATCAAAGTCTTTTCCAATGAGTCAGTTCTTCGCATCAGGTGGCCAAAGTATTGGAGCTTCAGCTTCAGCATCAGTCCTTCCAATGAATATTCAGGACTGATTTCCCTTAGGATTAACTGTTGGATCTCCTTGCAGTCCAAGGAATTCTCAAGAGTCTTCTCCAACACCACAGTTCAAAAGCATCAGTTCTTTGGTCCTCAGCTTTCTTTATGGTTCAACTCTAATATCTGTACATGGTTACTGGAAAAACCACAGCTTTGATTAGATAGACCTTTGTCAGTAAAGTAATATCTTTCCTTTTAAATACACTGTCTAGGTTTGTCATAGCTTTTCTTCAAATGAGCAAGCGTCTTTTAATTTCATGGCTGCAGTCACCATCTGCAGTGATTTTGGAGCCCCCCAAAAATAAAGTCTCTCACTGTTTCCATTGTTTCCCTATCTATTTACCATGAAGTGATGGGACTGGATCCCATGATCTTTGTTTTTAGAATGTTGAGTTTTAAGCCAGCCTTTTCACTCTCCTCTTTCACTTTCATCAAGAGGCTCTTTAGTTCCTCTTTGCTTTCTGCCATAAGAGTGTGTCATCTGCATATCTGAGGTTGTTGATATTTCTCCCAGCAATCTTGATTCCAACTTGTACTTCATCCAGCCTGGCCTTTTACATGAACTCTGCATATAAGTTAAGTAAGCAGGGTGACAGTATACAGCCTTGACATACTCCTTTCCCAGTTTGCAACCAGTCCATTGTTCCATGTTCATTTGACATTTGAAATGTCACAATGACAATTCATGTCAATTGCCTAGATATTCTGGGTCTAAAGTACCAAAACAATAAACAATGTTGAACTGAATTATCCTTTCCTTTGTATAGGCCTTGCAATGGTCCAGTAAATATAAAACCCCCTTCACATATGCCTTCTTTCTTTCCTGTGCATGCATTCATGCTCAGTCATATCCAACCCTTTGCAACCCCATGGACTATAGCCTGCCAGGCTCCTCTGTCCATGGGATTTCCTAAGCAAGGATACTGAAGTGGGTTGCCATTTCCTCTTCCAGGGGATCTTCCTGACCCAGGGATCGAACTTGCATCTCCTGGGTCTCCTGCATTGCAGGTGGATTCTTAACCATTGAGTCCCCTGGAAGCCCATTCTCTCTTTCCTACTAAGACACAAAACATGTTTGGCTTTCATACTAGTCCTCAGAAAACCACCATAAATAGCAGAATAGTGCTACCTCCAGATGAACAAAGTACCTAAGGTTTTAAAATCTTGTTCATGATAACAGATCTTTTCTTTCACTTGTGCATAAATTTTGACATAATGAGAGTTAAAAAATAAACAATCATCATCACTTTTCACCATAGATGTGATAAAAATGAATAGCAACAGAAATAGATAGCCTCAGAGGGAGTGTTCTTCTTCTTCTTGACTATATTGACCCAGGTAGAAAGGGATGGCATTACCATAGGAGAACATAGCTCATAACCTCCACATCCTTTTTGGCACTTGGCTTGTATCAGGGGTTCTGATGGGAAAAGATGGGGAAGCATACATTTTCCTTAAATGTTGTGTAGTCAGAAACTTGCAGCTGGCTGGGTCTAATTGGTCAAAGCCAAGTCAAGAATTCCATCCAAATGGAATGTCTGAAAGTATAAACTCTTGGTGAATATAAAATTAATTCAGTCTAGAAAAATTGGTAGGTCAGGAGAAGTCAGGTCAGAAAGGAAATTTTTAGAAGAAAGTGAAGCTGAAGTCCAAATGTATGTGGATTTTGGCAGATTCTCTTGCTTTCTCCTTTGGCCTTCATGAAGAGGTCTATAACTCAATATACTAATCTACGTGCTCCTGCTGAGATAGGCAAATAAAGACTGAAAGATAAGTAGTTTCTCCTCTGGCCTTGCTCTCTTGAGGAAGATTCAGGTTGATGCAAGGGTTATGTGAAGAGTCAAGTTTTCCATCTTGTCTGAATCTTGAGCTGTTGGGATTTCAACACATTAAGGGCTGGGTGTAGTTTACCATTGCTTTGGAGCTTTGTGATAGTCTTGTCTTGGTAGAATGAACTGAGCTCAGGGCTAAATCAACTGGTAATTTTTAGTTTATCAAAGACTATTAAGGGCAGAGTGTGTGACAGTACTTAAGATTAATTTTTATTGGCAAACAAGAGTGAAACAAAGCATGATGTGGCAGAAAGAACACACAGGACCAGAAATATAGCATCCACATTCTTCTTCCAGTCCTTAGGTCTCTGTTTCTTCACTTTAAAATAAGAGTGTTGGAATTGGGGGTGGGGAATAGCCTAGGCAATACCAACTGTGACTACTAAGTCTGCATTGCTATAATTCTGAAAAGGCATATTTGGAGACATGGAGAAGAATATGAGGAAACTGTTGATTTATTGGGCTTCCCAGGTGGCACTAGTGGTAAAGAACCCGCCTGCCAACGCAGGAGATGTAAGAGACAAGGGTTCGATCCCTGGGTCAGAAGATATTTCTTCATATAAAATAAGTCTGCTGGTCCAGGTGAAGATATTAAGTTCAGTTGAAGATGTTCAATTGTAAAAGTTAACAAAGGTTTCAGACAATCCTTCCTTTTGTCATTTAACTGCACTTCCTAGCCCTCTTTTTTCAGACTTATGTGTGTGCTAAGTTGCATCAGTTGTGTCTGACTCTTTGTGACCATATGGACTGTAGCCCACCAGACTCCTCTGTCCATGGGATCCTCCAGGCAGGAATACTGGAGTGGGTTGCCATGCCCTCCTTCAGGGCATCTTCCCAACCCAGGGATTGAACCTGCATCTCTTACATCTCCTGTATTAGCAAGCGAGTTCTTTACCACTAGCACCACCTGGACTTATAAAGCATCAGACTTATAAATCATGGGTAGATGATCTACTCTCTACCATCTTATTGCTTTCTGAGATACCTTGTGTCATGAAGCTTGCCTGCATAGAAAAAGGATGTCATTCAAGCTGGTATGGGCTTCCCAGGTGGTTCAGTGGTAAAGAATCTGCCTGCCACTGCAGATGTGGGTTTGATCCCTGGGTTGGTAAGATCCCCTGGAGAAGGAAATGGCAACCCACGCCAGTATTCTTGCCTGGAAAATTCCATGGACAGAGGAACCTGGCAGGCTACAGTCCATGAGGTCACAAAGAGTTGGACACGACTGAGTGACTGAGCATGCACGCAAGATGGTGTAACATAAAGAGTTAGGCCTAACAGCCAGAAGGGTGGGGTTCTGTCCTAGTTCTGTGCCTGATTTTTTCAAAACATTAGATTTTCATCTTTTTCTCATTTTTGTCTGTAAATGAGAGTGCCACACTGAATTATGACTGGTGTTCTTTCTTGTCCCTCTGAATCACTCTAACTTCTCTAGGAGATGAAAATATCTGCAAAGCTTTGCCTTTCTTTTATGGCATATGGAGGTGAAGCAAAGAACCAATTCTAGCATAAAAAAATGCTGGCAATAGGAAAAATTAATAAATGTCATGTTTATAGAGCTCAACTTGGAAAGTTACTTTCTTAGGAATAAAAAAAGAAAAAAATACCGGATGAACATAGTACCTACATAGCTGTGTGCTCTGTCCTTAATTGTGATAATTTTGTTCATAAACTTTCTTTCCTAATCCTTTCACAGAGAGGAAGTCACGCCAGTGTAAGTTTTCAGATCATGTCGGAGGTCCAGAGTGGAAGGTCCCCAAGACTCTCCTTTTCTTCAGGGAGTTTAACTCCAGCTACCTGTGAAAACTCCAATATAGCGATTTATGAGGTAGGATATTCAACAGCTATCTAATCTGCTGCCTTCTTGGGTTTTAAAACAAGGCAGTGACTTAGAACTTGCTTAGTCTTTGTGTAAAAATGTTGAAGCTTTGGGAAGTCTTTCCTTTTGGTAAGTTTTTTTTATCCATTATCCCCTTACAGACTCATTCTGCTGACCATGATTTTCCTCAGCAACTAATCTACTTAACTTACAACTTCACTGATCTTTCCACACTATTTACTTACTAGGAATGTGGAAAAAAGTCTGTGAGACTCAGTCTTAACACTTAACCATGTCACTCATTCCAGAAGACATAGGTATAATAATAGAAGAAATGATTTCCTGAATGAACTGTTTGTGATGTGATGTCTAGAGATATGCTTTATATAGAGTAAGGGTTGGGACAAGCTCTTCTCTTCATATTCTGGTTCTTCTTCCTATACCTGTTATCCTCTGATATTACGGAAATATTTTAAAAATTATTCATTTCTTTTCTCAGTCTGTACTGACTCTTGGAGTAACAGGTTACCTTCTGCTGTCTAAAATAGAAATCCTTTTAATTTCACTTACATTTCTGTCTTTCAAGCTTTAAAAGACCACATCCAACCCCAAATCCAACCCTTATCTAAAATACTGGCATTTGGTGACCAGAACAAATCTCACATTGGTTGGAGAGATGAACTGTTTTTTCTCAGCAGGAAAGAGTTAAAGTGAAAGTTGCTCAGTCGTGTCCGACTTTTTGCAACCCCATGGACTATACAGTCCATGGAATTCTCTAGGCCAGAATATGGGAGTGGGTAGCCTTTCCCTTCTCCAGGGGATCTTCCCAACCCAGGAATTGAACCAGGGTCCTGCATTGCAGGCAGATTCTTTACCAACTGAGCTATCAGGGAAACCCAGGAAAGAGTTAAGCAGTGGATAAAAGGGAAACAAGAATGCCTTTCTGTCCCTCCAAAGTGAGGCCTTTCCAGTGTGGTTTCCTTGTTTTGTTTGAAGATACTCCCCAAAGCAGCAAACACTCGCAACTTTAATAGTAACTACAAAGAAAGTTCAAAACAGGTCAGAATGAATTTTTAGGTTCTCCATCACTGGATTATCCAAGTTGAATGCTCTCATCCATTTGATAAATAATTTATAGCTACTTAAAACACCAAGGTTAGTATGGTATATCTTCGCTCAGTTTATGGGAAGTGTGTTGACTTAAATTTGGAGCAGGAAACCTCTGGATCTTGCCTTGAACTTAATTTAATCAAAGAGGAGATCTGATTCAAATGTAAACTTGAGTTATTGGGGAATTAAAAATTCTACACTCTCAAAGACCAAAGACAAAGTAATCTCAAGATACTCTTTTGAACGTCAAATGGAATGGGGCTGCTGGCTTTAAAAATGTATTGATGCCTCTGATTCTGAAGTAAATCTCAACAGCTAAGGCAGTCTCTTGGTTTTTCATCTGTAAATTGAGAGGTTGAACTAAATTCTTAATTTTGGCTGCTCATTAGAATCTCTTGTGTGTATATGCTCAGTCGCTTCACTCATGTCCAGCTCTTTGCAACCCCATGGACTGTAGCCCACCAGGCTCCTCTGTCCATGGGATTCTCCAGGCAGGAATACTGGAATGGGTAGCCATCCCTTTCTCCAGGGGTTCTTTTAGACGCAGGGATGGAATCTGTGTGTCTTATGTCTCCTGCATTGGCAGGTAGGTTCTTTATCTCCAGTACCACCTGGGAAGCCCTGTGGGAAACAAAAAAATACCTATGAGGCTCCACCCCTAGTAACTCTGGTTCAGTTGGTTTGGGGTGGGCCCAGGCAGTGTTATTTTTTTTTTTAAGTCCCCCTATATGTGCAGCCAGGGTTGAGAATTGCTGAACTGAGAGAACTCTGGGGCCTCTTCTGGCTCAAATGTTCTATGATTCTCTGATTCTGCAGAAGAATTTATGTGTTGAATTGTGGTATGTTTTATTTGGTGGAGCTGGAAGGTTTTAGTATAGAATGAAGAAGGAGAAAAAAAAAAACAAACATCTGTATATAATTGGCCTTTAAGAACCTGTCAGATATTTCCTCATTTTGGAAGGAGGCAGACAGTTGAGTTAGTTGCCATAATGACCGTTGTTGGTCATTCAGATCATGGGTATTTCTTAACTGCATAGTCCATAGGGGAAGTTTATCTGCACAAAGGAGGGTATTAGTGAGAATAATACCACCCCACGAGGTCAGCATGCAAAGGAAGACAGCTGAAGCTAGAAAACTGTCTAGCTAGAGTTGAGGAGGACTTTGGGTAAGAGCAGAAGTCAATCAAATCAACAGACCAAACAAAGAGGTCCAGTATGCCTTCTGAAAGGGCCCTCTATTAGGCATGTTTTAAAGAAGATTCATTATCTAGTTTCTGTTTAAAGAGAATTTTCATAAGATTTTTTATTGGAAGATATGGAACCTCCAGACGATGTGCCTGGAGTAGCAGATACCTAATAACAAAGGACAGGCTTCTCTAGGACGTGCCTTTCTAGTCATTGTAATACACTGACACAGAGTCACACTTTGATGGGACGCACGGGTGCATATCCTCCGGAATTGTACAGGAAACTCAGCCCTTATCTCAGACATACACTCAGAGATGTGAAAGGAAAGCTAGCTGAGCAGGCTGCTTGGGAGAAAGAGCTGTGAATGGCAGATGCAAAGAGAACATGTCAGGATCTGTTCTAATAGCCACTGTATAGGGAAGAAGGGTGAGGCTAGCGATAGTGCCACCCTGACACACTCAGAGAGAACCCACTGAACTGTTTCTCCCTCTTCATTCTCTGACTCCTTCTGCCTCTCCACTTCCCCCTGTGTTTTTCTCTTTGTCCCATTTCTGTCTCTCCTTCACACATCCTCCACATCCATCTCTCTTTCCCAGAGCCTTTTTTTCTATCTTCCCACCTTCTAGAGCCCATGTAGCTCTCTTTCCACCCCTTTCCTTTCCACAGCCATCTTCTCTCTCTCTCATCACAGAATCAGATCATCAAAGCTGAAAAGGAGCTTAGAAATCATCCAAGTAGTCCAGCTCTGTGGGTGTGGAAACTGAGACTCAGGCCAATGAGGTGACTACCCTAAGCGTGCATGTCTGCATGCTAAGTCACTTCAGTTGTGTCCGACTCTTTGCAACCCCATAGTCTGTGGCCTGCCAGGCTCCTTTGTCCATGGGATTCTCCAGGCAAGAATACTGGAGCGGGTTGCCATGCCCTCCTCCAGGGGACCTTCCTGACCCAGGGATGGGACCTTTCTGACCCAGGGATTGAACCTGTGTCTCTTATGTCTCCTGCATTGGTAGGAGGCCACCCTTGAATTTGAGACAAAGCCAGGTGTAGAACCTAGTTCTCTTGGCTCTTAGTTAATACAACATGGCCTTAATGCAAAATTTATGGACTTTAAAAACTTTAGTGGATAGAGTTTGATGTTTCTTCCTCTTAATTAAAAAATGAATGATGAGTGAAGTATTGATATTTTATCATACTTTCTCTCAAAAGAACAAAACAAAACAAATGGTGCATGTGTGGCAAAAATAAAACCTGCCCATATCCTCCCTTTTCCTGATTATTAATAAAGTAGGACACACACAGACTCAATAAAATTTTGCTTATAATATTCGTGAGAAGTCTTTAAATCTTAAAACAAACACACAAAGCCCCCAAACTAAAGAAAGCCCATGGGAAGAAAAAGCAACAAAGTGGGAGATGGAAGACCTTGCTTCTGTTACTACCTAGCCTTCTGACCTTGGGCCAGTCATTTAATCTCTTCAGGCTTTAATTTCTTTAACCATGAAGCTCTCAAATTTGGTGATTTGGCAGGAGAAAAGCTCTGCTTAACTACTTATTAAAACTTAATAAGCAAGAGAGACAGCGAAGCCATGTCTGTAATAGGGCTGATTCCAGGAAGAAGGTAACAGGCACTGGCTATAGGCAGAGTCAGGGCTGCTGGTACTGATGCTCAGGTTGTACACTGCACAAGGGGGCCACATCTAAGAGGGTACTATTCACATTGTAGACATATACTAACTTATATGAGAGTGGTGCATGAGTGAGCAGAGGGATTCTGGTGTCCCAGCCTAGTTCTGGAATGAGGTGGTGGGGCGACTTGCACACGCACCTACATGCATACCAGCATAGCTGACTCTGCACAGAGTCACTGGTAAACAAATATGCACCTGACTTTGTGCTTCCTTGACAATGCCCCTGGAGTTTCTTGAGAGTACTTCTTTCTCCTGCCTAATATTTTTATAGGCCAAATTTCAGCTTCTCACCAGCGCCTCTACAGCCTGACTCCAGACCTGCAAAGAGGCCTTACCTGGCAGGCAGTGTTTGGTGGTAGCCAGAGTATTGAAGCTGCTGGGGGAGTGTGTTTTCTGGCATCTGGAGGATGTATGAGTCAATGAGAATGTGGTATATGCATAGATACATACAGCTGGGGCTGCTGCCCAGCATCACTGGGGTTCCGTAGGCTGCAAAGTAATAAATAGTCTCAAGGTGAGGTGAAGTCGCTCAGTCGTGTCTGACTCTTTGCAACCCTGTGGACTGTAGCCTACCAGGGTCCTCCATCCATGGGATTCTCCAGGCAAGAATACTGGAGTGGGTTGCCATTTCCTTCTCCAGGGGATCTTCCCGACCCAGGGATCGAACCCAGGTCTCCCACATTGGAGGCAGACGCTTTAACCTCTGAGCCACCAGGGAAGCCTCACAATTATTTTAACTTGAGGAAAGCACCCTTTGCTAGTTAACACAAAGGTGCCATGGAAGCTAGCAGTGACCATGATGCAAGTAATAGAATGGCAAAGGTGCTGGAAGGCATTAATGACCGTCAGTGTTTAACCCACACATGGGCTGAGTTTGTAAATTCTCGTTAGAGTTTATGCTTTCAGCTTAAACTTCAGCCTTTGATCCTGGGCAGAGTCCTATGAAAAGGAGCAGGTAGCTCAGTGGTAAAGAATCCTTCTGCCAGTGCAGGAGACACAGAAGACATGGGTTTGATCCCTGGGCCAGGAAGATCCCCTGGAGGAAGAAATGGCGCCCCAGACCAGTATTCTTTCCTGGAAGATCCCATGGACAGAGGAGCCTGCTGCTGCTGCTGCTGCTAAGTCCCTTCAGTCGTGTCCGACTCTGTGCGACCCCATAGACAGCAGCCCACCAGGCTCCCCCGTCCCTGGGATTCTCCAGGCAAGAACACTGAGGGCTATAGTCCACAGGGCCGCAAAGTGTTGAGCAGAACTGAGCGACTGAGCACAAATGCACAAAATACAAAGTCCTCTGAAGGCTAAAGCTTTGAGGTGTCAGGCCCTCATGACTCCCATGACTAAGTGAGTAAGTGTGGGGCCTGAGAATGGGCCTTTGTAACCAGTACCTTCTATTTTTTTAAATAAAATACCATTATAATTGTAAGCCATAATGGAAGCATGATTAACCTAACAATATAAAATAATTGCATACAATTTGGGGGGGTTAAGTAGAGCGATGTGGTAAGTGCATACATGCATATGTTTTTATCTGGCCAGCCAGTCTATGTCTTTGTCTAACCAGTTCCTTGGTGACTGTGATGTAGCTGGTATGGGGCCACATACAGGGAGTTGCTAGGCAAGAGACCAGGAATTGGTACTTTCACCATTCTAGTGCAGACAGGCACTATTCCTAGACTACCTTTCTGAACTTTGTGAGCATGAGCCTGATTGGCCTAGTTCTATTCAGCTGCTGAAGGCCCCTGAAAGCAAGTTCCTAGTTAAAGAGTTTTGAGTTCCTTGGCTAGAAGGTGCCCTCTGACACACAGTAGAGGCAAGTAACTCAGATGCCCGCAGCTCCTGTTATTAGCCTTTGCCTCCGGCTCGTCTCCAGATGCAATGCCACAGCTGGATATATTCCTTAATAAGAGACTGGCTACACTCTCTTATTCTTGGAATTTGACTGTATAGAGCTCTCTGCTTTATTATCTCTACTTGATGACAAATTGGTGCAGCCTGAAATGGAATCTCCAGGCTATAGGTAATAGATGTGAAAGCACTTGGAAGAGGAGAGAGTGCTGTGCAAATGTCAGGCATTATTATTATTACAGAGAAAAAGATATCTATATATGTATTGCTTCTTTTCAAATTTAGGTTGGACAGAAACTAAATAGGGCTTGGTAACTGATGAATCCTCGAGGCTGTGCATGTAGGAGAAAATTATCTAGCTGGCACCTGTGTTAAAGTGAAGACAATAAAATAACTGTTGTTTTTGACTTGACAGGCAGCCTTAGAAAATCACTGTTTTGTGCTTAAAAATTCAGAAATAGACTTCTGAAAGAGTCTAGATTACTCATATTACTGTGGTCGTACACTTGTACATCCAGGTGAAAAATGTTTAATTGGTGTTGAAGCCAATTGGTTTATGATTAAAGCATAAAAGGCCCCCAAATGGCCTGTCCCATGAGAGAAAAATGGATCAAAGTAAATGCAGGCAACATTTGCTGCACTGCATCTCCTGCCCTACATCTCTCACCACAGACGCCTCGAGGCAGTCAGAATTGCACCACTAACCGTATCCATTCATCGCAGGAAACCTGGTGCTACATCACTTAGCCATGAATGAGCAAAATGACCCAGCACTTCCTGCAGTGAATTCAGGCTGTTGTGGCATTCCTTTTCTGGGGTCTGCATTCCTGCAATTGTTTCCTTGTCTTTAATTAACTGGAATTTTAAATGTAACTTCTCTGTATGACATCCTTTTTAGCTTGGAACACAGAATATCCATGGGGTGGAGGGTGAGAAAGAGGAACAGAGCTTGTGTGTGTTGATAGACGGTCTAACTATAAACTCTTAGTGTGGAAGGGAAGAGTTGCTCTAAAGCTGTTGGCAACTAAGGTTCCTCAACACTCTTTATCTTTTCTTTCTAGGGTGATTGGGTATGGCTGAAAAAATTCCCCTCTGGAAATTTCGGAGGCATTAAATCCGTCGAATCAAGTGCAAGTGACATATTTGAAATGGTATGAAAAACGCTCTCTTAAACATATTCCCGCTGAAACCAATCATTTCTCCAAAGTAACAAATACCAACTGTTAGGAAGATCTTTTAACAAATCAGTACAGGGAAACTACAGGGAGGTGACTGACTTGTTATGACAATATGATGGAATGGCAAAAGTATGGGCTCCGGAGTCAAAAAGATGTGAAGGATTCAATCCCAGCTCTGCCACTTAAGAGGCATATTAACTTGAGCAAATCACCTAAACACTGAGCTTTACTTTCCTTAGTTGTGAAAGGAGTATATTAATGTCTGCTTCCCAGGGTTAAGATGATACATATATAGTGTCTTGCACATTTCCTGACATACAGCTTCTTTGCAAAATGGTAGCTATTATGATTATTATTAAGTACATATCCCATAATCTTTCATAATCTCTAGCTGCTATACCTAGAAAAGTCATCTGGTAATTTCTATTTATATAAGACAAATGGTGACTTCCCAATCCCACCAATTATATTCAGAAAGTCCTTGGATGGGTTGTTTAAAGAAGCAGCCTATAGATGAGGCAGAGATGATGATGCTCCCTCTCAAACCATTTAAGATCAGCTCCTTGAACTTTGAGTTCATAAAAGATTTGTGGAGACCGTCTGGTTCCATCAGACTCATGAAAATGGGATTCCTAGAAGATAATGATGGATTCCTTCACATTTCTGAATCAGGCAAGTTCAAATCAATCCATTAGGTTTGAATGAGGCACATGCTATATTCAGAACTAGTGAGAAAACAAAGGACATGGGGACATGGAAGAGGTGTGGCCTATGGGAGACCAGCTATGACCCATGGATCCCAGTGAGATGTTATGATTTGGTGTTTCCCTTACATGTAGTTGTTTTTTAAGAAATTGTTTATTGATTTTTCACTGTTCTGGGTCTTTGTTGCTGCTTGGGCTTTTCTCTAGTTGCAGTGCTCAGGCTTCTCATTACAGTGGCTTCTCCCGTCATGGAGTATGGACTCTAGGGTATGCGGGCTTCAATACTTGTGCCTTGTGGGCTCTACAGCACAGGCGCAATAGTTGTGGTGTATGGGCTTAGTTGCTCCTCAGCATGTGGGATCTTCTGGGATCAGGGATCGAAACTGTGTCTCCTGCATTGGCAGGTGGATTTTTTACCACTGAGCCACCAGGGAAGCCCTGCATGTGGTTTTGATGCCTGGAGCTGAAGGAAAAATAATGAGGATGAATCCAGAAGGGAGACCAAGATCAGAGCTAGAAGAGGTAGTTGCACACTGGCTTGATGATCTGGAATGCCAAACAAAGAGCTAGATCCAAAGTATGGAGCTGAAACAGCCAGACCTAGGGGAACTACTACACTAGAAATATGGAAATAAGAAGGTCCAAGGTAGAGTGCATCCATGATATCTTTTTTGGGTAATTTAAAATTTTGATATAATTTCAAACTTACAGAGAAGCTACAAAAATAATTCAAGGAACTCCTGTACACCCCACCCAGGTTGTTTATATTTTGCCTAGTGCTTTTGATTCTCTGTTTATAAATTTATGTATAGTTGGCCTTCAGAATCCACAGGTTCCACTACCCCAATTTAACCAACCTTGAACTGATTGAATATGCAGGTGTAAAACACAAGGATATGGAGGGTCCACCATACTATTTTATATAAGGGACTTCAACATCCATGGGTTTTGGTATCATCACAGGTCCTGGAATCAATCCCCAGTGGATACCGAGGGATGACTATATATTCTTTTTTTCTGAACCATTTGAGTGTGAGGTGTAGACATCACACCCTTTTACCTCTAAATACATCAGTGTTTATTTCCTGAAAACAAAGACATTCTTATTTGGATGTGCATGATATTAATTGTGATCACTTGGTTTAGGTGGTGTCTATCAGATTTTGCCACTGTAAGGCTACTGTTATTTTTCTCCATTGTAATTAATACTTTGAGTCTGTATAAATATCCTGTTTTTCATCAAATTTTTACTACTAATTTTATCATCCATTAATGACCCTCTAACTCTAGCATTCTTTCTATGTTTATTTGTTGGGATTGTACAGTAAGAAAGAGCCTTACCTTCTTTACCATTTACTCATACATTTAAATCAGTGGTTTTAGTTTCATTCAGTCTATCTATATATCTATTTATCTATGTATATATCTATGTATCTATTATATCTAATACTTCACATTATAAATGAATGCCACAGAGTTCATTCTTTTCTTTTCCTTTTCATATTTGTAACTCCTTTATCCAACAATTAGAAAACTGGCTCCTATTATCCTTCAGTTCAGTTCAGTTGCTCAGTCTTGTCTGACTCTTTGTGACCTCATGAGTTGCAGCACACCAGGCCTCCCTGTCCATCACCAACTCCCAGAGTTCAATCAAACTCACGTCCATCGAGTCGGTGATGCCATCCAACCATCTCATCCTCTGTCATCCCCTTCTCCTCCTGCCCCCAATCCCTCCCAGCATCAGAGTCTTTTCCAATGAGTCAACTCTTCACATGAGGTGGCCAAAGTACTGGACTTTCAGCTGTAGCATCATTCCTTCCAAAGAACACCCAGGGCTGATCTCCTTCAGAATGGACTGGTTGGATCTCCTTGCAGTCCAAGGGACTCTCAAGAGTCTTCTCCAACACCACAGTTCAAAAGCATCAATTCTTCAGTGCTCAGCTTTCTTCACAGTCCAACTCTCACATCCATACATGACCACTGGAAAAACCATAGCCTTGACTAGACGGACCTTTGTTCTCAAAGTAATGTCTCTGCTTTTGAATATGCTATCTAGGTTGGTCATGACTTTTCTTCCAAGGAGTAAGCGTCTTTTAATTTCATGGCTGCAGTCACCATCTGCAGTGATTTTGGAGCCCCCAAAAATAAAGTCTGACACTGTTTCCACTGTTTCCCCATCTATTTCCCATGAAGTGATGGGACCAGATGCCATGATCTTCGTTTTCTGAATGTTGAGCTTTAAGCCAACTTTTTCACTCTCCTCTTTCACTTTCATCAAGAGGCTTTTTAGTTCCTCTTCACTTTCTGCCATAAGGGTGGTGTCATCTGCATATCTGAGGTTATTGATATTTCTCCCAGCAATCTTGATTCCAGCTTGTGCTTCTTCCAGCCCAGCGTTTCTTATGATGTATTCTCCATATAAGTTAAATAAGCAGGGTGACAGTATACAGCCTTGACGCACTGCTTTTCCTATTTGGAAACAGTCTGTTGTTCCATGTCCAGGTCTAACTGTTGGTTCCTGACCTGCATACAGATTTCTCAAGAGGCAGGTCAGGTGGTCTGGTATTCCCATGTCTTTCAGGATTTTCCACAGTTTCTTGTGATCCACACAGTCAAAGGCTTTGGCATAGTCAATAAAGCAGAAATAGATGTTTTTCTGGAACTCTCTTGCTTTTTCCATGATCCAATGGATGTTGGCAATTTGATCTCTTGTTCCTCTGCCTTTTCTAAAACCAGCTTGAACATCTGGAAGTTCATGGTTCACGTCTTGCTGAAGCCTGGCTTGGAGAATTTTGAGCATTACTTTACTAGCATGTGAGATGAGTGCAATTGTGTGGTAGTTTGAGCATTCTTTGGCATTGCCTTTCTTTGGGATTGGAATGAAAGCTGACCTTTTCCAGTCCTGTGGCCACTGCTGAGTTTTCCAAATGTGCTGGCATATTGAGTGCAGCACTTTCACAGCATCATCTTTCAGGGTTTGAAACAGCTCAATTATCCTTATGACATCTTTTTGTGCTCCTTTACTGACTTGTGTTGCCATGTCAGTGCAGGTATTAACTCAGTCCTAGAGAAGGCAATGGCACCCCACTCCAGTATTCTTGCCTGGGAAAGCCCATGGGCAGAGGAGCCTGGTAGGCTGCAGTCCATGAGGTCACAAAGAGTCAGACACGACTGTGCGACTTCCCCTTCTCTTTTCCCTTTCATGTACTGGAGAAGGAAATGGCAACCCACTCCAGTGCTCTTGTCTGGAGAATCCCAGGGACAGGGGAGCCTGGTGGGCTGCCATCTATGAGGTCGCACAGAGTTGGACATGACTGAAGTGACTTAGCAGCAGCAGCAGGGTGTATTTAACTTTTATGCAGAGTACATCATGAGAAACACTGGGCTGGAAGAAGCACAAGCTGGAATCAAGATTGCCGGGAAAATTATCAATAAACTCAGATATGCAGATGACATCACCCTTATGGCAGAAAGTGAAGAGGAACTAAAAAGCCTCTTGATGAGAGTGAAAGAGGAGAGTGAAAAAGTTGGCTTAAAGCTCAACATTCAGAAAACGAAGATCATGGCATCTGGTCCCATCACTTCATGGGAAATAGATGGGGAAACAGTGGAAACAGTGTCAGACTTTATTTTTGGGGGCTCCAAAATCACTGCAGATGGTGACTGCAGCCATGAAATTAAAAGACACTTACTCCTTGGAAGGAAAGTTGTCACCAACTTAGATAGTGTATTCAAAAGCAGAGACATTACTTTGCCGACTAAGATCTGTCTAGTCAAGGCTATGGTTTTTCCAGTGGTCATGTATGGATGTGAGAGTTGGACTGTGAAGAAGGCTGAGCACTGAAGAATTGATGCTTTTGAACTGTGGTGTTGGAGAAGACTCTTGAGAGTCCCTTGGACTACAAGGAGATCCAACCAGTCCATTCTGAAGGAGATCAGCCCTGGGTGTTCATTGGAAGGTTGATGCTACAGCTGAAAGTCCAGTACTTTGGCCACCTCATGTGAAGAGTTGACTCATTGGAAAAGACTTTGATGCTGGGAGGGATTGGGGGCAGGAGGAGAAGGGGATGACAGAGGATGAGATGGTTGGATGGCATCACCGACTCAATGGACGTGAGTTTGAGTGAACTCCGGGAGTTGGTGATGGACAGGGAGGCCTGGCGTGCAGCGATTCATGGGGTCGCAAAGAGTCAGACACGACTGAGCGACGGAACTGAACTGAGGGTGCAGAACAGTTTTTCAGAATTTACCTTGTAAAAAGTCTTAATTCCTTTCTAGTACTTCTATGTGGGGAAGGAAATGGCAACCCACTCCAGTATTTTTGCCTGGAGAATCCCGTGGATGGAGGAGCCTGGTGGGCTGCCATCTATGGGGTCGCATGCATGCATTGGAGGAGTAAATGGCAACCCACTCCAATATTCTTGCCTGGAGAATCCCAGGGATGGAGGAGTCTGGTGGGCTGCCGTCTATGGGGTCGCACGGAGTCGGAGATGACTGAAATGACTTAAGAGCAGCAGCAGTACTTCTGTGAAACAGGAAGGTGTTCTGACGATGCTATCATTGTGAGTCCAACACTGCTTTGACTACTTCTATGCTTTCATGACCTTGAAATGTTGAGGTCTGGGTACCAGGCGCCAGACTGGAAAACACATCTTGGTGAGCCAGCTACAGAAGGGAGTCCTATACAGTCAGATCGATGTTCCTGAAAGAGAAATAGCTGGAGTCAGAAGCCAAAGGACTGATGACTTCCAACATCTTTTAGGGTCCCAACTTCTACAAAGGTGTATGTAGGAAAATCAAGCCCTATCTGTCTCTCAGTCTCATGTTCTTTCCCATTATGTGGAACTGAGCAGCATACTCCCTGTATCATCTAATACCCTGGCTACTTAGTTCCTTGCCTTAGTTCCAGAGATTACATCTCTGATCATCTTCTCTTCCATTTCACTTTAGCCACCCACTGCTATCATTATACCTTGGCCTTTGTCGTTATCTATAATTGCTACTGAAAATGCTTTACTTCCAAAATCATAGATTCAAACCTCACACTCTCTGACTATAGCCTTCTCTTCTTTGAACTGTACCTATACTTTCGTTGGGTCTTCCAGACCTCTACTGTCACCCACCGCAAAAGCCCTTCTTTCATCTTCTTCCAGGTCCACCTTAGATTACATAATTGATCATTTGAAAACATTATATCTGTCTTTTTGGTCAGGTAAATTTGTAAAACTCATATTCTGGATGACCCTAACTCTTGACTTTCTTTGTGCCTACACTTGAACAACCAAGCATTATGGCAGAAAGTCATGCAAAGTATATTGTTTCCACTATAAATTCATGTCTCTCATCTTAAAATGCACCTTAATATTGTCCTTTAAGTCCATTACAGTACTTCATTGGTTTCTACAACCCATCTTTCAAAGCTTCTCCATTTTCCTTAAACCTCCTATGTTCCTCTCTTCCTTTATTTTTACTGTTATCATCCTCCTCACCCACTAGAGCTACTGCTATTGTCTTTCTTTTTAAAGAGAAAATTTTGGGGGAACAGTTTTAGGTTCACAACAAAACTGAGCAGAGTAGAAAGAGTTTCTATCACCCCCTGCCCCCACTCATGTACACAGCCTCCCACACTATTCAACATCCTGAACCAGAATGGTACATTTATTATAACCCATGAACATGCATTGACACATCATTATCACTCCAAGTCCATAGCTTACATTAGGGTTCATATAAGGTAGTATATCCTATGAGTTTTGACAAATGCCAAATGACATATCTACCATTATATTGACAGTAACATATAGGATAGTTTCAGTGCCCTAAAAATCCTCTATGTTCTGTCTGTTCACATCTTTCTCCCCCTAACCACTGGCAACCACTGGCAGTTTTTTTTTTTTTTTTTAATGCTATGCACATCCATTTTCACCACTGGTGACATCTTTTCTCCACACTGCAGTCTGAATCAAAATCGAACCTGATTTTGTCAGTTCTCTGTTTAAATCTCTTTAAATATATCCCTGTTGTTCTTCTTTTAGTGTGGAGATTTTAAATTACAGGTTCAATTTCTTGAATAGATATTGGACTATTCAAACTTTCTATTTCTTCCCGTACCTGTTTTAGTAAGTTACAGCTTACAAGGAAGCTGTCCATTTCATATATTTTGTCAATTTTACTGGCATAAAATTGTATATAATATGTTCATCCAATCTTTTAAATAGCTGTAGGATCTGTAGTGATGCTCCCATTTTCATTTCTGATACTGATAATTTGTATTTTCTCTTTCTTGATCAGTTTTGCTAGAAGATTATCAATTTTATTAATCTTTCCCAGAAATAAACTTGGCTTTGTTGATTTTTCTCTTTTGTATGTCTGCTTTCTATTTCATTGATTTGTATTCTGATTATTTCTTTCCCTTAGTTTCTTTGTTTTTAATTTGTTGTTTTTTTCTAGTTTTTTTTTGAGCTGGAAGTTTTTATAATTGATTCTTAATTTCTAATACAGTCACTTAAAGCTAGAAATTTCCATTTAAGTACTGCTTCAGCTACATCCTAGAAGTGTTTCTTTTTAAAGATGTTTATTATGGAAAATAACAAACACATACAAAGTAAACAGATTAACTAAACTCCATATGCCCAGCACCCAACTTCAACAATTATCAACACTACAATTATTATTTCATCTATACCTCCACTCACTTCCCACATCTCTTACTTGGTTATTATTGTTGTTGTTATTTTTTAGTTCTGTATCTTTGAGGTAAAATTACATACATTGAAATGCTCATATCATAGATATATAATTTTGATGAAAGGATATGCCCATATAATCTAGACTTCTGTTATGATATAGAATAGGGCCCCTGGCCTGTTTTTTACATCCTGGGAGCTAAGAATGTGTTTTACATTTTTTAAGGGTTGTAAAAAATGAAAACAAAGATTATTGCAGCGGAAATCATATATAATCTGCAAAGCCTAAAATATTTACTGTATTTACATTTACAGAAGAAGATCACTGACCTCTGATAGAAAACATTTCTTTTTCTCAAGAAAGTTCCCTTGTGTTCATCAATAAATTATTTCATGCTCCCTCCCACCCTTGCCATACCACAAAAGAAACCACTGTTCTGGGTTTTTGGCCTATCTTGAATTAATTTTACTTATCCTATAACCTTATGTAAGTGGAATCATACAGCATACTAACTGAATCATTCATGTTATATGTATAAATAGCTTGTTCTCATCATTGCTGAGTAGTAGTCAATTGTATGGATATAACACAATGTATGTATTTTTCCTGCTGCTACTGCTGCTGCTAAGTCACCTCAGTCATGTCCAACTCTGTGCGACCCCATAGACGGCAGCCCCCCAGGCTCCCCCGTCTCTGGGATTCTCCAGGCAAGAACACTGGAGTGAGTTGCCATTTCCTTCTCCAATGCATGCAAGTGAAAAGTGAAAGTGAAGTCACTCAGTCGTGTCCGACTCTTAGTGACCCCATGGACTGCAGCCCACCAGGCTCCTCCGTCCACGGGATTTTCCAGGCAATAGTACTGGAGTGGGGTGCCATTGCCTTCTCCATGTATTTTTCCTACTGATGGGCATTTAGGCTGGTTCCAATTTGGGCTATTGTGAATAAAACTGATATGAATGTGCTTTTGATAAGTCTTTTTATGGACACATATTTTAATTTCTCTTGGGTAAATACCTCGGAGTGGAATTTCTATGTTAAAATATGTGTGTGTGTGCTAAGTTGCTTCAGTCGTGTCTGACTCCTTGTGACCCTATGAACGGTAAACTGCCAGGCTCCTCTGTCCATGGGATTCTCTAGGCAAGAATAATGGAGTGGGTTGCCGTGCCCTCCTCTAGGGATGTTATAATATAGTACATGTTTAACTTTATAAGGCACTACCAAACCTTTACTATTTTCATTTCTTGCACACAAGTTATGAGAGCTCCCTTTTACTCTACCTCATCACCAATGTTTCATATTGTCAGTTTATCTGGTTTTAGGCATAATTGGTTTCTATGGGTATCTCATTGTGGTTTTCAAAATTTTTATTTTAATTAGATAGAAACAACAAAAATTACCATCTCTAGGTGTTAAGTATATTCACATTATTTTACAACAGATCATCACAGCTTTACATCTTGTAAAACTGAAACTCTGTACCCACTAAACAAAACTTTTCTTTTCCCCACTCACCCTCAATACCTGGTAGCCACAAGTCTATGTTCTGTCTCTATGAATATGACTACTTTAGATACTATACAGAAGCAGAATCATACAGTAGTTGTCTTTGTGTCACTGGCTTATTTCATTCCCTGTAATGTCTCATTGCATGAAATGTTCCCTTGGTATCTCTAATTTTCTTGAAGAAATCTCTAGTCTTTCCCATTCTGTTGTTTTCCTCTATTTCTTTGCATTGATCGCTGAAGAAGGCTTTCTTATCTCTTCTTGCTATTCTTTGGAATTCTGCATTCAGATGCTTATATCTTTCCTTTTCTCCTTTGCTTTTCGCCTCTCTTCTTTTCACAGTTATTTGTAAGGCCTCCTCAGACAGCCATTTTGCTTTTTTGCATTTCTTTTCCATGGGGATGGTCTTGATCCCCGTCTCCTGTACAATGTCATGAACCTCATTCTGTAGTTCATCAGGCACTCTATCTATCAGATCTAGGCCCTTAAATCTATTTCTCACTTCCAGTGTATAATCATAAGGGATTTGATTTAGGTCATACCTGAATGGTCTAGCGGTTTTCCCTGCTTTCTTCAATTTGAGTCTGAATTTGGTAATAAGGAGTTCATGATCTGAGCCACAGTCAGCTCCTGGTCTTGTTTTTGTTGACTCTATAGAGCTTCCACCTCTTTGGCTGCAGAGAATATAATCAATCTGATTTCGGTGTTGACCATCTGGTGATGTCCATGTGTAGAGTCTTCTCTTGTGTTGTTGGAAGAGGGTGTTTGCTATGACCAGTGCATTTTCTTGGCAAAACTCTATTAGTCTTTGCCCTGCTTCATTTCACATTCCAAGGCCAAATTTGCCTGTTATTCCAGGTGTTTCTTGACTTCCTACTTTAGCATTCCATTCCCCTATAATGAAAAGGACATCTTTTTTGGGTGTTAGTTCTAAAAGGTCTTGTAGAGAGTTCCAGAAAAACATCTATTTCTGCTTTATTGACTATGCCAAAGCCTTTGACTGTGTGGATCACAAGAAACTGTGGAAAATTCTTCAAGAGATGGGAATACAAGACCACCTAACCTGCCTCTTGAGAAATCTGTATGCAGGTCAGGAAGCAACAGTTAGAACTGGACATGGAACAACAGACTGGTTCCAAATAGGAAAAGGAGTACGTCAAGGCTGTATATTGTCACCCTGCTTATTTAACTTATATGCAGAGTACATCATGAGAAACGCTGGACTGGAAGAAACACAAGCTGGAATCAAGATTGCTGGGAGAAATATCAATAACCTCAGATATGCAGATGACACCACCCTTATGGCAGAAAGTGAAGAGGAACTAAAAAGCCTCTTGATGAAAGTGAAAGAGGAGAGTGAAAAAGTTGGCTTAAAGCTCAACATTCAGAAAATGAAGATCATGTCATCTGGTCCCATCACTTAATGGAAAATAGGTGGGGAAACAGTGGAAACAGTGTCAGACTTTATTCTTTTGTGCTCCAAAATCACTGCAGATGGTGACTGCAGCCATGAAATTAAAAGACACTTACTCCTTGGAAGAAAAGTTATGACCAACCTAGATAGCATATTCAAAAGCAGAGATATTACTTTGCCAACTAAGGTCCGTCTAGTCAAGGCTATGGTTTTTCCTGTGGTCATGTATGGATGTGAGAGTTGGACTGTGAAGAAGGCTGAACACTGAAGAATTGATGCTTTTGAACTGTGGTGTTGGAGAAGACTCTTGAGAGTCCCTTGGCCTGCAAGGAGATCCAACCAGTCCATTCTGAAGGAGATCAACCCTGGGATTTCTTTGGAAGAAATGATGGTAAAGCTGAAGCTCTAGTATTTTGGCCACCTCATGCGAAGAGTTGACTCATTAGAAAAGACTCTGATGCTGGAAAGGATTGGGGGCAGGAGGAGAAGGGGACGACAGAGGATGAGATGGCTGGATGGCATCACGGACTCGATGAACGTGAGTCTGAGTGAACTCCAGGAGATGGTAATGGACAGGGAGGCCTGGTGTGCTGCGATTCATGGGGTCACAAAAAGTCGGACACGACTGAGCGACTGAACTGAATGTCTCATTGTATTTTGAAAATACATTTTTTGTTGTTGTTCAGTTGCTAAAGTGTGTCCGACTCTGTGACTCCATGAACTGCAGCATGCCAGGCTTTCCTGTTCTCCACTATCTCCTGGAGTTTGCTCAAATTCATGTCCATTGAGTCGGTTGGTGATACCATCTAACAGTCTCATCCTCTGCCGTCCCCTTCTCCTTTCGCCTTCAATTTTTCCCAGCATCAGGGTCTTTTCCAATATATTTTTTATTTAGGAATAATTAGATGGTCTGTACAATGAATTTTGATAACTGTATTTATCTATGTAACCATTCCTTAAAACAAGATACAGAATATGTTCACCACCCCAGAAAATCCCCTGTTTCCCTTATCAGTCAATTTTTTTTTATCCCGGAGGCAACAATTTTTCTGATATCTATCACCATGAATTAGTGTTTTATTTCTGTTGTTGAATTTCATGTAAAGGGAATGATAGAGTGTACACTCCTTTTTTCTCTCAATATAGCACGTTTTAAGATAAATGCATGTTTTTACATGTATCGGTATCAGTTCATTAAAAAAATGCTGAGTAGTATTTCATTTTATGAATATATCACAGTTTGTTTATAATTTTCTTATTGATGAAAATTTGGCTTGTTTCTCGTTTTTTTGGCATTATGATTAAGGCAACCACATATATTTGTTTAATTATGAAAAACACATTATGTAAATTTTACAATCTTAACAATTTTTAAATGTACAGTTTGGCAGTGTTAAATATACTCGAATTGCTGTGAAACACATCTCTAGAACTTTTTCATCTTGCAAACATAAAACTCTGTTCCCATTATATAGCAACTCACCTTTTTCCCCTCTTTGTATTTCTGGATAGCCATTATTCTACTTTCTATTTCCATGGATTTGACTACTTTAGACACCTTATATAAGTGGAATAATATGGTATTTGTCTTTCTGTGACTGGTGTATTTCACTTAGCATAATGTCTTCAAGATTCGTCCATGTGGTAGCGTGTGAATAGTTTTCTTTTTAAAGGCTGAATAATATTCCATTTTATGTTATTCATTCATTTCTTGATGGACATTTGGGTTGCTATGAATATGTATATGCAAATATCTCTCTGAAATCCTCCTTTCAATTCTTTGTATACATACCAGGGAGTGGAATTTCTGGATCATATTGTAGTTCTAATTTTAATTTTTTGAGTAACCTCCATACTGTTTTCCATAGCAGTTGCACCATTTTACAATCCTACCAACAGTGCACATGAGTTCTAATTTCTCTACATCCTTGCTGACACTTATTAACTATTTTTTAAAAATTGTATAGTAGCCATCCTAGTGGGTGGGAGATGATACTGCATTTTAATTTAGATTTGCATTTTTCTGATGATTAGTGTGTTGGGTTGTCTTTTCATAAGCAACTATAAACATTTTTGCACAAGTATTTTTGTGAACATATATTTTCACTTCTCTTGGGTAAATACTTAATAGTCTGAGTCATAGAGTAGATGTAAGTATAACTTACATGAAATGCACAAACAGTTCTCCAAATTGGTTATAAAATTTTACTTTCCTGTTAGAAATGTACAAATGTTCCAGTTGCTTTAAATTCTCAGTAACATTTGTCTTTTTGATACAGATTTCTGATACTGCAAAACTTTCCAGTGTGTAGAAAATGTTTTATTGTTGTGATTTTAATTTGCATTTTCATGATAACTAAAGTTATTGAGCACCTTTTCAAGTGCTTATAATTCATTTCTATATCTTCTTTTGTTACTTGTCTTTTTATGTTTTTTTCCCATTTTTAAAAAATTGAGAATTTTGTCTTTTAATCATTGACATGTAGATATTCTTTTATATATCCTGCTTTTGGTCAGATATATGTTTTACAATATTTTTTCTCAATCTGTGATCTGTTCATTTAATGGTATCTTTTGATGAGCAAACTTTAATTTTGAGGAAATCCAATTTATTATTTTATTGTATTTTGTGGCTCAGAAATCTTTGCCTGTTCCAAGATTTTAGATATAGAGTTATGATCCATTTTGAATTCGTTTTGTATATGGACTGAGAGTAGTGGTCACAGTTAATTTTTTTTTCCATAGAGATATCCAGTGTTCCAGTAACAATTGTTTACAAAAGGCTTTCCTGTCTCCATTTAATTAACTTTTCAACTTGATGAAAAATTAACTGACTATATATGTGTGGGTATGTTTTTGGACTTTCTACTCTGTTTCATTAACTCATCAGTGTATCCTACTGCCAATATCACACTATCTTGATTATCATAGCTCTAGAGTAAGTCCTGTAATTAGGTTGTGTAAGCTCTGCAAATTGTTCTTTTGCAAGATTGTTTTTGTTAGGGTAGTTAATTTTAATTTTCAATAAGTTCTTAAATCTACTAGTCTATTACTTTAATAAACCCTTCTGGAATTTTTCATGGGGGGTTATATGAATTTATAAATCAATTTAGGGAAAATGGATATCTTAACAATATTGAGTCTTCCAGTCCATTAATGTGGTACAGATCTTTGTTTAAGTTTTCTTTAAATTTTCTCACCAATGTTTTGATACTATTATACAATATTGAGTAGAAATGGTGAAGGAAGACATCCTTGTCTTAACTTTTGACTCTAAAGGGAAAGAATTTAATGTTTTACTATTGGATTTCATATTACCTGAAGGTTTTTTCACACATGTCCTTTTGACTCTAACTTTTTTTTTTTTAATGATGAAGAGGTTTTTGTATATTCTCTGACTGCCTGCAAAAATTTATCTTTAGATTTTAGGAGTTTGATTATGATGTTTCTTCTGCTGCTGCTGCTAAGTTCGCTTCAGTCGTGTCCGACTCTGTGCGACCCCATAGACGGCAGCCCACGAGGCTCCGCCGTCCCTGGGATTCTCCAGGCAAGAACACTGGAGTGGGTTGCCATTTCCTTCTCCAGTGCATGAAAGTGAAAAGTGAAAGGAAAGTCGCTCAGTTGTGTGTGTCTGTTAGCGACCCCATGGACTGCAGCCTTCCAGGCTCCTCCATCCATGGGATTTTCCAGGCAAGAGCACCGGAGTGGGGTGCCATTGCCTTCTCTGATGATGTGTCTAGGTGTAGTTGTTCTCATCTGGTATTTATCAGATTTTCCTGAAATTCCTTCCAGCACTTATCTCACCTTCCTGAAACTCTTCTTGTGGTGTTCATAATGTTCTAAATAAGCCTTTCTCTTTAGTCTCATTTCTAAGTGTTTATGTGGGATGTTCTTCCTTTCCTCATCCTTTAAATGTTGAAATTCCTCCCTTTTCTTTTTATTCTATATACTTCCTTGGGTTATCTCATTCACTCCCATTAATTTCATCTACCATTTACATGTTTACAATTCCCAGGTCTGTTTATCCAGAATACAGTTTTCTCCTGAGCTTCAAACTCTGATTATCTCTAGCCATCTTTGAAATGTTTCCAACTTGATGTTCCACAGGCCCTTCATTCTTAACATGTCTCAAACTGAATTAATCAGTCTTCTCATCACCCAAAATTTGTTTCCCACTCTCTTAGGTCAGATTCTCTAAAAGCTGAGCCTGAGATGGGAATTCTTGTTCAAATTACTCATTGAAAGAATGCTCTCAAGAGAAAGGGAGTGGAATGCAGAGTAAGGCAGTTAAAGGGAGAGGAATGCAGGATAAGGCAGAAGTAAAAGCTCAGCAAGTATGTGATCTCAGCTTGAGACTAGCTTCACTATGATCCTATGGGAGAAATACTGCCACACAAGTTATACCATGAGTTCCCCTTTGAGGCTAGGGAGTTGAACTTTTGGACCACTCCCAGTCAGTCAGTCATTACCTGGGATCTGTGGGTGGGCTCTAACATTTCAAGTAAGATAGCTCCCCTTTGTGTTGGGCTCTAGGACAATTTTCAAGAGAATGGAGCAACTGTGAATGATCAGCTAACATTTACAGCAGCTGGGAGATGCACGGTAAAGGGAATATGGGTGGGGTACCAACATATTCACTACGAAACCTCCTGAATTCCTTATATTGAGGTATATCACAGCCATCTATCCAGGAATCCAAGAAGAAATCTAGAAGTAATCATGGAGCGCTTTTCTCTCTCCTCCCCCATTAAATATTAATAATAATAGATACTAATCGTTTAGTGCCCATGATATTAATTTTGAATTCTATAGTAGAGTTCTCAAAGCTGCACAGGATGTGGCTCCTGTCTCTCTCTCCAGCCTTGTGCCTCATATTCTTTCCCGTACACTGTGTTCTGGCCACCCTAAACCTGTTGCAGTTTCCTCAGCATAACATGCTCTTCCTCTTGGGTGCCCCGCCCCCTGCCACCACGTTACCTTCGTGTGGTCAGCTCTTACTTGCCCTTCATGATGGTTCAGACATTACCTCCTCAGGCAAGCCTTCTCTGACCTCCAAGGCCGAATTAAACACTTCCCATCTGAGCTCCACTAGCATCCTGCTCTCCCTTCGATAAAAGTCATTTCACATGGAAATGCGTCAGTCAGTTTGTGTGTCTATCACCTCTCTTTGAATATGACCCCTTTCAGGGCATTGATTTCAGTTTGTTTATCTTTGTATCACTAGCATGCATTCCATGCCTTGGACATTGTTAGGACACCCTAAATGTTTCTCATGTTAGTGAAAAAAAGGAATGGATACAAAGGCAAAATGTTGTCCAAATTCTAAATATTTCTTCTGAAACAAATTTTATAAGCTTTGGCCTGATGTTTATAGAAGCTATTTATTTTAATAGATGCTGACTAGATGAATATTCACAGAAAAGCAATCTATTCCACCTCTTACTGTTCTAACCTTTTTTAGTATTTCTAGGTCACTGAACTCCACTCTGTCAAGAGTCCCTAAAGAAACAGGAAGAAGGCCCCAACTCCAACTGAGACAGAACAGCTGTGACTCTCTTCTCTCCCCCTGTTTCCAGATGAAGGACCTGCGTCATGAGAATATTAACCCTTTGGTGGGCTTCTTCTATGATTCGGGGATGTTTGCCATTGTGACAGAATTCTGTTCCCGAAGGAGCCTGGAAGACATACTGATGAATCAGGATGTGAAACTAGATTGGATGTTTAAATCATCACTCCTGCTGGATCTCATCAAGGTTAATGGAAAGACTGAAAATCCAAGATTTTCCCCATAGATTAAAGCTTCAATATTTTGGGATGTTTTATTTTCCTTTGGTCATTTTCCTTGGATCACCCCTCCACCTTCCTTCCCTGTGTTGGCCCCCACCTCTTCTCACAGCACCTTTGTTATTTGTTTTATATATCTATTATAAGGTCCTGATAAAGAAAAAATTTGTTTGTTCCCCCCACTACCAATTTGAGGGCCAGACTTATCTGTACTTCCTATAGCCATTGGGCTTCTCAGTGGGTAAAGAATCTGCCTCCAGTGCAGGGGACGCAAGAGATGTGGGTTTGATCCATGGGTGGAGAATATCCCCTGGAGAAGCACTCCATTTCAGTATTCTTACTGGGAGAACCAGACAGAGGAGCCTGGTGGGTTAGAGTCCATGAGGTCGCAAAGAGTCAGATATGACTGAAGTGACTGAGCACGCACGCCTGTAGCCGTTGAGCACTCTTCTGCCTTAAGCACTCCTCTTCCTTCCCATTCCTTTGCTTTCTGGATGTGGGGGTGGGCTCATTCCTGGGCTCTTTAGTTCTACTTAGCCCCATCTCCTGGCTTTCACCTTCTAGAAGGTGGTTCAGTTTAGAAATAGGTGATAGGTCTTTACATAGGTCTATGCCATAGTTACAGATGTGGAACTCAGCATGACCAAGAGCCAAAAACACCATTGATTCTCTCAGGCAGCACTTCCATTCTCAGAGGCCAGGACTGTTAACAGCCAGTGGGGTTCACAAATGGGTCCATGTGTGCAATTCAGTGGAATCCATGAAATCCCTGGAATGATATGAAAATTGTGTCTATGTGCACCTGTAGTGAGCTGATCTGGTTAATCAATGATTGGTTGAGCTTTCTGTATGTTAACCAAAGTCTTGACCCTTGTATTGTGGCCTAACCCTTTTTAAGGTAGCTTTATAGACATTATTTTGTTCCAATTTTGCATAGAAGAATTGTGATTAGCCTCCTTTTATGGAGGCTCTGAGAAGCAAAATGAGTTTTTTTTTTTTAATATAGTGTCTACCATACATAGTGCTCAATAAATATTTATCAACCAGCTATTAAGTGGCAGAGCTGATAATATAATTTAAATCTCCTAATTCCTATTCTAATACTTTGTCCACTCACTCCGTAAGCAAAATCCCATGAGTTAAGGGAGAGTTCTCTGAATGAGTCCTCTGAGGCCCATGATGAATGAAACCCAAGCATCTTGGGAGAAATCTCACCCACTGTAGACTCTGCTTGGAAGTACTGGGGACTACAGAATTTCCAGGGTGCAAGATGTAAAATGTATACATACAAAGGAGTGTCAAGTTGCAAAATAGAGCCAGATACTGAAAGGGACTCAGCATAAACGATTCTGAGATTACTGCACTAGAATATGGGTGAATTTGTATTTGACTGATTAAAGTCATCTGAAAAAGTCCCAGTACATCACATTTGAATGTCATATAAGATTGCTGAACAAACTGCGTAGTATTCGGCTTTCTTTTTTATTGTCTATTTTAAATTATAAAGACACATAAAATAAATTGCATATATTTTATATACTTATGTATTTTATGAAAGTTATATATTTTATATAAATTATGAACATAAAACAAGTCTATTTATAAAAATAACATATTCAATTAAATTGGAAAGTCAAATGATATAAATATATATGGGAAAAGTTTTGACAATTACTCAACCCTCTTTCATATCCTCCCTCCAACTTCATCACTGCTAATCGCAGTTTGGTGATTAGCCTTGCAATTCATTTTGTGTGTATTTACATCATTATAGATTTTGTTTGCTCTTTAAAATACATACTGTCACATAGTTCTGCAACTTCCTCTTTTTCACTTACTTTGTGGCTTAGATATGGTTCCCTATTAGTACATACAGGTTTATCTTGTTATTTTTTTAGCTGTTGCAAAATATTTCATAGTTTGGATGTACCACAATTTGGACATCCCTTCTTGATAGCTATTTATTATATATCCAATTATATAATATAAAACAGAGATGCAAAGAACATTCTTGTGTGTGTCTCCTTGAGTACATACGCAAGCATTTGGAGAAGTAAAATTCCCAGGTCACAGGGTATGTGTGCATACTTTCAATTTTGATTGCTGTTTCCAAATTACCCACCCAAAAGGCTGTGTCAGTTTCCATTCCTGCCAATAGTGGATGAGAGTTGGGCTAGACCTTTGGGGGGAAGATCAGAATCTTTAATTTCTTGGCAATTATATGTGTATAGATCCATCCTGTGTTTGAAATGCCAATAAATCTTGCCATAACGTACAGTTCTTTACTTCCACAAAATATGATTCTTCATCAAAGTGTAAAATTTTAGCGACAAAAGGGACCTGGAAACAATTCTCGTTGTCAAAAGTTTGGCTTTGCCTGCATATAAGAGAAAAGAGCTGAATTCTAGAACATAGTAGCTGTGAACAATCTCAGAAAGTGGCTCTAAAAGCACAAAACAGTTAAATAAATTGCTAAATACATCTTGTTTGTATAATCTGCAGGGTATGAAGTACTTACACCACAGAGAGTTTGCTCATGGGAGGCTGAAGTCTCGGAACTGTGTGGTGGATGGGCGTTTTGTACTCAAAGTGACAGATTATGGCTTTAATGACATCTTGGAAACCCTAAGACTCTCCCAAGAGGAACCTTCCGCAGAAGGTAAGCAATGTATTGTGCCCTTGTGACGCACACAAGGTACTCCGAAGTTCACAAGAGAGCATGCCTTGGATTAAAGCCTCAGGCTGATTCAACTCCTCACTTTTGTTGAAAATCAGCCTCATTTCCAAGCCAAAGGAGTTGAATGAAATCTGCAGGCCGTAATCTCCACACAGCCCAGCCTTCTGAACAAAGCCAGTGCAATAATGTTGAATTCCTGCTGTGGCAGGATTAGGTTATATTGTCTGGAGACCCTAGGTGTCCCTGGAGGAACTTGCTGAGTGCTAGGCACACAGTAGGTGCTCAATAAATACTTGTCAGATTGAATGGAAGGTAATTTGGTAGTTGGACTCCCACAAAGCCCATTCTGGAATGGGATGTCACTAAAGCCTACCCTCACTGTCTCTGTCTAGAGAGAAGAAGCAAAGAGGGGCCCCCCCCAGCAAGTAAATGCTCCATGGGTTGTGTGGGATGGCGTCAGACTGAACTGTGGCCTTCTAGGAAATCAGTAGGCTTGTCTGTGATGCCCATATTGTGTTTTTGTCTTTTATTTGGTGCACCCTTAGCAGCACCAGACAATGCCTGTAGGGGTCATAACAGATCAAAGAAACAGGAGAAATCTGAGACTTCAGGGCTTGGGAGTGAGTGAGTGAGAGCTAGGAGGGAATGAACTGATGGAAAGGAAGAAGGAAGGAAGAGAAAGACGTAAGGTAAGAAAATGAATAGGGTTAAATAAATATAGGAAAGTAGCACATTCAATGTTTTAAGCAGTATTGCAAAGGGGAAGAGGGGAAATGATAACACAAAAATGGAAAAGCAGACAACCCAAAAGAGACAGAGAGAGATGCAAAATGACAACATATACTCATACTCTTAAAAGAATCTTTGGTGTTAAAACTTTTAGAATTGCTGACTTTATAGGAGAAATGAAGACTGAAGGACACACAGTGACACATGCACAGATAGAGACGCAGTCCAGTCATCAGTGACGTCATTTTTGCGCCTAATAAAGCCAGTGGAATATGAGCCTTTAGGGAGTCATCTGGTCCAACTCGCCCATTTTACAAATGAGATAACTGAGTCTCAAGATTTGCTCAAATCGTGCACCTACTTAGCAGCATCAGTTCAGATCTTCTGAAGACTAGCTCCGTACCCAGCTAAATGAAAACATTTAATAACAATTTCCTCTTTCTCTGACCATCAGTACTTTAAAGGACTTGAAGCTCTTGGTAATCACAATAGAAACACGTGCTATTGTCTTTCTTTATGTCTCTCTCTGTCTCTGTCTCTTGTTCCCTCTATTTCTCTCTGTGGACCTGTTCTTGTTGACAACTGAATCATATGGTTATTATCTGGCTAATCCCAATTTGAAATCTTGGAGTAGGTGCCCGGTGTTAGGACTAGGATGTTTGGATGACAGCTGCCGAGTGGGAAGTACTTATCTTCCTATCAAAATTACTCACTTATAAAATAAAACACAATGTCCAGCTTCCTAGAATTCCATTTAACTCACAGATTGGCAACTTTCAAACTTAAGAAACTCTAGTTTTAGAGTAAGGACAGGGTACCTGCAGTGGTTTTTTGTTTGTTTGTTTGTTTTTGGTGTACTGTGTCTGTCTCTTTACCTGTTTCTCCCTCTTACACTTTCATTCCATTCTCCAAATTGCAAGGGCAATCTGGATGCTCAATCCCTTCTTCACACACCGAAGCCAGAGGGAGTTTCCTGAACTGCAAATCTGATCATGTTACAGCTGTGCCAAAACTCATTGAATGGCTTCCCATTGCTCTTAGGATAAAGTTCAAACTCCTTTACATGGCTTACAAGTCTGTCGTGGTTTGGCGTGAGGACCTCTCATGCTTAACCACTGTCTCTATATTCCAGCAGTGCTGACCGCCTTCCAGTAGTTTATTTGCACTAGGTTCTCTCTTACTTCCAGAACTTTACATATACCTTGTTCATTGCTTGGAACACTCTTCCCTTCCCACTTTTACCCACTCATCTGAGTCTGGCTAAATTCTACTCCTTCCAGAAGGCTCAAATGATTCAAGAGGCTTCCTTAGGCTTGGTGAAATTATCCTCTTTATGATCCTTTAAGGCTTTGAACTTTGTTTTAATACCACATTTTGTTGGTAATACATGTTTAATTAGCTGTCTTCCCTCCCTCCCTAAACTATAAGTCTTGTGAAGGTAAGAAATAAGTTTGCCTCCCACAGTGCCTTTCACCATACCTGGTGGAATAAATGTTTGTTGAATCAATGAACGGAAGAAATAAAGAAACTTGCTGCTCCCTACCTTAGACGACAGGGCTAATCGAATCTTACAGTTGGAAGGCCTTGTAGATCGTCTGGCTCAATTTGTATTTTACAGATGGGGAAGCCAAGGTTTAGGAAGGTGAGCTGATTAGTGACCCAGATGAGATTGTGAACCCAGGATTCTTGACTTTTGCTCTGTGTTCTCTTGTATCGTATCACTGGCTCTCCAAGGTTGATTTTATCACCATAGCAGGGCTATGAGTTAGCCCTGGTTCCAGTAAACACAAAACAAGCCAAAGTGATTTTTTTTTTTTTTTTCTGAGAGTTCAAGTCTAATGATAGGCAGTGGCTCTTACTGGGCTCTGGAGTGGGAAGGGGGAGATGGGGGCATGTTGTAAGTGGATTCATTACTGCCTACTCTCAATTACATAAGTATAGTGCAAAAAAATCATTTTAGCCATTAACAACATACATGTAAGTGCTCTCTGAAAATACTGTTTGGTAATGATTGTATTTAATCACCCAGCTTTTTAACCGAGAGTTGTGTCCTCTTTTCCCTTCTTGTGCTGTTAAGTGTGCAGAGTGAGAGGATGCCAGGAACAAGCAGCTGCATACCATTTTCCCTGCCCCCCCCCCCACAAACATATGCCTGAAACCCCACGGTCAGTAATGTATTCCTTTGACTAAAGTATTATTCGGTTTTTTCCGTTTTATTTGCAAGCATCAGTTCACCTAGGCAAGGTGACTGACGGGCAAAACTCTCCGATTTTGGGCGGGGGAGTTGGGGGACAATGGCTGGGGACACCTGGAAGACAAAATGAGATGAGTATGTGCTTGGGGTGAGGCTAGAATTTCCTGGACCACCATTTAGATCAGAATGGGCTCCAAATAAGAATTTCCAGGGTGAGTTTCTCTTTCCTGGGTTTCAGCAACAAACCAAAATAATCTGACCTTTTATCCTCCTCCTTGCTTCCTAGGGCCTTGTCCTTTGGACTCTCTTCCCAATGCCCCAAATTTGACAAGCTGAAAAGTTAGCCAGTGTTTTTCCCTGCCACCCCCACCCTCAACAGTCTTCTCCAGCCTTCCTGTCTGGTTGTCAGCCTGTTGTTTATTCCACTTCTCTCCCGTGGAGGAGCGCCCTGTCCCTTCCTTGTCCATTTTAACCTTCGTATATATCTCGGTCCTCATCCTGCTGCTGTCACCCCTTGCACCTCACCTCTGGCTCTTGCTGTAATAATTTCTAGCTGGTTTCCCTGATTCCAGCCTCTCTCCTCCTTCAATCCAGTTTGTGCAGGTTGCCAGATTAATCTTCCCAAACACAACTTTCATCAAATCCCTCTCCAGCTCCAGCACCCCTACTGCCTTTTGTATTCACTCCAAATGCCTTCATTTGGCTCTCGGGGCCTCTCACCTCCTGCCCTCATTCTTCCAGCCACCCTCCCTCCCCCACTTCATCAACCTCATTTCTCATTTCTCATTATTCCTTAACAGAGCCCTTCTCTTCAGCCAAGCTAATCTGCTTATCATCACTCCCATCCACAATTTGCTCCTTTCTACCTCTTGTTCTTTTGCACGCACTGTTCTTTCTCCCTGCAAAGCCCTTACCCTCTCAGCTCTAGGAAACTGCATCCTTGACCTTCTTAACAAGCTCCTTTAAGATTTAACTTTTCCAGGAAGCCTTCCTGGAATAATTTGATCAGCTCAGTTTTTTTTTTTTTTATTAGCTCGAATCTCATGGACTTGCCAATATTGAACCATTTTTTGAGCTACAGAAACAGCAATTTCATATCGTTCAATGTAAAACATTCCCATTATTAATCGGTATTTCTTTATATGTTGCTTAAGGAAACTTGCCCCCAAATTTCTGAGTCTCTGATTGCCATGCGTGTGTATGCTAAGTCTCTTCAATCATGTCCGACTCTGTGCAACCCTATGGACTGTAGCTTGCCAGGCTCCTCGGTCCATGGGATTCTCCAGGCAAGCATACAGGAGGTGGATTGCCATGCCCTCCAAGGGATCTTTCCGACCCGGGGATCAAACCTGAGTCTCATAACTCCTGCGTTGGTAGTCAGGTTCTTTACCACTAGCATCACCTGCAGAGATTATATTTTTTTTTAATGTGTGCTTAATATTGGCTTTTAATAGATTTCCTTCCTTACACTATAGAGCTTCCCAGGTGGCTCAGTGGTAAAGAATCTGCCTGCCAATGCAGGAGCCACAGGAGACGTGGGTTCGATCCCTGGGTTAGGAAGATCCCTTGGAAAAGGAAATGGCGACCAACTCCAGTATTCTTGCCTGGGAAATCCCGTGGACAGCTGAGCCTGATGGGCTACAGCCCATGGGGTCACAAAGAGTCAGATATGACTGAGTGACTATGCATACACTACAGTGGCCCACATCACCATCGCTGTTGTATTGCAATTAGGGGTACACATGTGTGTCTTGCCAACTGGTCTGTGAACTCTGCAAGGGCAAAGGCAAGGTCTAATTCATCTCTGCCACTGCCCCATCCCTAGCACGGTGCCTCGTACATAGTAAATCCTCAGTAAATAATTGTGGAACTGAGTTGAAGGAATTGCTGCACCCTTTTGCTCTGCAAGGAACAGAGGAGGCTTGGGGATCCTCTAATCCTCAGTTAAGACCTGGAGAAATCAACTTGTGAATCCCTGAGCCCCAGCACATTCAAATTACCAGACACATGTAGATCTCAGCACACAGCAAATCCATGGCAACCAGTCTGGCAGTGCATTCGCCTTTCCCTGGAAGCTGGCCAACTGCTACTTGCAGGCTCAACAGAGCAAGAAAGCCAGCACCAGATAGTTTTTCCATTTCGAGCTTCTGTCCCCTTCCCCACACCTCTGCTGTGTCTGCCTGTATGCTCCTGGGGGTGGGGAAAGTAGTATGCTTTTGCTGTGAGTAATTCCTAGATTCATACATTTAGACCCTGGGGGCGGGAGGGCAGCACTAGCATGCCAGTCTGTCTTAATAAAAATATAAAGCAGTCAATAAAACAGCACCCTTGGAGCCCTCGAGGGCATTGCAAATGCTGCCAGTTAATTCTCCCTAGATTCATTACACAATGCTTTCTTTTCAGAGTTGCTGTGGACAGCCCCTGAACTGTTGAGAGCCCCAAGGGGCAGCAGGTTACGTTCTTTTGCAGGAGATGTCTATAGCTTTGCCATCATCATGCAGGAAGTGATGGTCCGGGGCACTCCATTCTGCATGATGGATCTGCCTGCCAAAGGTAAGCAGGAGATGTGAAAAAGGTACCAGGACCCCACCATGATCCAGGTCGTCAGGCCGACCTAGGCTGTTGTGATTTGCCAAAAGAGTGAACACGGTCCTGTGTTTGTGCTAACTGCCTGCTGGTCTGCAAGCAGCCTGTGTTGTGTGCAGGTGGCACTTGGAGCCAGAACACTTTAGGCATTTGGAAGGAATTCCCCCCACCCAAGAAGCTGGTTCTTTTCTGAACTATGACATAAGCCAAGAGCCTAAAGGGCTTTTATGTTAGCTTTTTTTTTTTTTAGCAGCCTCCTACCATTCCTTTCAGATACCCCCTGCCAGAGATTTCAGTGCCCCCTCCATGATGCTCCTGGATGTCAGAATCCTCCCTTTTCCTTGTGACCTGCTGTAGTCTTTCATCCTTATCTCCGATCAGAATCTTTGGCTACCAGGCAAAAGTTGGAGGGGAAGCAGGATGCTGACATATTCTAAAAGTATGAACTCACTAGATATTAAATAATTAGGAATGGAAAAATAATAAGTTTATTAGTGGAGGACTCTGACGACATTGCTTTAACCAGGTGATCAAGGAACATCGTGTCTCCCCTGCCATAATGCACTGAGAAGGGCACAGTACCACCCTTGTGGTCTTCTTGCCCCCAAATGCATAAGCTCAATCTTACCATGAGAAAACATCAGACATAGCCCAACTGAGAGGCGTTCTGACTGGCCAGTACTCATCAGAAGTATCAAAGTCATGAAAGACAGGGAGAGAATGAGGCACCATCACAAACTGGAGAAGACTGAGACAGAACAATGAAATATGATATGGATGTTGAATTGGGTTGTGAAACAAACACAAAAGGATATTAGGGGGAAAATAATGAAATTCAAATAAAGACTCTAGATTAGTAATAAGCATTGTACTGATATTAACTTCCTCTGTACTGTGATTTTATAAGTTGCTAACATTAGGGGGAAGCTGAGTAAAGGAGATATAGGCAATTATTGTACTTTTAGTTTTTTACAACTTTTCTGAAAGTCTAAATGTATTTCAAAATACAAGATTTTAAAAATGCAAAATCAAACCAAACCTAAAATACTTAGTAGTATTTTGCCCCACTCAAAGCTTTATTTCTACCTAAACCCCCTCCCCAACAGTTCCTCATCACAAGTTAAATGAAGCCCAGTCTTCTCACATAACACACACAATCTGGTCCCTAGCTGCATCTCTAGGCTTATCTTCTATCATTCCTCATACTCCAGCTAAGCTATGTGACTGGCAGTGCCTTGAAATCACTATCTCTCCCCCCTTGGTGCCTCCACATGTGTTGCCTATTTGCCTCATCCAACTCATGTCACCTTCACTGGGAAACCTTCTCTGACCTTTTAAGTGTGGGATGGATGTCCCCTCTGTGCTCTCCTGTGCGTATGACTGCTAGAGCACTTATATCGCTGGTCCTTGTTTATCTTTCCAGTTGAACTGTGAGCTCCTCAAGGACATGAACCATGCTGGGCCTAAAGACAGAGGTGACCTAGTTCACTTGTCAGTGTTCTGACACAGGGACAAGGGAACTTGATGGTATTCTGAGAAAGAGACTCCTGTACTAGTGAGTTGGGTGGGGCAGTTGCACTCCATAGGGTCAATTTCCATGGAATTTATTGCACTGGGGCCGGGGTAAGAGATGTGATGGAGAAACCATCACCGTATGGGCCAGCCTGAGTTAGCAGAGCAGAAGGTGTCATGTCACAAGGAGCAGAGGCAACAACTGAAATTCTTTCATGGAGGCTAGGTGATATTTCTTATGTGGTATAAAGCCATACTGCTGGAGGGTTATAGCCAAGGCAAAGGTAGGGAAGACACACTGGTGGTGCCAGCAAGGTTTGGTTCATGATGAGGATGTGAGAGTCAAGGGTGTGAAGAGGGGAATAGGGATAAGCAATGAGCTGAAGAGATAGTCAGGGCTTGGATTTTATCCTGTGGGTGATAAAAATCCATAAAGAGATTTCAAGCAAAAAAGCGACATGGCCAAATTCATGTTTTCAGAATGGTTTGGAGAAGGCTGAGGTGGAAGCAGAGAGACCATGCAAAGTCTGATACATAGTAAATGTTGCACTCAGAGTGGAAGTCAAGTACTAGCAGCCAGGAGGATCCCAATGAGCCCCTGAATGATTTAATGGTGTTCTTAATTCCCTTCCCCTAGAGACCAGGCAGGGCCCATAACCTGGGCCTTCAGTGGGGGCTAATTGGGTCTACTGTGGGGATTGAAAGGCTTAGATATTTGGGGATGGGTGAAAGGAGCTAGATCATTGAAGCAATGGATAAATAACAAGGTCCTACTGTATAGCACAGGCTTCCCTGGCGGCTCAGCGGTAAAGAACCCGCTTGCCAATGTAAGAGATTTGATCTCCATGGATTTGATCCCTGGGTCAGGAAGATCCCCTGGTGAAGGGAATGGCAACCCATTCCAATATTCTTGCCTGAAGAATTCCATGGACAGAGGAGTCTGGTGGGCTCCAGTCCATGAGGTCACAAAGAGTCAGACATAACTGAGGGACTAATGCACAAGCTGGAGTCAAGATTGCGGGAGAAATATCAATCACCTCAGACATGCAGAGGACACCACCCTTATGGCAGAAAGTGGAGAGGAGCTAAAAAGCCTCTTGATGAAAGTGAAAGAGGAGAGCGAAAAAGTTGGCCTAAAGCTCAACATTCAGAAAATGAAGATCATGGCATCTGGTCCCATCACTTCATGAGAAATAGATGGAGAAACAGTGGAAACAGTGTCAGACTTTATTTTTTGGGCTCCAAAATCACTGCAGATGGTGACTGCAGCCATGAAATTAAAAGACGCTTACTCCTTGGAAGAAAAGTTATGACTGACCTAGATAGCATATTGAAAAGCAGAGACATTACTTTTCAACAAATGTCCATCTAGTCAAGGCTATGGTTTTTCTAGTAGTCATGTATGGATGTGAGAGTTGGACTGTGAAGAAAGCTGAGCGCCAAAGAATTGATGCTTTTGAACTGTGGTGTTGGAGAAGACTCTTGAGGGTCCCTTGGACTGCAAGGAGATTCAACCAGTCCATCCTAAAGGAGATCAGTCCTAGGTGTTCTTTGGAAAGAATGATGCTAAAGCTGAAAGTCCAGTACTTTGGCCACCTCATGGGAAGAGTTGACTCATTGGAAAAGACTCTGATGCTGGGAGGGACTGGGAGCAGGAGGAGAAGGGGACGACAGAGGATGAGATGGCTGGATGGCATCACCGACTCGATGGCTGTGAGTCTGAGTGAACTCTGGGAGTTGGTGATGGACAGGGAGGCCTGGCGTGCTGCGATTCATGGGGTCACGAAGAGTCGACACAACTGAGCGACTGAACTGAACTGAACTGATACCAGAAATTAACACAACATTGTAAATCAACTATATATCAATAAAAACATAAATAATATGTAGCAGAAGCAGAACAAAGCTGTGCTTAAATGATTTTTGTTGTTTTGTCATTAAGTCATGTCTTTGCGACCCTATGGAATGTAGGCCACCAGGGCCCTATGTCCATGGGCTATCCCAGGCAAAAATACTGGAATGGGTTGCCATTTCCTCCTCCAAGGGATCTTCCCGACCCAGGGATGAAACCTGCATCTCCTGTATTGGCAGGCATTGAGCCACCAGGGAAGCCTGCTTAAATGATACCAAATACCTCAGTTAATTATTAATAGTTTCTCACTCCCTTTCTTGACTGATTGATATAGCCTTTGCTCAGATATAATTTATATTCAGGCCACCTAAGGAGAAAGTGGAATAGATGGCCTTTTTGTGATTTCTCTTGCCCGACGTCATTCTTGTTTAAAACTCAATTATCTTTACCAAATCTTGGTACTTTCCCCACAATTTGTAGACCTTTTTTTTTTTTTGCTTCCTGACAGAAATCATAGAAAGACTTAAGAAGCCTCCTCCAGTGTACAGACCAGTGGTTCCTCCTGAGCATGCACCCCCAGAATGTCTCCAGCTGATGAAGCATTGCTGGGCTGAGGCTGCAGAACAACGACCAGCATTTGATGAAATATTTAACCAGGTAAGGACTCTGTGAAGCTTAGCACTGCCCAGAAGCCATCTTGAAGCCAGCCTACCAAGACAAACTCCTTCGGTTCTCATCAGACTGTGGAAGGACCCTCTTGCAAGAGAAGAAGGCATTCATCATGGGGATGAAGCATGGAACTGGCTACTTGAAGGCCCTTTGGTGCTGGATCATCTCCAGTACATCCCCCAAGTGCATTAGGATTCATTTTGGTCTTTCCTGTATCTGAACCTCTGCTCCATACCATCCACAATCTGACCTAACTGACCTTTCAAAGATGAACTTGAACCACCAAGCATTTGCAAGGCACTGTCATTGAGACCATTAGTAGAAGGAGTAGGTGGATCCTGGAATAGATGCTTTGGAAACTCCAGAGAACTCTGATGCATATCTCATTTAAGTGAAGCCAGATTGTTTTGGGAGGGTATGGAAAAATATGAGGAGTTTGAAAGGGTTTTCAGGCTGGAAGGAAGTGCAAACATGGAGTACAAAAGCAGGAGATTCCTTTGGTTCCTAGGGAACTGCTTGAGGCAGTAAGCCCCGTGTGCTCAGTCATGTCTGACTCTTTTGACCCCATGGACTGTCACCTGCCAGGCTCCTCTGTATATGGAATCTCCAAGGCAAGAATACTGGAGTGGGTTGCCATTTGCTTCTCCAGGGGACCTACCCAGGGATCAAGCCTGTGTCTCCTGCATTGGCAGGCAAATTCTTTACCATTTAGCCACCTGGGAAGCCCTACTTGAGGCAATAAAGTACATGAAAAGTGATAAATTCCCTCCTTAAGATACTGAGTTTCTAAAGAGCCTGACTTTTGCCCTAGAAGTCAGGATTCCACAGGGAATATGAGGAGCAGAGAGAGAGCCCTGCTAAGGTGCAGTTCCTATGTCAGAGCATGCACTTGAGGGCTTTGTTCAAATGACAGGATACCGAAACTGAGGGAGTGCTCTGTCAGCGGTGGCGGAGAGGCTTTTGAACCTGGCTGGTGTACCGCACTGAGATGCTCAGTGAGTGGCAGGTATCTGAGGTGGAAAACAGAAAGAGTTGGATTGAAAGCCTGGGGGGCCCTGAATATTAAGTCATCCATGTCCCCAGCTCAGAATGCCTCCATTAGCCTGGCTGAGTCTCTTGAGGACACTCAGACAGGTGTTCAATAGTAGCAGGGGAAAGGCACAGAATTATGGAGGTCAAATTTCTGAAAACTTACCATGAGGCAGGAAGAAAAGCATTCACCCTGGTGTTGATGCTAGAGATGTTATTTCAGAAGGCAGCAGAGAAGCCGGTGAAAGAAGGAGTGCACATCTAGGAGCTCAAAAAACTGTCTCCTTTTAATTGGTCAACTTCCAGGCAAAGTCATGAAATGACAAATAGAAAAACCAAGGCATCAAAAATGTAAATGACTTTCAAACAGGATGGCTTGGGGCTGCCCTCACTGAAATGCCTCCCCAGTCCCCGCAGCTAATCCAACTGAAATGGGGAGAGGAGGAGGCTCCCTGCATTAGGCAATAGGGGAATTGGAAAGATCCCCTGTAGCGGGGCACAGCCACCCACTCCAGTCTTCTTGCCTGGAGAATCCCATGGACAGAGGAGCCTGGTACACTACAGTCCATGGGGTTGCACGGAGTCAGACACGACTGAGCATCTGAGCACCAAAGCATCTGAGTTTGCTCTTGTGATTACCAACAGGACCTCGGTGGACAGGCAGGTGCAGACCAGGCTCAGAAGGAAGCTTAGCCTTGGGGCATTGAGTGCTACGTAGAACACATGTGAACCGTTATGTGTATAAAAGGGTTCACTGGGACAGATTCCTAGGTGTTGAGCAAAATTACCACCAGTCTTCTCTTGGTGTCAACTCAGCCTTTTGCCTGCTGAATATAGCAGTAAGAAGGGGCTACCCTTCATGAAGATTGAAGGCAGGAGGAGAAGGGGATGACAGAGGATGAGATGGTTGGATGGCCTCACTGACTCAATGGACATGAATTTGAGCAAGCTTCAGGAGTTGGTGATGGACAGGGAAGCCTGGTGTGCTGCAGTCCATGGGGTTGCAAAGAGTCAGACACGACTGAGTGGCTGAACTGAACCAATGTTATGACAAACCCCTTGTCCCTGTAGATGAACAGGGTCCCAGGAGGGCACATTGCAAATCTGTGGCATGCAGCCACCTCTAAAGGATCAGGGGCAAGACCAGTTGAATTTCTACATGACCCTGACATGAAGGCCAAGTATTAGGAGACACCATTACTCTTGGGCCCCATGGTAAGAAAAAAGGATAGATCTTACCATGTAGATCTTACCAGGCTTTCCTGGTGGCTCAGATGGTAAGGAATCTGCCTGCAATGCAGGAGCCCTGGGCTCGATCCCTGGGTCAGGAAGATCCCCTGGCAACCCACTCCAGCCTTCTTGCCTGGAGAATTCCATAGACAGAGGAGCCTGCCGGGCTACAATCCATGGGATCACAAAGAGTCAGACATGACTGGGTGACTAACAAACATTAAAAAAAAAATGTAGATCTTGGGTCACATTTAAGAGGTCAAGGAACCTCCAGCTGTCCAAGTACTGGTAACATGGTGGCATTAGAAGATAAGTATAGTTTTGTAGGTTGATGATCTAGAAGAGTAAAAGAGCCCTCCCCTTATCCCACTTCACGACTGGCCTGAGCTCCAGACCAAATCTTCTTGCCTTTGAAGTGGCCCCTGGTGGCTCAGACGGTAAAGCGTCTGCCCGCAATGCGGGAGACCTGGGTTCGATTCCTCGGTTGGGAAGGTCCCCTGGAAAAGGAGATGGCAATCTCCTCCAGCACTCTTGCCTGGAAAATCCCATGGATGGAGGAGCCTGATAGGCTACACCCTATGGGGTCACAAAGAGTCGGACACGACTGAGCGACTTCACTTCACTGCTTATGTGTTGGCATCTCAGAACTGAGGGATACTGACCAGAGAGCACCTTTGCTTAGACTTGAAAGAACCAGAAGGGTAGGGGAAGAACTACTCAGGGAAAAAGAGCTCTGTGAATGGGCCAGGGTGACAAAAGAGTGAGAAATGACTTTTCTTATTTATACATGGCTTTACCTCTCTTGCCTTGGCATTTTAGAGGAAGGGATGTGTGATAAAGGGTCTTGCTCCATCACCTCTAAGTTTAAGGAGTAAGAATTCTCTGGCTTTCTTTCTGCTTTACTTCCAGTTTAAAACTTTCAATAAAGGGAAGAAGACTAATATTATTGACTCTATGCTTCGGATGCTGGAGCAATATTCTAGCAACTTGGAAGATTTGATCCAGGAGCGAACTGAAGAGCTGGAAATTGAAAAACAGAAAACAGAAAAGCTCCTGACACAGATGCTACCACCGTATGTGTGAAACCTGAGGAGTGTGAATGCTTGTAACAGTGTGTTCTATTAAAAATAGAAAAAAAAAGTGCCAGTCAGCTAACTGTTCCCTCCCCGTGTCCTGTACCCTCTCTACTCCCAGTAGGTTTGAGTCACACCTTCAAATCAAAGAATTGGAAAACCCAGGGAGCAGAGCACACTTCCTAATTTTCCACTTCTTGTGGATCATGCTAGTCATTTACATTTTTGATGCCTTGGTTTTTCCATTTGTCATTTCATGACTTTGCCTGGAAGTTGACCAATTAAAAGGAGACAGTGTTTTGAGCTCCTAGAGGGAAGTAGCTGGATTGTTTTTCTAGGCTTTTCCTTCCTTAGAGTGGGAGCCTTATGTGTTGCTACCATTTCCAAATTTTTCAAGTCCCCTTATCATGATCTGCTAGGAGATAATCAGGGAAGTTAGTCTCCTGCAAAGGCAACCTCCTGGGAACATTTTGTGCCCCCAGGTGGGGTGGAGTGGGTGGGTCGGGGGAAGCAGAGAAAGAAGGATAGAGAGTTGGAAAAAGTCCACAAAGGAACAAACCAGGACTCTCTGCTCAATGATGTATTCCAGCACCTGGCACATTGCCTGGCACATTGTAAGCACTCAATATCTGTTTGTGAAATAAATAAAAGAATGAGTGTTTGCATCCCAGTGACATTTTCTTCCTTCTTACCTACTTGGCAGTGAATTTTGGAGAAATTGTGTTCTAGCAGATGTGGCCTGGAGGGAGGCCTGTGTCCTCTGAGGAATGTCTGTGTCTGCTTTTCAGATCAGTTGCTGAATCTCTCAAAAAGGGCTGCACAGTTGAACCGGAGGGCTTTGACTTGGTCACCTTGTACTTCAGCGACATTGTGGGCTTCACTACCATCTCAGCCATGAGTGAGCCCATTGAGGTGGTGGATCTTCTCAACGACCTGTACACCCTCTTTGATGCCATCATTGGCAGTCATGATGTCTACAAGGTACATTACTTAGCAGGACAATATGTTCCAGAGAGCAATTTTGATATGAGGCCCACCTGTGTGTACTCCAGAATTGAAGGAAGGATGCAATTTTATCGAATGCTGTTATTTAGGAATTAAAATTTAAATAGTATACCACTTCCATTGGTCTCCATTGAAAACGAAGGCCAAATAAAATGCATATAATGTCACATTTTTCAAAATAACAAGCTCAACACAGCAAGAGATTGCTGGTCAGATTTCTTTTGAGCTGTTTTCTAGAACTGGGACTAAAAAGAGGTTGAGACCAATAAGTATTGTTGTTCTTCAGTTTCCAAGTACCCACAGGGCAGGCACGGAAGGGCATACAGAAGTGTTAGTGTTTGGCCCATAGTTGATGACTAAGTTCATCTTGGGAAAATTTGTGTATATATAATACACGCTATTAAAATTTGGTTCCCTCCTTTAGGTACTGTTTTTATACAGGAGCAAACTCAACTTTGGACCTGAGGCTCTCTGGGATTGCTACAGGGTAACCTAAAGCCCACCTAGTGGTCTGAGGTCTCAAGAAGTGATTAATTGTGAGGTTGTAACCTGCTGCTCCCCGGAGAAGGCAATGACACCCCACTCCAGTACTCTTGCCTGGAAAATCCCATGGTCGGAGGAGCCTGGTGGGCTACAGTCCATGGGATCTCGAAGAGTCGGACACGACTGAGCGGCTTCACTTTCACTTTCCACTTTCATGCATTGGAGAAGGAAATGGCAACCCACTCCAGTGTTCTTGCCTGGAGAATCCCAGGGACAGGGGAGCCTGGTGGGCTGCTGTCTATGGGGTCGCACAGAGTCGGACACGACTGAAGCGACTTAGCAGCAGCAGCAACCTGCTGCTCCCACTTCCCCTGATCCCTCCACCGTGTCACTTTCCACTATTTCTGTCAAAGGTGGCAGAAGATGAGTGGAGAACAGATGACTATATTCACTCATTTCGGTGCCATGCTTTTTTCCTCTTGATTGTATGTGTTGCCCTGTCTCTAGGCAGAAAAATGACTAAAAATCTCATAGCTGCGCAGGAACATGTCCATGTTGTCTGCAACATCGAAACTTGTTTTAGTGATGGAAAAAGATGCCCCAGGCATCCCACACTTTAGACAGCTCCTCTGTCCCAGGAACCCAGCTGGAGCTGGAGAATGAGTAGCTCCATTCATTGGATCCTTCACAGTAGCCTGAAAGGTTCCAACTCTCAAATCACACACAGGGCAGTGTGTCTATCTCAGATTAGACAGGGCTCTTTCAGGTCAAGTAGAGAGCCTCAGGGCTAGGCCAAGCTGCCTAAATAGGGCTCAGAAACAGGCATCATGCCTGTCAATCAGCAGGAGCTGCAAACTAATCAAGAAGCACACGCAGAAACCATGGTGCAGGAAAAATCCATGGAATCAGACTACCTGTCTTAACTTGTTGAATTCAAGCAGCCTGAAGAGAAAAACAAATCACTGAAAGCTAATTCAGTTGAAATTAAAATCAAAGATGATTCAGTGTGGGCAGTAACACAGCCACGAGCTTAATCAATCCAGCTGATACTGTTCAGACAATTGTTGGGGGTCTTGGGAATGAGGCTGTTAGGTATTTTGATACTTCATGGCTGCAATAGGAAGCTAGCGGGATGTTTTCAGGACAGAGTGGGGCTATATGAATCCAAAAATTACATCTAAGTAGTCAGTCCTTTTTAATAAAAACAACACAGTACAGAGGAAATGAAAATTGAACCAGTGGCGGATCACCAAATCCGTTTGTGTTTTCATTTTCTTTACCTATAAACTTGGAATCGCCTCCCCTGGCACTTGACAATCTGAAGTGGAAGTGAGAAGGCTGCTGCAGAATTATGAAGCTGGTGATTTGTTTTCAGTTTCAGTTTTCCTACTACCACTCCATCTTAACCAGACCTTTTCTATGCCTTATCTACCCTTTCTGTGCCCTTGTTCTGATTTATGCAACCCATATTCCCCACACCAGTGTCACACCAAGGCCAAGAAGCACCCATGTTCCCTGTCCTTCTAATTTTCTCATCCATATCCCTGGGGTCTCCTGGGTGACTGACTCGGTAAAGCTGAAGGATCAACCACCAGTCAATGATAATAGCCAGCCAGTGAGTTTCTCCCTCTCGTGCATATAGTATTTGCATTGTACCATTGCCATCTTCTGTGTGAGCAGGCATGCTTATTTATCTGAGAGCAGGAATCCTTTTCTCAAATTGTATTAGGTAAGAGAGGCCCTGAATGGAAGCATCCTGAGGTACAAAGCCCCATAGGTGTGAAGGATCACTATAGAAAGTCATAATGGGGAGCCTATTGCCAAGTACTAAATTTTATCTGGAACTGAGTCATAGGCACAGTCCTATGGTTTATTTCCAGACACGTCAGTTTGGCTATGATGATGATGGTGATGATGATGATGGTAATGGCTGGCACTTATCCCCCAGGCAGGTTTTAATTGCTTTGACATTTATTAAGTTATTTTGTCCTTAAAACGCTGTATGAGGTGGGTGCTCTCATTATCCCTATTTTACAGATAAGGATACTGAAGCACAGAGGGGAAAAGTCATGTGACTAAGGCCACACAATTTGTAAAAGGTGCATCTGGGATTCTAAACAAGGCTGTGTGACTTCAGAGTTTCATGCTCTTAACCATGGCGCCCTGTGAGTGCAGTTATTTAGGAGAACATAGATTTTGGGGGCCATTTAAAAAATTTATTCATTTTAATTAAAGGATAATTGCTTTACAGTATTGTGTTGGTTTCTGCCACACATCAACATGAATCAGCCATAAGTATACTTATGTCCCCTCCCTCTTGAAACTGCCTCGCATCTCCCACCCCATCCCACCCCTCTAGGTTGTTAAAGAACGCCGGGTTAAGTTCCCCGAGTCATACAGCAAATTCCCATTGGCTATCTATTTTCCGTATGTTAGTGTATATGTTTCCTTGTTGCTCCCTCCATTTGACCTACCCTCTCCTGTCCACCGTGTGTCCACAAGTCTGTTCTGTATGCCTGCATCTCCATTGCTGCCCTACAAATAGGCTCATCAGTGCCTTCTTTCTAGATTCCATAGATATATATGTTAAAATATGATATTTGTTTTTCTTTCTGACTTACTTCACTCTGTGTAATAGGCTCTAGGTTGATCCTCCTTACTAGAACTGACTCAAATGACTATGTGTACCACAGCTTCTTTATCCATCCATCTGTCGATGGACATCTAGGTTGCTTCCATGTTCTAGCTATTGTAAATAGGGCTGCAGTGAACATTGGGGTACATGTGTCTTTTTCAGTTTTGTTTTCTGGAGGAGCCTGATAGGCTACAGTCCATGGGGCTGCGAAGAGCCGGACATGACTGAGCGACTTCACCTTCACCTTCACCTTCAGGGTATATGCTTAGTAGTGGGATTGCTGGGTCATATGGTAGTTTTATTCCTAGTTTTTAAGGGAATCTAGGAGAACATAGAGCTTTAACTGAATGGAAACTTGTACTAGCAGAGTCTGATTGGCCCATTTCATAGACATCCCTTCAGCTTACTTATCTTTTGGATTTACTTGCAAAGCTTCACCTTACTAGTCACTATAAAGAGTGGATACACTTCTGTGGGGAAGATGAGCACAGAGTCACCTTAATTCACAGGTGTCCAGTTCTAAGTGCCACCTGCAAGGAGTGGAGGGCTAGTACTGCTGCTCCTTAGAGAGGTAGTGCTAGGACAGGGAGCTGGTGGGAAAAGACAGTTCTCACACCTGGGGAAGCTGCAAAACTGTCATATTAGCAAGGCAAAGCAGAAGGAACAGACTGTTTCACTTCCTTCCGTTCCTTTTCCCTATATTTGCCTTAAAGCTACCCTAGCTCTTTGACCCAAATGGTCTAGAGAAATGCTTGCTGGGAAAGCACCTTCTCCAAGGGTGCTCCCCAATGAATATCCATGGACAGTCCCAGAAATCTCCCCTTTCCCTTCCCCAGGAATTATTTGGAGCCAGAGAGTTCATTAGGGCCAGACAGGAACCTGAGAAGTAACTGTAAAATCTATAGGTGTAAGACTTAAACATCAGTATTTTTTAAATGAAGTTTTTCAAGTGATTCTACTGTGCAGCCAGGCCTGTGAAGCACTGAGAGCCTCTTTCTGACTTCTTCACTTTATAAGAAGAACACTTAGCGTCCATCATACCCTTTAACTGTATGAAAGGTCACACGTGCACTCATGTATGCATGCTCTCACACACGCACACACACACAAATTATTTACTTGCTCATTCTATTTCCCCTGATTTCCAGGTAGAGACCATTGGAGATGCTTACATGGTGGCCTCAGGCCTCCCAAAGAGGAATGGCATGAGGCATGCAGCTGAGATTGCAAACATGTCCCTAGACATCCTCAGCTCTGTGGGTACCTTCAAGATGCGGCACATGCCAGAGGTGCCAGTCCGGATTCGAATAGGCCTGCACTCAGGTAACAACCAGCAGCTAAAATGGGAGAAAACATTATGCACTTCAAGGGAAGGCTGGAAACAGGAGGAAGAGGGTAGCTCTTCCCTGATTATCGGCAGCTGGATTATCCAGGTGTCTAGTGCTGCCTCATTCCTTTTCGTCTCCCCAAGTTTCCTCTCCTTCCAGCACCTGCCCTACCCCAGTGGGCAGCAGCTCTTGTTCTAAGTACCAAACCCTTCCAGTCCACCTTTCTGGTTAGAGCCAGCATCTCCGTGTTTATGATACAAGAGCAGCCTGCATGTGTAGTATTTAAAGGATCATTCCTTTAATTTGTTGAAGTCTCAACTCCTGGAGTATTCATTCTCCCACCTCCCTCCTCACTTGCTTGAACATCTTCAGGATGCCGCCTCATTGTACCCTTTCCATCTGTCTTTATACATTCCCAGGTATCTTCTCAGGCCTTTCATCTTCTAGCTTCTATTCGCCTCCTGTTTATCTTTGCTCTTCTAGGCCCCTTTTCTTCTCCCATCATTTTCATCCCTTTCCTACCAAATTTTGTAGAAGGATGATTGACATTTATTACACCGTTTCTTCACTATCCACTCCCTCTTTAGCCCCTTTGCCATCTGGCTTCAGCCCTCATCACTTTTCCCAGTCCTAGTCTACCCCTATCTCTGCAGCACTTGGTAGTCTTGACAATTCCCCCCCAATTGGCTTTTATGACCTGCTCCTCACTCTCTGAATGCTTCTGGTCCATTTCATTTACTGGCTCCCTTAGCAATCCCTGCTGTCTAACTGCTCCCACATTTTCTGCAAAACTCCAAGCTGTGATCTCCTTGCTCTCTGTATGTCCTGACCTTGAATTCATTTCTCAACTCATTCCAAACTGGCTTTCATTTTCTACCATTGTCTGATAATCTCATCTGTCTTTGTGTGCATGCTCAGTTGTGTCCGACTCTTTGCAACCCCAGGGACTGTAGCCCGCCAGGCTCTTCTGTCCATGGAATATTCCAGGCAAGAATACTGGACTGGGTTGCCATTTCCTTCTCCAGGGGATCTTCCGCATCCAGGGATCGAACCTGCATCCTTTGTGCCTTCTGCATTGGCAGGCAGATTCTTCACCACTGTGTCACCTGGAAAGCCTTCTGCCATGTTCTATCCTTCATCCACTGTTTCTCTCCCCTACTATGCTCTTCTGGGTGATCTCATCCATGTCTGTGGTTTAACTACCACTTATGTACTGATGACTTCCAACTCTTCAACTTTAACACCTGTCTTTTCCCTTAAGCTTCAGCCCTGTATATCAGACTTACTGCTGACATTTCCATTTGAATGTTCCACACAGACATCAGACCAACACATCCAAAACAGAATGACTTTCTACCTGTATAAATGATCTCCTCTTCCTGTATTTATTTTCTATTTCAGTTGGTGTCACTACCATTCACCTAGTTATTCCAGTTAGTCTTGAGAGTCATCCTCCTTGACTCTGCCCTCACCCTGATCTTCACCATTCAACTAAGTCTTACCTTTTCAATGTTTCTTGATTCTGTCTTGTCTCTTCTCGACTCTCACTACTCAAGTCTAGGCCACCAGCATCTCTTGCCTGGATCACTGCCATAGCATCTTCTTGCTTCCACTCTTGCTTCTTTCTATCCATCCTTCTCATAGTTATCATCGTAATCTATCTTTGCTTGCCTGTCTGTCCATTAGACTATAAGCTCCTTGATGGCAGGAACCAGATCTTACTCATGTTTATATCCCGAATGCTTAGCCACATAGGTGATTTTCATTACTTTTCTTTTAAACAGGAGCCTTCATCTCATTGCTGCTTCAGTTTCACATCAACAACTCCCCTTGGCACAACTCTTCTTGGATGATTTACCATTACTTCAAACCTTGCATTTCTAAAACTTTAAGTCATCTTTTCCCACAAACCAGCATAAGTTCCCAGGCCCACATGCTAATTTTCTCATGGTTGTCAGACACTCAACATGTCTGTTGGTTCTCCTTCCCTAATGTCTCTTTTATCCCTCCTTTTTGCCCTCTATCATCACCTCCTTTCCAGTACTTACAGCTTTGTGCTTGAGTTACTGTAACAGTCTCTTAACTGTTTTCCCTGGTTTTACTTTTCTCCCCTTTCAATGCATTCTATACACTGATGTGAGAAAAAAAGAAAAAGAAATTTCATTATGTAATCCCCTGCTCAAAATTCTCTAGTGGTTCAAGGTCCACCATCTTGTACAACCCAATAGCCAATCTTGTCTCTAGTTTCTCCCCAGGCACCTGAACTAAGCAGACTGCGCTCTATAAGAGTTTCCCAAAATTCCAAACTCGAGCCCAACCACAAACCTTTGATTTTTGTCCCTTTTCTCCTACTCAAATCCAACTCACTCATCAAGATCTAAATCAAATCCTGCCTTCTCCATTGGATCTTTTTGGACTGAACCAAGCCTTAATAAGCAACCCCTCTCCCATTTTCTAAACTATTAGAGCACTTCTGCCTGTACCATTATCTTGCCTCAACCATACATTGTCTTGGATTGTTGCTTAATTGCTTCTGGTTTGATAGTCTCCTCTCTTCAGTTAAGCTCTAAATTCCTACAGAACTGAGGCTATATGATACATTTCTTTTTTATTCCCCTTGGTGCCTAGTTCAGTGCTCAGTGAATGCTTCTTAATGGGTGAGACATGAATTATAATGAGAAACATAACTTTTGTAGTTTTTTTTTTTAATTTTTATTTTTACTTTATTTTACTTTACAATACTGTATTGGTTTTGCCATACATTGACATGAATCCACCACGGGTGTACATGCGTTCCCAAACATGAACCCCCCTCCCACCTCCCTCCCCACAACATCCCTCTGGGTCATCCCCGTGCACCAGCCCCAAGCATGCTGTATCCTGCATCGGACATAGACTGGTGATTCGATTCTTACATGATAGTATACATGTTTCAATTTTTAACTTTTATTCTTACAAATGAATGTCCAGAAGGAATTTTTTAGAGCAAAATTATTTTGTGTGTGCATGCTTAGTTGCTCAGTCGTGTCCGACTCTATGCGACCCCATGGACTGTAGCCTGCCAGGCTCCTCTGTCCATGGGGATTCTCCAGGCAAGAATACTGGCGTGAGTTGCCATGCGCTCCTCCAGGGGATCTTCCCAACCCAGGTCTCTCGCAGTGCAGGCGGATTCTTTACCATCTGAGCAACTAGGGAAGCCCTTCTCTAACTCAGGAAACAGCAAAAAGATAATGCTGAACAATTTTCACTTAGAAACCAGAAAGGTGAAGTTGAGACATTTCTAGATATTTTTGAACTAGATTTTCAGTATGGTTGCTGAAATTTCTTTCAAGTAATGTTCATTCTTTGAACATTTAGCATGGTTGTATTAAAATGTAAAAGCAAAAACCATTCTAAGGGCAAATAGAAAATATTCTCAGATCATCTTTATATACTACACAGATGATTGAATGTCAACTATACTTCTTTTCAGATTTTCCAACTGTCTTAGCAATAATTCTCTTTATAGACACAATTTGGGAGACAGATAGCCCCATGGATACCTCCTTCCAACCCTAAGGCACAAGAAAGACTCACATTTTTCCCTTGAAACAAACATGCTTGGATCCTGAATCCCTGCCCAGGCTTTCCTTATTGGGTTTAATGCTTGGTTGTCCCTATTGACAGATATAAGCATCTTGGGTGTTACTGTTACTTGGAACAAAGACATCAATCAGAAGGGTAATCATTTCTGCATTGTCATAAATTTGTTTTTTTATAGGGCAAAGAATGCATTACTCACCATAAGATTTCCTTCAGAGTCCCAGAGCTATGTAGTGGCAACTTTATTCTTTCATGCAGCTACATTCCTTCCCTTGGCAGTGTCCCTCTATTAGCATTGGATTCATACCTGATGACTATAATCCTGATTACCTGTGCTCCTCTATAGGGCCGGTTGTTGCTGGAGTGGTGGGCCTCACCATGCCCAGATACTGCTTGTTTGGAGACACTGTGAACACAGCTTCTCGGATGGAATCAACAGGGTTACGTGAGTATCTCTAGAGGGATGAATGGGATGGTAATCTCCTGCTACTGGGAAAGTGATTCTTCCTCAAGAGAGGGGAAAGAGAGCAGAGAGATGTTTGAATGTTTCAAAGAATTACTAAAAGGTAATTTGAGAATCTTAAGGGGATGTAACACACAGGTTTTTGTCTCTAATGGTAAACCAGTAGGGGGTGATGTTGGACTGAACATGTACCTTTCTTGTTTTAGAAATGAAGCTGTAGCTAGGTGACACTGAAACAGCCAGCAGTTTGATCAAAACAACAACAACAACAAAATCCTTCGGGTAAAGGAAAAAATTGGCTTGCCTGGTGGGTTTGTGGGCATCATATTGAAAAAAGAAACAGGAAAGGCACTGACATTGTTTTTTCAACTAGTTTGTAGAGACACACCCAGAGTCAACTCTCTCCCAACCAGCTGATATCTCCTGCTTTAGTCCTTTTTTGAACTAGTTAGGACCCCAGGAGTTCTGGCTTCATCAAAGCACCCTCAAATTTAGCTAGCAATAATGCTTCAATCTGAGGAGCTTGGAATTCTGAAATAATTTCAACTTGCCTGTATATAAAACTCTTAGCTTCTATCAAACCAGGTATGGTATCAAAGATGCCATTTCTCCCCTATTGCTTTGAGAAGAAAACCATACAAACCATTATGCCATTTGTCTGTGCCTGGCAACACTTTCTTGTTTATTTCCTATCACTCCTAAGGCAATGTCAGAATCACAATGTGCTTTACCTATATCATAGGCAAAGTGATTTGTTCAAGCTAGTATAAAAAAACAGAGACACCAATAGATTTTATATATAGTTTTCATGGATTAAATATTAGAAAAAATCACTTAAGCCCTTAGCAGCCCTGGCTCTGACAGCTACTAAGCAGGACAAGCTCTTCTCAAACTTCAGCAGCGTATGCAACCTAGTCCCTGATGATATGGTGGTCTCTATCACAGTGGGTGGTGCCCTGTCTGACTCCACGTCTCATCACTCATGTGCCGAAACAGACTTGTACAATAGGCCCAGTCTTAGTCAGTGTAGCCCATGCAGCCATGATAAAGGAGGCAGCACGGAACTTAGAAGCTGTTGTCAGAATAAATTTTCTGACATCTGGCAAAGTCTTCAAATGCCGCAGACATGGCAGAGGCCATGGGAGTAGTCATCCAGGAACTGCGGCGTGTGCGTAACTTTGCTCTAGAAGTGCAACCCAGGAGGAAGTGAAACTGGCACAGTTCTCTGGACTGATGTAAGCCCGTAGAACAGTGCAGTCATATTCTGGTCCGCACTAGGGAAACTCCACACATTTCATGTTGGAAATACAGAGCTGAGAGCGGAAAGTGGATCATGAGTGAGTCATGCACAGCAGATGTATGTGAAGCACTGACTCTGTAAGGAAGGCATTGTGAGGGATATGGAGAAGTGTACATATGTAGTCTTTCTGGAAGCTAATGACTGTGACTGAAACGTGACATTAAGTGCTGCTCCTGACTGAAGACCTACAAGGAGGTAGCTTCTAAGTTCGTGTTGGATATGAGATTAGGACGCATCATAGGTCTATTTTTAAAAAATCAGTTTAATCAACACCTCTTTTATGCTCAGTTGAATCTACTGATTCTAAAATGGAAGTGACTAGTGACCCAGCCCTGGAGTGATCTTCCTTGCCACATGACTGGATGGTGGTTGGAATCAGCTATCTTTCTGTGTTGAACTGTGTGTTCCCCATCAGTAGGATTATTCTATTGAGATACTCCCTCATGATTAGATGCTAGTGGAATGTCACACATAGTGCTAGCTAGGGACACACTAGGTGACTTTTAAGAAGCATTTGGAGTGGAGGTTTGGGGATGACCGTGAAGTAGTGAGGAAGACACAAATGACAATACTGAGCTGTCAAGAGAAGGCAAGTCCTTGTAGAAGACAGTAGAAATTTCTTGCCGTTCTTTTCACTCATGCCATGCTACTCGGATTGTACTCAGATTCTAAAAGAATTATTGGGAACGCTGTAAAGCAATTATATTCCAACAAAAAATAATGAATGAAAGAAAAATAATTATTGGGTTAGCCAATAAGTTTTCTACTAGAGCGTATGCAAAAACCCGAACGAACTTTTTGGCCAGCCTCAATACTTTCTCAAAGTGTGTGTGGAACTGTCTTGGACTTTTATTTACTGCTCAGCCTGAACAAGATCTTACTTCACAGGAAGACAGTTTTCAGGACAGTTAAGGATCCTACCTCAGTTAAATGATTGCTCTTCACCAAAGAATTACATTTCATTTCTGAATAGATGTTTTAGTCATAGTTCCCCAGTCTCTTATCCTAAGTTGGTATTAGTTGGAAAATCATTCATTCATGTGTGTACACAGCTAGAGGCATCTGCCGAAAAGACAGCTATAGATGTAGTCACCACACAATGTTGGCAGAGGTGTTGGGACATTTCTCATTGATGTCTTATTTTAAGTACAGCAGTGTTGAAAGGTAGTTGGATGGATGTGTGTGGAAAAGATACCCTTTTGTCTCTTAAGTAGGATATGCCAACCTTGAGGGTTCAGCCCCAGCAGCAGCCTGTGAGACTGTAACTTCCCTCAGAGGAGATCACGTTTCAGCTGAGGGCAAGTAGTGGTTGCTGTTTTCTTCATCTCAATCATTTCTATTGCATGCCCTTTAATCTGAGATAGTGTCTAGGAGGCTGATAGGTGCTACAGTTAATGCTTTATTTGGGCCTGGTGAGGAAGACCATTCCTTCCCCTTACCTCTTCCTGTGAAACCCTAACTAAAGCGTACTCTCTCTCTCAGGGAATTTGTTTAGGGTCTTGTCCATTTAGAAGTGGGAGCATTTACGACATTAATATCCTCTCACTGATTTTACCTGAAGGACCCAAAGTCATGCCTTTCTTGCTTTCACAGCTTATCGCATCCACGTCAGTCATAGCACAGTGACAATTCTTCGAACCCTGAGTGAAGGCTATGAAGTGGAGCTTCGAGGAAGAACAGAGCTCAAGGTATAATGTCCTTTTGTTTTTTGAGTCAAACCACTTGAACACACCTGCTACTGGAGAGGTCATGGTCTGCTGAAAGAGTTTACCTGGGTGTCTGAGACTCAGAGCTGTAATTCAGGCAGAATTCTCAATTCCATGTGTGGTTCTGCAAAGATCATTCCCTTTGCCTCAGTTTTCATCTCTTTAAAATATGGCTGCAGTGAGAAGGATCGTTAAAAGTCCCTCTGCATTTTTCAGACTGTGAGTTGCATTTTTCTCTCTTAAAAATTGCCCAGAATTTTGCATTATTATTTACATTGTCTAACTTCCATCTCATTTAATATCTGGCAGTGCCAGGTGTTGTTCATTAAACTACACTACTGGAGAGTTTGGATTTTCTGTCCATTGGCTTGGTGGCCCTCCTTTCGCATTTTTCATCCCCAACATTGATCCCCTGTGTACAGAGAAGCTTTATCTATTTCCCCAAGGACCAGGAAGAATGAAGTCAGTTCTGATGAAAGACAAACATAGCACCTTTTCTTTGTGAGGACTATCACTTGATCTAGGATTCAGGATTAGACTAATATCTCTTTTTCTTTTTCACCATTTCCACTGGATTCTTTTCATCTTCCTCTGGATGGCCCTAGGGCCCCTGGTGGTCCCAACTATAAAAGACTCTAGAGATTTGATCATTTAACTCCTTCAAATTTCAGATAAGGAGCCAAGGCCCAAAATAGTGAAGTAATTTGATCAGGGTTACATAGTCAATTGATAGCAGAGTCAAGCCATAACCCAGGAAACCTGACTTCTCCTTCATTAATAATAATGTTCATTTATTTAGTTTTGGCTGTGCTAGGTCTTTGTCACCTTCTCTAGTTGTCGCGAGTTGGGGCTACTCTTCATTGCAGCATGTGGGCTTTTCATTTCGGTCGCTTCTCTTGTGTAGCATGGAATCTAGGGCATGTGGGCTCAGTAGTTGAGGCTCCCCAGCTCTAGAACACAGGCTCAATAGTTGTGGGACATGGGCTTAGTTGCCCTTCTGCTTGTGGGATCTTCCCAGACCAGAGATCGAACCCATGTCTCCTACATTGGCAGGCAAATTCTTTTCCACTGAGCTACCAGGGAAGCCCTAGTAGTCTTTCTATGTTACCATTGTGCATGAAAATTGTTTTCTCAGTGATTATTCTCTGTGTTTAGTTGCTTAGTCATGTCTGACTCTTTGTGACCCCATGGACTGTAGCCTACCAGGCTCCTCTGTCCATGGGGATTCTCCAGGCAAGAATACTGTAATGGGTTGCCATTCCTTCCTCCAGGGCATCTTCCCAACCCAGGGATCGAACCCAGTTCTCCCTCATTGCAGGCGGATTCTTTACTGTCTGAGCCATCAAGGAAGCCAAAATCTCCAGCAAAGCAAAATCTGGGCACTGAGTGATGCATAATTTATTTCTGTCACTGGTATGCCTTCCCCAGATGGTTGCAATTTACATATAAAGGAGTTTCAGAAGTCAAAGATTGAAAGGCCTGATTATAGTTGATCAGTTAATTCCTTCTATGGCTAATCCTAGATTGCCCTTCCAATAGATCCTTAATGTCTTTTAGCAGGGGGAATGGATCACTTATTAGGGGACAGAGGTTTCTTTCCCACCTCTGCAGAGAACACAAAGATATGATGGGGTGGTGATATTACATGGACAGTGAATCAAGTCACCCAAGGCTTTTGTGATCCCTCTATATAGTTGGTCATTTCTTGGCAGAGGAGGACAAAGGTGGCTTGGTTTCCTGAAGTGCTTGCCTCCCTAATGTTACTAGACACAAATTCCTTCATTTAAGAGAGAACTTAAGGACTGAAGAGGTGCCACTTTATGCAACTGAAAAGGAAAAATATGCCTTCACCGCCTCCCCCCCACACACTGATTTTTATTGCCTGCCCCCATACTGGTTAGGAGTAATCACAACTTTGGGTGGTTCACAGACAAAAGTAGGACTGCTTCAAAAGGGCCCTTTGCAACTTCACAGTTTCCCCTATCCCAGGGAATCTGGAGGAAGAGGCAGCGAGAGGCTGCCCCCTAAGGCCAGCCACATCAGGCCTTGGTTATCGGGTTATCAGGGGCTTCCTGAGGAAGAGAGATTGAGAGGGAGATACTGAGAGAGAAAAAGTGAGAGTGCCCGAGGGGAAAGGAAGGGCCAGTGAGAAGAAAGATAAGGATGAGAAGCAAGACCCAAAGGAAGGAAGGAAGAAGAGGGGAGATCTTTTTCTGTCTCTGAGCCTCCTCCTCCCAACCAGGGAAAGGTATTGACTATCACCTAGTATGGACTAGGGGACAGAGGATTCCTTGTCCCTTGAGGATATGCTCTAGTACATGGCTCAGAAGGACCACATTTGATGGGGAGCCAGGTGTGATTTCAAAGTTGATGGCCAAAAACATCCTCTTCTTCCAGCTGGCTGATGCTTAAAATTCCTCCATCTGAGCCTCTTCTCTTAAGCTCAAGGCTTGGATCCATCATCAACAACACTCTCCCCCGCCAACCCCATCCCCTCTCCATTGGAGTGATGACGCTTTAAGTTGTTTCTCTTAGTGGGATCAAAGATGTGGGTTGGATTGGCTGAGAGAAGAAAACACAGAGCAGTTGAGTAATTGGGTGGGTGAGGGGTACAAAGAGAGACACCAAAATAAGGAAGCTTAGAAGAAGACACATTGAGAGATGAGAAGCTCATGCTCTCTAGGAAGTTGTCCCACTGTCCACTCCAACCCCCTCTTGTATTGTGCTTAGTCGCTCAGTCGTGTCCAACTCTTTGCAACCCCATGAACTATAGCCTACCAGGATCCTCTGTCCATGGGGATTCTCCAGGCAAGAATACTGGAGTGGATTGCCATGCCCTCCTCCCAGGGGATCCTCCCAACTCAGGGATCGAACCCAGCTCTCCCACATTGCAGGAAGATTCTTAACTGTCTGAGCTACCAGGGAAGCCCAGGAATACTGGAGTGGGTAGCCTATCACTTCTCTAGGGGACATTTCTGACCCAGGAATCAAACCAGGGTCTCCTGCATTGCAGGCAGATTCTTTTCCAGCTGAGCTACCACACTGGCACAAAAATCATCAGTGCTTAACTGGCTATTTCTGTTTTTTGCAGTATTTTTTTCCAAGTAGCCTGGTGATAAATCATCTTATTACCTCTTCTCTTACATGAATGAGTCCTGCTTCACTTATCATTTTCCTGACAAGTTTGAAGCTCCTTGCTGAGACTTTGTATATGTCTAGGCTTCTTCCCTTTCACTTTTCACTTTCATGCATTGGAGAAAGAAATGGCAACCCACTCCAGTGGTCTTGCCTGGAGAATCCCAGGGACGGGGGAGCCTAGGGGGCTGGTGTCTATGGGGTCACACAGAGTTAGACACGACTGAAGCAACTTAGCAGCAGCAGCAGCAGCAGCAGCAGGCTTATCACATGCTTTTGCCAGGGCCTCTCAGGTGGATTTACATTCTAAAAAGATTTTCCCAAATGGTTGTTCTCAGGTGGTTTCTGTTGTCTTTGCCAGAGGTGGATATTTACATACCAGCAATTGAGCTAAGAAGTAATGAAGTTGTATTGACAGAGTCATGAAGGTCAGAAGGTCTGGTCTGTAATTCTTGTCCCATAGATGACTCAACGTGTGACATTGGACAAGTAACTTCATCTTCCTTGTGCTTCCATTTCTCAACATAGAGGCCTCTTCTGACCTGTGATTATCAGGAAGCTCATTAATCGCAAGCTTTAAAATTACCAACAGTTGCTTTTTGGTCACTAGACCTGCCCCTTGACTCCAGTGTGTGGGAAAAGCTATACAATGGAGAGGGAAGAACATTTAAACTTTGGAGTTTAACTACATGTTAACTAGACTTATTGTTGTCATCCTGAAACTAACATAATTGTTTGCTTGATGTTCGGTCGCTCAGTCACTCTTTGCGACCCCATGGACTGCAGCACACTTGGCTTCCCTGTCCTTCACTATGTTATATGTCAATTCCACCTCAATAAAATATAGAAAATCATAGTAAAAAATAAAGTTTATAGTCTAGCAGAGTTGGGATCAAAGTCCTACCTATGCCAAGTCATTTTATAATCATAAACAAGGGCCCCATTTGCAGAATGAAGTTAATAATAAACCTGTTTTCCAGAGTTTTTATGAGGATTAAACAAGACAGGAGATGTCTTAAAAGTGTCGGGCCAAAGGAAGGTGCTATTATTTGGGAGGTCTCTGGGACTGCCTAGGGATTGATGCTGAGTCAAAGAGTTCACTTTAGCTTTAGTTGTTGCTTACTTGTTTCCCCACTCTCTCTCTTTCAGCAGAATTTTGGAGTAGGGTGGGTAAACAGAGAGCTAGGATTCTAAGAATTCTCCTGGATGGGCTCCAAAACCTCAGAGCACCCCTGGAGCTCCCCAGCATATTCTTTGATTTGGAAGCTTGCCCGAGTCCATAACACTCCCATTCTATTTTGCAACCATTAGTTTTGGCATCCCAGCATGTCCCAGGACTCACCCAAATATCTGGACAGTCTTCGCATCTGCAAAAGTTCCCTTGGGTATTGGCATGCTGTCCTGATAGCTTCTAGAGCTCAAGAAAAACAGTCGACTATGGCTGGGGCTTGGGATCAAGTTTTGAGAGTATGTTGTACCAAAGCGAGGTCCAGTGACACCATGGGGATTAGAATACTCAAGGGATTAGAATGCCAGGGAATGGAATAGTCTCTGTTTATTGAGCACCTATTCTATATGAGATGCTGAACTAGATTCTGTGAGGAAAAGAAACTGCTTAAGAGGCAGAAGAGTTGAGCTTCTGTTTAGGGCCCAAGACATGGCCTGATAGTTGTTTTTATTTAACTATACTATGAGCTCCTTGAGGACAGATCCCTCTCTGTATTTTCAGCCCAGGCACAATGAGGGTGAAACAAATTTAAGAATGAGTGATATGAGCATATTTTCAAGCTGCTCACTTCTTCTGGTCCCAAATAGTTCACTTATGTGGGCTTAGGGTGGGCTGGCTGTCTGTTCAGGGAGGTTGGGCTGTTGTGGTGTTCCCTTCCTCCTAGAGGGCTTGCTCAGAGTCTTGAACCAAATATTTGTGAAAAGTTTTGAGATTCTCCAATTAAATATTAATTATTTAAATAATTATTAAATAATTATTATGGTTGTTGTCATGATTGTTAAGGGATGAATACATGTGATATAAAATAGAGAATAATGGATTTGATATTTAAAGGGGCAAACCTAATTGGAATTTCTAAGTTAAGCAATTTAACTTAGAAATAAGATCTGCTGAGAGTAAGACCATATTTCAGATTAATGAATTGGAAACACATGCCATTACTTTTTTCAGTCTTAGTAAACACATTTTCCCCTTATGGATTGGGGAAAATCGGAGGACAGACAAAACAGAATTGAAAGGAGGAGAGAGAACCATGTTGTTGAGGAGGACTGATTGAAGAAGAGGGGATGGTAGGGCAGGGGCAGAAAATGTGGCTTTTTTGAAGTCATCTCTCAGGCTCTGGGGCAATGAACTTGAGTTTACATTTGCTTTCTCTTTTTGGACCTGTGGTTCTTGACAATTGACTAGTGGGGCTGTAGGTGGAGGCCTCCCTTGGGGTCTCTCTCTGCCTGTAAGACTCCCTTGGCAGGAAGAAAAGAAACACTGCAGAAATGGTGACTTCTCAAAGCAGCCAGGGTGCCCTGGGCTTAAGAACCAAGTTGCATGGTGTGCTTTCCTTTTTTATTCCTTTTTTGGTTTTTGTGAGAGACATTGGATGGTGGAGGGTTGGGGAGAGGTGGACTCTGAATGTATGTACTCTGGGTACCAAAACAATGGGTTGACTAATGCCAAAAGATCAGGGCAAAAATGACAGACAAAATCTTCAATTGAACATACAGCTCTTTGGCAGCTGTGAAGCGAAACAGCCACATATTCCCAAAGATGGAGCTGTGTGGCGGCGGGTAGGCAAAACATCTGGATGACTACTTGAAATGCTGTTTGCTTTTTATCTAGCTGCGGTGGCAGCTTATGGAGCTTGTGTGTGTGTGTGTGTGTTTGTGTGTGTGTGTGTGTGTGTGTGTTGCTCAGTCATGTTCAACTCTTTGCAACCTCATAGATGGCAGCCCACCAGGACCCCCTGCCCCCGTCCATGGGATTCTCTAGGCAAGAACACTGAGTTGCCATTTCCATGTCTGAGCCTTGGGTATATATGACAAAGAAGGATAGTGGAAGGAAGATGCCGGGGAGTGGGGACAAGGGGAAAGTAGAGGCAGTTTCTGAGCCAAATGGAATGTTTGTAGACATTCCATTCCTATTGACCAGAAAGACTTCTTTAGAAAAATTTATAGTACCTTTAAGATTTTCCATCTTTTCTCTAATAAGGGCAAAGGCACAGAAGAGACCTTCTGGCTGGTTGGGAAAAAGGGCTTCACGAAGCCCCTTCCTGTGCCCCCACCAGTGGGCAAAGATGGGTAAGTGGAGATCACACTTAATTAGCATCTTCCCATGCCCCTCTCTGCCACATACTCTTTGCTAACTATTTTTGTGTTGCTCCTGCCCCACAGGCAAGTGGGCCATGGCCTTCAACCAGTAGAGATTGCAGCTTTCCAAAGAAGAAAAGCAGAAAAGCAGCTGGTGAGAAACAAGCCATAAGGTAATGGCCAGCAGGGAAACAGAGCCCAGGAGCTGGCCAGACTTTCAAAGCTGGGGCTCCCTTTGGCATGGGTGCCAGTGTCAGCCTACACTCTGTGGGCAGAGTGTGATGGAGCTGGCGAAATTCCAAGCTTCCCTGAGTTGTGCAAAAACCTTGTGAGGAGGCCTATTGCAGAGCTAACTGCCTCAGAGGGAGGTTGGCTGCCCCAGCCTGAGAGAGATCCTTGCCTCCTGCACTGATAACGTGTTTGAATGTTAACAAGGCTGGCCTTGTTATCCAGTTCTCAGGCAGGTGCACCCATCTCTTTCACTGTCCAGCACCTGGGCCACATGGTGAGCCACCTTAGGCCTTTAGAGATCCTCTTCTATCTAAGCCACACGACAAGATGCTTATGTCCTTTCCTCTGGCAGCCCTGCCCGGTTGCTTCTGAGGTTGGTCTTACCAACCAAAATAAGACTGGCAACTTCTTAACTGCCTGGCTTGAATTCAGGACAGTTTCCTTCATCTCTCCTCCCTGACAAGAAGGGTATCATTCCCAAGCAAAAACAACAGACCAGTTATCAAGGATTCTCCCCCATGTATCTCTCTCAGAGGACGCCAGTGCCTTATTGGGCTCCTGTCAGTGTCTCTTCTCTTATCTTGCTTTCTTATTCCTTCTTTCATGGAGACACTGACCCTCAGACCATCGCTTCCTCCACATAGCCTTGGAAATCACAAGATTCTAAAGTAAATGTTACGGTGTCTCCACACACTCCTGTTTCCTTGTCTTTTTAACATGTTTCAGAATAATCACAGTTCGAGCTGCTACACAATGACCAAAGGCCATATACTTCCTCTATTCCCAGTGGCCTCTGTTGACTTTGTCTGCTATTATAACTGCTTTTCTCCCAAGAAAGCCAAGGTATCCTCATTTCTGTGATGATCACAGGTACCCTCTCTGAGTTATAACATTTATGCTTCAGAAACCTTCTGTACTGAGCACATGGCTGCCCTGCAGCCCGCATCACCCTCTGCCACCCTGCTACCTGAGCCTGGGCTCTGTTCTTTTCTGTTGACCAGTACAAGCAGATAAGGAACTGGTCTTTGTCTCTCTGACTCTCTCTCTCACAGCAGAAAGGGGTTTGGAAATTCTTGAAGGGTTTTCCCTTTGGTAGGGTGGCATGGGCATTGGAGGTACTGTGCAAGAACCTGTGCATTCCTAAGACTGTGTTGGAGTTGGCAGCAGAAAACACTGCAGCAGGCTTACCGTCATTGGCTGTGTGCTGGGTAGTGCTTTCCCAGTATTGCAGCTGGGTGTGACTGAGGCCATTTACACTCACTCATCTGGGTCGCCTTGCTAGAGGGGAAGATGCTGTGGGCTGTGAGTCTATGGGACAGATTGACGCCAATTGGCTCCAAAGTGAATTTGACCACTGGCCTCATTAGCATGGGCTTCCCGGGTGGCTCAGTGGTAAAGAATCTGCCTGCAATGCAGGAGATACGAGTTCGATCCCTGGGTTGGGAAGATCCCCTGGAGAAGGGTATGGCTACCCACTCCAGTATTCTTGCCTGGAGAATCCCATGGACAGAGGAGCCTGGTGGGCTACAGTCCACAGGGGTGCAAAGAGTTGGACACGACTTAGTGACTGAGCAGGAACACACTCATTAGCACTTGGGCTTTAATTAGCATGTTAATTGACCACAATGGCCTTGGCAGGTTGTGCAAATCTCAAAAATGCTCAAAAAGAGCACCCCCAATAAATTTTAGAACGCTTGACCTAAATCCAAGATTTCCCAGACATTTCACTTACCTCTCTTTAAATATTCTATGTTGCTGTCACCCAGTAACACCCCCTATTCCAGAATGTTTCCAACTTTTTCTGACTTTTCAGGTTGACCCTTAGTGAGATAGCCCCAACTTTTTAAAGACCTGCAAGACAATGGGAGCCATTGAGGAGAAACTTGAAAACCTTTAGAGAGCACTGTGGTGTCAGATAGAGAGGGAAGAAAGATCCTGAGAAAGGGGGTATAACTTTGGTGAACTGACTACAGGACTTGCCTTTCAGTCTGTGCCCTGCTCTCTACTATAGCTCCTTCCTCTTGTCCTCCAATATCTACCATTTCCTAAAACTTCCTCGAGGTTATTACTTTATCTGTTTACTTTCCCTTAAATTTCATCAACTGTGGCTAATGTGGGATTGACAAGCCTCCTCTTAGATATACCATTAGTTAAGTGTTGCTCATTCTTGTCAAACTCTTTGCAACGCCATGGACTGCAGCCTGCCAGGCTGCTCTGTCCATAGGATTCTCCAGGCAAGAATACTAGAGTGGGGAGTCAGTCCCTCCTCCAGGGGATCTTCCTAACCCAGGGATCAAACCCGGGTCTCCTGCATCGCTGGCAGATTCTTTACCGTTTGAGCCACCAGGGAAGCCCAGATAAACCAGATATACCTTTTGGAGAGGAAGGGGCAATTCATCTAATATTATAATGAAGTTGAACTGAGTCTCATGCTCAGGAGGACTGGGAACTTGCGTTTTCATGTGGACTAGGAGAAATGAAGAAGATGGCAGTTTTGAAGAATGAAGGATCATAGTGGAGGCCTTGGGACGAGACAAAAGCAGTGAATCCATAGGAGATAGAAGAAGGGTGAAAACAAGTATGAGGGTGGGAAAGTCTGTTTAGATTACCCTACTTTCAAAACTTATGCTTTGGGTTTTCCTTGGACCCAAAGAGTGGGAAGAAAGCATGCTTTTCCTTCTGCTCTCAAGACCTAGGACCTCCGCCAGAGAGCTAATACAACTCTGCTTCATGTGGGTTAAATCGGCCTTTGTGGAGTGGCCTAGAAACCTGACCACCACATATGTAACAGCTTCCATGCAGCAAGGCATTCCAAACTCCAAATCATTGACTTATAAATATTTAGGACACATCTCGTTAGTTAATTAAGAATTACCTATATATTAATATGCCTCCTCTTTTGTGTTAAAATTGATTTTAAAAAACCTTGTTAATAGCAACATTATGCAACTGTAATTATGCAATCCTGACAAATGTAATGATGTTTATTTGTTCAATGATCCAGGCAAGTTCAGCAATTTGCAAGCTGCTGGTGGAGTAGCATGGTACTGCAGGGTTGGAATCATTCATTTTGAAATCCTATGAAAGGCCTAGGATGGGGAAGGTATACTTACTGTTTCCTCTTTCTCCCACCCAGGAGTGAAGGGCTCCATGATTGGAATCTTCTCTTGGTGAGGCAATGGAAAAGCTTGCTCCAGTTCAACAAATTGACCTGTCTGGGCAAGAAATTAGTGAATGATGTTACCTCTGAGGATGACCAATCTCTAGGGTTACTCAAGCCTAATTCTCCTGAAAGGGGGCCCCTGGGAAATAACATTAATAAGCTTTGCTCACTATACATCTATTCCCAAAAGGCCATTTGAATGTATACAATGAATATGAACTCTAAAGAAGGGCAGAGAACCACCTCCAAGTTTAGTCATTCCAAAATAGCAGGCCCTACTTGGACTAAGATAAGAAAGACTCTATTTTCACAGAAAAAAGTAGGAGGCACTTTGTTTTCTTTTTCATTTCATTTGAATCTCTAGAAAGTATTTAATGAGCATAATTTATAACTCAGATACTATGAGATTAGTGCCAGGAAAAAAAATCTTCCAGCAAACATACATACATCTGAATCCCAGTGCACTGTGACCTCAGTTTTCTGGAATGCATAGGCAGGAGGAGTGGGGAGAAGGGTCTGGTTAATTGTGTTGTTTGGATAACTGAGGGCTAAAAAGAAGTTCCTTTGTTTTCTGATCCCTTATTACTCAAAATCTTTCCAAAACTGTCATGGTCTCTTTTCTTGTCTAAGTAAGGAGAATTTAGGTAACATAACTGAATTGTCCTTGCTAGATGAGTAGCTCACTGGGTCTCATGGTCACATTCTGAACATTGACAGAGCAAGAGAGATGTAAGAGATACTGTCAGGGTAAAAGATATAGAAGTCCTAGACTGACTTGAGCAATTCCCTTAAAGTGTGGTACTTTCCTTTCCTTTTCCTGCCCACCCTGCCCTTAAAATAAATCCCTCTGAACATTTGTTTTTACTTTCTGCTTTTAGTTTTCCAGAGTCTACTTTCAAGGGGTTGTTGGCAGTGGCTTGCCACAGTCACATGGATTGAAGCAATAAGGCTTAAGTCACAGGCATGTTTAAAATAGTTAAGCAAGCTTTTCCTCTCTTTTATTATAAAAAGTAATCTCTTTATTAAAACAGCTGAACCCAAACATATCAGCTAGTAAAGCAGTTAATTCTTTTAGAACAAGCCTTTTTAAAGAAAGACATGCCTAAGGTATAATTTGATACCTTTCTCACTAATATTTAATTTTTCCATTATCAACTCACCCTGAATCTGAGGTTAGAGTCAAAAGCTCTTCCCAGCAGTTTTCCCTTAGTCTTCAGTCAAAGCACCCTTGGACTATTTCTCTCTTCACAGAAGCTCACTTCTCCCAGCCTCAGGGTGGTCTATTTACTATGCTAAAGCTCTTCAAGAGGATGCAGAAAAGGCTCAAGTTGCCTTTCAATCTCCTTGAACTGAGTGTCTAATCCCCTTTTCTAGACATGGCAGAGGAGGAGGAGACATGACATATCATCCTCTACCAGTGAGAAGGGTCAGTCCAAAGCTGAACTTTTAAGGCTTCTAGAAAGAGGCAGAGCCTGAGGGAAGTTTCAAAGAAAAGTATCAACTCAATACATGACTTGACTTCTAGAGGAGGTGGCACTGCCCTCTTCTATGAATATGGAAAGATTGGGGGGCAAGGGAGGAGCAATGAGGCTGCACCTGTAGGCACTATGGATGAGGATTCTCCTAGACGTGGTCTAGTGCTTTAACCCTAGGAACTGTCTAGTCCCTGGGCTGAACATGTAAAGTGAGGACTGACCAGCCATGGTGTTTAGTAAGCCATAAGATTAAGAGTGTGATTGCTAGCTCTGGATCTAATCCTACCTACCCTCTAGTTCCCTCCTTGGTATTTCTGTAGTCCAGCATACCAGCCAAGCCTACCTTGTCTAGCCTGCTAGTCCTGTCTTGGTTGTGATCACATCTTCCTTTGCTTGATTCTATCATGAACCTCTATCTAAAATCACTCCCTCCTTTCTTGGATTCTTTTTCATTAAAGCCTTCTGCATTGACCAAAACTAAGCTTTCTTCAATTTGCCTTCGTGTTTTTAATTATTCATGGAAAAGAAAAACATTCTACTTTCAGGTACCATTTGATTTATTTAGTGGAGTATAGCCTGATTCTTGTAGACAACCAATTTCCCGATTCGTCTGTTGCTAATAACACAGGAGGTTGAGTTGGTGGTTAAGAGGGACCAAAATGATTTTTTGAAAATGATGTTTTTCTAAGTAACCTATATTCATTTGTACAAAACAACTTGGAAAACAATTTAGACAAGATTTTAAAATAGATATTTAAATTAGTTTTTTATCACATCTCCTATATCTGCTTGTTTTCTTGTGATTTGCTTCTTCTCAAGATGGATTATTTGAAAAAGAAAGCCAAATGCTGATGAACTACAAGTTGGGCTCTGCTTACTTGAAGTTTTACTGTACTCTACAAATGTAACGTAACAAAATGGTCATCCCGGGGGGATTATTTAAATCCATTCAGGTTTTTTTCTTTTCCTTACTGATCTCAACAGCAATACGTGTTCATTGTAGAAAATTTAGAAAACACAGAAAGGCACAAAGGAAATTAAAATTATTCAAAATCCCTTTAGATCCTTTATTCTATTTTATCATTCTTGTGTGGGCTCACTTCATAGATTATTACATGTTATTATAACATTCATCCATCCAAAGAATACCTGAAGTCAGTCTGATTCTCAAATTAGTCCGTTATACTTTTATTGCTGGCAGTGTTACTCTTATTTTCGACAGTAGAAGTGAATCTGTTTAAATTGTGGGCAGCTTTCAGTGATCCACTTGTTTCTTATTTCACTTGATGTAGCTAAGCAGGCGGAGAAGGCAATGGCACCCCACTCCAGTACTCTTGCCTCAAAAATCCCATGGACGGAAGAGCCTGGTAGGCTGCAGTCCATGGGGTCGCTAAGAGACAGACACAACTGAGCGACTTCACTTTCACTTTTCACTTTCATGCATTGGAGAAGGAAATGGCAACCCACTCCGGTGTTCTTGCCTGGAGAATCCCAGGGACAGGGGAGCCTGGTGGGCTGCTGTTTATGGGGTCGCACAGAGTCGGACACAACTGAAATGATTTAGCAGCAGCAGCAGCTAAGCAGGAGGAGGTAGCAGATGGCTATCTACCCTATCTGTAACTCGGTTTACTACACAAAGCTACTCAACCAAAAAGTGTTGTTCCAAGGACTCCCATTCTGCCTACAGTGTCTTAGTATAAACGATTTTATTACCTGGCTACTCATCTCATCACATTCTTGTCCTTAATCCAAGTGGAATCTACTTGCAAGGAGTGGGAGGTGGCAAACAGCCAAATGGTAATACTTCGTACACTGGGTGGTCACATCTATGTGACATCAAGCAATTGAATGTAACTTGAAAACTCAGTAAGCATTAATTATACAAAAGGCCACAATGGATTTGTCTTTTTATTTTAGCCTCCTCTATAGCCAAAGCTGGCTGACCTAACCAAGCATATTTCCCACCTGGCTGGTTATTTCTAGCCCATTAAAATAATGGAATCTGCAATATGATTCTCTCTTACCCTTTCTCTGGTCCATGTCATCTTCTCAGGTCAAGATGATTGATAGGTAGATCACAGACATTGATACAAGGTAACTTTTAAAAATATAGATCTGTTATTTGTGAGTTGTTTGGGTTTCTCTGGAGTGGTTTGTAAAAACCCTGCTATCTTACCTCTTTTCCAGTTTGGATTTGCTGCTGGCCAAGCAATAGTGAATCTCTTTCAAAGAGGCACTGAGAGCAGAGGTGACCGCTAATCTATATTCTGACTTGGGCTCACTGCAAATTAGATGCCACTAAAGATTTTTCAAAGGTGACCTAATTCCAAAAAAAGGAATGTGCACATAGAGTTATAGAGCTGGAGGGCCTGGGAGACCATCAACCCTGTTGAAATGTGGAAGAGTATATTAGGGTCCAGAGAGGAGAAGCCATCTTCCTAAATTCTCCATCTAGTTAGGAAAAGAGGGGCTATTCTTACAAAGTCAAAAAGAGATCTGAGTTATCAAGAACAACCCCTGACCCTTAGGAACACCTCTTAGAATGCCTGGGATAAGACCCTTAACTGTATAAATGGGCATAAGCTTGGTAGTAATACTTTGGTTTGGGGTGTTTTTGAGCTAGTTGACTGTATTGACATTAAAGTCCAAACAGAGAGAATAGCAGATTCCTTGGTCACTAAATCACCTGTATCACACAGATAGGATCTCATCCAGAGCCATACATGTTCCTCAGTTGATTTGGTCTGAGTGGATAGAAAACAAACCTCCAATTCTGTCCAGCCTCATGGATTTATTTGTAGTTGATAGCACATGGTCTTAGTTCTATTTATAGAATTAAAGTCTCAGAAATACCTGAGAAGAAGCATGACTTCAGAGGACATCTTAGGGACATTTTCACTGTGCTGATCATCCAACTAAGAGCTGCAGTATATAATGAGGGAAGTCAGAGAAGAACCAAGCCTGCAAACTTCAAAGCGAGATAAGATCCAATTCTGATTACTATTGTTGGTGGCTCAGAGGTTAAAGCGTCTGCCTCCAATGCGGGAGACCCAGGTTCAATCCCTGGGTCAGGAAGATCCCCTGGAGGAGGAAATGGCAATCCACTCCAGTATTCTTGCCTGGAGAATCCCATGGACGGAGAAGCCTAGTAGGTTACAGTCCACAGGGTCGCAAAAGAGTCGGACACGACTGAGCGACTTCACCTCACCTCGCTATTGACACCACCTTTCTCCTCCAGAGTTGTGAAATCTGCGTTGTGAGAATAGACTGGCCAGGGAGGGACTTTGACCCTGCACTTACTGGCTCCAGCTGCTTCAGGGAGATTGACCCCATCATGGGCAGTAGTCCCAGGTAAATTTCTCATGATCATGATTTTCTGGACCGAGAGATCAAAGGAAAAGCAATTACCCTGAGCAATTGCTTGGAATCCAATAGGGAACTAGCTGATGGAGGTAGATTCTTTATAAATGGCAGTATATTAACTTAACTGGGACATATTTGGTGTGATTAAGAAGCAAGACCTGCTTGTTCTTTTTGGTACCCTTTGGTCCAGGAGCGATCTAGGGTCAGATTAAATTCACTGGGATGGTTGTGAGTCTGCAGAATCTGTCTCATTGGTCAGATTTGAGTTGACTTGGTCGCTGACCCCAAAGGACTAACGTTAACAAGAAATATCTTTATTTATGTCTATAAAGTGCAAAACTAGTGGTTTGTTGTGACAGTATTCCAAAACGGTGTCATATGATGGTCACGTTACGCTAGAGAAGTAAATTTTTTCCCTCTCTGTGTATATCTCCATCTAAATTTCAGTGCACTTTTCTGGGATTAAAGTTTAGATCTTATAATTTCCGTTAACTTCCTTCTACAGTTTATGCTCTAGCCCAAACCTATTGCTTGCTCTTTCCCCTGACCTTTCCTGATTCCTTGACTTTATTAACAATTTTTCCTCTACCTGAAATTTCCTCTGGCCTTCTACCACCACACTTCCTCCTAAAAGCCTTCCTTGTTCCCAATAGTGATATGCCTCTATTTCTCAATTCCTGTAATAGTTTTACCTCTACTTCTTTAATGGCTATATAATATTAACTTGTTTTATAGCTATTTGTATACTTATTGTCTCTACTTGATCTCAAGAGAAAAAAATAAATGTTACAAGCTTCTTGATGACAGGAACCATGTTCAATTCATCTTTGTACTCTGCACAGTGCTTGACCTATATAAAAGGCACTCAATAAATATTTGTTTAATGAATAAATGAATGTTTCTATGCCTCTCTGTGTACCTTCCCTCTATGTATTTTCATCTCTTTTTCTTTTTTACTTAATGTTTTTCTGGTATTCCCATCCACCTTTTTGTCTCCTACCACCCTTCTCTGTACTCTATATAAATACATACATGTATAATTTAATTAACCATTATAAAAAAGCAAAATGTATTTTGTATTTGTTGTGTTAAAGTTGAGGTTAAATACCTTGCTTTTCATTTAAAAAGTAGTAGTGTTTTCATATTCCCGTCATAAAATTTCCAAGAGATAAATTAAGTCACATTTTTATTATGCCATTGTTGGTTAACATTTTTTTCTTGATGGCCACTGACCTTTGATAGCAAAAATGTTTCCCATTCATGCATTGAAATCTAATAATCTAATTATTGTTTACAACAGTTTTCTCTTAAGGCACTGAGAAGGGCCAGTTTTAGGAATTATAATACTTGGCCAAGAAGACTAAAGAACTAAATGGGGGTCATGATAGCTCTCTTGATATATGTGAAAGGATACAATGGAGAGCAAAGCTTCACTTTGCTTTATGAGGTCTCAGGAGATAAGAATCTGTTCAGTTCAGTTCAGTCGCTCAGTCATGTCCGACTCTTTGCGACCCCATGAAACACAGCACGCCAGGCCTCCCTGTCCATCACCAACTCCCAGAGTTCACTCAGACTCACGTCTATCGAGTCAGTGATGCCATCCAGCCATCTCATCCTCTGTCGTCCCCTTCTCCTCCTGCCCCCAATCCCTCCCAGCATCAGAATCTTTTCCAATGAGTCAACTCTTCGCATGAGGTGGCCAAAGTACTGGAGTTTCAGCTTTAGCATCATTCCCTCCAAAGAAATCCCAGGGCTGATCTCCTTCAGAATGGACTGGTTGGATCTCCTTGCAGTCCAAGGGACTCTCAAGAGTCTTCTCCAACACCACAGTTCAAAAGCATCAATTCTTCGGCACTCAGCTTTCTTCACAGTCCAACTCTCACATCCATACATGACCACTGGAAAAACCATAGCCTTGACTAGATGGACCTTTGTTGGCAAAGTAATGTCTCTGCTTTTCAATATGCTAAGTTGGTCACAGCTTTTCTTCCAAGGAGCAAGTGTCTTTTAATTTCATGGCTGCAGTCACCATCTGCAGTGATTTTGGAGCCCCCAAAAATAAAGTCTGACACTGTTTCCACTCTTTCCCCATCCATTTCCCATGAAGTGATGGGACCAGATGCCATGATCTTCATTTTCTGAATGTTGAGCTTTAAGTCAACTTTTTCACTCTCCTCTTTCACTTTCATCAAGAGGCTTTTTAGTTCCTCTTCACTTTCTGCCATCAAATGACAAAAGCTAGAGGCATAAGGTCAACACAAGGAAGAATTTTCTGGAAATCAGAGCAGTCTAAAAATGAATGTTTGGGCATCAGAAATAGTTCTCTGTTATGAGGGGTATTCAAATAGAGGCTGGATGACTGTGTGATGGGGAGAAAGTAGGTAATGTTTCTAGGATTGTATGGGGGTTGCTATAAATGATCTTTAAGATCTCTTCCCACTCTGAGAGTATTTGGGTTTATGATTCCCTAACATGCCTCCTTAAAATAGACCTAGGCAGTTTTAAAGTTTTAAGAACATATAAGAACAGATTAATTCAAATTGAAAACAGAATAAAAATTTATAGGAAACATAACTAGAAAGTTCAGACAGCATTATGATAAATTACTGTCTTTGACCACTTAATTTTACTCTGAGTTTCTTGGTAAAGTAAAAATGGAAGAAATCAACAAAATTGAGTCACATGGTTCTCTGTCAAGTTAAAAAAAAAAAGATGCCTGTGAGTTCATCTGCCTAGACAGATATTTTTTCCTGCCACTGAATTCTAGGAGGAATTTAAAATGCAATTCTTTGTATAATATGTAGTATTTATTATAACAGACAGTGTGATTTTACAAAAGATGCAGATATACTCTTTAAATGGAAAAGTCTTTTCTTCCCCTTAAAAAAGGAAATGTGTGTAAAAAGTCAAATTTTAAGCCAGTAAGACTCTTTTTCTCTCAGAAAGCTAAGATATTATGCTTAAGTTGCTTTCTGTTGATCTGCCTCAATATGAAGACCCAGTACAGAGAAACTATCAGAATGAATAGTTAACATGACCCTTATTTGCTCTCAAGTATATCCTGTATCAAGTGATCCTTTGGATCACAGACAATTCATTGTTGAATTCTCTGAGAGGTCGCTTAAGGAAAATTGATTAAGAGCCTAAGGATGTATGGTCTCTGCCAATCTTGTGTGTGTGCTAAATTACTTCAGTCGTGTCCGACTCTTTGCAGCCCTATGGACTATAGCCTGCCAGGCTCATCTGTCCATGGGATTCTCCAGGCAAGAATCTCTGGAGTAGGTTGCCATGCCATCCTCCATGCACAAATGAATGTGCACATATGGTCTTCCTGACCCAGGGTTCAAATATGTGTCTCTTACATTTCCTGTATTGGCAAACAGGTTCTTGACCACTAGGGCCACCTGGGAGACCCCTCTGCTAATTCAGTTCAGTTCAGTCACTCAGTCATGTCCAACTCTTTGTGACCCCATGGACTGTAGCACGCCAGGCTTCCCTGTTCATCATCAACTCCCAGAGCCTGCTCAAACTCATGTCCATTGAACTGGTGATGCCTTCAAACCATCTCAGCCTCTGTCGTCCCCTTCTCCTCCTGCCTTCAATCTTGCCCAGCATCAGGGTCTTTTCCAATGAGTCAGTTCTTCACACCAGGTGACCAAAGTATTGGAGTTTCAGCTTCAACATCAGTCCTTCCAATGTACATTCAGGACTGATTTCCTTTAGGATTGACTGGTTTGATCTTCTTGCAGTCCAAGGGACTCTCAAGAATCTTCTCCAACACCACAGTTCAAAAGCATCAATTCTTCGGTACTCAGCTTTCTTTATAGTCCAACTCTCACATCCATACCTGACTACTGTAGAAACCATAGCTTTCCCTCTGTCGGCAAAGCAGTCTGTGCTTTTTACTATGATGTCTAGGTTGGTCATAGCTTTTCTTCAGAAGAGCAAGTGTCTTTTAATTTTATGGTTGCAGTTACCACCTGTAGTGATTTGGGAGCCCCCCAAAATAAAGTCCGTCACTCTTTCCATTTATTTGCCATCTATTTACTGTTCCCATCTATTTGCTATTAAATGATGGGACCAGATGCCATGATCTTAGTTTTCTGAATGTTGAGTTTTAAGCCAACTTTTTCACTCTCCTCTTTCACTTTCATCAAGAGGCTCTTTAGTTCTTCTTCACTTTCTGCCATAAGAGTGGTATCTTCTGTGTATCTGAGGTTATTGATATTTTTCCTAGTAATCTTGATTCCAGCTTGTGCTTCATCCAGCCTGGCATTTTGCATGATGTACTCTGCATATAAGTTAAATAAGCAGGGTGACTATATACAGCCTTGATGTACTCCTTTCCTGATTTCGAACCAATCTTTTGTTCCATGTCTGGTTCTATCTGTTGCTTCTTGACTTGCATACAGATTTCTCAGGAGGCAGGTCAGGTGGTCTGGTATTCCTATGTCTTTAAGAAGTTTCTGCAGTTTGTTGTGATGCACACAGTCAAAGGCTTTGGCATAGTCAATAAAGCAAAAGTATATGTTTTTCTTGAATTCTCTTGCTTTCATGATGATCCAATGGATGTTGGCAATTTGATCTCTGGTTCCTGTGCCTTTTCTAGATCCAGCTTGAACATCTGGAAGTTCATGGTTCACGTACTGTTGAGGCCTGACTTGGAGAATTTTGAGCATTACTTTGCTAGTGTGTGAGATGAATGCAATTGTGTGGTAGTTTGAGCATTCTTTGGCATTTGCCTTTCTTTGGGATTGGAAAGAAAACTGACCTTTTCCAGTCCTGTGGCCACTGCTGAATTTTCCAAATTTGCTGGCATATTGAGTGCAGCACTTGCACAGCATCATCTTTTGGGATTTGAAATAGCTCAACTGGAATTCCATCACCTCCACTAGCTTTGTTCATAGTGATGCTTCCTAAGGCCCACTTGACTTCACATTCCAAGATGTCTGGCTCTAGATGAGTGATCACACCATCGTGATTATCTGGGTCATGAAGATCTTTTTTGTATAGTTTTTCTGTGTATTCTTGCCACCTCTTCTTAATATCTTCTGCTTGTGTTAGGTCCGTACCATTTCTGTCCTTATTGTGCCCATCTTTTTATGAAATGTTCCCTGCTAATTACTTGCTGGCAAAGTGAGAGGATAAGAAGCAGAAGAGGAGGAAATAGACTGTAAGTGTCAGACGACGTTCTTTTTCCTTCTCTATACAAAATTAAAAGGAGGTTTCTTTTACAATTCTGTTATCATGACGACACCTGTTTCCACCTGAACTTAACTTTCCTCAAACCTTGAGCTAACCTATGTGTTTTTCTTATGGAAATGTTTTCCTTAAGCTATGTTAATGAACTATGTATTTACCTTAAACTCTGTCTTTCTTCAAGTTGGTTCAGCCTAAGACTCAGAAGCGATAATGGCTCAACAAACCAGTATGTTCTACTCATGGAAATGTTCTCTTAATCTATGTTTATGAAACTATGTATTTACTTGGAAATCTGCCTTTCTTCAAGATTCATGTCAATTGTTTTATGGCCCGGGATGACTCATCTTGTGCCAATGCTATCTCAAAATGCATGTTGTGGGTGAGGGGCCTGGTGCCATTCTGAGTTTTGAGACATTTCCTTTCTCTAATTAGCAGCTTGCTAATTAACTTCTTGCTAAATACTAGCAAGGGGGCACTCTTTCAGCCCCCTCTATGTCTATGTCAGAAGCTTTCTCTATCTCTTTTATACTTTAATAGAACTTTATTGCACAAAAGCTCTGAGTAACCAAGCCTCATCACTGGCCCCAGATAGAATCCTGGCGTCGTTTATGTCTCATAGTTTTGCCAAGCAGCAACCTTTGAATAGGACACTAGAGATATGCATCCTGGTCCTACCTCTCCAATAGAGATGCCCTGAGGATGGAAGAAGAGAAAATACATGTCAAAGCACTGTAAGAGAAAGTTACAATATCTGAACCATATGTCAAGGGTGAGAGATACAGTGTTATTGCCACCAGACTGAATCTCACCAGGGCCTAAGCCTCTGGCGGGGCTTTGGAGGTTAGCAACTGTGAAAAGTCAGTTGGTCAGGTTTTCTATGAAGTGTTATTGCACATCTACAGGGCAAGGCATCCAACCTCATGGAAAGATGGTTTTGAGAAATTAATGAAGCATTGATAGAGTAAGGACTCTCATTGCCTAGTATCAGAGTAGGTCTTAGTCAAAGACATAGGCTAGCAACCAAAAGTAATTTCAAAATAATTCAAATTCTCACACTAATCAAAAACCATGAAGGGGATTCAGAACAACTCATTAAATACCCCTTTGTCTCCTGTGTTTTTTTTGCATCACATTCCACAAGTCTCCAGTGTCTATCTCCTTAATTTGTCCCCCACAGTTCCAACTTTTCCAGAACTTCCAGGCAGAACAGTTCTCTTTTCTCAATATTTCCCTCTCTCCAAGTACTTCATTATGTGTATTGGCTTAGAAGGCAGCCTAAATCCTTTCCCTCTGCTTCTCATGTATTCTTGCTCTCTCTTCTTGGTTGTGTATCACAAAAGGCCAAAAATTGGTTTTGTCAAACATAGGAGAGAGATATTGTAATGTTGAGAATCTGAGAAAATAAACCTCAACTTCTCCTTGCTGCACTGGGAGAGGGAGAAGATTGTTAACATATACACATGAATAATTTTCACCCCATTTACATACCACAACGTGGAAATTTAGTCAATTCTTCATTATAGACAGATGGATCATCAGAATAACTCACTTTCACTCTTTTGTTATTAACTCAGTTTCTCTTGTTTTTCACTCCAACTTATTGAACAGATTTTCCCACAAGAGTTGGAAACAAAGACCCTTGGAAACAATAGATAATTATCACAAAACCTCCTTGTGAATGTGGTGAGAAAAGGTCAAAGCCTGGTGGAAAGGCAGGGGTTCCTCCTGGACTGGTTGTATACATCATTCTAAAAGATGATCTTTTGTGTGCAGAAGGAACAAGGAAGAGTGGGCTAAACCTCCCAGTGCTTCCTATGTCTTCCCTTTGTGATGCAGCGTCTCAATATTTGGCTTGTGGTATGAAATTCCCAAGCTTTAGGAATACCTCTTCAAACAAAAACCCAACCCCAAATTCTAAAGCCAAATGTAAATATTTTGGTAACTGATCACACCATTCATTCTTATCTGTTGGCAACCCCAAATTCTAAAGCCAAATGTAAATATTTTGGTAACTGATCACACCATTCATTCTTATCTATTGGCAAAGATTCTGGTTAAAAGACAGAAACTGAGTTGAAAGCCCCTTAATGGTGTGGAGAAAACACCTTCATCCTCTCATTTATGGCTCTAAGACACCAGCTACAGAGTTAAAGAAATGTCAACTTCTGTGTATTTTAGAAGGACCCAGGAAGTATACAGTATGTCTAGATTTCTTCAAGATCCCACCCAGATTAAGACTGTAAATCATTTTTGTGGTCCTTCTAACCTTACTATTTCATGTAAGTCATGGGATGCCAATAGCAGATGAGATATGCCTTCTGATTATAGATCTGGGAAATAGTAGTTTGCATAAACATATAAATGAGAATAACTCAATGATTCATACCAGTGTTGGCATAATGTCTAAAGCACTTAGCAAAGGCTCTGGCATGTATTAATGAAAAAGCAGGTCAAGCTTAATGGTGATGAAAAGGATATTCATCCTTAATCATCTACCCAAATATCTCACTTACAGACCCCTCCATATACAGTTTTCATACCTTGTTGCCTTTTTTTTTTTTATAGTGTCAGCAAGTAGATTCATAGGATTTCAAAGCTGGAAGGGACCTCAAAGATCAATTAGTTCAACTTCTTATTTGATAGACTGGGAAACTATTCCTAGAGAAGAAAGTACCCTCTCTTAAGTTTGCACAGCTGGTTAGTGTCAGAACTGGGACTAGTACTTCCTTTTTCCTTGTTTCAGGTGCATGGTTACTGTTAAATTCAAACACTGGCTATTGGCAGAGTATCCACTATTGAAAAGGCACCAAGTGTCCTCCATAACTCCTGTGCTTCAATATATTCTGACCGCTTTCCATTATGAAGCTGATGAAGCCTTAGTAATTAATTAGATCTTCATGTGGCACTATCATTTCTAACCTGCTCCATGATCTTGCATTTTCTCCCTTCATCTTTGGCACCAATTGAAAAAGCTACACAAATTATTTTTTTGGAGAGCTCAGTTAGTTAGTTACATCACATCAGTAGAAAGGAAAGACCTCAACTTTTGATTATTTAGTCTACACATTTAAGAATTTCCTGACTTATACTTTCTAAATGGACTTAGTCTTTAGACCTTACAAGGAAGTACATCATGCTTATGTGAGTAATGTATTTAGTCAGTGCTCTCCCCCCCCCGCCCCCAGCCATGGGAAAGAGGCTTGAATTTACCAGTCTATGGATCAGTTTAGGATCACATATCAACCAATTAGTTTCCAAATCCACTAACCCAAATCTTCTGACTGTGAAAGGTTACAACTAGAACAAGAATATGTTAAGAGCTGCCAGATCTCCCACATAACAGTTTTTCAGACTAGTTAAAATAATGCTTTCATGATATTACATTAACTGATATTAAGATTCCATCTTGTATTTATGCCAGTGAGTTCTAATTCACTTAATTAAGGCACTCACCAGAGTGGTATTATCTATCTTAAGAGAGAATTGAATTTATTCAAAGTCAGTTGTAGGCAGTGGGGACACAACTTCAATGGAACTGTAGTTCTGACCTGTCCTTCTTGTCCTTTATAAATATAAACTTAGCTTCCAGAAGGATGATTTAATATATTGAATATGAACCAGTAGATAGGCTAGTATTATTACTCGGAGGTCTAATACACCATTCACTTACCTTACTGCAACAGAACAATTTGGGATAGGCTGTTGTCTAGCTTCTGTCCAAGGCATTACTCAATAAAGTAACTAATTCATTGGTTAATCCGCATCCTGTGAGATCAACTGGATATTCATACAGCCTGGCAATCTTGAGTATATGCTTGGAAGTTTCTTCAGTCATTTTTGAATCATAGTGTCAAAGAGGTACTGGCAAATGGGCAATAGTTGGAGTTTCTTTGCCACTTCTTTTTCCAATCTCATCTCTGAACCAAGGAATCAATGCAAGAATGACACATATGGCAAAGAGATCTGGGCCACTTCCCTATTCATCAAGTCTGCAGAAATAGCGAAACTAGATCCCCAAAGTGGAGTTTTGTTTGTGGTAGGGGTGATGAAATGATCTCGGTTGTCTATGAGAAATCAAATAACTGAAGAATTTTCAAAGCTTTAGCTCATCAACCTTGGAGTAAACGTCAAATGTGGCGATTATTTCTAGGCATCATTAGATTTCTGATGAGCCAGATAACATGTCATGTTCAGATCAGAAAATTGCTCATCTATTCCTTTTGGCAGAAAATCTCATCATCATCATAAGCACTATTATTGTGTACCTACTATGTGGCAGAAACTGTGCATACATGATCTTTTCTGATCCTCACATCAGTCTTGGGAGGCAGGCACTATTATTGAATCCAATTTTGAAATGAAGAAACTGAAGCTCAGAGGGGGTAAACAAATTGCCCAAGACTATGTGGCAAGTGGAATCAAAACCAGATTCACATTCTACTGTACTCAAACAATGCAAAATTATCCAAGGAGACCAAATAACATTTTCACTGCAGACTTTGCAAGGCAGTGGACTATTTAGAATTCTGAGTTCTAGAAATTTATTTCCCACTTGAGGGAACAGTTTCCTAACGTTGAGGCTTGGTTCAACAGACACTTGATGGATGAGGCAGCTACTGGAGAACACGCAAAGGTGGGGGAGAAGCGTATTCAGAGTGTGTGCTCCTTGTGTTTTGCCTGGCTGGGTAGGTAGAAATGACTTCCTTCAAAATGTGAAACAAAATAAGCAAATACAAACCATTAATCACTTTGTTCTTAACTGAAATTTCACCGTTAGAGAGGTTTTGTTTTAAAACATTGGTCAGAGGAAAAACTATCTACTGAATCAAATTTTAAGAAAAAAAGTTTCATATCACTGAAACCATCAATGCTTCAAGACCTTTGCTTATAGAAGGGCCATCTGATAGATGTTGAATACTGAAATTTGGATGAAACCAAACCAAGAGCCAAATACATGGATTGGCCATATTCATTTGCTAAGCCATATTTCACCAAATAAAGCCAAATATTCTCACTGAACTGTGACCTGAACCAAAATTTGTTGTTATTGTTTTTTTTCTCTTTAAACAGTGAATTGATTCAAACTGAAACCAATGTTGTATATTTTCTGAAATGATTGAACCCAAACTAACACCAAACTTCAAAATATATAATCTTACTATTAAGCCTAACTTAATTGGAATCAAGATTGCTGGGAGAAATATCAATAACCTCAGATATGCAAATGACACCACCCTTATGGCAGAAAGTGAAGAGGAGCTAAAAAGCCTCTTGATGAAAGTGAAAGAGGAGAGTGAAAAAGTTGGCTTAAAGCTCAACTTTCAGAAAACAAATATCATGGCATCTGGTCCCATCACTTCACGGGAAATAGATGGGGAAACAGTGGAAACAGTGTCAGACTTTATTTTGGGGGGCTCCAAAATCACTGCAGATGGTGACTGCAGCCATGAAATTAAAAGATGCTTACTCCTTGGAAGGAAAGTTATGACCAACCTAGATAGCATATTCAAACTGAACTGATGTGGCATCTAAGAAAAATGATACAAATGAACTAGACCGCCAGGGAATTCCCTTCAGTTCAGTTCAGTTCAGTCACTCAGTCGTGTCCGACTCTTTGCGACCTCATGAATTGCAGCACGCCAGGCCTCCCTGTCCATCACTATCTCCTGGAGTTCACTCAGACTCACGTCCATCAAGTCCGTGATGCCATCCAGGCATCTCATCCTCGGTCGTCCCCTTCTCCTCCTGCCCCCAATCCCTCCCAGCATCAGAGTCTTTTCCAGTGAGTCAGCTCTTCACATGAGGTGGCCAAAGTACTGGAGCTTCAGCTTCAGCATCAGTCCTTCCAATGAACACCCAGGGCTGATCTCCTTCAGAATGGACTGATTGGATCTCCTTGCAGTCCAAGGGACTTCTCCAACACCACAGTTCAAAAGCATCAATTCTTCGGCACTCAGCTTTCTTCACAGTCCAACTCTCACATCCATACATGACCACAGGAAAAACCATAGCCTTGACTAGATGGACCTTAGTCAGCAAAGTAATGTCTCTGCTTTTGAATATACTATCTAGGTTGGTCATAACTTTCCTTCCAAGGAGTAAGCGTCTTTTAATTTTGTGGCTGCAGTCACCATCTGCAGTGATTTGGGAGCCCCCCAAAATAAAGTCTGACACTGTTTCCACTGTTTCCCCATCTATTCCCCGTGAAGTGATGGGACCAGATGCTATGATCTTCGTTTTCTGAATGTTGAGCTTTAAGCCAACTTTTTCACTCTCCTCTTTCACTTTCATCAAGAGGCTATTTAGTTCCTCTTCACTTTCTGCCATAAGGGTGGTGTCATCTCCATATCTGAGGTTATTGATATTTCTCCCGGCAATCTTGATTCCAGCTTATGCTTCTTCCAGCCCAGCGTTTCTCATGATGTACTCTGAATAGAAGTTAAATAAGCAGAGTGACAGTATACAACCTTGACGTACCCTTCTCCCTATTTGGAAACAGTCTCTTGGTCCATGTCCAGTTCTAACTGTTGCTTCCTGACCTCAAGAGGCAGGTCAGGCGGTCTGGTATTCCCATCTCTTGACGAATTTTCCACATTTTTTGTGATCCACACAGTCAAAGGCTTTGGCATAGTCAATAAAGCAGAAATAGATGTTTTTCTGGAACTCTCTTCCTTTTTCTATGATCCAGCGGATGTTGGCAATTTGATCTCTTGTTTAACCTCTTGCAATTGTCATGCTGTCTTCTTACATTGCTGAACTAAGTTCCAGCGGACAAAAAGAAAATAACTTTCTAGTCAATGGGCCTGGCCAGGCTTACTCCTTGGCAGAGTGTGCCTAAAATCCAGTCTAGCTGAAGTCAGAATCCAAATGGGTTCTCTCTGCCAAAACTTGCACTCGTCCTGGAAATGAGCTGCACATTTGAAACAGGGACTCAGAGCTATGACCTATTTGGTTCAGCCAGCTCGTGGACCAGGCTGGAGGCCCCTTAATCCTTCCAGATTTAGGCAATTATCAGTCTCTCAAAAGGCCTGTGACAACCAGACCTAATGAAGTAAGCAGTTGACCTCTTTCCTGGCATCCTGTTCTGCCTTCCTCTGGCTTGCCATGGACATACACTGAACAAGTCATCAGAAGTCACCGGATATCTTGGTGTCCTGGCAGGTATTTGCCAGCTCCAAACCCAAATCCAGTACAGCTAAACAACAAGCTGTTGATGAAGTCTCTGAATTAAATTCATGTGAAAGGTGCTATAGTCTGTACATACAAAGATTCTTATTCATTTTCCATCCATCACCTGGGCATGCCTTTAGGGACTGCAGCCTGGCAATGGCTACTTTGATGAAGTAGGAAAACAAATCTGCTTTCTCCCAAAGTTTCAAATGAATCGACTGCACAGCCATTGGCTAATGCCCCAAATGAGACTTAAAACTTCATGCTGCAAGAGATTTTAAAGGCAGTGAGGGTGGACAGGGTGAGTAAAAGCTGAGGCTGCCTTCTAAATAAAAGAGAAAAAAGAACATCTAAAGAGTTTTCCAATCCCTGAGGCCTCTGTGACAATTTAAGGGTAAATTCTGAGATAGGGGACAGGGGACAGGAAATAGAGCTCTTCATTTTCTCTGCTTACAGCCCACTCCATTCCAGCTCTGCCTCAACCATTCATCCCTTTGATCTTTTGTCTCTGGAGATGGTGGGATTAAGGTGGTGATGGTGAAACAAGTCCATTACTATCCCTAGGAGTCAACTGCAACTTTTAGCCCCTGCTAAGCCTGGGAGGGGCCCTTATTGCTCTGCTTCTGGCTTACCACACTCATGCCTGGCTCAGGGATCTAAATACTTTTGGCACCTCTCCCTCTCAGGAATCTTATGGCCTAAGCCTGCCCTCCTCCTTCAACCCCAGTTTAAATTGGCACCAAATTTACATTCACAGATTAGGTTGCTTTAAATATTTTAAATTACAAGAGACAAGCATGCCTGTTGACAGATTGTCAACCAATACTGACAGTGTATAATCTAGAATGGAAAATGTTCCCTTTAATTCCCCGGTCACCACTTCAGGGGTTAATGCCATAAGTGGTTTGGTATGTTTAGTTCCAGACAATTTTCTATGTACTCAGTGTCCAAGCAATTCAACCAGATCATTAAAAATTTCTGGGGAAATTCAATTTTGAATTCTGGTAATGTCAGATGCTACAGACCACAGGATAATTAGGGGAGGTGAAAAAGTCCTGGATGGCATGGCATGGCCTGGCTTTGAGACCCTTCCTGGTGGGTGGCAATGCATGTGTTGGATAGTTAGTTGTTTGTTCATGAATGAGGTTCTTACTGAGACATAAGAGCTTCCCAAGTGGCACAGTGGTAAAGAATCCACCTGTCAGTGCACAAGATGCAAGAGACATGGGTTCGATCCCTGGGTCAGGAAGATCCCCTGGAGTAGGAAATGGCAACCTGCTGCAGTATTCTTGCCAGGAATATTCTATGGACAGAGGAGCCTAGCCGGCTACAGTCCATGGGGGTCACAAAGTGTTGAACGCAACTGAGCACACACACACACTGAGACATATATGGCACCTATACCTCAGTAAGCTGTCCTGAAGCAGCCTAGAGCTTAGGCTGAGTATTCTTAGCTTACTTGGCAAACTCTGGGTTGCGGCTGAAACCATATCCATGCCAGCCTGAGAGAGAAGATGTCTTGGTAAATGTAAAAGGCCAATCTCTTTAGTGAAATATTGATTTTTTAAATGGGTGCCTCCTACACTGCTACTTACTCTATTTTGGCTCCTCTCCCAGAAATAAAAAGCCTTAGTCAAGTTAGTCAACTGAGTCAAGAGAAAGCTCTTAGTAGATGAGCCTCAGATGCAACCAAGAAAAGTGACATGCCTACATAATGGGTTCATGGTTAAGGGTTAACTAAGTTTTTGCTGTAGAAGGGATGAAGATACGTGAGTCAGAGATTTTTGGAATGCCTAAGATCTTTACACTCAGTCATTCATCCAGAGCATCCTACAGCCTTTCACCATTAAGCTCTTTGCCTTGCCACCTCCTCACAGATGTCACAAGTTGTTGTCCTCTTTGAGTCACCAGTGAAGAAGCAGAGAAAGGGTAGAGGTCAGGTACTTAGCCTGTGATAAAGACTGTGGAAACCTCAGCAATGGGAGAAAGAAATAGTGGAAGCCAAGAGTTGCACACCCTGATGTATGCTTCTCAGAACTGTGTTCAGTAGAGTCAGACTTTTAGCTTGCTTCCCAGGATTTGCTTGTTCACTCCCCACTTCATTTTACCAAGGACCTGAGGAAGTTAATGATGACAACTGTTCTGTCTTAAAAATTCTGCACAATGGGAAGTGACACCTCTTTCTCCAATCTGAATAACCACCAAGTAGCCCGGTAGGGTTGGGCTTAGGGTTTGTAAAACTCAGGAGGTTAGAAAACTCACTGCTTTAAGAAGTATGTTGCCTTGTTCAGGGAGTTCAGTTAGTTCAGTCGTGCAGTCATATCCGACTCTTTGTGATCCCATGGACTGCAGCACTCCAGGCTTCCATGCCATCCAGCCATCTCGTTCTCTGTCATCCCCTTCTCCTCCTGCCTTTAATCTCTCCTAGCAACAGGGTTTTTTCTAATGAGTCGGTTCTTTGCATCAGGTGGGCAAAGTATTGGAGTTTCAGCTTCAGCATCAGTCCTTCGAATGAACATTCAGGACCTATCTCTAGGATTGACTGGTTTGATCTCCTTGCAGTCCAAGGGACTCTCAGGAGTCTTCCCCAACACCGCCGTTCAAAAGCATCAATTCTTCGGTGCTCAGCTTTCTTTATGGTCCAACTCTCACATCCATACATGACTACTGGAAAAAGCATAGCTTTGACTAGATGGACCTTTGTTGGCAAAGTAATGTCTCTGCTTTTGAATATGCTGTATAGGTTGGTTATAGCTTTTCTTCTAAGGAGCAAGCATCTTTTAATTTCATGGCTGCAGTCACCATCTACAGTGATTTTGGAGCCCAAGCAAATAAAGTCTGTCACTGTTTCCATTGTTTCCCCATCTATTTGCAATGAAGTGATGGGACCAGATGCCATGATCTTAGTTTTTTGAATGTTGAGTTTTAAGCCAGCCTTTTCACTCTCCTCTTTCACTTTATCAAGAGGCTCTTTAGTTCCTCTTTGCTTTCTGTGATAAGGGTGGTGTCGTCTGCACATCTGAGGTATTGATATTTCTGCCAGCGATCTTGATTCTGGCTTGTGCTTCTTCCAGCCCAGCGTTTCACATGATGTACACTGCATACAAGTTAAATAAGCAGGGTGACAATATACAGCCTTGACGTACCCTTTCCCAATTTGGAACCAGTCTGTTGTTCCATGTCCAGTTCTAACTGTTGTTTCTTGACCTGCAAACAGATTCAAAGCAGAGACATCACTGCCAGCAAAGGTCCATATAGTCAAAGCTATCATTTTCCCAGTAGTGCGAATTTTCCGTTGTTCCTGGAAGTCCTAGTCTAATCAGAAGGTCTAAAGATCACTGCAGGTTTCAGCTGATAATGTATAGATCCACTGACTGGCAGAGCTGGAAGGAGCCAAAATAATATAATATCCCTAATTTTACCCTAGACCTGAGAACACCAAAGCACATGGTCTCATCAGACCATGGGCATGTCATCCATCTCCTCCTGTGGCTTGTTGTTCAGTCACTCAGTCGTGTCCAACTCTTTGTGACCCCATGAACTGCAGCACGCTAGGTAGGCTTCCCTGCCCTTCACCATCTCCTGGAGCTTGTTCAAACTCATTTCCGTTGAATCAGTGATGCCATCCAACCATCTCACCCTCTGTCACCCCCTTCTCCTCCTGCCTTCGATCTTTCCCAGCATCAAGGGTTTTTCCAATTAGGTGGCCAAAGTATTGGAGCTTCAGATTTAGCATCAGTCTTTCCAGTGAACATTCAGGGTTGATTTTCTTTAGGATTGACTGGTTTGATCTGCTTGCAGTCCAAGGGACTCTTGAGAGTCTTCTCAAGCATCACAGTTTGAGAGCACCAGTTCTTCAGTGCTCAGTCTTCTTTATGGACCAACTCTCACATTTGTACAATACTACTGGAAAAATTATAGCTTTGACTATCAAAGTGATATCTCTGCTTTTTAATATGCTGTCTAGGTTTGTCATAGCTTTCCTTTTAAGGAGCAAGTGTCTTTTAAGTTCCTGGCTGTAGTCACCATCCACAGTGAGTTTTGGAGTCCAAGAAAATAATATCTATCACTGCTTCCACTTTTTCCTCTTCTATTTGCCATGATGTGATGGGACTGGATGCAATTGATGTTATTTTTTTTAATGTTGATTTTCAAGCCAGCTTGTTTACTCTCTTCTCTCATCCTCAATCAAGAGGTTCTTTAGCTCCTGTGGCTACCACTGGCCTATCAGAGATCAGAAGACTTTGAGTCATTAGAAAAGGTCCTTCTCTTGCCTTGCAGCTTTCAAGTTTTCATTCCTCTGGGAGTTTTGTATTTGTCTTGCTTCCCAGTTCTATCCTGAGAAGAAAGTACTTTTATTCAGACTACAACATTGAGGTGGGAGTAGAAAACCTGAGCAACATTCTAACTGCACCCTTTGCCGTCATCAAATTCCCTTTTGATGTGTCCCCAGTGGAACAAATTATTTTAATCTTGTTAATTGCTAAGAAGATGAGCCTGAGTGTGTGTAAGGTTCACATCATGAGGCGATTAATTTATTAATAACACTGTGGCTCCCTTCTGTGCCATTAACAAACAGGCCTGGTGTGTGTGCCTTCCTCTAGGCATCTCATTAAGCATTTGATAGAGCTGTGATTAGCATTAATATTATTAATACCTGACACTGGCTGTGTTCCTGGCATCTGAAGATTTACCTTTCAGGGCAGGAAGCAAAGTTAAGAAAATAGGCAACAAGTAGAGATAATAAGGCCCAGAGAGGGGCTAGATGTATTATTAGAAACAGTTTGAGTTGCTTATATCAGTGCTGTCCAGAATTTAGAATTTCATAGAAGAGTACAAATTATTTAATTTGCAAATGGCATAGGATGGTCAGCTTTTATTTTGTTAAAAAAACAAACAACACCTCTACATGCAAAAATCTCTACCACTTCATCAAACAGTGACACTTTTACTCCAAAAAGGTAGGAAGAACAGAATACATTTAGACTAAATTCAATTCATGAAGAACTCACTGCATTGCCTTGATTCCTCTCACTTCAACACAGCCTAGTAGAAACATGGTCTGGAAGTGGTCTGCACATTGGCTTTTGGAAAATTCTCATCCGTGTGAAAGCTAACAATCTCAGCCTTATGGAGGCACCTACCTGCCAGTGTGGAGAGACACCAGTTAATTTTCCAGAAGAACAGACAGATATGAGGAAGGGTAGCAAAGTTCTGGGCCAAATAAGTAGGAAGATGGAAGGATGATTCTTTTCTTTTAATATTTATTTTTATTTTATCATATTTAGCTATGCAAGATCTTAGTTGTGGTATGCGGGATCGAGTTCCCCCACCAGGGATGAAACCAGGCCCCCTGCATTGGGAGTGCAGAGTCTTAGCCACTGTATCACAGAGAAGTCCCAGAAGGATGGCATCTTTCAGTATCTTTATGGGGCATGCGTGCATGTGTGCTCACTCAGTTGTGTCTGATTCTCTGTGATCCTATGGACTGTAACCCTCCAGGCTCCTCTGTCCATGGGAATTCTCAAGGCAAGAATATTAAAATGGGTTGCCATGCCCTCCTCCAGGATATCTTCCCGACTCATGGACTGAACCTGTCGCCTACAATGGCAGGCAGATTCTTTACCAGTAGCACCACCTAGGAAGCCAGGCATGTCTATAGGCCCATGTAACTCTGTCATCCTCCCCGCACAACCTCACCCCACACCCAAGAGGGTCTCTGTTTACTCTATGGCTGCTGCTTCATCTGAGGTTGATGAAGTCTTTTCTGGTAGCTCATTCCTCTTTGACCAGCAAGTTTATTGGTGGTGGAGATCTTCTCACCCTGTTCCGGTTCACCCTGTTCCCTCTTCCCTGTCTGGTCACTGGTTCGGCAAGATTAGCTCAGGACTGCGTTTTCCCTACAGCTGTGCATTATATTACATTAATATCTCCGAAGAGTGCTTCATGCTGGGTCTGTTAGCAAGAACCCTAGGTCACTTCACTGATTGTCCATGGCTCTCTAACTATATGCTTTTTCTCTAATAGACCAATTTGTCCATTTGTCATCAACAAGATTGCCCTTGATCAGAAACCCTTTCAGAGTGGATGTATCTATGGTCTGGAGGCTGCTTCTGAACATAATTGCTTTCCTCCATTAGATATTGCTGTAGCTGCGGTATCAAGGCCAAAAGGAGGAGAGAAAGGGGGAGTTCAAACAGAGGAAAGAGCCAGAGCATAGGAAGGAAAAAACGTGGTTGATGCAGAAGGGCCCACTTTTCCAAGCATTCTTTCCCCCTCATTCTGTACCCCCACCAAGCGGCACTGTAGGCTAGACAGACCTGAATTCACAGCCCATATCTGTCACTTATTAGTTGCATGACCTTTGAGCAATTTTCTTAACCCTTCTGAACTTTGGTTTTAAATTTGGGAGGATGCTTATGTACATTAGGTGAGAATATACATATAAAGTAGCATTCAATAAGTGGTAATTACTGCAATCCCTTGGGTTTCCCTGGTAGCTCAGTGGTAAAGAATTCATCTGCAATGCAGGAGGCACGGGTTTGATTCCTGGGTCGGGGAAGAGGACACGGCAACCCACTCCAGTATTCTTGCCTGGAGAATCCCCATGGACAGAGGAGATCCCCATGGACTGGCAGGCTGCAGTCCATAGGGTCGCAAAGAGTTGGACACGGCTGAAGCAACTGAGCATGCACAAACGTATTGCAATTCCTTAAAGTAACTCTGTTGAGCTCTCTATTGCTATTTAATGAAACCCTTACTGCCCTGTTGGGCATAGTTGGATAATCTTCTTAGCTAGGCATGCCTATCAGAAAACAAGCCAGTCTCTTTAGGGAGGTGAAATATATATGTATCCAGGCTGCCAATGACAGGCAGGCAGCCATCTTCAGCCTACATAGAGAAGAGCTCACTGTAAGAAGCTCTAGGCCACAGTGCATCCTGGGGAAGCCAGGCTGAAAGCTTCTGGAACCACTTTGGGGAACACGCATCTTCACTAGAGCAAAGCGAAGATCACAAGCGTATCTGTTTCCTACTTATGTCTGGCATATGGTATTTTAAAAAATAATTATTTTTATATCGGGGTATAATTGTCATACATTATATTAGTTTCAGGTATACAACATAATGATCAATATTTGCATGTATTATGAAGTGATCACCACAATAAATCTAGTTAACCTCCATCACCATACACAGTCGGTTAGTGAGTCAGTCAGTTCAGTTGCTCAGTCATGTCCTACTCTTTGTGACCCCATGAGTCACAGCTCGCCAGGCCTCCCTGTCCATCACCAACTCCTGGAGTTCACTCAAACTCATGTCCTTTGAGTCGGTGATGCCATCCAGCCATCTCACCTTCTGTTGTCCCCTTCTCCTCCTGCCCCCAATCCCTCCCAGCATCAGAGTCTTTTCCAGTGAGTCAACTCTTCACATGAGGTGGCCAAAGTACTGGAATTTCAGCTTTAGCATCATTCCTTCCAAGGAAATCCCAGGGCTGATCTCCTTCAGAATGGACTGGTTGGATCTCCTTGCAGTCCAAGGGACTTCTCCAACACCACAGTTCAAAAGCATCAATTCTTCAGCGCTCAGCTTTCTTCACAGTCCAACTCTCACATCCATACATGACCACTGGAAAAACCAGAGCCTTGACTAGACGGACCTTTGTTGGCAAAGTAATGTCTCTGCTTTTGAATATACTATCTAGGTTGGTCATAACTTTCCTTCCAAGGAGTAAGCATCTTTTAATTTCATGGCTGCAGTCACCATCTGCAGTGATTTTGGAGACCCCCAAAGTAAAGTCTGACACTGTTTCCACTGTTTCCCCATCTATTTGCCATGAAGTGATGGGACCAGATGTCACAATTTTATTTTTCTGAATGTTGAGCTTTAAGCCAACTTTTTCACTCTGCTCTTTCACTTTCATCAAGAGGTTTTTTAGTTCCTCTTCACTTTCTGCCATAAGGGTGGTGTCATCTGCATATCTGAGGTTATTGATATTTCTCCTGGCAATCTTGATTCCAGCTTGTGCTTCTTCCAGCCCAGCATTTCTCATGATGTACTCTGCATATAAATTAAATAAGCAGGGTGACAATATACAGCCTTGATGTACTCACAGAATTTTTTCTTGTGATGAGAACTTTTAAGGTCTACTCTCTTAGCAACTTTCAAATATGGCATCTTTTTAATCCTGACAGTACTGTAAGATAAGCATTCCATCCCCAGTTTGCCATTAGAGAAAGAGGCACAGATTAATTTCATATGCTACTGTGACCTTATTGATGCCATGCTCTACCTATTACATTAGCTTTGCAGTAAGGTTCATGTCTACTGTATCTAGTTATATCCACCCTTCTGTGTGTGGGGATCAGGAGGTAAGGTACTTCTCTATGCGCCAAACTCCAAGATGAATGCTTTGCTTTGCTGTGCTGTGCTTAGTCACTCAGTCGTGTTTGACTCTTTGTAACCCTATGGACTATAGCCCACCAGGCTCCTCTGTCCATGGGGATTCTCCAGGCAAGCAAACTGGACTGGGTTGCCATGCCCTCCTCCAGGGGATCTTCCTAACCCAGGGATCAAACCCAGGTCTCCCACATTGCAGGTGGATTCTTTACCTTCTGAGCCAACAGGGAAGCCCAAGAATACTGAATTGGGTAGCCTATCCCTTTTCCAGTGGATCTTCCTGACCCAGGAATCAAATTGGGGTCTGCTGCATCGCAGGCAGATTCTTTACCAGATGAGCTATCAAAGAAGCCCCAAGAATAAAGAGGCACAAAACTACAGACATAAACACTGCTACAGACAGTGTTCTGTATTTGCCAAATCCTGTTTAATTTTCCTCTTTTTGGGCTCACAGGAAGGTTACATCTCCCACCCTTCCTGCAGTTAGATGGGACCCATGTGACTGCTTTTTTGTCAATGGATATAGAAGAAATGATGGAAACTGTTCACTAGACTGGTCCTTAAAATAGTTCACGGGAATCTCCAGCCCTCTCCTCCCCTGTTGTAGAGAGCTTGGAGACTCATGTTGAGATGTTGCCATCACAGAATGAAAAGAGCTTGGATTCTCAAGTTGCCCAAGTTGGAGAAGAATGCCTGATGACTCTCATGAGATTTTATGGCCATATGATATGAACTTTAGTTGTGCCAAGTCATTGAGATGCCAGAGTCTATTTGTTATTGTCTCATAGCTGATCTTATCCTGACTAATGTGTATATCAATCATATATAGTTAGAAATACATACATGCTCTAAAGGGTAGGTAAAGAAAGAGGTGACAGGGCAAATAGTCTGGCCTGTGGGGGAATAGTCACACGTGGGGGAATAGATGAATGACAACATGGATGAGACACGTAATACAGGTTGGGGAGCAAGTCCCCAGGGTTTGTGAAGATCACAACAACCTGAGCACACCTGACCTGCTAAGATTCCGGTTTCAGGTAAGAAGAAACCTCATCTTTAGCTCTTGCTGAAGCTGCTCCCCCATCCAGAAAAACAGAGCAATGCTGGGAGAGAACATTTCCAATTCTTTAGATTAGGCTTATGTCTTAAATGCATTCTAGTCGAGCAGATGCTGATATTGGGAACCCCTGGAGCTAAAAGCCATTTTGCAGATCATTTAGTGTATTTGCCTCTAAATCTTCCTTCAGTTCAGTTCAGTCACTCAGTCGTGTCCGACTCTTTGCAACCCCATGAATCGCAGCACGCCAGGCCTCCCTGTCTATCACCAACTACCAGAGTTCATTCAGGCTTACGTCCATTGAGTCGGTGATGCCATCCAGCCATCTCATCCTCGGTCGTCCCCTTCTCCTCCTGCCCCCAATCCCTCCCAACATCAGAGTCTTTTCCAATGAGTCAACTCTTCCCATGAGGTGGCCAAAGTACTGGAGCTTCAGCTTTTCCTTCCAAAGAAATCCCAGGGCTGATCTCCTTCAGAATGGACTGGTTGGATCTTGCAGTCCAAGGGACTCTCAAGAGTCTTCTCCAATACCACAGTTCAAAAGCATCAATTCTTCAGCACTCAGCCTTCTTCACAGTCCAACTCTCACATCCATACATGACCACAGGAAAAACCATAACCTTGACTAGACGGAGCTTCGTCAGCAAAGTAATGTCTCTGCTTTTGAATATGCTATCTACGTTGGTCATAACTTTCCTTCCAGGGAGGAAGCGTCTTTTAATTTCATGGCTGCAGTCACCACCTGCAGTGCTTTTTTTCAGTTTTATGTCCTCAGTTCAATTCAGTCACTAAGTTGTGTCTGACACTTTGCGACCCCATGGACTGCAGCATGCCAGGCTTCCTTGTCCATCACCAACTCCCAGAGCTTACTCAAACTCATGTCCATCAAGTTGGGGATGCCATCCAACCACCTCATCCTCTCTCATCCCCTTCTCCACCCTCCTTCAATCTTTCCCATCATCAGGGTCTTTTCCAATGAGTCAGTTCTTTGCATCAGGTGGCCAAAGTATTGGAGCTTCAGCTTTAGCATTAATCCTTCCAATGAATATTCAGGACTTATTTCCTTTAGAATGGACTGGTGGGATCTCCTTGCAGTCCACAGGACTCTCAAGAGTCTTCTCAAAGACCACAGTTCAAAAGCATCAATTCTTCGGTGCTCAGCTTTCTTTATAGTCCAACTCTCACATCCATACATGACCACTGGAAAAACCATAGCCTTGACTAGATGGATCTTTGTTGGCAAAGTAATGTCTCTGCTTTTTAATATGCTGTCTAGGTTGGTCATAACTTTCCTTCCAAGGAGTAAGTGTCTTTTAATTTCATGGCTGCAGTCACCATCTGCAGTGATTTTAGAGCCCAAAAGAATAGTCAGCCACTATTTCCCCATCTATTTCCCATGAAGTGATGGGACCGGATGCCATGATATTAATTTTCTGAATGTTGAGTTTTAAGCCAACTTATTCATTCTCCTCTTTCACTTTCATCAAGAGGCTTTTTAGTTCTTCTTCACTTTCTGCCATAAAGGTGGTGTCATCTGCATATCTGAGGTTGTTGATATTTCTCCCGGCAATCTTGATTCCAGCTTGTGCTTCATCCAGCATGGCATTTTGTATGGTGTACTCTGCATATAAGTTAAATAAGCAGGGTGACAATATACAGCCCTGACGTACTCCTTTTCCTATCTGGAACCAGTCTGTTCCATGTCCAGTTCTAAATGTTGCTTCCTGACCTGCATACAGGTTTCTCAAGAGACAGGTCAGGTGGTCTGGCATTCCTGTCTCTTTCAGGATTTTCCACAGTTTATTGTGATCCACACAGTCAAAGGCTTTGGCATAGTCAATAAGGCACAAATAGATGTTTTCCTGGAACTCTCTTGCTTTTTCCATGATCCAGCGGATGTTGGCGATTTAATCTCTGGTTCCTCTACCTTTTCTAAAACCGGCTTGGACATCTGGAATTTCATGGTTCACGTATTGCTGAAGCCTGGCTTGGAGAATTTTAAGCATCACTTTACTAGTGTGTGAGATGAGTGCAATTGTGCAGTAGTTTGAGCATTCTTTGGCATTGCCTTTCTTTGGATTGGAATGAAAACTGATCTTTTCCAGTCCTGTGGCCACTGCTGAGTTTTCCAAATGTGCTGGCATATTGAGTGCAGCACTTTCACAGCATCATCCTTTAGGATTTGAAATAGCTCAACTGGAATTCCATCATCTCCACTAGCTTTGTTCATAGTGATGCTTCCTAAGGCCCACTTGACTTCACACTCCAGGGTGTCTGGTTCTAGGTGAGTGATCACACCATCATGATTATCATGAAGATCTTTTTTGTACAGTTCTTCTGTGTATTCTTGCCACCTCTTCTCAATATCTTCTGCTTCTGTTAGATCCATACCTAAGAACAGACAAAAAGAAGTCTCATCTGGCTGGGCACCATGAACTAACTCATTCTGCTTGTTGTCTTGATCAGAGGTCCCAAATGTTATATCAGAAAGTGGTTTCTACATGCCACGCCAGGTATGCACATATAACCTTCAAACTGCCAAAGATCTACTCTGGAGCAGCTGTCTGTGTCTTCCTCTCAGCGTGGGCCATTGTCTGCCAACAATCCAGGCTGTCCCTTTAAAGTTCCCCTAAAGCCCATATGCTGCAGTTTAAGAGCATTTCCTTTTGTGCTGTGGTCAGTAGAAATGGGGAATGCCTATAACCCATTCTGGCTAATTGCCACCACCCAGCTTTGCTTCTTCCCTAGACTGCTCAGTTTACTGCCTTTCAGCAACCTAGGAAAACTTCCCTTTTTGGAAAGCCTCCCTTGGTGAGTATTCTGAGCCTGACAACAGCTGTATTCCTTCCAATGTCTAAGGAAGTCATTGAACATTTTACAACTTCTTGATGAAATCTGAAGAGGAAGTGAATTCTCAGCTAGGGTCGGCTATCCACAGTCTCCCAGGGGACTGTACAGTGGCTTGAGGAAAACCTCATTGTGGCCTACTACAACCACACTGCCTTGCCAAAGTACACAAGGCCAGCCACTGAGCTCTGCCACCAGCAGAGCCAGAGCAATGGAGGGCAGAGTGCAATGGAACGACAGTGTTTCCCTGACCCAACAAGTCAGGTGACCAGGCCTCAGGCCAGGCAACTCTGTGCCACGCAGGAATCACTGCAGCCAAGTGAGTTCGCTAATTTCCACGCAGCCATGCTGAATGCAGTGTGGCCCTCCAAGAATTGCCTTCAGTTTCACATCCTAAAAGAGGTACTGAAATTAAATAGAGTGAAAAAATGAGAAAGGGAGATGGGCAGAGAGAGACGAGAGAGAGTAGCTGGTAGGGAAGGCAAAATGAAATAAAAGGGAGCAAACCTTGCCTCTGAATGTTTCTGGGCCATGACAATGAGCCGTGTTGAGACCATATCTGCACATAGCTAGGCAACTAGGATGTGTGTACATGGTTAATTCGGAGCTTTGGAATTATGGCAGGAACTTAAGAACCAGGCAGGCTCTCCCTACCCTGGTATGCATTTTCCTGCTATCTAAACATATACAAAAGGACTTTAGGACAGTTCCAAGGAAGCATAACAGATATGAAGTCACAGAATCCAAGTGGATGTACAGAAGGACTTAGGTAATTTCCTTCCTGTAGGTTAGTACCCCAACCCAGGTACGGAACCCTGGATTTCTTCAAATCCCACTGTTCTTTCTATTGGCCCAAATTGCTATCGGGCTTCATCTTGGGCCAGCCACAGTCTTCTTACTCTGGAGCAACTTTGTGGAACTCTGATACCTCATTAAGGTTTCAGGAAAAACATCAGACTGCAGCAACTCAGGATCCACCACACACAATACAGCAGGGGAGACTTTAAGGCCTACGTGAAGAACTGTGTTGGTTGTGGTGTTACTGAAAGGAAGTAGCAGGTACATCTTCAATGGTTAGAGATGAAATAAACATATTTTCTGAAGACCTGAGGGCAGGGGAGGTGGAGCAGGTGTGGGTTTTTCCCTTAGATCCCTTTCAGCTCTGAAATTCTATAATTAGTACTATCATTTAAAAACTATTTTATTTAGAAAAACTTAAACTTGGATTCCTTAACCTTGTGCCCTGCATGATAATGGCATACTTCCACTATTTAGCTTCCCTGTAGTAGTCTGTTTGAGAAGGCTGTGTGTGTGTGTGTGTGTGTGTGTGTGTGTGTGTGTGTGCGTGCCTGCACATGGGCATGTCTTTATAAATTGTGTCTATTTCTTTCCAAAGAAAAAAGATACATGAAGATTTATAGAGACCCACCTAAAGGTGCCCCTCATCCCAACCCCCTTCAACCCACTCACTGAGGTAGGCTCAAACTCTAGGGATTCCTGAAGCCAGGGTGAATAGTACACACTTGAAATTGCTTCTTATGTTGCTTTTCTTCTTTTATAAGCACTGTCAACAAAGCCACCAGGACTGAAAGTGTCTGAAATAAATAAGCAAGTGAGCAAAACAGAATGAATGAAAGAGGGCAATGACTTTGAAAAACTGAGTTGCATTTAAACCACCTCAGACAGATGTCACAGCACCCCTATTTTTAAAATGTCTTGAGAAATGCCCTCCATTATTGTTTGCAAGTGCTCCTCTTTGGTTGACTTCTATTCCTTGTGCTAATGACCTTTTGGTTTGTGGGTGATGATGTAGTTGATAATGAGTGGGCTGTTCTGGGTGAGGCACTATGGGGTATACAAAAAGGAAATCATCTGAGATGTGGTCACCCTCTCTGTTTGATGGAGAATCCGGGTGCATTTTGGACAGCTCAGAGCCCCAGTCTGATGGAATGACAGGCCAGGCTGATAAGAACTAGGAAGGGGATCCCCTGAGGTGTGTGACACATGCCCAGGAAGTGTTCAGAACCATCTTCACTCTCCTTGTTTCTGAGTAGGCCTACAGGAGTCTTCAAGATTCAGAGCATTTCTTCATTTCCTGGCATCGCTAAAGAAAAAACCAAACCAGAAAGCGGCTACTTTCTCCAGCTTGTCTGTTCAGTTCAGTTCAGTCACTCAGTCATGTCCGACTCTTTGCAACCTCATGAATCACAGCACGCCAGGCCTCCCTGTCCATCACCAACTCCCGGAGTTCACTCAGGTTCACGTCCATCGAGTCAGTGATGCCATCCAGCCATCTCATCCTCTGTTGTCCCCTTCTCCTACCCCCAATCCCTCCCAGCATCAGAGTCTTTTCCAATGAGTCAATTCTTCCCATGAGGTGGCCAAAGTACTGGAGTTTCAGCTTTAGCATCAGTCCTTCCAATGAACACCCAGGACTGATCTCCTTTAGGATGGACTGGTTGGATCTCCTTGCAGTCCAAGGGACTCTCAAGGGTCTTCTCCAGCACCACGGTTCAAAAGCATCAATTCTTCAGCGCTCAGCCTTCTTCACAGTCCAACTCTCACATCCATACATGACCACTGGAAAAACCATAGCCTTGACTAGACGGACCTTTGTTGGCAAAGTAATATCTCTAGTTTTTAATATGCTATCTAGGTTAGTCATAACTTTCTTTCCAAGGAGTATATGTCTTTTAATTTTATGGCTGCAGTCACCATCTGCAGTGATTTTGGAGCCCCCCTAGAAGAAAGTCTGACACTGTTTTCACCATTTCCCCATCTATTTCCCACGAAGTGATGGGACCGGATGCCATGATCTTTGTTTTCTGAATGTTGAGCTTTAAGCCAACTTTTTCACTCTCCTCTTTCACTTTCATCAAGAGGCTTTTTAGTGCCTCTTCACTTTCTGCCATCAGGGTGGTGTCATCTGCATATCTGAGGTCATTGATATTTCTCCCAGCAATCTTGATACTAGCTTGTGCTTCCTCGTGGCTTGTTTTCAGTTCTCTGCATGTGGCTTGGGGCTCCCTTTCTATAAATGCTCTGCATCTTAGAGAAAATGTGGATTCTTGTTTGAATGATATGCCATGTGTTTCCACTTAGCATGTGGCAGTCAACCTATGATTCTCATGCCATCTTACTGATGGTGGAAGCTGTGTGGATTGGGACCTGCTAGTAACATTTCAGAGAAGGAGTGATGGGAGCATTAGTTTGTCTAGCAGCATCCAAGCTGGGACATACTGTGAAAGCAAAAGAAAGTGCAAATATCTAGACACACACACACACACACACACACACACACACACACACCGATCCATAAGGTTCTGGGCTTTTCTAATCTCCCCTCCTTAGCACCCCTCTCACACACACACACGTAGAAACAACCACAGCAGCAAAGCTTGGCTTGGCCTCCAAGATGGACCCAAATAAAAGCTCTTGGGCTCACATCTGGAATAGCAAATCTCATCATTAAAGAAGCTAGAGTCTTGTTAACTCCACTGCTCTCACACAGATGTTCTTCCAGGCAAGGTAATCCCTAGATAAAAATCGGGGTATTAAGTTCCTCTTGTTAATGTTCTCCCTCACCTCCTGACTTGCCTGACCTCACTGCCACACCCCACCACAGCCATCACCTGTCCTCCACCTGCTTTCTCTCTGGTGGTTCCTGCAAAGGCTGGCCTTTCCTCTAGTCCCTCCTGCCTGGTGCAGCTGTGCAGGTCAGGGTGCCAACCTGGATGGAAAACATCAGCAAAAGCTGGGAGGGCTGTTTGTGCTTCCGTGCCTTGTCTAGACTCTCCTCTGTGGTCGATCACCCACCGGGCTTTCACTGAAAGAGGCATGGTGGCTGGTGCAAAGAGGAGGAGATAGGTTCTGAACTCAAGAATCTCACAATAGAACTGAGGAGGAAGCAGCAGACACATGGGAGATGGAAAAGCTGGGTATAGTGGTGGAGAGAATTGGAAGCAACCTCATTCTTGCTGAAAGAGCTGAGAGGCCATGGAAGCTTCCAGGTGAGCTAGAAGAGTCTGGGAAGACTTTGTATAGAAGGTGGGCACTGACCTAGTATCCAGCGATGCTCACCATGGAGCCACCCACTAAGATGGGTTGGTTATCACATGTGTTGGGGTTTGGAGTTGGGATGGGGGGAGGTGGGTGGGGGTGAAACCATCATGTAGAACTCTTCTAACTACAGTCCTCCTGTGCTTCTTTTCCTCCCTAGCCTGGCTTTCTACATCTCCAGCTACCCTTCCAGGTATCATCTCCTTGAGCTTGGAAAATTCCAGCAGCAGCTGGAAGCCAGGCATTGGCTGCAAGAACAACATTGGCTGGATTTCAAGTTGCATTCAGACCTTCACAGGGGAAAATCTGTTGTGCTCTGGCTCCTTCTAATCAAGACCATGTGCTCTGGGCCCCATGGAGACATAATTGGTGGAATACTTTCTCTAATAGTTCATCTTGGGGATTCAAAAGCAAATACAAACTCAAGGTGATATGGAATGGATGCTGGCTGCCTGGGCTTAAAAGCAATGCCCCTGGGTTGCCAAGGGGATCGCTTCTCCTCTGAGGGGGAGAAACTGCCTCTCTGAGAGGAGAAGCTGCAAAGGGCACAGGATTCCGACATTTCTCTCTCCTCCCCTGAGAAATACAGGAGCTTCTTGTGTGAAGAGCAAGAGGAAACTAGCCTGGGATCCACTTCAAAAAGCCTCCAGGGGACACTGAATGACAAGCTGGGCATTTCTGCCAACAACCGCTGGCCAGAGGAGGCCCGGGAAAGGGCAGGTGTTCATCGCAGAGAGCTCTGGTGTGGTAGGAATCTAGGGACCTGGGCTCTAGCCCCGATGAAGCCATACATTCCTTGTGTGATCTGGGAGCAGGCTCCTCTTTAATGGCTTTGGCTGCTCTGAAATTCTGGGATTCAAGGTTCAGCTCTTTAGATGGTGGTCAATACTTGAGGGAAAGCAGCCTATGAGAGAGTTTGTGTGTGTGCATGCTCAGTTGTGTCCAACTCTTTGTGACCTCATGGACTCTAGCCCTCCAGGCTCCTCTGTCTGTGGGATTCTCCAGGCAAGAATACTGGAGTGGGTTGCAGTGCCCTCCTCCAGAGGATCTTCCCGATCTAGGGATCAAACCCGTATCTCTTGTGTCTCCTGCACTGTAGGTGGATTCTTTACCACTGTGCTGCCTGGGAAGCCCAGAGAGTTCTTACCTCCTTCAAATTATACCTTATTTGGAAAGTCAGTGTCCAGAGATGTTGGCGCATCCCTAGTTGGATTTGCATGAAGAGAAGCACCAAATCACACAGCACTCCTGCTTCCATCAGGCAGCGCTCTATTTATGTTCTCTGTGAGGGCTTTGGAAAGACCTATAGGAATGGAGGGGCTTCCCAGGTGGCGCTAGTGGTAAAGAACCTGCCTGCCAAGGCAGGAGATGCAAGAGATGTGGATTCAATCCCTGGGTCAGGAAGATCGCCTGGAGAAGGAAATGGCCCCCCACTCCAGTATTCTTGCCTGGAGAATCCCATAGATGGGGGCGCCTGGTGGGCTACAGTCCATAGGGTTGCACAGAGTCAAATATGACTTAGTGACTTAGCACACACGCTTGCACATAGGAATGGAGAGCCTATCGTCCTGTGCTCATCTATTTCCGTTGATTCGACCCCTTTGTCATCATTAAGTTTCTCTGTTAGCTGAAGTTTTTCATGCTATGATTTGAAGGAGACATGGGGTCTAATCCTAACTCACCTCTTACCTAAACTTTCGACCTTGGCAGTCGTCATTTAATCCCTGTTTGCACTAGGTTATGAACCACGCAAAAAAAAATGGTCTTAATGGGTTCACAGTTTTACTTGGAAGGAAGGGCAGGAGAGAGGGAGAAAGGGCAGGTAGAATGAAGTAGGGTGGGGAAAGGAATGGAGAAGAGAGGGAGTGGGTTGATTTTTAGTTAAAAACTATCACTGAGCTTGATCACCACTGTATTCTCTAGACTTGACTCTGAGTGACTTTTAGCTGTTTTTTAAAATAAAATCCACCCTCAAAGGACAAAGATTTATCACCACTGAGGAGATTCAAAAGAATGTGCCATAGGCTCTGAATTCAATTACTAAAGAGGAGTTCCAAAAAATGTTATGAGCAATGGCAACATCATTGCAACGAATGTACAGGTATTTAGCCTCCCAAGGTGCTAGTCCAAAGGGGACACTATTTCCTTGGATGTACATGTCCTAATATACTTGTGAAAAAGCAGCAGTCACATTACATTATGGTCATATTTCAAATTATTGCCTATTTCCTCCCCTCTCATTCTCAAGGGGGATTGGCAACATCTAGTTGCCAAGTTTTGTAGGGAGCAGCTGAAAGCCATGTGGGATTTTTGCCCTACCTTGTTCTGTACCTATGGCTATTAGTTTCCCTTTTCTGTACATGCAATAAAATTGTATCATACAAAATTCACACTTGTATAATACTTTATGCCTCAGGCCCATGTGGCTCAAGTGGTAAAGAATCCTCCTACAATGCAGGAGATGAGGGTTCAGTCCCTGGGACAAGAAGATCCTCTGGAGAAGGAAATGGCAATCCACTTCAGTATTCTTCCCTGGGAAATCTCATGGACAGAGGAACCTGGCAGGCTATGGTTCATGGGATCGCAAACAGTTGGACACAACTTAGCAACTAAACACACACACACACACACACACACACACACACATAATGCTTTATGTTTTTCAAGGCAATTTTGTATCAGATGGTAATCTCATAGGATGAAGGAACCCCATTTGATTTAGTTTTGAATATTCAAACCCTAGAACAATGCCTCACCCATAACATTCAATAAATGTTCACCTATCCTTTCACTTCATCCTTTAAACATGCCTTGTAAAGAAGTCAGATAAGGTATTAGTCAAGATGTTATTCCTATTTTACAAGAACCCAGGACACAAAGAGTACAGTGTATATGGGAGTGGAAGCAGTCTATCATAGTATTTGGGACCATGGGCTTTGGAGATGGTTCTAGATTTCAAATTTGACTTTCCACTGATGAACTATTAATCTTAAGTCAATTACTAAACTTCAGTTTTCTCAACTGAGGAACAATATCCTCCTCAAGTGAGGAAAATAATAGTTTCTACCTCTTAGGGTTATTGTGAGGATGAAAGGTTATCATCTATGCAAGGTACTTAGCATAGGGGGTATCCAATCAATGGTGGCTATTCTTACTTAGTGAATTGTTTCGTTTATACAGGTAGCTGGTGGCAAAGCCCAAGGTGGAATCCAGGGCTAACTTTAAGTGTCAAATTCTTTGCACAAGACAAGGTGGAAATGAGTGTGAGATAAAGTGGCCTAAACTCTAGAGATTTGGCTAATGAATGGAGTACAGAAGCTTCTGAATGACCTTTGCATTTCTTACACAAGGGGTCTTCTGAAATGGGTGTTAAAGACCATTTGGTCCAATCCCTGCACCTTACAGAAATATTGCCTAAGGCTTGAAGGAGATCCTTCTATGACTTGGTCATTCCAACCATGGAAGCCAGACCCTCTTACAGTCCCCAACCTCCCTGAGAATGGAGGCAACTAGATAGATAGATAAATAGGTAAATAGCTGTAAACACTTACTGGGCTTCCCTGGTGGCTCAGATGGTGAAGAGTCTGCCTGAAATGCAGGAGACCCGGGTTTTATCCCCGGGTCAAGAAGATTCCCTGGAGAATGGGAATGGCTACCCACTCCAGTATTCTTGCCTGGAGAATCCCATGGACAGAGGAACCTGGCAGGCTACAGTCCATAGAGTGTCAAAGAATTAGACACAACTGAGCAACTCACACTTTCACTTTCAAACACATACACACATACACATACACACAAATATATATACTTACATATATACACACACATACATTTATTTTTAAGTAGCTGAGATAAAAACCAGTAAGAGTAGCCACTGATTATAGGATGAAATCCGAGGCAGCATCTCTTTGCATTTCAACTTAAATTCCATGGAGTGGAGTTAAACAGAGGCCCATGTTGGCCTGTTTCCTGATTTTAGAAACATAAATCCAATCAACTGAAATCCCTCCTGTTTATACTGGCTACACAAGGCCCCTGAAGACTTTACACAGGAAGTCATTAAAATTCCTTATGTTCTCCCAAGGCAAAGGCATATCCAGTCAAGCATCTTCCCTCTTCCCTCTGTCCAGAGGAGATCTAGGAATCTAGCAGGTTTCAATGCATGAAGACACCTTCTCTCTGTTTGGAGACTTGCAGATTGTCCCATTTCAGAATCTTAAGTGACAATTTCAGTGAACTACCCAAGGATTCTTAGACCCAAAAATGGCCACTTATCTCTGCCTTTGTACCTGAGAAAGGCCATATTCTCCCCTCACAGGGCCCACTCAACCTGATTTCTTTCTTTTTTTTCCCTGTCCTACAGTCACACCTGAAAAAACAGGGCCCTTACTTGGGCTGAGATATATAGCCCCAGAGAGCCACAAACCCTTCAATCTTTAGTGTTCAGGAGACCAAAGGACCAGATCTCCACTTCTGTTTGGCCTTTTGAAACTCAAAGCCTGAAAAACCTTATTCTTTTGCCACATCTGCTTCTTTCCCATACAGCTGGAGCTGCTCCAGTGGGGCAGAAGGATGAGTTCGAAAACACCCATGTTAAACTTTACATGTGGCTTGTCATCAACCTACAAGGAGAGCTGCAGCTAAAGCGTGGCATTCTTGTCATTCCTTCTTTTCTAATTAACAACATCCAATCTCCCCTCCTTTTCCCCACTCCCCTGTCAGGAGCTCCCCTCCTTTCACAGTGCTAAAAGCCCAAAGATATTTGCAGTTCAGACCAGCAGAAGCCCATAGCTTACCCAAGTCTTGTCTTCTCTAAGAGGAATCCTAAATTACTTCTCTCTATGTAAGCTGCTTCCTGCTCAACAAATATGCAACTTCATCTGAAAGAGACATGTATAAGGGCATTTGTGGTTCTATGCCTTCTTGAGTTTGACAGAGGCTCTCTGTCCTAAGCCCTCTCACTGAGTACAGAGAGCAAGCAAGCAAGAAAACTGGGAACCAGCCCTTCCCAGAGTTGATAGTTTTGACCTCATCAGCCCAAACTTACATTTTTCTGGCTCTCTCCCAAGCTTCCAGCACTCCCACTTACTTCCTTCCCATTCTAGCTATATTTTTGAACAGAGCATTTCCCCCAACACAAGCGACACAGACAGACAGACAGACAGACAGAGATAGAGACACAGAGAGATAGACAGGCACATGCTTAATCCCAAAGAATAGAGCCCAGTGACAAATGGGGAGTTATTCGAGGACTTAAGGATCATCTTCATGATCCCCAGAGCCCATAGCCTGGGTGACTAACTCCAAAGCCTCTAACATGTGACTCAAATTTCTTTGGCCTCCCAAGTTATACTCACAGGGTCTCCTAAACTCCAACTTGGGAAGGAGTTTTTGTTCTTGGTTATAGACCTCCCATGGAGCCAATGCCTCTTAGGTCATACTCAGATCTGTTCTTAATGGATGCACAAATAAAAGCATGGACAGAAATATGGCCTGAGGGTCCCCAGACCTCAAGACCACCCTTGGAGTCCACAGGAAGTCCCCTGCCTCTATACACGTATATGCAAAAAAGCCTCCCCTGTAGCATTCAGAGTTTACATGGGAAATAGCCTCCTGCCTGAAGGGGCCAACTGCCTCTAGTAAGTTTGTTAGAGTAACTAGGTTTTACACCTTTTGATGTATATCAAGGACTCCTCGGTTGACAGGTGACACTCATGATGTCACAGCTGCAGAGGTTCTAGTGGCTAAAGAGACACGTACGGCCAGCTTTAACCCCCGTAAGTAGGTGAGTAGAGGGAAAAAATATGACATAGAATGACATAAAGAAGGAAAGGGGAAAGTATATCACTGTATCCCATAGGACCTTAACAGCCATGCCTGGAGGCTGTGAGCTAAAGGCCATTTCTATTCCATATCCAGATGATGTCTGCACTAAAGCTATTGTTTACAATGCCTCATACTCTTTGACTGGCAGTTGGCTTTAAAGTTGTACTCATAACAAACCATCTTATTTTTTTCCTTGGACGAGTATAGGGTATTATGTTGATGGTATTTTTCTTCTAGGGAACATGGGATGGGAATCATGATGGGGATGAAGCTTCTCAATATACTGAGTAGATTTGCGACAGTACTCCCCAGGGTGTTGCTCTTCCTCTTGTGCTATTGTTGGGAGTACTTGGTTCAGGGCTCTTACTCCTTTGAGCCCATGTGAAGGTAGGGTCCACAGTGTGGTTCCTGTAGCTAAATTTATTGTCATATCAGTAAATGAGCTTGACAACATGGTCATTAAGGGCAACGCTGGCCCAGGCAACCAAGATAGAGGAATAGGTACTGTGCTGTGCTGCTGTGCTCAGTCGTGTCTGATTCTCTGTGGCCCTGTGGACTCTAGCCCGCCAGGCTCCTCTGTCCACAGATTTCTCCAGACAAGAATACTGGAGTGGGTTTCCATGCCCTCCTCCAGGGGATCTTCCCCACTCAGGGATCAAACCTGTATCTCTTGTATCTGCTGCATTGGCAAGTGTATTCTTTACCACTGTACCACCTGGGTATCACTGTTAAGCTCACAAGAGACAGCTTGGTCCTCTGTGTAAGTCAGGATGTCCTTCAAGGGGCCGTCTAATGCCTGACTTAATACCTTCTGGATGTCATCATATTTTTCTGCTTTTCCCAGAATGCAGGTCAGATCTATGAGAGACAGAGGGGCAGAGACTATGCTAGGGGCAGAGACTCAGAAGCCAGTGAGATTCCCATTCAGCTCACAACGTTGCCCACAACCTTAGTGGTGTCAATGTTTGTAGGGGTGGTTATCTGAGCAACATCATGATCAACAGGCCATGATTTTCCAAAGGGGCCTTCGAGGTAGAATTAATGGTATGATCATGAGTTTCTTTATGATCCCTACATTGTCAGGGGTAAATACCATTGACCAGGGTATCTAGTAGTTTGTGGTACAGGAGGCAGTGTTGGTAATATTTAGGCAGTGATCATACTTCTCATGGTTCCCTTCCCTCATAAACATGAGGATATCTGCAGAAGGGAAAGAAATGATAAATGTCCAGCCCTCAAGTAAGCTCCAGCCTTTTCCTAGAGAAGAATATGTAGTGGACTTCCCAACATATTAAACACCAGCATCATTTCAGTAGATGTTGGCAATATCTCACTCCTAGAAGATGGAGATGGGCTTCTTATCATTGATAAGATTCTTGTTATTAGCCTTGACAGTGCTGCTAAATTTTTCTTTGGTAGAATCATAAGTGCAATTGATATGGCTGAGGTAGTCATAAATAGTTACAATATCCACTTTGTCACATATGAAAGCAGCCAGCAGATTTTAAGGTACCCTATAAAACCAAATTTGTTTATTCCCACCTTCACTATCCTGTTGCTGGAATGTGACCGGCATGGCCAAAAATGGTGCAGCTATGTGTCAAACACAACAGGAACTTATGGTGTACCATATCATTTTTAGTGATCAGATAATAGGTTGGGTTATGAGACTTCATTTTTCTCCAGTAGTCTATCAAATTTTATTCATTGAATAAAGTTGTATTACTATTTCAGGCCATCATATCTCTTCTTCTATGCCCAGGGTGCTCAACTTAGAAATAAATAATCACAAACCCACACCGGGGCTCCTATAAAAGCTTGATCTTAAAATCTAGAACCACAGCACTATCCAGAAGTCCCTCCATACTGCCTCAGTCAGTAATATTTACCATCCCTTTAATGCCTATTCCAAACTTTAACCTCTCAGACGCCTTCTTTACCTCATCAACCCCTTACTCTTACAGTAGATTGTTTGCTTCCTCTATCACCAAAATAACAGAGGCCATATGGAAGAGGGAGTACCCCAAATTTTCTGCCTTGGCATGGTGACAGACATACATCTAGACTTATCCTTGTCTTCTTCCCTTCAACCTGTGATCTGCATCTTACCCCCTCGCATATGCTCCGAAATTGTCACTTATTTTCTGCTTCCTCCAATCTACCTTTAATCTTTCCCAGTCTCTTAGTTCCTTACCCTTAGTATTTAAAGATGTTGTTTAGTTGCTAAGTCATGTCTGACTTTTTTGTGACCCCATGGACTGTGACCCCATGACCAGGCTCCTCTGTCCATGGAATATCCCAGGCAAGAATACTGGAATTGCCATTTAAAGATGGCCAAGCCCCATTCTAATTACAACAGAAAAAAATTTTTAAAAGCCAATGACAAATCCTCAAAAAAAAAAATGTCTTTGATCATCATAGGCATTTATTATCTCACTGCCATATGAACTCCTGAGTCTATTACAACCTGTTGCAATCTGGCTGAAACTACTTTGAGGTCATTTCTTCATTGTCAAATTCAATTTACACATCTCAGTTACCACACAATTTCATTTTCTGTGCCATTGATACTGTTGGCTGCTCCCTTTTAATTAAAACTTTCTTCTTTCTTGACTTCTGTGGTAGTATTCTTGTTATTTTTCTTCCCACTATCGTTAGTATTACTCTTTCTTAGTCTTCTCTGCAGGCTCCTCTTCCTCAACCAAATCATTTAATATCATTGTTGCCCAAGATTCTATTCTCAGAACTCTTTTCCTGCCTTTGGACTTGAACTGAAACATCAGCTATTCTTGGATCTCAACTTTTCCAGTTTTGGGGCAGGAACTTACACCATTGGCTCTTCTGGGTCTCTAGCTTACTGTCCACAGATCTTGGGATTTCTCAGGCTCTATAATCAATCAGGCCAATTCCCTAAAACAAATTTCTTTATATATGTGTGTTTGGTGTGTATATACATATATACCCTGTTCTGTTTCTCTGCAGAATCTTGACTATCACACATACTATATTGCACCCTGCTTTTTAAAAATGCTTTGTTGTTATTGTTGTTTAGTTGCTCAGTTGTGTCTGACTCTTTGCAATCCCATGGACTGTAGCGTGTCAGGCTTCCCTGTCCTTCACTATCTCCCAGAGTTTTCTCAAACTCATGTCCATTGAGTCGATGATGCCATCCAACCATCTCATCCTCTCTTGCCCCCTTCTCCTCCTACCCTCAATGTTTGTGCATGTTTCAAAGCAGTCAAAAAGATTTACTCTATTATTTGTAACTGTGGTATGGTATTCTGTATTACAGATATACTAACATTTATTCAACTGGTTAATGGAAACTAATTCGCTTCCAGCTTTTTCAGTGATAAACAATAATTTTGCAGTGAATATAGTGGTACCATACCTCTGCCAAATTTTGTAAATATATCTTTAGTCTAACTGTCAGAAAAGAAGTTGCTGGATCAAATGATACATGCATTCACAATCCATATCATCAAATTACTCTCCAAAAGGCATATATACGCCCATCAGTGGAGTATGTGAGTGCCTGTTATCCCACACCACTGACTTTTATCAGTCTTTAAAATTTTTGCCAATATGACAGATCAAAAAAAGATATCATATTGTCACCAGCTTTCTCTTTGTACAAACTTCATCAATTTTACATTCTTCCCAGTATCATTTGGGAAGATATCAACATCTGGATCCATTTTGGAAGTTTATTGGGAAAATTCTAATTTGAATCCACTAAAGGTGAAAATCATGTCTGCTGGTAGGGATCAGTAAACTATGACATTCTTCTGGTTCACCAGTTGAGCCCCAGTGGGCCCTTCATCGACCTGTTTTTCAAAATACCCTCAAGAAAATTCCCTGCACAGAAGAAAAACACCCTATCACCCTTAAGTAAAAACAAAAAAAAAAAAGGTTTACATGGTTTCAAAAATCAGAAAAGAAAATCACATTACCAAATTAGATTGATCATTCAAGAAGCAGTTGCCTTTGAGAATAAAGCAGACTAGCCTGAAGAATGAAAATCATTCTTGCAAATAGCAACTTGCCTAATATTCCAGTAGGCATACTCATTCCATTCACTGTAGCCCTGTTGGAGAAATGTGGTTAGGGATATTTTGACTAATTAAAATGTTCATATTAACTTTCAGAGTAAATGTTAATTAATGTTTAGCTAATATGTTACCAAGTTCTAATGAAACAGGACCAAACAGAACCCCCATGCATTTAGTAAGTTGTATAAGAGCATGACTAGGTCAACTGAATCATTTCTCTGATACTGAGAAAACATCATGGCTGCAGTAACATGGTTGTATTTTAAAGGTCACCATGAACAAGCTACTGATAAATCACACCTGACAGTCCCACAATAAATCAATGATACCTAAACAAGGCTTAACTTTCAAACAAATAAACAGGAGGATGGCAGAGAAGTCATTAAATGCAGTCTTCTTGGGGGCCAACATTGGTGGCGATGGCAGTAACTTGAGAAGAGACACATGCTTGGCTGGTCTTTTAGCTTTAAAGTTGACAACTGATGGCAGTGCTTAAGGTAAAAGAAGATGTCATCATTCTCCCAGGCCCAACATCAGAAGCATATCAGTTAACATATGCCTTATCCATATAGTCTATCAATTACCTAATTCATTCTCTCAAAACTTCTGTCATCAACCTCTGTACCCTCTCCCATCAGTCTAATCAAACGGTAAGTTTTCTCCAGTCATGATGAACGATAGTTCTATATGAAATACCCCTGTCAACTTAGACACTGCTCCAAAGAGTTAGGAATACACTGAATCCTGTGTTAGAGGTAGGGTATTGATATGATCACTCCATTTCCTAGACAAGTGCCTCTTCATTTCCCAGAAGCAAAGTTGAACATCTCTGCAGCAATCTGTGTATATAAAAGATGACTTGGCTTCCTAGGCAGAGAGATTACCATACAGAGACTCAGTGTCTGACCAGGAAGCTACCCTTTTTGATGGGGTCAGTCATTCCCTTTGTCCCTAAGACTCCAGTTATCAGAGGGTGTATCACTGAATTTACCAACAAAGGACTTGGAAAGACAGTTTCTATAGCACTGTGACTTCTGTCTAAGCTTACCTCAATCAGTCCTTACATATTGCTGCTCAAAAGATAAGCATTTATATAGTACCTGGAGGCAAAGCATTCTGCTAGGTACAGTAGAGTGGCACAATGTGTAAGATGAAGTCCCCATGTTGGGATAGTCTACTAAGGAAGCAAACCTTACATGAGACTGGTTGAGCTGGCTTCATGGATTTATGAGGATTTAGCATGGAAAGGAATTGGAGAGGTAGATGGGGAAGGAAGGCATTTAGGTCAGTTCAGAATTTTATTGCTTTTGGTCTGAAGCCTTCATAAGACTCACAGAGTAAAGTCCATATAATGTGCTCTTAAAAATAAACTATCAATACCAAAACAGAAGTTAGAACGTTTTTTAGAGCTTAAGTTTAGGAAGCATTTTCCAGTTGTTTTCATAAAAGAAATTATCAATCTAATAATATATTTGGATTAATAGTAGTGTCTAAAATAGTTTTAGTTCTGATTTTTAAATGATTGGCAAAAATAAAAAAATATGGTGGTTATGAAACTGCCTGGGTCAAAAATAAGCCATTTATATCTTCCAGCATTATTTTAAAGTTGACATTAGTTAAAATGATCACCCAACTCCCGCCAAAATTTCCAGTATGTTTGCTGGTAACTGGAATGCAAAAGTAGGAAGTCAAGAAACACCTGGAGTAACAGGCAAATTTGGCCTTGGAATGCAGAATGAAGCAGGGCAAAGACTAATAGAGTTTTGCCAAGAAAATGCACTGGTCATAGTAAACACCCCCTTCCAACAACACAAGAGAAGACTCTACACATGGACATCACCAGATGGTCAACACTGAAATCAGATTGATTATATTCTCTGCAGCCAAAGATGGAGAAGCTCTATACAGTCAACAAAAACAAGACCGGGAGCTGACTGTGGCTCAGATCATTAACTCCTTATTGCCAAATTCAGATTCAAATTGAAGAAAGTAGGGAAAACCGCTAGACCATTCAGGTATGACCTAAATCAAATCCCTTATGATTATACAGTGGAAGTGAGAAATAGATTTAAGGGTCTAGATCTGATAGATAGAGTGCCTGATGAACTATGGAATGAAGTTCGTGACATTGTACAGGAGACAGGGATCAAGACCATCACCATGGAAAGAAATGCTAAAAAGCAAAATGGCTGTCTGGGGAGGCCCTAAAAATAGCTGTGAAAAGAAGAGAGGCAAAAAGCAAAGGAGAAAAGGAAAGATATAAGCATCTGAATGCAGAGTTCCAAAGACTAGCAAGAAGAGATAAGAAAGCCTTCTTCAGTGATCAATGCAAAGAAATCGAGGAAAACAACAGAATGGGAAAGACTAGAGATCTCTTTAAGAAAATTAGAGATACCAAGGTAACATTTCATGCAAACATGGGCTCGATAAAGGACAGAAATGGTATGGACCTAACAGAAACAGAAGATATTAAGAAGAGGTGGCAAGAATACACGGAAGAACTGTACAAAAAAGATCTTCATGACCCAGATAATCATGATGGTGTGATCACTAATCTAAAGCCAGACACCTTGGAAAGTGAAGTCAGGTGGGCCTTGGAAAGCATCACTACGAACAAAGCCAGTGGAGGTGATGGAATTCCAGTTGAGCTATTTCAAATCCTGAAAGATGATGCTGTGGAAGTGCTGCACTCAATATGCCAGCAAATTTGGAAAACTCAGCAGTGGCCACAGGACTGGAAAAGGTCAGTTTTCATTCCAATCCCAAAGAAAGGCAATGCCAAAGAATGCTCAAAGTACCACACAATTGCACTCATCTCACATGCTAGTAAAGTAATGCTCAAAATTCTCCAAGCCAAGCTTCAGCAATACGTGAACCGCAAACTCCTGATGTTTAAGCTGGTTTTAGAAAAGGCAGAGGAACCAGAGATCAAATTGCCAACATCCACTGGATCATGGAAAAGCAAGAGAGTTCCAGAAAAACATCTATTTCTGCTTTATTGACTATGCCAAAGCCTTTGACTGTGTGGATCACAATAAATTGTGGAAAATTCTTCAAGAGATGGGAATACCAGACCACCTGACCTGCCTCTTGAGAAACCTGTATGCAGGTCAGGAAGCAACAGTTAGAACTGAACATGGAACAAGAGACTGGTTCCAAAGAGGAAAAGGAGTATGTCAAGGCTGTATATTGTCACCCTGCTTATTTAACTTCTATGCAGAGTACATCATGAGAAACGCTGGACTGGAAGAAACACAAGCTGGAATCAAGATTGCCAGGAGAAATATCAATAACCTCAGATATGCAGATGACACCACTCTTATGGCAGAAAGTGAAGAAGAGCTAAGAAGCCTCTTGATGAAAGTGAAAGAGGAGAGTGAAAAAGTTGGCTTAAGGCTCAACATTCAGAAAACGAAGATCATGGCATCCGGTCCCATCACTTCATGGGAAATAGATGGGGAAATGGTGGAAACAGTGTCAGACTTTATTTTTGGGGGCTCCAAAATCACTGCAGATGGTGACTGCAGCCATGAAATGAAAAGATGCTTACTCCTTGGAAGAAAAGTTATGACCAACTTAGATAGTATATTCAAAAGCAGAGACATTACTTTGCTGACTAAGGTCCATCTAGTCAAGGCTATGGTTTTTCCTGTGGTCATGTATGGATGTGAGAGTTGGACTGTGAAGAAGGCTGAGTGCTGAAGAATTGATGCTTTTGAACTGTGGTGTTGGAGAAGACTCGTGAGAGTCCCTTGGCCTGCAAGGAGATCCAACCAGTCCATTCTGAAGGAGATCAGCCTTGGGATTTCTTTGGAAGGAATGATGCTGAAGCTGAAGCTCCAGTACTTTGGCCACCTCATGGGAAGAGTTGACTCATTGGAAAAGACTGTGATGCTGGGAGAGATTGGGGGCAGGAGGAGAAGGGGGCAACCCAGGATGAGATGGCTGGATGGCATCACCGACTCGATGGACGTGAGTCTGAGTGAACTCTGGGAGATGGTGATGGACAGGGAGGCCTGGCATGCTGCGATTCATGAGGTCCCAAATAGTTGGACATGACTGAGTGACTGAACTGAACTGAACTGAACTGAACTTTAGCTCCTAGAACAATGTGGCCAATAAATATTTGTTGAATGGATGAATGTAATAACACTTGACAAAAGCTATATAAATCCAAACTAGGTGATTGGATACCATGTTTTAAACAAATGATCTCATGTAGGTTACCACCTGCTTTAGAAATGGTATGATTTGGGAAAGTATAAAGGCACCTCCTCCTATACAGTCTCACTCCAGTTCCTCATTTTCCATGAAGCCTTTCTTTTCAGGTAACTCCATTGCTTTTCTGACCTCTGAATGCGTGCAGCTTAGTATGTAACTATCCTTTGTTCCAAGTATGTAGAATTTATTTGTAAGTTCTCTAAGAATGAGGATATCCCATCCCATCTTTTTTTATCCTTTATTTTCTATCATGCCCAGGACAGCACAGGGCACATAGTAAGCACTCAAAACGTTGCACGTCTTGTTGACCGATCCCAGGTGGGGAAATTGGCAAGCATAAGCTATTGAAAATGAGCTTTTCTCTTTTTTCTAAGACAACCCAATAATCAACTGGTGTTAAAGAAATAACTCATAAATCGTAACAAATCATTTTAACTCTAAAGGTAAATTTGATCCAGCGGTGTCCCTTGGGCCCTCTTCACACTTGCTGATGAATAACTTAGGGGCTTAAAAATGAATTAGAGGGCCTAGCCTTTGGTGGGTGGAGTTGTCAAATGAACATATTAATTTTTCCATCTGCTTTGGCCCTGGGCTATGTGTGTTACAGTGGGCTGGGCAGCCTGCAAAGATTGCTTCCTGCCTTGCCCTTTCCAGATTTCTTCTTCTAAGCAGTGAAGGGTGCATTTTTTTCTGAAATATGATGATATTAGAATTCAAGCTGACTTCTGTAGGCAGTAAATTTTCCGGCCCTGACCTTTGGTCAAGAACACAGCCATGTGTGTTGTTTTTCTTCCCCACCAATTTCAAAGGCTTCTGGGTGTCCCCAAACCCAGCAAGAGGCTGCTTCATCCTAATTCATCCAAGAGTATTCTACTACAAACTGGGAAGTGAGGTGTTTCCTAAACTCTTCTGATGATTCTTGGCTCCTATATGGTATTTTGTGCCAAGGCTACATATCCAACTCAGAAGGTATACTTTACATCTTTCAATGCAGAGGGTTTCCTTCTCAGGGATGGTGGTCTGCTGGCAGCACTGGGCAGTCATGTGGGGATCTTAGTGCTGCAACTGACCCAAAGCAGAATGCAGACTCCTTGCCATACTGTTTAAGATGGTCTCTGCTTGCTCATTTTTATTTCAAAATGCACCTGAAGCCATTAGCCTCTTGTTCTTTTCCCTGCAACATTCTTTGCTGAATTCAGTTGAGATATGGATTTCCCTCAGGTCAGCCTGCTTTTAATTGCATCTCTTACAGTTGATGATAGGGACCAGAATCAGCATTCCTTCCAGAGGGCTATCTATCTTCAAGGCCAGTAACTCATAACATTTTTGGAGTTGTGAGAGTCTATTTAATTTTGCTTTTACAACATTTTTAAAATTATTAAAAACAAATTTATTCGAGCATATTTTGCTTTACAATGTTGTATTAGTCTCTACTGTACAGCAAAGTGGATCAGCTATACACATACATATATCCCCTCTTCTTTGGATTTGCTTCCCATTTAGGTCACTGCAGAGCACTGAGTAGGGTTCCCTGTGATATACAGTAGGTTCTCATTAGTTATCAATTTTATACATAGTATCAATAGTGTATACATCAGTCCCAATCTTCCAATTCCTTCCACTCCTCCTTTCCCCTTTGGTATCCATACGTTTGTTCTCTATGTCTGTGTCTCTATTTCTGCTTTGTAAATAAAATCTACTATACCAATTTTTCAGATTCTACATATAGGCATTATATATAATATTTGTTTTTCTCTTTCTGACTTAGTTCACTCAAAAATAAACAAGTGGGACTCAATTAAATTTGAAAGCTTCTGCATAGCAAAGGAAATCGTAAACAAGACAAAAATATAATCCTCAGAGTGGGAGAAAATATTTGCAAACGAAGCAACTGACAAAGGATTAATCTCCAAAATACACAAACAGCTCATGCTGCTCAATATCAAAAAAACCAAACAAGCCAATCAAAAAATGGGCAGAAGACCTAAGTAGACATTTCTCCAAAGAAGGCATACAGATGGCCAACAAACAGATGAAAAGATGCTCAACATCAGTAATTATTAGAGAAAGCAAATCAAAACTACAGTGAGGTATCACCTCACTCTTGTTGGAATGGCTATCATCACAAAATCTACAAATAATAAATGCTGGAGAGAGAGTGTGGACAAAAGGGAACCCTCTTCCACTGTTGGTGAGAATATAAATAGATACGGCCACTATGGAGAACAGTATGGATGTTCCTTAAAAAAACCCAAAAATATAGGAGTACCATTGACCCAGAAATCCCACTACTGAAGATATACCCAGAGAAACTATAATTCAAACAGACTCACATACCCCAATGTTTATTGCAGCACTATTTTCAATAGCCATGGGAAGAACCTAAATGAGGAATCAACAGAGGAATGGAATTTTTAATTTTTTAAAAAAAATTTTAGTTAAAATTAGCATACAATATTATATTAGTTTTAGGTGTACAACATAGTAATTTAACATTTTTATACTTTCAGAAATAATCACCACAATAAGTCCATTTATCAACTGTCACCATGCAAAGTTGTTGCAATATTATTGACTATATTCCTTATGTTGCAACTTACATCCTCATGGCCTATTTATTGTATGAATGGAAGTTTTAATCTCTTAATCCCCATTCACCTATATCACTTGTCTCCCTATCCCACTCCCTGCTGGCAACCACCAGTTTGTCTCTGTATCTTTGAGTCTGTTTCTGTTTTGTTTGTTTGTTTTGTTTTGTAGATACCACATATAAGGGAAATCATATGGTATTTGTCTTTATTTCACTTATTTTACTACAAAATACACTCCAGGTCCATGCTTCAAATAACAAGATTTCATTCATTCTTATGGCCAAATAGTATTCCACTCTGTGTGTGTGTGTGTGTGTGTGTCTGTGTACACATTACAATTTCTTTATCCATTCATCTATTGATAAACATTGATTTTGCAATACCTCTGCTTCCTTTGTATCCTGTTGAGAACAGACAACATTTGGTGGGCATTAATGACAGTGTTTGAAGAAGCAGTGGAAAGGAAGAGGAATTCTAGATGAGAAGTCAGTGGGCCTGGGGTCTAGTTCTGAGGCTTAACTATGGTTCTTTAACTGAGTTGTGATCTGATAAAAGCAGTTGCCTTATTTAGGCCTGTTTCATTTGTGAAATGAGGTGGGTGGACTAACTAGATTGTTGCTGTGTTCAGTCGCTAATTCATGTCTGACTCTTTGCAACCCCATGGATGGCAGTACATCAGGCTTCCCTGTCCCTCACCATCTCCTGGAGTTTGCTCAAACTCATGTCCATCGAGTCAGTGATGCCACCCAACCATCTCATTTTCTGTCACCCCCTTCTCCCTTTGCCTTCAATCTTTCCCAGCATGGTGGTCTTTTCCAATGAGTCAGCTCTTTGCACCAGGTGGCCAAAATATTGGAGCTTCAGCTTCAGCATCAGTCCTTCCAATGAAGATTCAGGGTTGATTTCCTTAAGGATTGACTGGTTTGATCTCCTTGTAGTCCAAGGGACTCTCAAGAGTCTTCTCCAGCACCACAGTTCAAAAACATCAATTCTTTGGTGCTCAGCCTTCTTTATGGTCCAACTCTCACATCTGTACATGACTAGATGACTACTATTACAGACCTTTGTCAGCAAAGTGATGTCTCTGCTTTTTTAATATGCTTTCTAGGTTTGTCATAAATTTTCTTCCAAAGAGCAAGTGTTTTTTTAATTTCATGGCTGCAGTCAATGTCCATAGTGATTTTGGAGCTCAAGAAAATAAAATCTGCCACTGTTTCCACTTTCCCCCCATCTATTTGCCATGAAGTGATGGGACCAGATGCCATGATCTTCATTTTTTGAATGTTGAGTTTTAAGCCAGCTTTTTCACTCTCCTCTTTCACCCTCATCAAGAAGTTCTTCAGTTCCTCTTCACTTTCTGCCATTAGAGTGGTATCATCTGCATATTTGAGGTTGTTGATATCTCTCCCAGCAATCTTGATTCCAGCTTGTACTTCATCCAGCCTGGCATTTTGCATGATGTACTCTGCATATAAGTTAAATAAGCAGGGTGACAGTATACAGCCTTGATGTACTCTTTTCTCAATTTTGAACCAATCTGTTGTTCTATGTCTGGTTCTAACTGTTGCTTCTTGAACTCCATCCATCTTTCTCAGGAGGCAGGTAAGATGGTCTGGGGAAGTTATTAGAATGCCTGAGAATGAGATTAGGGCTTAACAAACATCTACTCCAATCTCTTCAGAATCCTTAGAGTCCCATTAAAAGTGCAGGCCCCTGTTCAAAAAGCATCAAAAATGTACTGTTACAAGTACTAGGGGCTTCCCTAGTGGCTCAGTGGTAAAGAATCTGCCTGCCAATGCAGGAGACACAGGTTTGATCTCTCATCCAGGAAGATCCCACATGCTGCAGAGCAACTAAACCTGTGTGCCACAACAACTGAGCCTGTGCTCTAGAGCCCAGGAGCCTCAGCTACTGAGCCCACATGCTAGAGTCTGTGCTCCATGACAAGAGAAGCCCACGCATTGAGAAGCCCACCCTCCACAGCTAGAGATTAACCGCTGCTCACCACAACCAGAGAAAAGCCCACGCAGCGACCCATGCAGCAAAGACCCAGCACAGCCAAAAATAAAGAAGAGAAGAAGTGAAGTGAAGTGTAGTCGCTCAGTCGTGTCCGACTCTTTGCGATCCCATGGACTGTAGCCTATAAGGCTCCTCCGTTCATGGGATTTTCCAGGCAAGAGTGGATTGCCATTTCCTTCTCCAGGGGATCTTCCCGACCCAGGAATCGAACCTGGGTCTCCTGCATTGTGGGCAGATGCTTTACCGTCTGAGCCACCAGGAAAGAAAATTATCTTTTAAAGTACTAACATATAAAGCTTTTTACTTTCTTCTGCAATTTCTTTCTTGACCTATTATGGTGTCTTTTTTTTTTTTTTTTTAGTGAACTTAATTTTTTTTATTATAGTCATGGAGAAGGAAATGGCAACCCACTCCAGTATTCTTGCCTGGAAAATCTCATGGATGGAGCCAGGTAGGCTACAGTCCATGGAGCAGCAAAGAGTTGGACACGACTGAGTGACTTCACTTCACATCACTTCACTTCATTGATTTACAGGAAAAAAATGAAATGGTGAAGATAGTACAAAGTTCCCAGTTTCCCTTATTATTAACATTTTATGCTATCATGGTGCAATTGATACAAGTAATGAAACAATATTGATACACTACTGTTGACGAAAGTCCATACTAGATTCAAATTTCCTTCAGTTCAGTTCAGTCGCTGAATTGTGTCCGACTCTTGTCAAATTTCCTTAGTTTTTACCTAATGACTTTTTCTATGCCAGGGTCCCGTCCAGGACATCACAGCACAGTCATTATATCTCCTTAGGCAACTATTGTTGTGACAGTTTCTCAGACTTTCCTTGTTTGGATGACCTTAACAGTTTTGAGGAGTGCTGGTCAGGTATTTGGTAAAATTCCCTCTATTGCGATTTGTTGGATATTTTTCTCATAATTAGACTGGGGTTATGGGTTATTGAAAGGACGATCATAGAGGTAAAGTGTCATTTTCATCACATCATCTGAAAGGGACATGCTATGCACAAGACTTATCATGTTTGATGTTGACCTTGATTACCTGGCTGCTGCTGTGCTTGTCAGATTTCTCCACTGAGAAGTGACTCTACTTTCTCCCCTTTCCAAACTTTACTCTCTAGAGGGAAATCACATGTATAGCCCACACTTACAGGGTGTATAGTTATGTACCACCTCACTCAGTGTAATTTATGTAAATTATTTGGAATTCTTTTGTGCAGAAGATTTGTCTGTTCTTTCCTATCTTTTTAAAAATATTTATTTATTTGGCCTCACCAGGTCTTAGCTGCGGCTCTCAGATCTTCATTGTGTCATGCAGGATCCTTCACTACTGTAGGCTCAGTTTCTCCATGTCATGTGGAGAAACTATAGAAACTCCTAGTCCCCCAACCAGGGATCAAATCCGCATCTCTTGCATTGCAAGGCCAACGCTCAACCACTGGACCACTAGGGCAGTCCCTGCCCATTTATTTTTATATTCAATCATTTATTTATATCAGCATGAGTTCATAGATATTTATTTTATACTTTGGTTTATAATCCAACACTGCTTTATTTTCTTGCTCAGATTGTTCCAGGTTTGGGCCAGCTGGGAGCGCTTTCAATTAACTCCTGTGTTCCTTTGATATAGTAAACAATGCTCTCCTGCACCCTGGCTCCCTTTTCATCTGCATATATTGATGGGCAAAGATAAGGACACTTGACATTACAACTGAGCCACAGGGATTGAAACGCTGGCCCCTTCAGCTATGTGGTCTCTGCATGTCCTTTTGTCTCTGAGGGCTCAGTTCTTCATCTGTAATATGGGCATCCTGATGCTCCCCCTGAAGCCCTGAGAGCTGTTGTGATGTTCATGGAAGCACTTAGCACAATTCCCTGCTCACAGGAAGTTTTCCATAAATGAGGGCTGCATTTTCACTGAGAGCTTGACCCTCTGAAACTGGCCCTGAGTTCCAAGGAAACCAGAGAGAAAACCTCTTTCTCTAAGCCTTAGAGGTCAGCTTGGGCAAGCTCTGCATCCATTATGCCAGAAAAAATTCCCAGGTGAAAATGACCTTCGTGGCATCTATATCTCAATAAAGTTTCTTTCTAAATATCCACCTCATAAACAAATGAACTGTCCAGAGAACAACTCATTGAAGTCACTTAGCTCTGCAGATTTTTCTGCCAGTGTGCCAGGGTGACCTGCAGTGCAATACAGACTTCCACTGGGCAGATGTCTGGACACAGCGATTCTGGACCAAGAAACTGCTCGCACAGCACACCCCTTGATAACAAAAGGGTGTTCCTTGGCCTCCACCAACCTCCACTGCTTTCTTTTAGCTCCCTGGAAATCCAGTCTCTGAGTAACTTCCTGTCCATGGAAGGACTCTGAGTCAAGGTCAGATGTCATCCTCGGGCCCGTACACATGCCTACACCTTCTGAGACAATGCCAATACTGATTTTCCGAATTAACTCCACACACAGGGCAGCCTCCTTCCAACCCAAATTGTTGTTCTTAAAATGTATTTTAGGGTTTCAGTAGCCATAGCCCAAGCTCATCTCAGGGTTGTGGATGGTTAGGACTCCTCTGTGATCTTCATAGCAAGCATTCTAATTATTTACTTTTGTATAAAAAATAAAAACTTCAAAATTTGTGACATGAAACATTTATTGTTATTATTATTATTACTATTATTATGTTACTTCTGCTACTAGTATTATTATCTCCTACAAGTTGGAAGGATGACAGTCTCAGATCTGCAGTTCTCTCACACAGTTATAGTAAGAGAGGGGCTGGAGCTGGGGAGTAAAGCCTTCCTCACTCAGATGTCTGGCGAGTGATGCCAGGGCTATTGGCCAAAACACCTACATGTAGCCTCTTCACATGGTCTGGGCTTCCGTACAGCAAACGTCCTAAAAGAGGAAGAACCAGTCTGAACCTTTATCAACATTTATGACATAGTCTTGGAAGTCCAGAGAACCACTCCCTGACACTCTGCTCACTGAAGCAATTGCAAACCCCAACCAGGTTCAGGGAAGAAGGACAAAGAGTCTGCCTCTTAATGATGGGCCAAACGGCCGCATTGCAAAAAGAACATGTGGATGGGAGAGATCATCACAGTCGTCTTTTGAAAATACACCCTGCCACAGCTGTAACCATTCTGCTATAGTAATTCACATCCTTCAACATGCAAAATGCCCTTATGTTCTTCCCCAGGGTCCCCAGATCTCACTTCATTGTGGTATCAGCTTGACTTTCAGGAACTTTTCATCTGAACCAGGTCCAAACACCAGTGAGGTCCCATAGGTGTGAGTCCTCTTCTTTGGTGTCTCCACTAAAGACCAAGAACCAGAGTGACACATTATCTGCCCCTTACACACCCAACGTACAAGGATGGGATAACCCCAAGATAACTGCTATATACACTACTGTTCAAAAAAAGGGACAACAGGAGACACACAGAAGTAACTGCATCAGAGCAATTTCTTAGCTATGTGTAAAAAAGATCTGAATTGCAAAAATGTACATTGATTCCTATAAGTTGTGTTTCTCATTCTAACCCCAAATTATTAGCCCTTGACCCTGGGGAGTGCTAAATGGAAAAGAGATGAGCTCCTGGAGAGGGTAAAGGAAGAAGAGGAGGATCGCGTTGGCTCCTGTTGGGGGTACTCGGCTCCCTGCGGTCATAGAGCTCTATCAGCTGGCACATCCTCGTGACCACACCCTCCTGGCCCAGACCACTGGCAAATGATCACATGGCACTAGTCTCACGTTTTCTCAAAATAAGCTGGGACATAGAAGTTGCTTTGATCCAGTGTTGGTGCCAAGTGAGGAACACATGAGTCTAAGGCTGTCAGCAGTCATCTTCTGCATTCCAAGGGGAAGTGATCTGTAGAACAAAGCTAGCAGCAGCAGGGAGCAGAGCCAAGGACTTGAGTGAACAGAGCTCCAGTGATGCCATGTGAGCCAGACCTCTACCCCAGGGCCTTCAACAAATAATAAATTCGCTGCTTTGCTTAAGATATTTTGGGTTAGATTTTTATCACTTGCATCTGAAAGCATCCTAATATGCACTCATTTTCTCCCCAAGTTCTTTGATTTCAGCTAAAGCCTGACCTCCCATGGGCCCTCTTCATCCTTCTATAAGAAAAAGAAAATAAAGTGAAGACGTTTAGTCATGTCTGACTCTTTGCGACCCCATGGACTGTAGCCTAGCAGCCTCCTCCATCCATGGGATTTTCTGGGCAAGAATATTGGAGTGGGTTGCCATTCCCTTCTCCAGGAGATCTTCCCAACCCAGGGACTGAATCCAGGTCTCCCGCATTATAGGCAGACGCTTTACCGTCTGAGCCATCAGAGAAGATAAGAAGGGGGATCCATGAACTGTATACTCCATTCTCTAGTCGTGGGGCATTCCCATGAAGGGAGGAAAGTCTGCTCTCTCCTTCCTGGAGCCTCCAGTTTTTCCATGCTCTGGAAATAACTGGAAGGTAAACACAGCTCACACAACAATTGTCTTGACTCAAACTCAAGCCTCCCCTTCCACCAACATTGACCATGACAGTGAACAATATCCCAAGTGTGCAAACATTGCAGAGGAAAGTACTAAGATGGTCTCGCAAGAGAGTTGCACTTTTGGTGTAGATCCCCCTGGATACTGCCCCTGCCAGGAGCAGCCACTCTCCCAGGGCTCTGACTGTCAGCTTCCCTTCTATATGACTTGGAAGCTGCTAGTGTCAACACGTGAGCAGGAAAAGGCTCTTTAATCATTTCAAAATCCCTTTTGATTGTAAAGATTAGGTCAACCTTCAGCTTTGGCCACTGGATTGGTGTGGGTAGAGCCAAATGAACTTGATTTGGTGAAAAATTCAGAAGCCAGTGACAGGGAGTCTAGAGGGGTACTTTCCTGAGGGTCATGGCTGCAGGAGCCCATGCGTAAACACCAGTGGCATTGGGTCCCTTGGTTCCAGCACCAGTCCTGGACTCCCTCCAAGCTTGGCCAACCACCAGAGCTTAATTGGTTTTGCAGTGAAGAAGGAGTTTGGGGGTTTAGAGGAGGAAGACACCTTCAGGTGAGTCACCTGGCTACAAAAACTCTCCTGGCTCTAGATTTTTCACAATCCTGATCTGGTTAAGGCTAGAGGTTTTGGGTGCTGAGGTCCTCCACGCCTGGTGCCCCTGCATGGACATCCTATACTTTAGACTCCAGAGAAAAACAACCTAAAACTGGATCCTTCTGTTACAATTTTGCAACTAGATTTAATGTGGAAGGGAGAAGAACTGGATGACATAATTGATGAGCAAACCCTGATGTTATATCAGAATTAACCAGTGCCAAGGTTTAAAGTTATGAACCAAGAGGGAAAACAAAGAACCTATCTAGCTTAATCATAATCTAAGAGTGTGCTTGAGACTATGCATTGTCACACACAGGCATATCGATCACGGGAGCACCCCTCTTGATCATGTGGGCACCCGCCCTCCATCACATTCACACCCACCCACATAACCTACCCACCCTCCCCCTGATTATGAGGAAACCCTCCCATGATAAATGCACACCCACCAGTGATCACATGCACTCTCACTCGTGATCATGGTGACCACCCCCTGTGATCATGTGCACAGTCTCCCCTGGTCACATGTGCAGAGATTGGAATGGAAATTGACCCTTTCCAGTCCTGTGGCCATTGTTGAGTTTTTCAAATTTGCTGGCATATTGAGTGCAGCACTTTAGTAGCATCATCTTTTAGGATCTGAAATAGTTCAGCAGGAATTCCATCACCTCCACTAGCTTTGTTCATAGTGATGCTTCCCAAGACCCACTTGACTTCACACTCCAGGATGTCTGACTCGAGGTGAGTGAGCACACCATCGTGGTTATCTGGGTCATTAAGACCTTTTTTGTATAGTTTGTCTATGTATTCTTGCCATCTGTTTTTAACATCTGATGCTTCTGTTAGGTCCTTACCATTTCTGTCCTTTATTGTACCCATATTTGCATGAAATGTTCACTTGCTATCTCCAATTTTCTTGAAGTGTTTCCCATTCTATTGTTTTCTGATATTCCTTTGCATTGTTTACTTAAGAAGGCTTTCTTATCTCTCCTTCCTATTCTTTGGAACTCTGCATTCAGTTGGGTATATCTTTCCCATTCTCCTTTACCTTTCACTTCAATTCTTTTCTCAGTTATTTGCCTTCTTGCATTTTTTTTCTAACTAGATTAGAGTTTCCTAAATCTTCCTGCATGTGAGACTCATAGGGAGAAGCAGCAATGAGAATTGAAACTACTGATTCTAGGGCCTCTCCCAACTCCTGACCTACAGAATTAGAGTATAGTATGGTGGGCATCTATGGTTTTTTAAAACATTACCAATAAGTCAGATACATATATACCGGAGGTCATGAATTGTGGGTGGCATGTCAGTTCAGTTGCTCAGTCACATCCGACTCTTTGCAACTCCATGGACTGCAGCACGCCAGGCCTCCCTGTCCTTCACCAACTCCCAGAGCTTGCTCAAACTCATGTCCATTGTGTCAGTGATGCCATCCAACCATCTCATCCTCTGTTTTCCCCTTCTCCTCCTGCCTTTAATCTTTCCCAGCATCAGGGTCTTTTTCAATGAGTCAGTTCTTCGCATGGTGGCCAAAGGATTGGAGTTTCAGCTTCAGCATCAGTCCTTCCAAAGTAAATTCAGGATTGATTTCCTTTAGGATGGACTGGTTGGATCTCCTTGCAGTCCAAGGGACTCTCAAGAGCCTTCTCCAACTCCACAATTCAAAAGCATCAATTCTTCAGTGCTCAGCTTTCTTTATAGTCCAACTCTCACATCCATTCATGACTACTGGAAAAACCATAGCTGTGACGAGACAGAATCAGTATTTTTAATTCTCATTGTCGGTAAAGTAATGTCTGCTTTTTAATATACTGTCTAGTTGGTCATAGTTTTCCTTCCAAGGAGCAAGTGTCTTTTTATTTCACGGGTACAGTCACCATCTACAGTGATTTTGGAGCCCAAGAAAACAAAGTCTCTTAGTTTCCATTTTTTCCCCATCTCTGCCATGAACTGATGGGACCAGATGCCATGATCTTAGTTTTCTGAATGTTGAGTTTTAAACCACCTTTTTCACTCTCCTCTTTCACTTTCATCAAGAGGCTCTTTAGTTCTTCCTCGCTTCCTGCCATCAGGGTGGTGTCATCTGCATATCTGAGGTTATTGATATTTCTGCTGGCAATCTTGATTCCAGCTTGTGCTTCATCCAGCATGGCATTTTGCATGATGTACTCCACATATAAGTTAAATAAGCAGGGTGACAATATACAGCTTTGACATACTCCTTTCCCAGTTTGGAACCAGTCTGTTGTTCCATGTCTGGTTCTAACTGTGGCTTCTTGACCTGCATACAGATTTCTCAGGAGGCAGGTAAGGTGCTCTGGTATTCCTATCTCTTTCAGAATTTTCCAGTTTTTTGTGATCCAAACAGTCAAAGTTTTGGCATAGTCAATAAAGTAAGTAAGTAAGTGTTAGTCACTCGGTTGTGGCCAACTCTGCGACCCCATGGACTGCAGCTCACTAGGCTCCTCTGTCCATGACATTTTCCAGGCAAGGATACTGCAGTGGGTTGCCATTTCCTTCTCCAGGGGATCTTCCCAACCCAGGGATTGGGCAGGCAGATTCTTTACCGACTGAGCTACAAGGGAAGCCCAGTCAATAAAACAGAAGTTAAATAAATAAACCCACCCATTCTTGTGGGTTGCATGAGTGGATGCTAAGATTTGGTGCTCTCAGCAAAGTAATCCAGACAGGTGAGATGATGTTTTGCTTATTTCCCTTTCCACAGGTGTGAGCAAGAGTTTGGATAAGACTTAAGTGCCTACTCTGTTGCCTGAGTAATTAGAATTTTCTGAGGCAAATGGTCATTATGTCAGGGAGATACAGTGGGGACAGGCAGGTCTGCAAGGAGCTATTCACCTGTGCTAGGTAAAGAGATGGCAGGTGGGAACGTTCCAAAATAAGCCATTCAGCCTGGGTACTGCACCTGAGGGCTGATGCTTCCACTTTTCACTGCCTTTGATGCCCTTTCTTGGCTGGCAACTGCCAAGCCCAAGATTGAGCAAATGAGCCTATAGACACAGTGAGGAAGATCTCTTTCTTCTAGAAAGGATGTGGCAAGAGTTTGATTAGGAGTCCACTCCCTTTTGCAGGCAAATCAGTCTTATGGAAAGATCGTGAACTTTGAAATCCAATGGACCTTGAGTCTCACTCTGGTTCTGCTACATACTACCTAATTTGACTTCTAGTAGCCTCAGTTTTCCTGTATGCTGCATGGAATTTTGGGGAAATTATGGTGCTGAAGAAGGTTCTTGAAAGTCCCTTGGACTGCAAGGAGATCAAATCAGTCAATCCTAAATGAAATCAACCCTGAATATTCATTGGAAGGACTGATGCTGAAGCTGAAGCTCCAATACTTTGCCACTTGATGAGAGGAGCTGACTCATTGGAAAAGACCCTGATGCTGGGAAAGATTGAGGGCAGGAGAAGGGGGTGACAGAGGATGAGATGGTTGGATGGCATCATCGACTCAATGGTCATGACTTTGAGCAAGCTCCAGGAGACGGTGAAGGTCAGGGAAGTCCTTCATACTACAGCCCATGGGGGCACAAAGAGTCAGATATGACTTAGTCACTAAACAACAACAACCACCCAGTCATTTTGAATCAATATTGTTTCTTAAAACAGAAATAAGTACCTGCTAGAGGTAGAAGCTTGTCCTTATATGAGTATAGAGAAGCCACATCAGCCATGCCTTTTCCCCTACACAGGGATAGAATTTCACCTGGTTCACAGATGCTCTTGTGTCAAGCATTTGCTATCAATAAATTTTTAAAGCCAAGATTTCTGGACTGCAGGTGAGTTGAATTTGTAAATACCCCTATGATCTGGAAAAAAAAAAAGAACAAAAAACTAGAGACTTTGGGCTACAATAGGAAAGCTAAGAGCAATAAGCAGCAGACCGGGGTCTTCCCAACTTAACAAGAACATACTCCGTCTTTACAGGGCTATTTACAAGAGGAAACCCTTAAGAAACATTGACTTGTGCCTTATAATAACATACTTGCTCTGAGCTTTTGGCTCAGATCTGCCACTAACTAGCTTGGAGACTGGGAAATTCACTTTTCTGGGCCTCGGCTTCCAAAGTTGTTAAAGCAGGGGACTAAAGTAGACAACATTGTTCTAGCAGTCAAACTTGAAGATTCCATGGGAGTGCCCGAGATAGAACTGGATGGAGACTTATTCTTGGAAGGCAAGCTAGGGCCTTGTCTTCTTTGGAATCTAAGATGGTCACACTATCAATAGATACCTTTCTGCTCTTCCAGTACTATCAATAGGTCACTGACCAAGTTTAAGGGAAGGAGTAGGAGGGGGAAGAAGCAGAGAGCAATGCCTGTGTGCTGAGGCTACACCATGTGTTTTGTATTTGCCTAGATTTACACGTGGCCTAAAGCCTGTTTGTTTTGTGCCTGTATTGTTTCAACTTCCATCCATTTCGTTGGTTCTATAAATTGGCTTTAACCCAATTCTCTCTGTTTTGGTCATTAAATTTCAAATTGATTCTGGCTTTGTGTACACTCTCCTTTCTTTAATAACAGAATCGATCTTACTCCCAAAGTGATGGTCGGAAAGTTGAAAGCAAGCTAGTTACTGTTCCCTTCCCTGCATTCAGTTTCCTACCATTTACCTTCCTTTGGATTTGCTCATTACAGCAGTGTCCAGCATCTTGGGCCTCAAATTCCTCTCTGATGGGCAGAGACCTCTGATGTGGAGGGAAGCTGGGTAATTCAGTGCCCCTTGGGAATATGCTGTTAGGATGGTCACAGCAAACAAGCCTGAAATCAGAAATGGAACCAAAGCAGGCTAATCCTAGCCCAGTGAAGCTCTTCAGTTGGTAAAAGTCTTTGGACACTTGCCAAGACCCGAAATGGTCCCATCTTACCTGAGCATAGAAGGGAGCTGTATCTGAGCAGTGACAGCTCATCTGGCCCAGAGATGTGCTGGTAAATGCTGAACAACTGGCTCTGTGGGGTGTGGGGGGAGGGAGTTAGCTCTGATTTGTCACATTTGCCATTTTCCATAGTGAAAATACTGTCACCATTGCAGGCAAGCTAACAGCATGACATCGCTAAATCTGGAGTTGAAAAAGAGATGAACATCTTTGGCCCTTAAGGGAAGTGCAAGCAAACTCCAGTACCTCACCCAACAGCATCTGTAAGATGGGCCCACACAGTCCAAAGCTGCCAGACCTGGGTTTTCTGGGAACGGCAAGGATTGGGGAGGAGAGGGAGGTGCTTACATACTGTCCTGCCTCTCCAACCTGCTCCTTGGAAAAGAAGCATTAGAATTGAGTGTAAAATGTCATATACTTTAAACTCCCCTGGAGAAAAACTCAGTGACATCATGTTCCTCCCAACATGTTTTGTTTTTTTCCCCCTACATTTTAGGTCACCTTAAGTTTCATTCATGGGACCCTAGTAGGCTTTAAATAAGACTGCCTTCCTGTTTAAGTCTCTAGAAATGAACTTCCACCATATCCTGATAATGGAGAATCCTTTCTCTGTACCTAAAACCACAGAAATGTGTGGTTCAACATAAGTGCTGGAATCTGATTGTATCAAGGTACTGATCATCAAATTGTTTGGCTCACAGTTAATCTGATCCACTTTGGTTACCTCAATTGTCATATTATCAGATTTATATATGTGTAGCTACCCAATCACTGTAACAATTATACAGTGCAAGTGACAAATAGATTTAAGGGACTAGATCTGATAGACAGAGTGCCTGATGAACTATGGATGGAAGTCATGACATTGTATAGGAGACAGGGAGCAAGATCATCCCCACGAAGAAGAAATGCAAAAAAGCAAAATGGCTGTCTGAGGAGGCCTTACAAATAGCTGAGAAAAGAAGAGAAGCCAAAAGCAAAGGAGAAAAGGAAAGATATACCCATTTGAATGCAGAGTTCCAAAGAATAGCAAGGAGAGATAAGAAAGCCTTCCTCAGCGATCAATGCAAAGAAATAGAGGAAAAGAATAGAATGGGAAAGACTAGAGATATCTTCAAGAAAATTAGAGATACCAAGGAAACATTTCACGCACAGATGGGCACAATAAAGGACAGAAATGGTAGGGACATAACAGAAGCAGAAGATAAGAAGAGGTGGCAAGGATACACAGAAGAACTGTACAAAAAAGATCTTCATGACCCAGATAATCATGATGGTGTGATCCCTCACCTAGAGCCAGACATCCTGGAATGCAAAGTCAAGTGGGCCTTAGGAAGCATCACTATGAACAAAGCTAGTGGAGGTGATGGAATTCCAGTTGAGCTATTTCAAATCCTAAAAGAGGCTGCTTTGAAAGTGCTGCCCTCAGTATGCCAGCAAATTTGGAAAACTCAGCATTGGCCACAGTACTGGAAAAGGTCAGTTTTCATTCCAATTCCAAAGAAAGTTAATGCCAAAGAATGCTCAAACTACCACACAATTGCACTCATCTCACACAGTAGCAGAATATATCATGAGAAACGCTGGGTTTGAAGAAGCACAAGCTGAAATCAAGATTGCTGGGAGAAATATCAATAACCTCAGATATGCAGATGACACCACCCTTATGGCAGAAAGTGAAGAGGAACTAAAAAGCCTCTTGATGAAAGTGGAACTGGAACGTTAAAAAGTTGGCTTAAAGCTCAACATTCAGAAAATGAAGATCATGGCATCTGGTCCCATCACTTGATGGGAAATAGATGGGGAAACAGTGGAAACAGTGTCAGACTTTATTTTGGGGGGCTCCAAAATCACTGCAGATGGTGACTGCCGCCATGAAATTAAAAGATGCTTACTCCTTGGAAGGAAAGTTATGGACCAACCTAGATAGCATATTCAAAAGCGGAGACATTACTTTGTCAACAAAGAGGATGACAGAGTATGAGATGGTTGGACAGCATCACCTACTTGAATGGACAGGAGTTTGAGCAAGCTCTGGGAGTTGATGATGGACAGAAAAGCCTGATGTGCTGCAGTCCATAGGGTCTCAAAGAGTTGGACACGACTGAGCACCTGAACTGAGCTGAACTGAATTAGTTCTCAGCAAACACTATAATTTGGGCTGTGCTGCGGGTAGAGGGAAGCCTTGAGTAACTGGGGCCATATGTGATTGATTATTATTTCATAAAAGAGGAAGTGGTGATGGGAAATCCACACCACGGCCCAGACACCAATGACAGTGGAGGCTTACAGAGAAAGTCAATAGTCTACACCTCTTCGTGTTAGAAAGACTCATGTCTCCATGAATGATCTGAAATTGGGTCCCTCTATAAGTAATCATCCAAATCAAGATACTCTTTAGAGTACTGTTTGGTGAATTAAGTCAACAGAAGTGAACTGAACTGTCTTGGGCAAACTAGAGAAGCTAGTTTCCCTGTCCTAGAGATAAAGCTCTCCAAAACTTGATGGTGTGAATTAACAGTTGAGGGTCCTACTCTAGGCCCATGTTGGATCACAGAGTGCCCACAGATGCCCAGAACAGCATGAGGAGGTGATATATCTCCCTGGGCCATGCATAAACCAGGGCATCAGCTGGGGTTTTGTGTTCATATTTTGCAGTATCTTCTCAGATGAAATCGCCACGTTGATTGCAAAAAGGAAGAACAATTAGCACATTAATTAATTAGAATCTTGTTTTTAATTCTGCTCTGAAGAGTAATCTTTTGTTAACTTGAATGAGATCCTAAGCTTACCCTAGCTTTAATTATAGTGTTATTATGTAAAAATATTGGCTGGCCCTGGTCCAAGGTGCTAGAGTGTTTAAATTTAAATACTCCAGACATAATTTAAACACATGATAATTTACTCATGGGTACTAATGACCCAAAGGAATTCCACATTGTTTAGTTCAAACAAATGATTATGTTGATAACAGAGCCTGAACTATGCTAATCATATTTTAAAATTCTTGGCCAGGGAGCATGAGTGCCTGTAAAATGGGTGTGTGTGTGGGGGGGGGGGCGGTTGTCTCTGAGCAGTCATGAGAAGCTGCAGCATAAGGTGTTTGAGACTTGCAACCTTGCAGGGAGCCTGACTTAATTTGAGTTTCTGCTCTGCTAGAAGGCACACTACCTGCCTGATTGTTGGTAAGTGACCATCTCCTCTAAGTTTTAGTTCCTCAGTTGTAAAATGAGCTTGATGACACCCCTATCAGAGGAGTGTTTGGGAGGATTAATGAGCCCGCATATTTAAAGCTGGGCATAGTAGTATCCCCCAAAATGGAGGGGTTTTCCAGGTCGTGCTAGTGGTAAAGAATCCACCTGCCAATATAGGAGACATAGAGACATGGGTTTGATCCCTGCTTTGGGAAGATCTGCTGGAGGAAGACATGGCAACCCACTCCAGTATTCTTACCTGGAGAATCCCACGGACAGAGGAGCCTGGAGGGCTACAGTCACTGGGGTCACAAAGAGTCGGACATGACTGAGGTGACTTAGCGTGCACACATGCATTCCATTTTACACAGACATCTTATTTGTGGTTGTGTATTCTTGTCTGTAGCTTCAGGTTTAGATTTTCCAGGTGTCTGTATCTGACTTTGTATCCATGTACTTACCGGGGTTTGATTCCTGGGCTGGGAAGATCCCCTGGAGAAGGAAATGGCAACCCACTCCAGTATTCTTGCCTGGGAAATCCCATGGACAGCAGGCCACAGTTCATGGGGTCCCAAACAATTGGATGTGGCTTAGTAATCAAACAGCAACAACAACGACGACTTACCTGGGTATATGGGTGTATATTTTGGTGTTTGGTGATATGTCTCTGTGTGTGTCTGTGTGAGTGTTGACTGAAGTCTTGTTACGCAGCTGTATGTATGAAGTGAAAGTATCTACGTGTGAGTGAGAGTCTGTATGTATGAAGGAAATGTGCCATATCTGCATGAATGAATGAATATCACTGTGCTTTCTGTAATTCATGATCCCAAGCCTGGCTGTGAAGACCACTTTAAGCACGACGTTTCCATTTCCAGCAATACCTTAAATTCTTTGGCCTTGATTTCACCCTGTTTAGGTGGTCCATGTACTGGAGATGCTTTGGTTATGTTACTTTCTTTTATGGATTTGTGAGCAGTGTGTGTATGTGTGTGTGTGGTGTGTGTATGTTAGAACCAATAACTCCTTGGCTCACAATTAGCTGTTTCCTTTCTCCTGCTTCCTTTGTTCCTGCTCCTCTCTTCCCTTTCCTTCTTTATTTACAGCCTTACTGGCTTTTCACTTCACTAACATCAGGGAGAAAAACATCTGAAGCAGGTGGGACAGCAGTCCTTGGCTGTGAGACAAATTGTGAACTCATTTCACGTGAGCTCAGATTTGGGCCCCTGTGTGTCGGAGAGGCACATTAGCATATAAAAGGAAGAATGTACAGGCTGGAGAATCACCAGAGACCAACTGAGAGGCAGGTGTGCACCTCTGTGGTTTGATCTTAGAATAAACATGAAGTCCTCTCCCCCCAGAAATTGTTCTCACACTGGCCCATCAGAGCACTTGAAGGTCCACCATTAGGTCTTGTGTCCGGTCAGGCTTTTCCCTGTGCTGCAGACATAGCTCAGCGGCATGCACGCATGCTGCTCAGGAGTGTCTGATTCTTTACAACCCTTTGGACCATAGCCCACCAGGCTCCTCTGTTCGTGGGATTCTCCAGGCAAGAATCCTGGAGTGGGTTGCCATGCCTTCCTTCAGGGGATCTTCTCAACCCAGGGATTGAACCTGTGTCTCCTGCATTGCAGGTGGATTCTTTACCCACTGTGCCATCGGGGAAGCCCAGCTTTGTGGCACCCCTGTAATATTAGAGTGCCAAGGCTCTGTCCCACCAGGGGAACCCATATCCTCCAGTTCTGAAGAGTCTTGGGAACCTCCAGAACCATTCTGCTGAAACTTAAATTGTCACTGAGGGAAGGGATGCATTAAGGACAAACAATCCTCCCTTCCTCTTTCTGCCTTTCCTTAATTTCAAGTCAACAGCCCATAATCAAGCATCGACCACCTGAAGTCTCTAGGTTGGGTGTGGGGACCAGGCACAAAAAGACCATCTCTTTCCTCTCGCTCTCCTCTCTGCCTTACAATCTTTACCTTAGGCCCGCCTCACTGCTGCTAGGAGCAAAGCAGATCAGATTGACCCATCCTAAACTGCGTCGGTTAACCTTTCCCGTGTGTATTGGCATTTCAAATAGAGGGCCCGGGAACAGATTGATGTTCCTCCCCACGCTTAAGCAGTGCCTTTACGTTTTGAAATTAATCTCTCTGCTAATGGCTGGAGACAATCTCCCATTTTGTCCACAGTGGAGATCAGCTGTGTGGTAGAGAGGAAGCATTCTGATTAAATTAACTTGATTTAAGACGTGAATGATACCTGGCTCAATGTGTCTATCTTCCAAAATAAATGTACATTTGGAAAATGCACTTGTTAAAAAGAAATAGCTCTCAAATGGTAGGAGTTTAACAGAAATCTGGGGCCCCTGGGCTTTCTGGGCCTCTCCAGATACAGCACATAAATAATTAGTTTTCTTTCCCGTGTTCATAATGTACTGATATGAGCACTCAGTTCTTCTGGTGCTCACTTTTGTTTTCAACAAAGATCATATCATGTTGTGATAATGCAACATGCCATAGGCTTTCCCTTGACATAAGGGATGCTGGTGAGAGGGTAACAGGCAGGAAAGCCAGAGGCCCCCAAGCAGAGGAAATAGGCTGCAAGTGTCAGGCATTTTTTCTCTCTCTTAAGCTGCAGGAGGAAACAAACAAGTGTCAGATTTTTTTTTTCCCCTTCTCTATACAAAATTAAAAGGAGTTTTCTTTTAAAATTCTGTGTTGCCATGATGACACCTGGTTCCACCTAACTTAACTTTCCTCAAACCTTCAGCTAACCAATGTGCTTTTCTTATGGAAATGCTTTTCTTAGGCTATGTTAATGAACTATGTATTTACCTTAGACTCTGTCTTTCTTCAAGTCGGTTCCACCTAAGACTCAGAACTGACAAACCGACTCAGAACTCAACAAACCAGTAAGTTTTTCTCATACAAATGTTCTCTTAATCTATGTTAATGAGACTAAGCATTTGCTTGGACACTGCCTTTCTTCAGGATTCATGTCAATCGTTTTATGGCCTGTTGATGACTCACCTTGTGCCAATGTTATCTCAAAATGCAGATATTGGGTGAGGGGCCTGGTGCCACTCTCTGAGTTTAGAGACATTTCCTTTCTGTAATTAGCAGCCTGCTAGGAGGTATATAACTTTCTGTTAAAGACTAGAAGGGGGCACTCTTTCTGCCCCCTTCTGATGTCTATGTCAGAAGATTTCTCTATCTGTTTTATACTTTAATAAAACTTTATTACACAAAACTCTGAGCAATCAGTCCTCGTCACTGGCTGCAGATTGAATTCCTCTCCTCTGGAGGCCAAGAATCTCAGCATCTTTCACAGTTCAGCAACAATCTTTCACTAGGCTCTATAGAAGGGTGAGAATCACCCTGGAGGTGTGGTGTAGCTATGGCAGGGAATCACCACCACCCTAGCCACAACCACTAAACTGAACCCCAAGACTCCCATAGGAGTCTAGGTTAGTAGAAATCTAACCTAGCCCCACATGCCTGTGTGCTAAATCCCTTCAGTCATGTCCAAGTCTTTGCGACCCCATGGACTGTAGCCCACCAGGCTCCTCTGGGATTCTCCAGGCAAGAATACTGGAGTGAGTTGCCATGCCCTCCTCCAGGGAATCTTCCTGGCCCAGAGATTGATGGGGCACGCATCTCTAGTCCACGGCATTGGCAGGTGGGTTCTTTACCACTAGTGCCACCTGGGAAGCCTCTAGCCCCACATACCCCCATGTAATTGTTGAAGCCATTGCCTCAAAAATTAAGAACTTTTCCCTCTCCTCCCTCTCTTCTTCTCCTCTAACTTCTACTTTTTCACAAAGCATTTTAAGGACCTACTTCTACTTGGTGATTTACAAAGGGAGCCACATCGCTATGGGATCTGACTTCTGAGAGTAAGACTCTAAAGTTAAAAAGACCTGAAGAGTATATATTTGTATGAGACAGATTGCTAAATATACTGAAATAAAATTGTGAGAGGTTATTCTTAATGTCATAGTAAATATTATAGTGGCAGTTAACAATTGTTGAGCATTACTATGTGCTTGGCACTGTATTAAGTGCTTTGCAGGCCTTACATCTTTTACTCTCTTTGGAAGTATTGCAGGGTTGTGGTTAAGAAATAGAGTGCCTAGATTCACACTCTAGTGCCACCACTCACCAGTTGTATGACTTTGGGCAAGTTACCTAACTTCTCATTGTGTAGGAAGTCCTATAAACTGGAGATAATAACAGTACCTGTTTTATTAGGTGATTGGGAGGATTATATGAGATAATCCATTTGGGCTTAAAACAATGGCTGATTCCAAATACTTGGTCTATTAACACTATTTTTTCTTAATGATTCCCCCATTAACCCTGCAAGGTAGGTACTACTGTTAGCTTCATTTAAAGATTATAAAACTGAGACTCAGAGAAGTTAATTAACTTGCTCAAGCTCAAACAGATAGTAAGTAGTAGAACTACTGTTCAAAGCCGGCGGCATGTTACTTCTCATTGAGCTACTTTTCTACTCTTTATTTAGTGTATGTGACAGATGAAAAAATACAATGATCAATACATGAGTCCTGGCTTCACCTATATTGTTAGGTGTGATATCTTATTAATTTTTACTATGCTGTTCTACCTTCATCGAGATCATTAGTAAATCTTAGGTAATGTTACTGCATCTAACACATGCGTGCATGTGTGCTCAGTCGCTGCAGTCGTGTCCGATTCTCTGCAACCCTGTGGACTGTAGCCCGCCAGGCTCGTCTGTCCATGAAATTCTCCAGGCAAGATATTGGAGTGGGATGCCATGCCCTCCTCCAGGGGATCTTCCTGACCCAGGGATTGAACCCTTGTCTCCTACATTGCAGGTGGATTCTTTACTGCTGAGCCACCAGGGAAGCCTCATTCTAACACACATGTACATTTAAAATTTATATTTCACAACAGGGACCGGCCTCTGACAACACTTTTATACCCTAATATCTATAACCAAAACCTACGATTTTACTTAAGCTACTAAATTAATGCATTGTGCAATAGCATTATGGATAGAATTCTGAGTCTCAGATTTATAAGCTATTTGTTTGTGCAGTGGACATTACTCTCTGTTCAATCTTTGGCCAGAACAAATTCTACCAATGTAAAGGAAAAGTAAGTATGCTTAAGTACAGGTGAGGCAATGAGGGCTAAGTATATGATTAGGGAAGGGAGAAAAGATGTGTGTTTCATGTCCAGGCTGAGCCAAAAAACCTGTCAGTTGGCCCATCAATCTTAGAAGTGTGGAGGACTGATGGGATTTCAGAGCTGTCTAAAAGATGGGAAAGACCTTTTGACTGCCTAAAGGAAAAGAATTCCATAGAGAATATATTGTTTTGGAAAAGGTTCAGTGGTTGGAATGGGATGTGCCTGCAGGGAACCTGAAACAGGTATGCCTTCACACATAAGGTATAACCATGAAGTGATGGATGTGACTTCTTTTGATACAAACATCAGTTTAGTTCAGTCGCTCAGTCATATCCGATTCTTTGCGACCCCACGAACTGCAGCAGGCCAGGCCTCCCTGTCCATCACCAACTCCCAGAGTCTACCCAAACCCATTTCCATCGAGTCAGTGATGCCATCCAACCATCTCATCCTCTGTCATCCCTTTCTGCTCCTGCCCCTAATCTTTCCCAGCACCAAGGCCTTTTCAGATGAGTCAGGTCTTCTCATCAGGTGGCCAAAGTATTGGAGTTTCAGCTTCAACATCAGTCCCTCCAATGAACACCCAGGACTGATCTCCTTAAGGATGGACTGGTTGGATCTCCTTGCAGTCCAAGGGACTCTCAAGAGTCTTCTCCAACACCACAGTTCAAAAGCATCGATTCTTTAGGGCTAAGCCTTCTTTATAGTCCAACTCTCACATCCATATATGACTACTGGAAAAACCATAGCCTTGACTAGATGGACCTTTGTTGACAAAGTAATGTCTCTGCTTTTCAATATGCTGTCTAGGTTGGTCATAACTTTCCTTCCAAGGAGGAAGCGTCTTTTAATTTCATGGCTGCAATCACCATCTGCAGTGATTTTGGAGCCCAGAAAAATAAAGTCAGCCACTGTTTCCACTGTTTCCCCATCTTTTGCCATGCAGTGATGGCACCGGATGCCATGATCTTCATTTTCTGAATGTTGAGCTTTAAGCCAACTTTTTCACTCTCCTCTTTCACTTTCATCAAGAGGCTTTTTAGTTCTTCTTTCCTTTCTGCCATAAGAGTGGTGTCATCTGCATATCTGAGGTTATTGCTATTTCTCCTGGCATACTTGATTCCAGCTTGTGCTTCCTCCAGCCTACCGTTTCTCATGATGTACTCTGCATAGAAGTTAAATAAGCAGGGTGACAATATACAGCCTTGAAGTACTCCTTTTCCTATTTGAAACCAGTCTGTTGTTCCATGTCCAGTTCTAACTGTTGCTTCCTGACCTGCACACAGGTTTCTCAAGAGGCAGGTCAGGTGGTCTGGTATTCCCATCTCTCTCAGAATTTTCCACAGTTTATTGTGATCCACACAGTCAAAGGCTTTGTCATAGTCAATAAAGCAGAAAAGATGATTTTCTGGAACTCTTGCTTTTCTGATGACCTAGCAGATGTTGGCAATTTGATCTCTGGTTCCTCTGCCTTTTCTAAAACCAGCTTGAACATCTGGAAGTTCATGTTTCACATATTGCTGAAGCCTGGCTTGAAGAATTTTGAGCATTACTTTACTATTGTGTGAGATGAGTGCTATTGTGCGGTACTTTGAGCATTCTTTGGCATTGCCTTTCTTTGGAATTGGAATGAAAACTGACCTTTTCCAGTCCTGTGGCCACTGCTGAGTTTTCCAAATTTCCTGGCTTATTGAGTGCAGCACTTTCACAGCAGCCTCTTTTAGGATTTGAAATAGCTCAACTGGAATTCCATCACCTCCACTAGCTTTGTTCATAGTGATGCCCACTTGACTTCACATTCCAGGATGTCTGGCTCTAGGTGAGGGATCACACCATCGTGATTATCTGTGTCATGAAGATCTTTTTTGTATAGTTCTTCTGTGTATCCTTGTGACCTCTTCTTAATATCTTCTGCTTCTATTGGGTCCATACCATTTCTGTCCTTTATTGTGCCCATCTTTGCATGAAATGTTTCCTTGGTATCTCTAATTTTCTTGAAGATATCTCTAGTCTTTCCCATTCTATTGTTTTCCTCTATTTCTTTGCATTGATCACTGAGGAAGGCCTTCTTATCTCTCCCTGCTATTCTTTGGAACTCTGCATTCAAATGGGTATATCTTTCCTTTTCTCCTTTGCTTTTTGCTTCCCTTCCTTTCACAGCTATTTGTAAGGCCTCCTCAGACAGCCATTTTGCTTTTTTGCATTTCTTTTTCTTGGGGATGATCTTGCTCCCTGTCTCCTGTACAATGTCACGAACCTCCGTCCATAGTTCATCAGGCACTCTGTCTATCAGATCTAGTCCCTTAAATCTATTTCTCACTTCCACTGCATAGTCATAAGGGATTTGATTTAGGTCATACCTGAATGGTGTAGCGGTTTTCTCCACTTTCTTCTATTTCAGTCTGAACTTGGCAATAAGGTGTTCATGATCTGAGCCACAGTCAGCTCCAGGTCTTGTTTTTGCTGACTGTATAGAGCTTCTCCATCTTTGTCTGCAAAGAATATAATCAATCTGATTTCAGTGTCAACCATTTGGTGATGTCCATGTGTAGAGTCTTGTCTGGTGTTTTTGGAAGAGGGTGCTTTCTATGACCAGTGTGTTCTCTTGGCAGAACTCCATGAGCCTTTGCCCTGCTTCATTCTGTACTCCAAGGCCAAATTTGCCTGTTACTCCAGGTGTTTCTTGACTTCCTACTTTTGCATTCCAGTCCCCTATCATGAAAAGGACATCTTTTTGGGGCGTTAGTTCTAGAAGGTCTTGTAGGTCTTCATTGAACTGTTCAACTTCATCTTCTTCAGTATTACTGGTCGGGGCATAGACTTGGATTAACGTGATATTGAATGGTTTGCCTTGGAAACGAACAGAGATTATTCTGTTGTTTTTGAGATTGCACCCAAGTACTGCATTCATACTCTTTTGTTGACTATGATGGCTACTCCATTTCTTCTAAGGGATTCCTACCTACAGTAGTAGATATAATGGTCATCTGAGTTAAATTCACCCATTCCAGTCCATTTTAGTTCGCTGATTCCTAGAATGTTGATGTTCACTCTTGTCATCTCCTGTTTGACCACTTCCAGTTTGCCTTGATTCATGGATCTAACATTCCAGGTTCCTATGCTATGATACAAACATACCAGAACTTAATTTCCCAGCAGTGTTGTCCTCTTCAAAGCAGACATCTTGGGAGTATAGATTCTTAATGAAGCTCAACGTACCTCTGAATATTCTCTTCTGATCTAGCCTTCAGAGCCAAAGTTGCAAATTGTCCCCATTCCTTTAAGAGAGAAAGTGGAAATAGCTAGTTGTAATGGAAGAAGACTCTTAAGGCTAGACTATGACTCATGGTTTCTTAGCCACCACCTTTGATGATCACTTGGAAAGCTGGCAAGGTGATCGCCTACACCAATATGGTAAACAGAGCTATCTTACTTAATTAAAAGTGGTGAGACTCATATGGCCTCTGGGATCATCTCTCAGGTATAACTCTCTCTTTTTATGCTTATCTTAAGCTGATGGTGTATCATCCTGCCCGAGTGTGCTTGCTTGCAAATGAACTAAATGCAGTTAGATAAAAAATCTTCTGCCCTCTCTACTGTTTATGAAATAGACTCCATGTGGCCGAATGAATTACATCTAGGTCTTAATGGATAGAGACAAAAGCAGGAGAGCTGTCAGAAGGAACTGGATGATACAAAATTGAATAGATAGAGATCACTGGGTGGTCCAAGATGCCTGATGACTGTTATCCGGAAGCCCATTCAAAGATATGTATGAGGTTTATTCTATCAGAGGCTTAGGATATATATGATGTTTATTCTATCAGAGGCTTCAGAGAGATAGACAAGTATGAAAACAAACAACTGTCATTTGGATGTAACAATGAAAAATGTATGGGAAAATTGCACATAATTTGGGATGGAGTTTAGGGTCAGGATCAGGGGTCTCAAATGACAGTGGAAGGGTCCAGATAAATGCCAGGGCTTGTGAATTTCACAATGTGAGTATAAACAGTGCTACTATAAGAACTCAATGTTATGAAGGGGAAAAGATGTCAGCGTGTTAAGTATCAATGTGTCAAATGTTAGATTTTGTTAGTTAAGAAGTTAGGATGAACCATAATATTTATTAAGCATCTATTATGCTCCAGGTTTGTAAAATATATTGCTTCAGAACAAGCCTATGAGCTAGAGATTATTGTACCCATTTTATTGATGGGGTAACTGAGGTTCAGAGAGGTAAAGTAACTTGCCCAAAGACATAGCTAGTAGGTGGCAGAGCTAGGATTGAACACAGATTTCACTGACTCCAAAGCTCATGCTCTTCATTAGTATATTAAGCTGTTCTTTAAGGATGGGTGCATCTGACTGTGCACATAGAGAAGAAAGAGCTAGAGGAAAAATGTTTTTTCAATAAAAGCCTAACAGTCTGAAGGAGAAAGACTTAAGAATGTGGGCAGCAATGGGATCCTAGGTTGTTGCTGCCAATGACAGGGAATGTAGGAGGAAGATTTAAGCAGTGTTTTGAACAGAGACTGTAAACTGGTGGCCCATGGGCTAGATCCAGACAGCACATATGTTTTGTTTGGCCAGCACAGTGTTTTCTAAGATATCAAATTTATTTCCAGTATTTAAAAATAAAATTTTCACATAAAAGTTCCACATTCCAGCTTCTCTTTAAAAAAAAATCTGGCAACATAGGGCCTTCAATCCTGCATGACAAAGTCATCTGGAGCCAGGTTACACGTTATACTGGTTCTTGTTCTCCAGTTTCCCAAAGCCTTCAGCACATCCTACACTTGGGTAGCTTTACTCATCAGGTTGCCTGTCGAATGCCTGTAAGTATTTTGATTTATGACTGGTAGTTTAGATGGTCACCCTGAATGGCTTCTTGTTTTCATTGAAGAAGATACCATCTTCTGGCAGAGATAGCAATGAAAGTAGAGAAAGACACTTTCAGGAGGTGACTCAAGGTGCTGAACTGTCTATGTGGCTCATTTGATTAATGTCTGAGAGGAGCTAGAACAATTGTGGTTTCAGCCATCAGCCTAGCTGGAGGTCGGTAGGTTCTTTTCCAGTTGTTCAGTCATTGGGGTAGAAATGGGGGTGCTGGTTTTTCTTTTTTTGTTTTTCGCTGCACTGGGTCTTAGTTGCAGCACACAGAATCTTTAGCTTTGGCCTGTGGGATCTAGTTCCATGATCAGGGATTGAACTCAGGCACCCTGCATGGTGAGAGTCGAATTTTAGCCACTGGACCACCAGAGAAGTCCCAGATTGCTCTATTTTTTTTTCTTGTTTGTTTGTGATTCAAGGTTGGATTGTAAACAGTTTTTAGTTGGCAAGCAGAGAAGACAGTGAAGACATCTTGTGTCTTGGGTAAAATAGACCTCAAGATAACAACAGTAGGGTCTTTATCCATTGCAAAGAATCAACAGTGGCCAGAGGTGATGGTGTCTACCTGAAAAGAGGGCAGCAGCCTGAAAGCACTAAAGATGTCAGGAGGTAGATTGTCTAACTACATTAGGTGTTGGGAAGAAATGTGGGAAATAAAATTGATCCAAGAGGATTCCAGTTTATTTTTTATTATTTATTTATTGTTTTACTTTACAATATTGTATTGGTTTTTCCATACATCCAGTTTATTTTTTAAGTGAATTAACTAAGGGCCTTTCATCTAGAACTATTACAATGGAACGGGTTTCCCTGGTGACTCAGATGGTAAAGAATCTGCCTGCAATGTGGGAGACCTGGGTTCATTCAATCCCTGGGTTGGGAAGATCCTCTGAAAAAGAGGAGCCTGATGGACTATAGTTCATAGGGTCACAAAGAGTCGGACATGACTGAGCGACTAACACACATATTACAGTTCAAAAATTAAAAGAAAAATAACCCAATTTGAAAATGGGGGAAATTATTTGAATAGGCATTTCTCCAAAGAAGATGTACAAATGGCCAATAAGTGAATGAAAAGACACTCAACATCATTAGTCATCAGGGAAATGTTAAACAAAACCACAATGAAGTACAGCTTTATTCTCACAAAGATGGCTATGACTGAAAAGACCGATAATATCCAGTGTTTTGAGGATGTGATAAATTGGAAAATTCATTTGTTACTAGTGGGGATATAAAATGGTGCAGCAGCTTTGGAGAACAGTCTGGAAATTCCTCAAAAAGTTAAGCATAGGGCTACTATATGACCTAGCAATTCTATTCTTATACTCTCCAAAAAGGAAAACATGCCCACATAAAAACTTGTACATGAATAGTCATATAATAGTATTTATACTAGCCCAAAAAGTAGAAAAAAACACAAAGTCCATTAGCAGACAAAAGGACAAACAAGATGTGTTATACTCAGTACAATGGAATATTATTCAGCAATAAAAAGGAATGAAGTACCTATACATGCTATAATATGGGTGAACTTTGAAAAGTGAAAGTGAAAGAAGCCAGATTAAAAAAATAGAGTATCATGTACCACAGCTTTCTTATCCATTCATCTGCTGATGGACATCTAGGTTGTTTCCAACTGATTCATTTGAATCAGTTCTGATGAGATGGATGAAACTGGAGCCGATTATACAGAGTGAAGTAAGCCAGAAAGAAAAACACCAATACAGTATACTAACACATATATATGCAATTTAGAAAGATGACAATGACGACCCTGTATGCAAGACAGGAAAAAAGACACAGCTGTGTATAACGGACTTTTGGACTCAGAGGGAGAGGGAGAGGGTGGGATGATTTGGGAGAATGACATTCTATCATGTATACTATCATGTAAGAATTGAATCGCCAGTCTATGTCTGACGCAGGATACAGCATGCTTGGGGCTGGTGCATGGGGATGACCCACAGAGATGTTATGGGGAGGGAGGTGGGAGGGGGGTTCATGTTTGGGAACACATGTAAGAATTAAAGATTTTAAAATTAAAAAAAAATAAAAAAATAGAGTATCATGAACATACATTTCTCCAAATAAGAGATACAAATGGCAATAGTTACATAAAAAGTTACATAAAAAGATGCTCAACATTTATCAAGGGAATGCAAACCAAAACTACGATGAGATATCACCTCACAGTTATTAGGATGGCTACTATTTAAAAAAAAGCAAAATATACCAGGTGTTGGCAAGGTTGTAGAGAAATTGGAACCCTTGCACACTGTTGGTGGGAGTGTAAAATGTTGTAGCAGCTATGGAAAACAGTATGAACATTCTTCACGAAATTAAAATTTGAACTACTATATGACCTAGCAATCCCACTTCTGGGTATATATCCACAAAAATTGAAATCAGGATCTCAAACAGAAATTGGCATTCGCATGCTCACTGTAGCATTATTCACAATAGCTAAGACATGGAAACAACCCAAGTGTCCATCAATAGATGAATGGATAAAGAAGATGCCATATATATATACACACACATATATATTCATATTATTCAGCCTTAAAAAGAAGGAAATCTGACTACTTCTGACAACATGAATGAATCTGAAGGACGTTAGACTAAGTGAAATAAACTGGTCTTGAAGGACAAATACTGCATGATTCCACTTATAAGAGTATATAAAAAGTCACACTCATAGAAGCAGAAAATAGAGTAGTGGTTGCCAGGAGGTGGAGGGTGGAGAAATGGGGAGTTGTTATTCACTGGGTATAAAGATTCAGCTACACTAAATAAATAAGTTCTAGAGATCTGCTGTAGTTAACCATGTGGTATTGTGCACTTCAAAATTTATTAAGAGGGTAGATCGCATCTTAAGTGTTCTGACCACACATACACAAACAAACCAATGAACTCACAGGAACACAAGAAAACTCTGGGAGTTGTTGGGCGTGTTTATTTCCTTGATTGTGGTGATGTTATCATGGATGCTTACATATGTCCAAACTTATTAAATTGTATATATTTACAATGTACAATGTAAATACATGCCATTCTTTGCATGTCAATTACACCTCCAAAAAGCTATGAGAAATATTTTATGAATCCATTCATATGAAGTGTCCAGACTGGGTAATGTGAGAGACAGAACTTATATTACTGGTTGGTTGCCAAAAGATTGCAAGAATAATTTGGAGGTATGGGAAATGACTGTTAATGGATATAAAGTTTCTTTTTGCTGTGATGAAAATATTCTAGAATTAGGTAGTGTTGATCAACTCTGTGAATATATACTAAAAGCCACTGAACTATAGATGAGTCAAATGCATGGCATGTAAATTATATCTCAATAAAACTATTTAAAAATGAATTTATAAAACAGAAATAACCCTCTGTACTGCATCGTTTCCCAAAGTTGGAAAAAGAGAAAACTTAAAGATTTCTGTTCTTTAGTGTAACCTTCATTCTTCTCTATCTCTGGAGAAAGCCTTTAGACCACTGCCCCTTAGAAATTCAGCTTAAGCTCACAAACAAGGCTAAAGAGTTTTGCTCAGCATGAACGCTCCTTTCCAGTTGTGTGTCTATCAGAAAAGTCTCCCTGGCTTCAGTGCTCATTTGCATACCTACCTCATCATTTACTCCAGGCCACTCTCCTCAGTGTAGCTGGTCTTTTCCTGACTGTTGTTAAAGACAAATATCATTGAACACACACACACACACACACACACACACACACACACACACACACACACACACACAAGCCAGCTAACTAACAAACCCAAAACACGACAGAGAATTCCCAAAGTCTAGCGTTAGAAAGGACCTTGAAATGCAGTAATATACTCTAGACAAACTCAGATGGGTAATAGACAATCTTTTGCATGAACATATCTACAGGAGAGCAATTTCATAATTTCTTGTTTTTTTCTAACTTTGTTAGACACTGTAGTTGATTTTTTTTTAGGGGGGGGATGGGGCTGTGCTGTGCAGCTTGTGGGAATTTAGCTCCCTGACCAGGAATCAAGTCTGGGCCAGTGGCAGTGAGAGGGCAGAGTCCTAACCACTGGACAGCAGGGCAAGTCCCCATAATTCCTTTTGCTATGTGGTACAGCCAGTCTCCTTGCCTCATCTGGCAGTTTCCTCTATTGTGAAATCTAAATTAAGTCCTGGGAATCCTCAGAGAGAAAAAAGCATTATGAATCTAAAAAAAGGAAGTGGGGTGGAGAAAAGAATGGCTATTTTGTGGGGGTGGAAGTGACTAGCTTTTACTGAAGACTATAAACAGCGGTAAACAGGCAGACAGTGCTTCAACTCTAAGACCATTACCCTAGCTCTGATAAAAAGCTTTTCTATTGATGTGGAGAAAAATGACTTTAAAGTGGAAACTCCCTAGGCAATTAATTCCTAGTTTTATCTAAGACTTTCCTTTCTGAATTTGAAACTGAATGATTTCCTTCTGTGGTTTTATCAATGGGCCAGAGGTCTGATAAAATTGCTTCCTTCCTGCACTTGGAACTATGCCATCTCTCTTGGAAGAAGTGATGTACCTGCCTTTCTGGCCTGGCTCAGGACTCAGTGGAACAAGAGGCACAGGTGTGTGGCCAAAAAGTGCAAAGGCAGACCAACATGACTAGTCCAGGGATGGATCAGAATGGATTTGACTTGAGTCCTCTCTCTCTGTCTCTGTGAATGTTGATCAGCTTGCATATCACTTTGCTTTGTCCAGTTAGTCTGTGAGTTGAATCAGGAGCATAGTTTGGAAGCACCAAGGTTTATTCATGATTCTGGGTTTTCTCTTGTTGGCATTGTCATTAATACAGTTTTAGAAAATTTAGTCAGCTGAGTAAATCCCATGGCAGGAGATAGCCATTATGTGGAACTCTTGAAGGTAAGTGCTCTTGACAAGTTGAGCAACAAGGTAAAAAGTAAAACTCACTTCCATTGGCTTTGCTCTCTCTTCCCTCAAACCAGTTTAAGAAAATCACAAGGTGACCTTTCAGCTTTGGCAAATATCCCTGGTGACCTGATAGTGCTATCCTCACACCCAAGACCAACCTTTCCCAGAAGAAGAATAGGGAGGTTTCCTATCCCCCAATTTCCTTATCTACCATCATACTTACTATTCTGCCATATGTGGGCTATTCCTTCAGTTCAACCATTACAAAAATGCAGCAATTACGCAAGGGAAGAGTGATACATTAAGCCACCAACTACATTTTATTTGCTAGTTGGCAGAAGGGAAAGCAGTTCCCTGAGGGATTAGGATATCTACTATTGAATAGTAGAGGGATCTTGAGCCAGGAGGCTGGATAGAGGGAATCAGGATCAAGGAGAATGATGGTGCTGAAAGGACAGGTAGAAGGAGGCCAAAGACAATCCCTGCTGTACAGGAGATGAGCTCAGAGGAGAATCTTCAAAAAGGGACCCTTCAGCATTCCTGGCTCGCCCGAGAGAACTGAGTGACACAATTACAGAGAATAGCATGGCAGCAGGAGATTTGGCAGCAAAAGAGATCTACTTGCAATGTGGCAACTTTGTCAGCCACTAAAAGGTAGCTGAGAGCTAGATTTTAACCACAAAAGGATTTGACATGTCTTGCCGTTTGTAGATATGTGGGTTTGGTTACCCCAAAAAATGAGTCTGGAGAGAGAGTTGGGAGAATGAACAAGAATAAAGGTGCAGTGCCAAAGTTCATTGCAGCACTGCTAACAACAGTCAAGACATGCGAAGCAACCTGAATGTCCATCGACAGTGTGTGCATGCATGCTAAGTCGCTTCAGTCGTGTCTGACTCTTTTCAACGCCATGGACTGTAGCCCTCCAGGCTCCTCTGTCGGGATTCTCTAGGCCAGAATACTGGAGTGGGTTGCTGTGCCCTCCTCCAGGGATATTCCCGACCCAGGGATCAAACCTTTGTCTCTTACATCTCCTGCATTGGCAGGCAGGTTCTTTACCTCTAGCACCACCTGGAAGCCCATGGTGTATATATAACAATAGAATATTACCCAGCTGCTAAAAAGAAGGAAATAATCCTATTTGCAGCAACATGGGTGAACCTAGAGATTGTTATACTGAGTGAAGTCAGACAGTGAAGGAGAAATACCATATGACATCCTTATATGTGAAATCTGAAAGGAAATGATGCAAATGAACTCACAAAAGAGAAAGTCACAGACTTAGAGAATGAACTTGTGGTTGCCAGGGGGAGGAATGAGGGGAAGGGCTTAGTAAGGGAGTTTGGGATGGACATGTACACACGGATATATTTAACACGGATAACCAACCAGAATCTACTGTATAGCACATGGAACTCTGCTCAGTGTTATGTGGCAGCCTGGATGGGAGGGGGACTGCCGGGAGAATGGACACATGTATATCAATGGCTGAGTCCCTTGCTGTTCACCTGAAACTATCACAATACTGTTAGTCAGCTATACACCAATACAAAATTAAAGATTTAAGATAAAAAAGAATAAAGGTGTAGTGAATGTGAATGGGAAGTGGGGAGGCTGGGGGGATGACAGTTTCCATGACATTAAAGTGCTTGTCTGGGGCTCTCTGAGAAATGTTTTGCTGATTTCTTTTTCTCCCTTGTACTTCCCTTCTCTCCTCTCCCTTACTTGTCTCCTCTCTTGCTCTCATTCTCCTAGGAAATCCTGCCTCTCCCTGCCTTTCCCCCTGACTGCGTTTTAAGGATGTCAGTGGTCCTCTTTAGTCTTCCTTTGGCTCTGGCTTATCTCAGTCCCAGCTGGTGTCCCTCAGAACCAAGAGGCTGCTGGCAGACACTCTTTTCACAAATTAAGTCACGTATTGGGCCCAAAGTCTACATCCACGGTGTTCATTATCAGCTCATCAATTAAGGGTGAGCAGCTGTATGCTTTGTGTGTTTTTCCAGCGCTGCACACGGAGTCCAGTAGCTGCTCAGTGGTTTGGGCTCTGGTTCCCAGTGGAGTCGGAGGGAATAATTTGCTTTGGCTGTGGGTGACCTGTTACGATAGAATTTCTCTGTTTCTCCTTGGCGTCCAGACTATTCCCTATTACCCCATCTGATATTCTGTAAGAACTTCCCCTGCACAGGGTGGAGCTTTGATAGCAACCCAAACAAAGAAGATGGAATAGAGACGCAGACCTGGAGAATGGCTTGTGGACACAATGGGGGAAGGAGAGGGTGGGACAAACTGAGAGAGTAGGACTGCCGTATATACACTACCATGTGTAAAACAGATAGCTAGCGGGAAGCTGCTGCATAGCACAGGGAGCCCAGCATGGCGCTCTGTGGTGACCTAGAGGGGTGGGAGGGAGGCTCAAGGGGGAGGGGCCGTATGCATACTTATAGCTGATTCATATTGTTGTACAGCAGAAACCAACACAACATTGTAAAGCAGTTATATGCCAATTTTAAAAAAGTAGGCATGAATAACTTAAAAGGAATGGGGCTAGCGTTAACAAAAAGGAGAGCACAGAAGGAATCTCATCTTACCCAGCAGTCCTTCATCCTTTCTCAACAGCAACCTCCTTCTCCCACTTCCCATCATACTAGGCGGCTGTGGGATGTGGGTGAGGTGGCGTTTTTGTACTAGGAGTTACCTCCTACAGATTATGGAAGGTTAGGGGAACCATGTCTTTCTTTGTACCCAAAGGGCCACCGAGAAGGGAATGTAGGAAGCAATACTCTCTGTCTCTAGCCATTTCTCTCCCCTCCTGGAGACTGGAATAATAAGTAGAAAACACTGTCAGAGATGTTTCTAAAGTCAGGTCTTCCTCAGAGGCTCAAAGGCACTCTGAGTCTTCCAGGCTCAGTTGGCTTCTTTCACCTAGGCTTCTGCTGCTTCTGAAGCTCACATCTGGAGGAATAGAAGGGAAGGACCAAGGAGTCTGTTGGCCTCCTTGAACTATGCAGAGTCTTAATGGTTAAAGAAGTCAGAGGTAGTGCCTGAGGGTGAAGAGGAAGAGGCCATTCTGAGAGTTCTCCAGAAAGTTTAGTGGTCTCCAAATTCTACATATACTACTTCAGCCTCCTGTGCATATGATAGATGCTCATGGAATGCTTACTGAATTGAAGGGAAAATGAAGTCACATTCTTTGAAGCCACTGGCTAGCTTCCATTAAGCCCATATAGATTTTTGCTTGGAGACAGGCTAGTAACACAGCCTGTACCGATCTTCAGGACTTTTCAAATCATTGTATTGGAGCTACAACCATGATACATGTTGGGAAAAAATACCCTTTTGACAAAAGCCAGCACCATCTATAACATGCATTAAATTTAAGTGACTGATGGAGGGTTTGAGATTCACTGAGGTGAAGTGACTTACTGAGCTTCTATAGTAGGATGAGGAGGAAGGTAAGAACATAAAACAAATATTTTAATTTTTCTTCTACTAGAGAATAATTTCATTCCCCTGCTTACAATGGTGACAAAAGAAATTCCAGTTTGATAGTTCTGCATACTACTAATATAAAGGTGATCAATTCACCATAAGCCGGATGCGGCCCTGAAATTAAAAGACGCTTGCTCCTTAGAAGAAAAGCTATGACAAACCTAGACAGCGTATTCGAAAGCAGAGACGTTACTTTGCTGACAAAGGTCCATCTAATCAAAGCTATAGTTTTTCGTATAGTCATGTATGGATGTGAGAGCTGGACAATAAAAAGACTGAGTACTGAAGAACTGATACTTTTGAACTGTGGTGCTGGAGAAGTCTCTTGAGAGTCCCTTAGAGAGCAAGGAGATCAAACCAGTCAATCCTAAAGGAAATCAACCCCGAATATTTATTGGAAGGACTGATGCTGAAGCTGAAGCTCCAATACTTTGGCCACATGATGCGACTGGAAAAGACCCTGATGCTGGGAAAGTCTGAGGGCAGAAGGAGAAGGGGGTGACTGAGGATGAGATGGTTGGATGGTATTATCGACTCAGTGGACATGAGTCTCCCAGCAAACTCTGAGAGACAGTGATAGACAGGGAAGCCTGGCATGCTACAGTCCATGGGGTTGCAAAGAGCTGGACACAACTGAGAGACTGAACAAAAAAGGAATAGGGAAGTAGCATTATGGTGACTCATCAGATGCAAGATGCCCACTCCCCAGCCATGACTAAGTTGTATTTCCAAGAACTTCATATAGAATGTGACAATGCTAACTTTGCATACGTTTATGATTAAGGTCCTGCAACATCTCATCTCTTATGTATTTCCACAGCACATTTCCCTTTGAATACAAGCATCTTTTTCATTTTATAAAATGCTAAGTACTATAATGGTTCCTTTTGCACATTCATTTTCTTTCTGAAAACAATTTATTCATATATGAACCATTTTTTGTAACACAGATTACATCTGCATTGCAAGGGAAGAATGTTCTTTGTCAATTAATGATGCTTGGTCAGTTGGATATCCATATAGTAAAAAAAAAAAAAAAAGTGACTCAACTTCTATTTTGCATGTACATAAAAGTTCATCCCATGTGGGTTAATAAAATAGTATATTTGTGATCTTATGGCTAGGCAATAAACATGTAGAGTAGCTGTTTTAATACCCATGTCCACTAATTCTCTTGGCTGTGCATTTTGGGGACTATTTATACTGATTGATTTTTCTCCTCATTATGAACTGTATTTTCCTGCTCCTTTGCATGCCTGGTACTTTTTGACTAGATGCCAGACACTTTGAATTTTACATGGTTGGCCGCTGGATTTTTTTTTAAATTCCCCTTTTTAAAGCTTTGTTTTAAGACATAATTGAGACACTTGGAAACAGTTTGATCATTTTGAGGTTTGCTTTTAGGAGTTTTTAGATTATGCCAAAAGCTACCAAAATATTTTAGTCTAGGGTTAAATTTGTCCTCTCTACTGAGATAATATTCTTTTGTGTACTTTATCTGATGTCCCAATCATTAAGAGATTTCTTGACTTTGGCTTTTAGGAATGTGAACTCTTAACAGTTCTGTTTGAGCTCCAAGAATTGTTCTGCCTGCTCCTTTCTGATGGTCTGAGGGTAGTTTCCTCACAACACATGCTCAGAACTCACTGGAAAATTGGAAGGGGTGGCATCTGCACGTTCTCATAGCTCTCACTCTGTGTATACGCCTCCTATTACTGTGCCCTGCGTATTCTAACGCCTTGGCCTCCTGAAATCCTCCACTCTTATCTCCTCAACGTAGTGAGAATACCAGACTCTTTCCAGTTTTGCACTTCCTACATTATGTGCTGGAAACTCTTTCCCAGAAGTAAGCTAGGGCAATCACAGGGCTCACCTTGAGTGTTTCCCTTCTCTCAGGGATCCTGTGAGGTCTTGCTGTCCAATGTTTATAAAGCATTGTTTTGTATATTTGTCTTTTTTCCAGTTTTGTTTAGAAATAATTAACGTTTATTACTGTGTAAGTTGAAGGCACAGAGCATGATGCTTTGATATACATATATTGTGAAATGATTACCATGATAGGTTCAGCAAACATCCATCTTATAAAGATACAGTAAAGAGGAAAGAAAGAAAGAAAAAACTTTTTGCTTATCATGAGAAATAAGGACTTGCTTTCTTAACTTTCCTATATATCATATAGCAGTGTTAGCTCTAGTTATCAGATTGTATATTACAACCCCATTCTGTGCTGTGCTTAGTCCCTCAGTCATGTCCAACTCATTGTGACTCCATGGACTGTAACCCAGCAGGCTCCTCTGTCCATGGGGATTTTCCAGGAAAGAACACTGGAGTGGGTTGCCCTGCCCTCTTCCTGGGGATCTTCCCAATCCAGGGATTGAACCCAGGTCTCCTTCATTGCAAGTAGAGTCTTTACCATCTGAGATACTGGGGAAGCCCATATTATATCCCTAGTATTTATCTATTTTGCAACTAGAAGTTTGGACCTTTTGACCACTTCCTCCAATTCTGCCTCCATCTCTAATAATCAAAAGCCTGATCTCTTTTTCTATGAGTTTTTAAAAAAGATTTCACATTAAATAAGGTCATAAACTATTTATCATTTTCTGACATTTCATTTAGTATAATGCCTTCAAGATGCATCCATATTGTTGCAAATGATAAGATTTCATTCTTTTTGTGGCTAAGTAATATTCCACTGTGTGTGTGTGTGTGTGTGTGTGTGTGTGTATTTTTTAGATCATAACTTCTTTATTCATTCATCTATTGATGGGTATTTAAATTGCTTCCACATCTTGGTTATTATAAATAATACTGCTATGAATATTGGGGTGCAGATATATTTTTTAGTTTGTGTTTTCCTTTGGATATGTTCCAGAAGTAGAATTGCTCAGTTACATGGTAGTTTTATTTTTAATTTTTGAGGGCCTTCCATACTATTTTTCATAGTGTCTATACCAATTTACAATCCCACCAGCTGTGCATAAGAATTCTCTTTTTGCCACATCCACACCCGCATCTTTTTTTGATGATGGCCATTCAAACAAATGTGAATTTTTAATTTGATTTTAACTTGCATTTCTTTAATGAGTAGTGATATTGAGCATCTTTCCACATATCTGTTGGCCTCTCATATGTCTTTTTTGGAATAATGTCTATTACAGTCCTTTGCCCATTTTTAAACAGGGTTATTTGTTTTTCTGCTATTGAGTTGTGTGAGTTCTTTAATATTTTATATGTTAACCTCTCATCATATGTATGATTTGCAAATATTTTCATAAGTTTTCTTTTCATTTTACTGATGGCTTCTTTTGCTGTGAGGAGGCTCTTTACTTTGAGGTAGTCCCCCTTGCTTATCTTTTCATTTTCTTGTTAGTGCTTTATGTGTCATATCCAAAAAACCATTACCAAGACTCATGTCAAGGAGATTTATTCCAATGTTTTCTTCTAGATGTTTTATGATTTCAGGTCTTACATACAAGTTTTTCATCCATTTTGAGTTAGTATTTACGAGAGGTATCAGGTATAAGGCATGTGTTCAGCTTCATTCTTTCTTTTTTTATTGAAATATAATTGATTTACAACATGGTATTAGTTTCTGGTGTATAGCAAAGGGATTCAGTTATATATATGTAATGTATATAATATATATGTATATATTCTTTTCCATGGTGGTTTATTACAGGATTTTTTTTTTTACAGTTCAATAACTTTATTGGTTAGTCAGCAGTTAGTTCTCAACCACACTGACTGTCTGTAGATCTTTGAAGGTGGTGACAGGCATGTAGGTAACCAACGTGTAGAGCTTGTTTGGCAAGTCTTCATCTTCATTTCGTTTTCTGAACAACTGCACATGGATCTGGTATGCAACATTCCTTATTCCTTTGGTCCAGATAGCTTTGTTGAATCTGGTGTCGATGTGCGTATCTGGAGTTCCCATCTTCTTCACGGCAAGTTTCCAAATTTCTTTGAGTGCCCTAGGAGCATGCTTCTTAAAACCCACTCCATGGATGTGCTTGTGAATGTTGATAGTGTATTATCTGATCACCATCTCATTGATGGCAGACCGGCCCTTCTTCTTGCCGCCCTTCTCTGTGGGAGCCACCTAAACAAAACCAGGTGACAAGGATGCTCAGGGTGAGTGTGTCAAACCCAAGTCAAGGCCTCCCTCCTGGCCCAGCATCACACAGCCACTCTTAGGATGATTTCTGGGCACCTATCACAGGACATTGAATATCGCTCCCTGTGCTATACAGTAGGACCTTGTTTATCCATTCTATATACACTAGTTTGCATCTGCTAAACCCAAACTCCCAATCCAGCCCTCCCCCCCCCCTTCCCCACCATGGCAACCACAAGCCTCTTCTCTATGTCTGTGAGTCTTTTCCTGTTTCATAGATAAGTTCATTTGCATCATATTTTAGATTCCACATATAAGTGATATTATATGGTATTTGTCTTTCTCTTTCTAACTTCACTTAATATACTGATCTCTAGGTCCATACTTGTAGCTGCAAATGGCATTATTTCATTCTTTTTATGGCTGAGTAATATTTCATTATATCTATATATATATGTATACACACACACAAACACACACACACACACACACACCCCAAATCTTCTGTCAATGGACATTTACGTTGATATCTTGGCTATTGTAAATAGTGCTGCTATGAACACAGGGGTGCATGCATCTTTTGGAATGATAGTTTTATCTGGATATATGCCCAGGAGTGGGATTGCTGGATCATATGGTAACTTTATTTTTTTTTTAAGGAACCTCCATACTGTTCTCCATACTGCCTGTACAAATTTATATTTCCATTAACTGTGTAGGAAGGTTCCCTTTTCTCCAGACCCTTTCCAGCATTTGTTATTTGTAGATGTTTTAATAATGGCCATTCTCATTGGAAAAGACCTGGATACTAGGAAATATTGAAGTTGGGAAGAGAAGGGGATGACAGAGGATGAGATGGTTGGATGGCATCACCAACTTGATGGACATGAGTTTGAGCAAGCTCCAGGAGCTGGTGATGGACAGGGAAGCCTGGCATGCTGTGGTCCATGGGGTTGCAAAGAGTCAGACATGACTGAGTGACTGAATTGAACTGACTGATTCAGACTGGTGTGAGATGATACCTCATTGTAGTTTTGATGTGCATTTCTCTAATAATTACCATTTTCATTCTGAATAGAAATTATTCTAGTTCCATTTATTACAAATACTATCTTTTCTCCTTTGTAGGTTCTTGGTTCCCCAGTTGACTATATATGTTTGAGTTTATTCTGAGCTCTCAATTCTGTTCCATTGGTCTATTGAAATGGCAACCCACTCCAGTACTCTTGCCTGGAAAATCCCATGGGAAGACCCTGGTAGGCTATAGTCCATGGGGTCACAAAGAGTTGGACACAACTGAGCAACTTCATTTCACTTCATACTATTTTGATGGCTATAGCTTTATAGTATAGCTTGAAATCAAGAACTATGATTGATTGTCTGTGATGTCTCCTGCTTTATTCCTCTTTATTAGAATTTCTTTGACTATGAGTCTTTTCTGGCTCTGTATAAATTTTAGGACTGTTTTTTCTATTCCTATAAACAACACCATTGTAATTTTGATAGGGATTGCACTGGATCTACAGATAGCTTTTGGTATTATTGACATTTTAACAATATTAATTCTCCCAATCCATGAATATAGGATACATTTCCATTTGTTTGTGCCTTCTTCAATTTCCTTCATCAATGTCTTACTGTTTTCAGAGTATAAATCTTTAATCTCCTTATTTAAATTTATTCCTAAAGGTTTTTTTTTAAATACTATTGTAAGTGGGATTGATTTATTTATTTCTTTTTCAGAAAAGTCATTAGTATACACAAATGCTACCAATTTTTGTATGTTAATTTTGTATCCTGCAAATTGACTGAATTCATTGATCAAATATGTTTTTTGGCTGAACTTTTAGGATTTTCTATGTACAAAATCATGTCATTTGCAAATAGAGACAATGTTACTTTTTCCTTTTCAATTCTACTATCTTTTTATTTTTTTTCTTACCTGATTGCTCTAGCTAAGACTTCTAGTAATTTGTTGATTAGGAATGATAGAGTGGGCACCACTGTCTTGTTCCTAATCTTAGACAGCTCTGTGTATTACTAATATAAAGCCCACTCAGTTCGCCATAAGCAGGAATAGGGAAGTAGCTTTATGGTGACTGATCAGATGTAACATGCTTGCCTCCACTCCACCCTCCCCAACTAAATTATATTTCATACAGAACTGTAACAATGCTAAATATAATAATGCTTTGTGTATGTTCTTGATTAGAATCCTGCAACATTTCATCTGTTACATTTTCATGGCACATTTCCCTTTGAATACAAGTATATTTTTCATTTTATGAAATGCCAGGTACTACAATGGTTCTTCTTGCACATTTGTTTTCTTTCTTAAAAATATTTTTTAAAAGTTTTCATTCATTGATTTATAGAAGCATGCTTTACCTTTAATGACACTGTATCTAAGCCATTGCTAGCCAGGCCTTAATTATGTTCCTGCTTTCTGTCTCCCCTTTCTTTTCTCCTGTCTTTTTCTTCCTACCTTGTAATTATAAATAGTGTAAAGTTCAACTTGACTGGCTTGCATTTAGGACTTTCCCCCAAGGCCTTAACAGAGGACCTGGGGATGAGCCAGTATTTCACAAGTTTGGTTTGGTTATGTACCCCAGAGGTTTCCCTAGTTTCCAGTCTGCCAAGTTAGCCTAACAAACTCCCCAAAATCACTTCTCCTGCTGTGCTCTGCCCCTTGGACTTCCAGGGAATCTATTCAATTGGGCCGTTGTCTTCTAAGAGGCCCAGGTATGCTGGTATCTAAGGCACAGCTAAACAAACCCAGTAGGGAATGGGGAGCTGCTTGTGTTGCCACTATCAGAAGAGCCATTCCTCTCATCCATCTTTCACCACAATTCCCAGCAAAGACATTAAGCACTTGGTTTCAAAGGGAAAGACACATTCCCCTGACTCCTGTGGCTCCTGTGCTGTGAGCACCAGTGACACGCTCAACCAACAGGCACACAAATATAAATGACATGCCTAGGAAATGCTAAAGGGGCAGCGCTGAACAATGGGGTGTGTGTGTGTGTGTGTTTCAAAGCTACCTAAGTTAAGGCAATGTTTTCTAGGCTTTTCTCCTTTCCAAAAAATGTAGGGTAGAGATGACTATAAATTAAATGGTACTAATAGACAGTACCTTTCCAAGCCCATGGCTTTATGCCTCCCCTTTCTCCATCCCTTTTTTTAAAATTAATTTATTTATTTTTATTTTACTTTACAATACTGTATTGGTTTTGCCATACATTGACATGAATTCACCACGGGTGTACGTGAGTTCCCAATCCTGAACCCCTCTCCCACCTCTCTCCCCATATCATCTCTCTGGGTCATCCCAGTGCACCATCCCCCAGCATCCTGTATTAAAATCCCCCTTTAAAGCATCTGCCTCCAATGTGGGAGACCTGGGTTCGATCCCTGGGTCAGGAAGATCCCCTGGAGAAGGAAATGGCAACGCACTCCAGTATTCTTGCCTGGATAATCCCATGGATGGAGGAGCCTGGTAGGCTATAGTCCACAGGGTCACAAAGAGTCAGACACGACTGAGCGACTTCACCTTCACCTCAACCCTTTTTAAAATGGAGAAGAAAGTCCTGTAGTAAAGCTGTGTACAGCCATACTTTTATTTAGCAGAGGAAGAACATAACCATCTTACATGTGTTGTCCCTTCACTCCTCAGTTCAGTCCAGTCACTCAGTCATGTCTGACTCTTTGCGACCTCATGGACTGTAGCACGCCCAGGCCTCCCTGTCCATCACCAACTCCTGGCGCTTACTCAAACTCATGTCCATCGAGTCGGTGATACCATCGAACACCTCATCCTCTGTCGGCCCCTTCTCCTCCTGCTTTCAATCTTTCCTAGCATCGGGGTCTTTTCAAATGAGTCAGTTCTTCACATCAGGTGGCCAAAGTATTGGAGTTTCAGCTTCAGCATCAGAACTTCCAATGAATATTCTAGACTGTTTTCCTTTAGAATTGTCTGATTTGATCTCCTTGCAGTCCAAGGGACTCTCAAGAGTCTTTTCTCCAACACCACAGTTCAAAAGCATCAATTTTTCAGTGCTCAGCTTTCTTTATAGTTCAACTCTCACATCCATACATGACTACTGGAAAAACCCTTCACTCCTACCTTTCATTTATTTCTTCCTCCTTCCAGTGTTCTTTTCATCTCCTTTCTTAAGGAGATAAATCTGAGCTCTCGCCATCTGTTCCTCTGTCTTCCTCTGTCTTATTAACCCCTAAAAGCAACTCTCTTGGAGATTATAGCTGGAGAGAGAGAGTAAAGGAGGACAGAGGAAGGAAAAAGGAAGGGAGAGCAAACAAGACAAGGGTGGGTGAGGGCTTTATGGAAAAACAGCTATTTCTCCACGTCCTAGCATACAGATTCTCTGACTTCCCTTTATTTTCAAAGAAACTAACAGTAATAGGTGCCATACAATGAATACTTATGTGCAAGTACTTTCAATACATTATCATATTTAATTCTTATAACTGTTCAAGCTAGCACCACTGATTGCACCCATTTTACAGATGAGAAAACAGAGGTTCAGGAAGATTAATCAAGTGGAACTCGATAGCTGGGGTCTAAATACTGACTCTGCTATCTACTAGTTAAGTAAACTTGGGCATGTTGCTTACATTTCTGTGCCCTGCCTATCACAATTTCTCTCTTCTAGAAAGGTACATAGTCTGTATCCCATTTGCTAGGAGTTTGTACTTTACTCAACTGCTAAACTTATAGTTACCAATTTGTTGATTGGAGAAAATCAGCCCAAATGTATTCCAGGACCTTCCTTCTCCTCCCATGGGTTTGATGCATTTAGCCAAGGATCTTAGGAGGACTTGGTTGGTGAGCAGTTCTGGCCAACTATTTGCTGAACAATTAAACAGACAAACAAACACACTTACTTTGTGTTGGCTATTCCAAATTCCAAGGTTATAGCAGTGAACAAGAAGACATGGCCCCTGTTCTCATGGAACTTTCATTCTAGTGGTGGAGGCAGACATCAATCACATTATCATATAAATAAATGCATACTTGCAACTGCCATAAGTGCTACAATGGATCCAGTGGGTAAGATCATGACACTATTAATAAGGAAGGCAGGGAAAACACCTGCAAAGAAGTGATGATGGAGGTAAGATCTGGAAAGAGATGGGGAGTTAATTCTCAAGAAGAGAGAAAGAACTTGCTAGAAAAGGAAATAGCTTGCCCCTTGTGGCAGGAGGGAGTGATGCAAATATGATGAACTGAAGGCAGATGAGTCTGACCAGAGTGCAAGGAATGAGCCATGTGTGGTAGGGTATAGTCAACACGTCAGTCTAGCAGGCACTGTTTTTGAGCACACGAACATATGTGGTACCCTTCCATCATCCTTTATAAGCATGGTTATGGCACATCAGAGATTTTCTAGGGCAGTAATGAATTTAAACATTCCATTGTATTGTTGCTGTAAGTACATTCACAGCATTAGTTCATGTATTCTAATTTATAGTCTAAAGAATATGGCAGCTGTATGCATTCTCAGTTTCCCGAACCATGTCTGTTTTGTGGGAAAATTATTTGGCCACAAAAAGTTTCCAAATAGTGGAAGGGGATTAGGGTTAATATACCATGAAGGACGCATTTACAGTAGGGTGGGGGCACTGGCTAGGCATCTTTCTCCATGATGTCTCATTACTTTCTGATCCCCTTTTCTCTTCCAACCCCTCACTACCTTGTGGGCTGAGGCACTGGTCAGGTGGGCCAGTTCCAAAATAGAGTTTCCAGGGACAGGAGATTAAATTGGCCATGGTAGTGACCTAAGACTGTGAAGATAAGCAAGAGCCAGGGGATGAGGGCAAGCTGAGCATAGCAAGCCTAAAGGGTGAATGCAGGGTCACAAAGAGGAGATAGTTCCAAGAAGGTCTGAAGCCAGATATGCCAGGGAACAGAGAAGGGAGTGCAGAGCAAGGGCAAGACAGAAGTGAGAGGGTTCGGGGTAACTGCCTCAAATGAAGTCCTGAGGTCTGTGACTCATTTTCTTTGGCCACCTGCCTCATAGTGTGTGGGTGAGTTGGCCCAGTGTAATGGCACACAGCTGGGACTTCTCCCGGTTTGCCCAGTGAGAAGTTGTGACTTGCTCCAGAGCATTCTTGAGGTAAAAGTCTGGTTCCCACCAGCACTCTCCTAATCCACAGGCTTTCTCTTGCACCAACTCCTTCAACCAGCTCTGTGGATCAGAGAATTTCAGCACCTCCTCTTCCCCCAGTCCCTGGTTGTCATGGAAGGACAGACATATGGGTAGGTTGGGCTTCTTTTAGAGTGCTGGAAGCCACATACCCACCACATGGGCAGGGTTAGTATTGACAGGAAAGATAATTCAAAGGGTTCACAGTTTCTTGAATTGTAAATAGGCCCAGCAAGGTCTTCAAGCACTTAGTGGAGATGATGTAAATTGGGAGGCAACAGTGTTCAGTAGTTAACATGGGATGTGTTCAGTGTGGGATGTAGAAAGAAAGTGAAGTCGCTCAGTCATGCCTGACTCTTTGCAACCTCGTGGACTGTAGCCCACCATGCTCCACCATCCATGGGATTTTCCAGGCAAGAGTATTGGAGTGAGTTGCCATTTCCTCCTCCAGGGGATCTTCCCAACCCAGGGATCAAACCCAAGTCTCCTGCATTGCAGGCAGATGCTTTACTGCCTGAGCCATCAGGGAAGCCTGAACTTAAATCCCAGCTCTCCCATGTAATGACTGTGTAATCTTAGATGAGTCACTCAACCTTTCTGTGCCTCAGTTTCTACAGCTGGGAAATGAGGATAATACTATTTATCACATAAGACTGCTGAGCAGCTTATGTGAGGGTATTCATCTAAAATATTTAGCATTGTGCCTGGGATGGAGTAAATGTCTGGTAGATGATAGCATTTCTTTTTATTGGGGAGAATGCTGGATATGATCTGCTATCTGAATTTTCTTCTTAAGTGCTTGGAATCAACAGCATTTGGGATGGTGCTTAGTAATTATGGCAGGAAGCGAAGGAGAACTAAAGAGCCTCTTGATGAAAGTGAAAGAGGAGAGTGAAAAAGTTGGCTTAAAACTCAACATTCAGAAAACTAAGATCATGTCATCTGGTCCCATCACTTCATGGCAAATAGATGGGGAAACAGTGGAAACAGTGACAGACTTTATATTGGGGGGCTCAAAATCACTGCAGTTGGTGACTGCAGCCATGAAATTAAAAGACGCTTACTCCTTGGAAAAAAAATTATGACCAAACTAAACAGCATATTCATAACCAGAGATATTACTTTGCCGACAAAGGTCAGCCTAGTCAAAGCTATGGTTTTTCCAGTAGTCATGTGTGGATGTGAGAGTTGGACTATAAAGAAAGGTGAGCACTGAAGAACTGATGCTTTTGAATTGTGGTGTTGGAGAAGACTCATGAGAGTCCCTTGGACAGCAAGGAGATCCAACCTGTCCATCCTAAAGGAAACCAGTCCTGAATATTCATTGGAAGGACTGATGCTCAAGCTGAAGCTCCAATCCTTTGGCCACCTGATGCAAAGAACTGACTCATTTGAAAAGACCCTGATGCTGGGAAAGATTGTAGGCAGGAGGAGAAGGGGTCGACAGATAATGAGATGGTTGGATGGCATCACTGACTCAATGGGCATGAGTTTGAGTAAGCTCCGGGAGTTGGTGATGAAGAGGGAGACTTGCGGTGAGGTCGCAAAGAGTCGGACATGACTGAATGACTGAACTGAACTGAACTGAATTAATGCAGCAAAGTGGCAAATAATGGAAACTGTCATTGCAGTAAGTGGGTTAAGGGTGCATTCAACATTGAAAATAACCTGAATGGAAACTCAGTGGTAGTAAAGTAGGAAAATCCATCATGTTGCTATACAACACATACTAGCAGGGGTTTAATCTGATGGCCCTTGACAGTGACCCAGGGCTACCACATTGGGAGTTAGGTCTGGGGTTTGGCTGGACCTAACTGGAATAGCCAGGAACAGGCAGAACCAGAAGGTGAAGCTACTCTTTGCTTAGGAAGCACTGAGATAGTCAAGTCTGGGAGATCTGTGTGAAGGCAAACACAGTGTGCAGAGCCAAGGTCAGGAGGCAAGAACCCATAGGAACCAGTTCAGAGTGAATGAAGAGCCAGACCAGGAGCAAGTGAGTGGGTTCAAGGTGATTGCCATGAAAAGGGCCCTGAGGGCTGGTATTTGGATTTATTGGCTGCCAGCTGAATAGTGTGTGGGTGGGTTGACTGGAGTTCGTTGGTATGGGCTGGGGTAGACAGTAATAACAATCCTCCTGGGTGGATATCATTTCTGTTTTGGAGGAGAGGAAACAGAATTAAAGATGTCAAGCAATTTGTCTTATGGCACACAGTTCATCACTAGCAAAGACGGGAAGGTGGGAATGATCCCTAAAAGGATAGTTGAGGTAACATGAAAAGCAAAACAAAGTTTCCCCTTGAGGGGTGGGGTGGAGGCAGGAGTAATAATAGAATGTTGGCAGTTGTTACACTCTCTGAGACCCTGTTGATTAGAATTGTCACCTCATAAGGGCTGCAGCGGGCTTCCCTGGTGGCTCAGCTGTAAAGAATCCACATGCCAAGAGATAGACATATGTTCAGTTCCTGGGTTGGAAAGATCCCCTGGAGAAGGAAATGGCAATCCACTCCAGTGTTCTTGCCTGGGAAATCCCATGGACAGAGGAGCCTGGCAGGCTACAGTCCATGGGGTCAAGAAAGAGCTGGACCTAACATGACTTAGTGACTAAACAACAAGGGATGCAGTATGACTTAGCGGTTAAGGAGTATTTCTGGAGCCAGACTGCGAGTCAGACTTTGTTGTTGGTGTTTAGTTGCCAGGTCATATCTGACTCTTTTATGACCCCATGGACTGAAGCATGCCAGGCTCCTCTGTCCATGAGATTTCCCAGGCAAGAATACTGGAGTGGGTTGCCATTTCCTTCTCCAGGGGGTCTTCCCAACCCAGGGATTGAACTCAGGTCACCTGCCTGGCAGGCAGATTCTTTACCACTGAGCTACCAGGAAGACTGCTGGGGTTCAAAATCTACCTCTGCCACTAATCAGCTGTGTGAAATGGAGAGAATTACTTAACCTTTTAGTGCCACAGTTTTCTCACATGTAACGTGAGCAAATAGTAATATCTATTTTTAGGGTTAGAGAAGTGCCTGGCTCATAATAAGCACTATCTCAAATTTAGTTATTAACAATGATAAAATAGGCTTATCTCAAATATTTAGATAATGCATATAAAATACTTAGCACAATGCTTGCACATAGTAAGCACTCAATAGATGAATTATTATTACTATAAATATTCTACAACAATTAAGATTATGCAAGTATTGATCTCAGAAGAAATGAGGCAGCCTCAGAAAATCCATGGTAGGGACTACCTTTATGCTAGAAATCTGAGAGGGACCCACTCCTATCCTGCAAATACTGCCCCTCCTCTCTGATACAACTTTTTAATTGCAAAAGAAATGGGCTAACCTGGGAGACAGAGTGCTCCTATTATTGAAGGCACTGAAGCATAGGCTGCCTAACCCTACTAGACAGGGTTACCATATCAGGGATTGACAGGTAATAATTATATCTAACAGTGATATAAATACTCTTATTATTCCCCTTTTACAGATAAGGAAACTGAGGCACAGAAGGTCATGCTCTTTGCCCAAGATCCCACAGCCAGTAGTGGCTGAAGTTCCTTCTAACCCCTGACAACCTCCTGTGAGATGTAGCCGATTCAATCCCAACACAGCAATATGAGTAAAATTATTGGATCCCCTTTTCTTTTTGCCAGGATGAAGGGGAATGATGGTGAGTTCTGGATTAGAGAATTTAAAAAAGGAAAAATATAAAAGAAGAAAATGAAGCTAGTGAGACCAACTTGATCATCTCACAGTCTTCTTCAGGGCAGCCTCAGAACATTGAACCTAACCTGGGGAGATCAAAACTGCATGAATTCTTTCTCCTAGGAATCCTCAGGGGCCCTCAGGATCAGAACTGGCCCAGAATTTGTAATTGGAGACCCAAGTGCCCACACAAAATTGTTCTGCCTGTTTCAGATCTGCAGGGAGCTAACTTGCATTTTGCTCACTGCAGTGGGCTCTATTTCAGTTATCGGTTAGATCTCCTGCCAGAGCTGTGTTCACAGAGGAGGGGAGAGGAAGAGAGAGGATTCCTGGCATGTAGGACAGTTTAGAGACATGAGTGTGCAAGTCATATTTATTGTCTCAGGAAATAAGATAACTTGGCTAGAACAATGAGTTGAAGTCAGACAGTAGCAAGAACTGAAGGAAGTTTAACAAGTTTTTATTTATTTTTTTTAGAGAGGGCTTTGACAGGGAAGTGAGGACTTTCTATGAGTGGTCATTATCTGAGCAAGAGAAGATCAAAACACTCCAGAAAGATTCCTACTGACCTATGCATCCTACATTGGAGGGAGGTGAGACAGAAGTTCAAGGAGGAGACTTGAAGATAGGAAAGGCTGAGTAATGGCCCAGCCTGAAGACAACTAGGGGCAGAACTGGATGGAAAGGTAGTAAAAGCCAAAGGAAGAGAACTAGCAAGAAGGGATAAGTAAATAACTGGTTAATATCAAGCCTTCTTGATATGTGATGAAATATGTGCTGTATTTCATTACATCCTTACTGAATGTAAGTCCTCTGCCTAGAATCCACTTCCTACCTTTATTTAACATTCACTCATCTTTAAAGACTTAATCCATCCTCTAGATTGTATAAAAATTATTTATTCATTTATCTATTTTCTTTACTAGAGTTAGAGCTCCTTGAGGATGATATCTATATCTACCCTTCCTGCCTCTTTTCCTCCCTCTCCATTCTTTCTTTTCTTTCTTTTACCAAATATTTTTGGATACTTACTACAGTCTAAGGAAATCAAGAAAAAACTTGGGATAGACATTCCACCTGTTTCTGGCAATACTGAGCTTGGAAATCGATGGCATGTCTTGTGTGAAGCTGTCTCAGTGACTGCCAGAGAAAATGAACTCCTCTGGTGTTAGTAGAATAGGTGTGATATAATAAAAAAATATGTTTGGTCAAAAATAGAATAGGGAAACTCTTCCAAGCACATTTAACAAGGCCAGCATTACCCTGATAGCAAAACCAAACAAGGATGCTATACAAAAAGAAAATTACAAGCCAGTAACCTTGATAAATATAGAGACAAAAATCCTCAACAAAATATTAGCAAACTGAATTCAACAATACAGTAAAAGGATCATACACAATCATCAAGTTGAAATTTATCCCAGGGATGCAAGAAGGGTTCAACATCACAGATCAGTCAATATGTATATACACCACATTAGCAACAACAAAAAAAGGACAAATATAAAATAATTATCTCAATAGATGCAGAAAAAAATGGAAAAGGCCATTATCCATTTATGATAGTTTCCTAACAAAGCAGGTATAGAGGGAAAATACACAAAATAATAAAAGATAAATATGATAAGGCAAGCTAGTGGACGTTATGGAATTCCAGTTGAGCTATTTCAAATCCTAAAAGATGATGCTGTGAAAGTGCTGCACTCAATATGCAAGCAAATTTGGAAAACTCAGCAGTGGCCACAGGACTGGAAAAGGTCAGTTTTCATTCCAATCCCAAAGAAAGGCAATGCCAAAGAATGCTCAAACTACCACACAATTGTACTCATCTCACACGCTAGTAAAGTAATGCTCAAAATTCTCCAAGCCAGCCTTGATCAGTACATGAACTGTGAATTTCCAGATGTTCAAGCTGGCTTTAGAAAAGTCAGAGGAACCAGAGATCAAATTGCCAACATCCAGAGGATCATCGAAAAAGCAAGAGAGTTCCAGAAAAACATCTATTTCTGCTTTATTGACTATGCCAAAGCCTTTGACTGTGTGGATCACAAGAAACTGTGGAAAATTCTTCAAGAGATGGGAATACCAGACTACCAGACCTGCCCCTTGAGAAACCTGTATGCAGGTCAGGAAGCAACAGTTAGAACTGGACATGGAACAACAGACTGGTTCCAAATAGGAAAAGGAGTATGTCAAGGCTATACACTGTCACCCTGCTTATTTAACTTCTATGCAGAGTCCATCATGAGAAACACTGGACTGGAAGAAGCACAAGTTGGAATCAAGATTGCTGGGAGAAACATCAATAACCTCAGATATGCAGATGACACCACCCTTATGGCAGAAAGTGAAGAGGAACTAAAAAACCTCTTGATGAAAGTGAAAGAAGGAGAGTGAAAAAGTTGGCTTAAAGCTTAACATTCAGAAAACGAAGATCATGGCATCTGGTCCCATCACTTCATGGGAAATAGATGGGGAAACAGTGGAAAGAGTGTCAGACTTTATTTTTTTGGGGCTCCGGAATCACTGCAGATGGTGATTGCAGCCATGAAATTAAAAGATGCTTACTCCTTGGAAGGAAAGTTATGACCAACCTAGATAGCATATTGAAAAGCAGAGATATTACTTAGCCAGCAAAGGTCCATCTAGTCAAGGCTATGGTGTTCCAGTGGTCATGTATGGATGTGAAAGTTGGACTGTGAAGGAAGCTGAGCACAGAAGAATTGATGCTTTCGAACTGTGGTGTTGGAGAAGACTCTTGAGAATCCCCTGGACTGCAAGGAGGTCCAACCAGTCCATTCTAAAGGATATCAGTCCTGGGTGTTCATTGCAAGGACTGATGCTAAAGCTGAAACTCCAGTACTTTGGCCACCTCATGCGAAGAGTTAACTCATTGGAAAAGACCCTGATGTTGGGAGGGATTGGGGGCTGGAGAAGGGGACAACAGAGGATGAGATGGCTGGATGGCATCACTGACTCAATGGATATAAGTTTGAGTGAACTCTGGGAGTTGGTGATGGACAGGAAGGCCTGGCGTGCTGTGATTCATGGGGTTGCAAAGAGTCGGACATGACTGAGCAACTGAACTGAACTGAACTAATGATAAGGCAACGGCTAACATCATACTCAACAATAAAATGCTGAATGTTTTTCTTCTAAGATCAGGGACAAGACTCTCAGCACTTCTATTCAACATAGTATAGCCAGAGCCATAAGGTAAGAAAAATAAATAAAAGACATGCAAATTGGAAAAGAAGAAGTAAAACGGTCTCTATTTGCAGATAACATGATATTATGTACACGAGAGTCTGAAAAGTACACCAGAAAACTATAGAACTAATAAACAATCCAGCAAGATATGAAATCAATACAAAATTCTACTGTGTTTCTTTGCACCTAATAATGAGCTATTAGAAAGAGAAACTAAGAAAACAATCCTATCTATAATTGCATCAAAAGGAATAAAATGCCTAAGAATAAATTTAATCAAGAGGTTAAAACTACAAGGCTTTAATTTAATAAATTGAAGAAGGCACAAACAAATGGAAATATTTTTGATGCTAATGGATTGGAACAATTAATATTGTTAAACTGTCCATACTACCCAAAGTAATATACAGATTCAATGCAATCCTTATCAAAATTCCAGTGGCATTTTTCATAGAAATAAAACAAACAATCCTAAAATTTGTATGGAAACACAAAAGATCCCAAATAGCCATAGCAATAGTGAGAAAGAAGAACAATGCTGGAGGCATTGTGCTTCCAGATTTCAAACAAAATTGAAAAGCTATATCAATTAAAATAGTATGGTATTGGCTTAAAAACAGACACATAGATCAATGGAATAGAATAGAGATCCCGGAAATAAATCCGCAAATATTTAGTCAATTACTTTATGACAAAGAAGCCAGGAATTACAATGGAGAAGGGATAGTCTCTTCAATTAACCGTGCTGGGAAAATTCAACAGCCACATGCAAACAAAGGAAATAAGACTGCTATCATACACCATATACAAAAATTAACTCAAAATGGATTAAAGACTTGAATGTAAGATGTGAAACTGTAAAATTCCTACAGGAAAACATAGACAGTTAATTCCTTGACATAGATCTTGGCAATGATTTCTTGAACCTGACACCAAAAGTAAAAGCAACAAAAGCACAACTAAACAAATGAGACCATACCAAACTGAAAAGCTTCTCTACAGCAAAGGAAACAACAAATGATAAGCAGCCTATGAAATGAGAGAAAATATTTGAAATCTATGTATCTGATAAGGAATTAATACCCAAAATATATAAAGAACTTACAAAACTCAATAGCAAAACCATTCTAATAATCCAATTTAAAATAAGCTAAAAACTTAGACATATTTTTTTCTAAAGAAGGCATATAGACTGCTACATGAAAAGGTTCTCAATATCATTAATCATCAGGAAAATGCAAATCAAAAGCACAATAAGATATCACCTCACACTTGTTAGAATAGCTTTTATCAAAAAGACAAGTAACAACTGTTTGTGAGCATGTGTAGAAAAGGGGAACCCTGTACACTATTAGTGGGAATGTAAAATTTTTGGTGCAGGCATTATGGAAAACAGTATGGAGGTCATTAAATTTTAAGCACAGAAATACCGTACGATTCAGCATTCCCACTTCTAGTTATATATCCGAGGAAGACTAAATCAGTACCTCAAAGAGATATCTGCATTCCCATGTACCTTTCAGTGTTATTCATGATAGCCAAGATATGGAAAAAACCTAAATGTCTATTGGCAGATGAATGGATAAAGAAGATATGGTATATATAAATGGAATATCATTCAGCCACAAGAAAGAATAGAATATTTCCATTTGCAACACCACTGACTGAGCCTACTGGTAAAGAATCCACCTGCAATGCAGGAGACCCTGGTTTTATTCCTGGGTTGGGAAGATCCCTTGGAGAAGAGATAGGCTCCCCACTCCAGTATTTTTGGGTTTCCCTGGTAGCTCAGACAGTAAAGAATCTGCCTGCAATGTGGGAGACCATGGTTCAATCCCTGGGTTGGGAAGATCCCCTAGAGGAGGGCATGACAACACACTCCAGTATTCTTGCCTGGAGAACCCCCATGGACAGAGGAGCCTGGCAGGCTACAGTCCATAGGGTTGCAAGAGTTGGACATGACTGAGTGACTAAGCATAGCACAGAGGATAGTATGCTAAGTGGAATTATGTACAGAAAGACAAATATCATATGATCTTATCTACATGTAGAATCTTAAAAGAAAAAAGCCAAACCCATAGAATCACAATGTAGAATGGTTACCAGAACATGGAGATCGAGACATGCTGTTCAAAGGGCATAAGCCTTCATTTATTAGTTTAATAAGCTCTGGCTATCTAATGTACAGCATGCTGCTGCTGCTGCTGCTGCTGCTGCTGCTGCTGCTGCTGCTGCTGCTGCTAAGTCGCTTCAGTCATGTCCGACTCTGTGCGACCCCATAGACGGCAGCCCACCAGGCTCCTCCGTCCCTGGGATTCTCCAGGCAAGAACACTGGAGTGGGTTGCCATTTCCTTCTCCAATGCATGAAAGTGAAAAGTGACTATAGTTAATAGTACTGCAATGTGTACTTGAAATTTGCCAAGAGAGTAGAACTTAAGTGTTCTCAGCAACTACAACCAGACAAAAAGGCAACTATGTGAGATGATGAATGTGTTATTTAACCAGATTATAGTAATCATTTCACAAAGTAAACATATGTAAAATCATCATGTTGTACATATATAATTTTAAATTTCTATACAATTTCATGTCTATTACACCTCAGTAAAACTGAAAAAAATATCCAGCACAAAACGAGGTAAAATTCACATTGCATATCTGATAAATTACATATCAGATCAGGCAAACAAAGAAACAGGGAAATACAATCCATAATAAAAAAAATCAACAAATCAGTAAATCCAGAATTGATACAAATATTAGAATTATCAGATAAGAATATTAAAATAGTTATTTTAACACTATTCCATTATTATAACTATACACCAGATATTCAAAAAGATAAGATATGGAAGTATCTCAAAATTTCTAGAGATGAAAGATACCATTTCTGAGATGAAAAATATACAGGATGGAATAATGGCAGATTAAACATTGCAGAAGAGTGGTGAACTTGAAGATGTAACAGTAAAAACTAACAAAAATAAAACTCAGGAAGAAAAGAGAATTAAACAACCAAATACAAAAAGCATTAGTGATCTGTGAGACTACTTATTATACACGTAATTGCAGAACAAAATTGAGGGGGTCAGATATTTGAAGAAACAATGTGTGAAAATTATCAGAAATAAAGCTATTTCATAATGATAAAGTGAAGAGGAGCTAAAAAGCCTCTTGATGAAAGTGAAAGAGGAGAGAGAAAAAGTTGGCTTAAAGCTCAACATTCAGAAAACGAAGATCATGGCATCCGGTCCCATCACTTCATGGCAAATAGATGGGGAAACAGTAGAAACAGTGTCAGACTTTATTTTTTGGGGCTCCAGAATCACTGCAGATGGTGATTGCAGCCATGAAATTAAAAGATGCTTACTCCTTGGAAGGAAAGTTATGACCAACCTAGATAGCATATTCAAAAGCAGAGACATTACTTTGCCGACTAAGGTCCATCTAGTCAAGGCTATGGTTTTTCCTGTGGTCATGTATGGATGTGAGAGTTGGACTGTGAAGAAGGCTGAGAGCCGAAGAATTGATGCTTTTGAACTGTGGTGTTGGAGAAGACTCTTGAGAGTCCCTTGGCCTGCAAGGAGATCCAACCAGTCCATTCTGAAGATCAACCCTGGGATTTCTTTGGAAGGAATGATGCTAAAGCTGAAGCTCCAGTACTTTGGCCACCTCATGCGAAAAGTTGACCCACTGGAAAAGACTCTGATAGTGGGAGGGATTGGGGGCAGGAGGAGAAGGGGACGACCGAGGATGAGATGGCTGGATGGCATCACAGACTCGATGGATGTGAGTCTGAGTGAACTCCGGAGGATGGCGATGGACAGGGAGGCCTGGTGTGCTGCGATTCATGGCATCGCAAAGAGTCAGACACGACTGAGCGACTGAACTGAACTGAATGATAAAGAGGTCTACAAGGAAGAGCACATAATAATCCTCAATGTTTATGTCCCTAAAAAGATATTGCAAAAACATGTAGAAAAAAATGACAGCACTGCAAGAATAAATAGAAAAATCTACAATTGTAGTCTAAGATTTCAATATCTGTCTCAATAATTAATAGAATAGAGTGAAATCAGAGAGAATATAGTAGACTTGAACAACACAATCAGCCAACTTGACCTAATTAACATTTATAGAATACTGCACCCAACAGCAGCTGAATGCATTCTTTTCAAGTGTAAATGTTCACAGAATATTTACCAAGATACCCTATATTCTGGGCCAAAACACAAATCTCAATATATTTTAAAAGTTTTAAGTTATAATAAGCATTTTTTTTTTTACCACAAAGCAATTAAACTTGAAATCAATAACAAAATACCCTCTATAAAATACCCCCAAATATTTGAAAACGAAATAACAAGCTTCTAAATACCAAAGGATAAAAGAAGAAAATTAAGGGAAATTTAAACTGTCCTAAATGAATGAAAATGAAAATACACATCTCAGAAATCCTGGGATGATACTAAAGCACTGTTTATGGTGAAATTTATAGCACTAAATGTCTATATTAGAAAGAACCAAGTTCTTATGCAAATAAGCACTGACTATTTTTCTAAAAAGAAGAGCAAAGTAAACCAATCTAAGCAAAAGAAACAAAATTATACATATCTACACAAAAATCAATGGAATAGAAAACAAAATAGAGAAAAATCCTTCCAAAAATCCTTCCAAATAGAGAAAAATCAATGTAACCAAAAGCTGATTCTTTGCGAGATTAATGAACAAAGTTCTAGCCTGTTTTATCAGGGAAAAAAATGAAAGAAAAAATAAATAACCAATATGGAAGATGAGAGAAGTAACATCACTATAGATTAGTAAAAACTATTAAGGGAAATTTAAACAATTTTATGCCAATAAGTTTGACAGCTTAGATAAAATGAATAAATTTTTTGAAAGACACAACTTAACAAAGCTTCATAAAAAATTAATAGATAATACAACAACCTTCTAATTATTAAAGAAATTGAGTTTGTAGTTCAAAAATTTTCCCAGAAAGAAAACGTCAGGCTTAGATTGCCCTGCTTTTGTATTCTATCAAACATTCAAAAAAGAATTAATATCAACTCCTCACAAACGTTTCCAAAAAGTAAAAGGAGGAAATACTAAAAATAGTATTATTTTTAGTAATTCTCAACTTATTCAATAGCTCTATTGTTACCTTAATATGGAAACCAGAAAAAAATAATAAAGTGTAGACTAATATCCCTTAATATCCCTCATGAATATAGTTGCAAATATCCTCAACAAAATACTAGCAAACCAAATCCATAAATATGTTATCAATGGTGAATAGAAAATTAAACTGTAAAAAATATAACATAATGCCACAAAAATAATAAATACCTGGTGATAAAGCTGATGAAAGATGGACTAGATCTACACTCTGCAAACCATAAAACGTTCCTGAGAGAAATTAAAGACCTAAATAAGTGCAGAAATAGACTTGTTCACAAGGCTAGAAGGCTTGATATTGTTAAGATGTCAATCCTTCCTAAGTTCATCTATAGATTCAATACTCTCTCAACTGAACATAAGAAATGTTGTCTGTAGAAATTGACAAGTTGGTTCTCAAATTCATATGGAAATACAAAGGTCTTAGAAGAGGTAAAACAACTTTAAAAAGAACAAAGTTGAGAGACAACCACTACCTGACTACAAGACGTACCAGTTCAGTCACTCAGTCGTGTCTGACTCTAAGACCCCATCTACTGCTGCACACCAGGCTTCCCTGTCCATCACCAACTCCCGGAGCTTACTCAAACTCATGTTCCATTAAGTCAGTAATGCCATCCAACCATCTCATCCTCTGTCGTCCCCTTCTCCTCCTGCCTTCAATCTTGCCCAGCATCAGGGTCTTTTCCAATAGGTCAGTTCTTTGCATTAGATGGCCAAGGTATTGGAGTTTCAGCTTCAGCATCAGTCCTTCCAATGAATATTCAGGACTGATTTCCTTTAGGATTGACTGGTTTGATCTTACAGTCCAAGGGACTCTCAAGAGTCTTCTCCAACACCACAGTTCAAAAGCATCAATTCTTAAAAACTACTATGATCAGGACTGTGTGGTGTTGCTATAAAGTGCAAGTGAAAGTGTTAGTCACTCAGTTGTGTCCAACTCTTTGTGACCCCAAGAACTGTAGGCCACCAGGCTCCTCTGTCCATGGAATTCTCCAGCAGGAATCCTGGAGTGGATTGCCATTTCCTCCTCCAGGTGATCTTTCCAAGCCAGGGATCAAACATGGTTTTCCCACACTGCAGGCAGACTCTTTACCCACAATAAGGCCAGAGAAGCCCTTATTGCTATAAAGATGGACAATAAATTAATGTAACAGAGTAGAAAGTCTGGAAATAGACACACATATGTGTACAACTGATTTTTGACAAAATAACAAAAGCAATTTGTTGAATAAAGAATATTTCCAACAAATATTACCATAACAATTATGTATGCAAACACAAAAATATGAGCTTTGATTCCTATCTAGTACCACATACGAAAATTAACTCAAAATTGATCATAGATCTAAATGTAAAATCAAAATCTATAAGACTTCTAGATAGCAACATAGTATAAAAATCACCATGCCCTTGGGTTATGGAAATATTCCTTAGATATGACACAAAAAGCAATTTGTAAAAGAACAAAATGATAAATTGGATGTCACCAAAATTAAAGGTAAAATCTTCTGTTTTGTTAAAGACTGTTAAGAGAGTGAAAATGCAAGCTACCAACTAGGAGAAAATCTTTGTGATGCATATATCTGATAACAAACTTGTATCCAAAATATATAAAAAACCCTCAAAATTCAATGATAAGAAAATGAGCAACTCAATTAAAAATGGGTAAAGGTCTGAATAGCATTTCACCAAAGAAAATATGCAATGGCAAATACGCACATGAAAAGATGATCATTTCAAATAGTCATTGAGGAAATGCAAATTAAAACTACAGTGAGATACCTCTTCATAGTATTAGGATGATTAAAATAAATTTTTATTGACTATAGCAAGTGTTGGAATTCCCCAGTGGCTCAGAAGTAAAGAATCCACCTGCAGTGCGGGAAATGTGGAGACGTGGGTTTGATCCCTGAGTCAGGAAGATTCCCTGAAGGAGAAAATGACAACTCACTCCATCTTGCCCGGAAAATCCCATGGACAGAGGGGCCTGATGGGCTACAGTTCATGGGGTCACAAAAGAGTCAGACACGACTGAGCAACTAAACAACAAATAGCAAGTGTTAGAGAGGATGTATAGAAAGTGGGAATGTAAAAGGTTTCAACCAATTTGGAAAACAATTTGGCAGTTTCTTTGAAAGTTAAGTGTATACTTACCTTATGATCCACTCCTATTTACCCATGAGAAATGAAAGCCTATGTACATGTGAAGACTTGTATATGAATGTTTATAGTAGCATTATTGTAATCAAGAATCTGGTAACAACCTAAGTATCCTTCAACAGGTAAATGGAAAAACAAATTCTAGTGTATCCATGCAAGGGAATACAACATAGCAATAAAAACAAATGAGCTACTGATACATGCCACAACATATTTGAATATTCAAATAATAATGCTCAGTGGAAAGAAGCCAGATGCAAAAGAGTTCATACTTTGTGATTCTCTATATAAACTCTAGAAAATGCAAACTAATCTGTAGAAAGCAGATCAATGGATGGTTGCCTGTGGCAGAAGAAGCAGGAAGGAGGGATTAGAAATGAACAAGATAAAACTTTGGGGGAAGATAGTATGCTCGCAATCTTCATTGTTTTGATGCTCTCATGAAGACTACATTTACTCAGTGGTAAGGAATTTGCCTGCAATGCAGGAGACCTGGGTTTGATCTCTGGGTTGGGAAGATCCCCTGGAGAAGGGAATGGCTACCCACTCCAAGTATTCTTGCCTGGAAAATTGCATGGACAGAGGAGCCTGGTGGGCTACAGTACGTGGCGTTGGAAAAAGTCAGACACGACTGAGGGACTAAGCACAGCTCAAGCATTAGTAGACAGAGTTTTTAAGTTCTCAGATCACTGGAACTTTTTCCCTCTGGGGGAAACATAACTAGTAATGTTTTCCAGTAATGGCTCACTGGAAAATACCCTGATGCTGGGAAAGATTGAAGGCAGGAGGAGAAGGGGATGACAGAGGATGAGATGGTTGGATAGCATCAGCAACTCGATGGACATGAGTTTGAGTAAGCTCTGGAAGTTAGTGATGGACAGGGAAGCCTGTCCATGGGGTGACAAAGAGTTGGACACGACTGAGTGACTGAACTGAACTGAATGTTTTCCAGTGCTGGACAGAACCTCCAATACTTCCCCTATCTCCACTCCACTGTCCAGTTCCATATATTTTTAGCTTTTGTTTGTCTGAAAATATTTACTAAGCATTTGCCATGTGTGAGACACTGCACTAGACAGGGGCGGGGTGTAGGGATTTCAGATTACAAGTGTGAATAAGACATGGTCCCAGCTCTTAGAAAACTCTAATGGTAAACAGGTCAAAACAATATCCAACATCTAGGTGTGAAATCAGCAGTGTTTGTTTCTATGCTCCAATGCCCTTCTGCTCTCTTCCTCATTCTCCTTATTAGAGAAAAGATTGATCAGATGTGGGTTTGCCATCCCTTACACTCAATCAGCCTTTGGCAGGGATTAAGACAGTGCCTGTTTACTTATTGCCCTAGACTGTTGGGAGCCAAGGAGCCTGGGAAATTGGAGCCTTTCCTGATTTTCTGGTTCATCCCTGAACTGACAGCCTTATCAGAATCCTCATTCTCAATCTGCCTGAAAACATGGAGACTCTGTACACCCAGAGTCCATTGAAAACTCGACCTGGGTTTTCACCTCCTCACACTTTCAGATTTTCCTTAGCCCCATACATACATAGTAGAGCCACCCCTTTCCCCTGCCTTGCCTTCCCTACCCACTCTGTGGTCCTCCAAGAACAACCCCTCACACACACACCAATCAGGCACAACCAGATGGCCCAGAATTTTTGTTCCCAGGAGCCTCTTAGATACCCAGGGGTGGTCCTTCAGAAGAGGAACAACACTCTCTGATTGTTCAGAGAGTAATCAGGGAGGGAAGCCAGGGGTTCTGAGAGAATACAAAGGGGTTGGAAATACCTGGTGCTGCAGCCCAATATCTAGGGACAAAAAATCTAGGCATTTCACCTGGCTATATGTCAAAGTTTGAGAAATTCGTCATTTACATTGAGTTCCTAAAGTATGCCTCCCCATGACCATAAAGCACGGTTATTTCTATTTTAGATAATTGAACATATATCAGAATAACCTAATTAGTTATAAGCTGCTTTTTATCATAACATCAAACTCTTTTCATAAATAGTGAAGTTCCAAAGTAGTTGCTTCCACACAACTACTTTAAGACACATATTTCTTTAGGACACAAGGAAGTTGTGTCGCTCCCTGATAATATTTGAAGCAAGAAAGAACCCATGTCATCTTTGAAGGTTAATAAGTTGAAAAGGTATGGTCAATCCAGCAACTCTTTTCCTGGGCTTTATTTAACTGTCTTTTGATGCTATACAAAATGAGTTTGGGGGCACAGAAAGTTGTATCTCTTCAGTGAGTTTTTGACTCTTGAAGGGTCCTCACCTTCCTATGATCAGGGTCTTCACCTCCTCCCAACATGTGTACACCTTTCTAAATTTTTTGGCAGTGCTGGATTCTCACTGCTGCACGCAGGCATTCTCTAGTTGAAAGCAGGGGCTAATCTTCTGTTGCGGTGCATGGGCTTCTCATTGCAGTGGCTTCTTATTGCCTGGGCTCAGAGGTTGCAGCCTGTGGGATCTAGAGCACAGACTCAATAGTTGTGGTGCACGGGCTTGTTGCCCAGTTGCCCAGTAGCATGTGGAATCTTTCCAAACCAGGGATTGAACCCGTGTCCCCTGCTTTGGCAGACAGATTCTTATCCACTTTACCACCAAGAAAGTCCCCACCTTTCTCAATTGCTAAATCACTGGTTTCTTTCACCTCAAGGAAAGTCTCTGCAGTCATAATATCCCTAGGGAGAAGGGTGGCCACTAAGGCATAAGTGCATCAGGCCAAATAATGTCCCTTTCTTACTAAAGCTACTGCTGTCTCTTGAGCACCTTAGAAAATGGATGTTCCTTTTCAAAGATTCCTGGTTGTTCTGGAGGGAGGTATCTGAAGACTTCTGGTATTTAAAGAGTTGTCTCTTGACTAAAAGGGGTGGGGGGCAAAGATATTATTATATTTGGAGTGGGGTTCTCACAAAGATGGGTGTTCTAGAAAACCAAAGCAGGTATGAGGTCACTGTATCAGTACAGAACCACCTCCTGACCTGGCCTGTTGTGTGCATCCTAACTGTAGGTGCCAGGGTAAAGCGCCCCTTGAGTAGAAGCTAGTCTGCATCTAACATTTCAAGCCTTTTTTTTTTCTTTTTTTGCTCCTTTTTTTTGGGACATGGCTTTTTCCCCTCTCCAATATATTCTGTTGGTTTATTTGGGAAAAACTATTCTGGGCCTTTAAAAAGCTTTACTAAGAAGGAGGGAAATACCACTGTTTTTTCACACTGTGTTGTGCCAAGCTGTAACATTTTCTAGAATTAACCAAGACCAATGAGTTCCATCCCTGGAGTCTTCATGTTTTCTATATTTAAAGTTATTCAGAGAATAAGCATCATATTCCACTTTAGGAGACCCATTCTATTATTTACCAAAGTTCAGCACAGTACAGAGGGTTGAGATGAACACTGCCTTAGTGTTAAACTCCCTGAGCCTAGTTTTCCTCATCTGTAAATCAAGAGGGTTGAACTACATCTCTAAGACTATACTCTCTGAAGTTCCTTCTATTTCTGACATTCAATGATTTAAAATTCATTTATATACTCATTCAGTCATCAAATATCAATTGAGCATGTACCATGTGTCAGAGAGTGAATTGGCAGGGGTGGGATGGGGGTGTCAGATACAAGAATGAATAAGACATGGTGTCAGCTCTTAGGAGACTCTGGTGCAATTTCTTTTCATGCCAAAGCCTTGAAGCTTTTCTGTAGGTGGTGAGGAACCATTGGTGGTTTTATTGGAGAGGAGGAATGGGTCTTCCTCACATTTAGAAAGCCAAATCATCCCAGTAGGAACCACTGAAGAGACTGTGGCAGTGGTACCTGACAGAGGTGAGGAGTGAATCAGCTAAGTAGAAGGGTGGAGAGGAAGGGACCCATTCAACAGCTAGTCATCCATGTAAAACCCATAAAACTTGAGGGCCTCTTAACTGTGTAGTGTTGTTACCACCATGGAGCATGCAAAATAGTATGAGAGTCTGCCTTTGTCTTCATAGCCTGAGGAGATAGATGCATGTTCTTCCGGAAAGTCAAGCAAAGCAAAACTTTCACTGTGGAGTAATGAGGGTGAGAGGAATAATTTGTAAGATGAGAAAGTGAAGTCAGTTGTGATGATTAATTCTTCTCCTTCCAAGGCAGATGCAAAGTACTGTAGGAATTCAGGAGAGGGAGAAAATATACACTAACTGGAGTGGTCAAGTAGGACTTCATAGGGGAAGGGTTGGCAAATTTGCAATAGGGGAAGAAATATGTGAAGCCACCAAAATATAGGTTGGCAGTGCCAAGAGATTTGTTTGTGGAATAGCAAGTGGTTGGGCTGGAGAGTAGTATGGAATACATGGTAAAGCCGTAGTTGCATAAAAGGTTGGATTAGATAGATCGGAGTCATATCTGCAAAGGTGCCAAAAGCCATGCTAGATAGATAAGACTTTGTTCTGAATGTCGTGAGAAACTGTTGAAAATTTTTAAGCCAGAAGAGACAATCTGATATGGGATTTATGAATTGAACTTGATAGCAATACGGAAGATGAACTGTTGTAAGGAGAGATTGGGGAAGTCAATTAGAAAGCTCTCGTAGTATATTTTGTATGATCACTCTGCCCTGTTGCTTTCCCTCCCCACACACAGGCACACCCACACATACCACCTACTTCTCTATTCCCTGGGTCACTGGTGAAGCAAGATTCTGTTGGGGTCCGATGTCCAGTTCTAGCAGGTTCAGGTTGAAGTCACCACTCAGTAGCCATTGCTTGAAAAATTTTCTTTTGGTCCTGTTTCAAGGCACTTAACCTCTTCCAAGTATTGCTCAGTTAACTTCCCATTGTGATTGGCTCAGAGCTTAGAGTCAGCAACACATTTACTTGGCATGAGACTATCTTACCCACTGCTTCTCCTGGGATTTTTCCAAGATTTTTTCCCCTTACACTTACACAAGATATTATATCTGCAACTTCAGCCCCATGTTCTCCAGGAGACAGAACAGACCCTAAAGTCACAGGGATTTCTGGAGAAAAGGTAGTCATTTTGTTGTTGTTCAGTTGCCGCGTCATGTCAGACTCTTCGCGACCCCATGGACTGCAACATACCAGGCTTCCCTGTCCTTCACTATCTCCCGGAGTTTGCCCAAGTTCATGTCCGTTGAATCGGTGATGCCCATTACAGATACCTAGGAACTGGAGTGGTATTCATACAGCCAGTCCAATTAGCTCAGGGTGGGGAAAATTCTGTTCCCCAGGGCAGCCTGCCTTTGATTTCCTAGGATGTCAGAGCTAAAGGGTTCCTTAGAGATCATAGTCCTACAGCTGAAGTGAGTGAGACCCAGAGATAAGAAGTAGATTTTCCTAGATCACCCTGCTAATTATGACAGAACTGGGACTAGATGCAGTTTATTAAGCTCCAGGTTTATCCTTTTTCTCATTATACTTAGCTGTCAAGGCAATATTGTTCTAATCTCTGTTGCTGCACCTACTGAAAATTTTGCTCTCATGTGGCCATTTTACAGGAAATTGAAAATCTGAAGATAAGGCAGATTAAGAGACCTATAATAGTGATTAATCAGCTACTCAGAATTTCAAAAGAAAGTGATAAGAGGTAACACCTTGAAGATTACAGAATGCCCAAGGGCATAGCAGCAATGGAAATAACATATCTTAAAATATTTGTTGTATTTATGGAATACATTTTGATGTTCCTAACATTTATCTTTTATTAGTTTGTTTTTATGGGTCATTCAACAATTCAGATATCTCTTTTAATCAAAATTTTCTTTTTGAGATAATTGTGGATTGTCATGCAGCTCGAAGAAATAATACAGAATGAACCAAGGGCTTCCCTGATGGCTCATGGTAAAGAATCCACCTGCCAAGGCAGGAGACATGAGTTCAGTCCTTGGATCCAGAAGATCCTCTGGAGAAGTAAATGGCAACCCACTTCAGTATTCTTGCCTGGGAAATCCCATGGACAAAGGAGCCAGGCAGGCTACAGTCCATGGAGTCTCAAAAGGAGTCAGACACACTTATCAATTAAACACACACACACACACACACACACTTTATCCAGGTTTCTTTAATGGTAACAACTTGCAAAACTATAGTGCAATGTTGTAGGATATTGACTTGATACAAATAGGATGCAAAATATTTCTACCACTGCTGCTGATGCTAAGTCGCGTCAGTCGTGTCCCACTCTGTGTGACCCCATAGACAGAAGCCCACCAGGCTCCTCTGTCCCTGGGCTTCTCCAGGCAAGAACACTGGAGTGGGTTGCCATTTCCTTCTCCAAAATTCTACCACTAGGGTTCCTTATATTGCCCTTTTATTGCCACACCCAGTTCCCTCCTGCCCCTCTCCCTTTCATAAATCCTGGCAACCATTACTCTACATTTGTAAAATTTTGCCATCTCAAAAATATGCAAATAGCATCTAACAATATGTAATCTTTGGGCATTTGCTTTTTTTATTCAGCATAGTTCTCTGAATGAAAATTATAAAAAAATTATATCTCACAAAAATTATAAAATATATATATGAAGTTTGCTTTAAAAATAGGGTCTTTTTTCTTTTTTTGCAAAGTAATAGTAGATTATAAAAATGAAAATTAAAGGAGTAATAGAGGACTTAAATTTTTTAATTAAAAAAAAAGAATGATCATAAAAATAGTAAAAATATTATCTAGGACTTTCTCTGGTGTTGTTGTGGGCAGTGTGGGGTCAGTTCATTTTCGGATAGTTCTTTGGTCCGGCTTATATTTCTCAAGATCTATAGGCCCCTTCCTATGTAGTCGGTACTAACTACAGGGTTTTAATCTATTGCACCTGTCACTTCCAAGGCGGTTCCCTCTGTTTTAGCTTCTTCTGTTTGCTGGTCTCTTCAGTGTCTGATTTCCACCCTGATACAAGAGGGGGGGCTGGTGGTGGACACGTTTTTTAGGCTCACTTGTTCAGTCATGCTGTGGGGAGGGAGGGACACTGCAAACAAATAACTAATCTCAAAAATATACAAGCAACTTATGCAGCTCAATTCCAACAAAATAAACGACCCAATCAAAAAATTGGCCAAAGAACGAAACAGACATTTCTCCAAAGGATACATACAGATGGCTAACAAACAAATGAAAAGATGCTCAACATCACTCATTATCAGAGAAATGCAAATCAAAACCACATTGAGGTACCATTTCATGCCAGTCAAAATGGCTGCGATCCAAAAGTCTACAAGCAATAAATGCTGGAGAGGGTGTGGAGAAAAGGGAACCCTCTTACACTGTTGGTGGGAATGCAAACTAGTACAGCCACTATGGAGAATAGTGTGGAGATTCCTTAAAAAACTGGAAATAGAACTGCCATATGACCCAGAAATCCCACTGCTGGGCATACACACTAAGGAAACCAGAATTGAAAGAGACACTTGTACCCCAATGTTCACCGCAGCACTGTTTATAATAGCGAGGGCATGGAAGCAACCTAGATGTCCATCAGCAGACAAATGGATAAGAAAGCTGTGGTACATATACACAATGGAGTATTACTCATCCATTAAAAAGAATACATTTGAATCAGTTCTAATGAGGTGGATGAAACTGGAACCTATTATACAGAGTGAAGTAAGCCAGAAAGAAAAACACCAATACAGTATACTAATACATATATATGGAATTTAGAAAGATGGTAATGAAAACCCTGTATGCAAGATAGCAAAAGAGACACAGATGTATAGAACAGTTTTTTGGACACTGTGGGAGAGGGAGAGGGTGGGATGATTTGGGAGAATGGCATTGAAACATGCATAATATCATATATGAAACGGATTGCCAGTTCAGGTTCGATGCATGATACAAGATGCTCAGGGCTGGTGCACTGGGATGACCCAGAGGAATGGTATGGGGAAAGAGGTGGGAGGGGGGTTCAGGATGGGGAACACGTGTACACCTGTGGCAGATTCATGTAGATGTATGGCAAAACCAATACAATATTGCAAAGTAATTAACCTCCAATTAAAATAAATAAATTTAAATTAAAAAAAAGTAATAATAATAAAAAGAAATTGGGTAAAGTGTTTCCTCCCACTTAGTTCTTATTTTCCAAAATTGCTTTAGCTGTTCTGTTTCTATTGGTTTTCCAAATAAAATTGAGAATAATCCTGTCTATATCTACAAGAAATCTCGCTGGAATTTTAAGAGGAATTATATTAGACCTGTATATTAATTTGGGGAGAATTGCTATCTTTATGATGTTGACTCTTTCAGTCCATGAACAAAGCATATCTCCATTTATTTAGATTTTCTTTGAATTCTTTCATCAGCTTTTTGTAACTTTCAGTATACAAGTTCTATACCAATTTTGTTAGACTTACACCTAAATACATCATTTTTGACAAATTATAAAAGATACTGTATTTTTAATTTTGGTGACCTCAGGTTCATTGTTAATATATAGAAAGTCTAATAATTGATTTTACTGTGTTTGTCTTATATCCAGTGATCTTGCTGAACTTATTAGCTCTAGGATATTTTTGTAGATTCCTTGGGAATTTTTATGTAGACAATCATGTCATCTTCAAAAAGGAAGTGTTTTATTTCTTCTGATGCATATGCCTTTTATATTCTCCTTTCTGGCTTTATTGCAGTGGTTAGAATTTCAGTCTTATGCTCAATAAGAGCTGTGAGAATGTACATCCTTGCCTTGATCTTAGCAAGAAAGCAGTCATTCTTTTACCATTCAGTATAATGTTAGCTCTAGGTTATTTGTTCTTTTTTAAGATGCTCTTTATTTTGAGAAAGTTCTATTCATATCTATTTTTCAGAGAGATATTATCATGAATAAATTTTGAACTTGGTCAAATTCTTTTCTCTTGCATTGCAGGCAGATTCTTTTACTGTCTGAGCCACCAGGGAAGCCCTAGTTTATAGGGCTATTTAAATTATCTACTTAATATTTAGTGAGTTGTGGTAGGTTGTATTTTTTTTTGTAGGAGTGATCCATTTCATGTAAGTGTGTAGAGTTATTTGTAGCATTGTTTTATTATTCCTTTGATGCCTGCAGCATCTACAGCAAAATTCCTTGTTTCATTCCTTATACTGGTAAATTATGCTTTATCTGTTTTCTTTATCAGTCTTGCTAGAGATTTGTCTATCTTATTGATCTTTTCTAAGAACCAGGCTTTTGTTTAATTGATTTTTCTCTATTGTTTTTGTTTTTAATTGTATTGATTTCTGCTCTTGCGTTTTTTATTTCCTTCTTTCTGCTTCCTTTATTTTGATATTATTTTATTAGATTCTTGAGGTAGAACTTATATTACTGATTTGAGACGTTGTCTCTTGGCAAAGTAAACATTTAGTGCTATAAATTCTCCTCTCGGAATTGCTTTTGGTATGTCGCATAGATTTGGATATGCATGTTTTCATTTCATCCAGTTTAATGTATTTTTAAGTTTCCCTTGATGCTAAAGCTGAAACTCCAGGACTTTGGCCACCTCATGCGAAGAGCTGATTCATTGGAAAAGACTCTGATGCTGGGAGGGATTGGGGACAGGAGGAGAAGGAGACGACCGAGGATGAGACGGCTAGATGGCATCACGGACTCGATGGACGTGAGTCTGAGTGAACTCCAGGAGTTGGTGATGGACAGGGAGGCCTGGCGTGCTGCGATTCATGGGTTTGCAAAGAGTCGGACATGACTGAGTGACTGAACTGAACTGAAGTTTCCCTTGAAGCTTCTTCTTTGACTCATGGGTTATTTAGAAGTGTGCTCTTCAGTTTCTATGTGTTTGAATTTTTTTCTGTGAATTTTCCAGTTTGATTTCATGTGGTCAGTGAGCATACTCTAAACAATTTCAATTCTTTCAGATTTGTTAAGGTTTGATTTATGGCCCAAGATATGGTCTAGCTTGGAAAATGTTCTGTGGAATCTTGAAAAGAATATGTATTTAGAATGTGTATTCTGCTGTTATTATACACAATGTTCTATAAATATCAATTAGACCCTGTCAATTCTTCTATGTCTTTGTTGATTTTTGGTCTAGTTGTTCTATCAATCGTTGAGGGGTGTTAAAGTCTCAAACTACAATACTGTATTTATCTATTTCTTTCAGTTTTGTAAGATTTTGCTTCACACAATTTGTAATTCTGTTTCTTGGTGTATGTACATTTAAGATTTCTGTCCTACTGGTGGATTGACCCTTTTATTATTTGTAATTTCTCTCTGTCATTGGGAATTTTATTTGATCCAAAATCTACTTTATCTCACATTAATATAGCCATTCTTGCCTCTTTGACTAATGTTAGCATGATATATCTTTTTCCACCCTTCGACTTTCAGTCTGTCTAAATTGCTTTAACTTATGTAAGTCTTCTGTAGGCAACATATGGTTGGGTCATGTTTTTTAATTCACTCTTCCACTTTATTTATTGCTAATGTACTTAGATTATTTACAATTAATGTAATCAGTAATTTGTTAGAGCTTATGTCTGCCTAGTTCCTTTGTGTTTTCTGTTTGTTCTCTCTGTTTTTCTTTTTCATGCCTTACTGTGGGTTACTGGAGTATACAATTCTATCCACATTAAACGCTATTATAATATTTGCTTCAAACAGCAAATATAATTAGAAAACTCAAGATGAAAAGGAACGTCTACTTTATTTATCCATTTTTTTCCTTTCTTTTGTTTTATCTTCCTGAAGTTGAAAAATTCATTCTTTTGTTGTTATCTTTCTGTATACAGAACTTGTTTTAGCCATTCTTTTAAGGTAGGGCTGCTGACAACACATTCTCTTGTTTTCCTTCATCTGAGAATGTCTCAATTTTCCTTTTGTTCCTGAGAAGTTATTTCTATCAGATATAGGAATTTAGGTTGACAGTTCTTTTCTTTCAGCACTATGCCACTTCCTTTTGGTCTCCATGATTTCTTAAGAAAAATATGTGTCATTTGAATTGTTTATCTTCTATAAGTAAGGTGTCATTTCTTTCTCATTGCTTTTAAGATGCTTGTTTTTAGTCTTTATGTTTTTAGAAATTTGACTCTGATGTGTCTTGGTGTGGATTTCTTTTTTTTGGGTGGGAGTGTTTGCTTCTTGAATGTGTAGTTTTATAGCTTTGGCCCAATTTGGCAAGTTTCAAATGTTACATTTTGAGTACATTTTCCATCTTGACCTCTTTATTCTGTCCTCTGAGATGCCAATGGCATGACTGTTAGATCTGAGACTTCATTCACTTTTTTCCCCAGCTATTTTCTCTCTGTTGTCAGATTGGGCAATTTCTGTTTTTCTCTCTTCAGGTTCACTGATTTTACTTATTCTTTCCTTTGTTCCCTCCATTTTGCTGTTGAGAATTATCTATGATGGTTTTTTTTTTCTTTGTTTTTGGTAATTGGATTTTTCAGTTCTTAAATTTTCATTTTGTTCTTTATATCGCCTATTTCTTGCTGAGGCTTTCTATTTCTTTGGTAACTATTTTTTCATTTGTTCCAAGCATGTATGTAATTGTATACTAAAGTATTTTTATGGGGCTTATTTGACATATTTGTCATGGGTTTTTAATATTTCTATCATCTTGGTGTTGGAACCTATTGACTGTCTTTTTAAAACCAGGTTTATTGAGGTATAATTGACATGCAAAGAACTGTACATATTTAACATGGATACTTTGAGGAGATTGGGCATATACAAACATCTGTGATAGGCATTTCATTCAGATTGAGATTTTCTTCATTCTTGGTATGATAAGTAATACTTTTTATTAAAACCTGGATATTTGGGGTATTATTATATGAGATTCTAGATCTTACTTAAATTTGCTTTAGCTGGCTTCTTCTGATTCTGTTCTAGCTGAGAAGTGGAATGTCCCTTGTTATTGCCAGCTGGAAGTAGATTCCAGTTTCCCTCTCAACCACTTTTTTTTTTTTTCTAAATTTCTATTGTGTTAAAATATCTTTAACTTAAAATGTGCAGTCTTAATCATTTTTTAGTTATTATAAAATATTGGCTGTATTTCCCATGTTGTACAATATATCCTTGTAACTTATTTTATACATAATCCTACTTAGCCTCTTTTGACACTCAAGTTGGGTGTCCTCATTATTGTTAGCGGTGGTATTTTTAGCTCCCTACTACTGATACATCCCTGATTGGGAGGGGAAGAGTGCCTCATTACTGCTTCCCATATGGCATCTAATGACACCATGAGGTGGAGACTTATGACTGCTGGTTAATAGTGAAAACCCTACTCCCCACTAGGCCTCCTCTGACACCACCACAAGCTGGGAGGGGGTGAAGTGCCTCATCACTGCTAATAGGGGTGAAAGTCCAGGTTCTCCACATAGTCTCCAGGGACACTGTGGCTGGTAAGTGTTTGACCTTGTTACCAGCTGGCAGTGATGAAAGTCCTAACTCCCTGTTTTGCCTTCTTTGACTTCAGTCTCTAGCGGAGGGTGTTTTGCTTCTTGTTTACAGACTCCAGCTTGGATAGTAGGCTTGGATGTCCTTTACTAGCATGGAGGGGGTGTTACCATTTTATCTGTAGTGTTGAGCTGGAGTAGAGAGGGTGTTACCTAAAATGTTTTCTGTCTTGTTAGGCTGTCCTTTTCCTGGCCATTTGGCTAAAGAGAGGAGGCTTTTGTGGGGACTTTTTTGTTTCCACCTGTAGGCATTTACTAATTAAAGGTTCCTTTCTGTTCCATGTCTCTGATATGTGAGGCAAAAAAAAAAAAAAAAAACCCAGGGAACTCACCCACATGTCATTCTTCAGGTCCCAAATTTCCTAGCCTGTCTGCTTTCTTTCCTCCAATTTTCAGTCTTCTCTTATTTGTTTCATACATAATGTCCAGGGTTTTTACTTGTACTTAATTGAAAAGAATAGAAAAAGTAAATCCACTCCATCTTCCCACAATCAGAAGTAATCAAGCTTCTCTTTTAACAAAACTTAATTTATACGTGTGTGTGTGTGTGTGTGTGTGTGTGCGTGCTTGTATGTGCTCATACATGCACATGAACCCATGCATTTTTTCCTTTCGGTAGATTTTTCTGGACCTCTGGCAGCCATGAAGTGTCCTAGAGTCCATGGCTCTATACTGAAAATTGTCTTGCTTCTGAATTAGTACCACTAACAAGTCTGGAGAAAATCTTACTTGCTTGTCCCAAGAAGGCACATTACATTGGCATAAGAGAATATTGTAGAGTATTTTGGAACATAAACTCTAAAGCCAGACACACTGGGTTTGAGTCAGTTTTGTCTGTGTGACCTCAGACAGGTTACTTAACTATTCCTCAGTGTTCTCATCTCTTATATGGGGAAAATGATAGGACTTTATATCTATAAAACATTTAGAACAGTATTTGGTTTATTATTGGCCCAAATAATATACAACTTAAACTGTTGTGCTGGCATTCTATGCCACTAAGAAGGATGTCTTCTTCTTGGACTTGGACTTAACTTCCAAGCTTTGAACCTTGTCCACCTCTCCGACTCTCCCCTCACACCATTATCTCCTAGTTTTCTATATTCCAGTTGCCCTGAATTTTGTTCAGTTTCTTAAGTATACTACATGCTCTTTCAGCTCCAGGCCTCCACACTATATCCTACTGAGTCTTCAGATTTCAGAGAGGTGCTTTCCTGAGTCACAGCCTGGAGGAAGTCTCCCTGCTTCGTGCTCCCATAGCACTCTGCACTTCCTTATCATTTGTACCCCTGATCTCAGGCAGTTTCAGACCCACAAAACTATAATCTGTGGCCTCTTGTGGCCCTAACTCAGGCCTCAAGCTCTAAGAAGTGTTTTATGATAGTAACAATTCTGGAGCTAGTATGGTTGGGGCTGGGAACAAAGAGAGTTTAAGACCGACTGAAGCATAGCATTGAGTATACAAATTTGTACAGAAACTTGGAGGAACTTAGGGCAAAAGAAGAGAAAGAGAAAATATAAAAGGAACCTCATTAACTCTGCTTTATAATTTAATTTTAAATGCAACTTCTTACTCTTGAAACTTTTAAAAATAACTTCACATGCAACAACAGTTTAGTTACACAGAGTTCCTAAATGGAGAAATTTATTATTGACTGGCAAAGCCTGAAATTAAGAGTGAATAAATACTAACCTGGCAAGCCAATTCTGAAAGGTTGCCAACCCCTGACTTAGATGCCAGAAGACCCAGAGTGTCATCTTCAGTTGCCAATAATCACCATTGCCTTATGCCTCCTAGCTTAGAGGTCATGTGCTCCTGGAGCCCATCAGTCCTTTACTTCAAGCCATTTTTCTTCTTTTTTCCTTCACCTTTAATCTTTTGGCCCATTAGTCGATTCTTATTAGCCCTTTCATAAATATCTCATCCATCTCTCTTTGGTGTCCTACCCCCTTCCAAGGTCAGCCTGTTCTTTCTTTGAATGCATGCTGGAGGCAGATAAAATATACAGCAACTCTTTGTTGTCAAAACTTGCTGATCTTTTTCCCTTAGTGTCTCCTGTATATGACACTAGATTCCCACTGCGACCATGGTGGGGCAGGCCCCATTAGCTAATTGCTTTTCTTGCCTCCAGTATCTACCTTCTCCAAAGTATTCTGAGTGTCATTGCCAAAGTCATCTCTCTACATGGTACTTTTTATCATGCCATTTTATCCTTTAGCTTCCATGATTGGCCAACAGCTTTAATCTGGTTTCAATCCCCACCACAGTCTGGTCCCAATTCAAGCCTTAACTATATAGCACAGAACCTGGACATAGCATAACAATTTCTTAGGTTTCCTATAGAAGTTTCTAGATTATATCCTTTTAACCTAAAAACCCTCTCCCGTTTTAAAACCATTCTGGATATACTGTTTTCTCCCCATCTATTTGGTTGCCTCTTCTCCCTTCCAAGATGCACACATACACATGACCATCCTGAACTTTGACCTCTGACCTGCAATGCTCTTCACTACTCCAAGTTCTGTTGTCTCTCTGAATGTAGGTGAAATAGTACTTACCAAATATCTCACTGGCTTCCTTACATTTCTTGATGTAATTGGGGCCATATAAATTGTACTGACCAGGTGGTGCTAGTGGTAAAGTGCCAATGCAGGAGACTTAGATGCAGGTTCGATCCCTGGGTTGGGAAGAGCCCCTGGAGAAGGGGATGGCAACCCACTCCAGTATTCCTGCCTAAGAAGCCCATGGAAAGAAGAGCCTGGTGGGCTATGGTTAATATGGTTGCGAAGAGCCAGACATGACTGAAGTGACTTACAATGCATGCAATGAACTATAAGCTGAAATGGCATATCTTACTTCTGAGTTGATGTAGTTAAGAGCTGATAGGCCTAAGCAATCTCTTCTCTTCCTCTGCTGTAGCAACTTTGGAAGCTATGTGTTGAATTGTCAAAATTCAACAAGGAAGGAGCCTGAATCTGAAGTTACTGGATGGAGGAGAAATCCTACTAGCCTACGTGGGATTTTATATGAGTGCAAAACAAACCCTTGTTGCATACTTCCAGATTTATTTGTTGTTTCAAGTAGCACTGCTGCTGCTGCTGCTGCTAAGTCGCTTCAGTTGTGTCTGACTCTGTGCGACCCCATAGATGGCAGCCCACCAGGCTCCCCCATCCCTGGGATTCTCCAGGCAAGAACACTGGAATGGGTTGCCATTTCCTTCTCCAATGCATGAAAGTGAAAAGTGAAAGTGAAGTCACTCAGTTGTGTTCGACTCTTTGAGACCCCATGGTCTGCAGCCTACCAGGCTCCTCTGTCCATGAGATTTTCCAGGCAAGAGTACTGGAGTGGGGTGCCATCGCCTTCTCCCTCAGGTAGCATTAGTTACCCTAATTCACTTAATAACTTCAAAATGTAGCCTTACCATTTCTTAAGCTCTCTCAGCTCCAGCAAATATCACCTCTACTCCACTTTAGCAATTCAGTCACCACATTCTAGAGCTTGTCATCTTATAGAACTCATCTAGTTCCAGAAACATAATTCAGATATTTCACTCTCTGGTCAAAGCATCCTAATATTTGTACTCTCAATTTCCCCCACTCTTACTAAAGTTGTTCTTCAATATCTTTGAGACTTCCAAATCCTTATTCTCAAAACTACTCACTTCCTTCTGGCTTCATGTTCCATGCAAATCTGGGGCAAATTCTCATTCTTCTTATACCCTCACTTTTGCCCTTAATTTCCTCACCCACTTATCGTTCCATCACTCCTGCCACGCAAAACTCCAACACCAAATGATTATAGAGATCCTTTTTCTTTCATTTGAATCCTAGGTTGCAGAGTATTCCTGCAGAAAATAGCATAAGCAGCACACTGATGGTTACCATTTCCAAAATTAAGATTTCCAAACTCACATATACTCTCCAAATTGCTAAGTAAAACTTATGCTTTTGTCTCAATCAGTTCCTTCTCTTTCACTTGTCACTAATGTCTGTCACAGCCATTTATTCTACTCTTCTCAAGACCCCTGAATTTGTACTTCTCAGTAGATGGTCTTGCCTCCTTCACAGTGAAATTAGAAGCCACCTAAGAAGTGCCCTAGACTAATTGTCCTATGTTTATTTCTTTTCCTCTTGTATTAGAGGAAGATATGTCCTTACCTTTGCCAAGACAAATCATTCCACTCATGATTTGCCTCCACAGAATCACTACTTTATCAGTTATCCCTCCTCACCTAGTTCTGTGTCTCTAACCCTTCTTCTTTGCACTGGCTTTTCCCCTTTTGCCTACAAGCATGCTCAAATCCTATCTTAAATTAATCACTTTCCCTCAAGAGTGCCTCTCCCTCAAGCTCTCACCTTATTCCCTTAATTTTCTTGACAGCTAAGCTTCTGGAATAGAGCAATTTGTACTCATTGGCTCTATTTCTTTGTCTCTTGACTTATTACCCAATCCACTGCAATATGGTGTCTGCTTTTATCCGCTAAAACCATTCTCACTAGAGGCACTGGTGAATAATTAAACCAAATCAAATGATCTCTTTTCCCCAAGTAAGATAAGCTACCCGACCTCTAGGCAATATTTAACACTCTTTACCATTCTTTCCTAGAAAGTACCTCTCTGTTTCCACAATATTACTCACCTAGTTCTTTGACCTCTGACTAGTTCTTTCTCTATCTGACTTTTATGTGTTGATATTATCAAGGGTTCCAATTTGATTCTCTTCTCATATGAATTGAGACATCTTTTCCTTCTGATTTATTTTTTTTAATGCCTTCACCCACTGTCTGTTTGTGAATGGTACTAATTCCATCTGTCTTATCTCCAGCTCTCCCCTTTGCCTTGATGTTCCATAGGAACTTCAAACTCAGTATGTCCAAAACTGTATCTCCCACATTGATGTTCTTGCTGCATTTTCTGTCTCAGTGAATTTCCCCATTTGTTCAATCCAGAAACCTAGAAATGATTCTCTTTTTCTTTAACATCCTTGCTCTTGCCACTGTGGAAGACAGTATGCGGGTTCCTCAGAAAACTAAAAATAGAGTTGCCGTATGATCCAGCAATCCCATTCCTGGCATATACCTGGACAAAACTGTAATTCAAAAAGATATATGCACCTCTATGCTCATAGCAGCACTATTCACAATAGCCAAGACTTGGAAACAACCTAATGTCCCTCGATAAATGAATGTATAAAGAAGACGTGTACATATATATATAATGGAATAGTATTATGCACAGGAACGTACAGGAACGTCGCTCAGTCGTGTCCGACTCTTTGCGACCCCCATGGACTGTAGCCTACCAGGCTCCTCTGTCCACGGGATTTTCCAGGCAATAGTACTGGAGTGGATTGCCCTTTCCTTCTCCAGCGGATCTTCCTGACCCAGGGATCGAACCCAGGTCTCCCGCATTGTAGACAGACGCTTTACCGTCTGAGCCACCAAAGAACCAAATAATGCCATTTGCAGCCATGTGAATGCAACTACAGACTATCATACTAGGTGAAGTAAGTCAGAAAGAGAAAGACAAAAAAAATATGATATGACTTATATGTAGAATCTAAAATATGACAAATGAACCTATCTATGAAACAGAAACAGAATAATGAACATAGAGAAGAGAATGGTGGTTGCCAAGGGAGATGGGTTAGGAAACGGATGGAAAAGGGTTTGGGGTTAGCAGATGTAAACTTTCAGATATAGAATGGATAAACAACAATGTCCTACTGTATAGCACAGAGAGACATATTCAATATCCCATAATAAACCATAATGGAAAAGAATATGTGTGTGTGTGTGTGTGTGTGTGTATAAACAATGTATATACATGTATAACTGCATCACTTTGCTGTATAGCAGAAATTAATAAAACACTGCAAATCAATTATACTTCCTTTAAAAATATATTAACATCTTTATTGGTCTTCTTCCTATACTCCTTAAAACCCTAGCACCAAATAATATTAGTTCTACTTGAAATTTTTTATGAATTTCCCTTCTTCTTTTTATCTACTGCTCAAGCTTGGGCTCTTGTCCTGTTTCACTTCAACTTCTACAAAATCTGCACAGATTGTTTCCCTGACTTGGGTATTTTATGCCTGTAAATCATCATTCATCCAAATTGACCTTCAAAACCACTGAGCTTGGATTGTTTTCCATTGTCCATAGGATAAGTTTCAAAGTTTTTAGCATAGTGTATGAAGTGCTTCTTGGTAGGCCTGAACCTAATTCTTTTTTAATTAAAAAAATTTATTTTATTTTTAATTGGAGGATAATTACTTTACCATATTGTGATGGTTTCTGCCATACATCAACATGAACCAGTCTTAGGTATACATATGTTCCCCTTCCTTCTTAAATCTCCTTCCCACCTCCCACCCCATTCCACCCCTCTAGGTTGTCACAGAGCACTGGTTTTGGGTTCCCTGTGTTATACAGCAAATTCCCACTGGCTATCTATTTTACATATGGTAGTACATATGTTTCAAAGTTACTGTCTCAAATCATCCCACCTTCTCTCTCCCCAGGGTCCAAAAGTTTGTTCTCTGTCTATATCTCCATTACTGCCCTGTTGATAGGTTCATCAGTACCATTTTCTAGATTCCATATACATGCATTAATATATGATATTTGTTTTTCTCTTTCTGACCTCACGTTGTATAATAAGCTCTAGGCCTGAACCTAATTTTATAACCTCATTTTCCAGCATTTTTCTTCATACTCTCTATGCTCTAGCCAAACTGCAATATACTATTCCAAAATTCAAAGCCGCCGTGTCATTTGCTTAGACCTTTCCTTCAGCTTGATTACAAACTCCTCTTTATTAATTTTATTTTAGCCTTTATTCACGATGTGGTTCATTTTGAAAAATTTCCATCATTATCTATTCAGATTGACTATTTTTTTCTGTAATAACTAATCTGCCTTCACTTCCATCTGGTGCATTTTTCAGGTATTGTATTTTTCAGCTCTAGAATTTTCATGAGTTTATTTTTTAACAATTCCATTTACTTTCTCTGTGTTCATGTATACTTTTAAGCCCTGAGCATATTTATAATATCTGTTTTGCATTTTTTCTCTGATGATTCTATCACCTCTGTTATTTCTGGGTCTATTTCTATGGACTGACATTTCTCCCAGTTATGGGTTGCATTTTACAGCTATTTTGTTTGTTTAATAATTTTTTTTAATTGGAGGATAGAATTTTCTCTTTTTTAATTTAAATTTATTTGTTTCAATTGGAAGCTAATTACTTTACAATATTGTATTGGTTTTGCCATACATCAACATGAATCCCCCACGGGTGTACATGTGTTCCCCATCCTGAACTTTTTTTTTTTTTTGGAAGATGGAATTTTCTTGTCTTCCTTTAAGGACTGTTGGATTTTGTTCTGGAAGACAGTTGACTTACTTGCATATTACTTTGATCTTTTCAAGCCCTTATTTTAAGTTGGTGAGATGGATGTAGGATAATCCCTACTCTCAGCCAATTTAGTCCTACTAGCCAGACATGATCTTTCTTAGTGCCCTACTATCTAATAGGAAGGCCTGGTTGCTAAATGAGGCTACTTTACTCTGGCTGGTAGGAACTTAAATGTCTCCCAAATCTGTATGAACTCTGAGAATTTTTTCACTCCACTCACAGTTCTCTGATCATTCATTGCCAAGACTCACCGAGTTCTGCCTAGTGCATGCAGGGCTTCTTACTTAGCAATAGACTCCAGGGACCCTCTGGGCAAGTTTCTAGAGTTCTTTCTCTGTGTAGATTCCTCCTCCTTCTCTAACTCAGCCTCTCTGAATATTGATCTCTCTGTCCTCAACTCAGTGAAGTCACTATGCTCTACTTGGATTCCCCTCCCTTGCACCATGGTCTAGTAGTACCTCTAGGTACAAAGCCAAGGTTAACATCATTTGTTTTATTTCTCTCAGGAGCTATAATACTGTACTTTCTGTTGTTCATATCTGAAAATAAATGTTTCTCTCTCCTTCTCATTTCTATTCTTCAGGATTTGAGAAAAAAGTCTTTTCAGTAGTTCAGTCACCTGACTGCCTTAGTAACTGGGGTATAGATCACGCCATTCAATTTCCATTCCTTTGCATTCAAAAAGCAGTGTTGAGACATCAGTTTGAGCATCTTCCATTTTTTTCCAGCATAAAAAGACTCAGATGGGAAGAAATACATACCTTGGCTATTCTCATACTACTGTCTCTTACTAAATGTTTGCAGTAGACTGTGTTGAGTGTATTCATCTAGAGAATCCAAAGGGGGAGAAAGGGGGAGACAGAGTGAGAGAGGAAGAGTGCTATTTGTCCCACTAATCTCGATAATGAGTAATATTTACAAATGAATATTCAGTATTTATTTCCCACTATCCAACTGGTACCCTTTTTCAGGGATTGGTAGAATGAGGCAAAGATAATGATAGTTTTTGCTACAGATGGCCTATAACTGGACTTCTGTTGTTCCACTATACAAAATCATTTAAAAATCCATGACACACGTCCAGATAAAAAGGATATATGCCATGATGCAAAACATATGAGAAGCCACAGCTCAGATGGGTTACAAAGATCACAGATCACAGAAAAAGTGTGCAGTGGCTGGTGCATAGTGTTGCTAATCTATAGTCTAACTTGTCTCCTGCCAGATTGACACTGTGCTTTGGTTGATAATGAGCCTTCTCAAAGCTAAAGAGCTTTAGAACAAATTATACTTGATGGGTTGCTATTTTACTGTGTGATCTTTTATTTATAGGATTCCAAAATGTCCACAGACACATCAAGTCACTTCCCAATAATATGACAAAAGTAAAAAGAGATTGAAAATGTCACAATTGACATTAGATATAGATTTAAAGTTAGCATGCAAAATGACTTTTCCATTTAAAAGTCAAATGTGACCTACAAAAACTGGATGACCACTACCTACCCTTCTCCATCTTTCTTCACAACCATTTTTCTTTCTCTCTCAACTTTTCCTCTCCTTACCCTATCCTCAACCCATTTAAAGACAGTCAGAGGAGAGTTGTGGCACAGTTAGCTTCTGGACTTATTCAATTTTAATCAAGTTGATGATGACAGGGCCAGAAAACAGAATCATAGATGCTTTAGCTTGGTGAGGGAGAGCCCATACTCATCATCGATCTTGATTTGGCAGGTGCAGTAAGGGGCAAAAATAAAGATGTTCCTGTCTACCACTTAATACCCCATCTGTTGCTACTGGTTTCTTGCTCAATTCCAAAACTTGTTACTTCACACACTTAGAAAGCAAGCAACCAGACAAAAAAATATAAAAATACATAAAATAAACAAACATGTAAACTCAAAGTTAAACCATATATAAAATGGAATATTACTCAGCCATAAAAAGAAATGAAATTGGGTCATTTGTAGAGATGCGGATGGACCTAGAGTCTGTCACAGAGTAAAGTGAGAAAGACAAAAAAAAATATCACATATAAATGCATATATATGGAATCTAGAAAAATGGCATAGAGATGCAGACATAGAGAATGGACTTATGGACACAGCAGGGGAAGGAGAGGGTGGGACGAATTGAGAGTAGCACTGAAACATATACAGTACCATGCATAAAATAGATAGCTAGTGGGGATTTACTGTATAACACAGGGAGCTCAACTAGGTACTCTGTGACAACCTAGAGGAGTGGGATGGGTGCGGTGCTGGGAGGAAGGTCTAAGAGGGAGGGGATATATGTATACATATAGCTGATTCACTTGGATGTACAACAAAAATTAACATGATGTTTTAAAGCAACTATACCCCAATTTTAAAAGTTATATGTGTATGTGAAAGGAAAGTGAGTGTATACATACATATATATATATATATATATATATATATATGTATATAACTGAATCACTTGACTGTATACCTGAAATGAACACAACATTGCAAATTAACCATAATTCAATAAAATTTTTTTAAAAAGAAATGCAAAATTACAGCCCTCAACCCAAAGGGGTGCAGAATCACAGTTTGTGTTTTAATAAGATCTGCAAGTAGAGGCAAACAACAGAATGGGAAAGACTAGAGATCTCTTCAAGAAAATTAGAGATACCAAGGGAACATTTCATGCAAAGATGGCCTGGATAAAGGACAGAAATGGTATGGACCTAACAGAAGCAGAAGATATTAAGAAGAGGTGACAAGAATACACAGAAGAACTGTACAAAAAAGATCTTCATGACCCAGATAATCATGATGCTGTGATCACTCACCTAGAGCTAGAGGTACTGGAATGTGAAGTCAAGTGGGCCTTAGGAAGCATCACTACAAACAAAGCTAGTGGAGGTGATGGAATTCCAGTTGAGCTATTTCAAACCCTGAAAGATGATGCTGTGAAAGTGCTGCACTCAATATGCCAGCACATTTGGAAAACTCAGCAGAGGCCACAGGACTGGAAAAGGTCAGTTTTCATTCCAATCCCAAAGAAAGGCAATGCCAAAAAATGTTCAAATTACCGCACAATTGCATTCATCTCACATGCTAGTAAAGTAATGCTCAAAATTCTCCAAGCCAGGCTTCAGCAATACGTGAACTATGAACTTCCTGATGTTCAAGCTGGTTTTAGAAAAGGCAGAGGAACCAGAGATCAAATTGCCAACATCCGCTGGATCATGGAAAAAGCAAGAGAGTTCCAGAAAAACATCTATTTCTGCTTTATTGACTATGCCAAAGCCTTTGACTGTGTGGATCACAATAAGCTGTGAAAAATTCTGAAAGAGATGGGAATACCAGACCACCTGACCTGCCTCTTGAGAAACCTATATGCAGGTCAGAAGCAACAGTTAGAAGTGGACATGGAACAACAGACTGGTTCCAAATAGGAAAAGGAGTACATCAAGGCTGTATACTGTCACCCTGCTTATTTAACTTATATGCAGAGTCCATCATGAGAAATGCTGGGCTGGATGAAGCACAAGCTGGAATCAAGATTGCCAGGAGAAATATCAATAACCTCAGATATGCAGATGACACCACCCTTATGGCAGAAATTGAAGAAGAACTAAAAAGCCTCTTGATGAAAGTGAAAGAGGAGAGTGAAAATGTTGGCTTAAAGCTCAACATTCAGAAAGTGAAGATGATAGCATCTGGTCCCATCACTTCATGGGAAATAGATGGGGAAACAGTGGAAACAGAGTCAGACTTTATTTTTTGGGGCTCCAAAATCACTGCAGATGGTGACTGCAGCCATGAAATTAAAATACGTTTACCCCTTGGGAGGAAAGTTATGAACAACCTAGATAGCATGTTGAAAAGCAGAGACATTACTTTGCCAATAAAGGTCCATCTAGTCAAGACTATGGTTTTTCCAGTGGCCATGTATGGATGTGAGAGTTGGACTGTGAAGAAGGCTGAGCACCGAAGAATTGATGCTTTTGAACTGTGGTGTTGGAGAAGACTCTTGAGAGTCCCTTGGACTGCAAGGAGATCCAACCAGTCCATTCGGAAGGAGATCAACCCTGGGATTTCTTTGGAAGGAATGATGCTAAAGCTGAAACTCCAGTACTTTGGCCACCTCATGCGAAGAGTTGACTCATTGGAAAAGACTCTGATGCTGGGAGGGATTGGGGGCTGGAGGAGAAAGGGACGACCAAGGGTGAGATGGCTGGATGGCATCACGGACTTGATGGACGTGAGTCTGAGTGAACTCTGGGATTGGTGATGGACAGGGAGGCCTGGTGTGCTGTGATTCATGCGGTCGTGAAGGTCAGACATGACTGAGCGACTGAACTTACTTGCACGTAACACAAATGCACATTAATATTTGAGAAACGCTGATCTGGGAGATAATGGAGTCTTGAGCTAGAGGCAGCCTGTGTCCTGAACCATCGCTTGGAAGTAAACCACCTGCTGACCAGGAATACTCACCCCACAGTGAACAAAGAATAAAGTTCTCTTGTGGCTGAGGCATTTTAACTTGAGTTCTATTTATGACAGGTTAGCGTGACTATTCGGAGAAGGCAATGGCAACCCACTCCAGTACTCTTGCCTGGAAAATCCCATGGGCGGAGGAGTCTGGTAGGCTGCAGTCCATGGGGTTGCGAAGAGTTGGACACAACTGAGCAACTGACTTCACTTTCAGCTTTCACTTTCATGCATTGGAGAAGGAAATCGCAATCCACTCCAGTGTTCTTGCCTGGAGAATCCCAGGGACCGTGGAGCCTGGTGGGCAGCCGTCTCTGGGGTCGCACAGAGTCAGACACGACTGAAGCAATTTAGCAGCAGCAGCAACAGCTGCATGACTATTACAAGATTGATCTAGAAGATGTGAGAACACAGTCCAAAGTGATTTCATTGTAAAATAGCTTTCAAATTTCGTGTTAATGCTTCATCTTCAAAATTCACTCAAATTTATCCCTACTTCATGGTGTATTTGTGTTTCTTTGAATGTAATAACAGTGTTTTCAATTATGTGTTAATTGAATTCACTGCTGCTGCTGCTAAGTCGCTTCAGTCGTGTCCGACTCTGTGCAACCCCAGAGACGGCAGCCCACCAGGCTCCCCCGTCCCTGGGATTCTCCATGCAAGAACATTGGAGTGGGTTGCCATTTCCTTCTCCAATGCATGAAAGTGAAAACTGAAAGTGAAGTCACTCAGTCGTGTCCGACTCTTGACGACCCCATGGACTGCAGCCCACCATGCTCCTCCGCTCATGGGATTTTCCAGGCAAGAGTACTGGAGTGGGGTGCCATTGCCTTCTCTGAATTGAATTCACTGCTTTCCCCTAAATCTGGAAGTAAAAGTGAATCTGCCTGCAATGCTGAAGACCCAGGTTTGATCCCTGTGTCAGGAAGACCCCCTAGAGGAAGGCATGGCAACCTACTCCAGGATTCTTTCCTAGAAAATTCCATGGACAGAGGAGCCTGGTAGGCTACTGTTCATGGGGTCACAAAGAGTTGGACACAAGTGAGCAACTAACACTTTGACTTTCTTTGAATTTAATAACAGAGTTTTCAGTTATGCATCAATTTAATTACTTCACTGCTTTCCCCTAAATCTTGAAGTAAAACTGAAGCTCTAAGATGTGCTGTGTATATCTTTGTTTTCCTTTCCTCCCAGGGTTTAGGGTGCACTGTTTAAAAAGCATGGCATTGAGACAGAAAGTATGTGGCCACATGTAACATGGTAAGATTTGAAAGAGATTTGTCTCCAAAGAGTATGTTAAATGACAAGAATGACTTGTTGCCATTAGCTTCTGGTCTCTAGTATGCGATTTCAGAAACTTTAACAAGTTCCACAAGGAGAAGAAATCCTGCAAAGCAAACCTTCCCTCAGTCTGTCAAATGATATCACAAATCAAATGGGTTTACCTACTCCGAATGGCCACAACACGATTCTGTATTTTTGTAAAAGTTGGTGCCAGGATGCAGCACAAACCTATTGAGCCCTTACTATGAGCCAGCCCCTGTGCTAGACACATGCCTGCACAAGATTTTATTTGATACCAACCACATATTAGAGACACAGTGGTAAAGAATCCTCCTGCCAATGCAGGAGACGCAGATTTGATCCCTGGGTTGGGAAGATCCCCTGGAGTAGGAAATGACAACCTACTCCAGTATTCTTGCTTGGAGAATTCCATGGACAGAGGAGCCTGGTGGGCTATAGTCCATGGAGTCGCAGAGTTGGACGTGACTGAGCAACTGAGCATGCACATACACACACATATTAGCGAATAATATTTTTGTCCTTAATTTTGAATGAGGAAAGTTTGGATTGGAGGGATTAGATGGCTTACCAAACCTCACAGTGAATTGACTATAACACTGTCTGACTCCAATGCCATCCTCTTTTTACAACATCATTGTGCCCTGGGCAGTCACTTATCTACCTCTTTTGTCCTAATGTATTAGGAAATGAAAGAGAAAGGACCCTGGGACAAACAGAAAAATTGAATGCCAGTGAGCAAGCGCAAGCTCTTTCCTGTATAGAAAAGGGGAAAGGAGTCAGTTAAAAGCAGATGGATTGGCCTCCTCATTGCCCTCCCCACTTCTGCCATTCAGAGGCCCAATGCACCTCACACCTGTCTCCTGTTCATTCTTTCTCGCTCCTTTTGCAATCTCAATGCCCTATCCTTTCTGCAATCCCTAGGCTCTTCTCTTTGCTCTGGGCCACCTCACCCTCATTTCCCCTTCCTATCCTTTGATTCCTCACCACTGGCACCCCCACCCCACCCTCTGCGACCATCTTTTGCACCCCCACCCCCATTTCCTTTACTCCTCCTGCTCCTTCTGTTTATTTGTCTTCTGCTCAGCTTTCAAGGCCCCATTAGGGCCCCACCACTGACTCTGCTTTTACAATGGCTCGGTGGTGTTGAGATGAAGTAAAACATCACTAATTTGTTCTAATTGGGGGGAAAGGTCAGTCTGCCTTAAATGAAAAGTATGAGTGATAGGATATCTGGGGGGAGAAAATGCAATCTCATTACTTTCAAGTGCATAAAGTAGTCCCAATGACCAAGACAAGAGGATAAAAGGCAGAGCTATATGTCTCAGAGATCTGTAAGTGTTTTGACAAATAAGCATGGCTCATTTATAATTAGGACATTCAGTTTGGAGATACAAATCCTGATGCTGAGGTCTATGCACTGAAGTAGGCTAATATTTCCCTTGTTTACACAATTAGTTTGCGAAAAAGGCTCTTTCATCACAGACACAGGTACAATCTCATTAGAAGGGTTCAGCATTTCAGACCCATTGCCTTATGCCACATGACCTTTAGGAAGAGTGCTTTCTTCAGTCAATTCTCCAAAAGGAATAATGGTGAACAACAACAAAAGTACTCGTTTTTCTGTTTCTCTTCTATGCAAGAGTTACTGTCAGTGAAAGAAAAAATCCCTATTATGGCCTCATTATTTGAGGGTGAGGATGAGGAGGTGTATTGCAAGATATTGGATGGACACAAGCATAGCCAAACCTCAAATGGTCTTAGTTTGGACTCTACTAATTTAGAATTGGTAAAAACTGATGAACCAGCCTACCTTATTTTTATGCTGCAAGAAGCCAATTTGGTAAGCTAATTATAATAGTAAATAAGATTTTCCTGCAAAGATTTATAAAATTCCTTAAAACACCAATTTTCCATGCAGTGTTTAATAGTTACATAACACCTCCTTCATTTAAGTACAATTATTAAGTTTTTAACACTTAAATAGCACCTCCTTCATTTAAGTATAACCGTTAATTAGCTAAATTTCTTACCAATTTCTGGAAGCAGCTCCCTTGAGCAAGTCCTATTAAGAAGCCTTCTTTGGCATATTTTACTTTATTGTGTATGGAAGTGAATAGCCATACTATTTTCTTTTTGAATAGCTTATAATCAAGGCTTCCCATCAATTTGAACCAGCCTTCTCCCATCCTACCTTTCTCATAGCTCAGCAATAATTTCTTCCTGTACAATTAACCAAAAATGGGAAAAAATGAGGGATGAGTTCTACAAAAGTCTCTCTGGACCATTAGGAGGCCAGGGTCCTTGAATTTCTATGCATCCTGACTCTCTATCCCTGATAGTGTGGAGATAAGTGGGTAACTGACAAAAAGGAACATTCCACCATAGTTTACCTTGTAGTCTTAGAGTGTTTCTTTGCCATTCAGAATGGAGATATTCCATGTCTTGCTATGGAAACATCATACGAGCTTTTCTTCAGCTATCAGGGAAGTCGATTGATATAAAACTGCTACCTTTTTGTAAAAATCATTAATCAGAGTGTACTTCTTGCAACTGTGAGAGTCTTCAGTTTTAACCCAAAGGATTCATGAAAGGGGTCCTTGAAATTGTTCAGCAGGCCAAAACTAGGGAAATAAGGGAGGAACTTTTGCTTACAAACCATTAGAAGTACATTTGAAGGGATTAACTTTATTCAAAAGTCACTAAATTTGTCGAACAAGGTCATGGGGCCACTAGTGTGAAGTTCTATGCTTTGGAGTTCAAACAAACATCATGCTTGGAAAGGAGCAACAGGAATTCATTATTAACAGACTATACTGAATGGGGTGAGGTTACTGGATTCAAGAATAGTGATCCATACCTGACAACTTTCAAGGAAAAGTTGAAAGGAAAGCATCTGCTTGCAAATTTCAAAGGGACATGTTCTAGAAGAGAATATCATGGAGATGAGAATATCATGGAGATGAGAATATGATGACTTCTATTTAGGAGTTTAAGAAGATAAAAAGGTCCAAGTTCCCTCCCCCCACCTTTATCTCCCCAAATGCCAAATTAGCACAATATTCTAATGGTAGCACAATCAAATTTAGTGTTATATAGATAAAAATCAAGATTTTTCAGAAAAGTACTTGCTTTTTATGTACCATAGTTTAAAAGCAAGCAAGGCTGCCTTCTAAGTATGTTTTTATTCATATTGAGGTTCTGATATTTTCTATGGGTATATTGAGTTTTGACACTAGAATGTAAATCAAAGAGAAAATGGAATTTTGTTTACAAATTTCTGCTTACAAGTCCATATGAATAAATCTGTAAAATGACCAAGGGTGATTTAAGAGAGTTTTAAAGAGTATATCAAAAGTAGTGAAATATACAAATTGAAGAATTACTGAATATTAAAACTGTTTGGCATATCTTTTAGTATACATGTTCTTAAATGAAGCATATCTGAATCCTGGAAGTAGTCCCACACCTGTGTGCTTTAGGATTGGAATCAGAGATGTTCTGAGTAGAAAGAGACTTTAGAGATTATCTAGCATTATTTTTTCAAGTTTCTTTTCTTCAAATTTCTTCAATCAACATAGGAAAGAACAATATAGGAACCTCGTAAAAAGGAGAGTCTCTAATTAAAGTAGGGATCAGGGAGTCTAAAACCTAGTGTACTCCCTCACCACACCTTCTCCCACATTTGTTGTCCAGAGAAGCTGAGGTTTACAGAAACTAAGTGACTTGGCCTAGTTCCCTCAACAATAAGTGTGTCAATTTCCAATTAACACTCTTAGAGTTAATTTCACTCCTAATTTTCTTTCGCCATCCTCACCTCCATTTTCTACCCCCTTATATCTCTAGGGCTTCCCTTGTGGTTCAGCTGGTAAAGAATCCACCTGCAATGTGGGAGACCTGGGTTTGATCCCTGGGTTGGGAAGATCCCCTGGAGAAGGGAAAGGCTACCCACTCCAGTATTCTGGCCTGGAGAGTTCCATGGACTGTCCATGGGGTCTCAAAGAGTTGGACACAACTAAGTGACTTCCACTTTCACTGTATCTCTAGCAAAAGAAACACATGTGCAAATACACACACACACGCACCATCCCAGGTGGCCATTAGAAGCTTCTCTTGCCTCTCACAACCTGCTAACATCTCACTGTGAATGTCTTTATTACATTCTATCTTCCAGGAATATTTGCATTTCCAAAGAGAAAAGTAGGAAGACAGCAATGGTGAAACTAATGAAGTGAATCACTAAAGATAGCATGACAGCACCATGGCAAATTTTGCTGCGTGTGGCCTTCCTCAAATTACACGCTATAGGCAACCTCATATTTACTCAATATTTAAGCCTAACCCTGCTGGCTCATTTAAAAAGAGTGGCTTCAGACAAAACCTCAATAAGAATTTGCATTTAGACCATTTCTATCTTGAGATTTGAACAAGCAGAATGAGGGTGAAAGGTGCCCCCACTCTTCTTTAGGGGTTTCCACTTTACTGAACTTCTTTCTGAATAGGTGCAACGTTCCAGAATACTTCGCTTTGTTTTCTCTATGATTGAGAGAAAGGCCTTTAGGCCTGTGTGTGTGAGTATGTGTGGTGTGAGAGAGACAGAGGACATCCATGGAGAGAGACACACACAAAGACACAAGACTGACACAAAGTCACACACACACACAGAAATAAAAAGAAATAGAAACACAGAGAGTGACACACACACGTATACAGAGAGATACACACACATACAATGATACGAGAGAAAGAGACAATGACAGTGAAAAATGTCAAGATAAAAAACAGCAACACATACACAGAGTGAAACAGAGAGAAGGTAAGATTGAGACTGAGAAACTGAGAGAGGTACACACAAAAAATAGAGCGAGAGACAGATCTACACAGAGAAGGAAACGAAAGAAAAATCTTTGAGAGGAAGAGGGAGGCTGAGAGTGATGGAGAAAACTGAGACATACAAGAAGGAAAATCATGGTGATCAGGGAAGAGAGAAATCACTCCCATTACTTTTTTTCTCATTGGAAACCTTCAATGTTTGTTTCTTTTGTGCTCCATGTAACTTGGAAATTAAGTTTTATTATCTCCTATTCAGAGGCAAACTGCTTACAGCAGTATCTCCTGCTCAGAAACAAATTATTATAATCTGTCTCTAGAAAATATGTTTTTTTTTCCCATTTTAGTTAACAAATGCAATTGTTTGGGAATCACAATTACGGTAGTATGTGAGCCAGAGCTGAAGCCAGGGCTGACAGGGGATCAACATGATGAATTGACCAGCAGGTTTCCAGATCTCTAGTGCCAGACATTTACAGCCCTCCTTAGCCCTGCAGGGCTATGTGATTTCTGGGGGGTGTACTCCTTGTAAGGCAGATACAGGGCTGAATGTAGCCCATTTTCAATGTCTGTGTGCCTAGAGCTCATTGCAGTCTTAGGATTTTCTCTGTGCTCTTGGTTTGAGCAGTGCTCACTTCAGCAGGGAGTTCTCCATCTTACCTTTTCTGCCAGGAATCTTCCCAATGCCATCTAACACTGGATGCTGTAATAGTTCTCACCATAAAAAAATGAAAAAAGGGAGAGGCTCACATGGTCTCACAAGTTCATATTTTGCAAGTGGTTCTGACAAGCACATATAACAGTTTTGAGCCATTTTTCACACACACACACACACACTCAAAGAGAAAAAGAGACACAGAGAGAGAAATCAATGCTTATGTCTACCAAAAATGTACACAAGAATGTTCATAGCAGTTTTATTTATGTGCTTAGTCACTCAGTAGTGTCCAACTCTGTGCGAGACCATGGGCTGTAGCCCACCAGGAGGACAGACTGTAGCCTGTCCATGGGGATTCTCCAGGCAAGAATACTGGGGAGTGGGTTGCCATGCCCTCCTCCAGGGGATCTTCCCAACCCATGGATTGAACCAGGTCAACCCACATTGCAAGAGCATTCTTTACCATGTGAGCCACCAGGGAAGCTCAAGAATACTGGAGTCATCAACCTATCCCTTCTCCAGGGGATCTTCCAACTCAGGAATCCAACTTGGGTCTCCTGCATTGCAGGTGGATTCTTTACCAACTGAGCTACCAGGAAAGCTCACTTTATTCATAATAGCCTCAAACTGGAAACAACTCAAGCATACAAAGTAGAGCAAATAAATAATGTATAATTAATTATGTATTCCTATAGCAGAATGCTTCACAACAATAAATGAATTACTCATGTATACCACATTACAGGGGCTTCCCTCCTGGCACAGCAGTGAAGAATTCACTTGCCAATGCAGGAGACACGGTTTGATCCCTGGGTCAGGAAGATCCCCTAGAGAAGGAAATGGCAACTCAGGTCAATAATCCTGCCTGGGAAATCCCATGCACAGAGGAGCCTGGAAGACTGCAGTCTACGGGGTCACAACTTAGCAACTAAACAACAACAACAAAAACCACCTAGTTGAATCGCACAGCAGACAGGACCTATAAGTGAAGGAAAGGTGAAAGTTGCTTAGTCGTGTCAGACTCTTTGTGATCCCATGGACTGTAGCACGCCAGGCTCCTCTGTCCACAGGATTTTCTAGGCAAGAATACTGGGGTGGGTAACCAATTCCTTTTCCAGGACATCTTCCCAACCCGGGAATCAAACCAGAGTCTCCTGCATTTCAGGCTGATTCTTTACTGTCTGAGCCACCAGGGAAGCCCATAAGTGAAAGAAATCAGACACAAAAAAATACGTATTGTATGATTCCACCTCTATGAAGTTCAGGCGTGCATTCTCAATCACTAAGTCGATTCCAACTCCTTGCGACCCCATGGACTGTAGCCTGCCAGGCTCCTCTGTCTATGGGATTTCCCAGGCAAGAATACTGGAGTGGGTTGCCAATTCCTCCACCAAGGGATGGAACCCACATCTCCTGCTTTGGCAAGTGGATTCTTTACCACTGAGCCACATGGGAAGCCCTGTATGAAGTTCAAAAGCAGGCAAATCTCATGAATGGTAATAGTAATAGAAGTTCGAATGACTATTGCCTCAGTAGGGAGGGTATAAACTAAGAAGGGGCTTGAGGAAGATTTCTTTGGCGTCAGAGAATTTTTATATTTTAAATGGTTGGGGGAAAATGAAAAAATAGAATATTTCATAGCATGCGAAAATTACATGAAACTCATGTTTCAGTGTCCCTAAATAAATATTTATTGGCACACAGCCACACCCATTTGTTTACATATTGTCTAAGGCTGCTTTTGTGCAAAGAAGGCAAAGTTGAGTAGTTGCGACAGAGACCATATGGCTTGCAAAGCCTAAAATATTTACTCTCTGGCCTTTACAAAAAAGTTTGCTGACTCGTGATCTAGGTCATGGTTACACGGGTGTAGACATATGGAAAAACTCGAGATGTGCATTCCAGATTAGTGCACTTTATGCACTTTATTGCAAAGATTTTTTTCATGATGGAGAAGAATGAAGATTAATAAGAATACTCGCTCAAATGCTTGGTGTACATTAGTTCAGAAAAGAAATGCTGAATTCAGTCCCTTCTTTACTTTCATTCTTATAGATGAGAATCATTCCTTTATACACCTTCTTTAAAGTATTATGTGAAGCAATATTAGAAGCAACTTTGATATAAATTAAGCCGTCAGTGAAGCTCTTTCAAATCATGAAATTCAAATTGACATTTTGCAAGTAGGAATAAACATAATTAATATATCATTTCCTATTTCCTAAAAAAACAAAACAGTAAAATGGAAAGCTGTTTTGGCGATAACAGAATGTTTGACTCTTATTGGTGGTCCACGTCTGAATCAAATCATTGTTAAAGGTCATTATGACTTGACTGCTTAAAAAAAAATCCCCATGCAACCACAGGAAAATATCTGCTACAATGAAGAAGCCAGTGTATGCCAAATGACAGTGATAAATGCATTATAAACATTTCATTTTGGAAGCCTGTAATGATGCAATTTCTTTACATTGTCAAATTTGCTCCTAGCTTTAGTTTCATATTTTCACTGTTTCCAATATTCATAAATTGTAATGCATATTTTCATATTTTCGCTGTTTCCAATATTCATAAATTGTAATGCATATCAAGGAGCACATTTCAGTGTGAAAACGAAGAAGAACTGGAAAATATATCTACAAGATGGCTTCAGGGTGGGAAATGCATTTGTTTCTAAAATCCAGGAGACGAATTTAAAATCACAGTCTGGCAGTCAGACAAGTCAGTGACAGCCTTTTCATTAAATCTTGGCTAAACTGCAAGTTGTTCTGTTGTTGTAGTTGCTGCTATTTTTACAGCTATAGTTGTGAAGCAAACAATGTGAGAGTGATCCAAATACAGTGGCAAGACAAAGCAGAGCAATATTGTTAATCAGCTTGTGCTCTTTATGCTCCTATTAAAGACATTTTATATTCATCTTCTAACTGCATCCAGCCTCAGATATTCCAACCAAGCATACTTCAACTGATCTGAAATACCTGGCAGCTTTTAATATAAGGTTGCCGGAGTTCTCCAGGCAAGCTCCAAGTCCTTTTTTAGGATCTCTGATGACTGACCCCACCTCTTGAAGTGGTGGGAGGTTTTAGCTCCAATTTAAAGTCTACTTGGTTTCAGAAATTCATTTGTACATGAGAAATAGCATACCATGCAGTTGTTAGAGGATTAAATGAAACATGTAAAGTTCCAAGAACACAGTGGTGCTCTATGACTGATACTGATGTCAGCTTTCTAAGAAATCCATTTGCTCCTTTCACCTAATTTGGTGATAGTTGGATCTGGGTAAAGTGGCGCAATTACAGTGCTGTTTAATAGCACTTTCTGCAATGATGGAAATGTTGTGTATTTGCACTTTCCAATTCTGTAGCCACTAGCCATATGTGGCTGTTGATCACTTGAAATGTGCCTAATGTGAATGAGGAACTGAACTTTAAATTTAAAATCAAAGGTAAATAGCCATATGTGACTACTGGGTGTCATACAGCCACAGCACAGCCTTAGCGGACTAAATGTTACTTACTAAAGTAGCTTTGAATTAGATGTTCTTATCCATTTTGAAGTGCCATGGACCTGTTGGGAAGTTTGGTGGAACCTACTGGACAATTTCTTTAAAGTCTTTTTTTTCCTTTCTTTTAAAATATAGCTTTATTGAAATATAATTCACGTGCCACACAATTCACCCTTTTATATAAATCAGTGGTTTCTGGTATAATCACAGATATATGCAACCATTACCACAGCTGACTTTAGAACATTTTTTTAACCACCTCAGGAGGGCTTCCCAGGTGGTGCTAACGGTAAAGAACTATCCCTGGGTCGGGAAGATCCCCAGAGGAGGAAATGGCAACCCACTGCAGTATTCTTGCCAGGAGAATCCCGTGGACAGAAGAGCCTGGCATGTTGCAGTCCATGGGGTTGCAAAGCGTTGGACACAACTGAAGCAACTGAACACCAGCAACTCTTCTACTCTTTCCCTGACCACACTCGGCTGTTAAGCTCCACTACTTGCCTGCTGATTGCTCTATTAGCCATTACAACAGCCCTGAGGCATGAATTCCTCTACAGCCTAATCTAATCAGTAACTTCCGCGGTCACTACTTGATATTTGTTCTGATTTCATCAGGGTTGGAGAAGGCAATGGCACCCCACTCCAGTATTCTTGCCTGGAAAATCCCATGGACAGAGGAGCCTAGTAGGCTGCAGACTATGGGGTCGCTAAGAGTCGAACACGACTGAGCGACTTCACTTTCAGTTTTCACTTTCATGCATTGGAGAAGGAAAGGGCAACCCACTCCAGTGTTCTTCCCTGGAGAATCCCAGGGACGGGGGAGCCTGGTGGGCTGCCGTCTATGGGGTCGCACAGAGTCGGACATGATGGAAGTGACTTAGCAGCAGCAGCAGCTTCAGGGTTCCCCCCAGCTCACTCATTACCTTGATTTCTCCTACAAACTAGCTGACCTATAGTGTAGCCTGTATAGGCATTAGGTTCTCAGTCCTCTGCCCCATTTCCTTCACCACAATCTCTACTCTTTTTTTAGATTTACACTTCTCCATGTTGAGCTTCCCTGGTGGCTCAGAGGTTAAAGTGTCTGTCCACAATGCAGGAGACCCGGGTTCAAGATCCCCTGGAGAAGGAAAAGGCACCCCACTCCAGTACTCTTGCCTGGAGAATCCCATGAACGGAGGAGCCTGGTAGGCTACAGTCCATGGGGTCGCAAAGAGTCGGACACGACTGAGCAACTTCACTTTCACTTTCATGCTCTACTGCAAAGAAAGTCTTACTAAAACAGGAGCGAGCTGCTTAATGGTCTACTTCTCTCCTTCTCTCCCCATCCCAGGAAAATCTCTGGGCCTGGGCTCTAGTTCCAGGGGTGGGGACGAAGGTAACCTTCTCTTTTGAGTGACAACCCCATTCTAGGAGCTCAGTGCTCAGGTAAGGTGGGGTGGCAGTATCTGAGGTTTTCTTGGCTTGTCTCTCCTGGTATGGAAACACCACCTTATGAACTGGGGCATGGGCTATTGAGGCCCAAGTATTTTCAGCATGCCAGAGCCAACGTACAGCCACTGTTTCACAAGTGTGGAGTAGAGAGAAGAAAGGAATCCCCACCTCAACTGCACTGCCCAGGGCTTAGCCTCAGCAATAACAGCTGAGAGTAGGATGAGAAAACACTGACACCTTGGTCCTCCTGGGAAGAAAGCTGAAAGTTGTGGGGAGAGGGAGCCCTGTGTTCTTGGCTCTAGCAATCTGGAGTGGAGTCTCCTCACTGAACTGAGAGGGCAGAGGGAGAGAGTGGTCTTGGTTCAAATACCAGACTTTCTTACAGGGGACTATAGTCAATATCTTGTAATACTCTATAATGGAAAATAATCTCAAAAATATTATCTGTATATATGTATAACTGAATCACCTTGCTGTGCACCTGAAACATTGTAAGTCAACTATACTTCAATAAAATATATGTATTAAGAAAAAATTTTCCATACATTTTCTTGAATAGCTGATTTTTCATTCCTCATTTGCCCTTATTGTTACTGAGTCCAAGCTTGCTCTGCTTGCTGCACAACAGGCCAGTGGATCCAAGAGACGAGGTGTTGAGGCAAGGAAAACGACTTTATTCGGAAAGGAGCTGATGGAGAAGATGGCAGGCTAGTGCCTCAAAATAAAACCATCTTGTCAGGGCCGGGTCGCCAGGTTTTTTTTTTAATCAATCAGAGATGGAGGGGAGGTGAGGAAATAGAGAAAAAAGGCTATTATTCATTCCTTGCAAATGTCCTCAAAAATGACAAGCCTCAGGCAGGGGAATGTGTTAGTTTCATTTTCTCACAGTTCTTCACAGGTGGGTGGGCAGCTCAGGTTGTCTCCCCAAAGCAGCCATTATGTATGTTTATAATAACAAAAAAGGGTTAAAGTCACAGAGATTCAGAGTAAATTTTAAATTAACCCTTTTCGGTTACATTATGACCATTTCCAGAGGCTTTAAATGGGGACATCTATATCTATATATTACCTATATACATAAATATATAAAATTACATATAATATATGTAAATGTATAATTTTATATAATATATAATCTCCATTTTATTGGGGAGCAGATCAGCAGAGCTCTTCACACTGTCATGTCAGAAGCTGATCTCCTCTAAAAATCTCTTCAAATAGGTAAAATTAAATACACATGTTTCCAAAGGAAACTAATTAAATTGAAATATACAGCTTTCAAAACATTTACACACACTATGATATATTAACATATATACTTTTAAATTAATGCATTAAATATATTTTTAATATAAATTTATTTATTTTAATTGGAGGTTAATTACTTTACAAACTGAGACGACCCAGAGGGATGGTACGGGGAAGGAGGAGGGAGGGGGTTTCAGCATGGGGAACACGTGCATTAAATATTGATAATAAGACAGTGATAACTAAGAAATGTCATAAATTCAAAATAGTGATGAATATAAGTTGTATTTTAAAATATCTGGTAAAAGTTTAGTATAATATGCAAATATCTGTGATTATTACTGTTAGAAAAGTTACTGGGATGGTTAAAACTACTGCAGTGTGTTGCCTATTTTCATAAAGAAAATGCTACATTTCAATTAGAGATTAGTTAAAATAAAGATATAAATTTTTCCCTTACAAATTCAGGGCACTCTTGGGGTCCATATTCATAGACTCTTTGGGGGGGTCATAGATCCCAAGTTCAGAACCAGTGCTCAAAACTGTCCCTGAGATGAGGAGAGAAAGTGAGGAACCCTGAGAAATCTCATCCTGTTCTATGATCAATAAAGCACTAGTAAGGCAAAACTAAAGTTTAGGCTATTGCAAAATCTAAATGTCTTTTCTTCAGTTTCCTTAACCTCCATTCCTTCTTTATCTGGACAGCTGAAATCATGATCTATACTTTTTATAATTTCTTTCTCTACTGTGTCTTTTCTCATATCCAGCCCATCTTCTCTCTCTGAAATGGATCAAATGTTTCTGTTAAAATTTTCCTCAATTCTTGTTACCATGGCCACCTTAATCAATCCCTCCTCAGACCCCTGACTCTCAAATTGCTTGCTATCAAGAATGGAGCTTTATTATTTCTATCTGACAAGCTCACTGCCACATCACTTTGCTTCCACCACTCATTTCTTCTTCTCTTACAAGGGTTGCCTCAGTATGTGACATATGCAGTCCAGGGCTTTAAGCTAGAGGCACTCACCATCCCATGATTTTTTTCAAAGGAAAGCCCTAGCACTAGGATCCAAGGAGAAGCTGGTTTTGTCATAGACTCCAGGAGATGCCACTCTGGACAAATTCAAATTGCCATTCTCATTTGTTATTTTAGGATGTCACAGTTATTTGGAGAATGATTACCCTGATCCTCTGGTGAACCTTTGTTCATCTGTCTAACTGGCTTCTTCCCTCTTCCTTTTCAAATCCTGCCTTAAAATGTCCCTGACTCTCAAGGTATTGCCTCTGCTTTCTTTCACTTCTGGAGGAAATCAATGGTTTGTTCATAAATCCAGCTGTTAACATTTGTTCCCAGAACATTTTTCTATTCCATCCCTGTGCAAAAGGCAATTTAAATTTGTAGAAGCCTACCCTGATTCCTTTCATAAAATTGCAAACTAAATGAAGTCCACATATATGTACTGCTTGCTAAGGCCATTTAATCAATCTAACTACACACTTTATATCCAGACTCTGTAGCAATACTACTGAAGGGCTGTGTTTAAATAGAAGACTATATGCATAGGTAGGTGGTGGAAGAAAAGAACAATTCTGTTGCTCCCAATAGGCAAAGTCAATCAATTTTCTTTCAGTAAAAACTTCTAAAGGCAAAACGTTGCTATTGGGAAACATTCAGTGTAACAGAACCATTTTAGTGCCTGGGTAGGTGACCCATTCTAACATTTCTTTGTTTATCAATTGCTTATACAAATTCTCTACAATAATGATTCTATACAAAAAGGCACTTCTCCCCCTATCTGTACATGTAATAACCTCTTTCTGTAATAAAAATACCTGGTCCTGTACTTTTGCACTATATTCAGGAGAAGACGAAAATTAAAACTGAACTATAGATAGGGTCCTTAATCCTCATTTGTCCCAGCATCAAGTAAAAATTGCTGTTCAGTTATTCTTCTTGGGGCATTCTTAAAATATTTCCCCATCATCTCCCTATCAAAATAACACACACACACACACACACACATGCACACCCCAAATCTATCCTTCCAAATCACTGAAATCAAAACAAATTCTGAGGTGATGTTGTGTGTATAACACTTGCCACATTTCTCTTCTGGTATCTTCAGGAACAGGAGTCTTAGTAAAAACTTCAATGAAGAAAAATTCTGCATTAATAAACTAATTGGAGATCCTCTTAACTTAGTAGAACAAGATAAAACCAGTGTTTAGGAAGAAGGAGGGGGCAGAGTGCCAGGTTGCCAGTTTCTTTTTGGATGTACTGAGTTTAAGAGTCTGGAGAAATATTATGGAGATGTTCAGCAGGATGTTAGAAATTCAAGTATATTGGCATTTCACAATTTTGCATTTTATACCAGAATACCAGACTCATACTCTTAGATATTTATAGTGTTGATCTGAGTAGAAAGCTTCACTTAGACAACTGTCTTGTGGGTGCACTGAGATGACCCAGAGGGATGGTACAGGGAGGGAGGAGGGAGGGGGTTCAGGATGGGGAACACGTGTATACCTGTGGTGGATTCATGTTGATGTATGGCAAAACCAATACAATATTGTAAAGTAATTAACCTCCAATTAAAATAAATAAATTTATATTTAAAAAGAAACAATATGTGAAAAAAATGAATTAATGAATTTATTATTATTTTCTTGTTTTGGACATTGCTCTTTGTTCAGTCTTTGGCTCTTGGAAACATAAGTTTTGAAAGCATTTGGCTCTAGATAGCATACTTGTGGTCCTTACACTGTTTTATACAACAAAATGTTGACTGACATCCATATTATTATGACATCATGAGAAGTACCCCATTTTTCACTCTGTTTCCCAGAAGCAACAATGGTCATCTTTGTGATTTTTTTTTTTCATCTAAATATTTCCTTTGAACTGTACAGCTCAGCTACCTTTCCAGGAAGTTGAAACCTGAAGACTGGCCTCATAACAGATAAAAGAAAAGGATGTTTAATCATCTTTGAGAATTAAGCACATCATATTTCGAATGACACTAATAGTCAATAAAACTGGATGGTCTAATTGTCTTTTCACCCAAATGAAATGTCCCTAGCACCCTCTTTATTCATGTACCATTCTCTAGGTAATTTAGGCAAAAATCTTCTGCTTTTATACAAATTATTTTAGACTGTCATGTGGTTGTTCTCAGCCTGAATTGTCCAGATATGGTGTGGGTTCATGAAAGAAAGGTGGGTTGCCTTTAAATAGTTGTGGGAGTGGGATTTTATACATTAGGTGCATGTCATTCTTCAGTGCTGCCTTTAATGTCTGCAAAGAATACCTTTTGTGGAGAACACAGAAAACATGGTACATAGAAGCACTTTGGGATCTTTACACCCAAATTTAAATGATAATAACAGGATGCAGATTGCTCTATAGGCTTTGATGAACATGTGCACAGACAAGACCAAATATTCAGTGATACCTAGCTTCACTCCTATGTTGGTTACTTTCTGGAACCATATTAAATATCTATCCAATAGACATTATGCAAAATGTTACTCAGGAATGAAAACTGAAAGCAAAGCTGGTTTAATGAGTGGATTAAAAATAAGATGATCAGATGGCCCATACAGGTTCCACCAGTCATATTGGTATGAGGAACCATTAAGTAAGTGGTCAAGCAATCATGAAAAGTTCCACACTGGGGTCCAATGAGGGACCAAGTTATACTGATCCAGTTAAAGAGAAGCCATAAAGAGCTTTGGAAGATTTTTCAAATTATAATATTTAAGTTAAACCAATAAGAGTACTTTTGGGAACAACAGCATGTAAACAAAGAGTTTACGTGTTCTCTATAGATTCTGAACCCCCTCTGATCCTGAACTTGCACATAAAGTTTGGAGACTTAGGCCAAGACTGGTGTACCCTCTTTGCCTGGGGTTAATGGGGAAAGTATGAGCAGAATCTTCTTGGTTGTCCTGTTCTGGATGCAACAACACCTCTGTGACTCTGTAACACTTACCAGAATCAGCCTGGAAACTACACAAAAATATTCAGGAATTGTCCTGTCTTGTTAATGTGGCCCATGGTGACTGGTCCATATGTGACTACTTAAATTGAAGAACAGTGTATATTTGCTATATGCTTCCACATTACTAACAATTCCATACTTGATAACCCATTCTGAGCTGTTATTTTCAAATATATATACACACACACACATCTCCCAGTGACAGTATGCTAGAGAATGTTACTGCAGGCAGCCATAAATTCAGGATGACCTCAGCAATATATACAGTCGGTTGACACTAGAAATCATGATCAATATTGAAAGCAATAGTCAAAAATGGCCCTTGAGTTGATTCATATTGTTTATGGCAGAAACCGACACAACATTGTAAAGCAATTATCCTCCAATTAAAAATAAAAAAGCTCAATAAAAATGGCTTAAAAAGGCAAATTTTATGTAATGTATGTTTTATCACAATTTTTAAAAAGCATGAAAATATGATGAGAAGGAAATAAGCAAAAAAAAAAATAAGAGAAGCAGTGAAAAAAGATTTTAAAAATGAATACTTGGTACATTTGTATAAAAAAAATGGCCCTTGAGTATAAAAGGACTCCAATGAGTAGTTATTTGAAGAAAATTTTTCATGACATGAAGAACAGCATTTTCAAAACCAAGCTACAGACTGAGTCAGTCTGAAAAATACAAAAACATTATATTTGTCCAGGTGCACCTAGAGATTCTCATAAATATTTTAGCAGTAAACAGTGAGCCTATTACTAGGGTCACATGGCGTGCTGGTTAATTTTTATTTAAAATGAGTGCCATTATTCATAATCATCCACATCTCTGAAATGGGCTCTTAAGTCCTGCTGAATGGAAGCTTGATGATGGTGATCTTTCAGAAAAATACCAGCAGCTACTTGAAATATTTACAAGAATGTCAAGATGGAAAAAGTTATAATACTACTCATGGTCAACCTCATCATCTCTTAGGAGTGGGTCTGCCCATGTTCAGGCTTGGACACTAATGTAAGCTGATGGAGAATGTGGTTCAAAATGAAGATTTTTCAGAACTACAAACAGGAGAGCTGCTAATTTGCAAAGCAGAGTTTTAAAATTATTTGCCTCAGTGCTCCACTGCCTTTTGTAGCTTTTATACCCTAAATTCAATTGGTAGCTAGCTTACCAAAGTGTGGCCTTGAATTGGAGCTCTCAGAAGAAACTTAAGGTTTCTTTCTACCTTAACTTATTTTAGGTTTACTTCCTGAGATGGTTAATTTTATGTGTCAACTTGATTGAGCCATGGGTGCCCAGATATTTGGTTAAACATGATTCTGGCCAATTCCCTGATGGCTCAGTCGGTAAAGAATCTGCCTACAATGCAGGAGACCCAGGTTTGATCCCTGGAGATGGCAATGGAAACCCACTCCAGTATTTTTGCCTGGATAATTCCAGGGACAGAGGAGCCAGGTGGGCTACTGTCCACGGGGTTGCAAAGAGTCAGATATGACTGAGTGACTAACACTTTAACAATGGGTATTTCTGTGAGGATGTTTTTGGATGAGATAATCAGTAAATAGTAAAACAGATCATGCTCCCTAATGTGAGTGGCCTACATCCATTCAGCTGAAGGCCTGAATAGAAAAAGAAGTCTGACCTTCTCGCAGTAAAACAGAAGTGCTCTTGCCTTACTGCTCTCAAATTGGAACACTGGCTTTTTCCTGTATTTGCACTCAAACTGAAACATCAGTTTTTCCTGGGTCTTGAACTTGTTGGACTTCAGTCTAGAACTATATCATCAGGTTCTAGTTCTCAGGTCTCCAGACTCAAACTGGAACTATGGCATGGGCTCTTTTGGGCTTGGAGCTTGCTGACTTACCCTGTAGATCTTGGGCCTTGTCAGCCTCCATAATCACATGAGCCAAATAAAGGAATATGTCTTTATGTTTATTAGATATATACAGAGCCATATCTATTTAAATAGATATCTATCGATTGATAGAAAAAGGTTGGACAAGGAGGAGACAAGAAGAGGACATGAAGTCTCAGTTCAGTTCAGTCGCTCAGTCGTGTCCGACTCTTTGCGACCCCATGAATCGCAGCATGCCAGACCTCCCTGTCCATCACCATCTCCCGGAGTTCACTCAGACCCAAGTCCATCGAGTCCATGATGCCATCCAGGCATCTCATCTTCTGTCATCCCCTTCTCCTCCTGCCCCTAATCCCTCCCAGCATCAGAGTCTTTTCCAATGAGTCAGCGCTTTGCATGAGGTGGCCAAAGTACTGGAGCTTCAGCTTTAGCATCATTCCTTCCAAAGAAATCCCAGGGCTGATCTCCTTCAGAATGGACTGGTTGGATCTCCTTGCAGTCCAAGGGACTCTCAAGAGTCTTCTCCAACACCACAGTTCAAAAGCATCAATTCTTCGGCGCTCACCCTTCTTCACAGTCCAACTCTCACATCCATACATGACCACAGGAAAAACCATAGCCTTGACTAGACGGACCTTAGTCGGCAAAGTAATGTCTCTGCTTTTGAATATACTATCTAGGTTGGTCATAACTTTTCTTCCAAGGAGTAAGCGTCTTTTAATTTCATGGCTGCAGTCACCATCTGCAGTGATTTTGGAGCCCAAAAAAATAAAGTCTGACACTGTTTCCACTGTTTCCCCATCTATTTCTCATGAAGTGATGGGACCGGGTGCCAAGATCTTCGTTTTCTGAATGCTGAGCTTTAAGCCAACTTTTTCGCTCTCCTCTTTCACTTTCCTCAGGAGGCTTTTTAGCTCTTCTTCACTTTCTGCCATAAGGGTGGTGTCATCTGCATATCTGAGGTTATTGATATTTCTCCCGGCAATCTTGATTCCAGCTTGTGTTTCTTCCAGTCCAGCGTTTCTCATGATGTACTCTGCATAGAAGTTAAATAAGCAGGGTGACAATATACAGCCTTGACGTACTCCTTTTCCTATTTGGAATCAGTCTGTTGTTCCATGTCCAGTTCTAACTGTTGCTTCCTGACCTGCATACAGATTTCTCAAGAGGCAGGTCAGGTGGTCTGGTATTCCCATCTCTTGAAGAATTTTCCACAGTTTCTTGTGATCCACACAGTCAAAGGCTTTGGCATAGTCAATAAAGCAGAAAGAGATGTTTTTCTGGAACTCTCTTGCTTTTTCCATGATCCAGCGGATGTTGGCAATTTGACCTCTGGTTCCTCTGCCTTTTCTAAAACCAGCGTGAACATCAGGGAGTTCACAGTTCACATATTGCTGAAGCCTGGCTTGGAGAATTTTGAGCATTACTTTACTAGCGTGTGAGATGAGTACAATTGTGTGGTAGTTTGAGCATTCTTTGGCATTGCCTTTCTTTGGAATTGGAATGAAAACTGAACTTTTCCAGTCCTGTTGCCACTGCTGAGCTTTCCAAATTTGCTGGCATATTGAGTGTAGCACTTTCACAGCATCATCTTTCAGGATTTGAAATAGCTCAACTGGAATTCCATCACCTCCACTAGCTTTGTTCATAGTGGTGCTTTCTAAGGCCGACTTGACTTCACATTCCAAGATGTCTGGCTCTAGATGAGTGATCACATCATCATGATTATCTGGGTCGTGAAGATCTTTTTTGTACAGTTCTTCCATGTATTCTTGCCACCTCTTCTTAATATCTTCTGCTTCTGTTAGGTCCATACCATTTCTGTCCTTTATTGAGGCAATCTTTGCATGAAATATTCCCTTGGTATCTCTAATTTTCTTGAAGAGATCTCTAGTCTTTCCCATTCTGTTGTTTTCCTCTGTTTCTTTGCATTGATCGCTGAAGAAGGCTTTCTTATCTCTTCTTGCTATTCTTTGGAACTCTGCATTCAGATGCTTATATCTTTCCTTTTCTCCTTTGCTTTTCACCTCTCTTCTTTTCACAGCTATTTGTAAGGCCTCCCCAGACAGCCATTTTGCTTTTTTGCATTTCTTTTCCATGGGGATGGTCTTGATCCCTGTCTCCTGTACAATGTCACAAACCTTATTCCATAATTCATCAGGCACTCTAGATCTAGGCCCTTAAATCTATTTCTCATTTTCACTGTATAATCATAAGGGATTTGACTTAGGTCATACCTGAATGGTCTAGCGGTTTTCCCTACTTTCTTCAATTTAACTCTGAATTTGGTAATAAGGAGTTCATGATCTGAGCCACAGTCAGCTCCAGGTCTTGTTTTTGTTGACTGTATAGAGCTTCTCCATCTTTGGCTGCAAAGAATATAATCAATCTGATTTCGGTGTTGACTACCTGGTGATGTCCATGTGTAGAGACTCCTCTTGTGTTGTTCGATGAGCGTGTTTGCTTTTTTTTTTCGTCATAGCAAACATGAAGTCTAGTGGGGGTAATATCAAGTTGGACAGAGGCCTGTTGGTTTCAATGGAAAAAAAATGAGTAAGTCTACAGAGAAAACACAAGAGAGGATGAATTGATATAGAAAGAACTAGGAGAAGTTGAAAAGGAGAGAACTGTTTCAAAAACACTTGAGAAATGACTGTTTCATAAACACAGACAGAACAAATCAGTGGTACCTGTAGTATCTATCAGTATGCCTCCCCCTGGAATATGTGATCTTCCTAGCCATGTTATCATGGAAATAAGGGAATCTTAGATTCTGCTGCAAGAATTATGGGAGAATTTGAACACCAACTGCATTTCCCCATAGAAATAAGGCTCTAAATCCTGACTAGGTGTGGTTAAAAGAACAATATTACTCTCTTCAGCTATACTTTTTTGTTATCTTATCTGGAGATCAAACTACCACTTATGACATTGTTTCTATGGGGAAAATCTCCCTCTCAATTCTCTGAAAGACAAAGTATCCTGATTGAGAATTGCCTGTTGATAGCTTGGAGGCTATCCAACTATTCCAATGACACTAATATTGGGGGAAAAAATTGGGAAGTCAAAATCATTTTCCTAACCATCCAAGAAAACCAGCCTTATTGATTTGTGGGCATGTCTCAGTTCAACCCAAAGTGGCATTACTCAGCTTGTTTGGCTTTCTTATTTACCACCCTTGTCTCCAAATGACTCTTAACTGTTCCCTGAAATCAATTTTCATCTTCTCAGTAGAAATGTTTTTGGCATCTGAGGAAATGCCAAAGAATGGATCACAGGCTCTGAAGACAATATTAAAGAGGATTTTCAAAGATCATTTTGAACAGTGGTAGCCACTTTAGAATACGTTTGTAAGGTCCAAAGGAACAACTCTGAAGTTCTGAGAAATAATTTTCCTAAGTTATAATATATTTGTCTGAAGTTTTTTTAAAAAACCAGAGGCTATATTTTAGACTATTAGTTGTCACTTCAGGGATTAATTTCTTTTCTGGCCAGCTTAATTGTACATGTTAAGAGCCAGGGACTGTAGTTTCTTTATGGTTCTATATGTATCCCTATTTGGTGCCTTGAAAAGAGCTAATGTTTAAAGGATGCTTTACATTGATAATCAATATGATAAATGTTCTCTTGGGACTTATGACCTAGATGTGAAAATAATAGTAAATCTCATCTGAGCTGTTTTGAACAGAACATAGTATGTGTAATAGAAAAAACTCGCAAAACACAGAAAGAGCATATAAAATAAATGATGGCATAGTGTCAAAATTAGCTTTTAACACAAACCAAATGGAAGGAAATAGAGAAGACCCTAGAAGATGGAATGATCAATCTCATTTTTTGAGCATAAGAACAGAAGTACATACTGAAACTTCCAACTCAATTTGACAGTTTGAGTGTAACTCTCACTGCCTTTCTCTCTCACTTCCCAAGGCTTTTCCAGAAAAATTTTATCCTGGTTTTCCCCCCAAATCCTATCCTGTTGACTAGCTCGACATCTGACATCAAATTCATCAGCTCTTACTTCTTCTTCTTCTTCTTTTTTTTTTTGCTATAAATGACTCCAGATTTCAAAAGGCAAACTTACTATTTTATTGTCATTTTCTGTAGTGTGTTTCTAAATTGTTCTCAGTATAATCCAAAGAGGGATATTTTCCCCAATTTATAACAGGACACCAAAATGCAGGTTAACAAAGCTAGCATCTTAATGAAAAAAATTCCACAGATTGATGTCTTAATATCAATGTCATATTCTTAAAGACTGCAAATGCAATCTGAATTGCTGTTGGATAGAGAAAGTGAAAAATTATGATGTTGGCAGGAACAAGAGTACGAATATTCATGAAGAAGGACAAGCATGTATTTCCCTAAAATGTAATGCTCTCCTACCCAGGGGAGGCCATCTGGCCTCTTTGATTGCTAGTTAAAACCAATTAAGACAAAACGGGGATACTACCTTATTGGGTTTCACCACAAGCCTTCTGATATCATCCTTAACATTATGGTTTCTCCCTAAATGTTTTGTGTTAATGGTACAAATTGAAAACAACAACAGCAACAACTCACGTTTAAGCTGAGTACAGTCCACCAGGTTCAAGCAAACACTCCTCATTAATATCTATAATCATTACCTTATCCCAAAGAAGCAAAGATAATAACAATACAGGCCTGCTCACACATACAAACTGTTTTCTTGGCTCTTAGAACAGCCACCGTGTTCTTTCATGATCAGTCACTTCAGTCATGTCTGGCTCTTTGTGACCCTATGGACTGTAGCCCACCAGGCTCCTCTGTCCATGGGGATTCTCCAGGCAAGAATACTGGAGGTGTTTGCCATGCCCTCCTCCAGGGATCGAACACAGGTCTTCTTCATTGCAGGCAGATTCTTTACCATCTGAGCTATCAGGAAGCCCTAGAACAGTCAGGCAGCCAGTTAACTGCTTATTCTTCACCCAAGCTGCCAGCACCTGAAGGCTTGGGAGTCTCTCAAGTGGAGTGGCAATAGTGTTGAAAACATTGATGACCCTGATTTCAGACACATTTCCTCAAACTGAGTTATGACAACACTGGAGTAAAAGAAGCTTGTATTGCTTTACTTATCTATATATTACAATCACTGGTACATAGCTTCAAGTCCCTCAATATTGCCAATTTTTTCAGTGCTTTAGTTCCAGCTTCCACCCCTTAACTGCTTACTAGTGAAGTCTGTTCTCTCCTTAGTCCAGATTTTCTTCTTACTAAAACATTTTTTTTTTCCTGGCTATGGCTCCATCAGTCAGCCCTCACTTTCTCTTGTATCGGGGCCATAATCACTTCTTCAGATGGTCCTCATTGTTCTGTAAATAATTCTTTTGGTTCAGTTCAGTTCAGTCACTCAATCACGTTTGACTCTTTGTGACCCCATGGATTCCAGCACACCAGGCTTTCCTGTCCATCACCAACTCCTGGAGTTTAATCAGACTCATGTCCATTGAGTTAGTGATGCCATCCAACCATCTCATCCTCTGTCGTCCCCTTGTCCTCCCACCTTCAATCTCTCCCCACATCAGGGTCTTTTCAAATCAGTCAGTTCTTCTTCTGGAGAAGGTAAAAAAAAAAAAAAATAGAGACAGCACCTAATGACCCAAGTTTCATTCAACATATCCATTACCAAGCATGCAATTGTGATAAATTAGCTAGATATACAAATAGCATAGAGTAGGGCACTGTTTCCAAAGAATGGCATGCATACTTTTTGTGATATGTAAGATGATTTTAAGTGGTACATAAACTAATATTTGAACTTCCCTGGTGGCTCAGTGGTAAAGAATCTGCCTGCCAAGCAGGAGACATGGGTTCAAGCCCTGGGTTGGGAAGATTTCCCTGGAGAAGGAAATGGTAACCCACTCCAGTATTCTTGCCTGGGAAATCCTATGGACAAAGAAGCCTGGTGGGCTACAGTCCATGGGGTCACAAAGAGTCAGCAACAACTTAGCGACTAAAAAACAACAACAAACTATTACTTTGATGATAATATTTATACATTTATTTTATTGAATGGGTATACACACACATGGGTGGTATTAGAAAACTGTGATTACTCAGATTATATTGCCTAGGATAAGATTAAGTTTTCTAAAAAGGAAAGAGTAATTTTTTAAATTAAGTAAGTAATAATATAGATGTTAATATAGACGTGGCAAAATCATGAAAGTGGTACCCAAAGAACAAAATTTGGGAAACATTTGTGCTATAGTTAAGAATTCTCCCACGTTTTAATCCCCTGCTCTGCCACTTATAAGCTATGTGGCTTTGGGAAAGTCCTACTCATTGAGCCTCAGTTTTCTCATCCATGACATACACTTACCTCACAGGGATAAAAAATGAGAAAGATATAATCTTCCTCCCTGAAATAGATAGGTATATCCAAGTTAGGGCTTGAGTCATTCAACTGATCTTTCAAGCTAGTATAAAAGGAGGAGACAAAACATAGCAATCAAATAGCAGAGGCATGAAATGGGTCTGGGGTTGTTTATAATAGAGCCTTTGCTCAAACAATCTCCCAGGATATCAAAAATTACTTTTTTGTAGATGTTGGAAGAATACACTGGGTTTCACAACAGACTCATCTGGAATAAGAGACTGCTCTTCTAACATCCTCTGCATATCTCTGTACTTACCAAATTGGTTTAGAAGTTATATGTTTCCATGTCTGTTTCTGCCATCAGCTTGGGAGCATCATTACAACAACAACTATGACTTTTCATCTTTGTATCCCAACACCTCACAAAGTGCTTGTCCCAATGTAATGGCTCAATAAAGCGCTATTGAACTGAAAATAACAAGGCTTGTTTTTTTTTGTTTGTTTGTTTGTTTGTTTTAATTTATAGCCCTTAAAACCCTGGTAACTTTATGATGTAATATGCTATATCTTGACCCACATATCAGTGAGAACAGAGATCCATTACCTGACTTTTCAATGGCTCCAGAGTACTAGCTGCTACTGCTGCTGCTAAGTCACTTCAGTCATGTCCGACTCTGTGCGACCCCAGAGACGGCAGCCCACCAGGCTCCCCTGTCCCTGGGATTCTCCAGGCAAGAACACTGGAGTGGGTTGCCATTTCCTTCTCCAATGCATGAAAGTGAAAACTGAAAGTGAAGTTGCTCAGTTGTGTCTGACTCTTAGCGACCCCATGAACTGCAGCCTACCAGGCTCCTCCACCCATGGGATTTTCCAGGCAAGAGTACTGGAGTGGGGTGCCATTGCCTTCTCCGTCAGAGTACTAGAGGAAATGTCTATTTCATTAATGATACTGGATATAATGAAAATGGGAAAATTCCAAGGTGAATATAATGCAAAGGGAAACCACATGATTCTCTCCCACAAATAAGCACTTTGAGAAAAACCAGAAATCCTTGGGTAGAGAAAAGAAAACTCTACTGCCCAATGATGACAGGTTCCATATCCCATTCTTACAATTTACTTTATTGATATGAATACATTTCTGTCATTTCCTTAATGAAATCTGGTACTTGTGGCATGAGACTGAAAACATTGCATCTCCCCCCCATCACCGGCTCTACTTTCCCTTATGATTGTAGCTAATGAATAAGAAGAGGGAGATAATCAGTATCATTGTTAGCTAACTTTTTGGAAGAAATCAACATGGAACCACCTTACCTTAATCTTTATTGTCAAGAACAGAAGACCTTAAAATACCCCTGGTTACTATTCCATAATAGATTAACTATAGAAAATAGCACTGGGACTTCCCTTGTGGTACAGTGGTTAAGAATCCACCTGCCAACTTATGTCCTCTGGTCCAGCAAGATCCCACATGCCATAGAGCAACTAAGCTCATGCACCACAACTACTGAGCCCACAGCCTAAGGCCCATGCTCTGCAACAAGAGAAGCCACTGCAGTGAGAAGCCCATGCACAGCAACAAAGAGTACCCCCCATTTGCTGCAACTAGAGAAAGCCCATGCAAAGTAATGAAGACCCATCACAATCAAAAACAAATAAATAACTTTTAAAAAGAAAAGAAAAAGTAATTAGCCTCAAATTAAAATAAATAAATTAAAAAAGAAAAGAATGCATTGTCCACTCATAATATCAGCTAAGAGATAAATATATATAAATGAGTTATATTCTAATACTTGGAATTAGGAAGCAAATTAGTTACTCCATTATTTTTCTAGCCTTTTGACACAACTTCAGTAAGTTTCTTTCCTGCTTATAAGTGAACAATTTTGAAGGGTGAAAAGACTCCAAGAATCTTTTCAATGTCAGATTCCTTAGAATTGTAGACTACTAATTTTGGAGCACTTGAACAATAACCAGATAGTGATCATGGCTTACTTGGTGGATATAACTTGATTAAAACTGTGTTGAGACATGGCCACTAACATTTCACATGGAAAATTAACATTTAAAGATCTGTGATATAGTAAATAGGAAAAACAAATATTTTAGATCTAGTTAATATTTTCTTCTTTCATAAACATATGATCATTGATATACTTATTTATTTATTTTTTTGAAGCCCCCTCCGACCTCCCACCCCACACCATCCCTCTGGATCATCCCTGTGCACCAGCCCCAAGCATCCTGCATCCTGCATCCTGCATCAAACATAGACTGGCGATTCATTTCTTACATGACACTATACATGTTTCAATGTAGAAGAGATGTAGTAAATTAAAAAATTGGGAAACACACCTAGGAAAGTGTTGTAATAAGGACTTTCTGATCATCCCAGGTATGAAGGCTGTTTGATTTGGTTCTAACTTTGTACTATGGTAGGCACAGTAAACAAACTGTTAACAATCAGTTAACAAATGAACCAAAGCCCAAATGTGAGACATCTCAATGACAGTCTTTTAGTTAACTTGATGTTGTTGAAAGAACATCTTTTTTTTTACTTAAATTATTACCTCTGACATTTCAGAAAATAATAAAAGGAACAGAGTGGAAGTCAATGGGCCTGAATTCTAATCCTTAGCTCTATCTTTAGCTTGTTTTACCTTGCCTTTTGACCTTTTGGATACTTATTTTTCACATGAGTATACTGAAAACAACATCTGCTTCATAAGATGGGCTTGAAAATTAATGAGATGATATCTGAGAAGTACTTGAATATCAGGTGCTCTGTAAATTCTAGGTACTGTTATTCAATATTAAAATCCATTATCCTTCTCAGAACCACCTAACTAACCTGCTGTATCTGTGGTCTGATAGCACATAGGTGTAAACAAGAAAATATCAAACTGGACACCATGTCCTTCTCACTTTAATAAATTTTACTCAAATTTCATTAGGAACTAGCCATACTTTTCTTCCTGAAGTTTTTTATTCAGAATGTTGAACAATCAGCTTATTAAGAGTGCATGGCCACCATTGATGGGTATTTTGAAAATCGGTTGTTCTTGAATGTGAATTCTTAACAATACTAAGGATGAAGGATTTCCACGTTTTAGGAAAGTCCACCCTTGACCAATTTTTTTCTCTCTGCAGAGAAGAAGTACATATCTCCAAAATCCAGAAAGAATCTCTTGTAGTAATGAAAGCACTGTCAGGGAGTAAATATTATGAGGTTGAAGTTGCAAATTAACACAATAAAGGCCATATGGATGGCCTGATATTGATCTGTAGTTGACAGTACCCTGGAGGAATGTAAGTTTTTGTTTTAGTAAATTGAAAACTTGTGCACTGAAACAATGACAATAATGATAAATGATTTCTAAGCAGGTGCTTTTCATGTATGATCTCATTTGATGCATGATGAAAATATTTCTGAGATTAATGTTATATATCTGAAAATCAAGGCTCAGTAAAGTTTGCTACCAAGTCCAAGACCTAGTGAGTGACAGATCTAATATTTAACCCAAATCATCTGAATACAGATTTGATATATTTTCCATTCTACTGTGATAACTGAATACATAGATATTCAGAGAAACACCTCCCCCCCTTCTCTTACAGTGAATCTGAAGTTTTTTGCTCTTTGTTAAGACCACGTGGCTAGCCAGTGCCCCTGTCTGTCTGCACTTGTGTAGCGACAGTTTCTTTTTTTTGTATATATTTACTTCTTTTAATTGGAGGCTAATTACTTTACAATATTGTATTGCTTTTGCCCTATATTGAGATGAATCCGCCATGGGTGTACATGTGTTCCCCATCCTGAACCCCCCTCCCACCTCCCTCCCCATACCATCTCTCTGGGTCATCCCAGTGCATCACCAAGCATTCTGTATCATGCATCAAACCTGGACTGACAATTCATTTCACATATGATAATACACATGTTTCAATGCCATTCTCCCTAATCATCCCACTCTCGCCCTCTCTCACAGAGTCCAAAGTACTATTCTATACATCTGGGTCTCTTTTGTGTTATTGTTAATTTCCCCTTTCATACTTGTTAGCATTTGTCTTACATATTGCGGTGCTCCTATGTTGGGTGCATATATATTTATAATTGTTGTATCTTCTTCTTGGATTGATCCTTTAATCATTATGTAGTGGCCTTCTTTGTCTCTTTTCACAGCCTTTGTTTTAAAGTCTATTTTATCTGATATAAGTATTGCTACTCCTTCTTTCTTTTGGTCGCTATTTGCATGGAATATCTTTTTCCAGCCCTTCACTTTCAGTCTGTATGTGTCCTTTGTTTTGAGGTGGGTCTCTTGTAGACAACATATATAGGGGTCTTGTTTTTGTATCCATTCAGCCAGTTTTGTCTTTTGGTTGGGGCATTCAACAGTCTGGACCCCTCAGAGATGTTCACAGAGATGTTCACAGAGTTACACAGAGAAGAGAAGAGGGAAGAAGGAGACAGAGGTGACTAGGAGGAGAAGGGGAATCAAAAGTAGAGAGACAGATCCAGGCAGTAATCAGTTCCCTAAGTGTTTTCCACAGCCTGGAATACCCAAAGAGTTTCACAGAGTTAGGTAGAGAAGAGAAGGGGGAGGGAGGAGATAGACGTGACCTGGTGGAGAAAAAGGAAAGTCAAAAGGGGGAGTGAGCAATCAAGCCAGTAATCACACTCCCAAGTAAAAATGGGTATTGAGGATTGGGTTCTTAAAGCTATGCAATTGATAACAAATACCAAAAATCAAAGATTAAAAATCTAGAGTAGATGCTAGATGCTCAAAAATACAATATTAAAAAAACAAAACAAAGTCACAAAAATTATCAAATATATATATATATGATGTTTGCTTTAAAATAGGGTCTTTTTTTGTAAGGTAATAGTAGATTATAAAAATGAAAATTAAAGGAGTAATAGAGGACTTAAAAATTTTTTTAAATTAATTTAAAAAATGATAATAGTAAAAATATATCTAGGAATTTCTCTGGAGCTGTTGCAGACAGTGTGGGGTCAGTTCAGTTTCAGATAGTTCCTTGATCTGGCTTATACTTCTCAAGATCTATAGGCCCCTTCCAATGTAGTCAGTGCTAACTACAGGGTTTTAATCTGTTGCACCTGTCACTTTCAAAGCTGTTCCCTCTGTTTATTTTAGTTTCTTGTGTTTGCTGGTCTCTTCAGTGTCTAATTTCTGCCCTGACACAAGGGGGCGAAGGTGGTCACTTATTTAGGCTCACTTGTTCAGTCGTGCTGTGGGGAGGGAGGAACACTGCAAACAAATAACACTGGCATCTGTGGGGAGTGCTCCAGTGTCTCAGCCACACTGGGCTTCCCCCAACTCGTGGTGTGTGTGCTTTCCTGGTCTACACTGCTCAGGCTCTAGGTTGCTCTGCCGGGGAACTGTCTGAGGTGGGCCCTGGCTTGCATGCACTTCCCAGGTCTAAGCCGCTCATGTTCAGATTCTTGGGTACTCCGCAAAGGTGCATACTCGGTTGGGCCTTCGTATTGTGCCCTTCCCATGTCCGAGCAGTTAGTTTTTTATTTTTCTCCTCCCGGTTATGTTGCCCTCTGAGATTCCAAAACTCCCCACAGACCCGCCGATGAGAGTGTTTCCTGGTATTAGGAGACTTCTTCTCTTTCAGGACTCCCTTCCCGGGATGGATCTCCATCCCTAACTCTTTTGTCTCTCTTTTTATCTTTTATATTTTGTCCTACCTCCTTTCGAAGATAATGGGCTGACTTTCTGGGTGGCTGGTATTCTCCACCAATGTTCAGAAGTTGTTTGTTGTTTTGTGGAATTTCCTCAGCGTTCAAATGATCTTTCAATGAATTTATGGGGGGAGAAAGTGGTCTCCTCATCTTATTCCTCCACCATCTTAGGACTGCCCCCCCCCCCCGATTCTGGTTTTGTTTTAAACACCAATGTTTATTTAGTTATGTTTGGGGTTCATTTTAAACTTTTAAAACAAGTTGCAATTTTCCCTATCAATTAGAATATCAAAACCTCTAAAGGAAGTCACTGTCATCAAAAGGCAAAATATGGACAACCTACATAAATCAACACTGTTCTTCAGGTGCTGAGCAAAGAGACAGCACCACACTGGAGATACAAAATGGAAAGTATTTTTAAATGTTTTTTTTTTTTTCAGAAATACATTAAAAGAAAAACATTTTCAGAAATACATAAACTCAAGAGAAAAAAATTGGGCAAGGCAGGATACTAGAAAGACCTTAATCACTCAGTGCTATGGGGCTACAAATGGGGCATGATCAAGGATGGATAGAATGTTCTTTTTGTTTTTAATTTTTTTGGTCCTATGTAGAACTCTAATGAGTTACCACCATGGGGAAACAGTGGAAGCAGTGTCAGACTTTATTTTGGGGAGCTCCAAAATCACTGCAGATGGTGACTGCAGCCATGAAATTAAAAGACGCTTACTCCTTGGAAGAAAAGTTATGAGCAACCTAGACATTCAAAAGCAGAGATGTTACTTTGCCAACAAAGGTCCGTCTAGTCAAGACTATGGTTTTTCCAGTAGTTATGTATGGATGTGAGAGTTGGACTGTGAAGAAGGCTGAGTGCCGAAGAATTGATGCTTTTGAACTGTGGTGTTGGAGAAGACTCTTGAGAGTCCCTTGGACTGCAAGGAGATCCAACCAGTCCATTCTGAAGGAGATCAGCCCTGGGATTTCTTTGGAAGGAATGATGATAAAGCTGAAACTCCAATACTTTGGCCACCTCATGTGAAGAGTTGACTCATTGGAAAAGACTCTGATGCTGGGAGGGATTAGGGGCAGGGGTAGAAAGGGACGACAGAGGATGAGATGGCTGGATGGCATCACTGACTTGATGAACATGAATCTGAGTGAACTCCAGGAGTTGGTGATGGACAGGGAGGCCTGGCGTGCTGCAATTCATGGGGTCACAAAGAGCTGGACACGACTGAGTGACTGAACTGAACTGAACTGAACTGAACTGAACTGAAGAACTGTCCTGGAGATAATTAGACTAAGGATTTGAAGTAAATGAATTCCCTGATATTGATCATTTTTATTCTTGTGTATGATAAGAATTTTATGAAAATATTTGGGCCTTCCCTGATAGCTCAGTTGGTAAAGAATCTGCCTTCAATGCAGGAGACCTTGATTCGATTCCTGAGTCTGGAATATGTGTTGCAGAAGGGATATCCACTCCAGTATTCTTGGACTTCCCTTGTGGCTCAGCTGGTAAAGAATCCACCTGCAATGCGGGAGACCTGGGTTTGATCCCTGGGTTGGGAATATCCACTGGAGAGGGAAAGGCTGCCCACTCCACCATTCTGGCCTGGAGAATTCCATGGACTGTATAGTCCATGGGATCACAAAAATTTGACACGACTGAATGACTTTCACTTTCATTGGATGAAAGGAATTTAATTTCAAAGGAGACCAAGAAAAACTAACACCAGATCACCTGCAAGTAGATGTGCCTGTGTGGTACCTCGGGATCATCTTGCACACCTGGAACAAAATTTTCAGCAAGAAGAGCTCTTGGTAAAGCCCTGTGCATTGTCAAAGACAGTGTCATGGGCCAGTTTGAAAACAGCACTTTTAGTAAGTGATGTATTTTCTATCATGGTCATTGTATTTGGTGAGAAGCCATTTTATGAAACCTACATCACTACAATATACTTAATTATGCTTGGACGTTATGCATTTGTAAATTCAGAAATAAAGCAGGAGCAATACTAAAGAATATTTAAAACACACTACAGTTAAGACAGCAAGTGAAGACTGGAGGTCCAAGGATGATTAAAACACAGGAAATCTAAGAAAGGGAGGAACAATGGGATTTGATGTTGAAGAGGATAAGACCAAATAAGCAAATGTGATTAGTGACTTCAAAAGGTGATTAACAGAAAGGGCAGCTTGTGAGCAATCATGATCTAACAGTGTGGTTTACCGAAATGATAAACTAAGAGAAAGAACTTTACTGATATAAAAACAAATGGAAACCATCAACTCAGACAAAATAGTTTTACTAGGACACACAGATGCTATTCAATGGAGGAGGAAATGGCAACCCACTCCAGTGTTCTTGCCTGGGAGATACCATGGACAGAGAAGCCTGACGGGCTATAGCCCAGGGTGTCCCAAGAGTCAGACATGACAGCGACAAAACAACCACCACCCCACTCAATTTTTTCAACATTACTTGTGTCAGGGAAATCATTTGGAAACAGAATCGAGGACCCAAACACAGCACAGAAATAACTAGAGCAAAATGTTCATGAAACATTCTTTCAAAAAGTATCCAAAGCAGAAGAAACTGAAGTTATTAACTGAAGTGACTGCTTCAGATTAATCACATTTGGTTTCTTCCCAAGAATACATCCTCCTATCTTTGAAGAAATGGAAGCATTCTTGACTTGCAGATCAGCATCATGAGGATTCTGGAAGCATCCAATCAGAGAAGCCCAATTGCCACTAAGAATTGGTTCAGCCAATGAAAAGCCCTGCAGATTCTGAGGCACAGCCATTGACTCAAAGGATGAACACTTGTCCTGGGCTGAAGCAAAAGAAGTCTTCCAGGAACGTCCAACCTTTGAGATTGAAGTGGGAAAGGGATGTGATTCCTTGCCATTAACAGTTATTATAATAATCACCCCTTGCCTAGATCCTGTTTTCCTTCTCTAGCTATAAAATTTTTGAAGTATTCTTTGTTCTTCTCCAAGCAATCCACCTGACAGAAATAGAACCCACTAGGTTGTCTTGGCAGGAAGAAATCACACCCAGCTTTTAGTACAGGGATCAAGGAAATGGGCAGCTCCTGGTTCCTGATCCATTGTTTTCCTCATTCTTCTGTCACACCTGGATGAGAGGAGAATGAGTGTGGGGTGGGGGAAAAGCAACTTTGAAAAAACTGTGCATTTATGATTTTTCCATATTGTAAGGAAGTTAAAAAGTAGGATCACTGGTGGACATTAGTGGAGCAAGAAAGCACCCCAGATCCCTGTTAGCAGGTCATGAATCCAGGCCTTGGCCTCTGGCATTGTGATAAGGCCATTCATCATCCAAGGTAAGGAGCAGCACCTGTGCTTTGCTGGAGCAGCCATGAAGAGATACCCCACGCCCAAGGTAAGAGAAACCCAAGTAAGCTGGTAGGTGTTGCAAGAGGGCATCAGAAGGCAGACACACTGAAACCACACTCACAGAAGACTAGTCAATCTAATCACACTAGGACCACAGCCTTGTCTAACTCAATGAAACCAAGCCATGCCTGCAGGACAACCCAAGATGGGTGGGTCATGGTGGAGAGGTCTGACAGAATGTGGTCCACTGGAGAAGGGAATGGCAAGCCACTTCAGTATTTTTTCCTTGAGAACCCCATGAACAGTATGAAAAGGCAAAATGACAGGAAACTGAAAGAGGAACTTCCCAGGTCTGTAGGTGCCCAATATGCTACTGGAGATCAGTGGAGAAATAACTCCAGAAAGAATGAAGGAATGGAGCCAAAGCAAAACAATACCCAGCTGTGGATGTGACTGGTGATAGAAGCAAGATCCAATGTTGTAAGGAGCAATACTGCATAGGAACCTGGAATGTCAGGTCCGTGAATCAAGGCAAATTGGAAGTGGTCAAACAAGAGACGGCAAGGTTGAACATCAACATTCTAGGAATCAGCGAACTAAAATGGACTGGAATGGGTGAATTTAACTCAGATGACCATTATATCTACTACTGTGGGCAGGAATCCCTCAGAAGAAATGGAGTAGCCATCATGGTCAACAAAAGAGTCTGAAATGCAGTACTTGGATGCAGTCTCAAAAATGACAGAATGATCTCTGTTCGTTGCCAAGGCAAACCATTCAATATCACAGTTATCCAAGTCTATGCCCCAACCAGTAACGCTGAAGAAGCCAAAGATGAAGGGTTTTATGAAGACCTACAAGACCTTTTAGAACTAACACCCAAAAAAGATGTCCTTTTCATGATAGGGGACTGGAATGCAAAAGTAGGAAGTCAAGAAACACCTGGAATAACAGGCAAATTTGGCCTTGGAATGTGGAATGAAGCAGGGCAAAGACTAATAGGGTTTTGCCAAGAAAATGCACTGGTCATAGCAAACACCCTTTTCCAACAACACAAGACTCTACACATGGACATCACCAGATGTTCAACACCGAAATCAGATTGATTGTATTCTTTGCAGCCAAAGATGGAGAAGCACTATACAGTCAACAAAAACAAGACCTGGAGCTGACTGTGGCTCAGATCATGAACTCCTTATTACCAAATTCAGACTTAAATTGAAGAAAGTAGGGAAAACCGCTAGACCATTCAGGAATTACCTAAATCAAATCCTTTATGATTATACAGTGGAAGTGAGAGATTTAAGGGCCTAGATCTGATAGATAGAGTGCCTGATGAACTATGGAATGAGGTTCGTGACATTGTACAGGAGACAGGGATCAAGACCATCCCCATGGAAAAGAAATGTAAAAAAGCAAAATGGATGTCTGGGGAGGACTTACAGATAGCTGTGCAAAGAAGAGAGGCCAAAAGCAAAGGAGAAAAGGAAAGATATAAGCATCTCAATGCAGAGTTCCAAAGACTAGCAAGAAGAGATAAGAAAGCCTTCTTCAGCGAACAATGCAAAGAAACAGAGGAAAAGAACAGAATGGGAAAGACTAGAGATCTCTTCAAAAAAATTAGAGATACGAAGGGAACATTTCATGCAAAGATGGCCTCAATAAAGGACAGAAATGGTCTGGTCCTAACAGAAACAGAAGATATTAAGAAGAGGTGGCAAGAATACACAGAACTGTACAAAAAAGATCTTCACGACCCAGATAATCATGATGGTGTGATCACTAAACTAGAGCCAGACATCTTGGAAAGTGAAGTCAAGTGGGCCTTAGAAAGCATCACTATGAACAAAGCTAGTGGAGGTGATGGAATTCCAGTTGAGCTGTTTCAAATCCTGAAAGATGATGCTGTGAAAGTGCTACACTCAATATGCCAGCAAGTTTGGATAACTCAGCAGTGGCCACAGGACTGGAAAAGGTCCGTTTTCATTCCAATTCCAAAGAAAGGCAATGCAAAAGAATGCTCAAACTACCACACAATTGCACTCATCTCACATGCTAGTAAAGTAATGCTCAAAATTCTCCAAGCCAGGCTTCAGCAGTACGTGAACTGTGAACTCCCTGACGTTCAAGCTGGTTTTAGAAAAGGCAGAGGAACCAGAGATCAAATTGCCAACATCCACTGGATCATGGAAAAAGTAACAGAGTTCCAGAAAAACATCTACTTCTGCTTTATTGACTATGCCAAAGCCTTTGACTGTGTGGATCACAATAAACTGTGGAAAATTCTGAGAGATATGGAATACCAGACCACCTGACCTGCCTCTTGAGAAATCTGTATGCAGGTCAGGAAGCAACAGTTAGAACTGGACATGGAACAACAGACTGGTTCCAAAGAAGAAAAGGAGTACGTCAAGGCTGTATATTGTCACCCTGCTTATTTAACTTATATGCAGAGTACATCATGAGAAACACTGGACTGGAAGAAACACAAGCTGGAATCAAGATTGCCGGGAGAAATATCAATAACCTCAGATATGCAGATGACACCACCCTATGGCAGAAAGTGAAGAGGAGCTAAAAAGCCTCTTGATGAAAGTAAAAGAGAAGATCGAAAAAGTTGGCTTAAAGCTCAACATTCGGAAAACAAAGATCATGGCATCCGGTGCCATCACTTCATGGGAAATAGATGGGGAAACAGTGGAAACAGTGTCAAACTTTATTTTATGGGCTCCAAAATCACTGCAGATGGTGACTGCAGCCAGTTATGACCAACCTAGATAGTACATTGAAAAGCAGAGACATTACTTTGCCGACTAAGGTCTGTCTAGTCAAGGCTATGGTTTTTCCTGTGGTCATGTATGGATGTGAGAGTAGGACTGTGAAGAAGGCTGAGCACTGCAGAATTGATGCTTTTGAACGGTGGTGTTAGAGAAGACTCTTGAGAGTCCCTTGGACTGCAAGGAGATCCAACCAGTCCATTCTGAAGGAGATCAACCCTGGGATTTCTTTGGAAGGAATGATGCTAAAGCTGAAGCTCCAGTATTTTGGCCAACTCTTGTGAAGAGTTGACTCATTGGAAAAGACTCTGATGCTGGGAGGGATTGGGGGCAGGAGGAGAAGGGGACAACCGAGGGTGAGATGGCTGGATGGCATCACGGACTCGATGGACGTGAGTCTGAGTGAACTCCGGGAGACGGTGATGGACAGGGAGGCCTGGTGTGCTGCGATTCATGGGGTCACAAATAGTCGGATGTGACTGAGCGACTGAACTGAACTGATTTTCATGACTTCTGCTGTTGCATCAGGATTCTTCTGAAATCTTATGAGCCGTCCTTAAGTAACTCTCGCGCTTCCAACATCTTCCTACAGAAGGGTAGTGAAAAACAATGTCAGATCTTGTGTGTTGAAGTCAGCCAAGTACTATTTGGCTTTGGGAAGACATGATACTTCTCCAAGTATTTTACATACGCCATTGGTAAGTTGGTAATTTACCATTGTTAATTCCCTTAAGGGGGAATTATGTTCATTAGTTCTGTGCTGTTTATAATGGTTGCAACGCCATAGTGAGTTGTGTTACTTCTAGGAACTCAGTGACTTTTTCTAGATGGGATATACCCAGAGTAGTGAATGGCTTTACACAAGGTCACAGAGCTACTGACTAGACTTGACTCCAGGAACCTGGCTGATCTCTGGAATCTCATTCCAATGTCATATCACCCTTTCATTTCTAGAGCATATCTGAGGCACCTAGAAACTATGCTTCTCTGAATTTTCCTACTGGACAGAGAATTGTTTAAAATAAAAGGAAATAAAACCTAGCTTCCCTTCTCCTACCAACATCTCCACCTCCAACATGGGATGCCAGACACTGAGGGTTATTTCTGCTTCCCCTCTAACCACATGTTTTCCTGACTACCCCCTATCGGGGATGGATTCCCTTCTGCTATGCTCCTCAAACGACAGGACACAGCTCTGTCACAACATTTAATATACTTTCAATATCAGTCGAAAGTATCTGCTTCCTTTTTCTAGTCACTAACCAGTTCACAGAGTCAGCTTGTGCTTTTGTGATTCCCAGCAGCTAGCAGTGCCTGATGTCGTAGGTAGTCAGTAAATGTTTGTTGACTAAAGGAATGCAGGTGGGCTCTAAAGCCTACAATGAAATTTCCTGAACTTCATGAGGATAGCATAATTAAAATACTGTGGTTGGAGAACTGAAAATGACTTGAAAGTGGCCATAGCACTTTTTTCTTTTTTTCCCTGTACTAATAAGCAGTTACCAATTTTTATCCTGTTGCCCAGAAGAAGAAACAAAATAATACTGCGACATAATGTTGCACAGTTTACATGGATGATTTCACACAGATCTGACAGTTTTATTGCCTTTCTGAGAGTTCACCTTTCCCCGGTTCTGGGAAGTTGGGAGCAGGCACATGATCACCCTTCTAAAGGATCTCTAAAAGCCTGGGAGGTGAGTGCTGTTTATGTTGCTGATGGACAAAGAATAGACCCATTAGTGGAATTTTGAGTCAACTTCCATGCCTCACTCAGTTCAGGACACAAGTGTGCCAGGATCAGAGCTCAGGTCTCTCCCTGACACCCGTGGAAAGTTTCATGCTCCTTGTGTCCCAAGGCTTCCCTAAGCAGGGCTTAGGGGAGGCTACTGTGAGGAGAAGCAGGGAATGGGTAGGATGCTCCCGAGGCCCGCCAGTCAAGGCAGGGGAGAGTCTGGGTGATCCTTGCTCCCCCACTAAGGCTAATAACGTCTGGCAGCCAAGGCAGGAGGAGAGCTGGAACCTAGAACTCAGCCAAGGATGGGCTCTTCCCTGTGTCTTAGTGTGGGAGGCCTCTGGAACATCTGGCGGGCCCAATGAGACAGTTCATAGACCCCTAAAGCACTCACCTGTAGGAGACCTGCCTCTAGTGGCTGGGCAAGTCCTAGCTGAGCCCAGTCCCGCCACCCTGATTCCCTCAGGCCAATGGCCGGAAGTGTTGGCATTGTGTTTTGCTGAGGATTACCAGCCTTTTAGACTGTGAGATCATTATCATGGGTTCTCAGGCCAGTGTAAAGGCATACAAATTTGGAGTCCACCGAATGAAATGTAAAATACCCTCTGCTCTCTCCATCACCACACGTGATGCAGGCGTGCAGCAGAAGTTATCTCCATACCTAATAATTCAATGCAGGCTTGATAAACGGTCCTCGTTTTTACCAAGGACCTATTGGAGGGAAATGCTCTGCCTTGATTACAAGAGAGTGCAAGCCTTTTCAGGCCAATGATCCTCTTCAATGGATGTTTGTTTAACCCCTGTTTGTTTAACAATTTCTCTTGAAAATAGCTGGGGACCCACTGAATCCAACTTCTTTTATTATCTAAAGGTTTTTGTCAAGCAGCCTCCCTCTGCAAGTCCAAGTAAGGACGCAGGTGTCCCTCCTCTGGTGTCTACTTCTCTCTGTCCTCCCACCCACCCATTCAGAGCCATTCCTTGTTTACTTAATCTCACATAGAAGTCAACTCAGACTTGATTTCCGGCCAGGACACTTACTTATGTGGGGAGCTTGGGTTGTACTTAACCAAATGTCTCAGAGCCTCAGTCTTCTTGACAGGGAGACTTTCACCTGCTTGTCCTGTGAGGAAAATATAAGAACAGAGTTTAAGTTCTAGATAGATGAGCATAACATATCCAGCAGAGTACCTGCTACCTAGAATCCTAAAGTGCTTAAATAAAAAAGGTTTTCTATGGCGATTTGTGTGGAGCTGGCTCCTGAAGAGTGAGGAGGGTTAAAATGTGACCCCAAACTCTATGACATTACAAATGAATGAAGAGCTGAGTGCCTATAGAAGGCTGCACCTGATCACAACCATGATGAACATCATGAAGGTTCAGGGAATGGGAAGAGAAACAGCCTGAGAACCCACCGTAGGCCTGTACCAGACACTGCACTTGTCAGGCTTCGTCTACACTCTCATTCAGTCCTGATCACAGCCCCTCTGTAGGGGCATTGTCACCTTTTTACATGTGCAGGTGAAGACGCTGAAGGTTAGGGGAGTTACAGTAGGCTGTGGTCATGAAGTCATCTTCATCAAGGAGTAAGGATTGGAGCCAAAACTGGGAAGGTGAATAAGATTAGGAAGGGAGAGGGCGAGGGGCGAATTTTCACTGGAGTGAGGAGGAACAGCTGGCCCACAGAGACCTGAGTTGGCAATGCCCAAAGACACCAAGGAAACGTGGCATTCCATCTGCGTTATTTCACTGAGTCCTCACAACAATCTTATAGACCCTCTTCCACAGAGGAGGAAACTGAAGTTCAGAGAGGCCAAGTCACTTATCCAAAGCACCACATCTAGGAAGGACAGCTGGCGTTTCAATCCAGGTCTAACTGGACTCCCAAACTTCTGTCCTTAATCACTCTTACTGCCGATTATAGTCGCACTGCTCAAAGTATTTACAGGACCCAAACAAACAGTGTCACCCTGTTGTGTGTCTATTCCCTGTTCATGTGCTATGCAGTACTATTTGTCTCTAGAGATCAAAGGCACCAGAATTCCGAGGAGAACAAAACTTGGAAGAGTGAGGCATTCTCCTTTTCTCACTCACCCCTCGTGCTCTTTAATTCCCCAGTCCCAAGTGATGTCTTTACTCTTTCCCCAGGGTTTTTCCCTTGAAGTGTGTCCACATGCCCTGATTTTCCCTGTTGTCCCAGCACAATTCTTTGTAGTGGTCCTTTGACTCTCAAAAGGGTCTGCATAATTGGACAAGAAATTATACAGTGATCATCCCTATGAAGAGGTGAACAGCTTCACACATCATGTCCCTGTGCAACCCTGGCATACCTGCTGGGCAGGTGCTCCTGCGTGAGATTCGAGGTCGACCTGAGGGGAGTAGCACACCTCTCCATGAGATGGAATATAGGAGAAATACATTGTAAAGGTGCTTTTGAGGGTTTTTGTGTACATTCTAGTTTGTTGGTCCTTGAGCAGTCAAGAAACAGGGGTAGAAGTATGCCTGGAATGCAGAATGTGCTCTACTTGGGAGCCAGTGCCATTGAATACAGATACCCTCTCAGCACAGTTGTGCATAAAATATGTGGAGCATGGAGAATTGAGGACTCTAACAAAAACAGGTGATAAAAGACTAGGTATGGGTTCAGGCTCACTCCAGTAGCCCCTGCTTAGCCTTAAATCAGAGTCTAGCTAGGCCCTGGGTGTGGACTTATACAGGGAAATTGAAACCCCCAGGACACAGTAGGACTTCAGGGACTGTTGAAGGAATCCAGTGGCCAAGGGTAGAGAAGTCATGAGAAAAGAGAGCTCTGACAATGCTGGCAGCCGTCCTCATGAGTCTGTGTGGGAAAGGACCTAATTAATGGCCCAGGAAACCTACCTGAGTAAGGTATTTCCTCCCCAGAATGCTAACGTGATATAAGAGTGGAAAAATGTTAGTGATTTATATGAATAAGCAGAAAGACAAGACGTGTGAGTCGCTGTTAAAATGACTCTAGTGCATGTTTGATATCTCTTGGGTAACTAACATGCTTTGAAACCAAAAATGGTATTGTGAAAAAACATGGACATCAAAGGAAAACCCAATATAATGTTTGCTGATAAAATGCTACTGTCACTCCTATTTAGAATTAGGAAGATGACAAGACTATTTTCTGAGAGCATTATGATTTGAAAGTTTTGAGGAATGCTAGGCATGAATTTTGGAAGAAACACAAGCTGGAGTCAAGATTGCCAGGAGAAATATCAATAACCTCAGATATGCAGATGACACCACCCTTATGGCAGAAAGTGAAGAGGAACTAAAAAGCCTCTTGATGAAAGTGAAAGAGGAGAGTGAAAAAGTTGGCTTAAAGCTCAACATTCAGAAAATGAAGATCATGGCATCCGGTGCCATCATTTTATGGGAAATAGATGGGGAAACAGTAGAAACTGTGTCAGACTTTCTTTTGGGGGGCTCCAAAATCACTGCAGATGGTGACTGCAGCCATGAAATGAAAAGATGCTTACTCCTTGGAAGGAAAGTTATGACCAACCTAGATAGCATATTCAAAAGCAGAGGTCAACTAAGGTCCGTCTATTCAAGGCTATGGTTTCTCCAGTGGTCGTGTATGGGTGTGAGCGTTGTACTGTGAAGAAAGCTGAGCACCCAAGAATTGTTGCTTTTGAACTGTGGTGTTGGAGAAGACACTTGAGAGTCCCTTGGACTGCAAGGAAAATCCAACCAGTCCATCCTAAAGGAGATCTGTCCTGGGTTTTCATTGGAAGGACTGATGCTGAAGCTGAAACTCCAATACTTTGGCCACCTCATGCGAAGAGTTGACTCATTGGAAAAGACCCTGATGCTGGGAGGGATTGGGGGCAGGAGGAGAAGGGCACGACAGAGGATGAGATGGCTGGATGGCATTATCGACTCGATGGATGTGAGTTTGGGCAAACTCGGAGAGTTGGTGATGGACAGGGAGGTGTGGCGTGCTGCGATTCATGGGGTCGCAAAGAGTTGGACACGACTGAGCGAATGAACTGAACTGAAAAGAGGCATGAATTTTTAAAACTCTGGACGATACTACTGCACTAGGTGGGAGAGTGAGAGTAAAAAATAAGTGAAGATGTTATGAAAATAATTTTAATGATAAAGACCCCAAAAAGCAGACCTAGACTGATAACTAATAAAATGACCATTAAGAGAGTGGTGAAGTCATATATGCTTAGGGAAAATACATGATTTTCCTTTTAAAAACTGCACTAGAGCCATTTTTCTGTAGATCTGATAATGTGAGATAGTGTTTCCTTCACCATTAAAGATTTTCAAAGAGGGGGAAATGGCACAGGTTCAAAAACTGGAACACATCCTAGTTTTGAGAGCTCCAAGTTTTTCCCTCCAAGGGAGTGGCTCTGTAAAAAAAAAAGAAAAGAAAAAAAAATCTTCAGTTTGTGATGTTCAGGTGATCCTGAGGCAGCTCATCTGTGGGTGGCATATTTGATGGCAGCCCTGGTGGCCTCAGACACATTGTGCTCACCAATCTCCCCTGGCAGTACCAGGTGCAGAGTGCTGTCTGGAGAGAGGATCTGTGCAGAGGATCTCTCTGGAGGTGAGGATCAAGCCCTTGATGGAAAGAGCCAGGAAGGAAACATATCTGATCAACTCTCAATGATATTGTTAAGAAAATCATTCACACATGACGTTTAAAGAAATGCCAAATTTAATGAAAAAGTGCTCCACAACCTGCTAGACACAGATGGACATAGAAGTGCAAAGTCAGCTCCTTGTACACAGAGTAGTGCTCTTGGAAATCATGGAGATAACTGGCCTAGTATTTTCTCCAGGCCTGATCAAAACTCTCATGACATCAGGAAAGTGAAATGGCAAAATCAGAGTCTCTATGTAGAGAACACAAACTGAAATGTGCTGGTATCAAATTATTAAAAATACTTAGTATATACCAAATTAAAAAAAATGTTGACATAATTTAGGTGCTGAAAAATAACCCACATGGTGAATGTATCTAAGAGTACTTGTTTGGGGGAAAAAAAAATGTTACCTCATTGTTTAAGAAGCCACCATGGGGTGAAAAAGGGAACCAATAAGGGAGAAACACACAAAAAATAAAATCATATAACTTTCAAGAATATACAATAATGCAGTCAAAGGTATTTAAAAAATATACTTATGTAGAAATAAGAAATTGAACCAAAAATAAGACTTTGAAAGAATTGAAGAAATGGGACTCATCAATGTGGTTTCATTCCCAACGATTAGGCTTCCTATGGTGTTTCCTCTTGGACATTTAAGGGACAGCCAATTCTACCATTAAAAAGATGATGTCAGTCATGAAGTGGGAAAAGCTGGATTTTATTCCTAGAAAATGTACTGGAAAGTTACAGTGGTGAAATCTTACCATTCAATATCTGAAGAGTTCCATTTACAACTAAGAATTTAAAAATCTTACCTGAAATATTAGCAATCAACTTCTTGCCATTTTTTGATGCAAGGGACAAAAGACATATCCAGGACAGTCTCTGAATTCATATCATTAAACCACCATGATTAAACAGCAGCCAAGAGACAAACCACAGGGAGTGAACCATACCAATACACTCCATAATCTAGGCCAACCTCCCCAGAAGGCTGTGATTGGTGTATCCTGTGTCACACTATAACATTTTGGCCCAATGGCCAGGAACCACATCCCTTGCCTACCTCAATATCAAAGGCTGCAGGTGCCATTAAGACTCCTATTGCTTCAGCCCAGGACAGTATTCCCACTTTGAGTGAAGGGTTGTGCCTCAGGAGCTGCAGGCTTTTCATTGGCTGAGCCAGTCCCAAGTGGCACTTGGGCTGCTCTGATTGGATGCTTCCAGCATCTTCACAATACAGAGGTGCAAGCCATGAAGGCTCCCAGTTTTCCAAAACGGGAGGATGTACTCTTCAGGAAAAAAACAAATAAGATTGATCTGAACCAATCAGAAAAGTAACTTCAGTTTCTTCCACTTTGGATATGTTTTGCTTTTGGAACATTTTGCTATACTTATTTTAGCACTGGGTTTGGGACCTTGACTATATTTCCAAATGAATTCTATGATACAAATACTGTCATCAAGGTTTGAATGGGGTATGTTTATCCTATTAATACTATTTTCTCCAAGTTCTTGTTCATCTTTTGTTATTAAACATAAAGTTCTTTCCAAATGTTGTCATTTCCACAAACTCCAGTGTTAAATTATGATTGTTCACTAGGTGTCCTTTCTCCTTGAATACCTACTGAAGTCAGGTAACATATGTGCTTATTTGGCCTTAGTCTTCTCAGCATCAACCCCCACTGTTTCACTCTTTGTTAAATTTCCTGTGATTCAGTCGTCCTTGAGCTTTACCAAGAGTTCTTCTCATGCAAAATTTTGTTCCAGGTGTGTAAGAGCATCCTGAGGTACTACAAAGAGCTATTTACCTGCAGGTCCTTTGGTGATAGCTTTTCCTGGTCTCCTTGGAAGTCAATGTTTTGGAAATATTTTCATAAGATTCTTATGATATTCAAGCATATGTTATATTCCCATTCCAGTGGCTTACCTGTCATAATCCTTAGTATAATGTCCCCAAGACATTTGAGAGGTAATGGCAGAACAGAGTTCTACTGTGGACCAAAAAAAAAAAAAAAGAAAGAGTCCTCCTTGATCAGGAAATGGTCCCCTTCACCGGCACACACTCGAAGTGGTTTAGCTCTCTAGTATCCTGCTTTGCCCATGTCTTTCTCCTGAGTTTGTGGGTTTCTGGAATATTAAAAAGTTGCTGTTTTGTCCCTTCAGGACAGGGCTGTCCCTTTTCTCAAGGCCTCAAAAATAGTTTTGATTTCTGTAGGTTATCCATTATTTGTCTCACTGACTGAGTGTCATCCTTTTGAGATTTAAACATCCTAATCAATAGAGATATTTAAACTTATTTTACAAGCAAATAACACATACCAAATATAACAGAATATAATCAGTGTTTAATGCAAATGATAATTAATATTTTAAAGCATTTGTAAGGACTGAATTGAAAGTATACATTCCATCATTTCCGAGATGGACAGTGAGAAACTTTTTAAAAGTAAATACAACTATTCAGCCTTCAAATAGTTGAGGAAAATTACATGAGTGCAGTCACCTTATTTTCCCTTAAGTTAGTGTTAGAGAAGGAAATGGCAATTCACTCCAGTATTCTTGCCTGGAAAATTCAATGGACAGAGGAGTCTGGCAGGCTACAGTCCATAAGGTTGCCAAGAGTTGGACACGACTGAGCTACTGAGCTCAGCAGCAGTCACTACTGTTCTCTTTTTTATTATTGTTATAGGAGAATCTAGGAAACATTGCTTATAACCAAACAGCAATTTTACCAAACAGAGAAAAGTCCTACATGTACACTATTAATTTTGAAGCAATGTGATATAAAGTATACAAGGAACCATGAAAAAAAGAGGGAGCTACAAATAGAATACTGATTCATACCAGACAGATCAACAGAAGCATTCAGCCAGCCCACCGATACATGAGAAGTGATAAATAATTGCTGCTTTAATTCACTGAATTCTGAAACAATTTACAATGGAACAGCCACTAAAGGATACATATTATGAAAATTCAAGTTTATCACAGACTGCTGACTTATTTGAAAACTTTGATTTATCAAAATTAAAAAGTTTAATAAGACTTTCCATCAATATTTCATGCTTACATGGCTTAGAAGAATGAAGAAACTGTAACTACACCACCTGGTAAGCATCAAACCACAGTTTATGTGTGAAAAACACCAATGTGCTCTTAATATAATGGAAGTGTGAGGAGATATGCCCACCTACAAGTCAAAATTCATGCCTTATGTGAGTTGAATTAATTCTCCCTAAAATTCCTATGCTGATGTCCTAAACCCTAGTACCTGACATGTGATTGTTTATGGAGATACAATCTAACCTGGAGGAATGAAGTTCAACTATATTCATTAGGATGCCCCCTAATCCAAAATGACCTATAGCCATATAAAAAGAGGAAATATGGACACAGAGACTCTCCCATAGGAAGGAAACTGAACAAATGTAAGGGTCTCTTTGCCATTTTGACAAGGCAAGATGAGAAGTCTGGAACAGATGCTTTCTTCATACCACTCTGAAGGACCCAAATTAGCTGTCATCTTGATTTGAACTTTCACCTCCAGATATGTGAGACCTTAAGTATCTCAAGTAAACCAATCTCAGGCATTTTGTACATCATCCCAGGTAACTAATATGATATCATTAAATGACCACAATTAGAATCATTCAAGCAATTCAGCAAAGACAGTGCAGGCAAAGAATGGCACCTGATACCATCCCTGTTACCAAAGCTGAACATCCAGGAAAGCATGTACTCCTTGGGCACGAGAAAAGTGGCTTGAACTTCTGACCAATGGCTATGGCTCACTCAGGCCAATCTCCGATTGGCTAACTCATAGAAGAGTTGCCCTTGCACTTCTCTGATTGGATGTCCATCATCAGAGGGGAATATCACTAAGGTTGTCATTTTCAAAATTAGAAGAGTAAAGCCTGGACAAGAAAAGAAACAGTTCACCAGAACAAGTTAGAATAGACCATTCAGTTAGAAGATTTAAGATTTTTCCGGTTAGATTAGAATCTGTAATAATTTTTTTCCTTAAAATGATTTAGTAATTCATTCACTGTGTTTGAATCCACACTCCAAATGAATTGCATAACACAGGTAATGGAGAAAAGAATTTCAACGGGGGTACATTTGACCTATCAATACTATTTTACATGCATTAATGATTATAATTTGTTGATTAAGCAGTGAAGGACTTCCCTCATTTCCTCTTCACAGTAAACCACACCGTTAGATCGCGATTGGGTACTAGCTGCCCTTCTTTCCAAAAGGACCCACTAAAGTGCATAATCAGAATCACTACTCCCCCTTCCATCTTCAACAACCATTAACAAAATTCCAGTTTTCTTCTTTTCTTTCTAGATTTCTTAGGTGTTGTCCTCCCTTACGCTCCCAGTCTTCACTCTCTAGACCAATTATGCTGCATCTGTAACATCTTTCAACAATGATCCTGTTTCATTTCTGTGTCTACAAATGCAAAACACCCAAATCACCTAAAAACAGAACTGTCTTAGTGTATTAGATATCTTGAAATTACTTTTTGCAGTGACCATCGCTTTGGGACCAGTGTGCAAAAATAACCATCAGTTCAGCCACTCAGTCTTGTCCAACTCTTTGCAACCCCATGCACTGCACCATGCCAGGCCTTCCTGTCAATCACCAACTCATGGAGCTTACTCAAACTTATGTCCATTGAGTCAGTGATACCATCCAACCATCTCATCCTCTGTCGTCCTCTTCTCCTCCAACCCTCAATCTTCCCCAGTGTCAGTCTTTTCAAATAAGTCAGTTCTTTGCATCAGGTGGCCAAAGTATTGGAGTTTCAACTTCAGCATCTGTCCTTCCAATGAATGTCCAGGACTGATTTCCATTAGAATGGACTGGTTGGATCTCTTTGCGGTCCAAGGGACTCTCAAGAGTCTTCTCCAACACCACAGTTCAAACGCATCAATTCTTTGTCACTCAGCTTTCTTTACAGTCCAACTCTCACATCCATACATGACTACTGGAAAAACCATAGCCTTGACTAGATGGACCTTTGTTTGACAAAGCAATGTCTCTGCTTTTGAATATGCTATCTAGGTTGGTCATAACTTTCCTTCCAAGGAGTAAGATTCTTTTAATTTCATGGCTGCAATCACCATCTGCAGTGATTTTGGAGTCCCAAAAAATAAAGTCTGCCACTGTTTCCACTGTTTACCCATCTATTTGCCATGAAGTGATGGGACCAGATGCCATGATCTTCGTTTTCTGAATGTTGAGTTTCAAGCCAACCTTTTCACTCTCCTCTTTCACTTTCATCAAGAGGCTCTTACTTCCTCTTCGTTTTCTGCCATAAGGATGGTGTCATCTGCATATCTGAGTTCATTGATATTTCTCCTGGCAGTCTTGATTCCAGCTTGTGCTTCATCTAGTCCAGCATTTTGCATGATGTACTCTGCATATAAGTTAAATAAGCAGGGTAACAATACACAGCCTTGATATACTCCTTTCCCAATTTGGAATCTGTCTGTTGTTCCATGTCCATTTCTATCTGTTGCTTCTTGACCTGCATACAGATTTCTCAGGAGGCAGACAAGGGGGTCTGGTATTTCCGTCTCTTAAAGAATTCTCCACAGTCTGCTATGATCCACACAGTGAAAGGCTTTGGCATACTCAATAAAGCAAAAGTGGATATTTTTCTGGACCTCTCTTTCTTTTTCGATGATCCAACAGATGTTGGCAATTTGATCTCTGGTTCCTCTGCCTTTTTTAAATCCAGCTTGGTAATGCATTTCTGATTCATAGGAAGAAAAACTGATGTTTTGAAGCAGCAACTATTAGCAACGTAGACATTAAGGCATTTTCTGAAGTCACTCTTTTCAAAGTGTGACTTGAAAAGTTCACAGTTTTGAACTTGAAAATTTCACAGTTTTGAACTTGAAAATTTCACACTTGTTTCTCCTAGAAGTCACCTGTACACTTCTGATTTTTTTCCCCCCAGCGGATACTCCCATTTCTAATTGCTGCAACAATAAGGTATGCACTGGATTTCATGGTTGATTTTAATTTAGTTCGCAGAGTAAGATTTTTTTTTCCCCTTCAAATTCCTTCAATTTAATTTTCAACATTACAGAATAATAATAAGAAATGAACTTCTTGAGGGGGCTTATTGCCAAATTCTTTTATTTATTTATTTTAATTGGAGGCTAATTACAATATTGTAGTGCGTTTTGCCATACATTGACATGAATCAGCCATGGCTGTACATGTGTTCCCCATCCTGAACCCCCTCCCTCCTCCCTCCCCATTCCATCCCTCTGGGTCATCCCAGTGCACCAGCCCTGAGCACCCTGTCTCATGCATCAAACCTGGACTGGCGATCTGTTTCACATATGATAATATACATGTTTCAATGCTAGTCTCTCAAATCATCCCACCCTCGCCTTCTCCCACAGAGTCCAAAAGACTGTTCTATACATCTGTATCTCTTTTGCTGTCTCACATATAGGGTCTTCGTTACCTACTTTCTAAATTCCATATATATGTGTTAGTATACTGTATCGGTGTTTTTCGTTCTGAGTTACTTCACTCTATATAATAGGCTCCAGTTTCATCCACCTCATTAGAACTGATTCAAATGCATTCTTTTCAATGGGTGAGTAATTGTGTATACATACCACAGCTTTCATATCCATTCATCTGCCAATGGACATCTAGGTTGTTTCCATGTCCTGGCTATTGTAAACAGTGCTGTGATGAACTTTGGGGTACACGTGTCTCTTTCAATTCTGGCTGCCTTGGTGTGTATGCCCAGCAGTGGGATTGCTGGGTCATATGGCAGTTCTATTTCCAGTTTTTGAAGGAACCTCCACACTGTTCTCCATAGTGGCTGTACTCATTTGCATTCCCACCAACAGTGTAAGAGGGTGCCCTTTTCTCCACACCCTCTCCAGCATTTATTGCTTGTAGACTTTTGGATAGCAGCCATTCTGACTGGCGTGAAATGAGGACCTCAATTATTTTTCTTTATCTCATGAGGTTCTGCCAGTTTAAGGAAAATCTTCTGTTTTTTCTGTCCTGTAGAGCCCTGTTCTTTCCTGAAGGGCTCAATAAAAGTTTGATTTCGTGGATTATCAGGATTTTATCTCAATGTTTGGCTGAGAGTGGTGTACTTTAGTGAAGCCACCTTGTTTCTCATAAGTGGTCACCACTGTTCCCTTAATAAGATGGAAGAGGCAGGAGATATGCTCACAATTAGTTCAAAATGCATATCTCTTATGGGTTGATTTTGTGCCCCTAAAATTAATGTATCTGTGCCACAAACACTCATGCTCATATGTGATCATATTTGTAGATAGAGTATTTACCAAGTAATCAAGTTAAATATGTTCATTAGAATAGGTCTTAATCCAAATGAGCTATATCCATATAAAAAGGGAAAGAGTCTCTTGATGAAAGTGAAAGAGGAGAGTGAAAATGTTGGCTTAAAGCTCAACATTCAGAAAACGAAGATCATGGCATCTGGTTCCATCACTTCATGGCAAATAGATGGGGAAACAGTGGAAACAGTGGCTGACTACTTTTCCGAGCTCCAAAACCACTGCAGATGGTGACTGAAGCAATGAAATTAAAAGACGCTTGCTCCTTGGAAGGAAAGTTATGACCAACCTAGATAGCATATTCAAAAGCAGAGACATTACTTTGCCAGCAAAGGTCCATCTAGTCAAGGCTATGGTTTTTTTCCAGTAGCCATGTATGGATGTGAGAGTTGGACTATAAAGAAAGCTGAGCACCGAAAAATGATGGTTTTGAACTGTGGTGTTGGAGAAAACTCTTGAGAGTCCCTTGGACTGCAAGGAGATCCAACCAGTCCATCCTAAAGGAGATCAGTCCTGAGTGTTCATTGGAAGGACTGATGCTGAAGCTGAAACTCCAATACTTTGGCCACCTGATGCGGAGAGCTGACTCATTGGAAAAGACCCTGATATTGGGAAAGATTAAGGGTGGGAGCAGAAGAGGACGACAGAGGATGAGATTGTTGGATGGCATCAACGACACAATGGACATGTGTTTGGATGGACTCCGGGAGTTGCTGATGGACAGGGAGGCCTGGCGTGCTGTGTTTCATGGAATCACAAAGAGTTGGACACAACTGAGCAACTGAAATAACTGAGCTGAACTGGAAAGGGAAAATCAGACATAGATACATACATATAGGGAAGAAAATGTGGGAAGGTATAGGGAGATTTCAGCTATTTACAAGCCAAGGAAAGTGGCCAGGAATGGGGGCCCCTTATGCATTCACACCTTGCATAAATCCAACTCAGATGAAACTTTGATTTGGACTTGGAGCCTCCACAAGTATGAGACAATAAATGAATGTGTTTAATTGACCTAATCACTAGCATTTTGTACAGGAGCTCTAGAATATTTGAAAGTGTTGAAAGCATTAGTCGCTCAGTCGTGTCTGACTCTTTGTGACTCCATGGACTGTAGCCTGCCTCGCTCTTCTGTCCATGGAATTTTCCAGGCAAGAACACTGGAGTGGGATTCCATTGCCTACTTCAGGGGATCTTCTGGACCCAGGGATTAAACCTGAGTCTCCTGCATTGCTAGTGGATTCTTTACTATTTGACCATTTTCTAATACTTATATACTATTTAAATGATCTTAATTAGTTTTATAAAATGAACAATAAAGTAGATAAATAATCATACTTCTTACACTACTGTCACCAGACCCGAACACCCCAGGAAGACCATCATCGGTTTAGTCAGGATAACCTCGCTGTAGTGAGGCTCAGTGACTGTGGCTACCAGTTTGAGTCCCTCCTTGGCTGACATGGAGTCAACGTGAACTTTTCAGCTTCTCTGACTGAATGCCCTCACCATCCCTATGATGTTGAGCTGAAAATCATGAAGGTTTTCCACTTCAAAAACAAGAGAATAAGGGCTGGAAAAGAATGACAATAGATCATCTGAATGAGATAGGGTAGAAACTTCTGATTCTAGGCAGTGTGAAATGAGTTTTTTTCATGAATTTTTGTTGCACTTAACTTCTATGCTGTGTTGGGGTCCTCTTTATAAGTGAATCCATAAACAATGGTAATGTTGAAAAGGTTTCTGAATGAGGTATGCCTATCCTATCAACACCATCATCCGTGAGTTGAGACTTGCAGTTGTTAACTCAGCCGTGAAGCCATTTCCCTTATTTTGCCTTTACAGTGAACCACAACATTGCACGGTGATTGCTCACTAGGCTCTCTTATTTCCTCAATAATCAACTGAAGTGAATAAGTACTGGTGTTACTCCCCCTTCCAGTCTTCAACATCAGACTGCTTTTCCCTTCTCCATCCTAGATTTCCTCTGTATCAGAGACCTTTGTGGTCCCAATTATCTCTTTAAAACCCAATTGTTTTGTATTTTTAATGTTTTTTTAATAACTGATATGTTCATTGAATTTCTGAATTTACAAATGTGAAAGAAACACAGCTCAATAACATATCTAATGAATTCTGTTTCTTAAGATGACTTCCTACATAATATATGTATTATATTTAGGTCTTTAGTCCATTTTGAGTTTATTTTCGTATATGCTGTTAGAGAATGTTCTCATTTTACTTTGCTATCCAAAATGTAGCTATCCAGTTACCCCAGCACCACTTACTGAAGAGATTGTCTTCTCTCCACTGTATATTCTTGTCTTTTTTATTATAGATTAATTGACCATAAGCACACAGGTTTATTTCTGGGCTCTCTCTTCTGTTCCACATGTCTGTTTTTGTGCCAGTGCTATACTGATTGGATTAATGTAGTTTTCTGATATAGTTCAAAGTCAGGGAACCTGATTCCTCCAGTTCTGATCTTCTTCCTTAAGATGGTTTTGGCGATTCAGGGTCTTTCATCTTTCCATACAAAATTTAAAATTGTCTGTTCTAGTTTTGTAGAAAATGCCCAGGTATTTTCATAGCAATTGTATTGAGTATGTGGATTGCCTTGGATAGCATGTTTATTTTAACAATATGAATCTTCCAATCCATAAACAAAGTAAACCTTTCCCTCTGTTTGTATTATGTTCACTTTCCTTGATCAGGGTCTTATTTTTTCTAAGTACAGGTCTTTCACCACCTTCAGTTCAGTTCAGTTCAGTCGCTCAGTCGTGTCTGAATCTTTGCAACCCCATGAATCGCAGCACGCCAGGCCTCCTTGTCCATCACCAACTCCCGGAGTTCACTTAGACTCATGTCCATTGAGTCTGTGATGCCATCCAGCCATCTCATCCTCTGTCATCCCTTTCTCCTCCTGCCCCCAATCCCTCCCAGCATCAGAGTCTTTTCCAATGAGTCAACTCTTCGCATGAGGTGGCCAAAGTATTGGAGTTTCAGCTTTAGCATCATTCCTTCCAAAGAAATCCCAGGGCTGATCTCCTTCAGAATGGACTGGTTGGATCTCCTTGCAGTCCAAGGGACTCTCAAGAGTCTTCTCCAACACCACAGTTCAAAAGCATCAATTCTTTGGTGCTCAGCCTTCTTCACAGTCCCACTCTCACATCCATACATGACTACTGGAAAAAGCATAGCCTTGACTAGACGAACCTTAGTCAGCAAAGTAATATGTCTGCTTTTGAATATACTATCTAGGTTGGTCATAACTTTTCTTTCAAGGAGTAAGTGTCTTTTAATTTCATGGCTGCAATCACCATCTGCAGTGATTTTGGAGCCCCCAAAAATAAAGCCTGACACTGTTTCCACTGTTTCCCCATCTATTTCCCATGAAGTGATGGGTCCAGATGCCATGATCATTTTCTGAATGTTGAGCTTCAAGCCACCTTTTTCACTCTCGTCTTTAACTTCCATCAAGAGGCTTTTTAGTTCCTCTTCACTTTCTTTTTAGGTACGTTTATTTCTAGGTGTTTTATTTCTCTCTTTTTTTATTCATTTTCTCTCACCCTAGTGGCTTTTCAGCAATGAGTGATCATTTTTTGAGAAATAACCACTATAAATCATTAATCAATGCCAGTATGTGTGGTATTTGGGGGACCTAAATAATGTTTAAGAAAACAATTTATAATTTGAAAAATGTTAAATTTTTTTAGTGTGTATGTGTAAGTATTCTTATTTCTGTTTGTGTTCTGTATTTGGAGAATGGGATTCTGTCATTCTCTTCATACTGATCATTGGTTTTGATAAATTTTGGAGATAATAGCTGTTCATTTCATTCCTATGATTTTCAGGAGCACTCTGCTGAGGAAGCCAGGACATTCTGCTCATGCCACTGTAGGTCAACCAGGAGAAGATTCTGTGTTGGAGTAAAATGTCCACCAAGTGACCAGAGTCACTCTGATGCCTGAAAGAGCTGGAACTATGGAGGTCTGTCATACTCTCTCAGGAAGCTTTAACTGATTATTTCATTTTTCAATTTAGGTGACTTTCACTGAGTTTGGCTGAAAGTGAAAATGAAGTCACTCAGTCGTGTCCGACTCTTTGTGACCCCATGGACACCAGGCTCCTCTGTCCATGGGATTTTCTAGGCAACGGTACTGGAGTGGGTTGCCATTTCCTTCTCCATGAGATCTTCCCGACCCAGGGATCCAACCCAGGTATCCCGCATTGTAGACAGACACTTTACCATCAGAGCCACCAGGGGGAGTTGTGCTGACTGGGGGTTAAACACGGGGGAGGGGCAGGGCAGGAGTGGGGAGGTGGGACGTCCGGTGTCACGTGACATGGGCTGCCATAGTAACAGGCCCCCCTGCCTTGCATCCAATCAGATATGGACAGTGTCTGTGACGTCAGGGAAAGCCGGGCCTATAAATTCGGCCAACGGCCTTCAACGGTCTCACTGTTCTTCTGGGCTGCGCTATGGAGAATGGTGGCTCTACCGTGTCTGCACCATCCTCTGACAGCCATGAGGAAGACGTGATCACCATAGAAACCAGCACCTCCGAAATTGAGCCCTCTGAAATGGAGATGGCAAAAGCAGAGACCTCCAAACCAGAGCCGTATGATGCTGAACCAAGAAAGGCAAAGCAGAAGACAGCTAAGGGCCGCCGTTGCCGTCGCCGCCGCTGCCGTCAGGGTAATTTCTCCAGCTTTGCTACCTATTTCCCTAGGGTGCTGAAGCAAGTACATACAGGCCTGAGTCTTTCCCGTGAGTCCGTGAACATCCTGGATTCGTTTGTGAAAGATATGTTCGAGCGGATTGCCGAAGAGGCCGGGCGCCTGGCCCACAGCAACAAGCGCTGCACCATCATGACCGAAGACATCCAGACAGCTGTGCGTCTTCTGTTGCCTGGGGAGCTCGGCAAGTATGCCACGTCCGAGGCCACCAAGTCGGTCATCAGATACCACACCTGCAGATGAACTGCCTCAGGACTGTCTGACCATTGCAAACCAGACTTAAGGGTTCTCCCCTTAGGCCCTACATTTAATCTTTAAAACATTTCTACCCCAAAGAAAACATTAAAAACCTCATTAACTTTGCTTCAATATGTGTCGGTTGTGTCATTTGTTCGACAGAAAATCGTGTACTTTTTTCTTAACATATTGCAACTCGTCACTTTCCTAAATGGTTATTTCTATTCGTGGTTTCTCAGTGATTTTAGGGATCTTTATGGTCAAAATTCTTTCCCTAAAAGTTTCATTGGCCTTTTCCATTTTCATTCTCCCATCTCTATCTAGGTATCATCCAGAGATTTTTATATGGGTATAGCAACTGATAAAGCAAAATCAATACAGTATTGTAAAGTAAAAAAAATAAAATTAAAAAATAATAATAATAAAAAGAAAAAAAACAAAAAACAAAAACAGTGTGGTCTTCCCAGGTGGCTCACCAGTAAAGAATCTGCCTTCAGTGCAGGAGTCGCAGAAGAGACAGGGTCCATCCCTGGGTCATAAAGATCCCTGGAGGAGGGCATGGCAACTCTCTCCAGTATTCCTTCCTGGAGAATCAGTCCCATGGAGAGAGGAGCCTGGTGGGCTACAGTCCATAGGGTCTGCAAAGAGTCGAGCACCACTGAAGCAAGGTAGCACACAGGCTCACAAAGAGCAGTGTGTGTGTGTGTGTGTGTGTGTGTGTGTGTGTGTGTGTGTGTGCACACTCAGTCACTCAGTCATGACCAACTCTTTCTGACCCCATGGACAGGAGACTGTCAGGCTCCTATCTCCTTGAAAGTTTCCAAGCAAGAATACTGAACTGGGTTGTCATTTCCTACTCCAGGGGATCTTTCTGACCAAGGGATAGAAGCTGTGTCTCTTTTGTCTCCTGCACTGTCAGTCAGATTCTTGACCACTGCACCAGCAGTAGCAGATATAAAAATCACATTTACCCATTCTATTCTTTCAATCCCAATTCACTTCCATGTGTAAAGTAGGACTCAAACACAGTGTAAAATAAGAAAATTCTAAATTTCTGGAATCAAGCACCATATCTTTTTAAATTACCTTATCCAGATTTCTCTGATCCTTTTTTTTGTTTGCAACTTAGAATATTTTGCTTTAAAAAAAAAAAAAGAAAGAAAGAAAAAATCTTGACTGAATTGCACACTTGCAGGGATGATGGGATAGTCCAGTGACAGAGAATGTAGCCACAGTCTCCACAGTAGCAGCCAATGAGGGACTGGCAGCCCGTGAGCCAAAGCAATTGGCCAAACGTATGGTGGAGTGAGGAGAGATGAACAAATAACAACCTTCCTGTGACACTCAGCCTAGAGATGGAGTGGGAACTTGGGGTGATAGTTTCCCTGATGTTTTTCCATTCAAGCACCTGCTTTTAACCATGGCGATTGAAGTACAGGCATCCATTTCTTGGGGCTTCCCAGGTGGTGCTAGTGGTAAAGAACCTGCCTTCTTATGTGGGAAACCTAAGAGCCATGGATTCAGTCCCTGGAGTGGGAAGATGCCCTGGAGAAAGGCATGGCAACCCACTCCAGTATTCTTGCTGGAAGATCCCATGGACAGAGGAGCCTAGCGGGTTACAATCCATAGGGTCTCAAAGAGTCAGACACGACTGAAGGGGCTTAGCATGCATGCATCCATTTCTTGGGTCTTCCCAGGTGGTGCCGGTAGTAAAGAACCTGCCTGCAATGCAGGAGACACAGGAGACCCAGGTTCTGTCCCTAGATGGAGAAGGTTCCCTGGAGGGGGGCATGGAAACCCACTCCAGTATTCTTTCCTGGATAATTCCCAGGGACAGAGGAGCCTGGTGGGCCACAGTTCATAGGGCCACGAAGAGTGGGACACAACTGAAGAGACTTAGCGCACATGCATGCACCCACTTCTTGTTGTGGGACATGCCTCTAGCTCCTTGCATCAAAGTAAGGAGGAGGATGTTCAGCAGTTAAGAGAAATGAGATGACTTCTTCTTCTACCTCAAGTATTTGGCTGCTATTGCTTATGATAGTATTTACTGAATTTAATGTCCATATGTTTTCTTCTTGGTGCACTGACATTTTTATTTCTATAAGTATATTGCTGAATTTCAAACTAGTTGCTTATTTTCCTATTCCTTTTATTTTTGTTTTGAGATACTTTTTATTTTTTAATTAATTAATTTTTTATTGAAGGATTATTGCTTTACAGAATTTTGCTGTTTTCTGTCAAACCTCAACATGAATCAGCCTAGGGTATACATATATCCCCTCCCTTTTGGAACTCCCTCTTCATCCCACGCCTCTAGGTTGATACAGAGCCCCTGTTTGAGTTTCCTAGCCATACAGCAAATTCCCGTTGGCTATCTATTTTACATACAGTAATGTAAATTTCCATGTTGCTCTTTCCTTGCATCTCACCCTCTCCTCCCCTTTCCCTCTGTCCATAATTCTATTCTCCTATTTCTTTTTTAAAAGATTGATTTCAAGGTTACGACATCCTTAGAGAGAGAGAAAGCACTCTGCGATTTCAGTCCTTTTTAATTTACAATGGTTTTCATTAGAACTTAATATTTCATTATATTTTAAACTATTCATTTTGAACTTTAAGCAACAAGGATATGCTGTACAGCACAGAGAAATATACCAATTATCTAATAATAAATGTAAACAGAGTATAATATATAAAACAACTGAAGCACAATGTTGTAAACCTGAACAAATATAATATTGCAACTCATGAATATATCCATAAAAAAATTTAAAGTTGAGAAGAATTTATTAGTACCACTGTTATTGGATGTAAAAATCTGTGAAGTATTTGATTCTCAGCAAAACAATGAGAGAAAAGCTAGGAGGATCTACAAAATTCCAACCTCCTGACTATAGCTGTAGTATTTCCTCTAGGTCAGTCATGACAGAGTTCGGTAAGTTCTGAATTATTTTCCCAGCAATTTCATTTCCCAGTTTATTCTCATTCTCCCAAAGTGTACTATGGAGTGCTTCAGAAGCAGTTTATGTGTGCTATACAATAGATAGAGTGAAGAAACTGATATACAATATTCCAATTTTCTTTTTTTCCTCTCTAGATTTCTTATGTGTTGTCCTCCCTTACACTCCCAGTCTTCACTCTCTAGAGCAATTTTGCTGCATCTGTAACATCTTTCAACAGTGATCCTATTGCATTTCTGTATTTACAAACACAAAATACACAAAGCACGATAGCAGTGTCTTAGTGAACTGGCACAGTACCACAGTTCCTTCCCCATTAATCTGCAGTCTGATTTTCATAGAAAGGCATACAACACAATGGACATTAAATTCAGTAAATATTCTCTTAAGCATTAGCAGTCAAATACTTGAGGTAGAAGAAGGAGTCATCTTATTTCTCTTAACTGCTGATCCTCCTCTTCTTTTACTGATGCAAAGAGCTAGGGACATGTCCCACAACAAGAAATGGATGCATCTGTGTGTGCTAAAGCCTCTTGAGTCATGTCAGACTCTTTGTGATCCCATGGACTGTAGCCCACTACGGTCCTCTGTCCATGGGGCTTATCCATGCAAGAATACTGGAGTGGGTTTCCATGCCCTCGTCCAGGGAACCTTCTCCACCTAGGGATCAAACCCGGGGCTCCTGTGTCTCCTGCATTGCAGGCAAGTTTCTTACCACTGATTCCAACTGCGAAGCCCCAAGAAATGGATGCCGGCATCTAGGTGGTTTGAGTCGTTTCTGACTCTTTCAGACTCTATAGATTGTAGCCCACCAGGCTCCTCTGTCCATGGAATTTTCCAGGTAAGACTACTGGAGTGGGTTTCCATGCCCTCTTCCAGGGGATCTTTCTGACCCAGGGATCAAACCTGCCATTCCTGCAACTCCTGCATTCTAGGCGGATCTTTACCGCTGAGCCACCCGGGAAGCACACACTGCTCTTTATCGGTTGCAAATCCCATGGACAGAGGAGCCTGGTGGGTTGCAGTCCACGGGGTCGCTAGGAGTCGGACACGACTGAGCGACTTCACTTTCACTTTCATCCACTGGAGAAGGAAATGGCAACCTACTCCAGTGTTCTTGCCTGGAGAATCCCAGGGACGGGGGAGCCTGGTGGGCTGCTGTCTCTGGGGTCGCACAGAGTTGGAAACGACTGAAGCGATTTAGCAGCAGTAGCAGCAGCAGCATATCCCATATAAAAATCCCTGGACGATACCTAAATATAGGTGGGAGAGTGAAAATGAAAAAGGCCAATGAAACTTTTAGGGAAAGAATTTTGACCATAAAGATTCTTAAAATCGCTGACTGATAAACCACGAACAGAAATAACCATTTAGGAAAGTGACGAGTTGCAATACGTTAAGAAAGAAAGTACACGATTTTTCCATCAAACAAATGACACAACCGACCGTATTTGAAGCACACTTGATGAGGTTTTTAATGTTTTCCTTGGGATGGAAACGTTTTAAAGATGGAAAGTAGGGCCTACGTAAAGAAGCCAGAGTGGATGGACGTGGCTCTTTATCACTACAGGTCTTTTCCCTTCAACTGGTTCTGGTAAGAGTCTTTGGTTTGCGATGTTGCAGTGGTCATGAGGCAGTTCATCTGCGGGTGTTGTATCTGATGACCGACTTGGTGGCCTCGGACACTGCGTGCTTGCCGATCTCCCCAGGCAAGAGAAGACTCACGGCTGTCTGGATCTCCCCACTCGTGATGGTGCAGTGCTTGTTGGAGCGGGCCAGGCTCCCGGCCTCTTCAGCGATCTGCTCAAACATATCCTTCACGAACGAATCCATGAGGTTCATGGCCTCGTGAGAGAGACTCAGGCCGGTGTGCACTTGCCTCAGCACCCTGGGGAAATATGTGGCGAAGCTTGGAAAGTTGTCCAGATGGCGGCGACGGCGGCGGCGGCGGCGGCGGCCTTTAGCTGTCTTCTGTTTCGCCTTCTTTGGCTCAGCATCATAGGGCTCTGGTTCGGAGGGCTCGGTTTCCGAGGTCTCTGTCTCAGAGGGCTCCGTTTCTGAGGTCTCTGTTTCAGAGGACTCCGTTTCAGAGGGCTTTATTTTGGAGGTTCCGGCTTCGTTGGTGCCCAGGTCTTTCTCAGAGTTGTCAGAGGATGGCTGAGCCATGTCAGAGCCACCAGTCCCCACTACTCAGAAGAAAGGACATGCGGGAATTGAAGGCAGTTGGCGGAGTTTATAAGCCCTGCCCTCCCTGAAGTCACAAACACTGTCCATATCTGATTGGATAAAATGCAAGGCAGGAGGCCTGTTACTATGGCAGCCCATGTCACGTGACACTGGACGCTCCACGCCCAACTCCCACTGCCCCTCCCCCACGTTTAACCACACAGACAGTCAAACTCAGTGGTATCTTTAAACATTCCGTGACTTCCACCAGGAAAATCTTTGCACTCTGCCCCATGAAGGAGACAGCCAGTCATCTATTCACCTCAGCTGATTTGTGTCTATTGTTGATGCAAGAGAAGTTTCAAAGATGTCACCAAAGTCATCTAAGTTGAAAAATGTAATAATCAGTTAGAGCTTCCTGAAAGAGTCTGACTGATCTCCATAACTCAAGCTCTTTCAGACATCAGAATGACTCAGGTCACTTGGGGGACATTTTACTCCAACACAGAATCTTTTCCTTCTGATTGACCTACAGTGCCAGGAGCAGAAATTTCCTGACATCCTCAGCACAGTGCTCCTGAAAAGCATAGGAATTAGTTGACCAGCTATTATCTCTAAAACTTATCAAAGACAATGATCACTATGAAGAGAACGGCAAAATCCCATTTGCCAAATACAGAACACAAACAGAAATAGGAATACATACTAAAAATATTTAACATTTTGCAAATTTTAAACTGTTTTCTTAAACATTATTTAGGTCCCCCAAATACCAGACAATGTGGAATTGATTAATGATTTATAGTGATTATTGCTCAAAAACATGATCACTCTTATTGCTAGAAAGCCACCAGAGTGAGAGAAAAAGAATAAAAAGAGAGAAATAAAACACCTAGGAATAAATGTACCTAGGTGGTGGTGAAAGACCTGTACTTAGAAAGAATAAGACCCTGATCAAAGACATTGAAGACAATACAAACAGAGGGAAAGGTCTACCTTGTTTATGGACTGGAAGAATTGATATTCTTTAAAAAAAACCATGCTATCAAAGCCAATCCACATATTCAATGCAATTCCTATGAAAATACCAGGGCATTTTCCACAGAACTAACACAAACAATTTTAAATTTTGTATGGAAAGATGAAAGACCCTGAATCGCCAAAACAATCTTCAAGAAGAAGACCAGAACTGGAGGAATCGGGTTCCCTGATTTTGGACTAGAACAGAAAACTACAGTAATCCAATCAGTGTAGTACTGGCACAAAAATAGACACATGGATCCATAGAACAGGAGAGCTCAGAAATAAACCTATGGGCTTATGGTCAATTCAGTTCAGTTCAGTCTCCCAGTCATGTGTGACCCTTTTTGACCCCATGAACTACAGCACACCAGGCTTCCCTGTCCATCACCAACTCTCAGAGCTTACTCAAACTCATGTCCATCAAGTCGGTGATGCCATCCAACCATGTCATCCTCTGTCATTCCTTTCTTTCCCGCCTTCAATCTTTCCCAGCATCAGAGTCTTTTCCAAGGAGTCAGTCCTTCACATCATTTGACACAATATTGGAGTTTCAGCTTCAGCATCAGTCCTTCCAATGAATATTCAGGACTGATTTCCTTTAGGATTGACTGGTTGCATATCCTTGCAGTCCATGATCAATTAATCTACAATTTAAAAAGGCAAGAATGTACAAATGGAGAGAAGACAGTCTCTTCAATAAGTGGTGCTTGGATAATTGGATAGCTACATGCAATAAAGTAAAATTAGAACATTCTCTAGCAGCATATACAAAAATAAACTCAAAATGGACTGAAGACCTAAATATAATACATATGTTGTGTAGGAAGTCATTTTAAGATTCCATTAGATATTTTAATGAGCTGTGTTTCTTTCACATTTGTAAATTCAGACATTAAATGAACACATCAGTTATATTAAAAAAAAACCCACTGAAAATAACCACAGTTGGGTTTTGAGGGGATAACTGGGACCTCAAAAGTCTCTGACACACAGGAAATCTAGGATGCAGATGGGAAAAGCAGAGTTTGATGTTGAAGATTGGAAGGAGGAGTAACACTGGTAATTATTCACTTCAGTTGATGATTGAGGAAATAAGAGCACCTAGTGAGCAATCACCTTGCAATGTTGTGGATCACTGTGAAGGCAAAATAAGGGAAATGGCTTCACGGCTTAAATAACAATTGCCGGTCTCAACTCACGAATGATGGTGTTGATAGGATAGGCATACTCCATTCAGAAACCTTCTCAACATTACCGTTGTTTATGGATTCACATAAAAAGAGGACTCCGACACAGCATAGAAGTTAAGTGCAACAGAAAATTCAGGAAAAAAAAAAAAAACCAAAACCCATTTCACACTTCCTAGAATCACAAGTTTCTACCCTAACGTGTTCAGCTAATCTAATGTCATTCTTTTTCAACCCTCATTCTATTGTTTTTGAAGTGGAAAACCTTCATGATTTGCAACTTAACACCATAGGGATGGTGAGAGCATCCATTCAGTCAGAGAAGCTAAAAAAGTTCATGTTGACTCCATGTCAGCCAAGGAGGGACTCAACCTGGTAGGCACAGTCACTGAACCACTCTACAGTGAGGTTTTCCTGACTGAACCAATAACTGTCTTCCTGGGGTGTTCAGGTCTGGTGACAGCAGGTGACAGGTTTGATTATTTATCTACTCTGACAGTAGGGTAACAAGCACAATTATCTATAGTTGGTCTTATAAAACTAATCAAGGTCACTTATATATATTATCAGTGTTAGGAAATGGCTTGGTAGTAAAGAATCCACCGCAATGCAGGAGACCTAGGTTTAATCCCTGGGTCCAGAAGATTCCCTGGAGTAGGAAATGGAAACCCACTCCAGTATTCTTGACTGGAAAATTCCATGGACAGAGGAACCTGCTAGGTTACAATCCATGGAGTCACAAAGAGTCAAACACGACTGAGCGAGGAACACTTTCAACACTTTCTCAAGTATTCTAGAGCTCCTGTACAAAATGCTAGTGATTAGGTCACTTAAACAACATTCACTTGTCTCATACTTGTGGAGGTTCTAAGTCCAAATCAAGGTTTCATCTGAATTGATCTTATGCAAGGTGTGAGGCCTCTCCTTGGCCTGCAGATAACTGAAATCCCCGTATACCTGTCCACATTTTCTTTCCTCTGTGTATGTGTCTATGTCTGATTTTCCCTTATTATATGGATATGACTCATTTAAATTAAGACTTACTCTAATGAACATATTTGAACTTGTTTGCTTGGTAAATGCTCATCTCCAAATATGATCACATACGAATATGAGTGTTTATGGCATAGATACATTAATTTTAGAGGCACAAATTCAACCCATAGGAGATACGTATTTTGAACTAAACCTGGGAACATTTCCTGCCTCTTCCATCATGTTGATGTATGGCAAAACCAATACAGTATTGTAAAGTAAAATAAATAAATAAAAAGAGAGCACACTGGTGACCACTTATGAGAAACAAGGTGGCCCCACCACAGTCGTTTTCACAATTCCGTGAATGTTTAGTAATTGCATTTTAGTATTTTATTTCTTTTTCTCTCTGTGAGCGAGAAGATAGTGGGTCATTTTCAATTGTTACAAAGTGTTCTTCACACCTGCAGTTGTAATTATTTCGTATTGGGTAGGATATAAGAGGAGGAGGCAATGACAACCCACTCCAGTACTCTTGCCTGGGAAATCTCATGGATGGGGGAGCCTGGTAGGCTGCAGTCCATGGGGTCGCGAAGAGTTGGACACGACTGAGCGGCTTCACTTTCACTTTTCACTTTCATGCACTGGAGAAGGAAATGGCAACCCACTCCAGGATTCTTGCCTGGAGAATCCCAGGGACGGGGGAGCCTGGTGGGCTGCTGTCTATGGGGTCGCACAGAGTCGGACACGACTGAAGTGACTTAGCAGCAGCAGCAGCCAAACATTGACACAAAATTCTGATAATCCACGAAAGCATACATTTCCTGAGCCCTTCAGGAAAAGGACACAGCTCTACATGACAGAAAAAACAAAAGGCGTTCTTTAAAGTGGCAGAACCTCATGAGATAAGGAGAAAGAATTTAGGTCCTGTGGCAAGATACTAGAGAGATCCTCGCTGAGTAGTACAGGTATGAAGTGGACAGTGCCTTTTCAAGAATGGGCAATGAAGGTCTGTATCTTTTGGTCCAATATAGAAGAATTGTGATGGGCTGTTATACCTCCAGGGCTCTCTTTGGTCACTGCACTAAATATTTAGGAAATGTGAGTCCAATTATCAAGAATAGTATTTAGCATTGGGTGGAAAATTAGAGAAATCTCATGAGAGAACTTTTAGAAAAGAATATGATTCCAAAGGAGAGCAGGAAATTCTTCCACCCAAGCAATGGCAAGAAAATATCTCTAGGTGGGACCTTGAGATGATTGTAGACAAGCTGAATATAATTTTGGAAATGAAAAGCTCATTTCAGAGCCATTGCATTTTTGAAAAGAGAACTATGGACCCATAGGAAAAAGACATTATTTCACAGATAACTTCATTTCTATTGTGCTCATTGTTGCTGCTTTCAATATCCCAGTGTTTACCCATATGACATACAAATGTTTTTCCAGTCAGTTCTTATAGATTGTTATTATGTGAGAATTCCTGTCAGCAAACCTAACCCACTAGCATATTTTTACTGGTCTAGGTGTGTTTCACATTTAGTGAATCCAATAATCAAATACAGGCGTTAGGAAACCAGTTGTACAACCGCATCATGTAGTCCATGAAGACAGAAGTGCATGGGTGACTGACACTTGCCACCTAGGAAGGAGGGAGAGAAATGAGGTTCACTGCTGAAGACCAAGAGGGGAAATGAGCATATGTAACTGTTCACTTCACAGGGTGATTGAAGAAAACAGGCACCTAAAGAATAATCACGACCTAGTGGTGTTGGCTGCTGCAAACACAAATTAGCACAAGGGCTTTACTGCTTAAATAACAAACTAGAAGTCTCAACCCCAGGGAAATAGTTCAAATGTTTTTTCAACATCATCTGTATGATAGAATTTATTGTAAAACATAAACGAGAGCTGAAATTCGTTCAGTTCAAAATATTGCAGAAATAACTGCAGTATTCCTCTATACAGAGGCATTGTGAGATTCATCGATCTTTGAGAAGTGAAGATAAGCAGAAGTCATAGAGCATGGTAGGGCTGATGCTTGAGCAGGTATTTTGTCATGCACCTGAGGGAAATTTATTTTAAGTAGGAGTAACATGCAAGGTTACTGTGCTTGTGGAAGTCAATCGATTGGCTTATGTAATATATCCGTGTAATATAACTGTCTGAAAACTCGAGTCCTTTACCATACTCTGGTAGGTGAAGAGCATTACCCAGAGCCACATAGCTACTGAATTAGAACTGACACCAGGATCCAGGTGATTTCCTGAATCTCACTTCAGTGTCTGATCCAGTATTATGCATGGTTTTGCCTTTGAGTGATTCTATCAGAGGATTACAGAAACCATGCTTCTCTTGATGAGCCTGCTTCATAGGAAATATCTCGATATAAAAGCATAACCTCCAATGATCTCATATAATCCTCTGGAAAATAATTCAAGTGAAAAACATATAATAAAGTGTTTCCCTTAACCAAACTCCAACATCATACAAGGACAGTTTTTTATGCTTTTCCCTCTCCCTAATTTTTTTCCTCAAAACTGCCCCATTTATGACTCTGTGGCTATGCACGTTCCACAATCGAGGAGGCGAATTACAAATAAATGTCAGATATTAGAGGACCCAAAAAGAAGAAGGCCATGAGGTATATGAGAAAACTCTGTATTCCTAAATCAGAAAAGTTAGTTATTCAGGCCAGGTCTGTTGTGTTCCTTTCACCAAGAAATCTGTACTTACATTCTCCTTGCTGTCTATCTGCGTGTTTCTTTGTCTATATAAATGGTTACGATGTCTATAATGGTTAGAAATTTCAGTCCACTTTGGTGTGAAAGCTGTGGCATGCAGTATAAGATTCCACTAAAGAGTAGGTGTCCCTCTCCTAGTAGTAAGTAAATAGTAAGCCAATCCAAGGAAATCATCATATTACAGTGAACACTTATTTCTATAGCCTTACCCTGTGTATGGCACACAAAAATATTGCAAGAAGCTTGACTTTAATTTCCGTGGCTATTAGATTCAGGAATATTGCTTGTCCCTGAGTACTCCTTCCAATAAGAAGTCTTGTCTGTTTCCCCCTCCTCTTGAGCTGATGAAGCTTTTGATTACTTTGAGCAATGAATAAATAAAACTGGTGGAAATTGTATTAGGCCATTTACCAGCCTAAGGTTTAAGAAGGAATGTCCTTCTGCCTTGCTGTTTGAGGACATAGAGCTACCATGGAAAGGGTTAGTCTGTCCTGCTAGACCTCCCCACAAGAAAAGAGGCCCCTTTCAGCACCAGATATGTGTGTGAAGGTTGCCTGGAACTTTGCAATGTAGCTTAGGTATCAGGTGATTATCACTGAGTGGTCTTAGGATGGTTCATATTTTTAACAGATATTTATATTTCACATTTGGAAATTGTGTTAGAAAATTTTTAAATGTTCCCATTATAAATTGTAATATGCAAAGTTATGCTAAAGAGTATTTTAAATACTCAGATGTGCTTGAAAAGTGGCTCAAATCAATAGACAGCTGACACACACACATAATTCTAACTGATTAATTGACTATACCCATAGTGCAAAACTGGACTTTCTTTCTCATAACTAAGAAAGGACCAAAGAAAATTCTAATTTTTGTCTTTAGCTATGGGTGGGGAATAAAATGTTGATAAAGCATTTGTAACCAAAAGAGTGCCCCAATGTAGCTTTGGTATTCTAATTAATACTGTCAGCATGGCCCAAGTAATTTCTGTTTGCAAACGTATGGCAAATGCAAATCTAATTGCATCTAGAGGAGCTTAACCCTAATTGAGGCTTCTACAAGTATTCCTACAATTAATGCCCCCTCTCCGAGCAAATACTGCTTCCCCCTCCAAAATGACAGCATCAGCATAAACTATAAACCAAGATGGAAACCTGCAAAGACTAATAATCAGATACGAAGTACAAGAAATATACCTAACATATTTAAATAGATGATAAGATGCATAAGACATGAGTAATAAATAACTAATTATCAGAAGACAAATAAGCTTTCTAGTACTGAGCATCATAACAGAAGGGTAAAGAAATTTTAAACAGCTGAGACAAAAATGGAGAGAGAATATATGATCTAGAAGATAGATGAAAGGAATACTACAAAATACTTCATAAAAAGAATCAAAGAATTAAATGGAGGTCAAGAAACCTAAGAAATGGACTAAGAAAATACATCTCCTCGGCCTACCAGATGTGACAAACATTTCTTAGGAGTTCCTTTACCACAGTCGTTTCGTCAAAAGTTTTCACTTTCATCGCAGGTTCAAAGGATTTGTTAACAAAATGAGCTACTCATTATACAGAAGTAAACAATACAAGTGTTATTAGAGAATTATCTAACTTACTTGCAATCTACTAACATTAAAAAAAGAAGAGAAATAGAGCAGAGGATACATCACCAATCTGGATTTCGAACAGCATTCAGACTTAAACAGCTCTGGGAAGTCACGTGACACAGCACATCTGGAGCCCCAATTGGGAAAAGGTCCCAGGCAGCCCGTCCACTCCATGGGTGAGACTTCAAAGACTGCAGTTCCGGGTTCCCTGCTTATAATCCCAGGCCACAGACTGATTATCATCTTCAATCTGTAAGCAAAACTGCAGCTGTGGTACGATGTTAATTTTTTCCAATGCTGTTTGCTTTGTTCTGCAAATCTTGGAAAGTTGCTAAATCCTGGAATGGTTGGCCAGACCTCCTCCAGGCACTTAACAAACTGCAAGATCCACTTCCTATCTATCAATTGTGTTTCTCTTCCACACTCACAGTAGATGTGGCTGACAGCCACAGCAGTAGTCAGGGCAGTGTCCAGGTTGGTCAGAAGCAAAGTCAGAGGCCTATTGTGCTGTCTCTGAAGCCTAAACAAGAGTATTTATTTAATTTCCCCAGGAGAAATATCAATAACCTCAGATATGCAGATGACACCACCCTTATGGCAGAAAGTGAAGAGGAACTCAAAAGCCTCTTGATGAAAGTGAAAGTGCAGAGTGAAAAAAATTAGCTTAAAGCTCAACATTCAGAAAACGAGGATCATGGCTTCAAGTCCCATCACTTCATGGGAAATACATAGGGAAACAGTGGAAACAGTGTCAGACCTAATTTTTCTGGGCTCCAAGATTACTACAGATGGTGACTGCAGCCATGAAATTAAAAGACACTTACCCCTTGGAAGAAAAGTTATGACCAAACTAGATAGCATATTCAAAAGCAGAGACATTACTTTGGCAACAAACGTCCGTCTAGTCAGGCTATGGTTTTTCCAGTAGTCATGTATGGATGTGAGAGTTGGACTGTGAAGAAAGCTGAGCGCCGAAGAATTGATGCTTTTGAACTGTGGTGTTGGAGAAAACTCTTGAGAGTCCCTTGGGCTGCAAGGAGATCCAAAGAGTCCATTCTGAAGGAGATCAGCCCTGGGATTTCTTTGGAGGGAATGATGCTAAAGCTGAAACTCCAGTACTCTGGCCACCTCATGAGAAGAGTTGACTCACTGGAAAAGACTCTGATGCTGGGAGCGATTAGGAGCAGGAGGAGAAGGGGACGATAGAGGATGAGAAGGCTGGATGGCATCACTGACTCGATGGATGCGAATCTGAGTGAACTCTGGGGGTGGGTGATGGACAGGGAGGCCTGGCGTGCTGTGATTCTTGGGGTCGCAAAGAGTTGGACATGACTGAGCGACTGAACTGAACTGAACAGATGTATTAGGGAAAGGAATTCAACCCATAGAAGACAAGAATTTTGAGTTTAGGTGGGCATAGCTGTTGAATTTTCCATTGCATTGAAACCAATTTTTTTTCACAGATAAATGCTGATATGACATTTACTAGGTGGTATAGTCGCAATTTTTAATTCTTCAAGCATATAAATGTAGAATATTGAGGGAAAGTCTTACTTATATAGAAGTTTTTGATGAATGAGGTTATCCAAATCTTTGTGCAATTTGGAAAATATTGAATTTTTGATAATCACAAGTCATTTATCGATGGATGCATTATAAATTATGTCAGAACTTAGTGCATTAAGGGAGCGATTATTTATGATTTCTTATATATCTATGACTGTTTCTGCTGATGTGCTAGTAAGTGTAAGATTTTTGTAGCTCCCTCTGTTTTTCATGGTCCCTTGTACAACTTATATAACATTGCTTCATAATTAATAGTATATAAGACACTTCTCTGCATTCTAAAATGGATGCTTGATAATAAGTAACGGTGTGTACATACTCATATCATATTAATAATAATACAGAGAACATTGGTGAGCACTTAAGGGAAAATAAAGTCACACCACTCATGTAAATTCCTCAACTATTTCAATAGTGAATAATTTTATTCACTTTATAAAAGTTTCTGATTTCCCCCTCTATTTGAAGAGAGAAGTTACTGTTTCATTTCAGTCCTTATAAATTCGTTATGGTTTTTTAAAATTAATACATTTATTTTACTTAAAAAAAGTTTATTTATTTAATTGGAGGCTAATTACTTGACAATATTGTAGTGGTTTTTGCCATACATTGACATGAATCAGCCATGGGTGTACATGTGTTCCCCATCCTGAACCCCCTTCCCACTTCCCTCCCCGTCCCATCCCTCTGGGTCATCCCAGTGCACCAGCCCTGAGCACCCTGTCTCATGCATCGAACCTGGGCTGGTGATCTGTTTCACATATGATACTATACATGATTCAATGCTAGTCTCTCAGATCATCCCACCCTCGCCTTCTCCCACAGAGTCCAAAAGACTGTTCTATACATCTGTGTCTCTTTTGCTGTCTCACATATAGGGTCATCGTTACCATCTTTCTAAATCCCATGTATATGCGTTAGTATACTGTATTGGTATTTTTCATTCTGACTTACTTCACTCTGTATAAAAGGGTCCAGTTTCATCCACCTCATTAGAACTGAGTCAAATGCATTCTTTACAATGGGTGAGTAACTGTGTATATGTACCACAGCTTTCTTATCCATTCATCTGCCAGTGGACATCTAGGTTGTTTCCATGTCCTGGCTATTGTAAACAGTGCTGCGATGAACACTGGGGTACACGTGTCTCTTTCAATTCTGGCTTCCTTGGTGTGTATGCCCAGCAGTGGGATTGCTGGTCATACGGCAATTCTGTTTCCAGGTTTTAAAGAACCTCCACACTGTTCTCCATAGTGGCTGTACTAGTTTGCATTCCCACCAACAGTGTAAGAGGGCTCCCTTTTCTCCACACCCTCTCCAGCATTTATTGCTTGTAGACTTTTGGATAGCAGTCATTCTGACTGGCGTGAAATGAGGACCTCGATTCTTTTTCTTTATCTCATGAGGTTCTGCCAGTTTAAAGAAAATCTTTTGTTTTTTTTTTTTCTGTCCTGTAGAGCCATGTCCCTTTCCTGAAGGGCTCAGGAAAAGTTTGATTTTGTGAATTATCAGGATTTTATCTCAGTGTTTGGCTGAGAGTGGTGTACTTTTCAGGCTCTTATATCCTACACAGTAGGAAATAATTACAAACGTAGGTGTAAAGAATACTTTGTACCAATTGCGAATGACAGACGATCTTCTCCCTCACAGAGGGAAGAAGAGATAAAATACTAAAATGGCATTACTGAACATTCACAGAATTGTGAAAATGACTGTGGTGGGCCCACCTTGTTTCTCATAAGTGGTGACCAGTGTTCTTTTAATAAGATGGAAGAGGAAGGAGATATGCCCACAATTAGTTCAAAATATGAATCTCTTATGGGTTGATTTTGTGCCTCTAAACTTAATGTATCTGTGCCATAAACACTCATACTCATATGTGATGATATTTGTAGATAGAGTATTTACCAAGTAATCAAGTTAAAATATGTTCATTAGAATAGGTCTTAATCCAAATGAGCTATATCCATATAAAAAGGGAAAGTCTCTAGATGAAAGTGAAAGAGGAGAGAGAAAATGTTGGCTTAAAGCTCAACATTCAGGAAACTAAGATCATGGCATCCAGTCCCATGACTTAATGGGAAATAGATGGGGAAACAGTGGAAAGAGTGGCTGACTTTACTTTTCTGGGCTCCAAAATCACTGCAGATGGTGACTGCAGCCATGAAATTAAAAGACGCTTGCTCCTTGGAAGGAAAGTTATGACCAACCTAGATAGCATATTCCAAAGCAGAGACATTACTTTGCCAACTAAGGTCCGTCTAGTCAAAGCTATGGTTTTTCCAGTGGTCATGTATGGATGTGAGAGTTGGAGTATAAAGAAAGCTGAGCACCGAAGAATTGATGCTTTTGAACTGTGGTGTTGGAGAAGACCCTTGAGAGTCTCTTGGACTGCAAGGAGATCCAACCAGTCCATCCTAAAGGAGATCAGTCCTGGGTGTTCATTGGAGGGACTGATGTTGAAGCTGAAACTCCAATACTTTGGCCACCTGATGCGGAGAGCTGACTCATTGGAAAAGACCCTGGTGTTGGGAAAGATTAAGGGTGGGAGGAGAAAAGGACGACAGAGGATGAGATGGTTGGATGGCATCACCGACACAATGGACATGTGTTTGGATGGACTCCAGGAGTTGATGATGGACAGGGAGGCCTCTAGTGCTGCGTTTCATGGGGTCCCAAAGAGTCGGATATGACTGAGCAACTGAAATGAACTGAACTGAACTGGAAAAGGGAAAATCAGACATAGATACATACATATAGGGAAGAAAATGTGGGGAGATATAGGGAGATTTCAGCTATTTACAAGCCAAGGAAAGTGGCCAGGAATGGAGGCCCCTTATGCATTCACACCTTGTGAAAGATCCAACGCCGTTGAAATTTTGATTTGGACTTAGAGCCTCCACAAGTATGAGACAATAAATGAATGTGTTTAATTGACCTAATCACTAGCATTTTGTACACGAGTTCTCAGTTCAGTCGCTCAGTCGTGTCCGACTCTTTGCGACCCCATGAATGGCAGCATGCCAGGGCTCCCTGTCCATCACCAACTCCCGGAGTTCACTCAGACTCAGTCCATTGAGTCAGTGATGCCATCCAGCCATCTCATCCTCTGTTGTCCCCTTCTCCTCCTGCCCCCAATCCCTCCCAACATCAGAGTCTCTTCCAATGAGTCAACTCTTCTCATGAGGGGGCCAAAGTACTGGAGTTTCAGCTTTAGCATCATTCCTTCCAAAGAAATCCCAGGGCTGATCTCCTTCAGAATGGACTGGTTGGATCTCCTTGCAGTCCAAGGGACTCTCAAGAGTCTTCTCCAACACCACAGTTCAAACGCATCAATTCTTCAGCGCTAAGCCTTCTTCACAGTCCACTTCTAACATCGATACATGACTACTGGAAAAACCATAGCCTTAACTAGATGGACCTTAGTTGGCAAAGTAATGTCTCTGCTGTGGAATATGCTATCTAGGTTGGTCCTAACTTTCCTTCCAAGGAGTAAGCATCTTTTAATTTCATGGCTGCTGTCACCATCTGCAGTGATTTTGGGGCCCCCCAAAATAAAGTCTGACACTGTTTCCACTGTTTCCCCATCTGTTTCCCATGAAGTGATGGGATCGGATGCCATGATCTTCATTTTCTGAATGTTGAGCTTTAAGCCAACTTTTTCACTCTCCTCTTTCACGTTCCTCAAGAGGCTTTTTAGTTCCTCTTCACTTTCTTTTTCGGTATGTTTATTTCTAGGTGTTTTATTTCTCTCTCTTTTTATGTGTTTTAACTCACCCTAGTGGCTTTTCAGCAATAAAAGTGATCATTTTTTGAGAAATAACCACTATAAATCATTAATCAATTCCAGTACGTGTGGTATTTGGGGGACCTAAATAAGGTTTAAGACAAGAATGTATAATTTGCAAAATGTTACATATTTTTAGTGTGTATGTGTAAGTATTCCTATTTCTGTTTGTGTTCTGTATTTGGAGAATGGGATTCTGTCATTCTCTTCATACTGATCACTGGTTTTGATAAATTCTGGAGATAATAGCTGTTCATTTCATTCCTATGCTTTTCAGGAGCACTCTGCTGGGGAAGCCAGGACATTCTGCTCATGCCACTGTAGGTCAGCCAGGAGAAGATTCTGTGCTGGAGTAAAATGTCCACCAAGTGACCTGAGTCACTCTGATGCCTGAAAGAGCTGGAGCTGTGGAAGACTGTCATACTCTCTCAGGAAGCTTTAACTGATGATTTCATTTTCCAACTTAGGTGGCTTTCACTGAGTTTGGCTGAAAGTGAAAGTGAAGTCGCTCAGTCATGTCCGACTCTTTGCGACCCCATGGACACCAGGCTCCTCTGTCCATGGGATTTTCTAGGCAACGGTACTGGAGTGGGTTGCCATTTCCTTCTCCATGAGATCTTCCCGACCCAGGGATCCAACCCAGGTATCCCGCATTGTAGACAGACACTTTACCATCAGAGCCACCAGGGGGAGTTGTGCTGACTGGGGGTTAAACATGGGGGAGGGGCAGGGCAGGAGTGGGGAGGTGGGACGTCCGGTGTCACGTGACATGAGCTGCCATAGTAACAGGCCCCCCTGCCTTGCATCCAATCAGATATGGACAGTGTCTGTGACGTCAGGGAAAGCCGGGCCTATAAATTCGGCCAACGGCCTTCAACGGCCTCACTGTTCTTCTGGGCTTCGCTATGGAGAATGGTGGCGCTGCCGTGTGGGAACCATCCTCTGACGGCCATGAGGAAGACGTGATCACCATAGAAACCAGCACCTCCGAAACTGAGCCCTCTGAACCGGAGATGGCGAAAGCAGAGACCTCCAAACCAGAGCCGTATGATGCTGAACCAAAAAAGGCAAAGCAGAAGACAGCTAAGGGCCGCCGTTGCCGTTGCCGTCGCCGCCGCTGCCGTCAGGGCAATTTCTCCAGCTTTGCTACCTATTTCCCTAGGGTGCTGAAGCAAGTACATACAGGCCTGAGTCTTTCCCGTGATTCCGTGAACATCCTGGATTCGTTTGTGAAAGATATGTTCGAGCGGATTGCCGAAGAGGCCGGGCGCCTGGCCCACAGCAACAAGCGCTGCACCATCATGACCGAAGACATCGAGACCGCTGTGCGTCTTCTGTTGCCTGGGGAGCTCGGCAAGTATGCCACGTCCGAGGGCACCAAGTCGGTCATCAGATACCACCTCTCCAGATGAACTGCCTCAGGACTGTCTGACCATTGCAAACCAGACTTAAGGGTTCTCCCCTTAGGCCCTACATTTAATCTTTAAAACATTTCTACCCCAAAGAAAACATTAAAAACCTCATTAACTTTGCTTCAATATGTGTCGGTTGTGTCATTTGTTCGACGGAAAATCGTGTCCTTTTTTCTTAACATGTTGCAACTCGTCACTTTCCTAAGTGGTTATTTCTATTCGTGCTTTCTCAGTGATTTTAGGGATCTTTATGGTCAAAATTCTTTCCCTAAAAGTTTCATTGGCCGTTTCCATTTTCATTCTCCCATCTATATTTAGGTATCATCCAGAGATTTTTATATGAGTATAGCAACCGATAAAAACCAGTGTGTTCTTCCCGGGTGGCTCAGCACTAACGAATCTGCCTGCAATGCAGGAGTCGCAAGAGAGGCAGGGTCCATCCCTGGGTCATAAAGATCCCCGGGAGGAGGGCATGGCAACCCTCTCCAGTATTCTTTCCTGGAGAATCCCATGGGGAGAGGAGCCTGGTGGGCTACAGTTCATAGGGTCTGCAAAGAGTCGAGCACCACTGAAGCAAGGTAGCATGCAGGCTCACAAAGAGCAGTGTGTGTGTGTGTGTGTGTGTGTGTGTGTGTGTGTGTGTGTGTGTGTGCGTGTGCGTGTGTGTGTGTGTGTGTGTGCTCAGTCACTCAGTCATGTCCGACTCTTTCTGACCCCATGGACAGGAGACTGTCAGGCTCCTAACTCCTTGTAATTTTCCAAGCAAGAATACTGAACTGGGTTGTCATTTCCTACTACAGGGGATCTTTCTGAACAAGGGATAGAAGCTGTGTCTCTTTCATCTCCTGTACTGGCAGTCAGATTCTTGACCACTGCACCAGCAGTAGCAGATATAAAAATCACATTCTATTCCTTCAATCCCAATTCACTTCCATGTGTGAAGTAGGACTCAAACACAGTGCAAAATAAGAAAATTCTAAATTTCTGAAATCAAGCACTGTATCTTTTGAAATTACCTTATCCAGATTTCTCTGATCCTATTTTTTGTTTGCAACCTAGAACATTTTGCTTAAAAAAAAAAAAAGAAAACAAAAATCTTGACTGAATTGCACACTTGCAGGGATGATGGGATAGTCCAGTGACAGAGAATGTAGCCACAGTCTCCACAGTAGCAGCCAATGAGGGAATGGCAGCCCATGAGCCAAAGCAATTGTCCAAACGTATGGTGGAGTGAGGAGAGATGAACAAATAACACCCTTCCTGTGACACTCAGCCTAGAGATGGAGAGGGAACATGGGGTGATAGTTTCCCTGATGTTTTTCCATTCAAGCACCTGCTTTTAACCATGGCGATTGAAGTACAGGCATCCATTTCTTGGGGCTTCCCAGGTGGTGCTAGTGGTAAAGAACCTGCCGTCTTATGTGGGAAACGTAAGAGCCATGGATTCAATCCCTGGAGTGGGAAGATGCCCTGGAGAAAGGCATGGCAACCCACTCCAGTATTCTTGCTGGAAGATCCCATGGACAGCGGAGCCTAGCGGGTTACAATCCATAGGGTCTCAAAGAGTCAGACACGACTGAAGGGGCTTAGCATGCATGCATCCATTTCTTGGGTCTTCCCAGGTGGTGCCGGTAGTAAAGAACCTGCCTGCAATGCAGGAGACACAGGAGACCCAGGTTCTGTCCCTAGATAGGGAAGGTTCACTGGAGGGGGACATGGAAACCCACTCCAGTATTCTTTCCTGGATAATTCCCAGGGACAGAGGAGCCTGGTGGGCCACAGTTCATAGGGCCACGAAGAGTGGGACAGAACTGAAGAGACTTAGCGCACATGCATGCACCCATTTCTTGTTGAGGGACATGCCTCTAGCTCCTTGCATCAAAGTAAGGAGGAGGATGTTCAGCAGTTAAGAGAAATGAGATGACTTCTTCTTCTACCTCCAGTATTTGACTGCTATTGCTTATGATAGTATTTACTGAATTTAATGTCCATGTGTTTTCTTCTTGGTGCATTGACATTTTTATTTCTAAAAGTATATTGCTGAATTTCAAACTAGTTGGTGATTTTCCTACTCCTTTTATTTTTGTTTGTTTTGAGGTACTCTTTATTTTTTAATTAATTAATTTTTTAATGAAGGATTATTGCTTTACAGAATTTTCCTGTTTTCTGTCAAACCTCAGCATGAAGCCTAGGGTATACATATATCCCCTCATTTTTGGAACTTCCTGCCATCTCCTTCCCCATCCCACACCTCTAGGTTGATACAGAGCCTCTGTTTGTGTTTCCTGAGCCATACAGCAAATTCCCATTGGCTATCTATTTTACATATGGTAATGTAAATTTCCATGTTACTCTTTCTTTGCATCTCACCCTCTCCTCCCCTTTCCCTCTGACCATAATTCTATTCTCTTATTTCTTTTTTAAAAGATTGATTTCGAGATTACTACATCCTTGGAGAGAGATAAAGCACTCTGTGATTTCAGTCCTATTTAATTTACAAAGCTTTTCATTAGAACTTAATATTTCATTATATTTTAAATTATTCATTTTGAACTTTAAGCAACAAGGATATGCTGTACAGCACAGAGAAATACACCAATTATCTATTAATAAATATAAACAGAGTATAATATATGAAACAACTGAAGCACTATGTTGTAAACCTGAACAAATATAATATTGCAACTCATGAATATATCCATAAAAAAATTTAAAGTTAAGAAAAATTTATCAGTACCACTGTTATTGGATGTAGAAATCTGTGAAGGATTTGACTCTCAGCAAAACAATGAGAGAAAAGCTAGGAGGATCTACAAAATTCCAACCTCTTAACCGCAGCTGTAGTGTTTTCTCTAGGTCAGTCATGACAGAGTTTGGTAAGTTCTAAATTGTTTTCCTAGCAATTTCATTTCCCAGTTTATCGTCATTCTCCCAAAGTGTACTATGGAGTGCTTCAGAAGCAGTGTGTGTGTGCTATGCAATAGATAGAGTGAAAGTGTACTATGGAGTGCTTCAGAAGCAGTGTGTGTGTGCTATGCAATAGACAGAGTGAAAGTGTACTATGGAGTGCTTCAGAAGCAGTGTGTGTGTGCTATGCAATAGACAGAGTGAAAGTGTACTATGGAGTGCTTCAGGAGCAGTGTGTGTGTGCTATGCAATAGACAGAGTGAAAGTGTACTATGGAGTGCTTCAGGAGCAGTGTGTGTGTGCTATGCAATAGACAGAGTGAAAGTGTACTATGGAGTGCTTCAGGAGCAGTGTGTGTGTGCTATGCAATAGACAGAGTGAAAGTGTACTATGGAGTGCTTCAGGAGCAGTGTGTGTGTGCTATGCAATAGATAGAGTGAAAGTGTACTATGGAGTGCTTCAGGAGCAGTGTGTGTGTGCTATGCAATAGATAGAGTGAAAGTGTACTATGGAGTGCTTCAGAAGCAGTGTGTGTGTGCTATGCAATAGACAGAGTGAAAGTGTACTATGGAGTGCTTCAGAAGCAGTGTGTGTGTGCTATGCAATAGACAGAGTGAAAGTGTACTATGGAGTACTTCAGAAGCAGTGTGTGTGTGCTATGCAATAGACAGAGTGAAAGTGTACTATGGAGTGCTTCAGGAGCAGTGTGTGTGTGCTATGCAATAGACAGAGTGAAAGTGTACTATGGAGTGCTTCAGGAGCAGTGTGTGTGTGCTATGCAATAGACAGAGTGAAAGTGTACTATGGAGTGCTTCAGGAGCAGTGTGTGTGTGCTATGCAATAGACAGAGTGAAAGTGTACTATGGAGTGCTTCAGGAGCAGTGTGTGTGTGCTATGCAATAGACAGAGTGAAAGTGTACTATGGAGTGCTTCAGGAGCAGTGTGTGTGTGCTATGCAATAGACAGAGTGAAAGTGTACTATGGAGTGCTTCAGGAGCAGTGTGTGTGTGCTATGCAATAGACAGAGTGAAAGTGTACTATGGAGTGCTTCAGAAGCAGTGTGTGTGTGCTATGCAATAGACAGAGTGAAAGTGTACTATGGAGTGCTTCAGAAGCAGTGTGTGTGTGCTATGCAATAGACAGAGTGAAAGTGTACTATGGAGTGCTTCAGGAGCAGTGTGTGTGTGCTATGCAATAGATAGAGTGAAGAAACCGATACACCCATCCTCTACCTCTAGTACACTTTCCCCACATATCCCAGTTCATTTACATATTTTCCACATATCCTAGTTAATCAAACATTTAAACATATAAATGAGGACGGATACATAGTACAGAACCGGCAAAACAAAAATTTCACACACATTTCAATTTTCTAATTTCCTGGTTTTTGAAATTGTTTTAAACATTCATACAGGAGAACAAGATGGCAGAGGAACAGGTGGATGTGGAGTACATCTCTCTCCATGGATGCATCAGGAATACACCTTCAGACATAGAAGTGCATGCAGAACACCAGCTGACAGTGGACAGGAGTCATTGACCAGCGGAAAATAATATAGACCCACCCAAACCTTGGTAGGATGAAGGAACTAGGGGCAAAAACAGGAGTGTGAGTAGGACTGGACCTGCCCTTGGCAGGTGGGGGAACTGAAGCAGGGGTCCGATCCCCACATCAGGGCAATTGTCTGAGTCAGAGGAGAAGCATTTAAGGCTGAGAGTGAAACAGCTGATCTGTAGCAGCCGAAATGGAATGAGAATCAGACAGTCCTTGCAGCCATACATACCCAAGACGGGGATGCAGATCCCCTGGAAGGTGCAGCGGCTGGTAGCTGGAGTTTAGGGATTGTGGAGCAATCCCAAAGTGAGGGCTGCTGCAACTGTGGAGAGACTTATCAAGGGGATGTGAGGGAGGAGACTGTGGTGGGAAATGCCTGTGGAGGAAAGCCAGGCAGCCATGGAAGCTAGGCGATACTGCTGAGTCACGTTTGGGGATGGAGCCATCACCATAGCCTCTCTCCCCACAGTGCCAGCATTGGCGGCTGAACAATAGAGAGGCTGGCCCAGCAAGCACCTGATGCACTGAACTACAGAGTAGGACCCCACCCAGGGTGCCCCTTTAAGTGCCTGATGTGCCAATCTATAGAGTAGAACTCCAGCCAGGGGGGCCCCTATATGAGCCTGATGTGCCAAACAACAGAGAAAGTCCCCAGGCAAGGAAGCCCTCTACATGCCTGAATGGGTGGAGCTACAGAGAAAGACAGGCCAAAGAGGCCTTCTGATCGCCAGCTACAAGAGGCTCGAAAAAAGACTCTGATGGGGCCATAACTCCTGCGGTGGAGGCAGTCCGTGTCCCTGCACACTTGGTGCTGCCAGAGTCCCTGCAAGCCAAGCAGCTGTGCCACCTTCACCCTCAACTCTCACTAGGGCAGAGCTGCCACAGGCAAAAAATGTCTTGTGCCTCAACATGTGGGGTCGCTTTGGTAGTGTCCTACTCTTTCCGACCTTGGAGACTGTGGCCTGCCAGGCTTCTCTGTCAGGGAGCAGTGTTCTCCAGGCAAGAATACAGGAGCGTGTTGGCCAATACTGGTTTCCATGGCTGTGCAGCACAGGAGCGGCCCTGAGGAGATACCCCACGTCCAAGGGCAGAGAAGCCTAGCAGGATGGTGGTGCTGGAGCGACTTTGAGAAGATATCCCATGTCCAAGGGCAGAGAAGCCCCAGCAAGACAGTAGGAGGGGCGAATTCACATTTAGAATCACACCCCATCTCCACGAGACACATTCAGAGGGCTCAAACAAACCTTGTGTGCACCAGGACCCAGAGACCCCACATAGACTGAGACAGAACTGTGTTTGAGTGTCTCCTGTGTAGGTACGGGTCAGCAATGGACTGCCGCAGGGGCAGGGGCCCTGGGTGCAGCAGACTTGGGTATGGCATAAGCCCTCTTGGAGGAGGTTGCCATTAACCCCACCATAGAGTGGCCAGAACTTACACAGGACTGGGAAATATACTCTTGAAGGGCACAAACAGAACCTTGTGCACACCAGGACCCAGGAGAAAGGAACAGTGACCCCACAAGAGACTGACCTAGGCTTGCCTGGGAGTGTCCAGGAGTCTCCAGTGGAGATGTAGGTCGGTGGTGGCCTGCTGGGGGGTTGGGGGCACTGAGTGTAGCAGTACATGCATGAGGCCTTTTGAACGAGGTCGCCATTATCTTCATTACATCCACCACAGTTTCGCCCCAGATAAATAAGAGGGAGGGAACATAGCTCCAACCATCAACAGAAAATTGGATTAAAGATTTATTGAGCATGGCCCCATCCTTCAGAACAAGACCCAGTTTCCCCTTCAGTAAGTCTCTCCCATCAGGAAGCTTTCATAAGCCTCTTATCCTTCTCCATCAGATGGCAGACTGAAACCACAATCACAGAAAACTAACCAACCTGATCACATGGACCATGTGACCCCATGGACTGTAGCCTATCAGGCTCCTCGATCCATGGGATTTTTCAGGTAAGAGTGCTGGAGTGGATTGCCATTTCCTTCTCCAGGGGATCTTCCTTCTCCAGGGATCGAACCTGGGTATCCCGCATTGCAGGCGGGCGCTTTACCATCTGAGCCACCAGGGAAGCCCAACATGGACCACAGCCTTGTCCAACTCAGTGAAACTATGAGCCATGCTGTGTAGGGCCACCCAAGATGGACAGGTCATGATGGAGAGTTCAGAGAAAATGTGGTCCACTGGAGAAGGGAATGGCAAACTACTTCAGTATTCTTGCCTTGAGAACCCCATGAACACTATGAAAAGGCAAAATATAGGACATTGAAAGATGAACTCCCCAGGTGGGTAGGCGCCCAATATGCTACTGGAGATCAGTGGAGAAATAACTCCAGAAAAATTGAAATGGAGCCAAAGCAAAAACAACACCCAGTTGTGGATGTTACTGGTGATGGAAGGAAAGATGCTGTAAAGAGCAATATTGCATAGGAACCTGGCATGTTAAGTCCATGAATTGAGGCAACTTTGAAGTGGTCAAACAGGAGATGGCAAGTGTGAACGTCAACATTTTAGGAATCAGCGAGCTAAAGTGGTCTGGAATGGTTGAATTTAACTCAGATGACCATTATATCTACTAGTGTGGACAAGAATGCCTTAGAAGAAATGGAGTAGCCATCATAGTCAACAAAAGAGTCTGAAATGGAGTACTTGGGTGAAGAATGATCTCTGTTTCCAAGGCAACCATTCAATATCAGAGTAATCCAAGTCTATGCCCTGACCAGTAATGCTGAAGAAGATGAAGTTGAATGGTTCTATGAAGACCTACAAGACCTTCCAGAACTAACACCCAAAAAAGATGCCCTTTTCACTAAAAGGGACTGAAATGCAATAGTAGGAAGTCAAGAAATACCTGGAGTAACAGGCAAATTTGGCCTTGAAGTGCAGCATGAAGCAAGGCAAAGGCTAATAGAGTTTGGCAAAGAGACTGCACTGGTCACAGCAAACACCCTCTTCCAACAACACAAGAAAAGACTCTACACGTGGAAAGCACCAGATGGTCAACACCAAAATGAGACTGATTATATTCTTTGCAGCCAGAGATGGAGAAGCTCTATTAGATCAGTTCAGTTCAGTTCAGTCGCTCAGTCGTGTCTGAATCTTTGCAGCCCCATGAATCGCAGCACGCCAGGCCTCCCTGTCCATCACCAACTCCCAGAGATAACTCACACTCAAGTCCATCGAGTCGGTGATGCCATCCAGCCATCTCATCCTCTGTCGTCTCCTTCTCCTCCTGCCCCCAATCCCTCCCAGCATCAGAGTCTTTTCCAATGAGTCAACTCTTCACATGAGGTGGTCAAAGGACTGGAGTTTCAGCTTTAGCATCATTCCTTCCAAAGAACACCCAGGGCTGATCTCCTTCAGAATGGACTGGTTGGATCTCCTTGCAGTCCAAGGGACTCTCAAGAGTCTTCTCCAACACAACAGTTGAAAAGCATCAATTCTTCGGCGCTCAGCTTTCTTCACAGTCCAACTCTCACATCCATACATGACTACTGGAAAAACCATAGGCTTGACTAGAGAGACCTTTGTTGGCAAAGTAATGTCTCTGCTTTTGAATATGCTATCTAGATTGGTCATAACTTTCCTTCCAAGGAGTAAGTGTCTTTTAATTTAATGCCTGCAATCATCATCTGCAGTGATTTTGGAACCCCCCAAAATAAAGTCTGACACTGTTTCCACTGTTTCCCCATCTATTTCCCATGAAGTGATGGCACTGGATGCCATAATCTTCATTTTCTGAATGTTGAGCTTTAAGCCAACTTTTTCGCTCTCCTCTTTCACTTTCATCAAGAGGCTTTTTAGTTCCTCTTCACTTTCTGCCATAAGGGTGGTGTCATCTGCATATCTGAGGTTATTGCTATTTCTCCCAGCAATCTTGATTCAGCTTGTGCTTCTTCCAGCCCAGCGTTTCTCATGATGTACTCTGCATATAAGTTCAATAAGCAGGGTGACAATATACAGCCTTGACATACTCCTTTTCCTATTGGGAACCAGTCTGTTGTTCCATGTCCAGTTCTAACTGTTGCTTCCTGACCTGCATATAGGTTTCTCAAGAGGCAGGTCAGGTGGTCTGGTATTCCCATCTCTTTCAGAATTTTCCATAGTTCATTGTGATCCACACAGTCAAAGGCTTTGGCATAGTCAATGAAGCAGAAAGAGATGTTTCTCTGGAACTCTCTTGCTTTTTCCATGATCCAGCGGATGTTGGCAATTTGATCTCTGGTTCCTCTGCCTTTTCTAAAACCAGCTTGAACATCAGGAAATTCATGGATCACGTATTGCTGAAGCCTGGCTTGGAGAATTTTGAGCATTACTTTACTATTGTGTGAGATGAGTGCAATTGTGTGGTAGTTTGAGCATTCTTTGGCATTGCCTTTCTTTGGGATTGGAATGAAAACTGATCTTTTCCAGTCCTGTGGCCACTGCTGAGTTTTCCAAATTTCCTGGCATATTGAGTGCAGCACTTTCACAGCATCATCTTTTAGGATTTGAAATAGCTCAACTGGAATTCCATCTATACAGTCTGCAAAAGCAAGACCAGGAGCTGACTGTGGCTCAGATCATGAACACTTTATTGCCAAATTCAGACTTATATTAAAGAAAGTAGGGAAAACCATTAGACCCTTCAGTTATGACCTAAATCAAATCCCTTATGATTATACGGTGAAAGTGACAAATAGATTCAAGGGATTAGATCTGATAGACAAAGTGCCTGAAGAACTAAGGACAGGGGTTCGTGACATTGTACAGGAGACAGGAATCAAGACCATCCCCAAGAAAAAGAAATGCAAGAAAGCAAAATGGCTGTTTGAGAAGGCCTTACAAATAGCTGTGAAAAGAAGATAAGTGAAAAGCAAAGGAGAAAAGGAAAGATATACCTATTTGAATGCAGAGTTGCAAGGAATAGCAAGGAGAGTCAAGAAAGCTTTCCTTGGTGATCAGTGCAAAGAAACAGAGGAAAACAATAGAATTGGAATGACTAGTGATCTCTTCAAGAAAATTAGAGATACCAAGGGAACATTTCATGCAAAGATGGGCACAATAAAGGACAAAAATGGTATAGACCTAACAGAACCAGAAGACATTAAGAAGAGGTGGCAAGAATACACAGAAGAACTATACAAAAAGGATCTTCATGGCCTAGGAAATCATGATGGCGTGATCACTCACCTAGAGCCAGACATCCTGGAATGTGAAGTCATGTGGGCCTTGGGAAGCATGACTATGAACAAAGCTGGTGGAGGTGATGAAATTCCAGTTGAGCTATTTCAAATACTGGAAGATGATGCTGTGAATGTGCTGCACTCAATATGCCAGCAAATTTGGAAAACTCAGCAGTGGCCACAGGACTGGAAAAGGTCAGTTTTCATTCCAATCCCAAAGAAAGGCAATGCCAAAGAATGCTCAAACTACCGCACAATTGCACTCATCTCACATGCTAGTAAAGTAATGCTCAAAATTCTGCAATCCAGGCTTCAATGGTACATGGACCTTGAACTTCCAGATATTCAAGTTGGATTTAGAAAAGGCAGAGGAACCAGAGATAAAATTGCAAACATCTACTGGATCATCAAGAAAGAAAGAAAGTTCCAGAAAAACATCTATTTCTGCTTTATCAACTATGCCAAAGCTTTTGATTGTGTGAATCACAACAAACTGTGGAAAACTCTGAAAGAGATGGAATACCAAACCACCTGACCTGTCTCTTGAGAGATCTGTATGCAGGTCAAGAAGGAACAGTTAGAATTGGACATGAAACAACAGACTAGCTCCAAATTGGGAAAGGAGTATGTCAAGGCTGTATGTTGTCACCCTGCTTATATAACTTATATGCAGAGAACATCATGAGAAACGCTGGTGCAGATGAAGCACAAGCTGGAATCAAGATTGCCAGGAGAAATATCAATTACCTCAGATATGCAGATAATACCACCCTCATTGCAGAAAGCAAAGAGGAACTAAAGAGCCTCTAGGTGAAAGTGACAGAGGAGAGTGAAAAAGTTGGTTTAAAACTCAAAATTCAGAAAACGAAGATCATGGCATCTAGTCCCATCACTTCACAGCAAATAGATGCGGAAACAGTGGGAACAGTGAGGGAGTTTTCATGGTGGGGGGTTCAAGTCACTACACATGGTGACTACCACCATGAGATTAAAGACGATTGTTCCTTGGAAGAAAAGCTATGACCAAGCTGGACAACATATTAAAAAGCAGAGACATTACTTTGCCAACAAAGTTCTGTCTAGTCAAAGCTATGGTTTTTCCAGTAGTCATGTATGGATGTGAGAGCTGGACTATAAAGAAGGCTGAGCAACCCCAATGACTGCAGCATGCCAGGCCTTCCTGTCCATCACCAACTCTGGGAGCTTACTCAAACTCATGGCCATTGAGTCGGTGAAGCCATCCGACCATCTCATCCTCTGTTGTCCCTTTCTCCTCCCACCTTCAATCTTCCCCAGCATCAGGGTCTTTTCAAATGAGTCAGTTCTTCATATCAGGTGGCCAAATTATTGGAGTTTTAGTTTCAGAATCAGTCCTTCCAATGAGTGTTCAGGGTTTCTTTCCTTAAGAATTGACTGGTTTGATGCTCTGTCTAGATACCATATATATGCATTAATATAAAATATTAGTTTTTCTCCTTCTAACTTCACTCGGTATAATAAGCTCTAGGTTCATCCACCTCATTAAATAGACTAAAATGTGCTCCTTTTTGTGACTGAATAATATTCCATTGTATTAATATATATGTACTACAGCTTCTTCATCCATTCATCTATAGATAGACATCTAGGTTGCTTCCACGTCCTAACTATTGTAACATTTTAGTCACTCACTCCTGTCCAAGTCTTTGTGAGCCCATGGACTGTAGTCTGCCAGGCTCCTCTGTGTATGGAATTCTCCAAAGAATATGGAAGTGAGTAGCCATTCCATTCTTCAGGGGATCTTCCCAACCCAGGGATTGAACCCCAGTCTCCTGCATTGCAAGTGGATGCTTAACTGCCTGAGCTACGAGGGAAGCTATTGCAAGTAGTGCTGTAGTGAACACTGGGGTACATGTGTCTTTTTCAATTATGGTTTTCTAAGGGTGTATGCCCAGTAGTGGGATTGTTGGCTCATATGGTAGTCTTATTCCTAGTGTCTTAAGGAATCTCCATACTGTTCTGCATAGTGACTGCATCAATTTACATTCCCACAGACAGTGCAAGAGTGTTCCCTTTTTTCCACAGCCTCTCTAGATTTTATTGTTTGTAGATTTTCTGATGATGGCTATTCTCACCTTGTGAGGTGATACCTCATTGTAATTTTGATTTGCATGTCTCTAATAGTGAGTGATGTTGAGCATCTTTTCATGTGTTTATTAACCATGTATGTGTATGTTTTCTTTGGAGAAATGTCTGTTCAGGTATTCTACCTAGTTTTTGATTGGGTTGTTTGTTTTCTGGTATTGAGCTTCATGAGCTGCTTGCATATTTTGGAGATTAATCCTTTGTCAGTTGTTTCATTTGCTATTATTTTGTCCCATTCTGAGGTTGCCTTTTCTATAAACTTTGTTTATAGTTTCCTTTGCTGTGGAAAAGATTTTAAGTTTAATTAGATCCCATTAGTTTATTTTTGTTTTTATTTCCATTACTCTATAAGGTGAGTCACAGAGGATCTTGCTGTGATTTATGTCAAAGAGTGTTTTGCTTATGTTTTCCTCTAGGAGTTTTATAGTTTCTGGTTTTACATTTAGGTTTGTAATCCATTTTGAGTTTATCTATGTGTATGCTGTTAGGAAATGTTCTAATTTCATTCTTCTACACATAGCAGTGCAGTTTTCCCAGCATCACTTACGATGAGACTATCTTTTCTCTATTGCATATTCTTGCCTCCTTTGTCAAATATAAGGTGTTGGTGGGTGTGTGCGTTTATCTCTGGGCTTTCTATCCTATTCTCTTGGTGTATATTTCTGGTTTTGTGCCAGAACCATACTGTCTTGATAATTGTAGCTTTGTAGTCTGAAGTCAGGAAAGTTGATTACTCCATCTCCATTCTTCTTTCTCAAGATTGTTTTGGCTATTTGTGGTCTTAATGCATTTTTGACTTATGATATTTTCAAGTTACAATGGGTTTACTCAGATACAGCCCTATTATAAGATGGGGAGGTCTATAGACCTCTTTATCTTACACCAGTTCAACAATATTACTACCATCTTTCACTCCTTTATCACCACTCTCAATATTTTGCTCTCTGCTAGGTCGTTTCTATTAGGAAAACATCAGGCCATTATTTCTTATCTTCACATGACTTCCCAGGTGGCTCAGATGGTAAAGAATCTGCCTGTATGGCAGGAGACATGGGTTCAATCCCTGGATTGGGAAGATCCCCTGGAGGAGAGAATGGCAACCCAACCCAATATTCTAGCCTGGAGAATTCCATGGACAGAGGAGCTGGGTAGGCTACAGTCCATGGACTCACAAAAAGTTGGACAGGACTGAGCAACTAACACTTTCACAGTTTCATATATAGATTATACTTTCAGCAACTGATAGCATTTTGCATCTTTGCTCTTATTTGGGGCAAATTTCCTTTAAAATATACATATTTGTTTATTTTATTACTTGGCTGCACCAAGTCTTAGTAGCGGCATGCAGGATCTTTGATCTTTGTCGAGGCATGCATAATCCGTAGCTGCAGCATGTGAACTCTTAGCTGTTGCCTATGGGATCAATTCCCCCAACCAGGGACTGGGCCCCCTGCCTCAGGAGTGTGAAGTCCCAGCCATGGAGCACCAGGGAAGTCTCAAGGCAAACTTCTTTCACAGATGTATGTAACATACATCTCTATGTGCAATATTGGAACATGAATATTTGAAGGTGTTGATTGAACCAGTATTCCTTATCTAAGACCATATTCCCCTAGGCTTTCTACTGACATCAAACTGGTATCAAAAAGAGGCCCAGACAACTTTCCTTCCATAGCCCCCTATGCGCTCTGCCTGCTCACCACCTCATTCACTGCCCCAACAAGGCCTCTCTGCTGTTCCTCAAACAAGCCACACTCACTGTTTCCTAGGGCTTTTTCAATGTCAGTTCCATCTTTCAGGAATGTTCTTCCCTCAGATATCCACTTAGACTACTCCTTCACCCCTTTGTAATTGTTGTCTCTAATCACTGTTTCCATTTTTTTTTTCTTCTTCCTATTCTCATATGAACACAGTCCAATCAGGGATTCACCTCCACCACTCAACTGAAATTTCTGTCCTCAAGGTCATAACTAACTCCTACATTGTTCAGTCCAATGATCAATTCTTAATCCTTACTGGACCTATCAACAGCATTTGGCAGAGCTCATGAGTCACTCCTCCTCAGTTTACTGTCTCCAGTTGGCTTCCAGGACCCTGTTCTCCCGGTTTCCTCTTACCTCCCTGGCTGCTTCTTCTCAGTTACCTTTACTGGTTCCTCTTCTCCTCCTGAACCTCTTAAAATAGGAATCTGCCCAGGCTTGGTCCCTGTTCTTCTCATTTCTATCTACCCTCCCTTGGTGATATCTTCCAATTCAAACACTGTAAAACACTTTTTATACTTATAACTCTTAAATCCAAGTCTGTAGATTGGATCTGTATCACAACATACAGTCTAATATATCCAACTGCCTACTCAGCACCTCCACTCAGATGTCTAATAGACATCTCAAACTCAAACTGTTGCACATTGAATTCCTGATCTTTTCCCCCAAACCTGCTCCTCCTATAGCCATCTGCATCTCAACCGATGGCAGTTCCATCAGCCCATATGTTAGAGAGAATCACAGCTGTGTGTTAAATTTGCTCAGTTGTGTCTGACTCTTTGTGATCCCATGGACTATACAGCCCACAGAACTCTCCAGGACAGAATACTAGAGTGGATAGCCATTCCCTTCTCCAGGGGATCTTCCAAACCCAGGGATCAAACTCAGGTCTCCCGCATTGCAGGTGGATTCTTTACCAGCTGATCCACCAGGAAAGCCCAAGAATACTGCAGTGTGTATCCTTAAGCTTCTCCAGCAGATCTTCCCAACCCAGGAATCGAACTATAGTCTCCTGCACTGCAGGCAGATTCTTTACCAGCTGAGCTACCAGGGAAGCCCAGTCCATATAGTCAGGGCAGAAATCTTGCCATTATCTTCTCTCCCACTGTACATATAGTGAAGTTGCTCAGTCGTGTCTGACTCTTTGCAACCCCATGGACAGTAGCCTACCACGCTCCTCTGTCCATGGGATTTTCCAGGCAAGAGTAGTGGAGTGGGTTGCCATTTCCTTCTCTAGAGGATCTCCCCAACCCAGGGATCAAACCTGGGTGCCCCACATTGTAGGCAGACACTTTACCATCTGAGTCACCAGGGAAGTCCTGGGGAAGTCACTGTACATATAACTCATCAGGAAATCATTTGGGTTCTTACTCAATGTATTCAAAATCCAATCCTTCTCACATCCCCATCGCTACATATAAGGTCCAATTTGCCATGATTTCTCACCTGAATAACTGAAATAGCCTTCTAACAGATCTCTCTGTTTTTATCCTTGATCCTCTGTGGTGTATATTCTGGGCAAAAATTAAGTGATAATTTTTAATATAAATGAAATCCTTGTACTTCTCTGCTCAAAACCTGAAAAAGATAGTGAATTCCACTGAGTGAGAGTCAAAATCCCTACAAAACCCTACATTTTCTGGTTCTCCACTATATCTCTGACCACTCCATCTGCTCTCTTCCCCCACTTACTCTGTCCAATCTGTGGCCTCCTTACTGTCCCTTAAAAATGCCAGGCTCACTATTGCCATGGAACCTTTGCAATGTCCCTCTAGGAGGAGTGCTCTTTTCCATGTTATCCATTTATTTAAACCCTTTCACCTACATTAAGGCTCAGATCTCACCATTTCGATGAAGCCTATCTGAACTAGCCTATTTCATATTGCAACTTGTGCAGCCCTACTCTATCTGCCTTCCCCTGCTCTGTTTTCATCATTCTCTAACACAATATATAGCTTATTTACTTGCTGTGTATATTGATTTATTTCAGTCTTCCTCCATTGAGATGTAAAGTCCATAAGGGCAGAGATCTGTTTTGTTCACTGATTCTAAGTACCTAGATTTGTACACAAAATGATGTTTTTAAAATGAATTTTCTCATAATTTTTGTATTACAATAAGTTATATCACACTGCAAGTAATTGTCCACAACTTGACTTTTTCACCCAACATTATGATTTTTAGATTTATCCATGTTCATCTATAACATATATACATCCATTTTAACTGGTATATAATATGCCATTTTATGAATAGTTTCTTTAGGCATGCCATTCTTGTAAACATCTTTGAGTTGCTTCTCTTTTTTTGCTATTACAAAGAATGCTGCAATGAATACTCTTGTTATAGCCTTTCATTACTCTATAAATATGCTTCTTAGAGCTGGAATTGGTAAATGACATGTATGTGCATCTTCAACCTCACTGTGTGTGCATGCTCAGTTGCTTCAGTCATATTTGACTCTTTGGACTGTAGCACACCAGGCTCCTCTGTCCATAGGATTCTCCAGGCAAGAATACTGGTGTGCGTTGCCATGCCCTCCTCCAGGGGATCTTCCTGACCCAGGGATTGAATCTGTGTCTCTTATGCATCTTGAATTGGCAGGTGGGTTCTTTACCATTAGCAGCACCTGGAAAGCCCATTCAACCTCACTGCTGCTGCTGCTGCTAAGTCACTTCAGTCATGTCCGACTCTGTGCAACCCCATAGACAGAAGCCCACCAGGCTCCCCTGTCCCTGGGATTCTCCAAGCAAGAACACTGGAGTGGGTTGCCATTTCCTTTTCCAATACATGAAAGTGAAAAGTGAAAGTGAAGTCGCTCAGTCGTGTCCGACTCTTAGTGACCCTGTGGACTGCAGCCTACCAGTCTTCTCTTCTCATGGCATTTTCCAGGCAAGAGTACTGGAGTGGGTTGCCACTGCTTTCTCTGTTCAACCTCACTAGACACTGACAAATAGTAATTACATCAATTTACACACACAGCTATAGAAGAGTACCCATTTCCCCCACATTCTTGCAGATAATTATTTTTTAATTTTTTTAAACCAGTGTAACAGGTGAAAATGAGCATCTCCCTGGTGTTGAACCTGCCTTTCCCAGGTTATGTCTTGGGTGTGATCTCTTTATAGGTTTTTCTTAACAAACATATTTCTTTTCCTCTTCTGTGAATTATCTTTTGATGTCCTTTACCCATTTTTCTATTGTCTTCTTTTTTTAATTATCTTATTTATTTATTTATTTGGAGGGCTGCACTGGGTTTTAGTTGCTGCACACATCCTTTTCTCTAGTAATGGCAAGCAGGGGTTACTCTCTAGTTGCAGTCCATGAGTTTCTCATTATATTGCGTTCTCTTGTTGTGCAGCACAGGCTCTAGGGCACAGGGGCTCCAGTTCCCAGGCTTTAGAGCACAGCAAAGTTGCTCTGCAGCATGTGGGATCCTCCTGGAGTAGGTGTGGAAATCATGCCTCCTCAATTGCAGGCAGATTCTTTACCACTGAGCCACCAGGCAACCCCGTTTGTCTTCTTAATATTGCTTCTCATGTGGCTTTACATAATTTATATTCTAACTATTGGTCTGTAACATACTTTGCAAAATTTCTCTGTATTCCAAAAAAATCTTTACTGCATTCCTCTTTTGTTGGTTTGGTTTATAAACCATTCTTATTTGGTTTACAATAAGTGTAACTGAAATAAACCTGTTTGAGGAAAGAACCACTTTTGGTACACATGCAACACTACTAGTGAGAAAGTTTTCTATCAGGCAGGTAAGTATAACACACATGCAGAAAAAGGCCATATCTTAATTGTACATCTTGATGAATGTTCACAAAATGAAGACACCCAATAAAACCAGTCCCCAGATCAAGACCATTCTTTATCCATCAATTATGCACCCTTTCTCCACTCTTTTGCAGTGCAACATCCTTGATAAATCAATTTTCTGTATATGCCTTTTCTAGTTTTGTAATCAATTTTCAACTTCCACAAAAAAATGGGCTTGTTAGCATTACTCTTTTTATTGGAGTGTTACTGGACTTATGGATTAATTTGAGGTGATTTGCTAACTTTTGGGAGGCTTCCCAGATGGTGCTAGTGGTAAAGAATTCACCTGCCAATGCAGGAGATGCAAGGGATGAGGGTTTGATCCCTGGGTTCGATCCATTGGCTGGGAAGATCCCCTGGAGAAGGAAATGACAACCCGCTCCAATATTCTTGCCTCGAAAATCTCATAGACTGAGGAGCCTGGTGGGCTACAGTCCATGGAATCCCGAAAAGCTGGACATGACTGAAGGGACTGAGCACACATGCAAAATGTAAAACGTTAAATTTTAAATATTTAAATTTAAATCCATAAATACAGAAGTATTTTTAATAATTTGTAAGTATTCCGTTTCTATTCCTGTTCCATCTTTGGAGGATGTGGGTTTGCTATTTTTACTTTTTCTCATGGAATTTGATGAGTACTATAGATAATAGCAGGTCAGTTCTGGATAATCCCATGGTTTGAAGAGCCTGGTGGGCTACAGTCAATGGGATTGCAAAGAGTCTTACACGGCTGAAGTGACTGGGCATGGACGCACACATATATGTCCTACGATTTTGAGGAGCAGTCTTCTGAACACATCAGAGAGTTCTTGCTCGAGCTGTGTGCTTGAGTGTGCTAAGTTGTTTCAGTCGACTTGGACTGTTTGCAACCCTACGGACTGTAGCCCGCCAGGATCCTCTGTCTGTAGGATTGTCCAGGCAAGAATACTGGAGTGGGTTGTCATTTCATCCTCCAGGGGATCATTTTATCACACGTATTGATTCATTAAACCCTTACAGTCAAGATAGGTACATTTCCATCATCACAAAGGTCTCCCTCCTCCTACCCCCTTATAGTCACGCATGGTATTCTGGTCCCTCAATTCACCTCTGTAAGCATCAGCGGTGATGAATCTCTTCTCCATCTCTATAATTTTCTCATTTTGAGAAGGTTATATGAATGGCAACCTACAGTTTGTAAACTTTTCTTTGGTAATTTGTTATGTACTAAATTGTGTCTCCCCCAAAGGTCTGTTGAATTCCTGACCCCCAGGACCTCCAAATGTGACCTGATTTGGAAATGGAGTTGTTACAGCTGTAAGTAGCTCCAGTGAGGTCATATTGGAATAGAGGAGACCCTTATCCAGAACAAGCATTGTCCTGACAAGAAGAGAAGAGACACAGAAACCAAGGGGAGAATGCCCTGTGATGAGGGAGACAGAGATGGAAGTGCTTTAGCTCCAGGTCATGGAAGCCCAGGGACTGCCGTCAACCACCAGAACCCAGGCAGCACAAAGGGAGCAGTCCCCCATCCAGGTTTCAGAGGGAGCAGGGCCCCTGAAGCCATGACTTCAGACTCCTTGCCTCCAGATTATGAGACAATACATTTCTGTTGTTTAAACCACCCAAATCCTGATACTTTGTTGTGGAAGACCTAGAAAACTAATACAATAACCTTTCTGTCTGAAGAACTTCCTTTAACCAATGCTAATGACAAATTCTCTTAGCTTCTCTTTATCTGATCACTGTTTTTTTCTCTCTTTCATTCCTGAAGGATAGTTTCGTAAAGTATGGAATTCGTGGATTAAAATTCTTTTCTTTCAGCACTCGAAAAATATTCTGGCACTTCTCCAAGGTTTAGATGAGAAATCTGTCCTCATTCAGACTGATGGTAGGTACTGTTGCCCTTTTCCTTTGGTTGCTTTCAAAGTTTTTTCTCTATTTTTAGTTTTCTGGAATCGAGTTATAATGGGTCTTGGTGTGGATTGATTATTTGGAGTTTGCTTCACTTCTTAGATCTTTAGGCTTATCCTTTCACCAAATTTGGGGAAATTTCAGGCCTTATTTCTTCAGATACTCTTTCTTCTTTCTTTTCTCCATCTGGGATCCTGATGATCCTTTTTTTTTTTCCTACAGATTGCTAAGGTTCTGCTCAGCTTTTTTTTTTTTTTTTTTTTGCCTGTTTTCTCTCTGTTGTTCAGTTTGGGTGAATTCTATTCATATTCCTCAAGTTCACTGATTCTTTCCTCTGTCACTTACACTATACTGTTGACCCCATCCACTGAGTTTTTAAAAGTTTCTGTGGTTAAATTTTTCAGTTCTAAAAGTTCCATTTAGTTCTATGTTATAATTATAACATCTGGGTTTTGTTTGTTTTGTTGAGATTTTCTGTTTTGACATTTGTTTCAAGAGGATTTGTACTTGATTGTTGAAACTTTTTTTTACAATGATTTGTATTTACTCAGGCTGCTATAACAAAATTCTATAGACTGGGTGACCTTTAAATAAGACATGTATTTCTCACAGTTCTTAAGTCTGGAAGTCCAAAATCAAGGTGTTGGGAGATTCTGTGCTTGTAAGGGCCTTCTCCTTGGCTTGCTGACAGCTGTCTTCTTACTTTTTAGTGTCTTTTTTTTTTTTTAAGGTCACTAATCCCATCACGAGGGGCTTCCCTGGTGGCTCAGATGGTAAAGCGTCTGCCTGTAATGCGGGAGACCCGGGTTTGATTCCTGGGTTGGGAAGATCCCCTGGAGAAGGAAATGGCAACCCACTCCAGCACTCTTGCCTGGAAAATTCCATGGACAGAGGAGCCTGATAGGCTACAGTCCATGGGGTCGCATGGGGTTCCACCTTCAAGACCTCATCTCAACACTCTTGTGCACGACTGCCTCCATGAAAACAGAATGATGTCTGCATTTCTATCTCAGAAAATAGGCTACTCCCTAGCTGCTGCTGCTAAGTCACTTCAGTCGTGTCTGACTCTGTGCAACCCCATAGACGGAAGCCCATCAGGCTCTGCCGTCCTTGGGATTCTCCAGGCAAGAACACTGGAGAGGGTTGCCATTTCCTTCTCCAATGCATGAAAGTGAAAAGTGAAAGTGAAGTCACCCAGTTGTGTCAGACTCTTTGCGACCCCATGGACTGCAGCCTACCAGGCTCCTCCAGTCATGGGATTTTCCAGGCAAGAGTACTGGAGTGGGTTGCCATTGCCTTCTCCACTACTCCCTAGAGTAGTGACTAAAAAACACTGCAGGGATGCAGTTCAGTGTTTAGAGGACTGTTGAATTAATGGACTATTAAAAAGGAAGCCCAGAATTGCAGTGTTTATTTAAAAAGGGAAAATGGATATTTTTGGATACATTTATTTTCAGTATTAGTTATATATTTGTTCAGTTCAGTTCAGTTCAGTCGCTCAGTCGTGTCTGACTATTTGTGACCCCATGAATCGCAGCATGCCAGGCCTCCCTGTCCATCACCATCTCCCAGAGTTCACTCAGACTCACATCCATCGAGTCCGTGATGCCATCCAGCCATCTCATCCTCGGTCATCCCCTTCTCCTCCTGTCCCCAATCCCTCCCAGCATCAGAGTCTTTTCCAATGAGTCAACTCTTCACATGAGGTGGCCAAAGTACTGGAGTTTCAGCTTTAGCATCATTCCTTCCAAAGAAGTGTATAACATTTTCTGAGTCCTGCCTGTACAACACAAAAGGATGGCATGTACTCATCCTTTTCACTCCTTAATTAAATTACACTCAGGCAGTATTGAGTGTGGCTTCCCAGGTGGCACTAGTGGTAAAGAACTTGCCTTCCAATGCAGGAGATGAAAGAGACACGGGTCTGATCCCTGGGCTAGGAAGATCCCCTGGAGGAGGAAATGGCAACCCACTCCAGTATTCTTGCTAGGAAAATCCCAGGGACAGAGGAGCCTGGCAGGCTACAGTCCATGGGATAGCAGAGTCGGACACAACTGAGCGACTAACTCTGCTCTCTAATCTCTTTCCTCCATGGCCTGCTTGCTAAGTCGCTTCAGCCCTGTCCAACTCTTTGCAACCCTATGGACGGTAGCATGCCAGGTTCCTCTGTCCATGGATTCTCCAGGCAAGAATACTGGAGCAGGTTGCCGTGCCTTCCTCCAGGTGATCTTTCCGACCCAGGGATCGAACTCATGTCTCTTACATATCCTGCCCTGGCAGGCAAGATCTTTAACACTAGCATCATCTGGGAAGCCCTTTCCTACATGCCACGTAGTTCAAAGAGTTTCTGGTGGAGGTCACAGCAAGTTTAAAGATTCCTGCTGTGATTGATCCACAGGGAGCCAATGGGGGAGGGGCATTCAGTGACACATGACATGGGATGACCTAGTGACTGGCCTCCCTGACTTGCATTTTATCCAATCATATATAGACCTTGCCGTGACATCAGGGCAGACTGGGCTTATAAAGCCAGGCACCAGCCCTCAGAAGCCACCCTGTACTTCCCTCTGAGCTATGGGGAAGGTGAGTCTGAAATGGATGAGCCATCGTCTAAGCTGTCTGAGGAAGACCTGGGCAATGAAGGAACTGAGCTCTGCGAAGCTGAGCCCTCCAAAATGGAGCCAAGGAAGGCAAAGAAGATACCAAAGGGCCACCATGGCTGCAGCCGTGGCGGCCATCACAGTTGCTGCCCCTCCAAGAACATTGAGAGCTTCACCAGCTATTTCCCCAGGATGCTGAAGCAAGTCCACATGGGCTTGAGTCTCTCACAGGAGGCTGTGAACGTCGTGAATTCCTTCGTGATGGGTATGTTCCGGCCCATAGCCGAAGAGGCTGGGCACCTGGCCCGCAACAACAAGTGCTGCACCATCACTCCAGAGAGATCCAGACCTCTGTGCACTTGCTGCTGCCTGGGGAGATGGGCAAGCACGCCGTGTCAGAGGCCACCAACGTGGTCATCAAATATACCTCCGGCACATAGGCTGACCCCTGACCACCGGAACTTTGCAAACCAAAAGCTCTTTTCAGAGCCACTCACTCGGCAGGAAAAGACCTGCAGCACTGAACAGTCACTTGCACTCTGGGTTCTCGCCCTGTGCTCTACTGTCCATGGTTAAAACGTTTCTACCCTGAGGAAAGCATTATAAACCTCATCAATATGTGTCTGTAGTGTCAATTGTTCTATGGAAAATCATGAGCTTTTTTAAACCATATTGCATCTCGTCACTTTCCTAAAAGGTCATTTCTATCCATGATTTCTCTGTCAGCCAGTTTAGAGATCTTTATGGTCAAAATTCTTTCCATGAAAGTTTCATTGACCTTTCATATTGTCATTCTCTCACCTATATGTAGGAGTATCATTCAGAGATGTTTATGTTCGATATAGGAATCTATAAAATGCAGTAACAGATATAAATGCCTTCCCAGGTGGCGCTAGCGGTAAAGAACCCCCCTGCCAATGCAGGTAGATGTAAGAGAGGTAGGTTTGATCCCTGGGTCTGGAAGATCCCCTCGAGAAGGACATGGCAACCCACTCCAGTATTGCCTGGAGAATCACATGGACAGAGGAGCCTGGTGGGCTGTGGTCCATAGGGTCACAGAGAGTCAGACATGACTTACCATCCATTTACACAGCAGATATAAAAATCATAATTACCCATTACTACTCTTTCAACATATCTGAAACCTGGATTCAGTTAAAAACATAAAATAGTACCCCACTGCAGTGTAAAATTTGAAAATCTAATTTTCTGGAATCAAGCAATATACCTTCTGAAATTAGTATTCTACCTAATTCAGATTTATCTCTTTCTTTCTTTTTTTCTTTTAAAGCCTGTAACATTTTGGGGTTTATGCAAAACTCTTGGCTTAAGTGCAGTTTTGCCCAAATGATGAGATCATTGAATGACAGAAGCTGTAGCCACAGTCTCCATAGTAACAGCCAATGGGACTGGCAAATCAGTAAGCCAAATGATAGGACCAAAGTGTGGTGGGGGACCAGCGATGAGCCAATAACAGCTTTCCTGTGATTTTCACCTTGGAGATTGATTAGGAAGGAGTTGTGATGGTTTATTTGTTGATTTTCTGTTCAAGTGGTTGCTTTTAACCATGGTGATTTAAGTACAGGCATCCAGATCTGGTAGTGGGACATGTCTCTAGTTCCTTGCATCAAAATAAGAGAAGGATGTTCAGCAACTCACAGAATTCAGAGGACTCCTTCTTCTAACTCTAGCAATTTGAGTGTTAATGCTTATAATAATATTTATTAAATTTAATATCCATTGTGTTTCTTGGTGCATTGACCTGTTCTTTTGTTTTTCTGTAGGTATGTGGGTGACTTTCAGTGTAGTTGGTGATTTTACAATTCCTTTTTTCCCCATTAATTTCTAGCTTACTACAACATTGAAGAGAGAATGCACTACATGATTTCAATCTTTTGTAATTTTCTATGATTTTCATTAGAATTCAGTATTTCATCATATTTTAAACTATACTTGCTTGAACTCTTAGTAAGAATATACTGTAGAGCAAAGGGAAACATAGCAATTATTTTTGTAGTAACTTTGAACAGTTTAATATATAAAATTATTGAACCCTGTGTTGTAAACCTGAACTAATATAATATTGTAACTTAGCTAAACTTAAATAAAAAATTTCAAAATTTAAAAAAAATTCTCAGTACTCCTGTATTTGGATGTAGAAACCTGTGAACAATGTTAGTATCAGCCAAATGATGAGAGAAAACTAGAGAAAATGCAGAATTCTAGCCTTTTCTTGAGCCCAGATTTAGTGCTTCATTAGGTCAGTCAGACATGATAGAGTTCTATAATGTCTAAATTATTGTTCTAGTAATTTCATTTCCCATTTTATTCTCATTCTCCCATGTGTATTATGGAATTCTTCAGAAGTATTTTATGTGTGATATGCAATAGATAAAGTGAAGAAACAGATATACCTATCCACTACCTATATTATACTTATCACACATATGCCAGATTAAGCATGCAAGTAATTTTATGAATGGGGATTTATATATAGTACAGGAATGGCAAAACGAACTTTTCACAAAGATTTAACATTTCTAGTTCCCTGGTTTCTGAAATTCTATTAAACATTCATACAGATGTTTCAAATCAATGTTTTTCTAGCAGAGAATCAGTTGCTCTTTAAAACACAAGCTTCCATGGCCTGCAATTTTACATCCGTTAGAGAGTGTCCAGCAAGAGCAGCTCAATCTCCTGTCTCCACTGGTACAACCAATGGTCAACTGGCAAGCTGTGAGCCACAGCTGTTGAGTGAAAGTGTGTTTGAGTGACCAGGGCTGAACAGATATAGTATTTCTATGAAATTCAGCCTGAAGGGAGAAGGAACTGTGATAGTTTGCCAGTTATTTTTTGGTTCCATATTTCTTTTTAATCATGGGGATAAAATGTGAACTCAGATCAGGTCATATCTTCAGCCTCTTGCATCAATTTAGGAAAGGATTATTACTAATATAAACTCTAAGATATCGCCTTTTACCTCAAGACATTTGAATGTGAAGTTCATGTTAAGGGTCATATATTTTCTATTGAGGTTTTTTCTTGGCCCTTAAAAATTATATTTGAATTTTACTTATGTCATTTTTCTATAAGTGTATTGATGAATTTTAAAGAAATGTATTTCCTATTACTTTTCATCTTAAACTGATTTCTAATTTAGTACATCTGCAGAGAGAGAACATTCTGTGGGATTTCAATCCTTTGTGATATTTTGATTTGCTTTAGATCATTGACTTCTGGCTCACTGAATACAATAAAGTCTTTGTGTGGAGCATAACAAACTGTGGAAAATACTTAAAGTGATGGAAACATCATACCACCTTACCTGTCTCCTAAGGAGCCTTATGCAGGTCAAGAGGCAAGAGTTAGAACCAGATATGGAACAATGGAGTGATTCCAAATTGGGAAATGAGTACATGAAGTCAGTGTATTGTCACCCTGCTTATTTAAATTCTAAGCAGAGAACATCATGCAAAATGCTGGAATGGATGAAGCACAAGCTGGAATCAAGATTTCTGAGGAAATATCAACAACCTGACATATGCAGATGACACCACCCTAATGGCACCAAGTGAGGAGGAACTAAAGAGCCTCTTGATGAAGTTGAAAGAGGAGAGCGAAAAAGCAACCTTTTGGGAACACATGTACACCCGTTGTTGATTCATGTCAATGTATGGCAAAACCAATACAGTATTGTAAATTAAAATAAAGGAAAAAAAAATATTACCAAAAAAAAAAAAACTTAACATTAAAAATGAAGATCATGGCATCTGGTCCCGACACTTCATGGCAAATAGATGGGGAAAAAGTGGAAACAGTGACAGACTATTTTCTTGGGCTCCAAAATCACTGTGGATGGTGACTGCAGGCATGAAATTTAAAGTTGCATGCTCCTTGGAAGAAAAGCTATGACAAAGCTAGACAGTGTAGTAAAAAGCACTTTGACAGCAAAGGTCCATCCAGTCAAAGCTATTGTTTTTACCAGTAGTCCTGTGTGAATGTGACAGTTGGACCATAAAGAAGGCTGAGTGCCGAAGAATTGATGCTTTTGAACTGTGGTCTTGGAAAAGATTCTTGCAAGTCACTTGGACAGCAAGGAGATCAAACCAGTCAATCCTTAAAGAAATCAACCCTGAATATTCATTGGAAGGATGGATGCTGAAGCTGAAGCTCCAATACTTTGGCTACCCGATGAGAGGAGCTGAGTCATTGGAAAAGACCCTGATGCTGGGAAAGATTGAGTACAGGAGGAGAAGGGAGCAAAAAAGGATGAGATGGTTGGATGGCATCACCAATCCAACAGACATGGTTTTGAGCAAACTGCAGGAGATAGTGAAGGACAGCGAAGCCTGGTATGCTGCAGTTCATGGAGCCACAAAGAGTTGGACATGACTGACAGACTGAACAACAACAACAACATAGAGGTAAGACGGAGGGTATCAGGTGTGATTATTTTCTTGGTAACATAGAGGGTATCAAGAGAAATTATCTTCTGGCCCTTTCTTTCTTTGCTTGCTTCGTTGTGTGTTTCTAATCATGGCGATTTTAAAATATCATATTAGTTATCTGAAACTGATGTATGAAATGCCAGAAATCGGTATATTGAACAGTACGTACTTAATGTCTCACGCTTTTGGAGGCCAGAAATACCACTGAAGATGTCAGCTGGTTTGGTTCCTTCAGAGTGATGTGAAGGAAGCCTCTGTTCCAGTTCTCTCTCCTTGGCTTGGGGTGATGGCAGTGACCCTTCCATATCTGGTCACAGTTTCCTCCCTATATGAAGGTTTATGTGTACATATTTCCCATTTTTATGTGGATACAGGTCATTTTGGATTAGGAGACATCATAATGAACTTGATTCCTCCAGTATAAATCCTGTCTCCATAAACACGTATTACATGTCAGTTACCAGGGTTTAGTATATCAGCACAAATGTATTAGGGAAAGGAATTCAACCCGAAGAAGACAAGAATTTTGAGTTCAGGTGGGCATACCTGTTGAATTTTCCATTGTATTGAAACCAATTTTTTTTTTTTCACAGATAAATGCTGGTATGATATTTACTAGGTGGTATAGTTACAATTTTTTAATTCTTCAAACATATAAGCATAGAATATTGAGGGAAATTCTTACTTATACAGAATTTTTTGATGAATGAGGGTATCCAAATGCCTGTGCAATTTGGCAAATATTGAATTTTTGATAATCACATGTCATTTATCGATGGATGCATTATAAATTACTTCAGAACTTAGTGCATTAAGGGAGTGATTATTTATGATTTCTTATGTATCTATGCACGAGGTGAATGCTTCTGCTGGTGTGTCTAGTAAGTATCAGGATTTTTCGTAGCCCCCTCTGTTTTTCATAGACCCTAGTACATTTTATATAACATTGCTTCAAAATTAATAGTGTATAAGACAATTCTCTGCATTCTAAAATGGATGCTTGATAATCAGTAATGGTGTGTACATACTCATATAATAATAATAATAATAATAATAATAATAATAATAATAATAAAGAGAACATTGGTGAACACTGAAGGGAAAAAATAAAGTCACTCCTCTCATGTAATTTCCTCAACTCTTTCAATAGTGAATAATTTTATTCAGTTTATAAAAGTTTCAGATGTTCCCCTCTATTTGAAGAGAGAAGTTATAATTTCATTTCAGTCCTTATAAATTCATTCTGGTTTGTTTTATTTTTTCTTTAATTAATATATTTATTTTACTTTTTAAAATTTATTTATTTTAAATGGGGTCTAATTACTTTACAATATTGTAGTGGTTTTTGCCATATATAGACATGAGTCAGCCATGGCTGTACATGTGTTCCCCATCCTGAACCCACCTCCCTCCTCCCTCCCCATCCCATCCCTCTGGGTCATCCCAGTGCACCAGCCCTGAGCACCCTGTCTCATGCCTCGAACCTGGACTGGCAATCTGTTTCACATATGATAATATACATGTTTCAATGTTAGTCCCTCAGATCATCCCACCCTCGCCTTCTCCCACAGAGTCCAAAAGACTGTTCTATACATTTATGTCTCTTTTGCTGTCTCCCTCCAGTTTCATCCACCTCATTAGAACTGATTCAAATGTATTCTTTTTAATGGCTGAGTAATACTCCATTGTGTATATGTACCTCAGCTTTCTTATCCATTCATCTGCTGATGGACGTCTAGGTTGCTTCCATGTCCTGGCTATTATAAACAGTGCTGCGATGAACATTGGGGTACATGTGTCTCTTTCTGGTTTCCTCAGTGTGTATGCCCAGCAGTGGGATTGCTGAGCAATATGGCACTTCTATTTCCAGTTTTTAAAATATCTCCACATTGTTTTCCATAGTGGCTGTACTCGTTTGTATTCCCAATAGAGTAAGAGGGTTCCCTTTTCTCCACACCCTCTCTAGCATTTATTCTTTGCAGGTATTTTGATAGCAGCCATTCTGACCAGTGTGAAATGGTACCTCATTCTGGTTTTGATTTGCATTTCTCTGACAATGAGTGATGTTGAGCATCTTTTCGTGTGTTTGTTAGCCATCTGTATGTCTTCTTTGGAGATATTTCTGTTTAGTTCTTTGGCCTGGTTTTTGATTGGATCATTTATTTTTCTGGAATTGACCTGCAGGAGCTGCTTCTATACTTTTGAGATTAATTCTTTGTCAGTTGCTTCATTTGCTATTATTTTCTCCCATTCTGAAGGCTGTCTTTTCACCTTGCTTATAGTTTCCTTTGTTGTGCAGAAGCTTTTAAGTTTAATTAGGTCCCATTTGTTCATTTTTCCTTTTATTTCCATTACTCTGGGAGGTGGATCATAGAGGATCCTGCTGTGATTTATGTCGGAGAGGGTTTTGCTTATGTTTTCCTCTAGGAGTTTTATAGTTTCTGGTCTTACATTTAGATCTTTAATCCATTTTGAGTTTATTTTTGTGTATGGTGTTAGAAAGTGTTATAGTTTCATTCTTTTACAAGTGGTTCTGACACTTCATGGGAAATAGATGACGAAACAGTGGAAACAGTCAGATTTTAATTTTTTTTTTGGGGGGGGGCTCCAAAAATCACTGTAGATCGTGACTACAGCCATGAAATTAAAAGACGCTTACTCCTTGGAAGAAAAGTTATGACCAACCTAGATAGCATATTCAAAAGCGGAGACATTACTTTGCCAACAAAGTTTGTCTAGTCAAGGCTATGGTTTTTCCTGTGGTCATGTATGGATGTGAGAGTTGGACTGTGAAGAAGGCTGAGCGCTGAAGAATTGATGCTTTCAAACTGTGGTGTTGGAGAAGTCCCTTGGACTGCAAGGAGATCCAACCAGTCCATTCTGAAGGAGATCAGCCCTGGGATTTCTTTGGAAGGAATGATGCTAAAGCTGAAACTCCAGTATTCTGGCCACCTCATGTGAAGAGTTGACTTATTGGAAAAGACTCTGATGCTGGGAGGGATTGGGGGTAGGAGGAAAAGGGGACGACAGAGGATGAGATGGCTGGATGGCATCACCGACTTGATGGACGTGAGACTGAGTGAACTCCGGGAGATGGTGATGGACAGGGAGGCCTGGCATGCTGTGATTCTTGGGGTCACAAAGAGTCAGACACGACTGAGCGACTGAACTGAACTGAACTGACTAGTATTCCCAGTATCACTTGTTAAAGAGATTGTCTTTATTCCATTGTATTTTCTTGCCTCCTTTGTCAAAGAGGTAGGTGCGTGGATTTATCTCTGGGCTTTGTAGTTTGTTCCATTGATCTATATTTCTGTCTTTGTGCCAGGACCATACTGTACTGATGACTGTAGCTTTGTAGTGTATCCTGAAGTCAGGCAGGTTGATTCCTCTAGTTCCATTCTTCTTTCTCAAGACTGCTTTGGTTATTCGAAGTTTTTTGTATTTCCGTACAAATTGGAAAATTATTTGTTCTAGTAGTCTGAAAAATACTATTGGTCACCTGAGAGGGATTGCAGTGAATCTATAGATTGCTTTGGGAAGTATACTCATTTTCACTGTATTAATTTTTCTGATCCATGAACATGGTATATTTCTCCATCAATTTGTTTCATCTTTGATTTCTTTCATCAGTGTTTTATAGTTTTCTATATATAGGTCTTTTGTTTCTTTAGGTAGGATTTATTCCTAAGTATTTTATTCTTTTCGTTGCCATGGTGAATGGAATTGTTTCCTTAATTTCTCTTTCTGTTTTCTCATTGTTAGTGTATAGGAATGCAAGGGATTTCTGTGTGTTAATTTTATATCCTGCAATGTTACTCTATTCATTGATTAGCTCTAGTAATTTTCTGGTGGTGTCTTTAGGGTTTTCTACGTAGAGGATCATGTCATCTGCACACAGTGAGAATTTTACTTCTTCTTTTCCAATCTGGATTCCTTTTATTTTTTTTCTTCTCTGATCACTGTGGTTAAATATTCAAAACTATGCTGAATAGTAGTGGTGAGAGTGGGCACCATTGTCTTGTTCCTGACTTTAGGGGAAATGCTTTCTATTTTTCACCATTGAGGATAATGTTTGCTGTGGGTTTATCATAGCTGGCTTTTATTATGTTGAGATATGTTCCTTCTGTGCCTGCTTTCTGGAGGGTGTTTTATTGTTTTTTTTTTTTAATATAAATTTATTTATTTTATTTTTTAAATATAAATTATTTATTTTAATTGGAGGTTAATTACTTTACAATATTGTATTTGTTTTGTCATACAGCAACATGAATCTGCCACAGGAATACACGTGTTCCCCATCCTGAACCCCCCCTCCCTCTTCCCTCTCCGTACCATCCCTCTGGGTTGTCCCAGTGCACCAGCGCAAAGCATCAAGTATCATGCATCGAACCTGAACTGGCAATTCGTTTCATATATGATATTATACATGTTTCAATGCCATTCTCCCAAATCATCCCACCCTCTCCCTCTCCCACAGAGTCCAAAAGACTGTTCTATACATCTGGGTCTCTTTTGATGTCTCGCATACAGGGTTATCATTGCCATCTTTCTAAATTCCATATATATGTGTTAGTATACTGTATTGGTGTTTTTCTTTCTGGCTTACTTCACTCTGTATAATAGGCGCAAGTTTCATCCACCTCATTAGAACTGATTCAAATGTATTCTTTTTAATGGCTGAGTAATATTCCATTGTGTATATGTACCACAGCTTTCTTATCCATTCATCTGCTGATGGACATCTAGGTTGCTTCCATGTCCTGGCTATTATAAACAGTGCTGCAATGAACATTGGCGTACACGTGTCTCTTTCAGTTCTGCTTTCCTCGGTGTGTATGCCCAGCAGTGGGATTGCTGGGTCATAAGGCAGTCCTATTTCCAGTTTTTTAAGGAATCTCCACACTGTTCTCAATAGTGGCTGTACTAGTTTGCATTCCCACGAACCGAGTAAGAGGGTTCCCTTTTCTCCACACCGTCTCCAGCATTTACTGCTTGTAGACTTTTGGATCACAGCCATTCTGACTGGTGTGAAATGGTACCTCATTGTGGTTTTGATTTGCATTTCTCTGATAATGAGTGCTGTTGAGCATCTTTTCATGTGTTTGTTAGCCATCTGTATGTCTTCTTTGGAGAAATGTCTATTTAGTTCTTTGGCCCATTTTTTGACTGGGCCATTTATTTTTCTGGAATTGAGCTGCAGGAGTTGCTTGTATATTTTGGGGATTAGTTATTTGTCAGTTGCTTCATTTGCTATTATTTTCTCCCATTCTGAATGCTGTCTTTTCACCTTGCTTATAGTTTCCTTTGTTGTGCAGAAGATTTTAAGTTTAATTAGGTCCCATTTGTTTCTTTTTGCTTTTATTTCCAATATGCTGGAAGGTGGGTCATAGAGGATCCTGCTGTGATTTATGTCGGAGAGTGTTCTGCCTATTTTCACCTCTAGGAGTTTTATAGTTTCTGGTCTTACATTTAGATCTTTAATCAATTTTGAGTTTATTTTTGTGTATGGTGTTAGAAAGTGTTCTAGTTTCATTCTTTTACAAATGGTTGACCAGTTTCCCCAGCACCACTTGTTAAAGAGATTGCCTTCAATCCATTGTATATTCTTGCCTCCTTTGTCAAAGATAAGGTATCCATAGGTGCATGGATTCATCTCTGGGCTTTCTATATTGTTCCATTGATCTATATTTCTGTCTTTGTGCCAGTACTGTGGCTTTGTAGTAGAGCCTGAAGTCAGGCAGGTTGATTCCTCCAGTTCCATTCTTCTTTCTCAAGATTGCATTGGCTATTCGAGGTTTTCTGTATTTCCATACAAATTGTGAAATTATTTGTTCTAGCTCTGTGAAAGATACCATTGGTAGCTTGATAGGGATTGCATTGAATCTATAGATTGCTTTGTGTAGTATCCTCATTTTTCCTATATTGATTCTTCCAATCCATGAACATGGTATATTTCTCAATCTATTAGTGTCCTCTTTGATTTCTTTCACCAGTGTTTTATAGTTTTCTATATATAGGTCTTTAGTTTCTTTAGGTAGATATATTCCTAAGTATTTTATTCTTTTCATTGCAATGGTGAATGGAATTGTTTCCTTAATTTCTCTTTCTATTTTCTCATTACTACTGTATAGGAATTCAAGGGATTTCTGTGTGTTGATTTTATATCCTGCAACTTTACCATATTCATTGATTAAATGGATGCTGAATTTTGTCAAAGGCTTTTTCTGCATCTGTTGAGATAATCATATGGTTTTTATCTTCAATTTGTTAATGTGGTGAATCACATTGATTGAGTTGTGGATATTAAAGAATCCTTACATCCCTGGGATAAAGCCCACTTGGTCTTTTTAATATGTTGTTGGATTCTGTTTGCTAGAATTTTGTTAAGGATTTTTGCATCTGTGTTTATCAGTGATATTGGCCGGTAGTTTTCTTTTTTTGTGGCATCTTTGTATGGTTTTGGTATTAGGATGATGGTGGCCTCATAGAATGAGTTTGGAAGTTGACCTTCCTCTGCAATATTCTGGAAGAGTTTGAGTAGGATAGCTGTTAGGTCTTCTCTAAATTGTTGGTAGAATTCAGTTTTGAAGCCGTCTGGCCCTGGGCTTTTGTTTGCTGGAAGATTTCTGATTACAGTTTCAATTTCCATGCTTGCCATGGGTCTGTTAAGATTTTCTATTTCTTCCTGGTTCAGTTTTGGAAATCTATACTTTTCTAAGAATTTGTCCATTTCTTCCAAGTTGTCCATTTTATTCGCATATAGTTGCTGATAGTAGTCTCTAATGATCCTTTGTATTTCTGTGTTGTCTGTTGTGATTTCTCCATTTTCATTTCTAATTTTGTTGATTTGATTCTTCTCCCATTGTTTCTTGATGAGTCTGGCTAATGGTTTCTCCATTTTATTTATCTTCTCAAAGAACCAGCTTTTAGCTTTGTTGATTTTGGCTATGGTCTCCTTTGTTTCTTTTGCATTTATTTCTGCCCTAATTTTTGTGATTTCTTTCCTTCTGCTAACCCTGGGATTCTTCATTTCTTCCTTTTCTAGATGCTTTACATGTACAGTTAGATTATTTATTTGATTTTTCTCTTGTTTCTTGAGGTAAGCTTGTATTGCTATGAACCTTCCCCTTGGGCACTGCTTTTACTGAATCCCATAGGTTTGGGGTTGCTGTGTTTTCATTTCCATTCGTTTCTATGCATATTTTGGTTTCTTTTTTGATTTCCTCTGTGATTTGTTGGTTATTCAGAAGTATATTGTTTAGCCACCATATGTTTGTATTTTTAATAGTTTTTTTTTTTCTTGTAGTTGATATCTAATCTTACTGCATTCTGATCAGAAAAGATGCTTGGAATGATTTCAATTCTTTTGAATTTACCAAGGCTAGATTTATGGCCCAGGATTTGATGTATCCTGGAGAAGGTTCCATGTGCACTTGAGAAAAAGGTAAACTTCATTGTTTTGGGGTGAAATGCCCTGTAGATATCAACTAGGTCTAACTGATCCATTATATCATTTAAAGTTTGTGTTTCCTTGATAATTTTCTGTTTGGTTGACCTATCCATAGGTGTGAGTGGGGTCTTAAACTCACCAACTATTATTGTGTTACTGTTAATTTCCCCTTTCATACTTGTTATCATTTGCCTTACATATTGCGGTGCTCCTATGTTTAGTTTCTTCTGTTTGCTGGTCTCTTCAGTGTCTAATTTCTGCCCTGACACAAGGGGGCGAAGGTGGTTACTTATTTAAGCTCACTTGTTCAGTCGTGCTGTGGGGAGGGAGGAACATTGCAAACAAATATTACTGGCATCTGTGAGGATTGCTTTCAGTGTCTGAGCCATACTGGGTTTGCCCCCGTTCATGGCGTGTGTGCTTTCCTGGTCTATACTGCTCAGGCTCCAGGTTGCTCTGAAGTGGAACTGTCTAAAGTGGTCCCTGGGTTGTGGGCACTTCCCAAGTCTAAGCCACTCATGTTCAGGTTTTCAGGTACTCCACAAAGGAGCACAGACTCAGTTGGGCCTGCGTTTTGTGCCCTTCCCAGGTCCGTGCAGCTCAGGCAACCTGGTACTTGGTGAGTACACTCTCCCCAGATGTGCGGTGGTCTTATCCAGGAGGTCTTATCACCTCCCCCATCCCAGCTGCTCAGTTTCCTGGGTGTGCAGTGGGAGCGCTGTCTCCAGTGTGCTGTGTGTCTCCTCTGGGGAGCTGATCTCTGGCTGTGACCCTCCTGGCAGATGTCAACCATCCAGGATCCCAGGGAGACTTGGTTAGCAACTGGGAGCCTGCACGCAGTTTGGTAGAGGATGCTATCTCTGGGGCTGAGATTGCCCCTTTCTGGCCCTGGCTGTCGCCCACCTGCCTCTCTGCCTCTGGCAGGGGAAAGGCCAGTCTGCAGCCAGCTAGCTCTCCTCTGGTATTCACTCAGTCCTTTGTTCTGTGAGCAGGCCTGGCAGTGCTTTAGGTTAGAGCTTTTTGCAGGAAAGTTCTCTCTCTCTCTCTCTTTTTTCTTTTTTTTTTTTCTCTCTCTCTCTGGCTATCCCACAGTTTGGGTTGCTATCTCATGTTAGCTCCCTCAGATTGTTCCCAGGTAATTCAGGCCCAGTCCTCACCCTAAGCAATGCATCCCGCACCTCCCTGTTCAGCCCCCACTGGCTGGTGGTGGATGTGAGCATCTCGCTACTTCTCTGCTGGGAGTTGCGGTTAGGCATGTAATCTGTGGGTTTTATTTTTTTATTTTTATCCTCTCAGTTATGTTGCCCTCTGAGATTCCAAAACTCCCCACAGACCCGCCAGTGAGAGGGTTTCCTGGTATTTGGAAACTTCTCTTTCAGGACTCCCTTCCCGGGATGGATCTCCATCCCTAACTCTTTAGTCTCTCTTTTTATCTTTTATATTTTTTCCTACCTCCTTTCGAAGACAATGGGCTGCCTTTCTGGGTGGCTGGTGTTCTCTGCCAAAGTTCAGAAGCTGTATGTGGTGTTTGCTCAGCGTTCAAATGATATTTCAATGAATTTTTGGGAGAGAAAGTGGTCTCCTCGTCCTATTCCTCCACCATCTTAGGACTGCCCCCCCACCATGCTGGTTTGTTTTATTTTTTATTTTTTTTAACAGTTATTAAGCATTTATTATTTTTTCTCTATTTATTTTATTTTATTTATTTATTTATTTTTTTAATTTTAAAGTCTTTAATTCTTACATGCGTTCCCAAACAGCTGGTTTGTTTTAAACACCAATGTTTATTCGGTTACGTTTGGTATTCATTTTACACCTTTAAAGCAAGTCGCAATTTTCCCTATCGATTAGAATATCAAAACCTCTAAATGAAGTTACTGTCAGCCAAACAGGCAAAATATGGACAACTTACAGAAATCAACACTGTTCTTCGGGCCCTTAGCAGAGAGAGCACCACACTGGAGATACAAAACAGAAAGTATTTTAAAAAATTTTTTCAGAAATACATTAAAAGAAAAACATTTTCAGAAATACATAAACTCATGAGAAAAAACTCGGCAAGGCAGGATACTAGAAAGACCTTAATCGCTCATTGCTATGGGGCTACAAATGGGGTGTGATCAAGGACAGCTAGAATGTTGTTGTTGTTGTTGTTGTTTTTGGTCCAATGTAGAATTCTGATGAGTTACCACCCCTCAAGAACTGTTCTGGAGATCATTAGATTAAAGATTTGAAATAAATGAATTCCCTGATACTGATCATTTTTATTCTTGTGTATGATAAAAATTTTATGAAAATATTGGGCCTTCCCTGATAGCTCAGTCCACCTGCAATGCAGGAGACCTTTGTTCGATTCCTGAGTCAGGAAGTTCCACTGGAGAAGGTATAGGCTACCCACTCCGGTATTCTTGGGCTTCCCTTGTGGCTCAGCTGGTAAAGAATCCACCTGCAATGCCGGAGACCTGGGTTTGATCCCTGGGTTGGGAATATCCCCTGGAGTAGGGAAAGGCTGCCCACTCCACCATTCTGGCCTGGAGAATTCCATGGACTGTATAGTCCTTGGGATCACAAAAATTTGACACGACTGAGTGACTTTCACTTTCATTGGATGAAAGGAATTTGATTTCAAAGGAGACCAAGAAAAACTAACACCAGATCACCTGCAAGTAGATGTGCCTGTGTGGTACCTCGGGATCATCTTGCACACCTGGAACAAAATTTTCAACAAGAGCTCTTGGTAAAGCCCTGTGCATTGTCAAAGACAGTGTCATGGGCCAGTTTGAAAGCACAGCACTTTTAGTAAGTGATGTATTTTCTATCATGGTCATTGTATTTAATGAGAAGTCATTTTAGGAAACCTACATCACTACAATATACTTAATTATGCTTGGACGTTATGCATTTGTAAATTCAGAAATAAAGCAGGAGCAATACTAAAGAATATTTAAAACACACTACAGTTAAGACAACAAGTGAAGACTGGGGGTCCAAGGATGATTAAAATACAAGAACTCTAAGAAAGGGAAGAACAATGGGATTTAATGTTGAAGAGGATAAGACCAAATAAGCAAATGTGATTACTGACTTCAAAAGGTGATCTAGAGAAAGGGCAGCTCGTGAGCAATCATGATCTAACAGTGTGGTTTACCGAAATGATAAACTAAGGAAAGAACTTTACTGATATAAAAACAAATGGAAACCATCAACTCAGACAAAATAGTTTTACTAGGACACACAGATGCTATTCAATGGAGGAGGAAATGGCAACCCACTCCAGTGTTCTTGCCTGGGAGATACCATGGACAGAGAAGCCTGACGGGCTATAGCCCAGGGTGTCCCAAGAGTCAGACATGACAGTGACAAAACAACCACCACCCCACTCAACTTTTTCAACATTACTTGTGTCAGGGAAATCATTTGGAAACAGAATCGAGGACCCAAACACAGCACAGAAATAACTAGAGCAAAATGTTCAAGAAACATTCGTTCAAAAAGTATCCAAAGCAGAAGAAACTGAAGTTATTGTGACTGCTTCAGATTAATCACATTTGGTTTCTTCCCAAGAATACATCCTCCTATCTTTGAAAAAATGGAAGCATTCTTGACTTGGAATGCAGATGTAACCTGTGTTACAAAAAAGGGTTCATATATGAAGAAATTGTTTTCAGAAAGAAATGAATGTGCAAAGGAACCATTATAGTACTTAGCATTTTATAAAATGAAAAATATTCTTGTATTCAAAGGGAAATGTGCTGTGGAAATACATAAGAGATGAGATGTTGCAGGACCTTAATCATAAACATATGCAAAGTTAGCATTGTCACATTCTATATGAAGTTCTTGGAAATACAACTTAGTCATGGCTGGGGAGTGGGCATCTTGCATCTGATGAGTCACCATAATGCTACTTCCCTATTCTTTGTTGTTCAATCTCTCAGTCATGTCCAACTCTTTGCAACCCCATGGACTGCAGCATGCCAGGCTTCTCTGTCTTTCACTGTCTCCCAGAATTTGCTCAAGCTCATGTCCACTGAGTCGATGATACCATCCAACCATCTCATCCTCTGCTGCCCCCACTCCTCCTGCCCTCAGTCTTTCCCAGCATCAGGGTCTTTTCCAGTTGCATCATGTGGCCAAAGTATTGGAGCTTAAGCTTCAGCATCAGTCCTTCCAATAAATATTCGGGGTTGATTTCCTTTAGGATTGACTTTGTTCTCCTTGCAGTCTAAGGGACTCTCAAGAGACTTCTCCAGCACCACAGTTCAAAAGCATCAATTCTGCAGTACTCAGTCTTTTTATTGTCCAGCTCTCACATCCATACATGACTACATGAAAAACTATAGCTTTGATTAGATGGACCTTTGTCAGCAAAGTAATGTCTCTGCTTTTCAATACGCTGTCTAGGTTTGTCATAGCTTTTCTTCTAAGGAGCAAGTGTCTTTTATTTTTATTTTTTATTTTTTTTAGCTTCTTCTCTAGCTCTATGCTACTTCCCTTTCTTTCTTTTTTTATTTTACTTTATTTTACTTTACAATACTGTATTGGTTTTGCCATACATCAACATGAATCCGCCAAGGGGGTACATGTGTTCCCAATCTTGAACCCCCCTCCCACCTCCCTCCCCATACCATCTCCCAGTGCACCAGCCCCAAGCATCCTGTATCCTGCATCGAATCTAGACTGGCGATTTGTTTCTTATATGACATTATACATGTTTCAATGCCATTCTCCCAAATCATCCCACCCTCTCCCTCTCCCAAAGAGTCCAAAAGACTGTTCTATACATCTGTGTCTCTTTTGCTGTCTCCCATACAGGGTTATCGTTACCATCTTTCTAAATTCCATATATTTGTGTTAGTATACTGTATTGGTGTTTTTCTTTCTGGCTTACTTTGCTCTGTATAATTGGCTCCAGTTTCATCCACCTCATTAGAACTGATTCAAATGTGTTCTTTTAATTTCAGGGCCGCATCGTGCTTATGGTGAATTGATCACCTTTTTATTAGTAGTATGCAGAACTACCAAACAGTGGAATTTCCTTTGTCACCATTGTAACCAGGGGAATGAAATTATTCTCTAGTAGAAGAATAATTACAATATTTGTTTTATGTTCTTACCTTCCTCCTCATCCTACTATAGAAGCTCAATAAGTCACTACATCTCGGTGAATCTCAAACCCTCCATCAGTCACTTAAATTTAATGCATGTTACAGATGGTGCTGGCTTTTGTCAAAAGGGTATTTTTTCCCAACATGTATCATGGTTGTAGCTCCAATACAATGATTTGAAAAGTCCTGAAGATCGGTACAGGCTGTGTTACTAGCCTGTCTCCAAGCAAAAATCTATATGGGCTTAATGGAAGCTAGCCAGTGGCTTCAAAGAATGTGACTTCATTTTCCCTTCAATTCAGTAAGCATTCCATGAGCATCTATCATATGCACAGGAGGCTGAAGTAGTATATGTAGAATTTGGAGACCACTAAACTTTCTGGAGAACTCTCAGAATGGCCTCTTCCTCTTCACCCTCAGGCACTACCTCTTTCTGACTTCTTTAACCATTAAGACTCTGCATAGTTCAAGGAGGCCAACAGACTGCTTGGTCCTTCCCTTCTATTCCTCCAGATGTGAGCTTCAGAAGCAGCAGAAGCCTAGGTGAAAGAAGCCAACTGAGCCTGGAAGACTCAGAGTGCCTTTGAGCCTCTGGGAAAGACCTGACTTTAGAAACATCTCTGACAGTGTTTTCTACTTATTACTCCAGTCTCCAGGAGGGGAGAGAAATGGCTAGAGACAGAGAGTATTGCTTCCTACATTCCCTTCTCGGTGGCCCTTTGGGTACAAAGAAAGACATGGTTCCCCTAACCTTCCATAATCTGTAGGAGGTAACTCCTAGTACAAAAACGCCACCTCACCCACATCCCACAGCCGCCTAGTATGATGGGAAGTGGGAGAAGGAGGTTGCTGTTGAGAAAGGATGAAGGACTGCTGGGTAAGATGAGATTCCTTCTGTGCTCTCCTTTTTGTTAACGCTAGCCCCATTCCTTTTAAGTTATTCATGCCTACTTTTTTAAAATTGGCATATAACTGCTTTACAATGTTGTGTTGGTTTCTGCTGTACAACAATATGAATCAGCTATAAGTATGCATACGGCCCCTCCCCCTTGAGCCTCCCTCCCACCCCTCTAGGTCACCACAGAGCGCCATGCTGGGCTGCCTGTGCTATGCAGCAGCTTCCCGCTAGCTATCTGTTTTACACATGGTAGTGTATATACGGCAGTCCTACTCTCTCAGTTTGTCCCACCCTCTCCTTCCCCCATTGTGTCCACAAGCCATTCTCCAGGTCTGCGTCTCTATTCCATCTTCTTTGTTTGGGTTGCTATCAAAGCTCCACCCTGTGCAGGGGAAGTTCTTACAGAATATCAGATGGGGTAATAGGGAATAGTCTGGACGCCAAGGAGAAACAGAGAAATTCTATCGCAACAGGTCACCCACAGCCAAAGCAAATTATTCCCTCCGACTCCACTGGGAACCAGAGCCCAAACCACTGAGCAGCTACTGGACTCCCTGTGCAGCGCTGGAAAAACACACAAAGCATACAGCTGCTCACCCTTAATTGATGAGCTGATAATGAACACCGTGGATGTAGACTTTGGGCCCAATACGTGACTTAATTTGTGAAAAGAGTGTCTGCCAGCAGCCTCTTGGTTCTGAGGGACACCAGCTGGGACTGAGAGAAGCCAGAGCCAAAGGAAGACTAAAGAGGACCACTGACATCCTTAAAACGCAGTCAGGGGGAAAGGCAGGGAGAGGCAGGATTTCCTAGGAGAATGAGAGCAAGAGAGGAGACAAGTAAGGGAGAGGAGAGAAGGGAAGTACAAGGGAGAAAAAGAAATCAGCAAAACATTTCTCAGAGAGCCCCAGACAAGCACTTTAATGTCATGGAAACTGTCATCCCCCCAGCCTCCCCACTTCCCATTCACATTCACTACACCTTTATTCTTTTTTATCTTAAATCTTTAATTTTGTATTGGTGTATAGCTGACTAACAGTATTGTGATAGTTTCAGGTGAACAGCAAGGGACTCAGCCATTGATATACATGTGTCCATTCTCCCGGCAGTCCCCCTCCCATCCAGGCTGCCACATAACACTGAGCAGAGTTCCATGTGCTATACAGTAGATTCTGGTTGGTTATCCGTGTTAAATATATCCGTGTGTACATGTCCATCCCAAACTCCCTTACTAAGCCCTTCCCCTCATTCCTCCCCCTGGCAACCACAAGTTCATTCTCTAAGTCTGTGACTTTCTCTTTTGTGAGTTCATTTGCATCATTTCCTTTCAGATTTCACATATAAGGATGTCATATGGTATTTCTCCTTCACTGTCTGACTTCACTCAGTATAACAATCTCTAGGTTCACCCATGTTGCTGCAAATAGGATTATTTCCTTCTTTTTAGCAGCTGGGTAATATTCTATTGTTATATATACACCATGGGCTTCCAGGTGGTGCTAGAGGTAAAGAACCTGCCTGCCAATGCAGGAGATGTAAGAGACAAAGGTTTGATCCCTGGGTCGGGAATATCCCTGGAGGAGGGCACAGCAACCCACTCCAGTATTCTGGCCTAGAGAATCCCGACAGAGGAGCCTGGAGGGCTACAGTCCCTGGCGTTGAAAAGAGTCAGACACGACTGAAGCGACTTAGCATGCATGCACACACTGTCGATGGACATTCAGGTTGCTTCGCATGTCTTGACTGTTGTTAGCAGTGCTGCAATGAACTTTGGCACTGCACCTTTATTCTTGTTCATTCTCCCAACTCTCTCTCCAGACTCATTTTTTGGGGTAACCAAACCCACATATCTACAAACGGCAAGACATGTCAAATCCTTTTGTGGTTAAAATCTAGCTCTCAGCTACCTTTTAGTGGCTGACAAAGTTGCCACATTGCAAGTAGATCTCTTTTGCTGCCAAATCTCCTGCTGCCATGCTATTCTCTGTAATTGTGTCACTCAGTTCTCTCGGGCGAGCCAGGAATGCTGAAGGGGCCCTTTTTGAAGATTCTCCTCTGAGCTCATCTCCTGTACAGCAGGGATTGTCTTTGGCCTCCTTCTACCTGTCCTTTCAGCACCATCATTCTCCTTGATCCTGATTCCCTCTATCCAGCCTCCTGGCTCAAGATCCCTCTACTATTCAATAGTAGATATCCTAATCCCTCAGGGAACTGCTTTCCCTTCTGCCAACTAGCAAATAAAATGTAGTTGGTGGCTTAATGTATCACTCTTCCCTTGCGTAATTGCTGCATTTTTGTAATGGTTGAACTGAAGGAATAGCCCACATATGGCAGAATAGTAAGTATGATGGTAGATAAGGAAATTGGGGGATAGGAAACCTCCCTATTCTTCTTCTGGGAAAGGTTGGTCTTGGGTGTGAGGATAGCACTATCAGGTCACCAGGGATATTTGCCAAAGCTGAAAGGTCACCTTGTGATTTTCTTACATTGGTTTGAGGGAAGAGAGAGCAAAGCCAATGGAAGTGAGTTTTACTTTTTACCTTGTTGCTCAACTTGTCAAGAGCACTTACCTTCAAGAGTTCCACATAATGGCTATCTCCTGCCATGGGATTTACTCAGCTGACTAAATTTTCTAAAACTGTATTAATGACAATGCCAACAAGAGAAAACCCAGAATCATGAATAAACCTTGGTGCTTCCAAACTATGCTCCTGATTCAACTCACAGACTAACTGGACAAAGCAAAGTGACATGCAAGCTGATCAACATTCACAGAGACAGAGAGAGAGGACTCAAGTCAAATCCGTTCTGATCCATCCCTGGACTAGTCATGTTGGTCTGCCTTTGCACTTTTTGGCCACACACCTGTGCCTCTTGTTCCACTGAGTCCTGAGCCAGGCCAGAAAGGCAGGTACATCACTTCTTCCAAGAGAGATGGCATAGTTCCAAGTGCAGGAAGGAAGCAATTTTATCAGACCTCTGGCCCATTGATAAAACCACAGAAGGAAATCATTCAGTTTCAAATTCAGAAAGGAAAGTCTTAGATAAAACTAGGAATTAATTGCCTAGGGAGTTTCCACTTTAAAGTCATTTTTCTCCACATCAATAGAACAGCTTTTTATCAGAGCTAGGGTAATGGTCTTAGAGTTGAAGCGCTGTCTGCCTGTTTACCGCTGTTTATAGTCTTCAGTAAAAGCTAGTCACTTCCACCCCCACAAAATAGCCATTCTTTTCTCCACCCCACTTCCTTTTTTTAGATTCATAATGCTTTTTTCTCTCTGAGGATTCCCAGGACTTAATTTAGATTTCACAATAGAGGAAACTGCCAGATGAGGCAAGGAGACTGGCTGTACCACATAGCAAAAGGAATTATGGGGACTTGCCCGGCTGTCCAGTGGTTAGGACTCTGCCCTCTCACTGCCACTGGCCCAGACTTGATTCCTGGTCAGGGAGCTAAATTCCCACAAGCTGCACAGCACAGCCCCATCCCCCCCCCCCCAAAAAAAAATCAACTACAGTGTCTAACAAAGTTAGAAAAAAACAAGAAATTATGAAATTGCTCTCCTGTAGATATGTTCATGCAAAAGATTGTCTATTACCCATCTGAGTTTGTCTAGAGTATATTACTGCATTTCAAGGTCCTTTCTAACGCTAGACTTTGGGAATTCTCTGTCGTGTTTTGGGTTTGTTAGTTAGCTGGCTTGTGTGTGTGTGTGTGTGTGTGTGTGTGTGTGTTCAATGATATTTGTCTCTAACAACAGTCAGGAAAAGACCAGCTACACTGAGGAGAGTGGCCTGGAGTAAATGATGAGGTAGGTATGCAAATGAGCACTGAAGCCAGGGAGACTTTTCTGATAGACACACAACTGGAAAGGAGCGTTCATGCTGAGCAAAACTCTTTAGCCTTCTTTGTGAGCTTAAGCTGAATTTCTAAGGGGCAGTGGTCTAAAGGCTTTCTCCAGAGATAGAGAAGAATGAAGGTTACACTAAAGAACAGAAATCTTTAAGTTTTCTCTTTTTCCAACTTTGGGAAACGATGCAGTACAGAGGGTTATTTCTGTTTTATAAATTCATTTTTAAATAGTTTTATTGAGATATAATTTACATGCCATGCATTTGACTCATCTATAGTTCAGTGGCTTTTAGTATATATTCACAGAGTTGATCAACACTACCTAATTCTAGAATATTTTCATCACAGCAAAAAGAAACTTTATATCCATTAACAGTCATTTCCCATACCTCCAAATTATTCTTGCAATCTTTTGGCAACCAACCAGTAATAGAAGTTCTGTCTCTCACATTACCCAGTCTGGACACTTCATATGAATGGATTCATAAAATATGTCTCATAGCTTTTTGGAGGTGTAATTGACATGCAAAGAATGGCATGTATTTACATTGTACATTGTAAATATATACAATTTAATAAGTTTGGACATATGTAAGCATCCATGATAACATCACCACAATCAAGGAAATAAACACGCCCAACAACTCCCAGAGTTTTCTTGTGTTCCTGTGAGTTCATTGGTTTGTTTGTGTATGTGTGGTCAGAACACTTAAGATGCGATCTACCCTCTTAATAAATTTTGAAGTGCACAATACCACATGGTTAACTACAGCAGATCTCTAGAACTCATTTATTTAGTGTAGCTGAATCTTTATACCCAGTGAATAACAACTCCCCATTTCTCCACCCTCCACCTCCTGGCAACCACTACTCTATTTTCTGCTTCTATGAGTGTGACTTTTTATATACTCTTATAAGTGGAATCATGCAGTATTTGTCCTTCAAGACCAGTTTATTTCACTTAGTCTAACGTCCTTCAGATTCATTCATGTTGTCAGAAGTAGTCAGATTTCCTTCTTTTTAAGGCTGAATAATATGAATATATATGTGTGTGTATAGATATATGGCATCTTCTTTATCCATTCATCTATTGATGGACACTTGGGTTGTTTCCATGTCTTAGCTATTGTGAATAATGCTACAGTGAGCATGCGAATGCCAATTTCTGTTTGAGATCCTGATTTCAATTTTTGTGGATATATACCCAGAAGTGGGATTGCTAGGTCATATAGTAGTTCAAATTTTAATTTCGTGAAGAATGTTCATACTGTTTTCCATAGCTGCTACAACATTTTACACTCCCACCAACAGTGTGCAAGGGTTCCAATTTCTCTACAACCTTGCCAACACCTGGTATATTTTGCTTTTTTTTAAAATAGTAGCCATCCTAATAACTGTGAGGTGATATCTCATCGTAGTTTTGGTTTGCATTCCCTTGATAAATGTTGAGCATCTTTTTATGTAACTTTTTATGTAACTATTGCCATTTGTATCTCTTATTTGGAGAAATGTATGTTCATGATACTCTATTTTTTAATTTTTTTTTTAATTTTAAAATCTTTAATTCTTACATGTGTTCCCAAACATGAACCCCCCTCCCACCTCCCTCCCCATAACATCTCTGTGGGTCATCCCCATGCACCAGCCCCAAGCATGCTGTATCCTGCGTCAGACATAGACTGGCGATTCAATTCTTACATGATAGTATACATGATAGAATGTCATTCTCCCAAATCATCCCACCCTCTCCCTCTCCCTCTGAGTCCAAAAGTCCGTTATACACAGCTGTGTCTTTTTTCCTGTCTTGCATACAGGGTCGTCATTGCCATCTTTCTAAATTCCATATATATGTGTTAGTATACTGTATTGGTGTTTTTCTTTCTGGCTTACTTCACTCTGTATAATCGGCTCCAGTTTCATCCATCTCATCAGAACTGATTCAAATGAATCAGTTGGAAACAACCTAGATGTCCATCAGCAGATGAATGGATAAGAAAGCTGGGGTACATGATACTCTATTTTTTTAATCTGGCTTCTTTCACTTTCACTTTTCAAAGTTCACCCATATTATAGCATGTATAGGTACTTCATTCCTTTTTATTGCTGAATAATATTCCATTGTACTGAGTATAACACATCTTGTTTGTCCTTTTGTCTGCTAATGGACTTTGTGTTTTTTTCTACTTTTTGGGCTAGTATAAATACTATTATATGACTATTCATGTACAAGTTTTTATGTGGGCATGTTTTCCTTTTTGGAGAGTATAAGAATAGAATTGCTAGGTCATATAGTAGCCCTATGCTTAACTTTTTGAGGAATTTCCAGACTGTTCTCCAAAGCTGCTGCACCATTTTATATCCCCACTAGTAACAAATGAATTTTCCAATTTATCACATCCTCAAAACACTGGATATTATTGGTCTTTTCAGTCATAGCCATCTTTGTGAGAATAAAGCTGTATCTCATTGTGGTTTTGTTTAACATTTCCCTGATGACTAATGATGTTGAGTGTCTTTTCATTCACTTATTGGCCATTTGTACATCTTCTTTGGAGAAATGCCTATTCAAATAATTTCCCCCATTTTCAAATTGGGTTATTTTTCTTTTAATTTTTGAACTGTAATATGTGTGTTAGTCGCTCAGTCATGTCCGACTCTTTGTGACCCTATGAACTATAGTCCATCAGGCTCCTCTTTTTCAGAGGATCTTCCCAACCCAGGGATTGAATGAACCCAGGTCTCCCACATTGCAGGCAGATTCTTTACCATCTGAGTCACCAGGGAAGCCCGTTCCATTGTAATAGTTCTAGATGAAAGGCCCTTAGTTAATTCACTTAAAAAATAAACTGGATGTATGGAAAAACCAATACAATATTGTAAAGTAAAACAATAAATAAATAATAAAAAAATAAAATAAACTGGAATCCTCTTGGATCAATTTTATTTCCCACATTTCTTCCCAACACCTAATGTAGTTAGACAATCTACCTCCTGACATCTTTAGTGCTTTCAGGCTGCTGCCCTCTTTTCAGGTAGACACCATCACCTCTGGCCACTGTTGATTCTTTGCAATGGATAAAGACCCTACTGTTGTTATCTTGAGGTCTATTTTACCCAAGACACAAGATGTCTTCACTGTCTTCTCTGCTTGCCAACTAAAAACTGTTTACAATCCAACCTTGAATCACAAACAAACAAGAAAAAAAAAATAGAGCAATCTGGGACTTCTCTGGTGGTCCAGTGGCTAAAATTCGACTCTCACCATGCAGGGTGCCTGAGTTCAATCCCTGATCATGGAACTAGATCCCACAGGCCAAAGCTAAAGATTCTGTGTGCTGCAACTAAGACCCAGTGCAGCGAAAAACAAAAAAAGAAAAACCAGCACCCCCATTTCTACCCCAATGACTGAACAACTGGAAAAGAACCTACCGACCTCCAGCTAGGCTGATGGCTGAAACCACAATTGTTCTAGCTCCTCTCAGACATTAATCAAATGAGCCACATAGACAGTTCAGCACCTTGAGTCACCTCCTGAAAGTGTCTTTCTCTACTTTCATTGCTATCTCTGCCAGAAGATGGTATCTTCTTCAATGAAAACAAGAAGCCATTCAGGGTGACCATCTAAACTACCAGTCATAAATCAAAATACTTACAGGCATTCGACAGGTAACCTGATGAGTAAAGCTACCCAAGTGTAGGATGTGCTGAAGGCTTTGGGAAACTGGAGAACAAGAACCAGTATAACGTGTAACCTGGCTCCAGATGACTTTGTCATGAAGGACTGAAGGCCCTATGTTGCCAGATTTTTTTTTAAAGAGAAGCTGGAATGTGGAACTTTTATGTGAAAATTTTATTTTTAAATACTGGAAATAAATTTGATATCTTAGAAAACACTGTGCTGGCCAAACAAAACATATGTGCTGTCTGGATCTAGCCCATGGGCCACCAGTTTACAGTCTCTGTTCAAAACACTGCTTAAATCTTCCTCCTACATTCCCTGTCATTGGCAGCAGCAACCTAGGATCCCATTCCTGCCCACATTCTTAAGTCTTTCTCCTTCAGACTGTTAGGCTTTTATTGAAAAAACATTTTTTCTCTAGCTCTTTCTTCTCTATGTGCACAGTCAGATGCACCCATCCTTAAAGAACAGCTTAATATACTAATGAAGAGCATGAGCTTTGGAGTCAGTGAAATCTGTGTTCAATCCTAGCTCTGCCACCTACTAGCTATGTCTTTGGGCAAGTTACTTTACCTCTCTGAACCTCAGTTACCTCATCAATAAAATGGGTACAATAATCTCTAGCTCATAGGCTTGTTCTGAAGCAATATATTTTACAAACCTGGAGCATAATAGATGCTTAATAAATATTATGGTTCATCCTAACTTCTTAACTAACAAAATCTAACATTTGACACATTGATATTTAACACGCTGACATCTTTTCCCCTTCATAACATTGAGTTCTTATAGTAGCACTGTTTATACTCACATTGTGAAATTCACAAGCCCTGGCATTTATCTGGACCCTTCCACTGTCATTTGAGACCCCTGATCCTGACCCTAAACTCCATCCCAAATTATGTGCAATTTTCCCATACATTTTTCATTGTTACATCCAAATGACAGTTGTTTGTTTTCATACTTGTCTATCTCTCTGAAGCCTCTGATAGAATAAACCTCATATATATCCTAAGCCTCTGATAGAATAAACCTCATACATATCTTTGAATGGGCTTCCGGATAACAGTCATCAGGCATCTTGGACCACCCAGTGATCTCTATCTATTCAATTTTGTATCATCCAGTTCCTTCTGACAGCTCTCCTGCTTTTGTCTCTATCCATTAAGACCTAGATGTAATTCATTCGGCCACATGGAGTCTATTTCATAAACAGTAGAGAGGGCAGAAGATTTTTTATCTAACTGCATTTAGTTCATTTGCAAGCAAGCACACTCGGGCAGGATGATACACCATCAGCTTAAGATAAGCATAAAAAGAGAGAGTTATACCTGGGAGACGATCCCAGAGGCCATATGAGTCTCACCACTTTTAATTAAGTAAGATAGCTCTGTTTACCATATTGGTGTAGGCGATCACCTTGCCAGCTTTCCAAGTGATCATCAAAGGTGGTGGCTAAGAAACCATGAGTCATAGTCTAGCCTTAAGAGTCTTCTTACATTACAACTAGCTATTTCCACTTTCTCTCTTAAAGGAATGGGGACAATTTGCAACTTTGGCTCTGAAGGCTAGATCAGAAGAGAATATTCAGAGGTATGTTGAGCTTCATTAAGAATCTATACTCCCAAGATGTCTGCTTTGAAGAGGACAACACTGCTGGGAAATTAAGTTCTGGTATGTTTGTATCATAGCATAGGAACCTGGAATGTTAGATCCATGAATCAAGGCAAACTGGAAGTGGTCAAACAGGAGATGACAAGAGTGAACATCGACATTCTAGGAATCAGCGAACTAAAATGGACTGGAATGGGTGAATTTAACTCAGATGACCATTATATCTACTATTGTGGGTAGGAATCCCTTAGAAGAAATGGAGTAGCCATCATAGTCAACAAAAGAGTATGAATGCAGTACTTGGGTGCAATCTCAAAAACAACAGAATAATCTCTGTTCGTTTCCAAGGCAAACCATTCAATATCACGTTAATCCAAGTCTATGCCCCGACCAGTAATGCTGAAGAAGATGAAGTTGAACACTTCTATGAAGACCTACAAGACCTTCTAGAACTAACGCCCAAAAAGATATCCTTTTCATGATAGGGGACTGGAATGCAAAAGTAGGAAATCAAGAAACACCTGGAGTAACACGCAAATTTGGCCTTGGAGTACAGAATGAAGCAGGGCAAAGGCTCATAGAGTTCTGCCAAGAGAACACACTGGTCATAGAAAGCACCCTCTTCCAAAAACACCAGAGAAGACTCTACACATGGACATCACCAAAAGGTTGACACCGAAATCAGATTGATTATATTCTTTGCAGACAAAGATGGAGAAGCTCTATACAGTCAGCAAAAAAAAGACCAGGAGCTGACTGTGGCTCAGATCATGAACACCTTATTGCCAAGTTCAGACTGAAATAGAAGAAAGTGGAGAAAACCGCTAGACCTTTCAGGTACGACCTAAATCAAATCCTTTATGACTATGCAGTGGAAGTGAGAAATAGATTTAAGGGACTAGATCTGATAGACGAGTGCCTGATGAACTATGGACGGAGGTTCGTGACATTGTACAGGAGACAGGGAGCAGGATCATCCCCAAGAAAAAGAAATGCAAAAAAGCAAAATGGCTGTCTGAGGAGTCCTTACAAATAGCTGTGAAAGGAAGGGAAGCAAAAAGCAAAGGAGAAAAGGAAAGATATACCCATTTGAATGCAGAGTTCCAAAGAATAGCAGGGAGAGATAAGAAAGCCTTCCTCAGTGATCAATGCAAAGAAATAGAGGAAAACAATAGAATGGGAAAGACAAGTGATTTCTTCAAGAAAATTAGAGATACCAAGGAAAGATTTCATGCAAAGATGGGCACAATAAAGGACAGAAATGGTATGGACCTAATAGAAGCAGAAGATATAAAGAAGAGGTCACAAGGATACACAGAGAACTATACAAAAAAGATCTTCATGATGTAGATAATCACGATGGTGTGATCCCTCACCTAGAGCCAGACATCCTGGAATGTGAAGTCAAGTGGGCCTTAGGAAGCATCACTACAAACAAAGCTAGTGGAGGTGATGGAATTCCTAAAGAGGTATTTCAAATCCTAAAAGAGGCTGCTGTGAAAGTGCTGCACTCAATATGCCAGCAAGTTTGGAAAACTCAGCAGTGGCCACAGGACTGGAAAAGGTCACTTTTCATTCCAATTCCAAAGAAAGGCAATGCCAAAGAATGCTCAAAGTACCGCACAATAGCACTCATCTCACACGACTGCAGTGACTGAGCACACGTGCACGCATGTGTTAGATGCAGTAACATTACCTAAGATTTACTAATGATCTCGATGAAGGTAGAACAGCATAGTAAAAATTAATAAGATATCACACCTAACAATATAGGTGAAGCCAGGACTCATGTATTGATCATTGTATTTTTTCATCTGTCACATACACTTAATAAAGAGTAGAAAAGTAGCTCAATGAGAAGTAACATGCCGCCGGCTTTGAACAGTAGTTCTACTACTTACTATCTGTTTGAGCTTGAGCAAGTTAATTAACTTCTCTGAGTCTCAGTTTTATAATCTTTAAATGAAGCTAACAGTAGTACCTACCTTGCAGGGTTAATGGGGGAATCATTAAGAAAAAATAGTGTTAATTGACCAAGTATTTGGAATCAGCCATTGTTTTAAGCCCAAATGGATTATCTCATATAATCCTCCCAATCACCTAATAAAACAGGTACTATTATTATCTCCAGTTTGTAGGACTCCCTACACAATGAGAAGTTAGGTAACTTGCCCAAAGTCATACAACTGGTGAGTGGTGGCACTAGAGTGTGAATCTAGGCACTCTATTTCTTAACCACAACCCTGCAATACTTCCAAAGAGAGTAAAAGATGTAAGGCCTGCAAAGCACTTAATACAGTGCCAAGCACATAGTAATGCTCAACAATTGTTAACTATTACTATAATATTTACTATGACATTAAGAATAACCTCTCACAATTTTATTTCAGTATATTTAGCCATCTGTCTCATACAAATATATACTCTTCAGGTCTTTTTAACTTTAGAGTCTTACTCTCAGAAGCCAGATCCCATAGCGATGTGGCTCCCTTTGTAAATCACCAAGTTGAAGTAGGTCCTTAAAATGCTTTGTGAAAAAGTAGAAGTTAGAGGAGAAGAAGAGAGGGAGGAGAGGGAAAGGTTCTTAATTTTTGAGGCAATGGCTTCAACAATTACATGGGGGTATGTGGGGCTAGAGGCTTCCCAGGTGGCACTAGTGGTAAAGAACCCACCTGCCAATGCCGTGGACTAGAGATGCGTGCCCCATCAATCTCTGGGCCAGGAAGATTCCCTGGAGGAGGGCATGGCAACTCACTCCAGTATTCTTGCCTGGAGAATCCCAGAGGAGCCTGGTGGGCTACAGTCCATGGGGTCGCAAAGACTTGGACATGACTGAAGGGATTTAGCACACAGGCATGTGGGGCTAGGTTAGATTTCTACTAACTTAGACTCCTATGGGAGTCTTGGGGTTCAGTTTAGTGGTTGTGGCTAGGGTGGTGGTGATTCCCTGCCATAGCTACACCACACCTCCAGGGTGATTCTCACCCTTCTATAGAGCCTAGTGAAAGATTGTTGCTGAACTGTGAAAGATGCTGAGATTCTTGGCCTCCAGAGGAGAGGAATTCAATCTGCAGCCAATGACGAGGCCTGATTGCTCAGAGCTTTGTGTAATAAAGTTTCATTAAAATATAAAAGAGATAGAGAAATCTTCTGACATAGACATCAGAAGGGGGCAGAAAGAGTGCCCCCTTCTAGTCTTTAACAGGAAGTTATATACCTACTGCTTCTGCTACTGCTGCTAAGTCCCTTCAGTCGTGTCCGACTCTGTGCAACCCCATAGACGGCAGCCCACCAGGCTCCCCCGTTCCTGGGATTCTCCAGGCAAGAACACTGGAGTGGGTTGCCATTTCCATCTCCAATGCATGAAAGTGAAAAGTGAAAGTGAAGTCGCTCAGTCATGTCCGACTCTTGACGACCCCATGGACTGCAGCCCACCAGGTTCCTCCGTCCATGGGATTTTCCAGGCAAGAGTACTGGAGTGGGGTGCCATTACCTTCTCTGTATATACCTCCTAGCAGGCTGCTAATTACAGAAAGGAAATGTCTCTAAACTCAGAGAGTGGCACCAGGCCCCTCACCCAATATCTGCATTTTGAGATAACATTGGCACAAGGTGAGTCATCCCAGGCCATAAAATGATTGACATGAATCTTGAAGAAAGGCAGTGTCCATGCAAATGCTTAGTCTCATTAACATAGATTAAGCGAACATTCGTATGAGAAAAACTTACTGGTTTGTTGAGTTCTGAGTCGGTTTGTCAGTTCTGAGTCTTAGGTGGAACCGACTTGAAGAAAGACAGAGTCTAAGGTAAATACATAGTTCATTAACATAGCCTAAGAAAAGCATTTCCATAAGAAAAGCACATTGGTTAGCTGAAGGTTTGAGGAAAGTTAAGTTAGGTGGAACCAGGTGTCATCATGGCAACACAGAATTTTAAAAGAAAACTCCTTTTAATTTTGTATAGAGAAGGGGAAAAAAAAAATCTGACACTTGTTTGTTTCCTCCTGCAGCTTAAGAGAGAGAAAAAATGCCTGACACTTGCAGCCTATTTCCTCTGCTTGGGGGCCTCTGGCTTTCCTGCCTGTTACCCTCTCACCAGCATCCCTTATGTCAAGGGAAAGCCTATGGCATGTTGCATTATCACAACATGATATGATCTTTGTTGAAAACAAAAGTGAGCACCAGAAGAACTGAGTGCTCATATCAGTACATTATGAACACGGGAAAGAAAACTAATTATTTATGTGCTGTATCTGGAGAGGCCCAGAAAGCCCAGGGGCCCCAGATTTCTGTTAAACTCCTACCATTTGAGAGCTATTTCTTTTTAACAAGTGCATTTTCCAAATGTACATTTATTTTGGAAGATAGACACATTGAGCCAGGTATCATTCACGTCTTAAATCAAGTTAATTTAATCAGAATGCTTCCTCTCTACCACACAGCTGATCTCCACTGTGGACAAAATGGGAGGTTGTCTCCAGCCATTAGCAGAGAGATTAATTTCAAAACGTAAAGGCACTGCTTAAGCGTGGCGAGGAACATGAATCTGTTCCCGGGCCCTCTATTTGAAATGCCAATACACACGGGAAAGGTTAACCGACGCAGTTTAGGATGGGTCAATCTGATCTGCTTTGCTCCTAGCAGCAGTGAGGCGGGCCTAAGGTAAAGATTGTAAGGCAGAGAGGAGAGCGAGAGGAAAGAGATGGTCTTTTTGTGCCTGGTCCCCACACCCAACCTAGAGACTTCAGGTGGTCAATGCTTGATAATGGGCTGTTGACTTGAAATTAAGGAAAGGCAGAAAGAGGAAGGGAGGATTGTTTGTCCTTAATGCATCCCTTCCCTCAGTGACAATTTAAGTTTCAGCAGAATGGTTCTGGAGGTTCCCAAGACTCTTCAGAACTGGAGGATATGGGTTCCCCTGGTGGGACAGAGCCTTGGCACTCTAATATTACAGGGGTGCCACAAAGCTGGGCTTCCCCGATGGCACAGTGGGTAAAGAATCCACCTGCAATGCAGGAGACACAGATTCAATCCCTGGGTTGGGAAGATCCCCTGAAGGAAGGCATGGCAACCCACTTCAGGATTCTTGCCTGGAGAATTCCATGAACAGAGGAGCCTGGTGGGCTATGGTCAAAGGGTTGTAAAGAATCAGACACTCCTGATCATGCATGTGTGCATGCCGCTGAGCTATGTCTGCAGCACAGGGAAAAGCCCAACCGGACACAAGACCTAATGGTGGACCTTCAAGTGCTCTGATGGGCCAGTGTGAGAACAATTTCTGGGGGGAGAGGACTTCATGTTTATTCTAAGATCAAACCACAGAGGTGCACACCTGCCTCTCAGTTGGTCTCTGGTGATTCTCCAGCCTGTACATTCTTCCTTTTATATGCTAATGTGCCTCTCCGACACACAGGGGCCCAAATCTGAGCTCACGTGAAATGAGTTCACAATTTGTCTCACAGCCAAGGACTGCTGTCCCACCTGCTTCAGATGTTTTTCTCCCTGATGTTAGTGAAGTGAAAAGCCAGTAAGGCTGTAAATAAAGAAGGAAAGGGAAGAGAGGAGCAGGAACGAAGGAAGCAGGAGAAAGGAAACAGCTAATTGTGAGCCAAGGAGTTATTGGTTCTAACATACACACACCACACACACACATACACACACTGCTCACAAATCCATAAAAGAAAGTAACATAACCAAAGCATCTCCAGTACATGGACCACCTAAACAGGGTGAAATCAAGGCCAAAGAATTTAAGGTATTGCTGGAAATGGAAACGTCGTGCTTAAAGTGGTCTTCACAGCCAGGCTTGGGATCATGAATTACAGAAAGCACAGTGATATTCATTCATTCATGCAGATATGGCACATTTCCTTCATACATACAGACTCTCACTCACACGTATATACTTTCACTTCATACATACAGCTGCGTAACAAGACTTCAGTCAGCACTCACACAGACACACACAGAGACATATCACCAAACACCAAAATATTCATTGTTGCTGTTTGATTGCTAAGTCACATCTGATTGTTTGGGACCCCATGAACGGTGGCCTGCTGTCCATGGGATTTCCCAGGCAAGAATACTGGAGTGGGTTGCCATTTCCTTCTCCAAGGGATCTTCCCAACCCAGGAATCAAACCCCGGTAAGTACATGGATACAAAGTCAGATACAGACACCTGGAAAATCTAAACCTGAAGCTACAGACAAGAATACACAACCACAAATAAGATGTCTGTGTAAAATGGAATGCATGTGTGCACGCTAAGTCACCTCAGTCATGTCCGACTCTTTGTGACCCCAGTGACTGTAGCCCTCCAGGCTCCTCTGTCCGTGGGATTCTCCAGGTAAGAATACTGGAGTGGGTTGCCATGTCTTCCTCCAGCAGATCTTCCCGAAGCAGGGATCAAACCCATGTCTCTATGTCTCCTATATTGGCAGGTGGATTCTTTACCACTAGCACGACCTGGAAAACCCCTCCATTTTGGGGGATACTACTATGCCCAGCTTTAAATATGCGGGCTCATTAATCCTCCCAAACACTCCTCTGATAGGGGTGTCATCAAGCTCATTTTACAACTGAGGAACTAAAACTTAGAGGAGATGGTCACTTACCAACAATCAGGCAGGTAGTGTGCCTTCTAGCAGAGCAGAAACTCAAATTAAGTCAGGCTCCCTGCAAGGTTGCAAGTCTCAAACACCTTATGCTGCAGCTTCTCATGACTGCTCAGAGACAACCCCCCCCCCCCCACACACACACCCATTTTACAGGCACTCATGCTCCCTGGCCAAGAATTTTAAAATATGATTAGCATAGTTCAGGCTTTGTTATCAACATAATCATTTGTTTGAACTAAACAATGTGGAATTCCTTTGGGTCATTAGTACCCATGAGTAAATTATCATGTGTTTAAATTATGTCTGGAGTATTTAAATTTAAACACTCTAGCACCTTGGACCAGGGCCAGCCAATATTTTTATATAATAACACTATAATTAAAGCTAGGGTAAGCTTAGGATCTCATTCAAGTTAACAAAAGATTACTCTTCAGAGCAGAATTAAAAACAAGATTCTAATTAATTAATGTGCTAATTGTTCTTCCTTTTGCAATCAACGTGGCAATTTCATCTGAGAAGATACTGCAAAATATGAACACAAAACCCCAGCTGATGCCCTGGTTTATGCATGGCCCAGGGAGATATATCACCTCCTCGTGCTATTCTGGGCATCTGTGGGCACTCTGTGATCCAACATGGGCCTAGAGTAGGGCCCTCAACGGTTAATTCACACCATCAAGTTTTGGAGAGCTTGATCTCTAGGACAGGGAAACTAGCTTCTCTAGTTTGCCCAAGACAGTTCAGTTCACTTCTGTTGACTTAATTCACCAAACAGTACTCTAAAGAGTATCTTGATTTGGATGATTACTTATAGAGGGACCCAATTTCAGATCATTCATGGAGACATGAATCTTTCTAACAGGAAGAGGTGTAGACTATTGACTTTCTCTGTAAGCCTCCACTGTCATTGGTGTCTGGGCCGTGGTGTGGATTTCCCATCACCACTTCCTCTTTTATGAAATAATAATCAACCACATATGGCCCCAGTTACTCAGGGTTTCCCTCTACCCCTAGCATAGCCCAAATTATAGTGTTTGCTGAGAACTAATTCAGTTCAGCTCAGTTCAGGTGCTCAGTCGTGTCCAACTCTTTGAGACCCTATGGACTGCAGCACATCAGGCTTTCCTGTTCATCATCAACTCCCAGAGCTTGCTCAAACTCCTTTCCATTCAAGTAGGTGATGCCGTCCAATAATCTCATCCTCTGTCATTCCCTTTGTTGACAAAGTAATGTCTCTGCTTTTTAATATGCTGTCTAAGTTGGTCATAACTTTCCTTCCAAGGAGTAAGCATCTTTTTATTTCATGGCTCCAATCACCATCTGCTGTGATTTTGGAGCCCCAAAAAATGAAGTCAGCCACTGTTTCCACTGTTTTCCCATCTATTTACCATGAAGTGATGGGACTGGATGCCATGACCTTACTTTTCTGAATGTTGAGCTTTAAGTCAACTTTTTCACTCTCCTCTTTCACTTTCATCAAGAGGCTCTTTAGTTCTTCTTAGCTTTCTGCCATAAGGGTGGTGTCATCTGCATATCTGAGGTTGTTGATATTTCTCCTGGCAATCTTGATTCCAGCTTGTACTTCTTCCAGCCCAGCATTTCTCATGATGCACTCTGCTAGTGTGTGAGATGTGCAATTGTGTGGTAGTTTGAGCATTCTTTGGCATTAACTTTCTTTGGAATTGGAATGAAACTCACTTTTTCCAGTCCTGTGGCCAATGCTGAGTTTTCCTAATTTGCTGGCATATTGAGTGTGGCACTTTCACAGCATCCTCTTTTAGGATTTGAAATACCTCAATAGGAATTCCATCACCTCCACTAGCTTTGTTCATAGTGATGCTTCCTAAGGCCCACTTGACTTTGCATTCCAGGATGTCTGGCTCTAGGTGAGAGATCACACCATCATGATTATCTAGGTCATGAAGATCTTTTTTGTATACTTCTTCTATGTATCCTTGCCACCTCTTCTTAATATCTTCTGCTTCTGTTAGGTCCATACCATTTCTGTCCTTTACTGTGCCCATCTTTGCATGAAATCTTTCCTTGGTATCTCTAATTTTCTTGAAGAGATCTCTAGTCTTTCCCGTTCTATTCTTTTCCTCTATTTCTTTGCATTGATCACTCAGGAAGGTTTTCTTATCTCTCCCTGCTATTCTTTGGAACTCTGCATTCAAATGGGTATATCTTTCCTTTTCTCCTTCGCTTTCCGCTTCTCTTCTTTTCTCAGCTATTTATAAGGCTTCCTCAGACAGCTATTTTGCTTTTTTGCATTTCTTTTTCTTGGGGATGATCTTGCTCCCTGTCTCGTGTACAATGTCACGAACCTCCATCCATAGTTCATCAGGCACTCTGTCTATCAGATCTAGTCCCTTAAAACTATTTCTCACTTGCACTGTATAATCGTTACAGTGATTGGAAAGCCACACATAAATAAATCTGATAATATGACAATTGAGGTAACCAAAGTGGATTAGATTAACTTTAAGCCAATAAATTTGAAGATCAGTCCCTTGATACAATCAGCTGTGACAGGCGCACTTAGTGCAGGGGAGAGGAGCTACCCCACGTCCGAGGTCAGGGGCAGAAGTCAGGAGGACCCCATGCCCGAGGGGCAGCAGCCAAGAGGAGGTACCTCACGTCCAAGATCAGGGGCAGTGGCCGAGAGTGCCAGGCTGTGAGAGTGCAGGGGCTGGGAGGAGCAATCCCACATCCAAGGAGCGGTGGCTGTGCAGGCACAATAGGGCCTAGAGGAGCTATTCCACATTCAAGGTCAGGAGGGGCAACGGTGACAAGATAAGTTTCGTCCAAGGTAAGAGAAACCCAAGTAAGATGGTAGGTGTTGCAAGAGGGCATCAGAGGGCAAACACACTGAACCATAATCACAGAAAACTAGTCAATTTAATCACACTAAGACCACAGCCTTGTCTAACTCAATGAAACTAAGCCATGCCCTGTGGGACCACCCAACACAGGCGGGCATGGTGGAGAGGTCTGACAGAATGTGGTCCACTGGAGAAGGGAATGGCAAACCACTTCAGTATTCTTACCTTGAGAACCCCATGGCAGTATGAAAACGCAAAATGATAGGATACTGAAAGAGGAACTCCCCAGGTCAGTAGGAGCCCAATATGCTAGTGGAGATCAGTGGACAAATAACTCCATAAAGAATGAAGGGATGGAACCAAAGCAAAACAATACCCAGTTGTGGATGTGACTGGTGATAGAAGCAAGGTCCGATGCTGTAAAGAGCAATATTGCATAGAAACCTGGAATGTCAGGTCCATGAATCAAGGCAAATTGGAAGTGGTCAAACAAGAGATGGCAAGAGTGAACGTCAACATTCTAGGAATCAGCAAACTAAAATGGATGGGAATGGGTGAATTTAACTCAGATGACCATTATATCTACTACTGTGGGCAGGAATCCCTTAGAAGAAATGGAGTAGCCATCATGGTCAACAAAAGGGTCCGAAATGCAGTACTTGGATGCAATCTCAAAAATGACAGAATGATCTCTGTTCATTTCCAAGGCAAACCATCCAATATCACAGTAATCCAAGTCTATGACCCAACGCTGAAGAAGCTAAAGTTGAATGGTTCTATGAAGACCTACAAGACCTTTTAGAACTAACACCCAAAAAAGATGTCCTTTTCATTATAGGGAACTGGAATGCAAAAGTAGGAAGCCAAGAAACACCTGGAATAACAGGCAAATTTGGCCTTGGAATGTGGAATGAAGCAGGGCAAAGACTAATAGAGTTTTGCCAAGAAAATGCACTGGTGATAGCAAACATCCTCTTCCAAAAACGCAAGAGAAGACTCTACACATGGACATCACCATATGGTCAACACCGAAATCAGATTGATTCTATTCTTTGAAGCCAAAGATGGAGAAGCTCTATACAGTCAGCAAAAAAAAGACCAGGAGCTGACTGTGGCTCAGATCATGAACTCCTTATTACCAAATTCAGACTTAGTTTGAAGAAAGTAGGGAAAACCATTAGACCATTCAGGTATGACCTAAATCAAATCCCTTTTGATTATATAGTAGAAGTGAGAAATAGATTTAAGGGACTAGATCTGATAGACAGAGTGCCTGATGAACTATGGACTGAGGTTCATGACATTGTACAGGAGACAGGAATCAAGACCATCCCCATGGAAAAGAAATGTAAAAAGGCAAAATGGCTGTCTGAGGATGCCTTGCAAATAGCTGTGAAAAGAAGAGAGGTCAAAAGCAAAGGAGAAAAGGAAAGATATACCCATTTGAATGCAGAGTTCCAAAGAATGGCAGGAAGAGATAAGAAAACCTTCCTGAGTGATCAATGCAAAGAAATAGAGGAAAAGAATAGAACGGGAAAGACTAGATATCTCTTCAAGAAAATTAGAGATACCAAGGAAACATTTCATGCAAAGATGGGCTCAATAAAGGACAGAAATGATAAGGGCCTAACAGAAGCAGAAGATATTAAGAAGAGGTGACAAGAAACACTGAACTGTACAAAAAAGATCTTCAAGACCAAGATAATCATGATGGTGTGATCAATCACCTACAGCCAGACACCCTGGAATGTGAAGTCAAGTGGGCCTTAGGAAGCATCACTACCAACAAAGCTACAGGAGGTGATATAATTCCAGTTGAGCTATTTCAAAACCTGAAAGATGATGCTGTGAAAGTGCTGCATTCAATATGCCAGCAAATTTGGAAAACTCAGCAGTGGCCACAGGACTGGAAAAGCTCAGTTTTCATTCCAATTCCAAAGAAAGGCAATGCCAAAGAATGCTAAAACTACCACACAATTGCACTCATCTCACATGCTAGTAAAGTAATGCTCAAAATTCTCCAAGCCAGGCTTCAGCAATATGTAAACCATGAAATTCCAGATGTTGAAGCTAGTTTTAGAAAAGGCAGAGGAACCAGAGATCAAATTGCCAACATCCACTGGATGATCGAAAAAGCAAGGGTTCCAGAAAAATATCTATTTCTGCTTTATTGACTATGCCAAAGCCTTTGACTGTGTAGATCACAATAAATGGGGGGAAATTCTGAGAGAGATGGGAATACCAGACCACGTGACCTGCCTCTTGAGAAACCTGTGTGCAGGTCAAAAACCAATAGATAGAACTGGACATGGAACAGCAGACTGGCTCCAAATAGGAAAAGGAGTACGTCAAGGCTGTATATTGTCACCCTGCTGATTAACTTCTATGCAGAGTCCATCATAAGAAACGCTGGGCTGGAAGAAGCACAATCTGGAATCAAATTGCTGGGAGAAAAATCAATAACCTCAGATATGCAGATGACACCACCCTTATAGCAGAAAGTGAAGAGGAACTAGAAAGCCTCTTGATGAAAGTGAAACTGGAGAGTGAAAAAGTTGGCTAAAACTCAACATTCAGAAAACGAAGATCATGGCATCCGGTCCCATCACTTCATGGGAAATAGATGGAGAAACAGTGGAAACATGTCAGACTTTATTGAAAAGCAGACACATTACTTTGCCAACAAAGTTCCGTCTAGTCAAGGCTATGGTTTTTCCAGTGGTCATGTATGGATGTGAGAGTTGAACTGTGAAGAAGGCTGAGCGCCGAAGAATTGATGCTTTTGAACTGTGGTGTTGGAGAAGACTCTTGAGAGTCCCTTGGACTGCAAGAAGATCCAACCAGTCCATTTTGAAGGCGATCAGCCCTTGGATTTCTTTGGAAGGAATGATGCTAAAGCTGAAGCTCCAGTACTTTGGCCACCTCATGAGAAGAGTTGACTCATTGGAAAAGACTCTGATGCTGGGAGGGATTGGGGGCAGGAGGAGAAGGGGACGACCGAGGATGAGATGGCTGGATGGCATCACTGACTCGATGGACGTGAGTCTGAGTGAACGCTGGGAGTTGGTGATGGACAGGGAGGCCTGGTGTGCTGCGATTCATGGCATTGCAAAGATTCAGACACGACTCAGCGACTGAACTGAACTGACACATTTCTTAGGTTTTAGGTATGGAGAAAGGATTCTCCATTATCAGGATATGGTGGAATTTCATTTCTAGAGACTTAAACAGGAAGGTAGTCTTATTTAAAGCCCACTAGGGTCCCATGAATGAAACTTAAGGTGACCTAAAATGTAGGGGGAAAAAAACAAAACATGTTGGGAAGAACATGATACCACTGAGTTTTTCTCCAGGGGAGTTTAAAGTATATGACATTTTATATTCAGTTCTAATGCTTCTTTTCCAAGGAGCAGGTTGGAGAGGCAGGACAGTATGTAAGCACCACCCTCTCCTCCCCAATCCTTGCCGTTCCCAGAAAACCCAGGTCTGGCAGCTTTGGACTGTGTGGGCCCATCTTACAGATGCTGTTGGGTGAGGTACTAGAGTTTGCTTGCACTTCCCTTCAGGGCCAATTGTGTTCATCTCTTTTTCAACTCCAGATTTAGCGATGTCATGCTGTTAGCTTGCCTGCAATGGTGACAGTATTTTCACTATGGAAAATGGCAAATGTGACAAATCAGAGCTAACTCCCTCCCCCCACACCCCACAGAGCCAGTTGTTCAGCGTTTACCAGCACATCTCTGGGCCAGATGAGCTGTCACTGCTCAGATACAGTTCCCTTCTATGCTCAGGTAAGATGGGACCATTTCGGGTCTTGGCAAGTGTCCAAAGACTTTTACCAACTGAAGAGCTTCACTGGGCTAGGACTAGCCTGCTTTGGTTCCACTTCTCATTTCAGGCTTGTTTGCTGTGACCATCCTAACAGCATATTCCCAAGGGGCCCTGAATTACCCAGCTTCCCTCCACATCAGAGGTCTCTGCCCATCAGAGAGGAATTTGAGGCCCAAGATGCTGGACACTGCTGTAATGAGCAAATCCAAAGGAAGGTAAATGGTAGGAAACTGAATGCAGGGAAGGGAACAGTAACTAGCTTGCTTTCAACTTTCCGACCATCACTTTGGGAGTAAGATCGATTCTCTTATTAAAGAAAGAAGGAGATTGTACACAAAGCCAGAATCAATTTGAAATTTAATGACCAAAACAGAGAGAATTGGGTTAAAGCCAATTTATAGAACCAACGAAATGGATGGAAGTTGAAACAATACAGGCACAAAACAAACAGGCTTTAGGCCACGTGTAAATCTAGGCAAATACAAAACACATGGTGTAGCCTCAGCACACAGGCATTGCTCTCTGCTTCTTCCCCCTCCTACTCCTTCCCTTAAACTTGGTCATGACCTATTGATAGTACTGGAAGAGCAGAAAGGTATCTATTGATAGTCTGACCATGTTAGATTCCAAAGAAGAAGACAAGGCCCTAGCTTGCCTTCCAAGAATAAGTCTCCATCCAGTTCTATCTCGGGCACTCCCATGGAATCTTCAAGTTTGACTGCTAGAACAATGTTGTCTACTTTAGTCCCCTGCTTTAACAACTTTAGAAGCTGAGGCCCAGAAAAGTGAATTTCCCAGTCTCCAAGCTAGTTAGTGGCAGATCTGAGCCAAAAGCTCAGAGCAAGTATGTTATTATAAGGCACAAGTCAATGTTTCTTAAGGGTTTCCTCTTGTAAATAGCCCTGTAAAGACGGAGTATGTTCTTGTTAAGTTGGGAAGACCCCAATCTGCTGGTTATTGCTCTTAGTTTTCCTACTGTAGCCCAAAGTCTGTAGTTTTTTTTTTTTTCCAGATCATAGGGGTATTTACAAATTCAACTCACCTGCAGTCCAGAAATCTTGGCTTTAAAAATTTATTGATAGCAAAATGCTTGACACAAGAGCATTACTTTGCCGACTAAGGTCCGTCTAGTCAAGGCTATGGTTTTTCCTGTGGTCATGCATGAATGTGAGAGTTGGTCTGTGAAGAAGCCTGAGCACCAAAGAATTGATGCTTTTGAACTGTGGTGTTGGAGAAGACTCTTGAGAGTCCCTTGGACTGCAAGGAGATCCAACCGGTCCATTCTGAAGGAGATCAGCCCTGGGATTTCTTTGGAAGGAATGATGCTAAAGCTGAAGCTCCAGTACTTTGGCCACCTCATGAGAAGAGTTGACTCATTGGAAAAGACTCTGATGCTGGGAGGGATTGGGGGTAGGAGGAGAAGGGGACGACCGAGGATGAGATGGCTGGATGGCATCACTGACTCGATGGACGTGAATCTGAGTGAACTCCGGGAGCTGGTGATGGACAGGGAGGCCTGGCGTGCTGCAATTCATGGGGCCGCAAAGAGTCAGACATGACTGAGCAACTGAACTGAACTGAACTGAACTGAACTGATGTGGCTTCTCTATATTCATATAAGAACAAGCTTCTACCTCTACCAGGTACTTATTTCTGTTTTAAGAAACAATATTGATTCAAAATGACTGGGTGGTTGTTGTTGTTTAGTGACTAAGTCATATCTGACTCTTTGTGCCCCCATGGGATGCAGCACTCCAGGCTTCCCTGTCCTTCACCGTCTCCTGGAGCTTGCTCAAAGTCATGACCATTGAGTCGATGATGCCATCCAACCATCTCATCCTCTGTCGCCCCCTTCTCCTGCCCTCAATCTTTCCCAGCATCAGGGTCTTTTCCAATGAGTCAGCTCCTCTCATCAAGTGGCAAAGTACTGGAGCTTCAGCTTCAGCATCAGTCCTTCCAATGAATATTCAGGGTTGATTTCATTTAGGATTGACTGATTTGATCTCCTTGCAGTCCAAGGGACTCTCAAGAATCTTCTTCAGCACCACAATTTCCCCAAAATTCCATGCAGTATACAGGAAAACTGAGGCTACTAGAAGTCAAATTAGGTAGTATGTAGTAGAACCAGAGTGAGACTCAAGGTCCATTGGATTTCAAAGTTCACGATCTTTCCATAAGATTGATTTGCCTCCAAAAGGGAGTGGACTCCTAATCAAACTCTTGCCACATCCTTTCTAGAAGAAAGAGATCTTCCTCGCTGTGTTTATAGGCTCATTTGCTCAATCTTGGGCTTGGCAGTTGCCAGCCTAGAAAGGGCATCAAAGGCAGTGAAAAGTGGAACCATCAGCCCTCAGGTGCAGTACCCAGGCTGAATGGCTTGTTTTGGAACGTTCCCACCTGCCATCTCTTTACCTAGTACAGGTGAATAGCTCCTTGCAGACCTGCCTGTCCCCACTGTATCTCCCTGACATAATGACCATTTGCCTCAGAAAATTCTAATTACTCAGGCAACAGAGTAGGCACTTAAGTCTTATCCAAACTCTTGCTCATGCCTGTGGAAAGGGAAATAAGCAAAACATCATCTCACCTGCCTGGATTACTTTGCTGAGAGCACCAAATCTTAGCACCTACTCATGCAACCCACGAGAATGGATGGGTTTATTTATTTAACTTCTGTTTTATTGACTGGGCTTCCCTTGTAGCTCAGTCAGTAAAGACTCTGTCTGCAGTGCAGGAGACCTGGGTTCAATCCCAGGGTTGGGAATATCCCCTGGACAAGGAAATGGCAACCCACTCCAGCATCCTTGCCTGGAAAATCTCATGGACAGAGGAGCCTGGTGGGCTGCAGTCCATAGGGTCGCAAAGAGTCAGCCACGACTGAGCAACTAACAGTTACTTACTTTATTGACTACGCCAAAACCTTTGACTGTATGGATCACAAAAAACTGGAAAATTCTGAAAGAGATAGGAATACCAGACCACCTTACCTGCCTCCTGAGAAATCTGTATGCAGGTCAAGAAGCAACAGTTAGAACCAGACATGGAACAACAGACTGGTTCCAAACTGGGAAAGGAGTATGTCAAAGCTGTATATTGTCACCCTGCTTATTTAACTTATATGCAGAGTACACCATACAAAATGCCATGCTGGATGAAGCACAAGCTGGAATCAAGATTGCCAGCAGAAATATCAATAACCTCAGATATGCAGATGACACCACCCTTATGGCAGGAAGTGAGGAAGAACTAAAGAGCCTCTTGATGAAAGTGAAAGAGGAGAGTGAAAAAGCTGGTTTAAAACTCAATATTCAGAAAACTAAGATCATGGCATCTGGTCCCATCACTTCATGGGAAATAGATGGGGAAACAGTGGAAACTAAGAGGCTTTGTTTTCTTGGGCTCCAAAATCACTGTAGATGGTGACTGTACCCATGAAAGAAAAAGACACTTGCTCCTTGGAAGAAAAACTATGACCAACCTAGACAGTCTATTATAAAGCAGACATTACTTTACTGACAAAGGTCTGTCTCGTCAAAGCTATGATTTTTCCAGTAGTCATGTATGGATATGAGAGTTGGGCTATAAAGAAAGCTGAGCACTGAAGAATTGATGCTTTTAAATTGTGGAGTTGGAGAAGGCCCTTGGGAGTCCCTTGGACTGCAAAGAGATCCAACCAGTCCATACTAAAGAAAATCAATCCTGAATTTACTTTGGAAGGGCTGATGCTGAAGCTGAAACTCCAATCCTTTGGCCACCATGCGAAGAACTGACTCATTGAAAAAGACCCTGATGCTGGGAAAGATTAAAGGCAGGAGGAGAAGGGGACAACAGAGGATGAGTCTTAAGTAAACAATGCAAAGGAATATTGGAAAACAAGAGAATGGGAAACACTTCAAGAAAATTGGAGATAGCAAGCGAACATTTCATGCAAATATGGGTACAATAAAGGACAGAAATGGTAAGGACCTAACAGAAGCATCAGACATTAAAAAGAGGTGTCAAGAATACATAGACAAACTATACAAAAAAGGTCTTAATGACCCAGATAACCATGATGGTGTGGTCACTCACCTCGAGTCAGACATCCTGGAGTGTGAAGTCAAGTGGGCCTTGAGAAGCATTACTATGAACAAAGCTAGTGGAGGTGATGGAATTCCTATTTCAGAACCTAAAAGATGATGCTACTAAAGTGCTACAATAAATGATAAATGGTCACAAAAAAAGAAAGAAAAATAAAGTGCTACACTCAAGATGCCAGCAAATTTGAAAAACTCAACAATGGCCACAGGACTGGAAAAGGTCAGTTTCCATTCCAATCTCTGCACATGTGACCAGGGGAGACTATGCACATGATCACGGGGGGTGGTCACCGTGATCACGAGTGGGAGTGCATGTGATCACTGCTGGGTGTGCATTTATCATGGGAAGGTTCCAAATCCCGCTCAGAAGGCCGTGCTGCAAAGATGAAGGGGTGGACTCCCCAGGAGGCGCCACTACAAATCAGCCATCCTAATCTCCACCCCTCCGATTCCTGCAGGCCCGATTCGTCTGCCTCGCGGCTGCCATGCCCTCCTATCCCCATAGTCCTCAGGCTCCGGAGTGGCCATACATCCTCACCAGAAGGCTTGAAGATCAGAGAAAGGTAGAGGGCTGCACTGACACCACTTAGCTCTCTAGACAAGGTTAGCCTTCCTGCGCTGAACCCCTCAGTTATATGGTGTGTGACAGGCTCCACCCCAGTCCTCTTCGGTTGGCCAAGGAAACCCAGACCCACCTGCTCGCCCCTCCCACCGCTTTAGCCTTGCTGGCCTGAGTCCACTATATCTCCTCTACTCAGGACTTCACCCCTGCAACTGGATGTTAGTAACTTCATATCAGATTCACCTCCCCAGACTCCATCCAAACACACTCTGATTCCTCCAGGAATTGACGGCTGGCCTACCTCCCCTGCTTCTCCCACTACTTTCGTCCTGAGGGTCCACTTCCCTTCCTCCCAAGTATACTCACTCCTCCACAATAACAGGGGCCTCTACAACAAGCAGACACATCTTACCCAGTTAACTGTGAACATCTGAAGCTCTGAGATTCAAGATGAAGGAGCCATATTCAGGTACTCTCAATATTATATCCAAAGGAGCCAAAGTTTGTGGTGATGACCGGCAATGCTCACTGTTGTCTGCTGTAATCCTTGACCAGCTGGTAGGGGAGAGGTGCTCATGGAAAGGGTGGGTCGTGCAGGGTCTTTCACTCCCACAACTGGGCATGTCTGTGACAGTGGTGCTCTCCTATGTAAAAGTCATATTTTCTAATTTCTTAGCCACTGAACATGGTAGCAATGCAATCAGAGAAGAATCTGCTGAGACTATTCATCTTTATATCTCTAATCCCAAGCACTTTTGTAGCGTGCAAGCATGCTTAGTCACTTCAGATGTGTCCGACTCTTTGCATCCTTGTGGACTGTAGCTCTCCAGGCTCCTATGTCCATGGGATTCTTCAGGCAAGAATACTGGACTGGGTTGCCATGTCATCCCAGGGATCAAACTCACATCCTTTAGGTCACCTGCATTGGCAGGTGGTTTGTTTACCACTAGTGCCATCTGGGAAGCCCGGCCTACTGTAGTTGCTTAGATGTACCCTTCTGTGTACCTACAATGTGGCTAGAAATTACATATCACATTCAGGGTAGGAGTATCCCTTGGAAAGTGAGAGGGGAATGGAAATGGGATGAAAGTTAAGGGGCAAAGTAAATATACCTAAATATTAACAACATCTAACTCTGAGTGGTAGGTGCTCAAATAGTTCTATCTCTTGCCATGTTGTTAGCAGGGGCACCAGGCTTGGAGGACCTCAGCACCTGAAACCTTTTCTATTGTCTCCAAAACTTAGTGGGACCAGATCAGGATTGTGGGAAAATCTAGAGCCAGGGGAGTTTTTATAGCCAGGTGACTAACCTGAAGGTGTCTTCCTCCTCTAAACCCCCAAACTCCTTCTTCACTTCATGTATTAGGGAAAGGAATTCAACCCAGAGAAGACAAGAATTTTGAGTTCAGGTGGGCATAGCTGTTGAATTTTCCATTGTATTGAAACCAATTTTTTTTCACAGATAAATGCTGGTATGATATTTACTAGGTGGTATAGTTACAATTTTTTAATTCTTCAAACATATAAGCCTAGAATATTGAGGGAAAGTCTTACTTATATAGTATTTTTTGATGAATGAGGGTATCCAAATGCCTGTGCAATTTGGCAAATAGTGAATTTTTGGTAATCACATGTCATTTATCGATGGATGCATTATAAATTACTTCAGAACTTAGTGCATTAAGGGAGCAATTATTTATGATTTCTTATCTATGTGTGAGGTGAATGCTTCTGCTGATGTGTCTAGTAAGTGTCAGGATTTTTTGTAGCTCCCTCATGTGTTTGTTAGCCATCTGTATGTCTTCTTTGGAGATATTTCTGTTTAGTTCTTTGGCCTGGTTTTTGATTGGATCATTTACTTTTCTGGAATTGAGCTGCAGGAGCTGCTTCTATACTTTTGAGATTAATTCTTTGTCAGTTGCTTCATTTGCTATTATTTCCTCCCATTCTGAAGGCTGTCTTTTCACCTTGCTTATAGTTTCCTTTGTTGTGCGAAAGCTTTTAAGTTTAATTAGGTCCCATTTGTTTATTTTTCCTTTTATTTCCATTAGTTTGGGAGGTGGATCATAGAGGATCCTGCTGTGATTTATGTCGGAGAGTGTTTTGCCTATGTGTTCCTCTAGGAGTTTTATAGTTTCTGGCCTTACATTTAGATCTTTAATCCATTTTCAGTTTATTTTTGTGTAATGGTGTTAGAAAGTGTTGTAGTTTAATTCTTTTACAAGTGGTTGACTAGCATTCTCAGTATCACTTGTTAAAGAGATTGTCTTTTTTCCAGTGTATTTTCTTGCCTCCTCTGTCAAAGAGGTAGGTGCATGAATTTATCTCTGGGCTTTTTAGTTTGTTCCATTGATCAATACTTCTGTCTTTGTGCCAGAACCATACTGTCTTGATGACTGTAGCTTTGTAGTGTATCCTGAAGTCAGGCAGGTTGGTTCTTCCAGTTCCATTCTTCTTTCTCAAGATTGCTTTGGTTATTCGAGGTTTTTTGTATTTCCATACAAATTGGGATATTATTTGTTCTAGTAGTCTGAAAAATACCATTGGTCACTTGAGAGGGATTGCAGTGAATCTATAGATTGCTTTGGGAAGTATCTTCATTTTCACTGTATTGATTCTTCTGATCCATGAACATGGTATGTTTCTCCATCTATTTGTTTCATCTTTGATTTCTTTCATCAGTGTTTTATAGTTTTCTATATATAAGTCTTTTGTTTCTTTAGGTAGATTTATTCCTAAGTATTTTATTCTTTTCGTTGCAATGGTGAATGGAATTGTTTCCTTAATTTCTCCTTCTGTTTCCTCATTGTTAGTGTATAGGAATGCAAGGGATTTCTGTGTGTTAATTTTATATCCTGCAATGTTACTCTATTCATTGATTAGCTCTAGTAATTTTCTGGTGGTGTCTTGAGGGTTTTCTATGTAGAGGATGGTATGGACCTAACAGAAGCAGAAGATGTTAAGAAGAGATGGGAAGAATACACAGAAGTACTGCACAAAAGGATCTTAACGACCTGGATAATCATGATGGTGTGATCACTCATCTAGAGCCATACATCTTGGAGTGTGAAGTCAAGTGGGCCTTAAAAAGCATCACTACGAACAAAGCTAGTGGAGGTGATGGAATTCCAGTAGAGCTATTTCAAATCCTGAAAGATGATGCTGTGAAAGTGCTGCACACATTATGCCAGCAAAATTGGAAAACTCAGCAGTGGCCACAGGACTGGAAAAGGTCAGTGTTCATTCCAATCACAAAGAAAGGCAATGCCAAAGAATGCTGAAACTACCGCACAGTTCCACTCATCACACACGCTAGTAAAGTAATGCTCAAAATTCTCCAAGCCAGGCTTCAGCAATTTGTGAACCATGAACTTCCTGATGTTCAAGCTGGTTTTAGAAAAGGCAGAAGAACCAGAGATCAAATTGCCAACATCCACTGGATCATAGAAAAAGCAAGAGAGTACCAGAAAAGCATCTATTTCTGCTTTATTGACTATGCCAAAGCCTTTGACTGTGTGGATCACAATAAATGGTGGAAAATCTGAAAGAGATGGGAATACCACCACCTGACTTGCCCCTTGAGAAATCTGTATGCAGGCCAGGAAGCAACAGTTAGAAGTGGACATGGAACAACAGACTGGTTCCAAATAGGAAAAGGAGTACGTCAAGGCTGTATATTGTCACCCTGCTTATTGAACTTATATGCAGAGTACATCATGAGAAATGCTGGACTAGAAGAAACACAAGCTGGAATGAAGATTGCTGGGAGAAATATCAATAACCTCAGATATGCAGATGACACCACCCTTATGGCAGAAAGTGAAGAGGAACTAAAAAGCCTCTTGATGACAGTAAAAGAGGAGAGTGGAAAAGTTGGCTTAAAGCTCAACATTCAGAAAACGAAGACCATGGCATCCGGTCCCAACACTCCATGGGAAATGGATGGAGAAACAGTGGAAACAGTGTCAGACTTTATTTTTTTGGGCTCCAAAATCACTGCAGATGGTGACTGCAGCCATGAAATTAAAAGACACTTACTCCTTGGAAGGAAAGTTATGACCAACCTAGATAGCATATTCAAAAGCAGAAACATTACTTTGTCGACTAAGGTCCGTCTAGTCAAGGCTATGGTTTTTCCAGTAGTCATGTATGGATATGAGAGTTGGACTGTGAAGAAGGGTGAGCACCGAAGAATTGATGCTTTTGAACTGTGGTGTTGGAGAAGACTCTTGAGAGTCCCTTGGACTGCAGCAAGTTCCAACCAGTCCATTCTGAAGGAGATCAACCCTGGGATTTCATTGGAAGGAATTATGCTAAAGCTGAAGCTCCAGTACTTTGGCCACCTCATGCGAAGAGTTGACTCACTGGAGAAGGCTTTGATCCTGGGAGGGATTGGGGGCAGGAGGAGAAGGGGACGACCGAGGATGAGATGGCTGGATGGCATCACAGACTCGATGGACGTGAGTCTGAGTGAACTCTGGGAGTTGGTGACGGACAGGGAGGCCTGGTGTGCTGCGATTCATGGGGTCGCAAAGAGTCAGACATGACTGAGCAACTGAACTGAACTGACTGACTGATGTAGAGGATCATGTCATCTGCAAACAGAGAGAGTTTTACTTCTTTTCCTATCGGATTCCTTTTAATTCTTTTTCTTCTCTGATCGCTGTGGCTAAAACTTCCAAAACTATGCTGAATGGTAGCAGTGAGAATGGGCACCATTGTCTTGTTCCTGACTTTAGGGGAAATGCTTTCTATTTTTCACCATTGAGGATAATGTTTGCTGTGGGTTATCAAAGCTGACTTTTATTATGTTGACGTATATTCCTTCTGTGCCTGCTTTCTGGAGGGTTTTTAACATAAATGGATGTTAAATTTTGTCAAAGACTTTCTCTGCATCTATTGAGACAATCATATAGTTTTTATCTTTCAATTTGTTAATGTGGTGAATCACATTGAGTTGTGGATAGTAAAGAATCCTTACATCCCTGGGATAAAGCCCACTTGGTCTTTTTAATATGTTGTTGGATTCTGTTTGCTAGAATTTTGTTAAGGATTTTTGCATCTATGTTTATCAGTGATATTGGCCTGTAGTTTTCTTTTTTTATGGCATCTTTGTATGGTTTTGGTATTAGGGTGATGGTGGCCTCATAGAATGAGTTTGGAAGTTGACCTTCCTCTGCAGTTTTCTGGAAGAGTTTGAGTAGGATAGCTGTTAGGTCTTCTCTAAATTGTTGGTAGAATTCAGTTTTGAAGCCGTCTGGCCCTGGGCTTTTGTTTACTGGAAGATTTCTGATTACAGTTTCAATTTCCATGCTTGCCATGGGTCTGTTAAGATTTTCTATTTCTTCCTGGTTCAGTTTTGGAAATTTACACTTTTCTAAGAATTTGTCCATTTCTTCCAAGTTGTCCATTTTATTCACATATAGTTGCTGATAGTAGTCTCTAATGATCCTTTGTATTTCTGTGTTGTCTGTTGTGATTTCTCTATTTTCATTTCTAATTTTGTTGATTTGATTCTTCTCCCATTGTTTCTTGATGAGTCTGGCTAATGGTTTCTCCATTTTATTTATCTTCTCAAAGAACCAGCTTTTAGCTTTGTTGATTTTGGCTATGGTTTCCTTTGTTTCTTTTGCATTTATTTCTGCCCTAATTTTTGTGATTTCTTTCCTTCTACTAACCCTGGGATTCTTCATTTCTTCCTTTTCTAGTTGCTTTAGGTGTACAGTTAGATTATTTATTTGATTTTTCTCTTGTTTCCAAGGTAAGCTTGTATTGGTATGAACCTTCCCCTTGGCACTGCTTTTACTGAGTCCCATAGGTTTGGGGTTGCTGTGTTTTCATTTCCATTCGTTTCTATACATATTTTGGTTTCTTTTTAAATTTCTTCTCTGATTTGTTGGTTATCCAAAAGTATATTGTTTAGCCTCCATATGTTTATATTTTTAATAGTTTTTTTTTTCTTGTAGTTGATATCTAATCTTACTGCATTCTGATCAGAAAAGATGCTTGGAATGATTTCAGTTCTTTTGAATTTACCAAGGCTAGATTTATGGCCCAGGATGTGATCTATCCTGGAGAAGGTTCCGTGTGCACTTGAGAAAAAGGTGAACTTCACTGTTTTGGGGTGAAATGCCCTATAGATATCAACTAGGTCTAACTGGTCCATTGTATCATTTAAAGTTTGTGTTTCCTTGTTAATTTTCTATTTGGTTGACCTATCCATAGGTGTGAGTGGGGTCTTAAACTCACCAACTATTATTGTGTCACTGTTAATTTCCCCTTTCATACTTGTTATCATTTGCCTTACATATTGTGGTGCTCCTATGCTGGGTGCATATATATTTATAATTGTTATATGTTCTTCTTGGTTTGATCCCTTGATCATTATGTAGTGTCCTTCTTTGTCTCTTTTCACAGCCTTTATTTCAAAGTCTATTTTATCTGATATGAGTATTGCTACTCCTGGTTTCTTTTTGGCTCCATGTGCATGAAATATCTTTTTCCAACCCTTCACTTTCAGTCCATATGTGTCCCTTGTTTTGAGGTGGGTCTCTTGTAGACAACATATATAGGAATCTTGTTTTTGTATCCATTCAGCCAATCTTTGTCTTTTGGTTGGGGCATTCGACCCATGTATGTTTAAGGTGATTATTGATAAGAATGATCCTGTTGCCATTTACTTTGTTGTTTTGGGTTCGAGTATATACAGCTTTTCTGTGTTTCCTGTCTAGAGAAGATCCTTTAGTGTTTGTTGAAGAGCAGGTTTCATTGTGCTGACTTCTCTGAGCTTTTGTCTGTAAAGCTTTTGATTTCTCCTTCATATTTGAATGAGATCCTTGCTGGGTACAGTAATCTGGGTTGTAGGTTTTTCTCTTTCATCACTTTAAGTATATCCTGCCAATCCCTTCTGGCCTGAAGAGTTTCTATTGAAAGATCAGCTGTTATCCTTATGGGAATCCCCTTGTGTGTTATTTGTTGTTTTTCCCTTGCTGCTTTTAATATTTGTTCCTTGTGTTTGATCTTTGTTAATTTGATTAATATGTGTCTTGGGGAGTTTTGCCTTGGGTTTGTCCTGTTTGGAGCTCTCTGGGGTCTTTGGACTTGAGTGACTATTTCCTTCCCCATTTAAGAGAAGTTTTCAACTATTATCTCCTCAAGTATTTTCTCACAGTCTTTCTTTTTGTTTTTTCTTCTGGTTTTCCTATGATTCAAATGTTAGGGCATTTCACATTGTCCAAGAGGTCTCTGAAGTTGTCCTCATTTCTTTTAATTCTTTTTTCTTTTTTCCTCTCTGCTTCATTTATTTCAACCATTCTATCTTCTACCTCACTTATCCTATCTTTCACCTCCATTATTCCTCTTTTGATTCCTCCAGAGTGTTTTTGATCTCCTTTATTGCATTATTCATAATTGATTGACTCTTTTTATTTCTTCTATGTCCTTGTTATACATTTCTTGTATCCTCCCAATCCTTGTCTCCAGGCTATTTATCTGTAACTACATTTTGTTTTCAAGATTTTGGATCATATTTACTATCATTATTCTGAATTCTTTTTCAGGGAGACTCCCTATCTCCTCCTCTGTTGTTTGGTTTGGTGGGCATTTATCCTGTTCCTTTACCTGCTGAGTATTTCTCTGCCTTTTCATCTTGTTTAGATTGCTGTGTGGGGTTGCCTTTCTGTATTCTGGCAGTTTGTGGTTCCTCTATTGTGGAGGTTCCTCACTGTGGGTGGGGTTGGACGGGCGGCTTGTCAAGGTTTCCTGGTTAGGGAAGCTTGTGTTGGTGTTCTGGTAGGTGGGTCTGGATTTCTCTCTGGAGTACAATGAAGTGTCCAGTAGTGAGTTTTGAGATATCTGTGGGTTTGTTGTGACTTTGGGCATCCTGTATATTGAAGCTCAGGGCTATTTTCTTGCAATGCTGGAGAATTTGCATGGTATGTCTTGCTCTGGAACTTGTTGGCTCTTGGGTGGTGTTTGGTTTCAGTGTAGGTATGGAGGCTTTTTGATGAGCTCTTATCAATAAATGTTCTCTGGAGTCAGGCATTCTCTGATGTTCTCAGGTTTTGGACCTAAGCCTCTTGCCTCTGGTTTTCAGTCTTATTCTTACAGTAGCATCAAGACTTCTCCATCTATACAGCCCTGATGGTAAAACATCCAGGTTAATGATGAAAAGTTTCTCCATAGTGAAGGACACCCAGAGAGGCTCGTAGAGTTACATGGAGAAGAGAAGAAGGGAGGAGGGAGATAGAGGTCACCAGGAAGAGGAGAGGGGAAATAAAAAGGGGAGAGAGCAATCTAGCCAGTAATCAATTCCCTATGTGCACTCCACAGTCTGGACCCCTCAGAGATGTTCTCAGAGATGTTCACAGAGATGTTCACGGAGTTACACAGAGAAGAGAAGAGGGAGGAAGGAGACAGAGGTGACTAGGAGGAGAAGAAGGGGGATCAAAAGTAGAGAGACAGATCCAGGCAGTAATCAGTTCCCTAAGTGTTTTCCACAGCCTGGAATACCCAAAGAGTTTCACAGAGTTAGGTAGAGAAGAGAAGGGGGAGGGAGGAGATAGACGTGACCTGGTGGAGAAAAAGTAGAGTCAAAAGGGGGAGCGAGCAATCAAGCCAGTAATCACACTCCCAAGTAAAAATGGGTACTGAGGATTGGGTTCTTAAAGGTATGCAATTGATAACAAATACCAAAAATCAAAGATTAAAAATCTAGAGTAGATGCTAGATGCTCAAAAATACAATAGTAAAAAAAAAACAAAACAAAGTCACAAAAATTATCAAATATATATATGAAGTTTGCTTTAAAATAGGGTCTCTTTTTGTAAGGTAATAGTAGGTTATAAAAATGAAAATTAAAGGAATAATAGAGGACTTAAAATTTAAAAATGTTTTTAATTTAAAAAATGATAATAGTAAAAATATATCTAAGAATTTCTCTGGAGCTGTTGCAGACAGTGTGGGGTCAGTTCAGTTTCAGATAGTTCCTTGATCTGGCTTATACTTCTCAAAATCTATAGGCCCCTTCCAATGTAGTCAGTGCTAACTACAGGGTTTTAATCTGTTGCACCTGTCACTTTCAAAGCTGTTCCCTCTGTTTATTTTAGTTTCTTGTGTTTGCTGGTCTCTTCAGTGTCTAATTTCTGCCCTGACACAAGGGGGCGAAGGTGGTCACTTATTTAGGCTCACTTGTTCAGTCGTGCTGTGGGGAGGGAGGAACACTGCAAACAAATATCACTGGCATCTGTGGGGAGTGCTCCAGTGTCTCAGCCACACTGGGCTTCCCCCAACTCGTGGTGTGTGTGCTTTCCTGGTCTACACTGCTCAGGCTCTAGGTTGCTCTGCCGGGGAACTGTCTGAGGTGGGCCCTGGCTTGCATGCACTTCCCAGGTCTAAGCCGCTCATGTTCAGATTCTTGGGTACTCCGCAAAGGTGCATACTCGGTTGGGCCTTCGTATTGTGCCCTTCCCATGTCTGAGCAGTTCAGGCGACCCGGTGCTTGGTGAGCGCAGTCTCCCCCAGGTGGGGGGTACGTCTGATCACCTCCCCCGTCCCAGCCGCTGGGTTTTCTGGGTGTCTACAGGTACACCTTCTCAGATGTGCTGTGTGTCTCTTCTGGGGAGCTGATCTCTGGCTGTGACCCTCCTAGCGGATGTCAACCATCCAGAATCTCAAGAAGTCTTGGTTAGCAATGGAGCCTGCTTGCAGTTTGGTAGAGGATGCCATCTCTGGGGCTGTTTGCCCCTTTCCGGCTCTGGCTGGCACCCACCTGCCCCCTGCCTCCAGCGGGGGATGTGCCAGTGTGCAGCTGCCTAGCTCTCCTCTGGTATTTGCTCAGTCCTTTGTTCTGTGAGCGGGCCTGGCAGTGCCTTAGGTTAGGGCTTTCTGTGGGATAGTTTTCTCTCTCTCTGGCTATCCCACAGTTTGGGTTGCTATCTCACCTTAGTTCAGTCAGATTGCCCTCAGGGTGCTTGGTCCCAGGCCTTACCCTAAGCAGTGCAGGCTGTGCCTCCCTGTTCAGCCCCCACTTCTTGGTGGTGGCTGCCAGTGCTGGGAGTTGCCATTAGGCATGTAATCTGTGGGTTTTATTTATTTATTTATTTATTTACTTTTCCTCGAGGTTATGTTGCCCTGTGGTATTCCAAAACTCCCCACAGACCTGCTGGTGAGAGTGGTTCCTGGTGTTTGGAAACTTCTCCTCTTTTAAGATTCCCTTCCCGGGACAGATCTCCATCCCTACCTCTTTTGTCTCTCTTTTTATCTTTTATAATTGGTCCTACCTCCTTTCAAAGACAATGGGTTGCCTTTCTGGGTGCCCGATGTCCTCTGCCAGCATACAGAAGTTGCTTTGCGGAATTGGCTCAGCGTTCAAATGTTCTTTTGATGAATTTGTGGAGGAGAAAGTGGTCTCCCTGTCTTATTCCTCTGCCATCTTCTGGATTCTTAAAGGTACAAAGATGATAACAAATACCAAAAAGCAAAGATTAAAAATCTAGACTAGACATTAGACTCTCAACAATACAATATTAACAAAACAAAACAAAATCACAAACATTATTAAAAATATATATGAAATTTGCTTTAAAAATAGCGTCTTTTTTTGCAAAGAAAGAGTAGGTTATAAAAATGGAAATTAAAGGAGTAATAACGGACTTAAAATTTTAATGATAATAGTAAAATATATCAAGGAACTTCTCTGGAGCTGTTGTGCACAGTGTGGGGTCAGTTTGGTTTCAGATAGTTCCTTATTCAAACTTATAATTCTCAAGGTCTACAGGCCCCTTCCAATGTAGTCAGTGCTAACTACAGGGTTTTAATCCATTGCACCTGTCACTTCCAAAGCGGTTCATCTGTTTATTTTGGCTTCTTCTGTTTGCAAGTCTCTTCAGTGCCTAATTTCTGCCCTGATACAAGGGAGTGAAGGTGGTAACTTATTTAGGCTCACTTGTTCAGTCGTGCTGTGGGGAGGGAGAAACACTGCAAACAAATATCATAGGCATGTGTGGGGAGTGCTCACAGTGTCTGGGCCACACTGGGTTTGCCCCCATTCAATGCGTGTGTGCTTTCCTGGTCTACACTGCTCAGGCTCCAGGTTGCTCTGAAGTGGAACTGCCTAAAGTGGGCCCAGGGTTGCGGGCCCTTCCCAGGTCTAAGCTGCTCAGGTTCAGGTTCTTGGGTACGCCATAAAGGAGCACAGACTCAGTTGGGCCTGCGTTTTGTGCCCTTCCCAGGTCCATGTAGCTCAGGCGACCAGGTACTTGGTGAGTACACTCTCCCCAGATGTGCGGTGGTCCAATCCAGGAGGTCTTATCACCTCCCCCATCCCAGTTGCTCACTTTCCTGGGTGTGCAGCGGGAGCATCGTCTCAGGTGTGCCATGTGTCTCCTCTGGGGAGCTGATCTCTGGCTGTGACCCTCCTGGCAGATGTCAACCATCCAGGATCCCAAGAAGACTTGGTTAGGAACTGGGAGCCTACTCACAGTTTGGTAGAGGATGCTGTCTCTGGGCTGAGATTGCCCCTTTCTGGCCCTGGCTGTCACCCGCCTGCCTCTCTGCCTCTGGCAGGGGAAGGGCTGGTCCGCAGCCAGCTAACTCTCCTCTGGTATTCACTCAGTCCTTTGTTCTGTGAGCGGGCCTGGCAGTGCCTTAGGTTAGAGCTTTTTGCAGGGAAGGTTTTTCTCTCTCTCTCTCTCTTTTTTTCTTTCTCTCTCTCTCTGGCTATCCCACAGTTTGGGTTGCTATCTCATGTTAGCTTCCTCAGATTGTTCCCAGGTAATTCAGGCCCAGTCCTCACCCTAAGCAATGCATCCCGCACCTCCCTGTTCAGCCCCCACTTGCTGGTGGTGGATGTGAGCATCTGGGCTACTTCTCTGCTGGGAGTTGTGGTAAGGTGCATAATCTGTGGGTTTTAGTTTTTTATTTTTCTCCTCCCGGTTATGTTGCCCTCTGAGATTCCAAAACTCCCCACAGACCCGCCGATGAGAGTGTTTCCTGGTATTAGGAGACTTCTTCTCTTTCAGGACTCCCTTCCCGGGATGGATCTCCATCCCTAACTCTTTTGTCTCTCTTTTTATCTTTTATATTTTGTCCTACCTCCTTTCGAAGATAATGGGCTGACTTTCTGGGTGGCTGGTATTCTCCACCAATGTTCAGAAGTTGTTTGTTGTTTTGTGGAATTTCCTCAGCGTTCAAATGATCTTTCAATGAATTTATGGGGGGAGAAAGTGGTCTCCTCGTCTTATTCCTCCACCATCTTAGGACTGTCCCCCCCCGCCCCGATTCTGGTTTTGTTTTAAACATCAATGTTTATTTAGTTATGTTTGGGGTTCATTTTACACTTTTAAAACAAGTTGCAATTTTCCCTATCAATTAGAATATCAAAACCTCTAAAGGAAGTCACTGTCATCAAAAAGGCAAAATATGGACAACCTACATAAATCAACACTGTTCTTCAGGCGCTGAGCAAAGAGACAGCACCACACTGGAGATACATAATGGAAAGTATTTTAAAATGTTTTTTTTTTCAGAAATACATTAAAAGAAAAACATTTTCAGAAATACATAAACTCAAGAGAAAAAAACTGGGCAAGGCAGGATACTAGAAAGACCTTAATCACTCAGTGCTATGGGGCTACAAATAGGGCCTGATCAAGGATGGATAGAATGTTCTTTTCTTTTTTTTAATTTTTTTGGACCCATGTAGAATTCTAATGAGTTACCACCATGGGGAAACAGTGGAAACAGTGTCAGACTTTATTTTGGGGAGCTCCAAAATCACTGCAGATGGTGACTGCAGCCATGAAATTAAAAGACGCTTACTCCTTGGAAGGAAAGTTATGACCCACCTAGATAGCATATTCAAAAGCAGAGACATGACTTTGCCAACAAAGGTCCATCGAATCAAGGATATGGTTTTTCCAGTGGTCATGTATGGATGTGAGAGTTGGACTGTGAAGAAAGCTGAGTGCAGAAGAATTGATGCTTTTGAACTGTGGTGTTGGAGAAGACTCTTGAGAGTCCCTTGGACTGCAAGGAGATCCAACCAGTCTATTCTAAAGGAGATCAGTCCTGGGTGTTCTTTGGAAGGACTGATGCTAAAGCCGAGACTCCAGTCCTTTGGCCACCTCATGCGAAGAGTTGACTCATTGGAAAAGACTCTGATGCTGGGAGGGATTGGGGGCAGAAGGAGAAGGGGACGACAGAGGATGATAATGGCTGGATGGCATCACCGACTTAATGGACATGAGTTTGAGTGAACTCCGGGAGTTGGTGATGGTCAGGGAGGCCTGGCGTGCTGTGATTCATGAGGACGCAAAGAGTCGGACACGACTGAGCGACTTCCCTTTCACTTTTCACTTTCATGCAGTGGAGAAGGAAATGGCAACCCACTCCAGTGTTCTTGCCCGGAGAATCCCAGGGACAGGGGAGTCTGGTGGGCTGCCGTCTCTGGGGTCACACAGACTCAGACACGACTGAAGCGACTTAGCAGCAGCAGCAGCAATGCATGCAGTAAACAGAATGCAAGCAATAATGCCACATGGGAAGCAGCCTCTAGGCCTGATGTGTACCTGAGAGAAATGGGCTGAGTACCAGATGGGGTCCCTGGAGCCTCCCCAGCTGGCAGCCATGGCCCAGGATGCTCTCTCACCCATGCAGGAGCAGAAATCCACATAGGGAAAAGCAGCCTACTGATGGGAGGCTTGTAGACAGCAGTGTTTTCAGAACATCGCAGCTCACCCTGAGATCCACACAAATGTGGTGGCCTTGTCCTTATAGTGTGATAAAGATGGAATGAGAGGATTTAGTGGATAGTGTTCTCAAAAATGTGAAATATACATTTCTATAAGGTATTACTATGCATGCATGCTAAGTTACTTCAGTCGTGTTTGACTCTTTGCAGCCCTGTGGATGGTAGCCGCCAGGCTCCTCTGTCCATGAGATTTTCCAGGCAAGAATACTGGAGTGGGTTGCCATTCCCTTCTCCAGAGGATCTTCTCAACCCAGGGACTGAACCCTGAGGGGTCGAATTCCAGCCTCTTACATGTCCTGCATTGGCAGGCGGGGTCGTTAGCACTAGCACCGCCGGGGAAGCCCTAGTGTCAGTATATATGTATTCCTATTGTTGTTATTATGTACCATGGGAGGTATTAAGAAAGTAGAACACCTGCAACCATAGTGTTTTCAGCTTTCCTGCATCTCTAATGTTATAGAGGAGGCCATTATCCTCTTTTTGAGAAACAACAGCTACCATGTTAAGTACTTACTATGTGCCAGGCACTCTGGTAAAGGCCTTGCATACATGATCTCATTTAGTCCTCACAGCAATCCCATGAAGTAGGTACTGTTTCTCCATTTTAAAGTCAGGTACATGAGGCTCAGAGATGTTAACTAACTTACCCAAGGTAACACAGTAAGTCTTTAGCATCAGAATTTTACCATCAGGGGACTAGCTCTAGGATTCTGTATCCTTATCTCTGTGCTAAAAGGCGTTTCAAGTAGCACACGCAAGACACACATACCCCCAAGTGGTAGATGTGGATCTCTAAGAGGGAGACACCAGTTTCACCCTTTGGGCTCCATACACAGGGCTGGCTGTAGAAGGAGACCCCCAAGCAAGTGGACCACTCCAGCTGGGGGTGATTATGGACAGGAGTGGGCACTTGGATGCTTGGGGGTGGCATGCTGTGGGGGTATCTGGCTTCCCAATTGGGAAGACTAGGCTGGGGACAAGAGTGACAGACCAAATCTGAATTTCAGAAACACCCAGAGTAGCAGTCACCAACTTCATCGCGCCCTTGTGCCTGCGAAGCAGCTACGGGCGCAGAGAGGTGCTGAGGCTTGCCTAAGGTCACACAGCTCGCTAGAGCGCAGGTGCAGTGTAGAACCTTGGTCTTCAGGCTCCCGTTCGGTGCTCTTGCTGCCACTCCACTCGCACTGGGCCCTCAGGTTCAGTGCACAGCAGTCAGAGGGAAGCCACGTCTTTGTGAGTGAAGCCATTGTCTGCAGGGTGGTTCTCAGTGTTGCCCAGAGACGTGCAGAAGTGCCAGTCTTCAAGTCTCACCCAGGACTGACTGAGGACTGAGATCCAGCAAAATGGGACTTTGCAAGCCCTCTAGGTGACCCTGATACACACTCAAGTGTGAAAACCACCAGCCCAGACAGAAAGGCAAAGTGCCGAGTGCTGCAGCCATACACATTCATTCAGATCATCAACTCGCACAGCACAAAGAAGGGTCGTCTTCCTAGAGAAGAAAGGAACACAGCTCTCAAGCCACACCTGCAGAGCAAGGTCACCTTCAAACACATGTAGCGGTTAAACATGCACAGACGGGGAGGAGGAGTGCAGCCAGCACTTGCTCATCCACAGGGGCATCACAGCTAGTGTAGTTTTGCCAACTCAGCACTTCCCCAGAGATGTGCCAGTTCTGCTGCTTGTTGCCTGGGAGGTGCATCCCTGCCCTCTGGGAAATTGCCATGCAGGATCATAAAACCTCTGATCTGGGAGGGACCTTAGAGAGTACCCACCTCATTGCCCACTCCTACTGCATCACTGGTGATGCCCCTGACTTTCCGTCTCCAGAGGAACCTGGCAGGCTACAGTCCATGGGGTGGCAAAGAGTCAGACAGGACTTAGCTCTGGGCACAATCATTTTTAGGAACAGTGGCAGGCCGCACAGAGCACCAGTGGCTCCTAGTTTGTGGCCTCTGGCTTAATATCTTTCTTTCCCACTTGGCTCTCTGCTCCACAGGGGCACATGCCCCTGGGTCTGCTCTGCTCACCACAGTGTCTGGATTCAACAAATGGAAAAATAAAAACAGAAGATGGACCCACCCTCCCAGGAGAACACCAGGTTCAGAAAGAATACACTGGCATGGAGATGGCACTCTGTCACTCCTCGCCTCTTTTTCAACTGCCCACTGGAAATGTCCCCATGTCCCTTTAAGCCCCACTCCCGGTTGACCCCTGCAGGCCTCCTTACCCTCTGCTCTGAAGTCATACCATGGCCACATGGGTTCTGGTGGGGGCGGGGCCCTCTGTGACGTCACCAAGGGCCCAGCCCTGCCTGGTCCTCAGTCTCCAGGTGCCAGCGCAGACCAGCGCACCAGGAGCCACTCCGTCTCAGCTCACAATGCGGTCTGTAATATGGGTATTTTTTTGGTCTACATTTGTCTCGTTTGTCTTTTCCTATATGTTTTATGTCCTGAGAGATGAAGCCGAAGAACCTCCATGGATGGTGCCCAGCGGAAGGCACTTCCGAATTCGGCAGAATCAAGCAGAGCATGCCCCAGGCTGGTTTCGGAGAAATTTGCACTGGCTGTTAATCTTCCTCGTGTTTTTGGTGATCCTGAAGTTTCCCGGAGGTGACGACGAAAGTAACGTGTGCACTCCTCCTGGCCGTCAGGGCTGTTCATCTGGCCCTCCAGGAAGAAAGAAGATAAAGGCTTCCCCCGACAAAGACTCTAGGTGCGGTGCCTTAACCCAGGTCAAGACGAAACTTGTGAACCTTGTGTCCAGGATGCGGAATCTGAAACTCATCGCGGCAACCGGCGATAGACGCCAATATTCCAATATCTAGGTTCTTGGTGATGCACAGTATAACATTACGGTATATGAGTTATGGGTCACCGGAGACCCCAATGGAGTGGATTTTCACATCAAGGAAGAAGAGTAGTTGAGTGTTGACAAACTGTATCCAAACCAATAAAAGTATTTTGAAGCAAAAGGAAAAAAAGCCTCTGCTATTTTTTATTCGCACTACAGTTTTACCTTTTCCAGAATGTGGTATGATTGGTATCATGCAGTGTATAACCTTTCCCAGACTGAGAGACCTGCATTCGATCCCTGGCTTGGGAAGATCCCCTGGAGAAGGGAAAGGCTACCCACTCCAGTATTCTGGCCTGGAGAATTCCATGGACTTACAGACCACGGAGTCACAAAGAGTCGGACATGACTGAGCAACTTTCACAGTGTATAACCTTTCCCAGACTAGCTTATTATACTTCATAACATCATTAGGTTTCATCCATTTCTTTTTGTGATTTGATAGCCCATTTCTTTTTATTCTTGAATAATATTCTGTTATATTGATGTTCTGTAGTTAGTTTAAACATTCAGGTAGTAAAGGACGTTTTGGTTGCCTCCAATTTGTGTGTGTGTGTGTGTGTGTGTGTGTGTGAGAGAGAGAGAGAGAGAGAGAGAGAGAGAGAGAGAGAGAGAGTATGAGTTAAGCTTTATACAATTCGGGTGCATGTTTCTGTGTGGGCATTAGCTTTCAAATCACCTGGTGCACTATCTAGGGGCAAAATTGCTAGATCATACCGTATGACAAGGTTTAGCTATGTAAGACATTGCTTCCAAAGTGACTGTACCATTTTGCATTCCCACTAACAACAAATGAGAGTTCCTGTTGTTCCTCATCTTTGCCAGTAACTGGTTTCGTCAGATTTTTGTATTTGGCCAGTCCTAAGGGACTAGATCTGATAGAGATAGTGCCTGATGAACTATGGATGGAGGTTTGTGACGTTGTCCAGCAGACAGGGATCCAGACCATCCCCATGGACAGGAAATGCAAAAAAGGAAAATGGCTGTCTGGGGAGGCCTTTGCTTCCCAGGACAGCTGTGAAAAGAAGAGAAGCAAACAGCAAAGGAGAAAAGGAAAGATATAAGCATCTGAATGCAGAGTTCCAAAGAATATCAAGGAGAGATGAAAAAGCCTTCCACAGAGATCAATGCAGAGACATAGAGGAAAACAACAGAATGGGAAAGACTAGAGATCTCTTCAAGAAAATGAGAGATACCAAGGGAACATTTCTTGCGAAGATGGACTCAATAAAGGACAGAAATGGTAGGGATCTAACAGAAGCAGAAGATACTAAGAAGAGGTGGCAAGAATACACGGAAGAACTGTACAAAAAAGATCTTCACGACCCAGATAATCACCATGGTGTGATCACTCATCTAGAGCCAGACATCCTGGAATGTGAAGTCAAGTGGGCCTTAGAAAGCATCGCTACAAACGAAGCTAGTGGAGGTGATGAAATTCCAGTTGAGCTATTTCAAATCCTAAAAGATGATGCTGTGAAAGTGCTGAACTCAATATGCCAGCAAATTTGGAAAACTCAGCAGTGGCCACAGGACTGGAAAAGCTCAGTTTTCATTCCAATCCCAAAGAAAGACAATGCCAAAGAATGCTCAAACCGGCACACAATTGCACTCATCTCACACGCTAGTAAAGTAATGCTCAAAATTCTCCAAGCCAGGCTTCAGCAATACATGAACCGTGAAATTCTAGATGTTCAAGCTGGTTTTAGAAAAGGCAGAGGAACCAGAGATCAAATTGCTAACATCCACTGGATCATGGAGAAAGCAAGAGAGTTCCAGAAAAACATCTATTTCTGCTTTACTGACTATGCCCAAGCCTTTGACTGTGTGGATCACAATCAACTGTGGAAAATTCTGAAAGAGATGGGAATACCAGACCACCTGACCTGCCTCTTGAGAAACCTGTATGCAGGTCAGGAAGCAACAGTCAGAACTGGTCAGACTGGTCAGAACAGTCAGAACAACAGACTGGTTCCAAATAGGAAAAGGAGGACGTCAAGGCTGTATATTGTCACCCTGCTTATTTAACTTATATGGAGAGTACATCATGAGAAATGCTGGGCTGGAAGAAGCACAGGCTGGAATCGACATTGCTGGAAGAAATATCAATAACCTCAGACATGCAGATGACACCATCCTTATGGCAGAAAGGGAAGAGGAACTAAAGAGCCTCTTGATGCAAGTGAAAGAGGAGAGTGAAAAATTTGGCTTAAAGCTCAACATTCAGAAAACAATGATTATGGCATCTGGTCCCATCACTTCATGGGAAACAGATGGGACAGTGGAAACAGTGTCAGACTTTATTTGGGGGAGCTCCCAAATCACTGCAGATGGTGACTGCAGCCATGAAATGAAAAGACGCTTACTCCTTAGAAGGAAAGTTATGACCAACCTAGATAGCATATTCAAAAGCAGAGACATGACTTTGCCAACAAAGGTCCATCGAATCAAGGATATGGTTTTTCCAGTGGTCATGTATGGATGTGAGAGTTGGACTATAAAAAAAGCTGAGTGCCGAAGAATTGATGCTTTTGAACTGTGGTGTTGGAGAAGACTCTTGAGAGTCCCTTGGACTGCAAGGAGATCCAACCAGTCTATTCTAAAGGAGATCAGTCCTGGGTGTTCTTTGGAAGGACTGATGCTAAAGCCGAGACTCCAGTACTTTGGCCACCTCATGTGAAGAGTTGACTCACTGGAAAAGACTCTGATGCTGGGAGGGATTGGGGGCAGGAGGAGAAGGGGACGACCGAGGATGAGATGGCTGGATGGCATCACTGACTCAATGGACGTGAATCTGAGTGAACTCCAGGAGTTGGTGATGGTCAGGGAGGCCTGGTGTGCTGTGATACATGGGGTCGCAAAGAGTTGGACACGACTGAGCGACTGAACTGAACTGAACTGAACTGAAGAACTGTCCTGGAGATCATTAGACTAAGGATTTGAAATAAATGAATTCCCTGATACTGATCATTTTTATTCTTGTGTATGATAAGAATTTTATGAAAATATTTGGGCTTTCCCTGATAGCTCAGTTGGTAAAGAATCTGCCTGCAATGCAGGAGACCTTGGTTCGATTCCTGAGTCTGGAAGATCTGCTGCAGAAGGGATATCCACTCCAGTATTCTTGGACTTCCCTTGTGGCTCAGGTGGTAAAGAATCCACCTCCAATGCGGGAGACCTGGGTTTGATCCCTGGGTTGCGAATATCCCCTGCAGAAGGGAAAGGCTGCCCACTCCACCATTCTGGCCTGGAGAATTCCATGGACTGTATCGTCCATGGGATCGCAAAAATTTGACACAACTGAGTGACTTTCACTTTCATTGGATGAAAGGAATTTGATTTCAAAGGAGACCAAGAAAAACTAACACCAGATCACCTGCAAGTAGATGTGCCTGTGTGGTACCTCGGGATCCTCTTGCACACCTGGAACAAAATTTTTAACAAGAAGAGCTCTTGGTAAAGCCCTGTGCATTGTCAAAGACAGTGTCATGGGCCAGTTTGAAAACAGCACTTTTAGTAAGTGATGTATTTTCTATCATGGTCATTGTATTTGGAGAGAAGCCATTTTATGAAACCTACATCACTACAATATACTTAATTATGCTTGGACGTTATGCATTTGTAAATTCAGAAATAAAGCAGGAGCAATACTAAAGAATATTTAAAACACACTACAGTTAAGACAGCAAGTGAAGACTGGGGGTCCAAGGATGATGAAAACACAGGAAATCTAAGACAGGGAGGAACAATGGGATTTGATGTTGAAGAGCATAAGACCAAATAAGCAAATGTGACTACTGACTTCAAAAGGTGATCAAGAGAAAGGGCAGCTCGTGAGCAATCATGATCTAACAGTGTGGTTTACCAAAATGATAAACTAAGAGAAAGAACTTTACTGATATAAAAACAAATGGAAACCATCAACTCAGACACAATAGTTTCACTAGGACACACAGACGCTATTCAATGGAGGAGGAAATGGCAACCCACTCCAGTGTTCTTGCCTGGGAGATACCATGGACAGAGAAGCCTGACGGGCTATAGCCCAGGGTGTCCCAAGAGTCAGACATGACAGCGACAAAACAACCACCACCCCACTCAACTTTTTCAACATTACTTGTGTCAGGGAAATCATCTGGAAACAGAATTGAGGACCCAAACACAGCACAGAAATAATTAGAGCAAAATGTTCAAGAAACATTCTTTCCAAAAGTATCCAAAGCAGAAGAAACTGAAGTTATTAACTGAAGTGACTGGTTCAGATTAATCACATTTGGTTTCTTCCCAAGAATACATCCTCCTATCTTTGAAGAAATGGAAGCATTCTTGACTTGCAGATCAGCATCATGAGGATTCTGGAAGCATCCAATCAGAGAAGCCCAATTGCCACTAAGAATTGGCTCAGCCAATGAAAAGCCCTGCAGATTCTGAGGCACAGCCATTGACTCAAAGGATGAACACTTGTCCTGGGCTGAAGCAAAAGAAGTCTTCCAGGAACGCCCAACCTTTGAGATTGAAGTGGGAAAGGGATGTGATTCCTTGCCATTAACAGTTATTATAATAATCACCCCTTGCCTAGATCCTGTTTTCCTTCTCTAGCTATAAAATTTTTGAAGTATTCTTTGTTCTTCTCCAAGCAATCCACCTGAAAGAAATAGAACCCACTAGGTTGTCTTGGCAGGAAGAAATCACACCCAGCTTTTAGTACAGGGATCAAGGAAATGGGCAGCTCCTGGTTCCTGATCCATTGTTTTCCTCATTCTTCTGTCACACCTGGATGAGAGGAGAATGAGTGTGGGGTGGGGGAAAAGCAACTTTGAAAAAACTGTGCATTTATGATTTTTCCATATTGTAAGGAAGTTAAAAAGCAGGATCACTGGTGGGCATTAGTGGAGCAAGAAAGCACCCCAGATCCCTGTTAGCAGGTCATGAATCCAGGCCTTAACCTCTGGCACTGTGATAAGGCCATTCATCATCCAAGGTAAGGAGCAGCAGCTGTGCTTTGCTGGAGCAGCCGTGAAGAGATACCCCACGCCCAAGGTAAGAGAAACCCAAGTAAGACAGTAGGTGTTGCAAGAGGGCATCAGAGGGCAGACACACTGAAACCACACTCACAGAAAACTAGTCAATCTAATCACACTAGGACCACAGCCTTGTCTAACTCAATGAAACCAAGCCATGCCTGCAGGGCAACCCAAGATGGGTGGGTCATGGTGGAGAGGTCTGACAGAATGTGGTCCACTGGAGAAGGGAATGGCAAGCCACTTCAGTATTCTTGCCTTGAGAACCCCATGAACACTATGAAAAGGCAAAATGATAGGATACCAAAAGAGGAACTCCCCAGGTCAGTAGGTGCCCAATATGCTACTGGAGATCAGTGGAGAAATAACTCCAGAAAGAATGAAGGGATGGAGACAAAGCAAAAACAATACCCAGCTGTGGATGGGACTGGTGATAGAAGCAAGATCAGATGCTGTAAAGAGCAATATTGCATAGGAACCTGAAATGTCAGGTCCGTGAATCAAGGCAAATTGGAAGTGGTCAAGAAAGAGACAGCAAGGGTCAACATCAACATTCTAGGAATCAGTGAACTAAAATGGACTGGAATGGGTGAATTTAACTCAGATGACCATTATATCTACTACTGCGGGCAGGAATCCCTCAGAAGAAATGGAGTAGCCATCATGGTCAATAAAAGAGTCCGAAACGCACTACTTGGATGCAATCTCAAAAACGATAAAATGATCTCTGTTCGTTGCCAAGGCAAACCATTCAATATCACAGTTATCCAAGTCTATGCCCCAACCAGTAACGTTGAAGAAGCCAAAGTTGAAGGGTTTTATGAAGACCTACAAGACCTGTTAAAATTAACACCCAAAAAAGATGTCCTTTTCACTATAGGGGACTAGAATGCAAAAGTAGGAAGTCAAGAAACACCTGGAGTAACAGGCAAATTTGGCCTTGAAAGGCGGAATGAAGCAGGGCAAAGACTAATAGAGTTTTGCCAAGAAAATGCACTGGTCATAGCAAACACCCTCTTCCAGCAACACAAGACTCTACACATGGACATCACCAGATGGTCAACACTGAAATCAGATTGATTCTATTCTTTGCAGCCAAAGATGGAGAAGCTGTATACAGTCAACAAAAACAAGACCTGGAGCTGACTGTGGCTCAGATCATGAACTCCTTATTACCAAATTCAGACTTAAATTGAAGAAAGTAGGGAAAACCGCTAGACTATTCAGGTATGACCTAAATCAAATCCCTTTTGATTATACAGTGGAAGTGAGAAATAGATTTAGGGCCTAGATCTGATAGATAGAGTGCCTGATGAACTATGGAATGAGGTTCGTGACATTGTACAGGAGACAGGGATCAAGACCATCCCCATGGAAAAGAAATGTAAAAAAGCAAAATGGATGTCTGGGGAGGACTTACAGATAGCTGTGCAAAGAAGAGAGGCCAAAAGCAAAGGAGAAAAGGAAAGATATAAGCATCTGAATGCAGAGTTCCAAAGACTAGCAAGAAGAGATAAGAAAGCCTTCTTCAGCGAACAATGCAAAGAAAGAGAGGAAAAGAACAGAATGGGAAAGACTAGAGATCTCTTCAAGAAAATTAGAGATACCAAGGGAACATTTCATGCAAAGATGGCCTCAATAAAGGACAGAAATTGTCTGGACCTAACAGAAACAGAAGATATTAAGAAGAGGTGGCAAGAATACACAGAACTGTACAAAAAAGATCTTCACGACCCAGATAATCATGATGGTGTGATCACTAAACTAGAGCCAGACATCTTGGAAAGTGAAGTCAAGTGGGCCTTAGAAAGCATCACTATGAACAAAGCTAGTGGAGGTGATGGAATTCCAGTTGAGCTGTTTCAAATCCTGAAAGATGATGCTGTGAAAGTGCTACACTCAATATGCCAGCAAGTTTGGATAACTCAGCAGTGGCCACAGGACTGGAAAAGGTCCGTTTTCATTCCAATCCCAAAGAAAGGCAATGCAAAAGAATGCTCAAACTACCACACAATTGCACTCATCTCACATGCTAGTAAAGTAATGCTCAAAATTCTCCAAGCCAGGCTTCAGCAATACGTGAACTGTGAACTCCCTGACGTTCAAGCTGGTTTTAGAAAAGGCAGAGGAACCAGAGATCAAATTGCCAACATCCACTGGATCATGGAAAAAGTAACAGAGTTCCAGAAAAACATCTACTTCTGCTTTATTGACTATGCCAAAGCCTTTGACTGTGTGGATCACAAGAAACTGTGGAAAATTCTGAGAGATATGGAATACCAGACCACCTGACTTGCCTCTTGAGTAATCTGTATGCAGGTCAGGAAGCAACAGTTAGAACTGGACATGGAACAACAGACTGGTTCCAAAGAAGAAAAGGAGTACGTCAAGGCTGTATATTGTCACCCTGCTTATTTAACTTCTATGCAGAGTACATCATGAGAAACGCTGGACTGGAAGAAACACAAGCTGGAATCAAGATTGCCGGGAGAAATATCAATAACCTCAGATATGCAGATGACACCACCCTTATGGCAGAAAGTGAAGAGGAGCTAAAAAGCCTCTTGATGAAAGTAAAAGAGAAGATCGAAAAAGTTGGCTTAAAGCTCAACATTCGGAAAACAAAGATCATGGCATCCGGTGCCATCACTTCATGGGAAATAGATGGGGAAACAGTGGAAACAGTGTCAAACTTTATTTTATGGGCTCCAAAATCACTGCAGATGGTGACTGCAGCCAGTTATGACCAACCTAGATAGTATATTGAAAAGCAGAGACATTACTTTGCTGACTAAGGTCTGTCTAGTCAAGGCTATGGTTTTTCCTGTGGTCATGTATGGATGTGAGAGTAGGACTGTGAAGAAGGCTGAGCACTGCAGAATTGATGCTTTTGAACGGTGGTGTTGGAGAAGACTCTTGAGAGTCCCTTGGACTGCAAGGAGATCCAACCAGTCCATTCTGAAGGAGATCAACCCTGGGATTTCTTTGGAAGGAATGATGCTAAAGCTGAAGCTCCAGTACTTTGGCCAACTCTTGTGAAGAGTTGACTCATTGGAAAAGACTCTGATGCTGGGAGGGATTGGGGGCAGGAGGAGAAGGGGACGACCGAGGGTGAGATGGCTGGATGCCATCACGGACTCAATGGACGTGAGTCTGAGTGAACTCCGGGAGACGGTGATGGACAGGGAGGCCTGGTGTGCTGCGATTCATGGGGTCACAAATAGTCGGACGTGACTGAGCGACTGAACTGAACTGATTTTCATGACTTCTGCTGTTGCATCAGGATTCTTCTGAAATCTTATGAGCTGTCCTTAAGTAACTCTCGCGCTTCCAACATCTTCCTACAGAAGGGTAGTGAAAAACAATGTCAGATCTTGTCTGTTGAAGTCAGCCAAGTACTATTTGGCTTTGGGAAGACATGATACTTCTCCAAGTATTTTACATACGCCATTGGTAAGTTGGTAATTTACCATTGTTAATTCCCTTAAGGGGGAATTATGTTCATTAGTTCTGTGCTGTTTATAATGGTTGCAACGCCATAGTGAGTTGTGTTACTTCTAGGAACTCAGTGACTTTTTCTAGATGGGATATACCCAGAGTAGTGAATGGCTTTACACAAGGTCACAGAGCTACTGACTAGATTTGACTCCAGGAACCTGGCTGATCTCTGGAATCTCATTCCAATGTCATATCACCCTTTCATTTCTAGAGCATATCTGAGGCACCTAGAAACTATGCTTCTCTGAATTTTCCTACTGGACAGAGAATTGTTTAAAATAAAAGGAAATAAAACCTAGCTTCCCTTCTCCTACCAACATCTCCACCTCCAACATGGGATGCCAGACACTGAGGGTTATTTCTGCTTCCCCTCTAACCACATGTTTTCCTGACTACCCCCTATCTGGGATGGATTCCCTTCTGCTATGCTCCTCAAATGACCTGGACACAGCTCTGTCACAACATTTAATATACTTTCAATATCAGTCGAAAGTATCTGCTTCCTTTTTCTAGTCACTAACCAGTTCACAGAGTCAGCTTGTGCTTTTGTGATTCCCAGCAGCTAGCAGTGCCTGATGTCGTAGGTAGTCAGTAAATGTTTGTTGACTAAAGGAATGCAGGTGGGCTCTAAAGCCTACAATGAAATTTCCTGAACTTCATGAGGATAGCATAATTAAAATACTGTGGTTGGAGAACTGAAAATGACTTGAAAGTGGCCATAGCACTTTTTTCTTTTTTTCCCTGTACTAATAAGCAGTTACCAATTTTTATCCTGTTGCCCAGAAGAAGAAAGAAAATAATACTGTGACATAATGTTGCACAGTTTACATGGATGATTTCACACAGATTTGACAGTTTTATTGCCTTTCTGAGAGTTCACCTTTCCCCGGTTCTGGGAAGTTGGGAGCAGGCACATGATAACCCTTCTAAAGGATCTCTAAAAGCCTGGGAGGTGAGTGCTGTTTAAGTTGCTGATGGACAAAGAATAGACCCATTAGTAGAATGTTGAGTCAACTTCCATGCCTCACCCAGTTCAGGACACAAGTGTGCCAGGATCAGAGCTCAGGTCACTCCCTGACACCCGTGGAAAGTTCCTTGCTCCTTGTATCCCGAGGCTTCCCTAAGCAGGGCTTAGGGGAGGCTACAATGAGGAGAAACAGGGAATGGGTAGGATGCTCCTGAGGCCGGCCAGTCAAGGCAAGGGAGAGTCTGGGTGATCCTTGCTCCCCCACTAAGGCTAATAATGTCTGGCAGCCAAGGCAGGAGGAGAGCTGGAACCTAGAACTCAGCCAAGGATGGGCTCTTCCCTGTGTCTTAGTGTGGGAGGCCTCTGGAACATCTGGCAGGCCCAATGAGACAGTTCATAGACCCCTAAAGCACTCACCTGTAGACCTGCCTCTAGTGGCTGGGCAAGTCCTAGCTGAGCCCAGTCCCGCCACCCTGATTCCCTCAGGCCAATGGCTGGAAGTGTTGGCATTGTGTTTTGCTGAGGATTACCAGCCTTTTAGACTGTGAGATCATTATCATGGGTTCTCAGGCCAGTGTAAAGGCATACAAATTTGGAGTCCACAGAATGAAATGTAAAATACACTCTGCTCTCTCCATCACCACACATGATGCAGGCGTGCAGCAGAAGTTATCTCCATCCCTAATAATTCAATGCAGGCTTGATAAACGGTCCTCGTTTTTACCAAGGACCTATTGGAGGGAAATGCTCTGCCTTGATTACAAGAGAGTGCAAGCCTTTTCAGGCTAATGATCCTCTTCAATGGATGTTTGTTTAACCCCTGTTTGTTTAACAATTTCTCTTGAAAATAGCTGGGGACCCACTGAATCCAACTTCTTTTATTATCTAAAGGTTTTTGTCAAGCAGCCTCCCTCTGCAAGTCCAAGTAAGGGTGCAGGTGTCCCTCCTCTGGTGTCTACTTCTCTCTGTCCTCCCACCCACCCATTCAGAGCCATCCGTTGTTCACTTAATCTCACATAGAAGTCAACTCAGACTTGATTTCCGGCCAGGACACTTACTTATGTGGGGAGCTTGGGTTGTACTTAACCAAATGTCTCAGAGCCTCAGTCTTCTTGACAGGGAGACTTTCACCTGCTTGTCCTGTGAGGAAAATGTAAGAACAGACTGTAAGTACTAGATAGATGAGCATAACATATCCAGCAGAGTGCCTGCTACCTAGAATCCTAAAGTGCTCAAATAAAAAAGGTTTTCTATGGTGATTTGTGTGGAGCTGGCTCCTGAAGAGTGAGGAGGATTAAAATATGACCCCAAACTCTATGACATTACAAATGAACGAAGAGCTGAGTGTTTGCCTATAGAAGGCTGCACCTGATCACAACCATGATGAATGTCATGAAGGTTCAGGGAATGGGAAGAGAAACAGCCTGAGAACCCACCGTAGGCCTGTACCAGACACTGCACTTGTCAGGCTTCGTCTACACTCTCATTCAGTCCTGATCCCAGCCCCTCTGTAGGCCATTGTCAATAGTATACCCTTTTCACATGTGCAGGTGAAGACGCTGAAGTTTAGGGGAGTTACAGTAGGCTGGGGTCCTGAAGTCATCTTCATAGAGGAGGTAGGATTGGAGCCAAGACTGGGAAGGTGAATAAGATTAGGAAGGGAGAGGGCGAGGGGCGAATTTTCACTGGAGTGAGGAGGAACAGCTGGCCCAGAGGCCTGAGTTGGCAATGCCCAAAGACACCGAGGAAACGTGGCATTCCATCTGCCTTATTTCACTGAGTCCTCACAACAATCTTATAGACCCTCTTCCACAGAGGAGGAAACTGAGGTTCAGAGAGGTCAAGTCACTTATCCAAAGCACCACATCTAGGAGGACAGCTGTTGGTTCAATCCAGGTCTAACTGGACTCCCAAACTTCTGTCCTTAATCACTCTTACTGCCGATTATAGTCGCACTGCTCAAAGAATTTACAGGACGCAAACAAACACTGTCACCCTGTTGTGTGTCTATTCCCTGTTCATGTGCTATGCAGTACTATTTGTCTCTAGAGATCAAAGGCACCAGAATTCTGAGGAGAACAAAACTTGGAAGAGTGAGGCATTCTCCTTTTCCCACTCACCCCTGCTGCTGCTGCTAAGTCACTTCAGTTGTGTCCAACTCTGTGCGACCCCATAGACGGCAGCCCACCAGGCTCCCCCGTCCCTAGGATTCTCCAGGCAAGAACACTGGAGTGGGTTGTCATTTCCTTCTCCAATGCATGAAAGTGAAAAGTGAAAGTGAAGTTGCTCAGTCGTGTCCGATCCTTAGCGACCCCATGGACTACAGCCTTCCAGGCTCCTCCATCTATCGGATTTTCCAGGCAAGAGTACTGGAGTGGGGTGCCACTGCCTTCTTCACCCACTCACCCCTAGTGCTCTTTAATTCCCCAGTCCCAAGTGATGTCTTTACCCTTTCCCCAGGGTTTTCCCTTGAAGTGTGTCCACATGCCCTGATTTTCCCTGTTGTCCCAGCACAATTCTTTGTAGTGGTCCTTTGACTCTCAAAAGGGTCTGCATAATTGGACAAGAAATTATACAGTGATCATCCCTATGAAGAGGCGAACAGCTTCACACATCATGTCCCTCTGCAACCCTGGCATACCTGCTGGGCAGGTGCTCCTGCGTGAGATTCGAGGTCGACCTGAGGGGAGTAGCACACCTCTTCATGAGACGGAATATAGGAGAAACACATTGTAAAGGTGCTTTTGAGGGCTTTTGTGTACATTCTAGTGTGTTGGTCCTCGAGCAGTCAAGAATCAGGGGTAGAAGTATGCCTGGAATGCAGAATGTGCTCTACTTGGGAGCCAGTGCCACTGAATTCAGATACCCTCTCAGCACAGCTGTGCATGAAATATGTGGAGCATGGAGAATTGAGGACTCTAACAAAAACAGGTGATAAAAGACTAGGTATGGGTTCAGGCTCACTCCAGTAGCCCCTGCTTTGCCTTAAATCAGAGTCTAGCTAGGCTCTGGGTGTGGACTTATACAGGCAAATTGAAACCCCCAGGACACAGTAGGACTTCAGGGACTGTTGAAGGAATCCAGTGGTCAAGGGTAGAGAAGTCATGAGAAAAGAGAGCTCTGACAATGCTGGCAGCCGTCCTCATGAGTCTGCATGGGAAAGGACCTAATTAATGGCCCAGGAAACCTACCTGAGTAAGGTATTTCCTCTCCAGAATGCTAACGTGATATAAGAGTGGAAAACTGTTAGTGATTTATATGAATAAGCAGAAAGACAAATGACGTGTGAATCTCAGTCGCTGTTAAAATGACTCTAGTGCATGTTTGATATCTCTTAGGTAACTAACATGCTTTGAAACCAAAAATGGTATTGTGAAAAAACATGGACATCAAAGGATAACCCAATATAATGTTTGCTGATAAAATGCTACTGTCACTCCTATTTAGAGTTAGGAAGATGACAAGACTATTTTCTGAGAGCATTATGATTTGAAAGCTTTGAGGAATGCTAGGCATGAATTTTGGAAGAAGCACAAGCTGGAATCAAGATTGCTGGGAGAAATATCAATCACCTCAGATATGCAGATGACACCACCCTTATGGCAGAAAGTGAAGAGGAACTAAAAAGCCTCTTGATGAAAGTGAAAGAGGAGAGTGAAAAAGTGGGCTTAAAGATCAACATTCAGAAAACGAAGATCATGGCATCTGGTCCCATCACTTCATGGGAAATAGATGGGGAAACAGTAGAAACAGTGTCAGACTTTCTTTTGGGGGGCTCCAAAATCACTGCAGATGGTGACTGCAGCCATGACATTAAAAGACGCTTACTCCTTGGAAGGAAAGTTATCTATAGCATATTCAAAAGCAGAGACATTACTTTGCCGACTAAGTTTTGTCTAGTCAGGGCTATGGTTTTTCCAGTGGTCATGTATGGATGTGAGAGTTGGACTGTGAAGAAAGCTCAGCACCGAAGAATTGATGCTTTTGAACTGTGGTGTTGGAGAAGACTCTTGAGAGTCCCTTGGACTGCAAGGAAAATCCAACCAGTCCATCCTAAAGGAGATCAGTCCTGGGTGTTCATTGGAAGGACTGATGCTGAAGCTGAAACTCCAATACTTTGGCCACCTCATGCGAAGAGATGACTCATTGGAAAAGACCCTGATGCTGGGAGGGATTGGGGGCAGGAGGAGAAGGGGACGACAGAGGATGAGATGGCTGGATGGCATCACTGACTCGATGGACGTGAGTTTGGGTAAACTCTGGGAGTTGGTGATGGACAGGGAGGCCTGGCCTGCTGCGATTCATGGGGTCACAAAGAGTCGGACATGACTGAGCAACTGAACTGAACTGAACTGAGGCATGATTTTTTAAAACTCTGGACGATACTGCTGCACTAGGTGGGAAAGTGAGAGTAAAAAATAAGTGAAGCTGTTATGAAAATAATTTTAATGATAAAGACCCCAAAAAGCAGACCTAGACTAATAACTAATAGAATGACCATTAAGAGAGTGGTGAAGTCATATATGCTTAGGGAAAATACATGATTTTCCTTTTAAAAACTGCACTAGAGCCATTTTTCTTGCAGATCTGATAATGTGAGATAGTGTTTCCTTCACCATTAAAGATTTTCCAAGATGGGGAAATGGCACAGGTCCGAAAACTGGAACACATCCTATTTTTGAGAGCTCTAAGTTTTTCCCACCAAGGGAGTGGCTGTTAAAAAAAAGAAAAAAATACCTTCAATTTTTGATGTTGAGGTGATCCTGAGGCAGCTCATCTGTGGGTGGCATATTTGATGGCAGCCCTGGTGGCCTCAGACACATTGTGCTCACCAATCTCCCCTGGCAGTACCAGGTGCAGAGTGCTGTCTGGAGAGAGGATCTGTGCAGAGGATCTCTCTGGAGGTGAGGATCGAGCCCTTGATGGAAAGAGCCAGGAAGGAGACATATCTGATCAACTCTCAATGATATTGTTAAGAAAATAATTCACATATGACGTTTAAAGTAATGCCAAATTTAATGAAAAAGTGCTCCACAACCTGCTAGACACAGATGGACATAGAAGTGCAAAGTCAGCTCCTTGTACACAGAGTAGTGCTCTTGGTAATCATGGAGATAACTGGCCTAGTATTTTCTCCAGGCCTGATCAAACTCTCATGACATCAGGAAAGAGAAATGGCAAAATCAGAGTCTCTATGTAGAGAACACATACTGAAATATGCTGGTATCAAATTATTAAAAATATTTAGTATATATCAAATTAAAAAAAATGTTGACATAATTTAGGTTCTGAAAAATAACCCACATGGTGAATGTATATAAGAGTACTTGTTTGGGGGGAAAAAAAATGTTACCTCATTGTTTAAGAAGCCACCATGGGGTGAAAAAGGGAACCAATAAGGGAGAAACACACAAAAATTAAAATCATATAACTTTCAAGAATATACAATAATGCAATCAAAGGTATTTTAAAAATATATTTATGTAGAAATAAGAAACTGAACCAAAATAAGACTTTGAAAGAATTGAAGAAATGGGACTCATCAGTGTGGTTTCATTCCCAACGATTAGGCTTCCTATGGTGTTTCCTCTTGGACATTTAAGGGACAGCCAATTCTACTGTTAAAAAGATGATGTCAGTCATGAAGTGGGAAAAGCTGGATGTTATTCCTAGAAAATGTACTGGAAAGTTACAGTGGTGAAATCTTACCATTCAATATCTGAAGAGTTCCATTTACAACTAAGAATTTAAAAATCTTACCTGAAATATTAGCAATCAACTTCTTGCCATTTTTTGATGCAAGGGACAAAAGACATATCCAGGACAGTCTCTGAATTCATATCATTAAACCACCATGATTAAACAGCAGCCAAGAGACAAACCACAGGAAGTGAACCATACCGATACACTCCATAATCTAGGCCAACCTCCCCAGAAGGCTGTGATTGGTGTATCCTGTGTCACACTATAACATTTTGGCCCAATGGCCAGGAACCACATCCCTTGCCTACCTCAATATCAAAGGCTGCAGGTGCCATTAAGACTCCTATTGCTTCAGCCCAGGACAGTATTCCCACTTTGAGTGAAGGGTTGTGCCTCAGGAGCTGCAGGCTTTTCATTGGCTGAGCCAGTCCCAAGTGGCACTTGAGCTGCTCTGATTGGATGCTTCCAGCATCGTCACAATACAGAGTTGCAAGCCACGAAGGCTCCCAATTTTCCAAAACGGGAGGATGTACTCTTCAGGAAAAAACCAAATAAGATTGATCTGAACCAGTCAGAAAAGTAACTTCAGTTTCCTCCACTTTGGATATGTTTTGCTTCTGGAACATTTTGCTGTACTTATTTTAGCACTGGGTTTGGGACCTTGACTATATTTCCAAATGAATTCTATGATACAAATACTGTCATCAAGGTTTGAATGGGGTATGTTTACCCTATTAATACTATTTTCTCCAAGTTCTTGCTCATCTTTTGTTATTAAACATAAAGTTCTTTCCAAATGTTGTCTTTTCTGCAAACTCCAGTGTTAAATTATGATTGTTCACTAGGTGTCCTTTCTCCTCGAATACCTACTGAAGTCAGTTAACATATGTGCTTATTCGGCCTTAGTCTCCTCAGCATCAACCCCCACTGTTTCACTCTTTATTAAATTTCCTGTGATTCAGTCGTCCTTGAGCTTTACCAAGAGTTCTTCTCATCCAAAATTTTGTTCCAGGTGTGTAAGGGCATCCTGAGGTACTACAAAGAGCTATTTACCTGCAGGTCCTTTGGTGATAGCTTTTCCTGGTCTCCTTGGAAGTCAATGTTTTGCAAGTATTTTCATAAGATTCTTATGATATTCAAGCATATATTCCCATTCCTGTGGCTTACCTGTCATAATCCTTAGTATAATGTCCCCAAGACACTTTTGAGAAGTAATGGCAGAACAGAGTTCTACTGTGGACCAAAAAAAAAAAAACGGGGGGGTGGCCTTTAGAGTCCTCCTTGATCAGGAAATGGTCCTCTTCACTGGCACACACTCAAAGTGGTTAAGCTCTCTAGTATCCTGCTTTGCCCATCTCTTTCTCTTGAGTTTGTGGGTTTCTGAAATGTTAAAAAGTTGCTGTTTTGTCCCTTTAGGACAGGGCTGTCCTTTTTCTCAAGGCCTCAAAAATAGTTTTGATTTGTGTAGGTTATCCATCATTTGTCTCACTGTCTGACTGAGTGTCATCCTTTTGAGGTTTAAAAATCCTAATCAATAGAGATATTTAAAACTTATTTTACAAGCAAATAACAGATACTAAATATAACAGAATATAATCAATGTTTAATGCAAATGATAATTAATATTTTAAAGCATTTGTAAGGACTGACTTGAAAGTGTATTGTCCGTCACTTCCGAGATGGACAGTGAGAAACTTTTTTAAAGTAAATACAACTATTCAGTCTTCAAATAGTTGAGGAAAATTACATGAGTGCAGTCACCTTATTTTCCCATAAGTTAGTGCTAGAGAAGGAAATGGCAACCCACTCCAGTATTCTTGCCTGGAAAATTCAATGAACAGAGGAGCCTGGCAGTCTACAGTCCATAGGGTTGCCAAGAGCTGGACACGACTGAGCTACTGAGCTCAGCAGCAGTCACTACTGTTCTCTTTTTTATTATTGTTATAGGAGAATCTAGGAAACATTGCTTATAACCAAACAGCAATTTTACCAAACAGAGAAAAGTCCTACATGTACACTATTAATTTTGAAGCAATGTGATATAAAGTGTACAAGGAACCATGCAAAAAAGAGGGAGCTACAAATAGAATACTGATTACAGTATTCTGATACAAAATGAATACTGATTCATACCAGACAGATCAACAGAAGCATTCAGCCAGCCCACTGATACATGAGAAGTGATAAATAATTGCTGCTTTAATTCACTGAATTCTGAAATAATTTACAATGGAACAGCCACTAAAAGATACGTATTATGAAAATTCAAGTTTATCACAGACTGCTGACTTATTTGAAACCTTTGATTTATCAAAATTAAAAAGTTTAATAAGACTTTCCATCAATATTTCATGCTTACATGGCTTAGGAGAATGAAGAAACTGTAACTACACCACCTGGTAAGCATCAAACCACAGTTTATGTGTGAAAAACACCAATGTGCTCTTAATATAATGGAAGTGTGAGGAGATATGCCCGCCTATAACTCAAAATTCATGTCTTATGTGAGTTGAATTCATTCTCCCTAAAATTCCTATGCTGATGTCCTAAACCCTAGTACCTGACATGTGATTGTTTATGAGATACAATCTAACCTGGAGGAATGAAGTTCAACTATATTCATTAGGATGCCCCCCAATCCAAAATGACCTATAGCCATATAAAAAGAGGAAATATGGACACAGAGACTCTCCCATAGGGAGGAAACTGAACAAATGTAAGGGTCTCTTTGCCATTTTGACAAGGCAAGATGAGAAGACTGGAACAGATGCTTTCTTCATACCACTCTGAAGGACCCAAATTAGCTGTCATCTTGATTTGAACTTTCACCTCCAGATATGTGAGACCTTAAGTATCTCAAGTAAACCAATCTCAGGCATTTTGTACATCATCCCAGGTAACTAATATGATATTATTAAATGACCACAATTAGAATCATTCAAGCAATTCAGCAAAGACAGTGCAGGCAAACAATGGCACCTGATGCCGTCCCTGTTACCAAAGCTGAACTTCCAGGAAGGGATGTACTGCTTGGGCGCGAGAAAAGTGGCTTGAACTTCAGACCAATGGCTGTGGCTCACTCAGGCCAATCTCTGATTGGCTAACTCATAGAAGAGTTGCCCTTGCACTTCTCTGATTGGACGTCCCATCATCTGAGGGAAATATCACTAAGGTTGTCGTTTTCAAAATTAGAAGAGTAAAGCCTGGACAAGAGAAGAAACAGTTCACCAGAATAAGTTAGAATAGACCATTCAGTTAGAAGATTTAAGATTTTTCCGGTTAGATTAGAATCTGTAATAATTTTTTTCCTTAAAATGATTTAGTAATTCATTCACTGTGTTTGAATCCACACTCCAAATGAATTGCATAACACAGGTAATGGATAAAAGAATTTCAGTGGGGTTACATTTGACCTATCAATACTATTTTACATGCATTAATGATTATAATTTGTTGATTAAGCAATGAAGGACTTCCCTCATTTCCTCTTCACAGTAAACCACACCGTTAGATCGTGATTGGGTACTAGCTGCCCTTCTTTCCAAAAGGGCCCACTAAAGTGTATAATCAGAATCACTACTCCCCCTTCCATCTTCAACAACAATTAAGAAAATTCCAGTTTCTTCTTTTCTTTCTAGATTTCTTAGGTGTTGTCCTCCCTTACGCTCCCAGTCTTCACTCTCTAGACCAATTATGCTGCATCTGTAACATCTTTCAACAATGATCCTGTTTCATTTCTGTGTCTACAAATACAAAACACCCAAATCACCTAAAAACAGAACTGTCTTAGTGTATTAGATATCTTGAAATTACTTTTTGCAGTGACCATCGCTTTGGGACCAGTGTGCAAAAATAACCATCAGTTCAGCCACTCAGTCGTGTCCAACTCTTTGCAACCCCATGGACTGCACCATGCCAGGCCTTCCTGTCCATCACCAATTCATGGAGCTTACTCAAACTTATGTCCATTGAGTCAGTGATACCATCCAACCATCTCATCCTCTGTCGTCCCCTTCTGCTCCCACCTTCAATCTTCCCCAGCGTCAGTCTTTTAAAATGAGTCCGGTCTTTGCATCAGGTGGCCAAAGTATTGGAGTTTCAGCTTCAGCATCTGTCCTTCCAATCAATGTTCAGGACTTATTTCCATTAGAATGGACTGGTTGGATCTCCTTGCAGTCCAAGGGACTCTCAAGAGTCTTCTCCAACACCACAGTTCAAAACCATCAATTCTTTGGCACTCAGCTTTCTTTACAGTCCAACTCTCACATCCATAAATGACCACTGGAAAAACCATAGCCTTGACTAGACGGACCTTTGTCTGACAAAGTAATGTCTCTGCTTTTGAATATGCTATCTAGGTTGGTCATAACTTTCCTTCCAAGGAGTAAGCGTCTTTTAATTTCATGGCTGCAATCACCATCTGCAGTGATTTTGGAGCCCCAAAAAATAAAGTCTGCCATTGTTTCCACTGTTTACCCATCTATTTCCCATGAAGTGATGGGACCAGATGCCATGATCTTCACTTTCTGAATGTTGAGTTTCAAGCCAACCTTTTCAGTCTCCTCTTTCACTTTCATCAAGAGGCTCTTACTTCCTCTTCGTTTTCTGCCATAAGGATGGTGTCATCTGCATATCTGAGTTCACTGATATTTCTCCTGGCAGTCTTGATTCTAGCTTGTGCTTCATCTAGTCCAGCATTTTGCATGATGTACTCTGCATATAAGTTAAATAAGCAGGGTGACAATACACAGCCTTGATATACTCCTTTCCGAATTTGGAATCTGTCTGTTGTTCCATTTCCATTTTTATCTGTTGCTTCTTCACCTGCATACAGATTTCTCAGGAGGCAGACAAGGGGGTCTGGTATTTCCATCTCTTGAAGAAATCTCCACAGTCTGCTGTGGTCCACACAGTGAAAGGCTTTGGCATACTCAATAAAGCAAAAGTAGATATTTTTCTGCACCTCTCTTTCTTTTTCGATGATCCAACACATGTTGGCAATTTGATCTCTGGTTCCTCTGCCTTTTCTAAATCCAGCTTGGTAATGCATTTCTGATTCATAGGAAGAAAAACTGATGTTTTGAAGCAGCAACTATTAGCAACATAAACATTAAGGCATTTTCTGAAGTCACTCTTTTCAAAGTGTGACTTGAAAAGTTCACATTTTTGAACTTGAAAATTTCACACTTGTTTCTCCTAGAAGTCACCTGTACAATTCTGAATTTTTTTCCCAGCGGATACTCCAATTTCTAATTGCTGCAGCAATAAGGTATGCACTGGATTTCATGGTTGATTTTAATTTAGGTTGCAGAGTAAGATTTTTCTTCCCTTCAAATTCCTTCATTTTAATTTTCAACATTACAGAGTAATAATAAGAAATGAACTTCTTGAGGGGGCTTATTGCCAAATTCTTTTTTTTTAATTTATTTATTTTAATTGGAGGCTAATTACAATATTGTAGTGTGTTTTGCCATACATTGACATGAATCAGCCATGGCTGTACATGTGTTCCCCATCCTGAACCCCCTCCCTCATCCCTCCCCATCCCATCCCTCTGGGTCATCCCAGTGCACCAGCCCCGAGCACCCTGTCTCATGCATCGAACCTGGGCTGGTGATCTGTTTCACATATGATAATATACATGTTTCAATGCTAGTCTCTCAAATCATCCCACCCTCGCCTTCTCCCACAGAGTCCAAAAGACTGTTCTATACATCTGTGTCTCTTTTGCTGTCTCACATATAAGGTCATTGTTACCATCTTTCTAAATTCCATATATATGCATTAGTATACTGTATTGGTGTTTCTCGTTCTGACTTACTTCACTCTGTATAATAGGCTCCAGTTTCATCCACCTCATTAGAACTGACTCAAATGCATTCTTTTCAATGGCTGAGTAATTGTGTATACGTACCACAGCTTTCATATCCATTCATCTGCCAATGTACATCTAGGTTGTTTCCATGTCCTGGCTATTGTAAACAGTGCTGCGATGAACATTGGGGTACACTTGTCTCTTTCAATTCTGGCTTCCTTGGTGTGTATGCCCAGCTGTGGGATTGCTGGGTCATATGGCAGTTCTATTTCCAGATTTTGAAGGAACCTCCCCACTGTTCTCCGTAGTGGCTGTACTCATCTGCATTCCCACCAACAGTGTAAGAGGGTTCCCTTTTCTCCATACCCTCTCCAGCATTTATTGCTTGTAGACTTTTGGATAGCAGCCATTCTGACTAGCGTGAAATGAGGACCTCAATTCTTTTTCTTTATCTCATGAGGTTCTGCCAGTTTAAGGAAAATCTTCTGTTTTTTCTGTCCTGTAGAGCCCTGTCCCTTTCCTGAAGGGCTCAATAAAAGTTTGATTTTGTGGATTATCAGGATTTTATCTCAATGTTTGGCTGAGAGTGGTGTACTTTAAAGGCTCTTATATCCTACACAACAGGAAATAGTTACAAATGTAGGTGTAAAGAATAGTTTGTAACAATTGAGAATGACAGATTATCTTCTCCCGCACAGAGGGAAGAAGAAATAAAATACTAAAATGAAATTACTAAACATTCACAGAATTGTGAAAATGACTGTGGTGGGGCCACCTTGTTTCTCCTAAGTGGTCACCACTGTTCTCTTAATAAGATGGAAGAGGCAGGAGATATGCCCACAATTAGTTGAAAATGCATATATCTTATGGGCTGATTTTGTGCCTCTAAAATTAATGTATCTGTGCCATAAACACTCATACTCATATGTGATCATATTTGGAGATAGAGTATTTACCAAGTAATCAAGTTAAAATATGTTCATTAGAATAGGTCTTAATCCTAATGAGCTATATCCAAATAAATAGGGAAAGTGTCTCTTGATGAAAGTGAAAGAGGCTTAAAGCTCAACATTCAGAAAACTAAGATCATGGCCTCCGGTCCCATCACTTCATGCCAAAAAGATGGGGAAACAGTGGAAACAGTGGCTGACTTTACTTTTCTGGGCTCCAAAATCACTGCAGATGGGGACTGAAGCAATGAAATTAAAAGACGCTTGCTCCTTGGAAGGAAAGTTATGACCAACCTAGATAGCATATTCAAAAGCAGAGACATTGCTTTGCCAACAAAGGTCCGTCTAGTCAAGATATGGTTTTTCCAGTGGTCATGTTTGGATGCGAGAGTTGGACTAAAAGAAAGCTGAGCACCGAAGAATTGATGCTTTTGAACTGTGGTGTTGGAGAAGACTCTTGAGAGTCCCTTGGACTGCAAGGAGATCCAACCAGTCCATCCTAAAGGAGATCAGTCCTGGGTGTTCATTGGAGGGACTGATGTTGAAGCTGAAACTCCAATACTCTGGCCATCTGATGTGGAGAGCTGACTCATTGGAAAAGACCCTGATATTGGGAAAGATTAAGGGTGGGAGGAGAAGAGGACGACAGAGGATGAGATGGTTGGATGCCATAACCGACACAACGGACATGTGTTTGGATGGACTCTGGGAGTTGGTGATGGACAGGGAGGCCTGGCGTGCTGCGTTTCATGGAATCACAAAGAGTTGGACACAACTGAGCAACTGAAATAACTGAGCTGAACTGGAAAGGGAAAATCAGACATAGATACATACATATAGGGAAGAAAATGTGGGAAGGTATAGGGAGATTTCAGCTATTTACAAGCCAAGGAAAGTGGCCAGGAATGGAGGGCCCTTATGCATTCACACCTTGCATAAGATCCAACTCGGATGAAACTTTGATTGGACTTGGAGCCTCCACAAGTATGAGACAATAAATGAATGCGTTTAATTGACCTAATCACTAGCATTTTGTACAGGAGCTCTAGAATACTTGAAAGTGTTGAAAGCATTAGTCGCTCAGTCGTGTCTGACTCTTTGTGACTCCATGGACTGTAGCCTGCCTCGCTCTTCTGTCCATGGAATTTTCCAGGCAAGAACACTGGAGTGGGATTCCATTGCCTACTTCAGGGGATCTTCTGGACCCAGGGATTAAACCTGAGTCTCCTGCATTGCAAGTGGATTCTTTACTATTTGACCATTTTCTAATACTTATATACTATTTAAATGATCTTAATTAGTTTTATAAAATGAACAATAAAGTAGATAAATAATCATACTTCTTACACTACTGTCACCAGACCCGAACACCCCAGGAAGACCATCATCGGTTTAGTCAGGATAACCTCGCTGTAGTGAGGCTCAGTGACTGTGGCTACCAGTTTGAGTCCCTCCTTGGCTGACATGGAGTCAACGTGAACTTTTCAGCTTCTCTGACTGAATGCCCTCACCATCCCTGTGATGTTGAGCTGAAAATCATGAAGGTTTTCCACTTCAAAAACAAGAGAATAAGGGCTGGAAAAGAATGACATTAGATCATCTGAATGAGTTAGGGTAGAAACTTCTGATTCTAGGCAGTGTGAAATGAGTTTTTTTTTTTCATGAATTTTTTGTTGCACTTAACTTCTATGCTGTGTTGGGGTCCTCTTTATAAGTGAATCCATAAACAATGGTAATGTTGAAAAGGTTTCTGAATGAGGTATGCCTATCCTATCAACACCATCATCCATGAGTTGAGATTTGCAGTTGTTAACTCAGCCGTGAAGCCATTTCCCTTATTTTGCTTTTATGGTGAACCACAAATTGCACGGTGATTGCTCACTAGTGATTGCTCACTAGGCTCTCTTATTTCCTCAATCATCAACTGAAGTGAATAAGTACTGGTGTTACTCCCCCTTCCAGTCTTCAACATCAGACTGCTTTTCCCTTCTCCATCCTAGATTTCCTCTGTATCAGAGACCTTTGTGGTCCCAATTACTCCTTAAAACCCAATTGTTTTTTTATTTTTAATGTTTTTTTTATAACTGATATGTTCATTGAATTTCTGAATTTACAAATGTGAAAGAAACACAGCTCATTAAAATATCTAATGGATTCTGCTTCTTAAAATGACTTCCTACATAATATATGTATTATATTTAGATCTTTAGTCCATTTTGAGTTTATTTTTGTATATGCTGTTAGAGAATGTTCCCATTTTACTTTGCTATCCAAAATGTAGCTATCCAATTATCCCAGCACCACTTATTGAAGAGATTGTCTTCTCTCCACTGTATATTCTTGTCTTTTTTATTATAGATTAATTGACCATAAGCGCACAGGTTTATTTCTGGGCTCTCTCTTCTGTTCCACATGTCTGTTTTTGTGCCAGTGCTATACTGATTGGATTAATGTAGTTTTCTGATATAGTTCAAAGTCAGGGAACCTGATTCCTCCAGTTCTGATCTTCTTCCTTAAGATGGTTTTGGCGATTCAGGGTTTTTCATCTTTCCATACAAAATTTAAAATTGTCTGTTCTAGTTTTGTAGAAAATGCCCAGGTATTTTCATAGCAATTGTATTGAGTATGTGGATTGCCTTGGATAGCATGTTTATTTTAACAATATGAATTCTTCCAAACCATAAACAAGGTAAACCTTTTCCTCTGTTTGTATTATCTTCACTTTCTTTGATCAGGGTCTTATTTTTTCCAAGTACAGGTTTTTCACTACCTTCAGTTCAGTTCAGTTCAGTCGCTCAGTTGTGTCCGACTCTTTGCGACCCCATGAATCGCAGCACGCCAGGCCTCCCTGTCCATCACCAACTCCCAGAGTTCACTCAGACTCACGGCCATTGAGTCGGTGATGCCATCCAGCCATCTCATCCTCTGTCGTCCCCTTCACCTCCTGCCCCCAATCCCTCCCAGCATCAGAGTCTTTTCCAATGAGTCAACTCTTCGCATGAGGTGGCCAAAGTACTGGAGTTGCAGCTTTAACATCATTCCTTCCAAAGAAATCCCAGGGATGATCTCCTTCAGAATGGACTGGTTGGATCTCCTTGCAGTCCAAGGGACTCTCAAGAGTCTTCTCCAACACCACCGTTCAAAAGCATCAATTCTTTGGCACTCAGCCTTCTTCACAGTCCAACTCTCACATTCATACATGACTACTGGAAAAACCATAGCCTTGACTAGACAGACCTTAGTCGGCAAAGTAATATCTCTGCTTTTGAATATGCTATCTAAGTTGGTCATAACTTTTCTTCCAAGGAGTAAGCGTCTTTTAATTTCATGGCTGCAGTCACCATCTGCAGTGATTTTGGAGCCCAAAAAAATAAAGTCTGACACTGTTTCCACTGTTTCCCCATCTATTTGCCATGAAGTGATGGGACCAGATGCCATGATCTTCGTTTTCTGAATGTTGAGCTTTAAGCCAACTTTTTCACTCTCCTCTTTCACTTTCATTAAGAGGCTTTTTAGTTCCTCTTCATTTTCTTTTTAGGTACGTTTATTTCTAGGTGTTTTATTTCTCTCATTTTTTTATTCATTTTCTCTCACCCTAGTGGCCTTTCAGCAATGAGTGATCATTTTTTGAGAAATAACCACTATAAATCATTAATCAATTCCAGTATGTGTGGTATTTGGGGGACCTAAATAAGGTTTAAGAGAACAATTTATAATTTGCAAAATGTTACGTATTTTTAGTGTGTATGTGTAAGGAATCCTATTTCTGTTTGTGCTCTCTATTTGGAGAATGGGATTTTGTCGTTCTCATACTGATCACTGGTTTTGATAAATCCTGGAGATAATAGCTGTTCATTTCATTCCTATGATTTTCAGGAGCATTCTGCTGAGGAAGCCAGAACATTCTGCTCATGCCACTGTAGGTCAACCAGGAGAAGATTCTGTGTTGGAGTAAAATGTCCACCAAGTGTTCTGAGTCACTCTGATGCCTGAAAGAGCTGGAGCTGTGGAGGTCTGTCATACTCTCTCAGGAAGCTTTAACTGATTATTTCATTTTTCAATTTAGGTGACTTTCACTGAGTTTGGCTGAAAGTGAAAGTGAAGTCACTCAGTCGTGTCCAACTCTTTGCGACCCCATGGACACCAGGCTCCTCCGCCCATGGGCTTTTCTAGGCAAGAGTACTGGAGTGAGTTGCCATTTCCTTCTCCATGGAATCTTCCCGACCCAGAGATCGAACCCAGGTATCCCGTCTTGTAGACAGACACTTTACCATCAGAGCCACGAGGGGAGTTTGACTGACTGGGGGTTAAACATGGGGGCGGGGCATAGCAGGAGTAGGGAGGTGGGACATCCGGTGTCACGTGACATGTGCTGCCATAGTAACAGGCCTCCCTGCCTTGCATCCAATCAGATATGGACGGTGTCTGTGACGTCAGGGAAAGCTGGGCCTATAAATTTGGCCAACGGCCGTCAACGGACTCACTGTTCTTCTGGGCTGCGCTATGGAGAATGGTGGCTCTACCGTGTCTGCACCATCCTCTGACAGCCATGAGGAAGACGTGATCACCATAGAAACCAGCACCTCCGAAATTGAGCCCTCTGAAATGGAGATGGCGAAAGCAGAGACCTCCAAACCAGAGCCATATGATGTGGAACCAAAAAAGGCAAAGCAGAAGACAGCTAAGGGCCGCCGTTGCCGTCGCCGCCGCCGCCGCTGCCGTCAGGGCAATTTCTCCAGCTTTGCTACCTATTTCCCTAGGGTGCTGAAGCAAGTACATACAGGCCTGAGTCTTTCCCGTGAGTCCGTGAACATCCTGGATTCGTTTGTGAAAGATATGTTCGAGCGGATTGCCGAAGAGGCCGGGCGCCTGGCCCACAGCAACAAGCGCTGCACCATCATGACCGAAGACATCCAGACCGCTGTGCGTCTTCTGTTGCCTGGGGAGCTCGGCAAGTATGCCACGTCCGAGGCCACCAAGTCGGTCATCAGATACCACACCTGCAAATGAACTGCCCCAGGACTGTCTGACCATCGCAAACCAGACTTAAGGGTTCTCCCCTTAGGCCCTACATTTAATCTTTAAAACATTTCTACCCCAAAGAAAACATTAAAAACCTCATTAACTTTGCTTCAATATGTGTCGGTTGTTTCATTTGTTCGATGGAAAATCGTGTACTTTTTTTCTTAACATATTGCAACTCGTCACTTTCCTAAATGGTTATTTCTATTCGTGGTTTCTCAGTGATTTTAGGGATCTTTATGGTCAAAATTCTTTCCCAAAAAGTTTCATTGGCCTTTTCCATTTTTATTCTCCCATCTCTATCTAGGTATCATCCAGAGATTTTTATATGGGTATAGCAACTGATAAAGCAAAACCAATACAGTATTGTAAAGTAAAAAAATAAAATAAAATAAAATAATTTAAAAAAAGGAAGAAAAAAAAAAAAAAAAAACAGTGTGGTCTTCCCAGGTGGCTCACCAGTAAAGAATCCACCTTCAGTGCAGGAGTCGCAGAAGAGGCAGGGTCCATCCCTGGGTCATAAAGATCCCTGGGAGGAGGGGATGGCAACCCTCTCCAGTATTCTTTCCTGGAGAATCAGTCCCATGGAGAGAGGAGCCTGGTGGGCTACAGTCCATAGGGTCTGCAAAGAGTCGAGCACCACTGAAGCAAGGTAGCATGCAGGCTCACAAAGAGCAGTGTGTGTGTGTGTGTGTGTGTGTGTGTGTGTGTGTGTGTGTGTGTGTGTGTGCTCAGTCACTCAGTCATGTCCGACTCTTTCTGACCCCATGGACAGGAGCCCGCCAGGCTCCTATCTCCTTGAAAGTTTCCGAGCAAGAATACTGAACTGGGTTGTCTTTTCCTACTCCAGGGGATCTTTCTGACCAAGGGATAGAAGCTGTGTCTCTTTTGTCTCCTGCACTGGCAGTCAGATTCTTGACCACTGCACCAGCAGTAGCAGATATAAAAATCACATTTACCCATTCTATTCCTTCAATCCCAATTCACTTCCATGTGTAAAGTAGGACTCAAACACAGTGTAAAATAAGAAAATTCTAAATTTCTGGAATCAAGCACCATATCTTCTGAAATTACCTTATCCAGATTTCTCTGATTCTATTTTTTGTTTGCAACCTAGAACATTTTGCTTTAAAAAAAAAAAAAGAAAAAGTCCTGACTGAATTGCACACTTGCAGGGATGATGGGATAGTCCAGTGACAGAGAATGTAGCCACAGTCTCCACAGTAGCAGCCAATGAGGGACTGGCAGCCCGTGAGCCAAAGCATTTGGCCAAACGTATGGTGGAGTGAGGAGAGATGAACAAATAACACCCTTCCTGTGACACTCAGCCTAGAGATGGAGAGGGAACATGGGGTGATAGTTTCCCTGATGTTTTTCCATTCAAGCACCTGCTTTTAACCATGGCGATTGAAGTACAGGCATCCATTTCTTGGGGCTTCCCAGGTGGTGCTAGTGGTAAAGAACCTGCCTTCTTATGTGGGAAATGAAGAGCCATGGATTCAATCCCTGGATTGAGAAGATGCCCTGGAGAAAGGCATGGCAACCCACCCCAGTATTCTTGCTGGAAAGTCCCATGGACAGAGGAGCCTAGCGGGTTACAATCCATAGGGTCTCAAAGAGCCAGACACGACTGAAGCAGCTTAGCATGCACACATCCATTTCTTGGGTCTTCCCAGGTGGAGCCGGTAGTAAAGAACCTGCCTGCAATGCAGGAGACACAGGAGACCCAGGTTCTGTCCCTAGATGGAGAAGGTTCCCTGGAGGGGGGCATGGAAACCCACTCCAGTATTCTTTCCTGGATAATTCCCAGGGACAGAGGAGCCTGGTGGGCCACAGTTCATGGGGCAATGAAGAGTGGGACACAACTGAAGACACTTAGCGCACATGCATGCACCCATTTCTTGTTGAGGGACATGCCTCTAGCTCCTTGCATCAAAATGAGGAGGATGTTCAGCAGTTAAGAGAAATAAGATGACTTTTTCTTCTACCTCAAGTATTTGACTGCTATTGCTTATGATAGTATTTACTGAATTTAATGTCCATGTGTTTTCTTCTTGGTGCACTGACATTTTTATTTCTATAAGTATATTGCTGAATTTCAAACTAGTTGGTGATTTTCCTATTCCTTTTATTTTTGTTTTGAGATATTTTTTATTTTTTTAATTAATTAATTTTTTATTGAAGGATTATTGCTTTACAGAATTTTGCTGTTTTCTGTCAAACCTCAACATGAATCAGCCTAAGGTATACATATATCCCCTCCTTTTTGGAACTCCCTCCCCATCCCTCCCCTCTAGGTTGATACAGAGCCCCTGTTTGAGTTTCCTGAGCCATACAGCAAATTCCCGTTGGCTATCTATTTTACATATGGTAATATAAATTTCCATGTTACTCTTTCCTTGCATCTCACCCTCTCCTCCCCTTTCCCTCTGTCCATAATTCTATTCTCCTATTTCTTTTTTAAAAGATTGATTTCAAGGGTACTACATCCTTGGAGAGAGAGAAAGCACTCTGTGATTTCAGTCCTTTTTAATTTATAATGGTTTTCATTAGAACTTAATATTTCATTATATTTTAAACAGTGATGGACTTCACTTTCTTGGGCTCCAAAATCACTGCAGATGGTGACTGCAGCCATGAACTTGAAAGACGCTTGCTCCTTGGAAGAAAAGCTGGGACCAACCTAGACACCATATTAAAAAGCAGAGACATTACTTTGCCAACAGAGGTCCATCTAGTCAAAGCTATGGTTTTTCCAGTAGTCATGTATGGATGTGAGAGTTGGACTATAAAGAAAGCTGAGCACTGAAGAATTGATGCTTTAGAACTGTGGTGTTGCAGAAGACTCTTGAGAGTCCCTTGGATTCCAAGGATATCAAGCCAGTTAATCCTAGAGGAAATCAGTCCTGAATATTCATTGAAAGGACTGATATTGAAGCTGAAGCTCCAATACTCTGGCCACCTGATTCAAAGAACTGACTTGTTGGAAAATATCCTGATGCTGGGAAAGGTTGAAAGCTGGAGGAGAAGGGGACGACAGAGGATGAGATGGTTGGATGACATCACTGACTCGATGGACATGAGTTTGAGCAAGCTCTGGGAGTTGGTGATGGACAGAGAAGCCTGACGTACTGCAGTCCATAGGATTGCAAAGATTCAGACATGACTGAGCAACTGAACTGAGACTTAATTTATTATTGAAATCTGTTTTAAAACCTTAAAAATAATATAATAAATATAGGGTAGTAGAGTAGAAATAGGAAGCCATGAAAATGAGATAGAATTTTCATCTTTCAGTATAATAAAAATAATAACATTACTGAAACATGAATATGTCATAAGTGCTATCTAAACATCTTACGAAAACATGTACTCTTCACAAAAACACTGTGAAGTAAATACTACTATTATCTCTATTTTAATGATGAGAAAATGGAGACCCAGAGAGATTAAGGAACTTGCTCAGGGTTACAGAGCCAGGAAGTGACAGAACCAGGATTCAAACTCAGGGAGTCTGGCTTCTGGATCTATGCTATTAACTGCTGAATTGAAATGAACTAATAGATGTTATTTAAAACATCAAGAAATAGAAGCATGAACATACTATCTAATAGGAAATTTGAAACCACTTGAAGAATAAAAACCTAAGTGTGGTTTTTATATGTGGGACTCAAGGGCAACTGGTGGATAGAGATGAAGATATTAATTTTGCTTTTTATTTTAGACATTTCTGAGTTGTTTGAAGGTATTTCACCATGTACAAAGTTATTTAATTTTTCAAAGGTAGTTTAATGTATTTTAGTGAATTAGAAAAATAGGAAAGAAACAAACCAAAGTACTAATTATAATCATTTTCTAAAGGTGAATGAAGGTAAGGATTTATGGTCATTTTCCCCCCTTTTTTCAACTTCTTTGTTTCTCTAAATTTTCTGGAATTACTTTAATCTTCTAAATAATTTAAAACCTCAATCTGTAGGCCACATTGTCAAAAATAGCAGCTCTTGTTACTCCATATATTGAAACCAGTTCACACAACAGAGGTTGGAGGTGGTACTAAGGACCCTCTTTAGGGCATTTTGAAAGTGAACCTACCTCGATGAAGAAATCGTTACTTTAGAATAACTCTCCAAACTTAATATGGATTCTTATCTAATTCTTCTGATCCCTCTGCTTCTCCTTTCCCTCTCATATTCCACCCCTCTGCCCAGTAGAAAAGTAGGTACCTTTAATTGGCTGTTTTAAGTAACTTGTGGCAGGCTACAACCTTTTCCAGTCTTTTAGTATCAGAAAACAATTTTGACACATCAAGAATATCTTCTATCTGAGGTTTCCATGCAAAACAAACAAACAAACAAACAAACAAAAAACCCTGGATATGCTACATTTAGCATGTCCAAGATAACAAGAAAAGCTGACTTCTTGAAAAAAAAAAATGCTACAATTCCCCCGTATAAGGCATTCCTTTTGGACAGATAACTCATCTTGACAGCTTTGAAGGTTTTAAATTCTTTGGGTATTCCCTTATGGATACACTCTCCTGGTCCAGTTCAATACCCAGGCTAATCTGAGATCTCTTGCACTTAATTATGCAATTTGATCAGCCAGAAAGAGCTGAATCTGGGAAATCTTTCAGCATCAAAATTTCCAATGAAGGTGACTCCATATAACTTAGAATCTGAGGGGACAGACAGCTGATATTATCAACATTCAATGGGTATGGTCCTAGAGACTTAGCTAGGGACTTCAATGTTGTCTACCCAGTGACTATACAGAGTGCATCTCCTCTTGATTTGAAAAGTAATCCCCAAAGTGTTGAAAATAATACAAATAGTAAAGAAATAATGAGGAAACTAATGGTGGTTCTTCTTGATTTCTGTCATAGTAGGGTTGCTTTGATAATTTTTGCCAAATTCTCATGTATAAGTAGTACTGATCTTGAGTTTGCAAGCAAGTGGCAATGTCAGTGCTATTTAACTTTTGGGGTCTAAGCCAAAATAAGAAGATGTAGCTGATTTTATCTCATCATTCTAGTACATACACAGAAGCCAATAACTTCTTAACTTAATTCCATATGCTGATACACCAAAACATAATTTTTTCTCAGTAGACAATGAAGTGACTCAAAAATTATTGACTTATGGAAGAAAAACACAGTAAAGATTGTGTTGCCCTCAGGGAAGCTTACAGATATTGATATTTTAAGGGAGAGGACTCTCCTATATCTCCCCTTGTTGTAGGTGGTGGGAAGGGGTAGGGTTAATGCCAGTTGCCTAAGAAAGTGACACTGAAACAAAGGAAGTTTTACTTTCCTGTTTCTTTAGTTTGATTTAATTAATCAAGTCATGAAATAATGCCCTCAGATATTACTGGAGTAGGTTATCACAACTGGAATAATCAGACACAGAATTTTTACAAAACTCTCAAAAATTCCAAAGGAGATGACAATTTAATCCATGACAGGTACCTAATTCAGGAGGCTTCTTAATAAGAACACTTTTATGGGTATCTGTAGTTGCTGGATTCACTTGGGCAAGGTAATTTTTCTGAGATTCTCTTGCTAGCAAGAATATCAGGAGGCTGCTTGACTCCTGGAGCTAGCTGCAATGGTGGGGTGGGGGGTAAGTGCCTTGTGCACAGAGCACTAATAGTTTCTGTAGGCTCACAAGGCACACATTTGTAACTGTTGCAAGGACTTGACAAAATGCTCAATTTCTTGCTTTTCTAACACTTGGGATAAAAGGCTTAGTGAATTGGTGAAACACAATTAAGTATTGCAATACATTAAGTAACACTGGATACTTTCTGAAAGTTCCCAGATCCTCACAGAATATCTTGAGAAATCTGTTTCACAGCTTACTTCAGTTAAAATATTCTAATCTTTTAAATATATTTCACACTGATTCACATGGGTATGGACCAATTTCTTATCAAGAGGCCTTTGTACCACTCAGATGCTTTCCTGGAAAAAAAAAAACATATAAAACAATAGGTTTTAAGCATTTGATAGTGGAGAAGGCAATGGCACCCCGCTCCAGGACTCTTGCCTGGAAAATCCCACGGATGGAGGAGCCTGGTGGGCTGCAGTCCATGGGGTCACAAAGAGTCGGACACGATTGAAGTGACTTAGCAGTGGACATGCAAGTCTGCTAAACTCAGAGAAGAAACACTCTCAAGTTGAAGTCCATATACCCCTTGACTTTCTGCCTGGGAGAAATTTCCAAACTGTAGTGCAGGGCAATGAAGCCTAAGCAGAATGTAGCAGTCTCATGGAGTGAAGGGAAGAGATCAGAGTCATGAACTGCTAAGTTGACTAAAAAATTTTGGACAGTTACTGGAAAAGGGGAGGGTTACAGAAATGTGTATAAGAAGAAATGTGTATAGGAATACCCATTAGTTTCTTGGCCAAATCCTCAGCTCAACAGAGATTTTAGAAGTCACCAGTAGTGGCGCATGGCCTGTTAGGAACTGGACCACTCAGCAGGAGGTGAGCAGCGGATAGGCTGAATGAGTGAAACTTCATCTGTCTTTACAGCTGTTCCCCAATGCGCTTGAATCATCCTGAAACCATTCCCCTTTATTCCTCTCCAGTTCATGAAAAATTGTCTTCCATGAAACCAGTCCCTGATGCCAAAAAGGTTGGGGACTGCTGGTCTAGAACACATGTAATTTGAGTCCCATCAGGGAAAGGACAGAGTAAATGAAGCATTTGAAAGTATTTGAAGAAATAATGACCAGATTTTTTTTTAATTGATAAAAGATACCAACTGATAAATCCAAGAAGTTCTGCCACTTCAAGCAGGAGAAATACATGGAACACACCTAGGGAAATCATAGTCAAAACTGGAAGACTGAGGTAAATAGAAAACCTTGAAAGCAGTCAGAGGAAGAAGTAGCATTTTTTACAAGAAAGCAATAATAAGAATGATAACTGCTTTCTTTACCAGAAACAATAAAATCAGAATTTTAAAGTATCCTTTAAAAAGGAAAGTGAAATAGATATATTTTTGACAGACAAAGCTGAAAGATTTCATCTGCCACAGACCTGTACTATAAGAAATTTGTTGTTATTCAGTCACTAAGTTGTGTCTGACTCGTTGCAACCCCAAGGAGTGCAGCATGCCAGCCTCCTCTGTCCTCCACTATCTCTCAGAGTCTGCTCAAATTCTTGTCCATTGAATAGGTGATGCTATCTAACCATCTCATCCTCTGCTGCCCCCTTCTCCTCCTGCCTTCAACCTTTCCCAGCATCAGGGTCTTTTCTAATAAGTCAACTCTTCACATTAGGCAGCCGAAGTATTGAAGCTTAGGCTTCAGCATCAGTCCTTCCAATGAATATTCAGGGTCGATTTCCTTAAAGATTGACTTGTTTGATCTCCTTGCTGTCCAAGGGACTCTCAAGAGTGTTCTCCAGCACCACAACTCAAAACCATCAATTCTTCAGCACTCAACCTTCTTTATGGTCCAACTCTCACATCCATACATGACTACTTGAAAAGTCATAGCTTGACTATACAGACCTTTGTTGGCAAAGTGATGTCTCTATTTTTAAATATGCTGTTTAGGTTTGTCTATAAGAAATACTGAAAGGAATTAAGTGGGCTGAAGGAAAATATAATCAGAGAGAAACATAGTTCTACAGGAAAAAATGAAAACCACCAGAAAGTGTAAATTTGTTAATAAATACAAATAGTCTTTTAAACATTAATCTTATCATTATTATATTTATTTATTATCATATTAAGCCTCTTAAAAGATTATTGGCTATTTAATTTAGACATAACACCAAAGGAATGTGCAGGATATAGCATATGTGAAAATAAAATATATGACAAAATCCAAAGAGGAGAGTAGTCATTGTAAATATATTTTATGAAATTATTAAATAGCTCACAAAGTAATAGAGTATATTTTGAATGTATAATAAGTTATAGATGTACTATAATTTCTAGAATAATCATTAAAATAAAATATCAATATAAAATATCATAAAAATGACCAAAAGAAAGAAAGTGAAGTTGCTCAGTCATATCCAACTCTTTGTGACCCCATGGACTGTAGCGCACCATGCTCCTCCGTCCATGGGATTTTTTAGGCAAGAGTACTGGAGTGGGGTGCCATGCCCTCCTCCAGGGGATCTTCCCAACCCAGGGATCGAACCCAGGTCTCCTGCATTGCAGGCAGACACTTTACTGCCTGAGCCATCAGGGAAGCCTGATCAAAATGATCAAGAAGAACAACTAAAATATCTCAAAAGCAATCAAATTTGAGACTCTCGATATTTTCTGTATCAGTAGAATAAAGCATGGAATTAACAGATTCAGTGAAGACCTGTCTTTCTCTTGTCACACTAGATGTCTAGTTGCCACTTGGATTGTGTTTAGAAAATGAGGAAGTACAGGTATTTCTTGGTCTGAGTCTCTTAACAGTAGAGATGTAGAAGGGAGAACAAGATTACAAAGAGACTGGCTGTTGACTGCAGAGCACCCGACTGCCTTGATGGTGGAGTTAAATGAATTTGGGGCAGCCAAGGTATTTTGGAAGGAGTTACTTCAAAGGGTTACAGCAGTTGTTTTATTTGAATAAATCTTCATGGGAAGGAGTGGCACCAGAAGCAGCTGCCCCAGTCTGAGCCTGTCCACCCTTGCTCTGTTCATGTCTGCTCCATTGTCTTACTGGATGCTGAAACCACTGGTTCTGGGCAAGTGCAGGCAAGGTCAGTACTTAACAGATTTAATTAACCCTCCCAAAATTAGAAAAGTAGAAACTGAAAAATAAGAAAAAAAAAACAGATGAGATAAATGAAAATCAAACACCAAGATGGTAGATTTCAATCTAAAATATCAATTTTATTGTGTAAATAGACTAAACACCCTTGTTAAAATACAAGATTGTCAAACGTGATGGTAAAGTAAGACCCTACCATATATTTCTTAGTTGATACACACACTAAACATAGAGACAAAAAGAAGCTGAATGGAAGCATAGAAGAAGCTGAAGAAGCATAAAAGAATGGAAAAAGATATGCCAAGTGAACCCTAATCATATAAAATATGTTATGGCTGTATTACTGTCAGACAAAGGAGCTTATGATGAGGAGATATACTAGTAATAGAGACATTTCATAATGATAAAAGTGTTACTTATTCAAGAAGAAAAAACACTCCTGAATGTGTTGATTCTGATGAAAAGTCCTAATATATTAAAGTCTTAAATATATGAATCAAAAATTCCTAAATATATGAATCAAAAACTATTAGAAAATAAAGGATAGTCAAATCTACAAACAAGGAGACTTTAACAACATTCTCTCAGTAATTGATGGAACATGTAAAGAAAAAAATCAGAAATAATATGAAGGACTTAACATCATCAACCATTTGACCTAATTGACATTTATGTAACATCAGACCCATTAATAGTAAAATACACATTTGGTAAAGAACATTCACCAATATAGACCACATGTTAGGTTATAAAATAAGTCCCAATACATGTCTAAGGATTGGCATCATGCAGAATCCTGCACAAGAATAAAAAGTGGTATTTTGGTACTCCAGTTCAGTTCAGTTCAGTTCAGTGGCTCAGTCGTGTCCGACTCTTTGCGACCCCATGAATTGCAGCACGCCAGGCCTCCCTGTCCATCACCAACTCCCGGAGTTCACTCAGACTCACTTCCATTGAGTCAATGATGCCATCCAGCCATCTCATCCTCTGTCGTCCCCTTCTCCTCCTGCCCCCAATCCCTCCCAGCATCAGAGTCTTTTCCAATGAGTCAACTCTTCGCATGAGGTGGCCAAAGTACTGGAGCTTCAGCTTTAGCATCATTCCTTCCAAAGTAATCCCAGGGCTAATCTCCTTCAGAATGGACTGGTTGGATCTCCTTGCAGTCCAAGGGACTCTCAAGAGTCTTCTCCAACACCACCGTTCAAAAGCATCAATTCTTCAGTGCTCACCCTTCTTCACAGTCCAACTCTTACATCCATACGTGACCACAGGATAAACCATAGCCTTGACTAGATGGACCTTAGTCGGCAAAGTAATGTCTCTGCTTTTGAATATGCTATCTAGGTTGATCATAACTTTCCTTCCAAGGAGTAAGCGTCTTTTAATTTCATGGCTGCAGTCACCATCTGCAGTGATTTTGGAGCCCAAAAAAATAAAGTCTGACACTGTTTCCACTGTTTCCCCATCTATTTCCCATGAAGTGATGGGACCAGATGCCATGATCTTCATTTTCTGAATGTTGAGCTTTAGGCCAACTTTTTCACTCTCCTCTTTCACTTTCATCAAGAGGCTTTTTAGCTCCTCTTCACTTTCTGCCATAAGGGTGGTGTCATCTGCATATCTGAGGTTATTGATATTTCTCCCGGCAATCTTGATTCCAGCTTGTGCTTCTTCCAGTCCAGCGTTTCTCATGACGTACTCTGCATATAAGTGAAACAAGCAGGGTGACAATATACAGCCTTGACATACTCCTTTTCCTATTTGGAACCAGTCTGTTGTTCCTTGTCCAGTTCTAACTGTTGCTTCCTGACCTGCATACAGATTTCTCAAGAGGCAGGTCAGGTGGTCTGGTATTCCCATCTCTGTCAGAATTTTCCACATTTTATTGTGATCCACACAGTCAAAGGCTTTGGCATAGTCAAGAAAACAGAAATAGATGTTTTTCTGGAACTCTCTTGCTTTTTCCATGATCCAGCGGATGTTGGCAATTTGATCTCTGGTTCCTCTGCCTTTTCTAAAACCAGCTTGAACGTCAGGAATTTCACGGTTCACGTATTGCTGAAGCCTGGCTTGGAGAATTTTGAGCATTACTTTACTATTGTGTGAGATGAGTGCAATTGTGTGGTAGTTTGAGCATTCTTTGGCATTGCCTTTCTTTGGGATTGGAATGAAAACGGACCTTTTCCAGTCCTGTGGCCACTGGTGAGTTTTCCAATTTTGCTGGCATGTTGAGTGCAGCACTTTCACAGCATCATCTTTTAGGATTTGAAACAGTTCAACTGGAATTCCATCACCTCCACTAGCTTTGTTCGTAGTGATGCTTTCTAAGGCCCACTTGACTTCACATTCCAAGATGTCTGGTTCTAGATTAGTGATCACATCATTATGACTATCTGGGTCGTGAAGATCTTTTTTGTACAGTTCTTCTGTGTATTCTTGCCACCTCTTCTTAATATCTTCTGCTTCTGTTAATGGTGTGGCACTCATAAAAAACAGCAAGATACATAGGGAGTCCTCAAAAATTTTGAAACTCTGCAGTATAGTACCAAAAAACTCAGGGGTCAAATGAAATCACAAGGAGATTAGAAACCATTTTTAAATGATATATAATAAAACAGTTATATCAAATCTTGTGTGATACATGTGAAACATCTCTTAGAAGAAATTTTGTAAATTTGAATGCCTATTATTGGAAAAGAAGACATAAAATCAATGATTTCTATTTCCACCTCGAGAATTCAGGTAAGTAATAGCCAGCTAAACCCAAGTAAGTAGAAATATATATATAAATAAAAGTGAAATCAATAAAATGGAAAAAATAGCAGGATTATCAACAAAGTTTTTTGGGGGAAAGATTAACAGCATGAATACATACAGAACAAATTGTATCACAAAAAAATGAAAACATAAATTATGAATGTTAGGAATGAAAAAGGAGATATCCCTATAGATTACATAGGTTTTATAATGATAATAAAAGAATAATAGGGATGACTTTATGCCAAAAAATTCAACAGAGAAGAAATGAATAAATTTGTTGGAAGAAGCAAATTGCCAAAACCAGTACAAGAAGTAGGAAATCTATACTTGTTAATGAAATTGAGCTCATTATCAAACAATTTTCCACAAATAGAACTCCAGGTCCAGATGATTTCACTGATGAATTCTATCAAACATTCATGGAAGAAATAATACCAATCCTATGAAAAGTCATTGAAAAACATTTCTTACTAATTTATGAAACCAGTATAACTTTAATACTAAAATATAACATACAAGAAAGATAAATTATAGACAAATATCACTCTTGAACATAGATACACAAGTCCTTAACAAAACATTAGAAAGTCAGATACAGCAATATATAAAAAGGATAACCTATCTTGATCAGTGGGCTTTTTCACATATAAAAATTGATTAATTTTTATCAGATTAAAGAACATCTTGTAATTTCAGTAGATGCAGAAAAAGCATTTGAGAAAATACAAAAAAAAAACCTTAGGGATAAGAGCAATAGACTAAAAACTATAAAGCATTGTTGAGAGAAAGTGAAAGATACTTTAAAAATGGAAAATAAGATGTTATTTGATAGGAAGAGTAAGTATTAAGATGCCAGTTGTCCATACACTGACCTAGACCTGCACTGTCCAATCTGGTAGCCATCAGTCACTTTTTGGTTGTTTATATATATATATATATATATATTTTTTTTATTGAGATATAGTTGATTTACAATATTAGTTTCAAGTACATGGCATAGTGATTCAAAATGTTTATAGATTATACTGCATTTATAGTTATTATAAGATATTGGCTATATTCCTTGTGCTGAACAATATATCTTTGTATCTTATTTATTTTATACACAGTAGTCTGTACCTCTTAATCCTCTACTCTATCTTGCCCCTCCTCCTTTCCCTCTCCCCATTCATAACCACTAGTTTGTTCTCTATATATGTGAATCTGTTTCTTTTTTATTATATTCACTAGTTTGTTTTATATTTTAGATTTGTGGTTGTTTATTTTAAAATTATTTATAATTAAGTAAAACAAAATCTTTGTTTTTCATTTATACTATCCACATTTTAAATGCTCAACAGTTACAAGTATGTAGCTACCATACTAGACAGCAGATACATAACACTGTCACCATTATAGAAAATTATATTGAACAGTATTGATTCAATGCAATTGTGAAAAGTCTTTTTTTAAGAATTCTACATGCTGATTTAAAATTTTATTTGGAAGGCAAAATACCTAGCACAGCCAAAACAATCTGGAGAAAGAACAGAGTTGAAGGACTCATAACACCTGATTTCACAATTTTGTATAAAGGAACAATAAACAAAAGAATATGGTACTGGGGACATGATTTTAAAAAGGTTAGGTGGAAAAGCAGAGAGTCCAGAAATAGACCCAACACATACGATTTTCAAAAAGGGTGCAAAGCAATTCACTAAGATAAAGGCAAATTTCTTCAACAAATGATGCTTTAAGAATTGGGTATCATTATGGAAGAAAATCCTAGATAACTACCTCATACCACACACAAAAAAGTATGCAAGATGGATCATAGACTTAACCACAACAATTAAAATGATAAGGCTACTAAAAGAATACACTGGATAATATCTTTTCAAACTTGTGATAGGCAGAGGTTTCTTAGAGTGAACACAGAAATCATGAATCATAAAAGAAAAAAATAATATATTTTGCTTCATCAAAATGAAAATTTTCTGCTCATCAAAAGACAACATTAAGGAAATGAAAAGGCAAACAACAGATTGGGTGAAAATATTTGGAACATAGAACAGACGCATAACTTGTATTCAGAATATAATGAAAGGATTTCTGTGACTCAATAATGAATGAAAATCCACCCAGGAAAACACTTGTTAAGACACTTCAAAACAAGATATATGTGAATAAACAATAAGAACATGAACAGATGCTTAATATAATCATCATGAGGAAAATGAAAATTAAAGCCATAATAAGATATAGAAATACTTAATAAAATTGCTAAAAATGAATGAAAACCAAAAATGACAACATCAAATGTTAGAAAGGGTATGCAGTAACAAAAACTCTTGTACGTTGCTAGTGGGACAGCAAAATGGTACATCTTTGGAAGACTATTCAGCCGTTTCTTATAAAGTTAGATGTAAATCTGCTTTATAACCAAACAATCCCACCTCTAGGCAGTAATCCAAGAGAAATGAAAAGAAATGTTCACAAAAAGCACATACTGAATGATTCCGTTAATATAATATTCTGCAACAGAAAAAACTACCCTATAGAGGATAGAAATCATGTCAGTGTTTACTTGGAGATGGTAGGGCTGATGAGGAGAGCTGGAGTGAATTTTCCAGGGTAATAGAAATATTCTGTATCTTGATAGGGGTGTGGGTAAAGTAAACATATGCGTTTTACAAAACCGATATGGCACACTTAAGATCTGAGCATTTTATTGAATGCAAATTATAACTTTCAGTTCAGTTCAGTCGCTCAGATCTTAAGTGTCCCATATTGGTATTGTAAAACGCATATATTTACATTATGTGCAAATTATCACATTATGACATTATGTGCAAATTATCACAAGCTTACTGACTTTAAACAACACCCATTTATTACTTCACAGTTTCTGTAGGTCAGAAGTGCAGTATAGCATGACTGGGTTTCTAAACAAAGGATATCAAAATCAAGGTGTCAGCTGTGTCAAATTCTTAGCTCAAGGTTCTGAGGGAAAACATGCTTCCAAACTTATTCATACTGTTGGCTGAATTCAATTTGTTGATGTTGAGCGGTTGAAACCCACTCCCCTTCTTTTTTCTGACTATGTTTCAGGGACTGTTCTCAGCATCTAGAGGCCATTTTCAGTTCCATACCCCCATGGCCTCTTGATCTTCCGTCCTAGCTCACTTGGTAAAGAAGCTGCCTGCAAGGCAGGAGACCCAGGTTCAGTTCCTGGGTCAGGAAGATCCCCTGGAGAAGAAAACAGCAACCCACTCCAGTATTCTTGCCTGGAAAACCCCATGGATGAGGGAGGCTCCTCCCATGGAGAGGAGCCTGGTGGGCTACAGTCCATGGGGGTCTCAAGGGCTGGACACAACTTAGCGACTAAACCACCACCACCATGGCCTCTTACTTCTCATAACAGAATCATCCTCACGTTGAATTCCTCTCACAGTTCAAATAGCTCTGATTTCTTCTTTTGCTACCAGTCAGAGAAAAATGCTTTAAAAGGGCTAATGTTATTAGGTCAGACTCACCAAGATATCTTAAAACCAACTGATGTGAGACTTTAATTACATCTGCAAAATCCCTTCATAGCAGTACTTAGATTCGTATTTGAATAACCGGGGCCAGGAATCAGGAGAGGGGCATTTAAAAATGCTACAGATCACATAACCAAATAAAAAATGAAGGAGGAATAAAAACACTTTCAGACAAACAACAGCTGAGAAATGTGTTACCAACAGATTTTACTACAAGAAATACAAAAGGAAATTTTTTCAGGGTGAAAGGACAAAGGTATAAAACAAAAAGCCAGTTGTGTACTTTCCTGGGAAAAATTCCCCAGTGGTCTTCCTTCATATTTACAATAAAATACACACTTCTTACCATGGTTTCAAGACCCTCTGCTTCCTTCTCCAACCTCATCTCCTACTGTCCTCCTATTTCTTCCTTGATCTGCAGCCATTTTTTCCCCTTGTTTGGTCATTTGTTTTGATCCCTTGGATTTGCTAGTTGCCTCAAGGGCTTCCCTGGTGGCTCAGATGGTAAGGAATCTGCTTCAGAAGATCCAGGTTTGATTCCTGGGTCTGGAACATTCCCTGGAGAAGGGAATGGCAACCCACTCCAGTATTCTTGCCTGGAGAATTCCATGGACAGAGGAGGCTGGTGGGCTACATAATTCATGGGGTTGCAAAGAGTCAGACATGACCAGAACAACTACCACTTTCCTGCCTTAAGGCTGCCCCATTTCTATGGAGTGGACTTCCCAGACTTAATGCTTCTCATCATTCTATTTGTTCAAATCAGAATGATCTTCCCAGATTTCGGATTCCATGATTTTAGTGTCAAAGGAGATACCTAACCGTCAAAGGCAGACCAACTTCTCTGCCTCTTACCAGATCTCTATATCACATTACTCTGTTTATTTTCTTCATAGAACTTAATATTCTCTGAGATTACCTTATTTATTGCCTTGTTTGTTCTTACTAGACTGCTTCTCCTTTATTGTGTTCTTAATACCTTGTCTCTTTCACTTTTTTTTTTTCCCTCTATCTTGTCCTTAGAGCTTAGTGTGGAGTCCTGTAAGCACACAAAAAGTACTTGTTTGTGGAAGAGAGAATGCAAAGAGAATTGGAATTGGTTGCAACAGATAGGAAGGAGACTTCAAACAAATTTCTGGAAGTCAAAAAAGCAGATGAAAGAATCAGTTCAGTTCAGTTGCTCAGCCGTGTCCGACTCTATGCGACCCCATGAATCACAGCACACCAGGCCTCCCTGTCCATCACCATCTCCCGGAGTTCACTCAGACTCACATCCATCAAGTCAGTGATGCCATCCAGCCATCTCATCCTCGGTCGTCCCCTTCTCCTCTTGCCCCCAATCCCTCCCAGCATCAGAGTCTTTTCCAGTGAGTCAACTCTTCACATGAGGTGGCCAAAGTCCTGGAGTTTCAGCCTTAGCATCATTCCTTCCAAAGAAATCCCAGGGCTGATCTCCTTCAGAATGGACTGGTTGGATCTCCTTGCAGTCCAGGGGACTCTCAAGAGTCTTCTCCAACACCACAGTTCAAAAGCATCAGTCCTTCGGTGCTCAGCCTTCTTCACAGTCCAACTTTCACATCCATACATGGCTACAGGAAAAACCATAGCCTTGACTAGACGGACCTTAGTCAGCAAAGTAATGTCTCTGCTTTTGAGTATACTATCTAGGTTGGTCATAACTTTTCTTCCAAGGAGTAAGCGTCTTTTAATTTCATGGCTGCAATCATCATCTGCAGTGATTTTGGAGCCCCCCCCCCCAAAATAAAGTCTGACACTATTTCCACTGTTTCCCCATCTATTTCCCATGAAGTGATGGAACTGGATGCCATGATCTTCGTTTTCTGAATGTTGAGCTTTAGGCCAACTTTTTCACTCTCCTCTTTCACTTTCATCAAGAGGCTTTTTCGTTCTTCTTCACTTTCTGTCATAAGGGTGGTGTCATCTGCATATCTGAGGTTATTGATATTTCTCCCAGCAATCTTGATTCCAGCTTGTGTTTCTTCCAGTCCAGCGTTTCTCATGATGTACTCTGCATATAAGTTCAATAAGCAGGGTGACAATATACAGTGAATTTAACTCAGATGACCATTATATCTACTATTGTGGGCAAGAATCCCTTACAAGAAATGGAGTAGCCATCATAGTCAACAAAAGAAATGCAGTACTTGGATGCAATCTCAAAAAAGACAGAATGATCTCTGTTCATTTCCAAGGCAAATCATTCAACATCACAGTAATCCAAGTCTATGCCCTGACCAGTAAAGCTGAAGAAGCTGAAATTGAACGGTTCTATGAAGACCTACAAGACCTTCTAGAATTAACACCCCAAAAAGATGTCCTTTTCATTATAGGGGACTGGAATGCAAAAGTAGGAAGTCAAGAAACACCTGGAGTAACAGGCAAATTTGGCCTTGGACTACAGAATGAAGCAGGGCAAAGGCTAATAGAGTTTTGCCAAGAGAATGCACTGGTGATAGCAAGCACCCTCTTCCAACAACATAAGAGAAGACTCTACACATGGACATCACCAGATGGTCAACACCGAAATCAGACTTATTATATTCCTTGCAGCCAAACATGGAGAAGCTCTATACAGTCAGCAAAAACAAGACCAGGAGCTGACTGTGGCTCAGATCATGAGCTCCTTATTGCCAAATTCAGACTTAAATTGAAGAAAGTAGGGAAAACCACTAGACCATTCAGGTATGACCTAAATCAAATCCCTATCGATTATACCTGGATAGCATATTAAAAAACAGTGACATTACTTTGACAACAAAGGTCTGTCTAGTCAAGGCTATGTTTTTTCCAGTGGTCATGTATTGATGTGAGAGTTGGACTGTGAAGAAGGCTGAGTGCTGAAAAATTGATGCTTTTGTACTGTGGTGTTGGAGAAGACTCTTGCAGTCCAAGGGACTCCAAGAGATCCAATCAGTCCATCCTAAAGGAGATCAGTCCTAGGTGTTCATTGGAAGGACTGATATTGAAGCTGAAATTTCAATACTTTGGCCACCTTGTGCGAAGAGTTGACTCATTGGAAAAAACCCTGATGCTGGGAGGGATTGGGGGCAGGAGGAAAAGGGGATGGCAGAGGATGAGATGGCTGGATGGCATCAATGACTCGATGGACATGAGTTTGGGTAAACTCAGGGAGTTAGTGATGGACAGGGAGGCCTGGCATGCTGCGATTCATGGGGTTGCAAAGAGTCGGACATGACAGAGTGACTGAACTGAACTGAACTGAACAATTATACAGTGGAAGTGAGAAATAGATTTAAGGGACTAGATCTGATAGACAGAGTGCCTGATGAACTATGGACAGAGATCTTGACATTGTACAGGAGACGGGGAGCAAGATCATCCCCAAGATAAATAAATGCAAAAAAGCAAAATGGCTGTCTAAGCAGGCCTTACAAATAGCTGAGAAAGGAAGAGAAGCCAAAAGCAAAGGAGAAAAGGAAAGATATACCCATTTGAATTCCAAAGAATAGCAAGGAGAGATAAGAAGGCCTTCCTCAGTGATCAGTGCAAAGAAAGAGAGGAAAAAATAGAATGGGAAAGACTAGAGATATTTTCAAGAAAATTAGAGATACCAAGGGAACATTTCATGCAAAGATGGGCACAATAAAGGACATAAACGGTATGGACTTAACAGAAGCAGAAGATATTAAGAAGAGGTGGCAAGAATACACAGAAGAACAATACAAAAAGATCTTCATGACCCAGATAATCACAATGGTGTGATCACTCACCTAGAGCCAGACATCCTGGAATGTGAAGTCAAGTGGACCTTGGGAAGCATCACTATGAACAAAGCTAGTGGAGGTGATGGAATTCCAGCTGAACTATTTCAAATCCTGAAAGATGATGCTGTGAAAGTGCTGCACTCAATATGCCAGCAAAATTGGAAAACTCAGCAGTGGCCACAGGACCGAAAAAGATCCCAAAGAAAGGCAATGCCAAAGAATGTTCAAACTACTGCACAATTGCACTCATCTCACACACTAGCAAAGTAATGCTCAAAATTCCCCAAGCCAGGCTTCAACAATACATGAATTGTGAACTTACATATGTTCATGCTGGTTTTAGAAAAGGCAGAGGAACCAGAGATCAAATTGCCAACATCCACTGGAAAATCAAAAAAGCAAGAGAGTTCCAGGAAAACAACTATTTATGCTTTATTGACTATGTCAAAGCCTTTGACTGTGTGGATCACAATAAACTGTGGAAAATTCTGAAAGAGAATGGAATACTGAGGTGGGAACACCAGACCACCTGACCTGCCTCTTGAGAAACATGTATGCAGGTCAGGAAGCAACAGTTAGAACTGGACATGAAACAGACTGGTTCCAAATAGGAAAAGGAGTATGTCAAAGCTGTTTATTGTTACCCTGCTTATTTAACTTATATGCAGAGTATATCATGAGAAACGCTGGGCTGGATGAAGCACAAGCTGGAATCAAGATTGTTGGGAGAAATATCTAACAACTTCAGATATGCCGACACCACCAACCTTATGGCAGAATGTGAAGAACTAAAGAGCCTCTTGATGAAAGTGAAAGAGGAGAGTGAAAATGTTGGCTTAAAGCTCAACATTCAGAAAGCAAAGATCATGGCATCCGGTCCCATCACTTCATGGCAAATAGATGGAGAAAAATTGGGAACAGTGGCAGACTTTATTTTGGGTGGCTCCAAAATCACTGAAGCCATGAAATAAAAATACACTTACTCCTTGGAAGAAAAGTTATACCAACCTAGACACCATATTATAAAGCAGAGACATTACTTGGCCAACAAAAGTCTGTCTAGTCAAGTTCATGGTTTTTCCAGTAGTCATGTATGGATGTCAGAGTTGGACTATCAAGAAAGCTGAGCACTGAAGAACTGATGCTTTTGAACTGTGGTGTTTGAGAAGACTCTTGAGAGTCCCTTGGACTGCTAGGAGATCCAACCAGTCCATCCTAAAGGAAATCAGTCCTGAATATTCATTGGAAGGACTGATGCTGAAGCTGAAACTCCAATACTTTGGCCACCTGATGCGAAGAACTGACTCAGTTGAAAAGACCCTGATGCTGGGAAAGATTGAAGGTAGGAGCAGAAGGGGACAATAGAGGGTGAGATGGTTGGATGGCATCACTGACTCGATGGACATGAGTTTGAGCAAGGTGATTCACAGGGAAGCCTGGCATGCTGCAGTCCATGGGGTCGCAAAGAGTCAGACATGACTGAGCCATTGAACTGAACTAAAGACAGCCTGAAAAGAACCTAAAGAACTACATGTCTCAGAATAACATCTTCCTCATCCTGGCATTTCGGAGAAGGCAACGGCACCCCACTCCAGTACTCTTGCCTGGAAAATCCCATGGACGGGGGAGGCTGGTGGGCTGCAGTCCATGGGGTCGCGAAGAGTCGAACAGGACTGAGCGACTTCACTTTCACTTTACACTTTCATGCACTGGAGAAGGCAATGGCAACCCACTCCAGTGTTCTTGCCTGGAGAATCCCAGGGATGGGGGAGCCTGGTGGGCTGCTGTCTATGGGGTCGCACAGAGTCGGACACAACTGAAGTGACTTAGCAGCAGCAGCAGCAGCAGCAGTAGTAGGATCCTGGCATTTAGAGTTCCCCCGCATAGCAGCTCATTCACTGTCTGCTCACCTAAAGCAAAATCTATGAGACCATGAGCCCAGCTCTCATATTATGATGTATTCTATTTTACTCTTCATAATGACAATGGATAGGCACTCACCACAGATCAACAGAGGAAATACTCTGACCTGAAAGAAAAATACCAAATTAACAAGAAATATTCTTTGAACTAATACAGAACTGAAGATAACTCCAAAACAACTGCCACCATCATGAAATTTCAAAAGACCAAGAATAAAAAGATCCTACAGATTTCTAATGGAAAAAAAAAGTTTACCCTCAAATGCAAAAGAATCATGTTTATATAGAGTTTATCAATACCAGATGCTAGAAGATGATAGAACAATACCTACAAAGTTCTGAGGGATAATCACTTTGAGCCTAGAATTTTCTACCAAACAATAATAGCAACTAGGTAAAGTGTTAGTTACTCAGTCGTGTCTGACCTCATGGACTGCAGCCTACCAGGCTCCCCTGTCCATGGGATTCCCTAGGCAAAAATACTGGAGTGGGTTGTCATTTCCTTCTCCAGGGGATCTTCCTGATCCAGGGATGAAACCTGAGTCTCCTGAATTGCAGGCAGATTCTTTACCATCTGAGCCTAAGATGATAAAATAAAGACATTCTTAGATATGAAAAGACTGAGAAAGTTGACCTCCTAGGCATCCTTTCTTAGACATTCTTTACAAGATTGTTACAGCAAAATGAGAAAGTAAAGAAAAAGAAAGTTGTAGGATTTAATAAAAATAGATCTAAATCAGAAGAATAAGGAAAGAGAAATTCTAGGACAGTCACTGTGTAGTAGCTCACATTTGTTTTGTTTTTAAATTGTTATTTTTCCTTTATTTTACTTTACAATACTGTATTGGTTTTGCCATACATTGACATGAATCAGCCACGGGTGTACATGAGTTCCCAATCCTGAACCCTGCTTCCACCTCCCACCCCATATCATCTCTCTGGATCATCCCCGTGCACCAGCCCTAAGCATCCTGTATCCTGTATCGAACATAGACTGGTGATTCATTTCTTACATGATAGTATACATGTTTCAATGCCATTCTCCCACATCTTCCCACCCTCTCCCTCTCCCTCAGAGTCTAAAAGTCCATTCTATACATCTGTGTCTCTTTTGCTGTCTCGCATACAGGGTTATCCTTACCATCTTTCTAAATTCCATATATATGTCTTAGTATACTGTATTGGTGTTTTTCTTTCTGGCTTACTTCACTCTGTATAATCGGCTCCAGTTTTTTTAAACTCTATTTTCATTGGAGGATAATTACTTTACAATGTTGTATTAGTTTCTTCTGTACAACAACATTAATCAGCCATAAGTATAAATATATTCCCTCCCTCTTGAGCCTCCCTCCCCTCTCCCATCCCACCCCTCTAGTTCATCACAGAGTAGCCCATATTTCAAATTAGAAGATAGAAAAGGACTCTGGGAGACCTGTCACTAGCATTGGTGTACCAAGGGCCAGGGCATTAAGAGTCATTTTCTCTGGGTGTAGGCAATAAGAAGATACAATTTTATAGAGGATTGAAAACTATAGTTAAACTGAATAAAGTTAGTCAGCTTTTTGTTACCATCATGTACCAGAAATTCTAAAACATGTCAAGGATAAATACTCCTCCCTAAAAAAAGCTTTTTTTAGTCCAAGTTCTAAACAATTGTTGCAGTGACTGTTGAGTCATGGTAACTGCTCCCACCACCCTGCCCTGGGTATACCAACAGTATGCAGCAAAAAAATAGCGGGGGTGGGACACTGATATCATAATTGAATGTTTAAAACAACTTGAGGATATGATCAAGGCAACGGGTAGAGTATAAAAATACAAGAATCTATTCAAACTTGATCCTCAACTTATTCTCCATTGAATGATCAGGAACATAATATCATTCCTGTAGAGAAGCGGTTACTATTCCAGCACAGTTTGACTATACAGTGAAAACTATAGTTATGATCATATAAAGACTGTCTGCTGGTATTCAACTTTTGGAATCAATAAATAAGTTTAATTATAGCACACTTAAATATGATAACATAACACAATGTAAATGTTATCAATCTTAACAATGTAAAAATAAAGGTATAACTGAAATGGTTAAAAGGAGATGATGAGGAACATTGAAAAAATGAATGGGAGTGTTAATGTCTTCATGTTACAAAGTGGGGAATCAAAAAACATGGAACCAGAGATTGAAATTCATTTCAGAGGTAACTAGTGGCAGAACTGAGACGAGGGCTATACATTACATAGGGAGAGGGAGAGTTGGACAGGGATTTATGTAAACTAACCATTCACTTATCTAGCAGAGCAGGACTTCAATAGACAATGCGGAAAATCAATTAAGAAATAATAAACATGGGGACTTCCACTGCGGAGGGTGTAGGTTTGATCCCTAGTCAAAGAACTAAGATCCTTCATGCCTCACAGCAAAAATTTTTTAAAGAAAGAATAAACATAATACCTAAGACATATGGAGATAATGCTAGAAGATATTTAAACGTCTTAAAAGTTAAAAGTGTTCATCACTGGGGAGCCATGTCGAAAGTGGAAAGGGGAGAATTGCCTTTTTTACCTTCAATTAAGCTCCTCTGTGATTGCTTTGCCAACAAAGGGCCATCTAGTCAAGGCTATGGTTTTTCCAGTAGTCATGTATGGATGTGAGAGTTGGACTGTGAAGAAAGCTGAGTGCCAAAGAATTGATACTTTTGAACTGTGGTGTTGCAGAAGACTCTTGAGGGTCCCTTGGACTGCAAGGAGATCGAACCAGTCCATCCTAAAGGAAATCAGTCCTGAATATTCATTGGCAGGACTGATGCTGAAGCTGAAACTCCAGTACTTTGGCCACCTGATGTGAAGAGCTGACTCATTTGAAAAGACCCTGATGATGGGAAAGATTGAAGGCAGGAGGAGAAGGGGATGACAGAGGATGAGATGGTTGAATGGCATCACTGACTCAATGGACATGAGTTCTGGTAAACTCCAGGAGTTGGTGATGGACAGGGAGGCCTGACATGCTGCAGTCCATGGGGCCACAAAGAGTTGGACAGGACTGAGTGACTGAACTGAACTGAACTGAACTGTGATGTTTGGTTTTTTAGCCACAGATTTAACTGTATTACTTTGTGAAAAATTTCTAAAGTTTTAGAAAGGAGTAACTTTGAAGGATTTGACCATAAATTCTGTACAGAGTTTGAGCATACTCTATATACCCTATGACATGTTATCTAAGAGTTCTTCAAAACTGTCTTAAGGGAGATAGCACAGCTCTGCAACTAATGTAACAGAGTCCTCACAAGACTATTAATTTCGTTTGTTTCATTCACTCAACAATACATGATGCTGAAGAGCAATAGGTTCTCCTTAATTCCACAAATTCATGCCATGGCTCCATTACATGTCATAGATACAGGGCTCTGTGATAACCAGAGGTAGCAATGATAATGGCATATACTGTGCCCAATATCAATGTTTAGGAGGAGACCATTGCTTTACTTTGTTGTTGTTGTTCAGTAGCTAAGTTGTGTCTGACTATTTGTGACGCCATAGACTAGCACACCAGGCTCCTCTGTCCTCTACTATCTCCCAGTTTGTTCAAATTCATGTCCATTGAGTTGGTGATGCTATCGAATCATCTCATCCTCTGTTGCCCCCTTCTCCTTTTGCCTTCAATCTTTCCAAACATGAGGGTCTTTTCCAATGAGTTGTCTCTTTGCATCAGGTGGCCAAAGTATTGGAGCTTCAGCTTCAGCATTAGTCCTTCCAATGAATATTCAGGGTTGGTTTCCTTTAGGATGGACTGGTTTGGTCTCCTTGCAATCCAAGTGACTCTCAAGAGTCTTCTCCAGCACCACAATTTGAAAGCATCAATTTTTCAGCACTCAGCCTTCTTTATGGCCCGACTCTCACATCCATACATGACTACTGGAAAAACCATAGCTTTGACTATATGGACCTTTGTCGGCAAAGTGATGTCTCTGCTTTTTAATATGCTGTCTAGGTTTGACACAGCATTTCTTCCCAGGATCAAGCTTTTAATTTCATGGCTGCAGTTACCGTCTGCAGTGATTTTGGAGCTCAAGAAAATAAGATCTGTCACTGTCTCCACCTGTTTCCCTTGTATTTGTCATGAAGTGAGGGGATTGGAGGGCTTCCCTGGTGGCTTAGTGGTAAAGAATTCACCTACAGTGGAGGATATGCAGGAGATGTGGGTTCGATCCCTGGGTCGGGAATTCCCCTGGAAGAGGGCATGGCCACCTACTTCAGTATTCTTGCCTGGAGAATCCCATGGACAGAGGAGCCTGACAGGCTACAGTGCAAAGGGTTGCAAAGAGTTGCACACTACTGAAGTGATTTCACACACATGCATGCCTGATGGGACTGGATGCCATGATCTTAATTTTTTGAATGTTGAGTTTCAAGCCAGCTTTTACACTTTCTTCTTTCACCTCATCAAGAGGCTCTTTTGTTCCTGTTTGCTTTCTGCTGTTAGAGCAGTATCATCTGTATATCTGAGGTGGTTTATATTTCTCCCAGAAATCTTTATTCCAGCCTGGCATTTCATATGATGTACTCTGCTTATATGTTAACTAAGCAGGATGACAATACACAGCCCTGTTGTACTTCTTTCCCTATTTTGAACCAGTCAATTGTTCCACATCCAGTTTTTTTTTTTTTTTGCAAATATAAATGAGTATTTACTATATAAACAGTCATAATAAAAACTTCTGGTCTTTATAAAGTGCAGAAAAATATATGACAAAAGTAAAGAATACATTTGAATCAGTTCTAATGAGGTGGATGAAACTGGAGCCAATTATACAGAGTGAAGTAAGCCAGAAAGAAAAACACCAATACAACATACTAACACATATATATGAAATTTAGAAAGATGGTAACGATAACCCTGTATGCAAGATAGCAAAAGAGACACAGATGTATAGAGCACGACCAGTTTTAACTGTTGCTTCCTGACCCACATACAGGTTTCTAAAATGAATGCATTTTAGCATATGAATCTTAGGGAGCAGGCTGATTAATTTTGGACTCTTTAAGATAACTCCTATGATCTGTTTCATGTAAAGGATTTTTTCTTGTAATATAGACAATCTGTTAAAGTATTTAATAGTCATATTAAACAATTGGTTTATCCACTGTACTGCCCAGAGTTTTCAGAACAAAAAATAAGGAATGTCATCTCACAATCAATCATAAAAATGTTAGTATTGAGTACCACTAAGCCAGACAATGGACAAATTGTTTAAAAATGTTTATAGCTACCAAACTATTCTGAAACTAACTTGAACGATTTTAGTGTACAACCATAGTTACTTAGAGGAATGAAAGCAGTGACAAAGCATATAACCATCTCATGGGTAAGGGTTTTATTACTAGAATATATAAAGTTTGAAGTTTTTTATAAACAACAGTACTGTAAACAGTGTTTTTACTTTATTGTCCATATTTAAAATTTTAACTTGTAACTTATGATCCTGCTATTATGGGATTATATTACAAGAATTATTCCTAGCTATTCCCTTCTTATGTATTTCCTTTTTTCTTTTTCATCTTCTTTTATTTTCTACTATATTACTTATTTTTTCTTTCTTTCTTTTATTTTTTTATTTTTCTCTTACCCAAGTCTTAGGCCTACCACTGGCAACCAGTGGCACCCCAAGGCATTGCTGATTGCACTCAACTATTTTAAGTGATTACTGACCATTGTCATTATTTCTTTGCTAAGAAAAGATCTTTTTCTATTTTAGTTGTTTCATCAAAATTCTCCCCTAATTTTAATTTCTCCTCGTCTATAATACATGACTTTGTTTTAAGGTGTCACTGTTCTGTTGTCTCTTTTATTAGCACATTTTCCAGTACATCATTATCTCCAACCTTCATTCAAAATGTCTTTAAGATGGTTAAAATATATCAGTTCATTTAACTTTTCCCCTTGAGTTGGAGTCACAGCTGTCTTTGACTGTTCTTCGAAATACTTATCTTCTTATGAACTTAGTTTTTAGGTATGAGAAGTGAGAAATAATGCAGTGGCTTAAGAAAATAAACTTGAAAGTCTAGCCACACCTTGGCAAACAACTCCAAATGAGATGTTTATTAGAAAATCCTAGTCCTCCCAAAGGGAATTGCCAATGAGGCAAGGAAATGGGTTTGTGAGCTGAAGGAGTCTGCTAATGGAAATCAACACTAGTTTCTAGTTTCTGTTTATAAAGGCAGGTCAGAGAGATATCTTGAGAGCTTCCATTCTAGTGTCTAGTAGTACACTTCTGAAAGGATACTGGACACTTTTCAGCCACTTCTCCAAAAAGATAACCTTGAGACAGCCCAAAAACAGCAGATTTCTGTATGTAAGCTTCCTCAAGCCTACTTTAATGTTCTATCTGGAGAAAAATTGCCCATGTGGATGTCATTCTAAGTAAACACTGCCACTTAGTTTATTTTCCAAAACTCACCCACCGAAGATAATTTAAAAATAAGATTTATCCTCCTACTGCTATATTAGTATTTATCTTCTATTGTACTGAATGTTTTCCTCAGAGAAATATTTTCTTGGCTGAGGGAATATAGAGAGGGAATACCATACCCTCTCACGACAACCCCCTCTGTGAGAAAAGAACATTGTGTCATGCAGTCAGTTCTTAATTAACTGGGGTTATGGGAAGCAGGCAAAGTATGGATTAAGTGTAATTCTACAGGTAAGTCCTACAGTTCTTTTTTATCCTTTAATTTCAACCTCTTTCCTAATCACAACTTGTATCAGAGTTCTCAACAATTAAGTAAATACAGAGATTTGTTTCACTTCCTTTCTTATCCCCATCTAATGAACAGAAAAATGGAAAGTGGGAAATGAGGGGAAGAGGTATTATCTACTAATATGATAATCAGTCATTGGATCTAAAAGAGCAGTCTGTATTGGCTCATTAGATAGCCTTAGTTTCTTCCTGATGTTTCCAGACTTTCATCATTTTCAAAAAGTTAATTAATTTATTTTTATTGGAGACTAATTACTTTACAATATTGTGGTGGTTTTTGCCATACATTGACATCAATCAGCCGGGGGTGTATACGTGTCCCCCATCCTGAACCTCCTCCCACTTCCCTCCCCATCCCATCCCTTTGAGTTGTCCCAGTACACCAGTGCCCTGTTTCATGCATTCAACTTGGACTGGTGATCTATTTCCCATATGGTAATATACATGTTTCAATGCTATTCTCTCAAATCATCCCACCCTCGCCCTCTCCCACAGAGTCCAACAGTCTGTCCTTTATATCTGTGCCTCTTTTGCTGTCTTGCATATAGGGTCATCGTTACCATTTTTCTAAATTCCATATATATGCATTAATATACTGGATTGGTGTTTTTCTTTCTGACTTACTTCACTCTGTATATATAGGCTCCAGTTTCATCCATCTCATTAGAACTGATTCAAATGCCTTCTTTTTAATAGCTGAGCAATATTCCACTGTGTATATGTACCACAGCTTTCTTATCCATTCATCTGCTGATGGACATCTAGGTTGCTTCCATGTCCTGACTACTGTTAACAGTGCTGCGATGAACATTGGGGTACACATGTCTCTTTCAATTCTGTTTTCCTTGGTGTGTATGCCCAGCAGTGGGATTGCTGGGTCATATGGCAGATCTGTTTTCAGTTTTTTAAGGAATCCCCACACTGTTCTCCATGGTGGCTGTACTAGTCTGCCTTCCCACTAACAGTGTAAGAGGGTTCCCTTTTCTCCATACCCTCTCCAGCATTTATTGTTTGTAGACTTTTTGATAGCAGCCATTCGGAGAGGCATGAGATGGTATCTCATTGTGGTTTTGATTTGCATTTATCTGATAATAAGTGATATTGAGCATTTTTTCATGTGTTTGTCCCAAGCTTTCATCATTAAGACTGGGCCTCAAATCAGGAATCAGAAGAACAAAGCTGTGGTCAAATTTTTTTTTCTTTTTTTTAAAATATAAATTGATTCATTTTAATTGGAGGTTAATTACTTTATAATATTGTATTAGTTTTGCCATACATCAACATGAATCTGCCACAGGTATACACATGTTCCCCATCCTGAACCCCCCTCCCTCCTCCCTCCCCGTACCATCCCTCTGGGTTGTCTCAGTGCACCTATTATACAGAGTGAAGTAAGCCAGAAAGAAAAACACCAATACAGTATACTAACGCATATATATGGAATTTAGAAAGATGGTAACGATAACCCTGTATGCGAGACAGCAAATTTTTTAAAATCCAGAATCGCATCAGATGCATGAAATATAGCCTTTAGATACATAGCTCTGGCATCCAAAACTACCAATGTAGGCAGTTTTGGTGTTAAAATTGCTTTTGTTTTCCTGAGCAATTTTTTTTTTTTGCTCCCTGGTTTTTATTTCCAATATATGAAAGAGGGATTCCTTCAAACTACTCTAGGGTTAGTTTGAAGAAAAACTGTAATTACTAAAGAACATATTTGATTTAAAAAAGAAAGAAAGAAATATATCCTCAATGTGTGCCTGGGTCATTCTGCTGTCTTCTCTGGGGGTTGTGAGTGATCCCAGGACTGCATGTTGGTCTCCCCTTCCTGGCACAAATAGTCAAAGCAAGTGCATATGTGAACTGTGTGCTCATAAATAAGATAGCTCAAAATGGGAGTATTTTTCCCATTTCTGCCAAAGAATCCTTACTTAGATTGGAATTTCCCTTTCTCTTGACCTTATTCACTTCCTATCTGTAAAACGAGGAGTTTGGACTGGATTATCTCTAAGGTACCATCTAACTCTGAGTTTCTGATGCTGCTTGTAAAAACTTGCAACTTTACCCTTTCTCTTCCTTACTTCAAGCCTTGCCTCAGCAGAAAAATCAAAAAGTTGAAAGTCAGTTCATGCTATATTGCTGCACTTTCTTTTTATAAAAAGCAGTATAGTTTTATATTTTCCTTTGGGCACTTTTACTATACTTTGAAAACCAAAAATAAATATTGGAATTAATGTGGGTACTAACTATACTTTCTGTGCTCCAGTCCAATCTCTATGCTTGGTAGTCGAACAAATTTTACCCAGGTGAGTCCATATGTTAAAAGAAACTACAAAGAGTAAAATACCACTTTACAGTGCTGAGTCATTGTCTTGGTAACAAACAAACAGCATCTTTTTCAGTAAAGAGAATGATGTTATTCTTATTTAAGAAGAGCTTACATATTTGGAAAAAATGAATTGGTATCACCGGGGCTTCTGTGGTGGCTCAGATGGCAAAGAATCTGTCTGCAACACAGGAGACCCCAGTTTGATCCCCGGGTTGGGAAGATCACCTGGAGAAGGGAATGACTATTCACTCCAGTATTCTTGCCTGGAGAATTCCATGGACAGAGAGGCCTGGTGGGCTACCGTCCATGGGGTCGCAGAGTCAGACATGACTGAGCAAACATAGGCATATAGACCATGGACAGCAATCTGCAATGATTTTCTTAAACCAGTTTAGTAGGGACAAAAAGACATGCTAAATGCTATGTGGCAGCCTGGATGGGAGGGGAGTTTGGGGGAGAATAGATACATGTATATGTATGGCTGAGTCCCTTTGCAATTCACCTAAAATTATCACAATATTGTTAATTGGCTATACGTGCTAAGTCGCTTCAGTGTGTCCGCTTTTTTGCAACTCTATGGACTGTAGCCTGCCAGGCTCCTCTGTCCATGGGGAGTTTCCAGGCGAGAATACTGGAGAGGGTTGCCATGCCCTCTTCCAGGGGATCTTTCCCACCCAGGGATTGAATGCAAGTCTCCTGCAGCTCCTGCACTGCAGGCAGATTCCTTACCCCTGAGCCACCAGGGAAGTCTGTTCATTGGCTATACCCCAAAACAAAATAAAAAGTTTTTTTTTTTTTTTAAAAAGACATGTAAATAGGTATGTGCAAAAAACAAACAAACAAACAAAAAACCCTGTGTTTATATATGGCATAGAAGGGATTATGAAGGATTATGAAGCAGTCTGAACTGGAGGCAAGAAAGGGTGATCAGAACAGAGAGTGTAAGTAAGGATTCATGGGGAAGATGGGAGAGTAAGCCTCAAGAGCCAGATCATAAAAGACTTTATACATTCCAATAATAGATAGCATCAAAAATAGCATCACTGACTCAGTGGACATGAATTTGAGCAAATTCTGGGTGATAGTGGAGGACAGAAGAGCCTGGCCTACTGCAGTCCATGGGGTTGGAGAGTCAGGCACAACTTAGTGATTGAACAACAAATTACAGTAAAAATTTTTGCTTGATCCTATAGGCTAGTGTGTCCCAAAGTAGACTTATACATATGAGGGATGCTATAAGGTGATATATGGATTAGCTTGTTATTTTAATGGTATTTATTTCAACACATATTAGAAAAATAGTAGGCCTTCAAACTTGACTTTACCAGTATAATTGCTCAGGGGAAAGCTAAAATTATTTTTAATGAATAAATTTAAAGAAAAACATTACCTAAATAATAGTACAGATGGTACACAGATATGGCAAGAAAAATTATGAGGGTGATGAACAAATGACTGATATTTGGGAAAGAGTTCTACATGGGGGCTGTTGGAGGGTTTTAAATAGGGGGTATTATAAGATTTATTGTTTTATTTAGAAAGATCAATTGCCTATAGCATGGAGGATAGATAAAAGAGGGGACAAGTTAGGAGAGTATTGCTGTAAAATCTGAACTAAGGCAGGAGCTGTGAGACCAGGAGTACATATAGATATGAAGGCAGTTAAGTAGACAGCATCTATAATGCTTGGTTAATAGGTGTTTTAATCCATGATCCAAATGAGAAAATAAAACTAAAATCCACTCTAGGTATTTAACCTATTTAACCAGTGTTACAATTTGTAACACTGAAGATGTTAGAACTGAGATGACACTCAGGGATGTTGAAGCTACACAGAAATTAGCAACAGCAGGAATCCCCTGAGACTCCCAAGGCTAAAAGGACAAGAAGAGATATTGTCACTAGAGACAAAGAGCAGAGGTCACGCCATTGAAGCTGGAATCGTTGCAAGCCTGTCAAGTGTTAGCTGAAGACATGGAGGAGACACAGCTGCTGCCCAAAACCACTGGATTGTCTTTTCCTCCCATCATCCAGTTTCCTATTGGTGTTTCCTATTGGTTGAATTTAATCAGAGCCTCTCTTAATATAGAAACATGGGAAACACAGCCTGCAGTGATCAACCCTCTGCAAAAAAAAAAAAAAAAAAAGAGCAGAGCAAAGAAAGGTAAGGAATGGATCTAAGGGCAATGATAAGCCTATGATTGGCACAGTATGGGTGGGAAGTAGGGAAGAGAAAACCTAGTTTTATGACTTGAATAACTGGTTAGTTAGTGTGGTTATTCTCTGAGAAGTATTAGAGTAGAATAAGTTTAAGATGAGTTCATTTCTTAGACTTTGAACTACATGTGAGGTATCTGTGAAACATTCAAGAGGATGGAGAAGACCAACAGGGAGTTAAAATACAGTAGGCAGAGCTGAGTGATGATAGAGATTGTAATAATTTATGACAGTTAACAGTATGAAAATAAATTGCTCAGGGATTTAGTATACATTAAGAAGAAAAAAGCCAAGGATTATGCTTTAGGGAAAACTAGCCTTAAAAGAACAGATAGAGGAAGAGAAGCCAGTAAAGGAGCCTGAGGAGGAACACTCAAAGAGGTAGGATTAAAAGTAATGCCTAAGGAGTCAGAGTAGGACAGAGTCTCAAGAAGGGAATCTTTTTTTTTTTTTAATTTGTTGTTTTTGTGGGCCATTTTCACGGTCTTTATTGAATTTGTTACTATATTGCTTCTGTTTTGGATTTTTTAATGTTTTGGTTTTTTAGCCCAGAGGCATGTGGGATCTTAGCTCCCCAACCAGGGATTGAACCGGCACCCCCTGCACTGGAAGGCAAAGTCTTAATCACTGGACTGCCAGGGAAGTCCCAAGAAGAGGATCTTACACACTGCCAAGTTCACCCAGCATGTTAAGTAATGTGAGAATCAGAAGAGTCCATTGGCTCTGACTGTTAGATCATTAGTGTCCTTTGCAAGAGCAGTCTCAAGCGAGATTTAGGCAATGGCACCCTGCTCCAGTACTCTTGCCTGGAAAATCCCATGGACGGAGGAGCCTGGTGGGCTGCAGTCCATGCAGTCGCTAAGAGTCGGACATAACTGAGCGACTTCCCTTTCACTTTTCACTTTCATGCATTGGAGAAGGAAATGGCAACCCACTCCAGTGTTCTTGCCTGGAGAATCCCAGAGACGGGGGAGCCTGGTGGGCTGCCGTCTATGGGGTCGCACAGAGTCGGACACGACTGAAGCGACTTAGCAGCAGCAGTAGCAGCAGCAATTTATAATGGCCTGATGAGAGGATGGGAAATTAGGAAGGAATTGGGAGACAGTGGTGTGAATCACTTTTCAAGAAGCTGGTGAGAGAAAAAAGGATAAGAGAGAAGGTAGTAGTTTGAGAGGCATGCAGAGTACAGAGACAGTAACAGAATTTTCAGTATGAAAGCAACTTGGACTTGTTTGTATGTCAAAGGAAAGGGGGAAGATGTATTAAAGACAGAAAGGAGAGAGAGTAAAGCTAATGAAATTCTTGGAGAAATATTAAGAGATATGCACCAGAGCCAGACAGAAATATCAACCTTGGTCAGGAGAAGGAAACTTCTGAGACCAGAGGGAAGAAAATGAGAATGGGAAGGTAATCTTTAGGTATGGCAAACTGAAAGAGTTCATCTGTGCTAGTCTCAATTTTCTTTGAGAAATAAGAGTTAAAATGAGCTTCTAAAGAGAGTGGAAAGGCGGTGGAGTAGGACATTTTGGAATTTTCACACTGGGGCTTGGACAAAGGCATTAATCAGGGCCATAAAGCTGAGATTGGAGAAAACAAATTTGCTGCAAGATTGATTAGCATAACTGTGTGGTTTCTTCAACAGACTGGTTGTGGAAGTTGAGAAGCGGGTAGCTGGAATGATCCTAGACTGGAATTTAGCAAAGTAGTTAGGTCAGAAAAGCAAGAAGTGGAAGAAATTGTTCTTCAAGACAGACATTTCAGTGAAGCACTATGAGACCCAGACTCAAGACTGAAGATATTGATGTGATCAAGAGCCTGGAAATCCCAGTATTGGACAAATTCTTCCTCTAAAAATTATAAATGCAGCCCTGATGAAGTATTGGCTTCTTCTTGGTTTATTTCATTTTAGTTTAGTTTTGTGGCCTAGGAAGAGGAAGGAAAGAAATGAATTAGAGGGCCAAGTGTGTGTTATATCCTAGCTACAGAAAATACATTATTTTAATTAACCTTCGCCACCTTCTCTTGCTTGTTGTTGCTTGTGTATGTGTGTGCTCAGTCGTGAGACCTCATAGACTGCAGCCCACCAGGCTCTTCTGTCCATGGGATTTCTCAGGCAAGAATGCTAGAGTGGGTTGCCATTTCCTTCTCCAGGGGATCTTCCCTGGGAAAGATCAAACCTGTGTCTCCCACATAGCAGGCTGATTCTTTACCACTGAGCCACCAGGAAAGCCACTTCACCACTATGCTATGGAATAAATATATTCATTATGCAGAGGACACAACTGAAGCTCAGAGAGGTTGAGAGAATTTGCTAAAGTTAATGACGGCAAGTAATGAACACAGAAGGAGTTCAAATTCAGTTCTGTCTGATTGAAAATTCAGTGTTTCCACTATTCCCTGCTGTCTCTCTACCAAAAAAGAAGAAAAGAATATTTATAAAAAAGAAAACATATAATTGAATTTATTACTTGATCAAATGAGCATGCAGTACTCTTGGAAAACAATACTTCCCTAAATGGAGTCTCCAAATGAGACTATTACAGTCACCAAAGGTTATCCTAAGAAGGTTCACAGACTGATCCTGTGTGTGTTAACATTTGCAATATGGCAAGGCCTATATTGTGGTTTCTAGCGTGAGTAAATAATTTGCTTATGACATTTAAACTAGACATCATCTCATTGGTGTCTCATTTAAAGTAGTGCCAATGTTCCCATTAGTTTTAAGTTTTGGCTTTGTTTTTTGTGCCTGTGGCAAGGGATAGTTGGGGTACAGGTGATCCACAGAGATTTTACCACTGGAAGAGGTCCACAGACTGAAAAAGACCAAGAGCCACTACATCAATGCCCTGTAGCTGTGGCCTGCCCTCGGAGCTGAGTTAAAGAAGTGACTGTGTATTGGAGTGAGGTAATACGTGACACTCAGAATCTTGACCAATAAAGGCATAAAGTCAGGAGCAGATTGTATCAGCATAATAATAAAAGCTGGAGAACCAGAATCCAACATGCTTTCTCCAGAAATCTTCCTGGTGCCCAACTTTGAGTTGAGATGAACACAGGACAACCGATGCTTCTAGAATAGAGCAGTAGGTACTGCAGAGGTGCAAGTCGCTCAGTTGTGTCTGACTCTTTGCGACTCCATGGACTTTACAGTGCTTGGAATTCTCCAGGCCAGAGTACTGGAGTGAGTAGCCTTTCCCTTCTCTGGGGAATTTTCCCAACCCAGGGATCGAACCCAGGTCTCCTGCATTGCAGGCAGATTCTTTACCAGCTGAGCCACAAGGGAAGCCCAAGAATTCAGTAACTAGTATTTAAGGCAGGAAAGAATATCATTTTCTCTTCTGAATTACAGATATCCTCACCACAGGGACAGAAAAACCTTTAATAATTATTATATGATGAATGGAAGCAGTAGACAATCAGGAATGGGTAAGCAATTCCCTTATTAATATTAAATTCATCATATAATAATTATTAGAGTTTTTTCTTTCCCCTGTGGTGAGGATATCTCTAATTCAGAAGAGAAAATGATACTCTTTCCTGCCTTAAATACTAGTTACTGAATTCTTGGGCTTCCCTTGTGGCTCAGCTGGTAAAGAATCCGCCTGCAATGCAGGAGACCTGGGTTCGATCCCTGGGTTGGGAAAATCCCCTGGAGAGGGGAAAGGCTACTCACTCCAGTATTCTGGCCTGGAGAATTCCATGGACTGTAGAGTCCATGGATTCGCTATACCTAAATAAAATCCCTTATGATTATACAGTGAAAGCGAGAAATAGATTTAAGGGCCTAGATCTGATAGATAGAGTGCCTGATGAACTATGGAATGAGGTTCGTGACATTGTACAGGAGACAAGGATCAAGACCATCCCCATGGAAAAGAAATGCAAAAAAGCAAAATGGCTGTCTGAGGAGGCCTTACAAATAGCTGTGAAAAGAAGAGAGGCGAAAAGCAAAGGAGAAAAGGAAAGATATAACCGTCTGAATGCAGAGTTCCAAAGAATAGCAAGGAGAGAGAAGAAAGCTTCCTTCAGTGATCAATGCAAAGAAATAGAGGAAAACAACAGAATGGGAAAGACTAGAGATCTCTTCAAGAAAATTAGAGATACCAAGGGAGCATTTCATGCAAGGATGGGCTTGGTAAAGGACAAAAATGGTATGGACCTAACAGAAGCAGAAGATATTAAGAAGAGGTGGCAAGAATACACAGAAGAACTGTACAAAAAAGATCTTCACGACCCAGATAGTCATGATGATGTGATCACTCATCTAGAGCCAGCCATCCAGGAAAGTGAAGTCGAGTGGGCCTTAGAAAGCATCACTATGAACAAAGCTAGTGGAGGTGATGGAATTCCAGTTGAGCTGTTTCAAATCCTGAAAGATGATGCTGTGAAAGTGCTACACTCAATATGCCAGCAAGTTTGGAAAACTGACCAGTGGCCACAGGACTGGAAAAGGTCAGTTTTCATTCCAATCCCAAAGAAAGGCAATGCCAAAGAATGCTCAAACGACCGCACAATTGTACTAATCTCACATGCTAGTATAGTAATGCTCAAAATTCTCCAAGCCAGGCTTCAGCAATACGTGAACCATGAACTTCCAGATGTTCAAGCTGGTTTTAGAAAAGGCAGAGGAACCAGAGGTCAAATTGCCAACATCCGCTGGATCATGGCAAAAGTAAGAGAGTTCCAGAAAAACATCTATTTCTGCTTTATTGACTATGCCAAAGACTTTGACTGTGTGGATCACAAGAAACTGTGGAAAATTCTGAAAGAGATGGGAATACCAGATCACCTAACCTGCCTCTTGAGAAATCTGTATGCAGGTCAGGAAGCAACAGTTAGAACTGGACATGGAACAACAGACTGGTTCCAAATAGGAAAAGGAGTACGTCAAGGCTGTATATTGTCACTCTGCTTATTTAACTTATATGCAGATTACATCATGAGAAACGCTGGACTGGAAGAAACACAAGCTGGAATCAAGATTGCTGGGAGAAATATCAATAACCTCAGATATGCAGATGACATCACCCTTATGGCAGAAAGTGTAGAGGAGCTAAAAAGCCTCTTGATGAGAGTGAAAGAGGAGAGTGAAAAAGTTGGCTTAAAGCTCAACATTCAGAAAACGAAGATCATGGCATCCGGTCCCATCACTTCATGAGAAATAGATGGGGAAACAGTGGAAACAGTGTCAGACTTTATTTTTTTGGACTCCAAAATCACTGCAGATGGTGATTGCAGCCATGAAATTAAAAGACGCTTACTCCTTGGAAGAAAAGTTATGACCAATCTAGATAGCATATTGAAAAGCAGAGACATTACTTTGCCGACTAAGGTTCGTCTACTCAAGGCTATGGTTTATCCTGTGGTCATGTATGGATGTGAGAGTTGGACTGTGAAGAAGGCTGAGCACCGAAGAATTGATGCTTTTGAACTGTGGTGTTGGAGAAGACTCTTGAGAGTCCCTTGGACTGCAAGAAGATCCAACCAGTCCATTCTGAAGGAGATCAGCCCTGGGATTTCTTTGGAAGGAATGATGCTAAAGCTGAAGCTCCAGTACTTTGGCTACCTCATGCGAAGAGTTGACTCATTGGAAAAGACTCTGATGCTGGGAGGGATTGGGGGCAGGAGGAGAAGGGGACGACCGAGGATGAGATGGCTGGATGGCATCACAGACTCGATGGACGTGAGTCTGAGTGAACTCTGGGAGATGGTGATGAACAAGGAGGCCTAGTGTGCTGCGATTTATGGGGTCACAGAGAGTTGGACACGACTGAGTGACTGAACTGAACTGAACTGAACTGAACAGGAATTTCCTGTGCACCTAATGCGTGCCAGGCACTCATTTAATTCTCGTCACAAAAACCTTTGCATGCATGTGTGCTAAGTTGCTTCAGTCATGTCTGACTCTTTGTGACCCTAAGGACCTTAGCCTGCCAGGCTTCTTTGTCCATGAGATTCTCCAGGCAAGAATACTGGAGTGGGTTGCCATTTCTTACTCCAGAGGATCTCCCCAACCTGGGGATCAAACCTGGGTCTCTTATGTTGCAGGCAAATTCTTCATCACTAGTGCCATGTGGGAAGCCCAAAAACTCTGAGGCAAGAACTATTAGCCTTATTTTACAGTTAAAAAAAATGAGACACAAAGAGCCAAATAAAGTTTCTCAAAGTCATGCAACCAATAAATAACATAATTTGGGCTTGAACTTATATCTATAAGTTCCAAAATGCTTTATACCACAGGCATTAAGTAACAAGAAGGAGGTAGACATTTCTGATAGTGATCTAAGCAAGAAGGCTACATCTTATTCATCCTATTTATGAACAAAGATACTACTTATTTTACTGGAATCCCTGGCAAGATATCCTAACTTTTTTTGTGTATGCACCATGGACCTCTTTAATATATGGAAAGCCTATTAAAACCTTTTAAAAACTCATGAAAAACATAGCATTACAAAGTTGTATTAAAATTTAGTTATCAGAATTATTTTTAAAATATATGACAATATATGTGTTTTTTTATTAAGGTTTTAAATATAAGATCTAGCAGTAGGTTGTTTGTTTGTTTTTTTTGATATTGAGCTGCATGAGCTATCTGTGTATTTTGGAGATTAAACCCTTGTCAGTTGCTTCGTTTGCAAATATTTTCCCCGATTGTTGTCTTTTTGTTTTGTTTATGGTTTCCTCTGCTGTGCAAAAATCTTTTAAGTTTAATTAGATCCCATTTATTTCTGTTTTTATTTTCATTACTCTAGGAAGTAGATCACAAAAGATCTTGCTGCAATTTATGTAAGATGTAATTTTTCTTAATAAAAATTTTAGAAAGATCCTTAAATTCAGACCACAGCTCCCTTATATGTTACCATCTGAGCCACCAGGGAAGCCCCCTTCTGATATGTTCCACAGAGATCTATATAACAGCGTGTTGTAGTTGACATGAAATGGCTTACAAGGGATGACTATTGAATTTTCAGGCAGTTTGCAAGCTGATTGCTAAATATATATATTTGGACTGTGAAGAAGGCTGAGTGCGGAAGAATTGATGCTTTTGAACTGTGGTGTTGGAGAAGACTCTTGAGAGTCCCTTGGACTGCAAGAAGATCCAACCAGTCCATTCTGAAGGAGATCAACCCTGGGATTTCTTTGGAAGGAATGATGCTAAAGCTGAAGCTCCAGTCCTTTGGCCACCTCATGCGAAGAGTTGACTCATTGGAAAAGACTCTGATGCTGGGAGGAACTGGGGGCAGGAGGAGAAGGGGACCAGCAAGAATGAGATGGCTGGATGGCATCACGGACTCGATGGACGTGAGCCTGAGTGAACTCCAGGAGATGGTGATGGACAGGGAGGCCTGGCGTGCTGCGATTCATGGGGTCACAAAGAGTCGGACACAACTGAGCAACTTAACTGATCCTTTTTTAGTAAATTATATAAATTTGCAATTCAATAAAGTATATTAAAAACAGTCAATAAACACTAAAAACTCATCACTTACTAATTATTTCATTGCACTCAATTATTGCCTATGCTCTTGAGGTTATTTATATCTGCTGTATCTATATTTTTAAAATACTGTATAATGGCATGCTGCCATGTTACCTCTTCCCAACTTCACTTTTAGTGACATCATGTTGGTAACTTGAAATCAGCCATGAAAACTAGCACATGTTACAAACCAGGGCTTTATATCCTGCACAGACAACAGTTAAATATTTTAAAGTACACCACTCTTTCCATGGGCTCCAGGTTAAGAACATCTGGTGGGATAAATAACACACCTGAAGATCTCTAGGGAACTTTTTCAAATTGAGAATTCTAGAATAGGGCTAACAAAAGGTTTGTTTTTTTTTTTTTTTTTTTTTTTTTAGATACAAGCATAATCCATAAAAGAAAAGTGAAAGTATTGCAGATTGTAAAAATTATGATCATCTGCTCTTCAAAGATACTTTTAGGGGAATGATAAAACAAGCCACAGATCTGGAGACACTATTTGAAGATCAGATATCTGGTAAAGGATTTATATTTAAAATATATAAAGAAAAATAAAATAAAATATATAAAGAGCTCTCACAATTCAATTATAAGAAAAAAACAATCAAATAAAATGAACAAAAGATATAAACAAATACTTCACCAAAGAGTATATACAGATGGCCAGTTAAGCCCATGAAAAATACTCAGTATTAGTCATTAGGGAGATAGAAATCAAAATCACAGTAAAATACCACTAAAATTAAAAAGATTGATTATATCAAGTGTTGGTAAATGCATGGGACAACTAGAATTCTCATACATTGATGGTGGGAGGGTGAAATGTCACAACCAGTTTGGAAAACATTTTGGCAGCTTCTTATAAAGATAAACTTATACTTCCCATATGACTCAGCCGGTATAGTCCTAGGTATCTTCAGAAGAGAAATATAATCACGAAAGTGAAGTGAAAGTTGCTCAGTCATGTCTGATTCTTTGCAACCCATGGACTATACAGTCCACAGAATTCTCCAAGCCAGAATACTGGAGTGGGTAGCCTTTCCCTTCTCCAGGGGATCTTCCCAACCCAGGGATTGAACCCAGGTCTCCCACATTGCAGGCAGATTCTTTACCAGCTGAGCCACAAGGGAAACCCAAGAATACTGGAGTGGGTAGCCTATCCCTTCTCCAACAGATCTTCCCAATCCAGGAATTGAACTGGAGTCTCCTGCATTGCAGGCTTATTCTTTACCAACTGAGTTATCAGGGAAGCTCTCACAGGAGAAAAAGAAACAAAATCATATGTCCATACAAAAACTTGTACATGGATGTTCATAGCAGCAATATTCACAAGAGCCCAAACTGGAAACAACCCAAATGTCCATCAACAGATGAATGAATAAACAAATTGTGCTATCAACACACAATTGAACACTACTCAGTAATAAAAAGAGTAAACTGTTGGTACACGTAACAACTTTGATGAATCTTTTAAAAATTATACAAAGTACAGAGGCCAGTAATAAAAGAGTACATTATTAAAAGAGTAATAAAAGAGTGATTGATTTCATTAATAGAAAATTCTAGAAAGTGTAAACTAAACTGTTTAGGTGTAAAGCAGATCAGTACTTGTCTGGGGATGAAGAACTGTGGAGAAGGGCATGAGAGAAGGATTACAGAGGGGCATGAGGAAACTTTTGGGAGTGATGGATATCTTCATTATCTTGATCATGGTGATCATTTCATGGGTGTATACATATGTCAAAACTTAGCAAATGTTACACTTTAGAAAGTACAGTATGTCAATTATACTCCAAAATAGCATTTATTTTTTAAGAGGACTATACAAATTATACCATACAATCCAACAATACCACTTCTGGGTATTGTTATCGTTTAGTCACTAAGTCGTGCCCAACTCTTTTGTGATCCCATGGACAGAGGAGCCTAGAGGGCTACAGTCCATGGCATTTCCCAGGCAAGAATACTGGAATGACCTAAAGTAATGGAAATAAAAACAAAAATAAACAAATGGGACCTAATTAAACTTAAAAGCTTTTGTAAAATGAAGGAATAAAGCAAGGTGAAAAGACAACCCTCAGAATGGGAGAAGATAGTTGCAAATGAAACAACTGACAAAGAACTAATATCCAAAATACACAAGCAGCTCATGAAGCTCAATACCAGGAAAACAAACAACTCAATCAAAAAGTGGGCAGAAGACTTAGACATTTCTCCAAAGAAGATATACAGATGGCTAATAAACACATGAAAAGATGCTCAACATTGCCCATTATTAGAGAAATGCAAATCAAAACCAGAGTGAGGTATCACTTCACACTGGTCAGAATGGTCATCATCAAAAGTCTGCAAACAATAAATGCTGGAGAGGGTGTGGAAAAAAGGGAACCCTCTTGCACTGTTGGTGGAAATGCAAACTGATACTGCCACTATGGAGAACAGTATGGAGATTCCTTTAAAAACTAGGAATAAAACTACCATATGACCCAGTAATTCCACTACTGAGCACAAACCCTGAGGAAACCACAATGGAAAAAGATACATGTACCCCAATGTTCATTGCAGCACTATTTAAAATAGCTAGGACATGGAAGCAACCTAGATGTCCATCGACATATGAATGGATAAAAAGTTGTGGTTCATATACATAATGCAAAATTACTCATCTATAAAAATGAATGCACTTGACTTGGTCCTAATGAGGTGGATGAACCTAGAGTCTATTATACAAAGTGAAGTAAGTCAGAAAGAGAAAGACAAATATGAGTATTAGCTCATATATATGGGATCTAGAAAGATGGTACTGATGAACCTATCTACAGAGTAGCAGTGGAGATGCAGAAATAAAGAACAGACTTATGGACACAGTGGGGAAAGGAGAGGGAATGATGATTTGAGAGAGTAGCATTGAAACATACATTACCATTTGTAAAGTAGATAGCCAGTGGGAATGACACAGGGAACCCAAAGCCAGTACTCTGTGACAATCTAAAGGAGTGGGATGGAGAGGGAGGTGGGAGGGAGGTCAAGAAAGAAGGTACATATGCATACCTATGGCTAATTCATGTTGTATGTGGCAGAAATCATCACAATATTATAAAGTAATAATCCTCCAACTAAAAATTAAATTAAAAATTATTGGAGTGGGTTACCATTTTCTTCTCCAGGGGATCTTCCCAACCCAGGGATCGAACCCAAGTCTCCAGCTTGGCAGGCAGATTCTTTACCACTGAGCCACCTGGGCAGTCCCTTTTAAGAGGAAGACTGCTCCTATTGGCAAAAGACTTAAATAGACACTTCAGCAAAAAAGATACATGGATGGCAAATAAGACTATTAAGGGTTATTTTTCTCTTAATTCATGTTTTGAGAACCCTTTGTTATGTCAAGCCACTTGGGGCCAATTATTTGAGGAGAGAACTGTTTCAGATTTGACTGTTTCAGATTTGTTAAATGGTATTCCTTATAGATGTCTAAAATATTCCCTCCTAAATAAGTCATACTTTCCTCTGTATTCTCCATGTATTATATGAATGTATATGGAAGGAGCAAGTGGAGAGAGTTTTCCTTTATAGGTGGAGAAGCTGAGGCACAGAGAGTAAGCAATGCGTCTAGGTCACTGAGTAAGTCAATGGCAGAAATGAGACTAGAATCCAGATCTCCATCTTCTCATTCAAATGATTAAGGGAGGGTTCTCTGCTGGAAGAAAGAGCCTTCTGTGTGATTCCACAGGATAAGAATTCATGGCAGGTCACTAAGAGGTAAGCCTGCCTGTTGGAGGAATCTGTGCTCAGTTCAATTTTAACATACCCTTGGGAGACTAGAATCAAACAAACTTTGTGCTCTGAAATGTTTAAAAAATGTTTTAAGTTGGGTAGCATTTTTGCTTCTTAATCAAAAGGTCTCTTATCAATATGCTATTGCTTGATACTGCTAATCTATTTAGTACATAGAAGACTCACATTCATCCACAGATCCAAGAACAATATCTGAGCCAACATTTCATTAACTTGTATATTTTTCCCAAACCAATGATTGGTTGTGTCCACCCCCCTACTCCCCACACCACCCCCTTTCCCTTTAGATGTTGCTCGGGAGATTTTGGCAGAGCCTTGAAAAGGGAGGAGGGAAATGGGTAGGCAAAGGGGGAGTTAAAGGCAAGTCACCAGGAGCCACTGCTCTCAAAACAGACAAAAAGAAGAAACAAGAGTGGGAAAACCCAAGCCTCTTCAACCCCTCTCTCAGAGTCAGGTTCTCCATATGTGGAATCCTGCCAGAAATTTTAAGGTACCTCTAAGAAAGAAGGCAACAGGGATTGAGGATGTTCTTACACTCCTGTTTAAGGACCATTTACAGGGTATAGGCAGCCTATTATACCCAAACCCCTATCCTTCAATGGGAGACACAGTAAGCCACCTGTTCATACACAATGGTCAACAAAGACCTCAGCAGCTACTGGGACACGTGTATGCTTTCAAGCAGAAACAAAGGGACAAAGGCAGACATCCAGAAAAACACACGTTTTTCAAGCCTTCAAAAAATTAGTTAGGCAGAAAAGAGAATTATTGGAGAAAGTGTAGGGAAAGCCATAGGTGGTCAGAGAGGCAGGGGTAGAGGTGAGAGACTGGATTAGCAGTCAAGTGTGAAAGAGAGAGGGTAAATGAGTTAGTCTGGTCCCATAGAAACTCCACCTAAGGGTGAATTAAAACAGAATGAGACACAAATCTCCCCAAATACTAATGTTTCAAAGCTAGAATTTCCTATGAAGCCTCTGAATTCCATATATTAAAGCAAATTATAACCACCTTCCCTACATTCTCCAGTAGATTCATTACCCAGAACAATTGTGCAAGGGCAAAGTGATCATATTAGAATATATATATATATATATATATATATTTATTTTAATCATTCAGACATTTAGGAAATAGATTTCTAAGAAAATAAGCATGCACATCAGGTGATAGGCAAAAGAAGAAAGCAAATGCAAAAACAACCACGGCTATCTGAAAAGTGAAAAAAAAAATCCTGTAAAACTGAGAATATCTTCTAAACATTGAAAAGCAGGAATTAGACAAAGGGAATTTTAAAAACTACCTACTATCTTTTTTCTTTTCAAATTTTTTTCTGTGTTGGCACACATTCTAAGGCACACAAACAGAAGGCTAAATCAATGTCCAATATAATCTCACTATTGTGAGTCACTGGAGGCAGGGCTAGGCTGAAGTAGTGGAAAATCTGAAATACACAATATTTTTAAAGACATGTATTTTTATTACTTCCAAGTGCAAACAGTTACTCCAACTCGGTTAAGACAATTTTGCCTGGTAAATGACCCGCTTTAACAAAGAGTTCGAATGGATTGATTAGAACAATTGCAATTATCTTGAACCCAGCTACAAGAGTTTTTCAATGAAGCAGATTCTACCTTGGCACTCCATCTTTCAGAGAAACAACAATAGCTCATGTTTATTTTGTACTTCCTATATACCAAAGGAAATCAACCCTGAATATTCATGGGAAGGACTGATGCTGAAGTTGAAGCTCCAATACTTTGGCCACCTGATGTGAAGAGCTGACTCACTGGAAAAGATCCTGGTGCTGGTAAAGATTGAAGGCAGAAAGAGAAGGGGGTGGCAGAAGTTGAGATGGTTAACATCACCAAGTCAATGGACATAAATTTGAGGAAACTCTGGGAAACTGTGAAGAACAGGGAAACCTGGCATGCTGCAGTCCATGAGGTCACAGAGTTGCACAGGACTGAGCAACTTAACAACAACCAAAACGTGCCAGGCAAGCACTGTTTTAAGCAGTTTACCTGGGTTGTCACATTCATTCCTCACTATTAGTATGTGATGTATATTTGATGATTATCCTCACTGTATTGATGAGGAAACTTAGACTTAGGAAGATTAAGTACCTTGTTAAAAATCATAGTCACTTAAGAGCTAGAACCTAGATTTGAATCCAAACAGGCTGACTCCAGGGCCCATGCTATTAACTAGGATACTGTGCTGCCTCAGATAAATAGCCTTTGGCCTCAGGTTAAAAATTTGATATCAAGGATTTATTTTCAAAACGAAAGAAATTTTCAGAGTATGTTTTGGCATCAGCACACACTGAACCCTCTCTTTTACATTCTCCGGTCTCTGCAGGTACATATGTGGCTCCACACAAAGGTCATTGACTTTCAGAGTCATGAGCCTTGGGGACCACAGGATCCTCTGGCATTGAAGAAAGAGCCAGTTATCTTCAGAAGACTGCATTGCTAAAGTAGGAAAGTCAGCTGGCATCTTTCAGAGGAATTGGCAATGAGCGTTGAAATATAATGGTTTTCTGCTAACTTTTGGTTTACCAGGAAAGTAAATCAATGACAACCTCCCACCCTCAAGCAGTAAAAGTCACCAAGATTTTGCTGCAGGGAGCCTAACAAATGTTTACATGTATAAGAATACAGTTAAAAATTCCATCTCCAATTGTATCTGTTTAGCAAGCTTTCTGTCTTTAGCAAGTGCACAGATGAGCTTCAGTCCAGCTTTGGCTTATCACAGCCTTCAGAGATCTTTAGTGGAATCAGGATTATGAAGGTTTTTGTATTTACCTCTGATAAACATCTTAGTGACAATTTAATATGATCATTCAAGATTTTTTACTGTGTGGTGAGAAATGATACCATGTGAACCAGGAAAGATTATGGCTACAGACCAAACAAAAACAACAACAACAACAAAAACAGAGGAATAAAATTGAGGGAAAACTAAAGAAATCATTTTTTGATAGGTTGAAAAGTTAAAAAGCTGTTGGGCAGGTTGCCATGGATACCATGTTCCAAATACAATACTGGGCTTTTCCTCACAGATAAACACTAAAGGCCTGACTCTCCACCTGCACATCTCCATTCTGTGCATGCAGTAGTGACTACATGGAATGGAAATTCTCTATTTTGATGAATGAGAATGCAATGGGAAATTCCCTGTGCAAAAATCCTAACCAGCTGAAAGACATTCGAATGGGATTAATTCCAAAAGGATTTTTATTCCATTTTTCCATTACCCAAGACTTCTAAATTAAACTCACTACACAGTAATCTTTATAAATCTATAGTAAAGAAACAGAAATAGCTTCCTTTTTAAAAATAATTAACACTTGCCAACCAATAGCACACAATTTTATTGTTCATCTATTAGAGTTTTATAGGGTCTGGACAGAACATAGAATATGGCAAGTTGGGAATCTCCTCCATAGACCACAGAGGCACTATACCAGAAATATATACCACAATAAGTTACTGTGTCAGGAGTGCACTGCTCCCTTCAAGGAGCAGAAGCAGCTTTGTGTATAACACATGGACTGTAGATTAAGATAGACCCACAGCTAGAGTCTAAAAGGCTCAAATCTCAGTTCTGTCACTTTACTAGCTGGAAGATCTTGGGTAAATTGCTTAATCTCACTTAGACTCCTCTTACTAATTTATAATATATGGACAACAACAGTACCTACACTACAGAGTTGCTATGAGGACAAAATGAGTCATATATAGAAAACACTTAGAACAGTGTTAATTCTTCACTAAATGGTCAGTTGTTTATTATTCCTCCACACCTCAAATCTTTTATCTCGCTCTGGCTATGGCAAAAATATCAGTACAAGCTATGATAGCACTAACTTCCACTTTTCATGTCCTGGGGTAACACTGACAAAATCTTCATTGTCTACCTCCTTCCACATGCTCCTTCCAAGTTCCTTCCCCCAACTCCTCAATTTATCTATTAATTCCCAAAGCTCCAGTCTTTCTACCTTCCCACAGATAGGAGGCAGCTAGAGAAATTATCTTTAACATATACCGGCAATAAACTGTATAAAAGTAATGAAGAGACAGACCACTGGAATAGAATAAAAGTTTAGAAATAGACAAAGTCATGGAAATTTTGCATATAAAAAAGGTGGCACTTTGAATTTTGGGGTCAAAGATGAGCTTTTTATTAAATAATGTTACAACAATTGGATGACTATTTGGAAAAAAAATTGGATCCATATTTCACACCATCAAGAAGACTAAACTGCATGGAGGTGAGAGATTCAATGTAAAAAGTGAAATTATACAAGTTGAGTGTGGGAAAGGCCTTTAATCTAAGATTCAAAAATCCAGATTCAATAAAGAAAAATACTGATGAATTCAACTATAAAATCTTTTAACATGCAGGCAAAACAACACAAGAAAAATTGAAGACAAAGTGCAAACTGGGAGAAAGTATTCTTAGCATATATCATAATATCTCTACTATATAAAGAACTCATAAATTAACAAAGAAAAATTTTAAAAAACAGGCAAAAGACATGAACAGATAACTTTTAAAGTGATATGAACGACCACTGAAGATGCAAAACACTGTTCAATTTGACTCATAATAAAAAATGCAAATTAAAACTAATCCAAGATATCATTTCCAATCTATAAGATTGGCAAAAGTTCAAAGCCTTAATAAAATGCTGTTGAAGAGGCTGTGCATAAAAGTCACTCTCATACATTGCTGGATTGAATACAAAATGGTGCAGCTTGTATAGCATGTAAGAGATTTGGCATTAACAAAACTACACTCAGTAATTCAACTTCTAGAAACTAACACTGAAGATATTCCTCAAAAATACCCCAGATGTTAAAAATTGGGGCATTATTTGTAAATGCAAAATATTGGTGAAAGAGTTGGCTTAAAACTCCACATTCAAAAAACTACAATCATGGCATCCAGTCCAATCACTTCATGGCAGATAGATGGGGAAATAATGGAAACAGTGACAGACTTTATTTTCTTGGGCTCCAAAATCACTGCAGATGGTGACTGCAGCCATGAAATTAAGACACTTGCTCTTTGGAAGAAAAGTTATGACCAATCTAGACACCATATTAAAAAGCAGAGACATCACTTTGCCAACAAAGGTCCACCTAGTCAAAGCTATGGTTTTTCCAGTAGTCATGTTTGGATGTGAGAGTTGGACTATCAAGAAAGCTGAGCACTGAAAAATTGATGCTTTTGAACTGTGGTGTTGGAGAAGACTCTTGAGAGTCCCTTGGACTGCAAGGAGATGCAACCAGTCCATCCTAAAGGAAATCAGCCCTGAATATTCATTGGAAGGACTGATGCTGAAGCTGAAACTCCAATTCTTTGGCCACCTGATGTGAAGAATTGACTCGTTTGTAAAGACCCTGATGCTGGGAAAGATTGAAGGCAGGAGGAGAAAGGATGAAATGTTTAGATGGTATCACTGACTCAATGAACATAAGTTTGAGTAAACTCTGGGAGTTGGTGATGGACAGAGAGGCCTGGTGTGCTGCAGTTCATGGGGTCGCAAAGAGTTGGATACGACTGAGAAACTGAAATGAACTGAACTGAACTTAGAAAGTAGGATTGGCATATATACTCTTCCATGTGTAAAATAGATAGCTAGTGGGAAGCTGCTATATAACCCAATATATAAGAAACCCAATCTGGTCTTCTGTGATGACCTAGATGGGTAAAATGGGGTGTGGGGTGGGATGGAGCCTCAAGAGGGAGGGAATATATTTACACTTATGGCTGATACACGATGTTGTCTGGCAGAAATCAACACAACATTGTAAAGCAATTATCCTCCAATTAAAAAAAAAAACTAGAGGTAAGTACCACAAAAGGATAATAGCTATTAATTCATAGTGGTGGGAATATAACTAATTGTTCACTTGTCTGTATTCTTTTACCATTGTTTTTCTAAAATGCAAAAGATACTGCAAATTCTAAAGGAAAAGTGAGTTCTCTGAGGAGGAATTACCTTCCTTTATCTTCTAAGATGAAATGTGAGGCAAGTGAGGTAATCTTACTCTTAAACCTTCAGGACATTTTGGAGTTATGTAATTAGGACTTCCTCAAGGAGTCTTCCCTGGTGGTGCAGAGGTTAAAGTGTCTGCCTGCAATGTGGGAGACCTGGGTTTGATCCCTGGGTTGGGAAGATCCTCTGGAGAAGGAATGGCAACTCACTCCAGTATTCTTGCCTAGAGAATCCCATGGACGGAGGAGCTTGGTGGGCTACAGTCCACGGGTCGCAAAGAGTCGGACATGACTGAGCAACTTCACTTTCACTTCACTTTCACAAGGAGTCTACAGAGGCATGATGATCTACAATGGGAATAAAGAGGCCAACATTCTAGAGAGCTGGAGAATGGGCTCAACATCTTTCTGAGTCTCAGTTTCCTTTATTTAAAATAAGAAAATCAAACAAATCATGTAAGGTCTTTCCAGTTATTAATATAAATATGTATATATTTTTGCCCATGCAAAAAGTTGAATATCACTAGATGTGAATTATATGCCAGTATCTTCATGAGAGGGCTTCCCGGGTGGCTCAACGGTAAAGAACTTGCCTGCCAATGCAGGAGATGTGGGTTCAGTTCCTGGATTGGGAAAATTCCCTTGAAAAGGAAATGTCACCCCACTCCAGTATTCTTGCCTAGGAAATCCCATGGACCGAGAAGCCTGGTGGGCTACATTCCATGGGATCACAAAAGAGGTGGACAAGGCTTAGTGACGAAAAAACAACATCTTCATGAGGATGAAGATCTGGAGAGAAAAAAATAGGAAAGATTACCATATGTCATCTGAGAAAGATGTTCAGTCAAGGTTCTTGATTTCTAGAAAGAGAAACTACCTGTGATGATCTTAGATAAATAAGGAATTTGTTGGAAAATCATCAGAGATTCAGAGAATCAATAGCTAGCTGGAGGATCAGTTCAGTCACTCAGTCGTCTCTGAGTCTTTGCAACCCCATGGACTGCAGCATTCCAAGTTTCCCTATAAATCACCAGCTCCCGCAGCTTGCTCAAGCTCATATCCATTGAGTCAGTGATGCCATCCAACATCTCAGCCGCTATTGTCCCCTTCTCCTCCAGCCTTCAATCTTTCCCAACATCAGGGTTTTTTCCAATGAGTCAGATCTTTGCATCAGGTGGCCAAAGTATTGGAGTTTCAGCTTTAGCATCAGTCCTTCCAATGAATATTCAAGACTGATTTCCTTTAGGATGGACTGGTTGGATCTCCTTGTAGTCCAAGGGACTCTCAAGAGTCTTCTACAACACTACAGTTCAAAAGCATCAATTCTTGGGCACCCAGGACTTGGAAGCAACCTAGATGTCCATCAGCAGATGAATGGATAAGAAAGCAATGGTACATATACACAATGGAATATTACTCGGCCATTAAAAAAATACATTTGAATCAGTTCTAATGAGGTGGATGAAACTGGAGCCTATTGTACAGAGTGAAGCAAGCCAGAAAGAAAAACACCAATACAGTATAATAATGCATATATATGGAATTTAGAAAGATGGTAATGATAACCCTGTATGCGAGACAGCAAAAGAGACACAGATGTATAAAACAGTCTTTTGGGCTCTGTGGGAGAAGGCAAGGGTGGGATGATCTGACAGAATAGCACTGAAACATGTATATTATCATATGTGAAACAGATCACCAGTCCAGGTTCAATGCATGAGACAGGGTGCACTGGGATGACCCAGAGGGATGGGATGGGGAGGGAGGTGGGAGGTGGGAGGGGGGTTCAGGATGGGGAACACTTGTACACCCATGACTGATTCATGTCAATATATGGCAAAAACCACTACAATATTATAAAGTAGTTAGCCTGCAATTAAAATAAATAAATTAAAATTTAAAAAAGAATAAAAATGTTAGTGATTCTTTTTAAAGTTTTATTGAAACATACATGCACTAAAATGAAGAAAACATAAGCTTTCAGCTCAATGAATTTTCACAAATTGAAGGCCCCCATGTAACCAGCATCCAGATTAAAAAAGAATAAAATAAAATAATATAGATAAAGAATAAAACATCCCAGAAGCCCTCCTCAAGTCTCCTTCTAGTCATTCCCTTGATAAGGGTGGCTACTCTCCTGACTCATGACATCATATATATATTTTTTTGCCAGTGTTTGTACTTCACATAATGGAATCATACTGTATGCACACTTTTGTGTACTCTTTTGTCATACTATAATGCATTTATTCATAGTGTGGATGAACATTTGAATTCAGTATTTACATTTTATGGTCCCCTAGTGGCTCAGATGGTAAAGAATCTGCCTGCAAGGCTGGAGACCCAGGTTCGATCCCTGGGTCAGGAGGATCCCCTGGAGAAGGGAATGGCAACCCACTCCAATATTCTTGCCTGGAGAATTCCATGTCAAAAGAGCCTGAAGAGCTACAGTCCATAGAGTTGCCAAGAGTCAGACACAACTGAGCAACTAACACATTCACCTTTACCTTTTATGAATAGTGCTGCTATTAGGATTCTTGAACATCTCATATGTTGACAATATAAAAGCATTTATGTTGGTTTATAGAGTCAGACACGACTTAGCTACAGAACAACAATTACCTAGAAGTGAACTTGCTGGATTATAGTGTGTACATATGCTCAGCTTTAGAAGATACTAAGAGAGTTTCTCAGAATTGTTATCTCAGTTTATGCTCCCACCAGAATGTATGAGTACCAAGCATTTTGATATTTGTGTCTTTCTCACTGTAGCCATCCTGGGTTTTGTGTTTGCGTGTCAGTGTGGCTTTATTTTGCACTTCTGTAACGACTACTGAGATTGAACATGCTTTGTATATTTATTGACTGCTTTCTATTCTCTTTGGAGAAATGCCTATTTGAATCTGTTATCCATTATTCTATGAGTATAGTATGTTTTAAAATTGATTTCTGGATGTTCTTTATACATTCTGGATGTGTCCTCTGTTATTTGAATATGTGAACTGCAAATAACTCTTATTCTATGGCTTACTTTTACAATGACAATTAATTGTGGAAACATCCATAGAGCCTTTTATTCATTATTTAAAATAATTTTTATTGGAGTATACTTGTTTTACTATGTTGTGTTAGTTTCTACTGTACAATAAAATGAACCAGCCATATATATACATACATTCCTTCCCTTTTGGACTCCTTCCCATTCAGGTCACCACAGTGCATTAAGTAAAGTTCCCTGTGCTATATAGTATGTTCTCATTAGTTATTTATCTTATACATAGTATTAATAGTGTGTATGTGTCAGTCACAATCTCCTAATTCCTTCCACCCTGCCCTTCCCCCTTGGTATGTGTACATTTGTTCTTTATATCAGTGTCTCTATTTCAGCTTTTCAAAGAAACTCATCTATGCCATTTTTCTAGATTCCACATATATACATTAATATATAATATTTGTTTTTCTCTTTCTGACTTACTTTACTTTGCATGACACTGTCTTGGTCCATCCACCAGTAGGGCCTTTTAAAAAGTCAATCCAAATACCTAACTTATCCTCAACCAGTCCCTTTAGTAGGCAAGGGAAGGAAATTCTGTCCATTTTATAGATAGGGACAGCGATTAGAAAAGTTAAGACATTAAAGTGAAGACTGGAATATCATTACCCTGATCCTGTTTCTGTTCCATTAATGCCAGATTCTATTTTAGATTCCTCTCTTCAGCACCTTTGCCACCCTCTCCAACAACCACACGTCTACATATAATTTGATTGCAAATTAACATTTAGTTTCCTCTAGGAGGAAGATCAATCTTGATGTCAACTATAACCAAACTCAGTTTCTGGCTCTTCACTCCATTCTGTATTTCCGGAGAGATCACACAAACATTAAACCAGTCACCAACTAAACAAATTTATAATAACACGAAACTGGAATACTAGCAGAAAGGTGCCTCACACATTAAAAGTACAGCAACTTGTAATTCCATGACAAAGGGTTGCCACTGGAATTTTAAGGTTAGTTGAGGCAAGAGACAGATATACTCAGAAGACCTACTTCTGGGAAAAAATGTGATTTCGGATGCTCACTCAATATTCACTAAATGTTAGAAAAGAAGAAAGATTTGCTTTGTCTCTGGAGAGGCCCTGGAAGCCTGTAGGGGTTGGGCAGGACGCATTTATGGACTTCACAATAGAGGATAATTTTTTAAACTTTGACAGAACCTTTGTTCGGGGTGAGGAAAAAATGTAAATTATCACAAGCCAATATCCCAACATCTGTGCCCTTCACCTAGTGCAACGCTATTAAAAGTCATCATTGGACTATCAGGAAATAGAATCACAAGGCAGTGAGTTCACAGATCTAAGCAAGGTCCACTCCACCTCAGCCACGTATTTCTTTATCAACTGGCTGAAAATGTAATCCAAACTTTATTTTCCACTTTAAGATTTTGATCTCTATTAAAATTAAATTTGGGTATGTATGGTTGTGATGTTTGCACAACAACATGAATATACTTAATGCCAGAGAACTGTATACCTAAAAAGATTAAAGCAGTAAATTTTATGTATATTTTATGTATATCTTTCATGTTTTGTGAAAAATAATCAAACAAAGCAATTAAATTTGGGTATGTGAGGCCACAGTATAAGGAACATTCTTTAAAATTCTTTCAGATACTTTCCTGAGAAAAGATTTGTATGAGGGAAAATGTGAGCAAGAAAATGACATATTTATGGGAGGCCTTTAAGATACTAGGGCTTAATTGAAGAAAGGAATTTCAGAGACCTTTTGTATAAATGTAATTTGTTTTGAGTCTATGCCCCTTTTGTGTGAGCCTAGTTCAAGTTCAATTTTATACTCTTTTCCACTTTCAGTTTCTTCCTTGGTAAGTATCATTACCCTCAAGTACATTAATTAAACATAGGCTAACAAAAACTGTATGCCTAGAGGTCATTAAGGAAATCTTCTTTAATGAAAATAGACAAGAGTTATTATTAATTAGGATATCAATTATTTTGTATAAATCACTTTAAAATTGTTCTAGGGTACTTGAATATGGTTGCTATTATTTTGCAAAAATGAAGAGAGGAATTTCTAACCAAGATAAATCTTGAGGCTGGTCCATCTGGATTGTCTCAATTTCTAAATTAGTATAATCAGAATTTATGAGGTTTTAAATGTCTAGATTATATGAGCACCTCATGTCTTATTAGTTCATAATGCATTCTGTACAACATTCAGTACAATGGGTACTTAATAAAAATAATTTATATTGAGGAAGACATGCAATGTAATAGATTTCCCAATTATTGACTTACAATATAATGCATTCATATATTAAATAATGAATACTCATGTCAGTCATTGTTGTAGGAACTCAGAATATAAAATACATCATTCTTGCATATGGAACCTGACAGTCTACTCTGGGGGACAGTCACGAGAGTAAATCATTGGAATATACATTGAGAAATGCTTTAGTTTTAGCAAAACATTATAAGATAACAAAAGAAAAATCCACTATTTGGGGTGCAGAATCATAAAAGACTTCTCAGAGTAAGCAACATTTGAGGTAGCTTTTAAAGGAAAAGTGGAATTGGTTGAATTTTGGTGGGAGTGAGAAATAATTGTGCATGCATAGAGACTGACATTGTTAAAGGCCATGACAGCTCAAAAAATTTTATACAGAGGAAACTGGGAATGATAAGCTGAATGGTAGGAAGGTTTAGGAAACTTCTCTTAAAGTGACAAGGACATTTTTTCATAGAAGACACATCATGTTTCCATGCATGCTAAGTCACTTCAGTTGTGTCTGACTGTGCGACACTATGGACTGTACCTCGCCATGCTCCTCTGTCCATGGGATTCTCCAGGGAGGAATATTGGAGTGGGTTGCCATTTCCTCCTCCAGGGGGTCTTCCCAACCCAGGGATTGAACCCAGGTCTTCTGTATTGCAGGCAGATTCTTTACTGTCTGAGCCACAAGAGAAGCCCCATGTTTCCATAGGTTGGGTATTTATTTGGGATGGCTACGGAGGGGTAATCAGGTTATGAGAGCTCTAAAGTTCTCTGAAGCTCCACTTACATTGAAAGTGAAAGTAAAGTTGCTCAGTCGTGTCCAACTCTTTGCGACCCCATGGACTGTAGCCTATCAAGGTCCTCCGTCCATGGGATTTTCCAGGCAAGAGTGTTGGAGTGGATTGCCATTTCCTTCTCCAGGGGATCTTCCCAACTCAGGGATCGAATCCGGGTCTCCCAAATTGCAGGCAGACGCTTTACCGTCTGAGCCACCAGGGAAGCCTTATCCACTTACATTAGAGCATGTATTTAGGAACTAACAAAGAATTGGTTTGGTATGTTAGAAGCATTTAGGTGTTGTGGCACGATGTTTGGGGGAGAACAGAGAGGGTAAGAAAGGTAACCTTCCCTTCCTTAGTAGAAAGGACGGGAGATGAGGATTCTAATATAACAAAACCAACGTGTGTGCATGCTAAGTCGCTTTGGTTGTGTCTCATTCTGTGCAACACTATGGACTATAGCCCACCAGGCTCTTCTATCTATGAGATTCTCCAGGCAAGAATACTGGAGTGGGTTGCCAGGCCCTCCTCCAGGGCATCTTCCTGACCCAGAGATCGGACTCGTGTCTCTTACATCTCCTACATTGGCAGACAGGTTCTTTAGCACTAGCGCCACCTGGGAAGCCCAGCATACCAACACTGAAGGACAACTAATACTTTCATATATAAGGAATAGTCTTCCTTGTTATAACTAACAATATTCATTTGTTTGGTTTTAGAAAGAGAATCTGACTTCATTAAAGTTATTAATTCCTATGATTAAGAGACAGCATGTTTAGAATTTACATCAATATTTGAAGTTCATGTGTCTTGTATTTTATAGGGGGTATGAGCTTTCATTAACAATCGTATATGTTTGTCACTGTAATCAAGCCAAAACAACTAACTTTAGCTAACAAATAGTTATTTTCGTATTATAAGAATAACCTCAACTCCAAACCATAAATTTACTAATTGCTTCTCCTTATGGAGCACAAGAACTGCTTTCCATGCCTATATTCTGGCTCTTTCAGTTCAGTTCAGTTCAGTTCAGTTCAGTTGCTCAGTTGTGTCCAACTCTTTGCGACCCCATGAACTGCAGCACACCAGGCCTTCCTGTCCATCACCAACTCCCGGAGTTCACTCAGACTCACGTCCATTGAGTCAATGATGCCATCCAGCCATCTCATCCTCTGTCATCCCCTTCTCCTCCTGCCCCCAATCCCTCCCAGCATCAGAGTCTTTTCCAATGAGTCAACTCTTCGCATGAGGTGGCCAAAGTATTGAAGTTTCAGCTTTAGCATCAGTCCTTCCAAAGAAATCCCAGGGCTAATCTCCTTTAGGATGGACTGGTTGGATCTCCTTGCAGGCCAAGGGACTCTCAAGAGTCTTCTCCAACACCACAGTTCAAAAGCATCAATTCTTCAGAGCTCAGCTTTCTTCACAGTCCAACTCTCACATCCATACATGACCACAGGAAAAACCACAGCCTTGACTAGATGGACCTTTGTTGGCAAAGTAATGTCTCTGCTTTTGAATATGCTATCTAGGTTGGTCATAACTTTCCTTCCAAGGAGTAAGTGACTTTTAATTTCATGGCTGCAATCACCATCTGCAGTGATTTTGGAGCCCCCCAAAAATAAAGTCTAATACTGTTTTTCCACTGTTTCCCCATCTATTTTCCATGAAGTGATGGGACCAGATGCCAGGATCTTAGTTTTCTGAATGTTGAGCTTTAAGTCAACTTTTTCACTCTCCTTTTTCACCTTCATCAAGAGGCTTTTTAGTTCCTCTTCACTTTCTGCCATAAGGGTGATGTCATCTGCATATCTGAGGTTATTGATATTTCTCCTGGCAATCTTGATTCCAGCTTGTGCCTCTTCTAGCCCAGCATTTCTCATGCAGATACCCACAAAAGAGAAAGTGATAAAGGGGTGGCAAAGAGAGAAGTGGGTCTAGCCTACCATAGTTATGATTAGTATGTGAGTGACCTTTGAGATATACGCAGTCTAAGGGAAACTCTCTAGACCTCAAATTTTTGTACTGAAGAAGGTGGTATGGGAGGTTTGGACTAATTATCAGCAGGGTCCCCATTCAGCTTTGATACTTCATGGTACGTATTCTAAGGTGAAGCTCTGACTGCATCACTGAAACACCTTCTCAAGTCCTCTGAGTTGAAAGAAACTCCACTGAGTTGAAAAAGACCACCTTGGTGAGTCCATACAGAAATTTGTGTTTGCAGAAGAGAATCAGAGTGAGCTGGAGAGATAAGAGGAAACAAGTTCTAAGATTTGGTAGGGATTTGAGGCTGACCTACATAGTGGATTAAGAATATAGGGAGAAATGATAAAGAATAAGCGATGGTTTTCAGGATGTCGTGAAAAGAATGCTATGAGATTACTAGGTTTAAAGAGAGGTCCACAGTAATGAGAGGTTTGAAATAAGAACAATAACATGCAAAGGAGGGATGGAGGAGGGACTTTTATTGAGTAACACAGTAAAGATCAAGAGTCAGGCAGACAGAGAGAAAGAGAGAATTAAATCAGGGCCACTGCAAGGATGTTAGCTTGAAACCTAACAGCCTTCTCTTCTGGCTCCTCTTCAATCTGCAAGCACAGACAAACATTTGACTTCATTTCCGAGCAACATCAGTTCAGTTCAATAGCTCAGTCGTGTCCGACTGGTTGCAACCCTATGAATTCCAGCACGCCAGGCCTCCCTGTCCATTACCAACTCCTGGAGTTCACTCAGACTCACGTCCATCGAGTCAATGATGCCATCCAGCCATCTCATCCTCTGCCGTCCCCTTCTCCTCCTTCCCCCAATCCCTCCCAGCATCAGAGTCTTTTCCAATGAGTCAACTCTTCACATGAGGTGGCCAAAATACTGGAGTTTCAGCTTTAGCATCATTCCTTCCAAAGAAATCCCAGGGTTGACCTCCTTCAGAATGGACTCGTTGGATCTCCTTGCAGGCCAAGGGACTCTCAAGAGTCTTCTCCAACACCACAGTTCAAAAGAAACAATTCTTCGGTGCTCAGCTGTCTTCACAGTCCAACTCTCACATCCATACATGACCACAGGAAAAACCATAGCCTTGACTAGACGGACCTTTGTTGGCAAAGTAATGTCTCTGCTTTTCAATATGGCAAAGTGCAAACACGGCAGCTTTGGAGCCAAACAAACTTAGTTTGAATACAGCTTTGTACTACCTGGGTGACTTTGAATAGGTTACTTCAATGCTTTGTATCTCATTTTTCTCAGATGCAAAATGGTAATACTACCTACATCATAGGATTGTTGTTAGGCTGAAATGAGTTAATACTCTTTAAGTTCCTACAAGACTTCTTTCCTCTCCTCCAACCTAGAGCCAATCAACTCCTCACAACTGTGACCTCAACCTTGATGTTACTCTTCTGCTCAAAGTTGGGACCTAAAGGCTAAAAGGCTGATAGGTCACAGAACCCTGCTAAATGTCACATGGTCGGTCTCCTGTAGTGGAATGCACACTACATTTGGAATAAGACAGAATTAGATTCAAATCCAATTTCTGTCACTTAGAAGCTTAGTTTTAACCTTGGTCAATTACTTCTCTCAGCCTTTGTTTCCACACCTTCATTGGGTGGGTGAGGAATGAAATAACAAATATAAAGTGGCAGGTACATTGTAGGCATCAATAAACTTTAATCTATCTTTTTCATCACCAAATTTCCAGAGTGAGTTCTGAATACTGTGTATTCAAAATATTTGGATTTTCCTACCTTCAACTTGGCTTGTTAGGGTCACTGAAAACCTCAGTGCCACATCAAAAGACAGTTTTTCTTTCTCATATCTACTTCTCTGTTGCTGTTGATACCACAAACCACTGAATACTTCTAAACACACTCCCCAGTCTGAGCCTCAGGAATATCAGTCTTCATCCGGTTTGTATCGCATGTCTTTGGCTTCTTCTATAGTATCTGTTTCCATACTTTCACATCAAAGCATTTCCCACTGGCCTTAAGATGCCCATTCGGGGATTTTTATTACTATACAAACGAGGCCTTGTCTGTTCTTGGAGGAGCTGTCAGGGATCCCCAATTGAAGGAACTTACAGGTCTTTGTACTACAGGAAGAGGAGAAAAAGTTATTCTAAAAGATATCAACAAGAGAGATGGAGGTACATCTTCCTTGACTGAATTAATAAATCAGCCAAGCTAAAAGTTCTGTCAAGAGAGATTAGCAGTTTTGTGCTGATTGCCCATAGCATTGGTTTCTGCTGAAATTATGAAACCACCAAGTTGCACAGTTCTGAACATGGTGGGTTTACTGTACCAGGGTCAATATGATCTGTCTCCTGGATTCAATTATCATCTCTGTGGATGACATACAATTCTACTTGTCTGCACTGAGCTTAATCCATGGGTTCAGTCCTGTATAACTAAGGCTACTATATTTTCTGCATCAAAAGTCAGGAGACATGCATGGCCTGACAAAGGATTTTTTTTTTCTGATCTGTGAATTATTCATATGAAGACTTGCAAAGATTCAAAAATTCAATCACCTTTACTTGTACTGAATTTAATTTACTGAAAAGAGGTCTAACAGATGTCTATCTGTGTCACCATCAGTGTGAGCATAGATTTATCCTTGGTGGCTTCCTTCAGGCTAAACTTTCCTATCATAAATGGGAAATTTGATCGTTTTTTTAACATCCCCAGTGAGGTAACCTAGGGTAATTAATGTTCAACTCATATAATCCCTGCACACATTTAGTTTGTAGATTATCACTTCTTTGAGAAAAAGTGCTTTTTTTCCCTACTTTATTCTTCCTAGTTGTGCTGTCACCATCCTCATACAGACAGGTGGTTCATCAACTGATGTGTGCACCAGGAACAAGTGGAGAAACCTGTTAAAATGACCAATGTCTGGGTCCCACCTCCACAAAACTTGATTTGATAGAGCTGGCATAGGGCTCAGAGATTTGCAGCTTTAACAAGTTTCCACTTGTTTCTGATGCAAGTGTTCAAAGGACCACACTCCTGTAACACTGTTCTGTGTGAACTATTTACTTTATTATTAATGTTTAAATCCAACTGTTTTAGCAAAGGCTTATATTTTTGACCATACATGGATATTGAGGGAAAAGTTAATGTCTGCAATTCAACTTGAAGATAAAACATGTGTCTTGTAGATTTAATTGTGATACAGTATGAATCAAGACACCTACTGGGCTCATTATAACAGCCCTGTACTCTAATTGTGGGCAAAGTACCTGATGAAGAAAAAAATAACCCCTTGAGATAAGGTTGAAGAGTTGAGGACTAAACAATCTTGCCTGTGGCACTAAGGAATCCGCATTTTACTCAGTAGATCAATGAGGAGCAATTGATGAGTTGTAAAGAGAAGCAACATGAGCAGGCTTAGGTTTTAGAAAGTAATTCTCAGGTGATAATTTGAAGAATATATATATTTACCAGAGAAGGCAATGGCACCCCACTCCAGTACTCTTGCCTGGAAAATCCCATGGATGGAGGAGCCTGGTAGGCTGTAGTCCATGGGGTCGCTAAGAGTCGGACACAACTGAACGACTTCACTTTCACTTTTTACTTTCATGCATTGGAGAAGGAAATGGCAACCCACTCCAGTGTTCTTGCCTGGAGAATCCCAGGGATGGGGGAACCTGGTGGGCTGCCGTCTATGGGGTCGCACAGAGTCGGACATGACTGAAGCGACTTAGCAGCAGCAGCAGCATACATATTTAGGGAGGTTAATTAGGAATCTGTTACAATAATTATTTTCAATTGTAAAAAAGGAGGAAATCTAGTACAACCAGGTTTCTGACATTGGTGATAAAGTTGGTGCTAATAATTTTCTTTTTTAAAAATAGCCCCTTGAGGGCTGAAGCTGCATATCAAAGATCCCAGATAACAATAGTAATACCACAAGTAAAATTTACAAAATGTACCCATAAATGCCTGGCTTCAGCTTGTTTTCATATTTAATTTCCATCTTATTTGAGACTTTTTAGTATTAGTAATAAACTGCTGTATTCAACTAATAGTAATTGGGTACCTGTGAATGCCCACCTGTGCAAACTTATAGAGAGGCCACAATTTCGGTTTACATTGCATACCATTTAATTGCTTACTCACTTCCTCATCTGTGAGACTGGAGGCATCCAAGGCCAGAGGAGAACAGGATCTAATGCCAGAGTAGACCTAGATGCCTGTGAGTATCACTAATGTAGAATATGAACTAGTATAATGTTCCATAAATGCAGGAGATGCAGGTTCGATCCCTAGGTCAGGAAGATCCCCTGGAGGAGGAAATGGCAACCCACCGGTATTCTTGCCTGGGAAATCCTATGGACAGAGGAGCCTGGAGGGCTACAATCCATGAGGTCGCAAAGAGTCAGACGCAACTTAGCAACTGAACAACAAGTGTTCCATCTTAGGAGGTGACACAGCCTACACACGAGATGGGACACTACACTATCACAGGACTTCATTTTTTGAAACACTGGTCCACGTTCTGCATTGTGTTCTCTAGCAAAGGGCCTATACTCTTGCAATCTTCTTCCTGGTCAGCCTCAGTGGCTGGCTCCTCCAGCTATCTCTCAGGGGTGTTCATGTCTTCACCTATCATTTACCATTTCTTTTCCGTTGCCTATATTTTATCTTGTTTCCTTTGTAATCACTGCTTTCTCAGACATTGCTTGCTTAGTTCTGTATAGGCCTCCTTGCAAAAGTAATCCTTTTCTATCATTACACTTGCAATTATTCTAGGATAAAGTAAAAACATTTTTTATATTTCTTGGCTGGGTTAGATTAGGTTTTCTGACTCATATCCATGCCAAGACCCTTTGTCACCTTCTTATCTTGTACAAGATTAACAATTTGTCCAGTGAGATTACCATTCTGCTTCTGTGTCTGTTGGTTTGGAGAGAAGAAATATGGATATGTTAATTTTAAAAATTTATATCTATAAATATTAATATACCACATACACAATATTCTCTACAGTGGTTAGTTCAGTTCAGTTCAATTCATTTGCTCAGTCGTGTCTGACTCTCTGCGACCCCATGAATCGCAGCACGTCAGGCCTCCCTGTCCATCACCAACTGCCGGAGTTCACTCAAACTCATGTCCATTGAGACAGTGATGCCATCCAGCCATCTCATCCTCTGTCGTCCCCTTCTCCTCCTGCCCTCAATCCCTCCCAGCATCAGGGTCTTTTCCAATGAGTTAACACTTCGCATGAGGTGGCCAAAGTACTGGAGTTTCAGCTTTAGCATCAGTCCTTCCAATGAACACCCAGGGCTGATTTCCTTTAGAATGGACTGGTTGGATCTCCTTGCAGTCCAAGGGACTCTCAAGACTCTTCTCCAACACCACAGTTCAAAAGCATCAATTCTTCGGCACTCAGCTTTCTTCACACTCCAACTCTCACATCCATACATTATCACTGGAAAAACCATAGCTTTGACTAAATGGACCTTTGTTGGCAAAGTAACATCTCTGCTTTTGGTCATAACTTTTCTTCCAAGGAGCAAGAATCTTTTAATTTTATGGCTGCAGTCACCATCTGCAGTGACTTTGAAGCCCCCCCAAAATAAAGTCTGTCACTGTTTCCATTGTTCCCTCAATATCTACCATGAAGTGATGGGACCAGATGCCATGATCTTCATTTTCTGAATGTTACCAGCTTTTTCACTCTCCTCTTTCACTTTCATCAAGAGGCTTTTTAGTTCCTCTTCACTTTCTGCCATAAGGGTGGTGTCATCTGCATATCTGAAGTTATTGATATTTTTCCTGGCAATCTTGATTCCAGCTTGTGCTTCATCCAGGCCAGCATTTCTCATGATGTACTTTGCATACAAATTAAATAAACAGGGTGACAATATACAGCCTTGGCATACTCCTTTCCCTATTTGGAACCAGTCTGTTGTTCCATGTCCAGTTCTAACTGTTGCTTCCTGACCTGCATACAGATTTCTCAGGAGGCTGGTCAGGTGGTCTGGTATTCCCATCTCTGGAAGAACTGTCCAGAGTTTGTTGTGGTCCACACAGTCACAGGCTTTGGTGTAGTCAATAAAGCAGAAGTAGATGTTTTTCTGGAACTCTCTTGCTTTTTCTATGATTCAATGAATGTTGGCAATTTGATCTCTGGTTCCTCTGCCTTTTCTAAATCCAGCTTGAACATCTGGAAGTTCATGGTTCACACACTGTTGAAGCCTGGCTTGGAGAATTTTGAGCATTACTTTGCTAGCATGTGAGATGAGTGCAATTGTGCAATAGTTTGAGCATTCTTTGGCATTGCTTTTCTTTGGGATTGGAATGAAAGTGACTATACCAGTCCTGTGGCCTCTGCTGAGTTTTCCAAATTTGCTGGCATATTGAGGGCAGCACTTTCACAGCATCATCTTTTAGGATTTCAAATAGCTCAACTGGAATTCCATCACCTCCACTAGCTTTGTAGTAATGCTTCCTAAGGCCCACTTGACTTTGCATTCCAAGATGTCTGGCTCTATGTGAGTGATCACATCATCATTATTATCTGAGTTGTGAAGATCATTTTTGTATAGTTTTTTCTGTGTATTCTTGCCACCTCTTCCTAATATCTCTGCTTCTGTTATGTCCATACCATTTCTGGCCTTTATTGTGCCTGTCTTTCATGAAATGTTCCCCTGGTATCTCTAATTTTCTTGAAGAGTTCTCTAGTCTTTCCCATTCTATTGTTTTTCTCTATTTTTTTTTTTTTTGCATTGATTGCTGAGAAAGGGTTTCTTATCTCTCCTTGCTGTTCTTTGGAACTCTGCATTCAAATGAGTATATCTTTCCTTTTCTCCTTTGCCTTTCACTTCTCTTCTATTTACAGCTATTTGTAAGGCCTCTTAAGACAACCATTTTGTCTTTCTTTTCCTTGTGGATGGTCTTGATCCCTGTCTCCTGTACAATGTCACGAACCTCCATCCATAGTTCTTCAGGCACTTGGTCTATCAGATCTAATCCCTTGAATCTATTTGTCACATCCACTGTATAATCATAAGGGATTTGAGTTAGGTCATATCTGAATGGTCTAGTGGTTTTCCCTGCTTTCTTCAGTTTAAGTATGAATTTGGCAATAAGGAGTTCATGGTCTGTGCTACAGTCAGCTCCCGGTCTCGTTTTTACTGACTGTATAGAGCTTGTTCATCTTTGGCTACAAAAACTATAATCAGTCTGATTTCAGTATCGACCATCTGGTGATGTCCATGTGTAGAGTCTTCTCTTGTGTTGTTGGAAGAGGGTGTTTTCTATGACCAGTGCGTTCTCTTGGCAAAACTCTATTAGCCTTTGCCCTGCTTCATTCTGTACTCCAAGGCCAAATTTGCCTGTTACTCCAGGTGCTTCTTGACTTCCTACTTTTGCATTCCAGTCTGCTATAATGAAAAAGACATGTTTTTTTGGTGTCAATTCTACAAGGTCTTGTAGGTGTCCATAAAACAGTTCAACTTCAGCTTCTTCAGTATTACTGGTCAGGGCATAGACTTGGATTACTCTGATATTGAATGGTTTGCCATTCTGCCATTTTTGAGATTGCGTCCAAGTACTGCATTTCAGACTCTTTTTTGACTATGATGGCTACTTCATTTCTTCTAAGGTATTCTTGTCCACAGTAGTAGCTATAATGGTCATCTGAGTTAAATTCACCCATTCCAGTGCATTTTAGTTCACTGATTCCTAAAATGTCGATGTTCACTCTTGCCATCTCCTGTTTGACCACTTCCAATTTGCCTTGATTCATGGACCTAGCATTCCAGGTTCCTAGGCAATATTGCTCTTTACAGCATTAGACTTTACTTCCATCACCAGTCACTTCCACAACTGGGTGTTTTGTTTTTGCTTTGGCTCCATCTCTCTGAAATATTAATATTAATGAAATTTCATTAACTTTCTGGAGTTATTTCACCTATCAACCTGGGGAGTTTATCTTTCAGTGTCCTATCTTTTTGCCTTTTCATACTGTTCATGGAGTTCTCAAAGCAAGAATACTGAAGTGGTTTGTTGTTCCCTTCTAGGCAATAAAAATCTTCCCAACCTTATGCCATTTCAACATTTCAAATAACAAATAACTTTTTATTTAAAATTAATATATTCTTCCTTTAAAACATTTTCAATTCAGTTCAGTTCAGTCACTCATTCGTGTCTGACTCTTTGCAACCCCATGAATCACAGCACGCCAGGCCTCCCTGTCCATCACCAACTCCTGGAGTTCACTCAAACTCATGTACATCAAGTTGGTGATGCCATCCAACCATCTCATCCTCGGTTGTCCCCTTCTCCTCCTGCCCCCAATCCCTCCCAGCATCACAGTCTTTTCCAATGAGTCAACTCTTCTCATGGGGTGGCCAAAGTATTGGAGTTTCAGCTTTAGCATCAGTCCTTCCAATGAACACCCAGGACTGATCCCCTTTAGGATGGACTGGTAGGACCTCCTTGCAGTCCAAGGGACTTTCAGGAGTCTTCTCTAGGGCATTTTAACGTAAGCTAAATCCCCTTGACCACCATTCCCAAATCTGGTATTATCAGTCCTACAATCAAAGTAACCACCATATAGTATTTATTCCTCTCAACTCTTTTCTGTGTACTGATAATACCTAAGTGGAGCTATAGAAGATACAGATATACTTTCTGGTCTGATTTTTTCATACATAAGTGGTATCATATTAGGTATGTCATTTTGCAACTTTTTAAAACTTAACCATAAATTTTTGAGCTCTCACTACATTGATCAATGATTAATATTATAAGAAGCCATTATGTCTTGCTCAAATCACATTTCCATTGAGGGTTAGAGGACTCTGCACATCGGACTCAGGATTCAGGCTGCTAGGGCAGTCACCATTTTGAACACTGACAATCTACATTGCAGGAAGGAAAAAGCTTTTCAGAATTACACACTTAACCACAAAACTAGTAATTCATTGACTAGAACTAGACATGGCCCTAATCAACCATAAAAGAACCACTGAGTGCAGTCCTACTCTGTGCCCAGAAGGAAAGGAGAACTGAATAACAATGAATATCACCATTTACTCTATCAGAAAACCAACAAGTCATACAGTATACAATTATCCTACTTTAATGTACACTCCCAAATTAAATTCCAAAGCAGCTACACCAATTTGCATTCCCATTATCAAACTGTGAGCATATGTATCTCCCCATATTATCCTTGACACTTGTTATTATCATGGTACTTTTGTTTGTTTTCCAAATCAAATGAGGAAGAAAATCATGCTGACATAATTTGTATTTTCTTCTGATTGCTAGTGGAGTAAATCATCTCTTCATTTGTATTGGTCTTCTGTATTTCTTCTTCTGTAGCATACATGTTCAGGTGTTTAGCCATTTTCCTGCTAATCTGTTTTTAAGTATTCTTACAAATTTGTAGAAGTTCTTTTATATGTTACAGATACAAACCTTTATTTGTTAGGTACATCGCAAGTGTCGCTGGATTAAATTAAGTGCAATTCTTTTCTTTATTATTCTCCACAGGAACAGAAAACAATTACCTTGGATCTTTCACATAAACTTCTCTGAAATATTTACAAACAGTCAAGTCACTCCCTAAATTTCTCTTCTTTGGGCTAAATTACCACAATTCTCTTAATCTTTCCTCATATTTCTCTTTCTTTAATCTTAACCTTTCCTCATATTTCTGTTTCTTTAATCACATTTCCACTTTGTCTACACTTTATTAATATAGTGGCCTACCAGAAGCACCATACATTTCTAAACTGTGTAACTGATCTGCTTTGCTTCTTATTTCTTCTGTTTTTGATAATTTTTAACCTAAATTTGCTTACCATGAACAGAAAAGACATATGTCTTTATAACTTGCATGTTTGAGCCTCACTCCTAGTCTTTTTATATCTTTGTACTTGTTCATCTTTCTTCTTTGCCATCTATTTTTATTTAAATTAAATTTTATTCTATGTCATTGTAAGATGCCTAATTATATTTCTGGGCAAAGAAGGGTATAACCTGGTGGCTCAGAGGTTAAAGCATCTGCCCACAGTGCAGGAGACCTGGGTTCGATCCCTGGGTTGGGAAGATCCCCTGGAGAAGGAAATGGCAACCCACTCCAGTTACTTTTGCCTGGAGAATCCCATGAACAGAGAAGCCTGGTAGGCTACAGTCCACGGGGTCGTGAAGAATCAGACATGACTGAGCAACTTCACTTCAAAGGGGCAGAGAAAGAGAATGAAAGAATTCTGATAAATTTATAATATAAAAGCCCAGCTCTCAGAACTATCAACACCTTTTTACCCCAGTATTTGGTTTTTATTTTTCCCAAAATTTTATGCTATCGGTTCAATTCAGTTGCTCAGTCATGTCTGACTCTTTGTGACCCCATGGAATGCAGCACACCAGGCTTCCCTGTCCATCACCAACTCCTAGAGCTTGCCCAAATGCATGTCCATCAAGTCGGTGCTGCCATCCAACCACCTAATCCTCTGCCATCCCCTTCTTCTCCTGCCTTCAGTCTTTCTCAGCATCAGGGTCCTTTCCAATGAGTTAGTTCTTCGCATCATGTGGCCAAAGTATTGGAGCTTCAGCTTTAGCATCACTCCTTCCAATGAATATTCAGGACTGATTTTTCTTAGAATTCACTAGTTTGATCTCCTTGCAGTCCAAGGGTCTCTCAAGAGTCGTCTCCAACATCACAGTTCAAAAGAACCAATTTTTCAGTGCTCAGCTTTCATTATGGTCCAAATCTCACATCCATACATGACTAATGGAAAAACCACACTTTGACTAGATAGACCTTTGCCAGCAAAGTAATGTCTGTGCTTTTTAATATGTTGTCTGGTTTGGTCATAGCTTTTCTTCCAAGGAGCAAGAATCTTTTAATTTCATGGCTGCAGTCACCCTCTGCAGTGACTTTGGAGACCAAGAAAATAAAGTCTATCACTCTTTCCATTGTTTGCCCATCTATTTGCCATGAAGTGATGGGACTGGAGGCCATGATCTTAGTTTTCTGAATGTTGAGTTTTAAACCAGCTTTTTCACTCTCCTCTTTCACTTTCATCAAGAGGCTCTTTAGCTCTTCTTTGCTTTCTGCAATGAGTGGTATCATCTGCGTATCTGAGGTTATTGATATTTTTCCTGGCAATCTTGATTCCAGCTTGTGCTTCATCCAGGCCAGCATTTCTTATCATGTACTTTGCATACAAGTTAAACAAGCAGGGTGACAATCTACAGCCTTGGCATACTCCTTTCCCTATTTGGAACCAGTCTGTTGTTCCATGTCCAGTTCTAATTGTTGCTTCCTGACCTGCATACAGATTTCTCAGGAGGCAGGTCAGGTGGTCTGGTATTCCCATCTCTGGAAGAACTGTCCAGAGTTTGTTGTGGTCCACACAGTCACAGGCTTTGGTGTAGTCAATAAAGCAGAAGTAGATGTTTTTCTGGAACTCTCTTGCTTTTTCTATGATTCAATGAATGTTGGCAATTTGATCTCTGGTTCCTCTGCCTTTTCTGAATCCAGCTTGAACATCTGGAAGTTCATGGTTCACACACTGTTGAAGCCTGGCTTGGAGAATTTTGAGCATTACTTTGCTAGCAAGTGAGATGAGTGCAATTGTGCAATAGTTTGAGCATTCTTTGGCATTGCCTTTCTTTGGGATTGGAATGAAAACTGATCTTTTCCCGTCATGTGGCCTCTGCTGAGTTTTCCAAATTTGCTGGCATATTGAGGGCAGCACTTTCACAGCATCATCTTTTAGGATTTGAAATAGTTCAGCTGGAATTCCATCACCTCCACCAGCTTTGTTTGTAGTGATGCTTCCTTCTTTTCTCACAACAATTTTATGCTATGGAGTCTGGTAAATTCTGATCCTTTTCATCCTACTCAGTCTTTTCCTTTTACTTATGCACTTAACCGTCAGTCCATCCTAAAAGTAACAATTTGTATTATTCCCTCTTATATTATACCATGTTGTTATAGGTGTACACACACATGCATGTGTGTATGTGTGTGTGTTTGAGGGTAACAGGCAGGAAGGCCAGGGGTCTCCAAATGGAGGAAATAGCCTGCAAGTGTCAGATATTTTTATCTCTCTTAAGTGGCAGGAAGAAATAAACTAGCAGTATTTTTTTCCTTCTCTATACAAATTTAAAAGGAGTTTTCTCTTAAAATACTGCGTTGCCATAATGACACCTGGTTTCACCTGAAGTTAACTATTCTCAAACCTTGAGATAACCAATGTATTTTTCTTATGGAAATGTTTGTCTTAAGCTATGCTAATGTGCTATGCATTTACCCCAAACTGTCTTCAAGTCGGTTCCGCCTCATGGCTCAGAACCTGCTTGACAAACCAATATGTTATACTCAGATATTGTTCCCCTAATCTATGTAAACAAAACTATTTGTATGGTAATCTGTTCTTCTACAAGATTCAAGTTAATCATTTTATGTCCTAGGATGAATCTTCTGGTGCCAAGATTATCCCAAAATGCATCTTATGGGTGAGGGGCCAGATGCCATTCTGAGTTTTAAGACATTCCTTTCTTTCATTAACAGATTGTTAGTGACTATATAACATCCAGCTGAAGACTAGCAGGTGAGTACTCTTCTGCCCCCTTCTGATGCCTATGTCAGAAGCTTTCTCTATCTCCTTTATACTTTAATAAAACTTTATTACACAAAAGCTCTGAGTGATCAAGCCTCATCTCTGGCCCTGGATTGAATTCTTCTCCTCTGGAAGCCGAGAATCCCGGTGTCTTTTCATTCAGCAACAACCTTTCATGTGTGCTCAGTCGTGTCTGACTCTTTGAGACTCCATGGGTTGCAGTCCACCTGGCTCCTCTGTTCATAGGGTTCTCCAGGCAAGAATAGTGGTGTGGGTTGCCATTTCCTCCTCCAGGGGATATTCCTGACCCAGGCATCAAACCTGCATCTCCTGAGCCTCCTGCATTGGCAGTAGGATTCTCCCTGGTGGCTCAGACAGTAAAGAATTGGTCTGCCAATGAGGGAAACCTGGGTTCCATCCCTGGTTCGGTAAGATGTATACATACATATCCCCTCCCTCTTGGACCTTCCTCCCACCCTTCTTCCCCACCACAGAGCACTGAGCTGAGCTCCCCAGATATACAGCACATTCCTACTATCTGCTTTACACAGAGCAGTGCACACACATTGGCCCCAGTCTCCCAATTCATGTCATCCCTCCTCCACTCTGCTACCCTGTGTCCAAACGTCTGTTCTCTACATGGAACAGACTATTTCTTGACATATGTAACTCCTGAATCCCAGAGGCATTCAAGCACAGGTTAGAAAGTTCCCATTTCTCTCCTAAATTATACCATCTGTCATCATTAAAAACAATTAATTAAAATTTAAAATGGAAATATCTATTATTTTACTGAATATACATGAACATGATAGAACATTAAAATTGTACACAGAAAATGAAAGCCCTCATTATTTCAACCCCAGGGATCCCCACTGTTAACAGCTTCATGTTCATTCATCTAGACATTTAATTTGTCCATGTAAACATCTTGGTTTTTACACAAATGAGATCATATTATATATGATGTTTTGCCAACTGTTCTTTCCATTTAAAAGGTTGGGTATCTTTCCATGTCAAGAGTAAATATTTTTGTACTGTACATTATATAAATTCTGTTAATTTATAAACTATATGCCAAATTCAAAATCATAGAGAATCAAAAAGTGAGTTACAGTAAGATTATCCTACACATGCTGCTTTTTCAACTTTTTTAAATTAAACTATAGTTGCTTTACAATGTTGAGTTAGTTTTAGGTGTACAGAAAAGTGATTCAGTTATACGCACATGCATTTATGTGTGTGTGTACATATATACATACATATATAATACTCAATATTTTATAATAACCTATAAGAAAAGAATCTGAAAAATTATATATATACATATATACACATATGCATATATATATTATATATAAGTTCATTTGTGGTTTTTTTTTTTTTTAGATTCCACTTGTAAGCAATATCACATGATATTTGTCTTTTTCTGTCTGGCTTACTTCACTTAAAATGATTATTCTCAATCATTTAGAAAAATTGAAAGAAATATATAGTGAATTCTAAAATTCTCACCACCTTGATTTTACAGTTGTTAACATCTTGTTTTACACATATCTGTCAGTCCATCAATCCATTTTAATTTTTGATACATTTCACATGAAATTGTAGATAGCAGTACAATTTACCCATAAATATTTTTGTATGAATATCTTTAACTGGAGTCTAGTGACTTTTTAAAAACTTTTTTCCATCCATCTTTATTGAAGTATAACTGACAAATTGTAAGATATTTAACATGTACAATGTGATGATTTGATATTACATACACATTGTGAAAAGATTCCTCCCATTGAGTTAACACATCCATCAGTCCACATATTTCCCTTTTTCTTTCTTTATTTTTATTTTTGGTGAGAACATTTAAGTTCTACTCTCTTAGCAATTTCAAGTATACAATACAGTGTCATTAACTACCATCACCATGTTATATGTTAGAGCTTCAGACCTTATTTATCTTATAACTGAAAGTTATACGCTTTTACCAACCTCTCCCTATTTCCTCACCTAGTGCCTGACAACAACTTTTCTCTTCTATTTCTACGAGTTCAAAGTTGTTTTTTTTTTCTCTCTCTCTCTCTTAGATTCCACGTGTAAGTGATACTATGCTGTATTTGTCTTTGTCTGGCTAATTTCAGTTAGTATAATGCCCTCCAGGTTCATCTATCTTGTCACAAATGACAGGACTTCCTTCTTTTTTAAGGCTGAATTATATGTGTGTGTGTATGTGTGTGTGTGTACATGTGTGTGTGTATGTGTGTGTGTGTGTATATATATATATATATATATATATATATATAAATATATATATATTTATATATATTTAAAGGCTTCTCTGGTGGCTTCCTTAGTGGCTCAGTGGTATATGGGCTTCCCTGGTAGCTCAGCAGTAAAGAATTCACCTGCCTATGCAGAAGACCCAGGTTTGATCCCTGGGTCAGGAAAATCCCCTGTAGAAGGGAATGGCAACCCACTCCAGTATTCTTGCCTGGAAAATCCCATGGACAGAGAAGCTTGGTGGGCCTCAGTCTGTGGGGTCACAAAAGTGCTGGACATAACTTAGTGACTAAACAACAACAAAAAATACATACACACACACCTTGGCTATTGTGAAAAATGTTGCTATTAACATAAGAGAACATGTTTTCTCAAAATAATTATTTTATTTCCTTTATATATTTACCCAGAAATAGAACTGCTGGAGCATATGGTAATTCTGTCTTTAATTACTTAAGGTGACTCCATACTGTTTTCCATAGAGGCTACACCAGTTTACACTCCCACCAATACTGCACAATGGTTCCCTTATCTCTACATCCTTGCCAAACTTTTTATTTTTCGTCTTTTTTATAATATCCATCCTACCAGGTATGAAGTGATATCTCTTTTGTAGTTTTTATTTGTAAATGATTAGTGATGTTGAGCATGCTTTCATGTACTCATTGACCGTTTGTATGTCTTCTTTGGAAAAATATCTCTTTAGGTCCATTGCCCATTTAAAAATTTTTTCAGTTTTATTGACAAATATTAATAATTGGAGAAATTTAAGGTGTATATGGTGACTTGATTTACATATATTGTGGAATAATTGCCACAATAGATTTAGCTAACATCTATCATCTAATACAGATACAATAAAGAGAAAAGAAAAAATCTATCTCTGTGATGAGAACTCTTAGGATCCACTCTCTTAATATAGCCATCATGATGTATATTATATCCCTAGCACATAATTTATCTTATAACCAGAAGTTTGTACCTTTTATTAATAAACACCTTCTTCCAATTTCCCCTCCCCTTAACTCCATGCCTCTAGTATCACAAATCTGATCTCTTTTTCTATGAGTTTGGTGAGGATTTTTTTTTTTTTGCTTTTAGATTCCACATGTAAATGAAATCATACAGTGTTTGTCTTTCTCTAAATTATTTCACTTAGCATAATGCCTTCAAGGTCCATCCATGTTATTGCAACTGATAGGATTTTCTCATTTTTATGGATGAATAATATTCTTTATCCATTTACCCATTGATAGATATTTTAGGTGTAGGCTACTTGGTTTTTTTGATATTGAGTTGTATGAGTTTCTTTTAGCTTTGGGGTATGAAACCCTTATCAGATATATAGTTTGTAAATATTTTCTCCCATCTGTAAGTTGCCTGTTCATTTTGTTGACAGTTTCCTTCGCTGAGCATAAATTTTTATTTTGATGTAGTTTCACTTTTTTAAAAAAAATTTTTGCTTTTGTTGTCTTTGTTTTGGTATCAAATTCAAAAAATCGTTCCCAAGGCCAATGCCAAGGAGCTTACTCGCTATGTTTTCTTCTAGGGGTTTTATAATTTCAAATATTACATTCAAGTCTTTTTTTTTTTAATTGGAGGAAAATTGCTTTAGAGTTTGTGTTGATTTCTTCCATATAACATTAAGAATCAGCCATAGTTATACATATATCACCTCCCTCTTGGCCCTCCCCAACCCTCCATCCTACTCCTCTAGGTCATCATAGAGCACCAGCCTGGGATCCCTGTGTTATATAGCAACTTCTCATCAGCTTTCTATTTTATATACAGTAACGTATATATGTCGATATTACTTTTGAATCCACTTTGAGTTGATTTTTCTATATAGTGTCAGTTAGGGATCCAGTTACATTCTTTTGTATGACACTTTAATTAGATAAAATTCAGATAAAGTGAAATACAAAAATTTTAGGGGTACCATTTAATAAGCTTTAAAAAATGCATACACACATGAAACACAGGAATCACTGAAATAGACACATCATTTCCAAAAGTTCTTATGACATACTGTTTTGTAATGCACTCATTTTGCAGTTAAAACCATATTGTGATCATCATTTGTTGCTAATAAATATAGATCTTATATCTCTTTTTACATTGTAAATGTAAAATATATCCAAGCCAAAATTTCAAATATCTTTTCTTTTCAAGTGGTGAGATCATATAGACTATACCATTCTGCACCATGGTTTTACTTTTATCACATTACAATATATCTTTGTTATCTTTCCATACCAGTAATGCTGAGCTACTAAATCCTTTTAACAGATGCATAATATTCAATAATATGAATAATTTATATAATTGTCCCCCTATTGATGAATGTTTGAGATGTCTAGTTTTTCACTAAAGAGAACAAAGTTATAATGAAAACCTGTATAGATATTTATCTCATTTGTTTTATTATATTCTTAAGATAGAGTTCCAGATATAGGATAAGGGGACTTTTAGGCAGAGTTAACTCCCATACACAGACTGCACACCCCAAAAACAGTGTGTGCGGTTTCTGTTATTTGAAAGTGTGTTTTCCAGGTTTCTATAGCTGGCAAGATAAAGTTTATATTCTAAGACAGGAGAGGCCAAATTAGGGATCAAAGGATGGAAAGCCAATCTAGGATTTCTGGACTAGGAATCCAAGCATTGCACAGCCCTAAGACAAAGGAATCTGGGACAATCTTTATAATAATAATAGTAATTAACACCTGCAGCAATATATCATCAGCCCCATAAAGGAAAATATAAGGAAGGAAGAACCTTAATTATCCAGGAAATTCATAAATGCCAGAAATCTAGAGCAGTGGTTCTCAAACTTGAATTCATATCAGAATTACCTGCAGGTTTTGTTAAAACACAGATTGCTAGGCCCTACCAGATTGCTAAGAGTTTCTGATTCATCAGCCTTTTGATAGAACCTGAGAATTTAAGTTTCCAACAAGTTGTCAGCAGCTCATAGTGCTGGTGCAGGTCATACTGAAAAACCCTTACCAGGAGATTAGAAAGAGAATTCTCATATTTTAGCCATACTGGCCAATATTTTGTTCTAATTTTTCATTTAGTCCACATGGACAAATTCATGTAGATAGAGATCTAGTGATAACTATTTCTAAATTTTGTTTGTTCTTTTTCCTATGTGTTTATGAAACCATGTCAATTTCCTTTTAATCCCTGCTCTCTTATTGTTCTATATTTCTCGATCTCCATTACTCGACTGATATTAGAAATTTAAAATTTAATGAAAAACATCTTTAGTAACTGAATTATCAGGTGGGAACATCTGAAATACAGGTACAGATCTTTGTCACATATGCCTACATAAAGCCTATCTAGAGAAAATCGCAGATTTAATATGTGTACTGGAAAGTTGAATTTACTACCTTTATCTAGATAGAATGGATATTAATTCTGTTCATTTACAAGGCTATATGTTAAAATCAAAATAATGCTGAATCAGAAAAAGAGAACTATGAGTGCTTGTTTATGCATACATACATAGTATCCCTCAGCGTTATTTAACTTTTGAGACATGAAATTTACTAATCCTTCAGGAACATGACACCTCCATATGTCACACAATTTCTTGTAAAAAAATATATATACATATATATGATTTCAAATGTGGTGCTAGTGGTAAAGAATCCTCCTGGCAATGCAAGGAGGTGCAAGAGATGAGGGTTTGATCCCTGGGTCAGGAAGATCCCCTCGAGGAGGGGAAAGTCTTAATCCAATAAGATTGGTGCCCTTATAAGAAGAGGAAAAGAGAAATCACTCTCCCCACGCCCATGCACCAAGGAAAGACCTTGTGAGGACACAGTGAGAAGGTGGCTATCTGCAAGCCAGGAAGAGAACTCTCACCAGAATCTGACCATGCTGGCACCCTGATCTCAGACTTTCAGGCTCCAGAACTAGAAAATACAGGTCAGCCACACAATCAATAGTGTTTTGCTATGGCAGACTGAGAACACTAAGAGGGTATTGCTAGGCTGATTTTGCATGAGAAGTTATGATAAAACCTTAGAATAAGTTGGGATTTCTGAGCTCATCTTGGCCAAGAGCCCACTGGGTGCAAGAATAAATTCTACAGTATATTTTGGCTTGAATCTATCCAGTGATAAAGGACTGGATATCCAATGAGGCAACCCATACCATAATGGATAGCTGTGAAAATTGGAAAAGCCTTATATCAATATTCAACCTGTCTTCCTCTAATTGCCACAGTCTTTTATTTTGCTCTCTAGAGCCATGCAGCACAGATTGGAACCTCTAAGACTGCTAGCTCTAAGAATCAGCAAGGGTTCATTTAAAAGAGCTGAGACTCCTTTCAACTTTACATTTATAAATTGACCTGAGGTTGAAGATTTGTGCTTTTACCAGCAACCATATATGGAAAATGTATACTGACTAGGAATTTCTACCAGAAAAAAATGATCTTAAGTCATTTACCTGAGTCTGCAATGTGAATCTTGCAATAGCTGATGCTACACTCAAGCTATGTTCCATCTGTCATAATTCATAGGTTGAAGCTCCCAATGGCTTTATTTTCTCTACAATTTCAAGAATTTTCAGTGTTTCCACAACATACACTAGCATGCATATATTCACTTATTATAACAAAATAGCCTCTCTGCACATAAAACACTGGAAGTTTATTTAGATTATAAAGCTTGACCTAATAGAAATATCCTAGGTTGTTGATCAGAACAACAGGGTTTGGTTCTTCCCATGTACTCACTTGGGGCTTCCCCAGTGGCTCAGTGGCAAAGAAACTGTCTGCAATGCAGGAGCTGCAGGAGACGCAGGTTTGATGCCTGGGTTGGGAAGATCCCCTGGAGGAGGGCCTGGCAACCAACTCCAGTATTCTTGCCTTGACAGAGCAGCCTGGCAAGCCACAGTCCATAGGGTCAAAATGAGTTAAGACACAAATGAAATGACTTAGCACAGGAGAGTGAAAGTGAAGTCATTCAATCGTGTCTAACTCTTTGCGACCCCATGGACTGTAGCCCATCAGGCTCCTCCGTCCATGGGATTCTCCAGGCAAGAATACTGGAGTGGGTTGCCATGCCTTCCTCCAGGGGATCTTCCCGACCCAGGGATCGAACCCAGGTCTCTTGCACTGCAGGCAGACGCTTTAACCTCTGAGCCACCAGGGAAGCTCTAGCACTCACTTAAAAATCATTACTTTGCATGGGGAAGTATCTAATGCTTCTGGCCTCATTTCTAATACATGGATATTATTTGCCTTTCCATTATGAATATGTGGTAAGAATAAAATAAAAAGTTCTTTAGAAAGAGTCTAATATTCTGGGAGGTGGGTCATAGAGGATCCTCCTGTGATTTATGTTGGAGAGTGTTTTGCCTCTGTTTTCCTTTAGGAGTTTTATAGTTTCTGGTCTTACATTTAGATCATTAATCCATTTTAAGTTTATTTTTGTGTATGGTGTTATAAAGTGTTTTAGCTTCATTCTTTTACAAGTGGTTGACCAGTTTTCCCAGCACCACTTGTTAAAGAGATTGTCTTTTCTCCATTGTATATTCTTGCCTCCTTTGTTGAAGATAAGGTGTCCATAGGTGCATGGATTTATTTCTGAGCTTTCTATTTTGTTCCATTGATCTATATTTCTGTCTTTGTGCCAGTACCATACTGTCTTGATGACTGTAGCTTTGTAGTAGAGCCTGAAGTCAGGCAGGTTGATTCCTCCAGTTCCATTCTTCTTTCTCAAGATTGCTTTGGCTCTTTGAGGTTTTTTTGTATTTTCATACAAATTTTGAGATTATTTGTGTTCTGTGAAAAATAGCATTGTTAGCTTGATAGGGATTGCATTGAATCTATAGATTGCTTTGGGTAGTATACTCATTTTCACTATTGGAAATAAAAACAAAAATAAACAAATGGGACCTAATTAAAATGAAAAGCTTTTGCACAACAATGGAAACTATAAGCAAGGTGAAAAGACAGCCTTCTGAATGGGAGAAAATAATAGCAAATGAAGCAACTGACAAAGAATTAATCTCCAAAATATACAAGCAACTCCTGCAGCTCAATTCCCAAAAAATAAACAACCCAATCAAAAAATGGGCCAAAGAACTAAATAGACATTTCTCCAAAGAAGACATACAGATGGCTAACAAACACATGACAAGATGCTCAACATCACTCATTATCAGAGAAATGCAAATCAAAACCACAATGAGGTACCACTTCACGCCAGTCAGAATGGCTGCAATCCAAAAGTCTACAAGCAATAAATGCTGGAGAGGGTGTGGAGAAAAGGGAACCCTCTTACACTGTTGGTGGGGATGCAGACTAGTACAGCCACTATGGAGAACAGTGTGGAGATTCCTTAAAAAACTGGAAATAGAACTGCCTTATGACCCAGCAGTCCCACTGCTGGGCATACACACCAAGGAAGCCAGAATTGAAAGAGACACGTGTACCCCAATGTTCATCGCAGCACTGTTTATAATAGCCAGGACATGGAAACAACCTAGATGTCCATCATCAGATGAATGGATAAGAAAGCTGAGGTACATATACACAATGGAGTATTACTCAGCCATTAAAAAGAATACATTTGAATCAGTTCTAATGAGGTGGATGAAACTGGAGCCTATTATACAGAGTGAAGTAAGCCAGAAAGAAAAACACCAATACAGTATACTAATGCATATATATGGAATCTAGAAAGATGGTAATGATAACCCTATGTGCAATACAGCAAAAGAGACACAGATGTATAGAACAGTCTTTTGGACTCTGTGGGAGAGGGTAAGGGTGGGATGATTTGGGAAAATGGCATTGAAACATGTATAATATCATATGTGAAATAGATCGCCAGTCCAGGTTTGATGCATGAGACAGGGTGCTCGGGGCTGGTGCACTGGGATGACCCAGAGGGATGGGATGGGGAGGGAGGTGGGAGGGGTGGTTCAGGATGAGGAACTCATGTACTCCTGTGGCAGATCCATGTCAATGTATGGCAAAACCACTACAATATTTTAAAGTAATTAGCCTCCAATTAAAATAAATAATTTATATTTTAAAAATTTTTTAAAGAAAGAAAAATTGTACACAAGCATGTTCTGAGACCTCTGCCGAGACTTATTTTTCTGAGGAGATGTTAGACAAACTTTTCCTTATTTCTTCCACTAAAAACAACCTTGTATATGGAAAGAATATATAGTATAACATAGCTATAACATATATATATATATATAGCGGCCAAGTAAGGAAACTGAACTTCTTTACACCTGGTAGTAATTAAATGCACTCTTATTTCCTCTGGTGGGAGAGTCTTAGGGGTGGTAGCTGAAGTAGAACATTTTAATAGGAATAAGAGTCTCATAATTCCTGAAAGCTAGACTTCCATCAAAAATATTTTGTAACAAGAATCAGGAAGATATCTAACTGAATGAAAAAAAAAAAAAGACAATGAATAATGTCTTGCCAAGATAACAGAGATATCAGAATAATCTGATAAGGATTTTAAAGTAGGCTTCATAAAAATGTTTCAACAAGCAATTATGAATATACATTGGAAGCAAATGACAAGATAGAAAGCCTCATGAAAGAAAAAGGTCTCAGCAAATAAACAGAACATGTAATATAGGACCAAATGGAATTCAGCAAAGTTATAAGGTACAAGATCAACACATAAACACATTGATATCACTGTACACTAGCAATGAACAATCAGAATAGGAAATTAAGAAAAATTCTATTTAAAATAGCATTGAAAGAATAAAATATACAGGAGTAAATTTAACCAAATAGATACAAGATTTGTACAACTGAAAATTATAAAACATTGCCAAAATAAATAAAACTTAAATAAATGGAAGAGGCTTCCCTGGTGGCTCACTAAAGAATCTACCTGCCAATGCAGGAGACATGAGTTCTATCCCTGGGTCAGGAAAATCCCCTAGAGAAGGAAATGGCAACCCACTCCAGTTTTCTTCTCTGGGAAATCCCATGAACAGAGAACCCTGGCAGGCTACAGTTCATGGGATTGCAAAAGAGTTGGACACAGCTTAGTAACTAAACAACAAAAACAACAAAATAAATGGGAAAAGATCATGTGTTCATCAACTAGAAGATTTAATAATGCTAAGATGACAATACTTAGAGCAATCCACATATCAAATGCAATACCTTTCAATATCCCAATAGCTTTTTCCCCACAAGAATGGAAAAGTTTATGCTAAAATTCATATGGAATTACAAGGTACTCAAATATCAAGACAATCTTGAGAAAGAACAAAGTTGGAGGAGTCACACTTACCAATTTCAAAACATATTACAAAGCTAACCTAATCAAAATAGTGTGGCGCTGGCATAAGGGTAGACAAATAGATCAATAGAATAGAATAGAGAGACTAAAAATAAACCATCAAATATATGCTCAACTGACTTTCAAGGAGGGTGCCAAGACCATTCAATAGGAAAAGAATACTTTCTTCAATTAATGATGCTGGGATGGCTGGATGACCACATGCAAAATAATGAAGTTGCATACACTTAACACTTTATACAACAATTAACTTAACATGGATCAAGGACTTCTTCTCTGAAGAAGACATAGAAATGACCAATAAGCACATGAAAAGATACGAGGGAAATGTAAATCAAAGCCACAGAGAGATACCACTTCACCCCCACTAGGCTTGCTATAAAAATAATAAAGGAGAAGATTACAAGTGATTGTGACAATGTGAAGATATTGTAATCCTCATGCATTTCTGGGGGAACGTAAAAAGGTGAGACTGCTATGAAAAACTGTTTTGACAATTCCTCAAAAATTTAACACAGAATTACTATATGACTCAACAATTCCACTCCTGGATATATAACCCAAAGAACTAAAAACAGATGTCCAAAAAAATCTTATATACAGGTATTCACAGCAGCATTATTCACACTAGCCAAAAGTGAGAAACAATACACATGTCCATAAGTGATTAGTGGGTAAACAAAATGTGAGAAATCCCTACATGGAATATTATTCAACTATTAAAAGAAATGAAGTATTATAAATGCTACAACATGGATGAACTTTCAGTTCAGTTCAGTTCAGTCGCTGAGTCGTGTCCGACTCTTTGAGACCCCATGAATAGCAGCACACCAGGCCTCCCTGTCCATCACCATCTCCCGGAGTTCACTCAGACTCACGTCCATCGAGTCAGTGATGCCATCCAGCCATCTCATCCTCTGTCTTCCCCTTCTCCTCCTGCCCCCAATCCCTCCCAGCATCAGAGTCTTTTCCAATGAGTCAACTCTTCGCATGAGGTGGCCAAAGTACTGGAGCTTCAGCTTCAGCATCATTCCTTCCAAAGAAATCCCAGGGTTGATCTCCTTCAGAATGGACTGCTTGGATCTCCTTGCAGTCCAAGGGACTCTCAAGAGTCTTCGCCAACACCACAGTTCAAACGCATCAATTCTTTGGCGCTCAGCCTTCTTCACAGTCCAACTCTCACATCCATACATGACCACAGGATAAACCATAGCCTTGACTTAGTCAGCAAAGTAATGTCTCTGCTTTGGAATATACTATCTAGGTTGGTCATAACTTTTCTTCCAAGGAGTAAGCGTCTTTTAATTTCATGGCTGCAGTCACCATCTGCAGTGAGTTTGGAGCTCCCCCAAATAAAGTCTGACACTGTTTCCACTGTTTCCCCATCTATTTCCCATGAAGTGATGGGACCAGTTGCCATGATCTTCATTTTCTGAATGTCGAGTTTTAAGCCAACTTTTTCGCTCTCCTCTTTCACTTTCATCAAGAGGCTTTTTAGCTCCTCTTCACTTTCTACCATAAGGGTGGTGTCATCTGCATATCTGAGGTTATTGATATTTCTCCCGGCAATCTTGATTCCAGCTTGTGTTTCTTCCAGTCCAGCATTTCTCATGATGTACTCTGCATAGAAGTTAAATAAGCAGGGTGACAATATACAGCCTTGATGTACTCCTTTTCCTATTTGGAACCAGTCTGTTGTTCCTTGTCCAGTTCTAACTGTTGCTTCTTGACCTGCATACAGATTTCTTAAGAGGCAGGTTAGGTGGTCTGGTATTCCCATCTCTTTCAGAATTTTCCAGAGTTTATTGTGATCCACACAGTCAAAGGCTTTGGCATAGTCAATAAAGCAGAAACAGATGTTTTTCTGGAACTCGCTTGCTTTTTCCGTGATCCAGCGGATGTTGGAAATTTGATCTCTGGTTCCTCTGCCTTGTCTAAAACCAGCTTGAACATCTGGAAGTTCATGATTCATGTATTGCAGAAGCCTGGCTTAGAGAATTTTGAGCGTTACTTTCCTAGCATGTGAGATGAGTGCAATTGTGTGGTAGTTTGAGCATTCTTTGGCATTGCCTTTCTTTGGGATTGGAATGAAAATGGACCTTTTCCAGTCCTGTGGCCACTGCTGAGTTTTCCAAATGTGCTGGCATATTGAGTGCAGCACTTTCTCAGTATCATCTTTCAGGATTTGAAACAGCTCAACTGGAATTCCATCACCTCCACTAGCTTTGTTCATAGTGATGCTTTCTAAGGCCCACTTGACTTCACATTCCAGGATGGCTGGCTCTAGATGAGTGATCACATCATCATGACTATCTGGGTCGTGAAGATCTTTTTTGTACAGTTCTTCCGTGTATTCTTGCCACCTCTTCTTTATATCTTCTGCTTCTGTTAGGACCAGACCATTTCTATCCTTTATCAAGCCCATCTTTGCATGAAATGTTCCCTTGGTATCTCTAATTTTCTTGAAGAGATGTCTAGTCTTTCCCATTCTGTTGTTTTCCTCTATTTCTTTGCATTGATCGCTGAAGAAGGCTTTCTTATCTCTTCTTGCTAGTCTTTGGAACTCTGCATTCAGATGCTTATATCTTTCCTTTTCTCCTTTGCTTTTCACCTCTCTTCTTTTCACAGCTATTTGTAAGGCCTCCCCAGACAGCCATTTTGCTTTTTTGCATTTCTTTTCCATGGGGATGGTCTTGATCCCTGTCTCCTGTACAGTGTCACGAACCTCATTCCATAGTTCATCAGGCACTCTATCTATCAGATCTAGGCCCTTAAATCTATTTCTCACTTCCACTGTATAATCATAAGGGATGTGATTTAGGTCATACCTGAATGGTCTAGCGGTTTTCCCTACTTTCTTCAATTTAAGTCTGAATTTGGTAATAAGGAGTTCATGATCTGAGCCACAGTCAGCTCCTGGTGTTTTTTGTTGTTGTTGACTGTATAGAGCTTCTCCATCTTTGGCTGCAAAGAATATAATCAATCTGATTTCGGTGTTGACCTTCTGGTGATGTCCATGTGTAGAGTCTTCTCTTGTGTTGTTGGAAGAGGGTGTTTGCTATGACCAGTGCATTTTCTTGGCAAAACTCTATTAGTCTTTGCCCTGTTTCATTCCGCATTCCAAGGCCAAATTTGCCTGTTACTCCAGGTGTTTTTTGACTTCCTATTTTTGCATTCCCATCCCCTATAATGAAAAGGACATCTTTTTTGGTTGTTAGTTCTAAAAGATCTTGTAGGTCTTCATAAAACCGTTCAACTTCAGTTTCTTCAGCGTTACTGGTTGGGGCATAGACTTGGATAACTGTGATACTGAATGGTTTGCCTTGGAGATGAACAGAGATCATTTTATCGTTTTTGAGATTGCATCCAAGTACTGCATTTCAGACTCTTTTGTTGACCATGATGGCTACTCCATTTCTTCTGAGGGATTCCTGCCCATAGTAGTAGATATAATGGTCATCTGAGTTAAATTCACCCATTCCAGTCCATTTTAGTTCGCTGATTCCTAGAATGTCGATGTTCACCCTTGCCATCTCTTGTTTGACCACTTCCAATTTGCCTTGATTCATGGACCTGACATTCCAGGTTCCTATGCAATATTGCTCTTTACAGCATCTGATCTTGCTCCTATCACCAGTCCCATCCACAGCTGGGTATTGTTTTTGCTTTGTCTCCATCCCTTCATTCTTTTTGGAGTTATTTCTCCACTGATCTCCAGTAGCATATTGGGCACCTACTGACCTGGGGAGTTCCTCTTTTGGTATCCTATCATTTTGCCTTTTCATACTGTTCATGGGGTTCTCAAGGCAAGAATACTGAAGTGGCTTGCCATTCCCTTCTCCAGTGGACCACATTCTGTCAGACCTCTCCACCATGACCCGCCCGTCTTGGGTTGCCCTGCAGGCATGGCTTGGTTTCATTGAGTTAGACAAGTCTGTGATCCTAGCGTGATTAGACTGACTAGTTTTCTGTGAGTATGGTTTCAGTGTGTCTGCCCTCTGATGCCCTCTTGCAACACCTACCATCTTACTTGGGTTTCTCTTACCTTGGGTGTGGGGTATCTCTTCACGGCTCCTCCAGCAAAGTACAGCCGCTGCTCCTTACCTTGGACATGGGGTATCTTGTAAGAACTTTGGAAATATGCTAAGCAATAGAAGCCAAACACAAAAGGCTACATATTGTTATTGTATTATTTCATTTATATGATATATCCAGAATAGGCAACTCAATAGAGACAGAAAGCAGACAGTGGCTGGCTGGGACTTGGTGGAGAGAAGAATGGGAAGTAACTACTTAATGGGTATGAGATTTCTCCTTGGGGTAATGAAAATGTTCTGAAACTAGATAATGGTGATGGCTGTACAACATTGTGAATGTACTAAATATCACTAATGGTAAATTTTCGGTTATATATATTTTATCACAATGAAAGAAAAGAACAAAATGAACATTTTAAAACTAAGAAATGACAGTAAACAAAATAAAATTTAAAAAAACATAATTAATAGGCTCAAGAATAGAATGGAGGGGACAAATGAAAAAAGTACCAAACTGAGGCTAACATAATTAAAATTATGCAATTTGAACAAGAGGGAGAAAACAGATTTTAAAATTAGACACAGCCTTAGGGATCTGTGAGACAGTAACAAAAGATCTACTATTCATGTACCTAGTAACG